>NC_134710.1:469722775-470960275 GCF_043290135.1 Rhipicephalus microplus
CAGGGCACAAGCGAATCCTTGTGAACTCTGCTACATCATCAAGCATCGATGGATAAATGTAGGTTTTGAGTGGGATGATGTGGCTGCATAAAAAGTACATTGTTCGGAATTTCCTTATCCAATTCGCATTCAAGTAGCGCATTTTGTCCATTTCTTGGGGGCCTTGTTTTTTTTTTCCACTTTGCATGCCCCCTCCTCTCCTTTACCCTAGTACATGCTGTTGTTGCTTTGCGGATAAACAAATTAATGTTTTTTTATAATATACAACACAGAGTAAAACAAATATAAAATATTTTATGATGTGTGAGCAGAACACAGAAATCAATGATCTGGAGAGAGCATATGCAGTTAACGCTACGGAAAAATTTTGCCTTGCTGTCAGCAGCGTCTTGCTATACAAAGAAAAATAGCATTTGACATGCGTAGTGCCATGTTTGAATAAACCTGCAGCAACACTTATGAAGTTGTAATTGTTGACGTACCTGATGAAGAAAAACATGTCAACACAAAGCCAAGCGTTGTTAACAAACTGGAACGGAATGTAAACAGCATTCTTTTGCAGCTCTCTCAGAGAACCTACAAAAAAAAGAAAAAGAAGCTTATTGACAAAAATACCTATGTGTTGTGAGCTCAAGCGCAGGTCTGCCTTTCTAAGAAGGAAAGTACTTCAGTTGAAGCACAACAATAATGCGCAGTACAATTAATTAAACAGGAGGTGTTCCCTTTCAATAGGCATGAGCAAAAGACTGGACGCGTTATAAGTGTCTGCTAGCCACTTAGGTTATCGTGGAAAAGGTTTCTCAATGCGCTTTAACTAAACAAAAATAATGGTACATTGTACAAGTACATAGCCACTAACCATGACCCATTTCAAATTTCAGTTGTACTCTGAAAGCTGTAGGGTGCCATACCTCGACATGTCGAAAAGGGAGCATCATTAGGTGAGATGGCCTGCTTGTAAAACGGAATTGCAGGCTCGCGTCAACACTCTGCCATGACATGGGTTTTCATGCTGACACAGACTCCGCCTTAATAAGCATATACTATAGGTCACTATTATTCATCGCGCTCACCTATACTGATGCCAAAAACATGGCGAGTCTTGCACGTAACCGTATCTTTCTCTTCAGCATGCCTGATGTCAGAAAGGGTACCCAAAAAGAAGCACTACGTCCCGCAGCCACGCCTGACAAATAAGCGCACCATGAAGCTCTTCATTTTTTAAAGACCTTCTACGCAAAATATTTGATCTATCTGTCTATCTGTTTGTCTGTCTGTCTGCACATTTGTGTGTTTGTCCGCCCTTAACTATACTCTAAACAGCACCATACAATACCTCAAACGGCCGACCCCGTCTTCAGCGGCCACCAATATTGCTCAAAATTCAGAGTTCATAATTGTGCAATTGTCAAATAAAAAGCAATTATTGCGCATATATGAGGCACCATAAAAACAAATCAATGTTCTGTATGTGTGTCTTTTACTAGAAAAGGCATACATGAGTAATTCTAAGGACCGTAGCGTTTATCACTCGGCGCTGACAATGCAACGCTTGCACAAAAGGGCAAAAGTTTTCAACGCTTTGCTAAGACGACACGGTGGTGGCTCCTACCAGTCGCCTTGCGTTCTACACCTGATCACCTCAGAGACGAGTGTGCACGCCGCGCGCTCCGTTTTCCACGATAACGGCCAGATAGCGCTCATGCATCGCGTGTGAAGTGAATTGATGTGCTCGTTCACCTTCACTGCACGCTCGAGGCACTCTAACGCAGCGCCTCCAGAATACCATTCACCGATTTTCTTGAGCAGAACATCAAATAAACGTTTTGCTCACTCTGCAGACGCGAGACCATTGTCTTTCGACGACACTTGCAGTGTAACATTAGATACGGGGCCACTTTTTTTATCGCCTGCTGCATCCTTCCATCACGTGGTCCGTATGAGATCTAACACATTCGACGCAAATGTTTGCTCTGATGGGCTGCCGCAACTTCACCTGGTTCGCACGCAATCTCTGGGATTGGTGAAAGCGTGTCAGAATCTCTGGGATTGGCGAAAGCGTGTAGGATTGGCCTGGGTGGGGCCCCCCCAGAGATGCTGTACAGTGATGTGCTGGTGGACCAACTCAGACTTGTCCAGAAGGCCCGTGTGGCGGCAAAGGGCCTTGGTCTTTTTGTACCGACGAGGCAGCAGCCCACCTCAGTCCAACACTGAAACCCCAGGACCTTCATATACCATATGGTTCATACCTTACCACACTGTGTTCCTGTGTTCGGCGTAGTGGCGGTATTAAAGCGGCCCTGCAACACTTTTTGAGCATGGTCAAAAAAAGCTGCCGATCGATAGTAGAGGCTCCCGAGAACACACAAGCCAAATGTTATAGCGCGGCACATGGCCTAGAAGTCACAATATATCATCAAAGACAGCTAAAACCTGCTTTCTCTTCTCTGGAGAAATGATGGAAGACACTCAAAAATCACTCCTAGAAAGCCCATTTATCAGCCATTGGCTGATTTGAAATGGCGCGCTCGGTTGTTACAGAGATCGCCGCAAAAGGCCGCCACTTGAGCGCGCAAAAGGCCATGCGTGTGCGCGTTATCGAACTGGAAAAGCGGCGTATTCGAAAAAAAAAGAAAGTGCTCATCGTCATAAGATGCGCGTGACGTTTTTTGTTTGCCCCTACCATCCCTCCCTAGTTAGCTTTCAGAGCTTTCGTCGGGGCGAGAGAAGAGAGATTGCGATTGCAGCGTGGGACAATTCTTCGTAACTTCGCTTGTACTGGACGGTTTCTTAAAATTTCCACGGCTTTGAATTTGTGAGTCAATACGCTCTTTCATTGAATTAATTCCATGGTTACTCAAAAAAGTGTTTAAGGGCCCCGTTAAGTTTTGTCGGGTCAAGTACCGACACAACACTGGCAGTGAGTCGTGCGCCGAGGGGCTTCTATGTTTTGCTTGACGCGAAGCTATTTCGACAAGGGCCTTTGTTTTAAGCTTTAGTTGAACTTGAGCGGTGACATTATCACCGCGTAATAAACGTTTTTGTCTGCTTGCTACACCAAACATGGCCAAGAGCCCAATTCATCTCGACCTGAGAGCGGGCAAATCGATCGTCCAGAAATAATGAACCTTATAGTCGTAAAGGAAAAGCAGGAAATATTTGAACAGCACGCGCACAAGCGGAAACTTTGATTTAATGAGAGTTCATGACAGTGCGGTTATACCAACGATTCAATATAATATTCCAACTGATTGAGAATTCGACGCGTCGGTAGCCACACGACCTATGAGAAATCTATGAATGATAGTTCCGTTTTAACCCGTGCAGTCGACAATCCTTTTTTGGAGGAAGTGGGGCCCAGAAAGGGGTGCATATATAAGGCTATTCAGCATTCACCTCATGCCGTCGTTCTCTGAAGTACGACTAGATGCATCCACTATGTTGTACTATCAGATCATCTTTTACTTAGATTGCCTTCTTTGGTTGGACAAATCAACCGAACTCATCAATATCAACCGAACTTTCTCCGTGCACGCACTTTCCTACTTGATGTTTTTTTGCCTGCCGAACACGTGTGCTGTACACGGCACAGTTTTTCTTCTCGGCTCATATGGTACGTGCCGCAGCATTCTAAAGATGTGCGGGCTTTCGGGTAAGTTGCACGACACAGTGATGTAAAAAAATGAGGGGAATGGTGATAAACAGGTCGCAAATAATGACTATAACGTTTACGATCACGTTGCCTTTATTTTGTTTTACTTTTTTTCGGGAGAGTGTGGCGTAGCAATGGGGAATATGTAAACGTAGCTACTAGCTGATTTCTACACTACAGGGATTTTTGTTCATCTGCAGTGCGATCAAATGTCTTACCTTGCGCATTTGAAAATGTTTTATCGTGCATGTTCTTGCATCGAAGATGTTATTTAGGCGTTCCGTGGTATAGTGGGAAGTACATTGCGCGTCCATGTGCTCAGTTTGAGAACATCTTACGCGCTGCGTTATGCTCAAGTAGTATGTTTCTTTTTTATTTAGAAGAAATCTTTAGCAGGGGACGAAGTAAGTCTGCCTCGACGTTATTTTTATATGCGTAAACAGCCCCATGCAGTGGCAGCATTTTTACGAAAACAGTATGTATTTTCCGCCTGACGTCGTTGCTCTAGAAAATCAGGATGGTGCTGCTCAGCTCGGGGAGACGCCTTGGGGGTGACATTTCGATGGGGGTTTCTCATTTGTTTCTACAGAGACGCACCTTAAATAGTGTCAATTATTGTGTAGAGAGAATAAAATGAGGGAAAGGTAGGGAGAATTATTGTGTAGTTATTCACTATGCGTCATAACCTAATTGTACTTTACATGCTTAAAATCTCACAAGTTATCAAGTGCTAAAATCTGTTTTCTTCTTAATTTGTCACCTTCTGACTACAAGCTGCCGTAGATTGGGCCGAGACCAATGACCTAGAACTGGTATGCTTACGGTATGTGCCGATGTCCGGATAAACGTACGTATGGAAAGTGACCACCCAAAAGACGCCACATATCCGCAGGCCGTTGAATACCTTGAGACTTGTTTTAGAATTTCCAACTTTAAACAGCTTGCTGGTAGCCCGCGGCAGCGACAATTTCAGGAACGATGGTAGATGTTCGCCTGGAAAGTAATAAAAGAAGGGTTATAAAAATAACAAGCTGCACTGAGGTAACGTAGTCAAAACACGTTTATCTACAAAGGCTTCGTTTAAAGTGATCGAGAAGCCTAAATATACGGAAACGCATCAAAGTACATAAAATTATCTACTTCGCAACAATACGAAATACATTTTTAGAATAGAACTCAGATTTAGATGCCGATGCAAAAGCATGTCATTTGCGTGATCTAGATTTAAAAGAAAAAACCACCAGTTTCACTGCAGCAGTGAAGCAATACATGCGACAGCAACAAATTGAAATGTAAACAAAGCAATGAGTGAGTCTTCGAAGCACTGGTTAAAGAGAATGCGGCCACTCCAGAAAAGCAAAGTAGTTTTCTTGCTGTCTGTCGTCCCAAGAAAAATTAAGCGCAGAGGGCTCACCAAGTGAACGAGCTGTTTAGGGATGTCTATCGAGCTGGCGTGTGCGTGCGTCAGCTATGACACCGTGGTGTTCACTGCGAGAAAATTTCGCAGTTGCTGCTCGAGCGATGCAGTCTAAAAATGATCTAGCATTTTTCATCAAATGCACAGTTTAAGCGATTCTAAAACATCCGTTGTATCTATACTTATAGCCTCTACTATTAGTACCTCAATAATGGTTTGTTTTAAAAACAGAACAATGTCACCTAAACTAACTGGCGCTAAGTCAGTCAAATAATCATGCCTGAACCCGACTTGGAGGGTCTGTTCTGCCGAAGTATGATTAGGTAATTTATTAGGCTACTATAGGGAAGCTCTCATGCCCTTTCCTAAGAATGGGAATATTCTAATAGGACGGCAATTTTCAATTCTTACATAGATGCATTTTTGAAGACCGGATTTATCTTACGATGGTCATTCCGTGTTGAAAAGTTTTGATAATTGTTTTTCTGTTCATATTATTCTTCCTTTTTTATATTACAGCATGGCATCTGGCTTGCAAGTATTTCTTCTTGTAGAATTTGGCTTGTAGATAAGTAGTACGCTGATCAATGCACTCAGTAATTCTGGATTGGAAAATATCGAATGATTTTGCAAGACAGTCTTCCGTTCGCAGAACACTTTAGCCGTGCTCTAATGGCTGCGCGAAGGAATTCCTTCATAATTGTGGCGATTCCAACGCCCACAGTACTCTCTGGGGGTATGTGCTTAAGGAGAAGCGGGGACGCAAGCTAGGGGTATTTGCGTCTATGACGGGCCTGGCTTTCCACATCAGCCCTGCACACTCAACGTTGGCGCGTAACTACGTCACCCGGGATACATGCCAGGTCCTACTTTTAGCAAAAACATAAGACAAGAAGAATGGACCTGTACTAATGAAACCCTCGGTAGTGACTACTACAACCATAACGACTAAACCATTGGCAAGACAACAGGCACAAGCCAAGCTCCCCGACTGGGCTGATTTCTGGCAAAGCTACAGTATTTGGCCTCTATACCCGAACAGGGATGACAAACGTGGACAAAAGGACTGGCTACACACCTGTGTTTCAATGAGACAGAAATTCAACTCTCGGAGGCAACGTCATCGGTGGGAAACATCCTTTGCACCTCTGGGAAGCCGGGCAAGGCACCGTCAGCAGAAGACACAACAAAAATATAACAGAAAGCACACACCTCGTGTCACCAAACTCCCCCAGCGAGCGGCACAGTACGTGGCCCAACCCGCCGACTCGAACTGGGCGGACCACTTTAACGAAGTGGCCGGACGCATGTCTAACCAAATTCCTGGGTGCCTACGCGCCCTAATTGACCCGACTAATTCTCGCGCCGAGACGCAAAAACATCTCTAACGAGCTATTCATAGCTTCGATGGAAACACCTTAAATTAGTGCCCACAATAGGCGACCACCTCCTGCTTGCTGAACGGGACTTTTGAAGGCCTGCGTACTTGTATGCAGTAGTTCCAGCTACAAGACCGCAAGGCGTGCCTTAAGCAACAATGAAACAAGGAATGAGCCCCGCCGCGGTGGTCTAGTGGCTAAGGTACTCGGCTGCTGACCCGCTGGTCGCGGGATCAAATCCCGGCTGCGGCGGCTGCATTTCCGACGGAGGCGGAAATGTTGTAGGCCCATGTGCTCAGATTTGGGCGCACGTTAAGGAACCCAAGGTGGTCGAAATTTTCGGAGCCCTCCACTACCGCATCTCATAATCATATGGTGGTTTTGGGACGTCAACCCCACATATCAAATCAATCAAACGAGGAATGGTACCAGGCCGGGAAAAGGTAACCATTAAATTGTTTGCCAATATCCTCAACCCAGCCTAAAAAGCCCCCCTCGCTCTCATCAGCTCAATGTGGCTTGGTCGGGCACTCCTCACAACCGAATGAAAGATTGCTCGGCTAACAAAGCCATTAGCACGGACAACCTCCACCCCATCTCTCTTGTGTCTTGTGCAGGAAGTGTTATAGATACTTTTGTGAGGGACTGGTTGACTAGATTCTGGAAAACGAGAATGTATTCGCATACGTGATGTTTCGTGTCTACCCTTACCGGTCCACGCAGGGTATGCTGCTTCAACACGAGTGCGAAATTCACAGGTCATTCGCATAACCTCTTAACAATAAGGCGATACTTGCCCGACTTGAAGGAGGCTTTTTGACAACTTCACATGGGAAACTATCCTGCAGCATCTCTCTCAAAGCAACTGTGGACATAACATCGTGCAGTATATTAAGTTTGATAAGACAGATGCTTGGGCTAGTTGGTGATTGGGAAGCAACATATTTGCAAGTGCAAGACTGCGAGTACTTACTGACGTAACTACAAAAGAAGAGACAAGGACAGAAGCAGTGCTGTTTCTGTCCTTGTCTCTTCTTCTGAAGTTACGTCGTAACTACTCGTAGTCTTGCGCTGTGCAAATATGTAGTATATTTAGCGATTTCGCTAGTACCGTAAATCTTTCAACCGAATACAAGACGAATAACACGGCGCCTATCAACAGTAAACGAGCGCCACCCCACAAGGTGTAGTTCTCTTGCCACTACTTTTCAATCTCGTCTTGATGAAACTTCTGGTTCGGCTGGCAAATGTCAAAAGTGTCTAGCTTGTGCTATTTCTCGATGACATAATCATCTGGGCCTAACATGGATTGGTTGCAGACATTTCAGCCAACCCGCCACAAACGGCGAATATCGTGATCATCAACATGCGCCGCTGCGGACTTTAAGGCTCTCTATCCAAATTTAAATTAGCGCACATTTACCAGTCGTCTTGGGGCACCCACAAAATGGAACTACTGCTGGCCAGCGGCCTGAAACCCGAACACGATGAGACTAGCACGTATCCACACACACAAGCTAGCAGATACAATAGCCAAACTGCGTAAGGTTAGTGTACCAGTTGGGCCGGATGGTCCACCAAGTTTCCAGCAAACGCAGAGGGCACTTGCAAATGCGCCTCGAGGCTAGCTCATTCCTTCATAACCAGTTGAGTAATCTACTCGGCTCTTTACCTGCACCTGTGAAAGTCTGATGAGAATGCCCTTGAGTACTTTTTTACGAAAATGTACAAGCATGTCCTTGATCTCCCGATAAGCCCGCTCAACTAGCTCCTCATGGGCCTGGGGATGATAAAAATTTTGGCAGGGCTTCGGGAAGCACACTTGATGAATAAATTCACCAGATTTTCAATGACAACGTCAGGGAGCCGCCTATTAGCCCGACCACACATCCACCATTCAACATTCACAAAAAGCACGTACTTTGAAAGCTCCAGATACCTCCTGAACGTGTGCCCTCTTCCGGCCAACCTGACACGTGATGACCACAGTGACAGGAACTTTGCGCGAGCGGGGGCACAAGCCTGCCACATCGGATCCAACATGATATCTTTTACTTGGACACATCCGAATGCCACCTTGGGTAGTACATGGCCGCAGTCATTCACCAAAACGGCGCGATGAATGAGCTGTGAAGGCCTAACTTTCAGAGCTCAAAGCACCATACATGCGGAAAAGTCACCATCGCGCTACCTGCTGCAGACAAGGACTCTTGCGTCATTATTACTGACTCGAGAGTCGAGAAGGGCCCGAACAAATACTGAACAGAAGTGCATTACTCACGTTGCACATAGCATCCTTGAAAATAGCAATTACATCATGGCCCCCACGTCTCGTATGATTATATGGGCTCCTGCTCATATGGGCTTCGAAGGCAACAAAACAGCAGACACCGCTTCTCGCGTGCTCGCTCTAGGGTAAATGCCTTCAGAATTGGATGCCGAGCCCAATCGGGCCTTCACTTTTCCACAAATTACTCATTTCTGCCGACTAGGCCACGTAATTCATCCTAAACCCTGTAAGAGCTTTACAAAAGTAGAGGAGGAACGCGCACTTCTCCACCTTTACGCCAAAACACTGCCGTTACCGGCAGTTTAGAAACATTGCCATCGTGCTTATAAAGGAAAACGCTCGCACTGTGAAAGCGAGTCATCGGAGCTCTTTCGCGTCGTCTGGGCCCGCCAGTCAACCTCGAATCTCACCCAAAAACCAAGCCCCAGCTGGAATAATCAGAAAGCCACATATGGTAATAACCATATGCCAGTTATATCGGTACAAGCCAACCACAACAAGCCTTTGTTTACCAGGAAATTGAAATCTCTAGAAAATAAGAAAAAACACCTTTTCCGCTTGGCAAGGAAAAAAACATTGTGCTGTGGCCTGGGAAAAATATTGCGTAGCTGAGAAAGATTATTTATCAGCTATGCGTCGTGACAAGCACTCTTTCTTTTATGATACCTTACATTGTGTACTGGAAAGCAATCCTAAATAATTCTGGCAAATTCTGAATCCCAAGCCACCTTCTGTTGTTATCATTACCGACCATAATGACATTACGATTCCTGAACAAGAATGTGCTGAGGTATTTAATCTTGCTTTTTCATCTGTATTCACCACTGAACCTGATGCTCCTATACCTCTATCCCCACCCCCTGTCCAGGATGTTATGTCAGCAATCCATTTGAGCGAGGAAGGAATAATAGCCATAATTGAAAAGCTTAAACTTTCATCGGCATCTGGGGCAGATGATATCAATCCGAAAGTGTTAAAAAACACCAAGAACATCTGCGCAGCCTATCTCAGATTAATCTTCACGCAGTCTCTTTCTTCCGGTAGCATCCCTCTCGCCTGGAAAGAAGCGCAGATCGTTCCAATATATAAATCGGGCATCAAAACATCTCCTCTTAACTACCGACCAATTTCCCTGACCAGTGTACCCTGCAAAATAATGGAGCACGTCATCTACACACATATCATGCAGTTTCTTGACACCAACAACTTTATTCACACATCTCAACATGGATTCCGCAAGGGCCTCTCATGTGAAACGCAACTTGCCATGTTCATCCATGATTTACATACCAACCTCGATATTAACAAACAGGTCGATGCCATTTTTCTTGATTATGCAAAAGCATTTCATAAGTTACCCAACCAACGGCTATTACTTACTCTCACAGTTGAACTTGCATCCCAACATTTTTCATTGGATTAATGAATTTCTTACTAGCCAATCGCAGTCAGTACATGTCAATAATTCAATTTCCGGCCCCCTCCCTGTAACATATGGCGTCCCGCAAGGTAGCGTATTGGGTCCACTGCTATTTCTTATTTATAATAATGACCTCCCTCTGCATGTTCCTCTCAAATCTGAATCTTCGCTAACGATTGTGTCATCTACCGTACAATCACTAACAATGCCGATCACTCTCTTTTGCAAGACGATCTTAACAATGTTCAAGATTGGTGCAACGAATGGTTGATGACCCTGAACCCCAACAAATGCAAGGTAATAAGTTTTACTCGCTGGCTACAGCCATTATACACACCCTACACTATTTCTAACACTTCATTAGAAAGAGTAGGTACATTTAAGTACCTTGGTCTCACCCTTTCACATAACTTAAATTGGTCACCTCATATAGCACGCGTTACGGCCTCGGCCAACCAAACCCTTGGATTCCTAAAACACCATCTCCGCCATGCACCACGTCATGTAAAACTTCTAGCATATAAGTCACTCGTACTCCCGAAGCTAGAATACGCTTCCCCCATATGGTCACCTCATCAAACGTACCTTATAAATGCCCTAGAAACCATTCAGAACCGCGCAGTAAGGTTCATTCAATCATTTTATTCTTAATATACCAGAGTATCACAACTAAAATTCAGTCTGGCTTGAACACGCTATCGTCCCGGCGCCGCATCGATTCAATAATCCTTTTTCACAAGTTCTTTTACAGCTCACTTCATCATGCCCCATATATTCTGGCCCCGCCACCGCGCACATCTCTGCGCTCAGGGCACCATTTACAAGTTACTCGTCCGCGCAGCCAAACTACAATTTTTCTGAATCTTTCTTTTGTCGATCATCAGCTGACTGGAACGGCCTGCCCCGCGATATCGTTGAAACTATCTGCTTATCCTCATTTTCCGAAAAAATAAAACTTGGTATGTCTCAATAAGTGTATTGTAGCCACTATACTGTACGTGCATTGTAGTCACTATCTTGTAAATGTATGTAACCACTGTTTTGTATGTAGCCCCTATTATGTTAACCCCACCCCTTATGTAATACCTCCCTGCGAGGTCTTTAAGGAAAATAAAGTGAAGTGAAGTGAAGGCTACCCTGAGGTCATCTTTTCCTACCTGCAGAGCCAGAATACCCTGGTAGACCGAGCCCGAGTGCGGTGGTCGCCAATAAACTCATACAATGAGGAGCCTATATGCCTATTGATTCTAAGAGTGGTTTCCTCGGGCCAGCTTAAACTTCCTGTCTCTAATTGCCTATAATAAAGTTTTGCAAGAAAGTTCCCCTCGCAGCTCGAAGGTACATCTAAAACAAGAATGCAAATCAGACTAGTTTTACGTTACCAAAGTGCGAAGGCAAAGGACAGCCAAAAAAAACATTTATCGACACGAGTCTTCCTTTCTGACTCCCATTTCTCTAACCTTTTTGTGCTGAGTTTTCACTCTGTTGTCGCATATTATATTGAGTATTAATAAAGCAACACATCTCAATTTCATGCTCTAATTTATGCCCTACATTTTTTTTTCTGCGCTACCATGACTTATCACGAAAGAAAGGCTAAAAACAAACATGGGCCTGCAACATTCACAAATTACCACTGAAGCACTATTCCCGTTTGAATTCTCGTTTCTGCTATAGACCTCTATGCACCTGTCTTTTCAACGTCTCTAGTTTCTCCTAGTGTTCAATGTATGCGTGCCAGTATAACAAATGCCATGTTTGACGTCATGCTACAGCAGTGCCACCATGCTATGCCGACACAAGCGCTTCAGCGCGTTTCGTTACCTGAAAAGGCGCAGAAGCATAACTTCCTGTCGAGCAGCGACCTTACGTATGACGTCTTCGATAGAACGGCAGACCATTGTCGGCACTATTTCTGGCAGTAATGATACTGACATAACAGTGATAACCGCAAGCACAATGGGTTTACGTTGCGAGGTTGGTCCCCTGCGGCAAGGGTGAACTACTAGATGCCGATAGTTACGTGATACCAGGCAGAACCTTTCAATTCATTTGAATTTTCGTGGTGGTAGCAAGCCACACGTAACATTTCTGCTTAACCGTATAGGCACTGCTGCGTAAACACGCAGCGCCACCTCGGTCATCGCATCGCCAACGCTTTTAATAAGTGACGCATTTGTATGTTGGTATGGATGCACTTAGATGATGTTAACCGGGCATACAACATTTCAAAACGGAACAGCTCTATCAGAGCGCTCTTAGCATATACTTTCCCTGCCTTGTTTGCTGGTATTTCATGCACAGTTAATCCCATCTGAATGCATAATTAAATGTTTCACTTCGTTAGAAACATCCACAACATCAGGCGAGAAGACAGGACGCGCGCACTGCAGTTTTCACATCTTCTCTAAATTGACCACCCATGGATCTGCCGAGGCCACTACTGCTACACTCTAAGGCAAAATTACCCAAAAAAGGAGTAACGCAGCCCAATAGGCATGCGTGATGAACGAATAGACCATTGAGGAGCAACCACAGAGGGAAGCGTGCCACCTGCAAACCACTTACTCTGCAAACACGCTCCAAAGGGATGAACCGCTCGGGAATTGTGGGCAGTGCGCAAAGCGCTGCCAAAGTCACTATCCGTTCTCCTCCTCTCTGGCTCAGTCTTTCCCCGTATTTTGCTGGCGACAGTTCGCGTTGCGTCGCGCTTGGAGTGCTGGACCACGGTCGTCTAGATTCGACGATGTAAGAATTATGACGTGGTGCTTGTGTGTACGCTTGAATCAGCGTGCGCTGCGGCTTTTACGTTCGCAGCACCCATGAAGTCTGGAGCAGTTCTCGTCACGTCACCACGCCACGCTCTATATCTCTGGCTTCAAAATAGTCGTGACCAACACACGACCGCAGCAGTTGGGAAGGCCAACATGGCGGCCGAGAAGACGGCAGGCCTATCGGATACATTACTTCAGTCTGACTCAGGGCAGAAACCTGCACTGGATTCTTAAGCAAGTAGGTTATCACTCTTTATTCTACTCTACTTGTCCCGTGTGCGATACGGATCGCGCTTACCGGCAACGGGCTCGGTCGTGTTGTATATCGCAAGCACGAAATGCACAGCGAAGGTCATCTTGGGCGTCTGCAGTTCGCCTGTGCTTTTCGAACGCCTGGAAATTGGCCGCCATTGCCGTCGGCCTCCCGTATGCTCGCTTATCGAGTGCTCGCCTGTCTTCGCCGCCGCGATGAGCTCCGGGCTCACGATATTGGGCTGAGACCTCGTCGCTGTGTTCGGAGTCATCGAAGCCACGTTGCGGGTTCTCGTAACGAGCTTGGTTGTAGTATGTCGCGCGCTGTAAGTGCACCAGCACAGGCTGGCGGGGCTTTCGCTAGCGTCGCAACTCACTGAAAGTTGGTCGCCATTACAGTTGGCTTCCCCGTCAGTGGGCCGCAAGCAGCTCGGCACCATCCGCTGGCCGCGATGACGGACTCGCATTTGCGTGCTGCACACGCACTCGCTCAAGTTTATGGAAAATGGCCGCATTACCGTCGATTTCTTCGGTGCTAGCTCCAAACCAGCTCAGTGCTGTTCGTGGCGGTGGCCAAGCGTACGCTCGCTCTCCTGTTTGAAGTTCGCTGGTGGCAGACACTCCGCGCGCAGCACCGTGTTTGGTCTCGCGTTCGCTTGCTCGAGCTGAACGACATCGCTCGCTTAAAACTTGCCCACTTGTTGGTGGCACGGTGGTTCGCGGAGTTGTGGCTGCGGCCGCCGCTTCTAAGCTGTTGTGCTACAGGGATCGAAATGAGTCTTTGACAATGTGTGACATCACGGCGAAATTATTAGCATGTCATATCTCACGTATGTTTTTATTTTGCCTTGCACGTATTTCTCACATGCATTCGTATTCATCCTCTGTCCCGTGTGACTCACTATTTTACATACTTATTGTGCAGCCGTAGGCACACACCATGCTGAAGAATGTGTGCGCTGGCGTCTGCGATGCCTGTCATCCATCTCTTTCGACAGAGCAGCTTCAGAAGGATTGTACGAGATGTGAAGGTAAAGCTATTTGTGCGTCATATTTTACACGCATCTTTTTATATTCACGTGCACATACTTGCCATATGCGTGCATCTTCATCTTCTGTCCCGTGTGTTTAACTATATTTAGTATATTATTGTACGTGCAGCCGTGGGAACACAAAAGGCAGAACGTTGCGTGCGCTGGCGTCTGCATGCCTGTCATCTAACGCTTCCGTCGGAGGAGCTCCACAAGGAGTGAACAAGATGTGACAACCAGACTGGATGTAAACTTCACCATGAGTTCACTTAAAAGAATGGGGAAACTTCATGTGTATGTAGAAAAATGAAAGTTTTCGATGTCTCACCTTGGTCTTTCGTTGTTGCTGTGACTGCGAAAGCAGTTACACATATAGGTGGCTAACGACTTTTGCGCGTGTTCTTTTCTGCGCTATTTTTTTTTTGCTCACTGCGCAGAAAATCAGGCGAAAAAAGTATTAGGCCTGGCAGAAAATAAATAAAAAAGTGTTTAAACTCGGGATAAAAAGTTGATCCAATTGGAGTATTTGAATGGATCAACCGTTCGTCCGACGAGGTGCAACTGTAAGGACTAATGGTTGCCCGGTAAGGTGTAATTGTGGGGATTAACAGTTGCCCTATAAGGTGCAAGTGTGAGGACTAAATGTTAGTCTTTTGATGTAAATTGTGGGACTAACAGATACTCACTAAAGTGTAAATGTGAGGAGTAAATGTTAGTCCATTGAGCTCGTCTATGGAGACTAACTGTTAGGCCTGGTGCCGCTAGTCCTAAACGGGATTAATTGTTGTGACAGCCCCATTAGTCCTCAAAAGGACGAACCACACACCCTTTTAACACCATTTTGCTTTAGAGTGTACCGCGCTGGAAGCTCCTACGCGCTGGGTACAATCTTACCTTCTCTCTCCCTACTTGTCTGCATTGCTGCTCAGCGTCGTGGCTATACGCTTTTTCTTCTTCTACCCTACCTGTCTCCCTTCCTGCCCACCTGCCACGACCCAGATACGGAGGTAAGGCACCAGAGATGCTTCAACTGACAACGTTTGCGGGCATGCATACGGGGTCTAGAGGCTAGCATGCGTCCTATGAAAATCACATTACGTTGATCGAATGGGGCCTGTATGTGGCTCATGTACAGACGCACAGTTCGATATTTTCTCTCGTAAGATAATGATAGAAATAACTGTAAAAAGTTAAGCGTTTGTTTTTTGTTAGACGCAATATTGGCGAGAAGTAATAGACAGCAATGCCAACAAAAGTACAGGGGATTTTATTAGAGCGAATTGTAACGTAAATGTGAAGAAAGAAAAATGAGAAGAAATATAGTGTGGCAGCTGAATAAAATAGTCCTTGGTGGCCCCCCATGCAGACATTTCTTTTCTTAACATGGTCGTTTTCGGAAAGTGCCGACACAGATTTTATATGTGAAGCAAGCAAAGGCGTTGGAAAGATAAGGAATTAGCAGTCTCCCGTAGATTATGTCATTGATTTTCAGAATGCCAATGTTAATGAAATGCAAGGACCGTTGTGTCCACCTCTCTGGGTGAAATTATCGGCGTGTAATAAAAATTGTTTGTTGCGAAGACCACTGCTGAGTTGTAACTTGAATGATGCCTTTGTTATTTGACTTAGAATGGCATTGAGCAAATATTGCGAACCCACTTGGCTTGATCATACTTCGCCAGGCAAGTGTGTGCAAAGGTTATTGAAGCCAGCTGCATCTAATATTGTTGCTTGTGCAAAGAGCCTTCGCTGATATGTGTAAATCTGGTAAGTTTATACGTGACCTGGAATGACATGACTCTTACCTGACTTCTCTATGGATATTTTCTTCTCCTTTGTGTAGCCCAATACGATGTCAAAGAAAGTCGCAGTCAAAACAGTTACGACGAACAAGCCAAGAACAACTCTGAAAAAAAAAGCATCAGGCATTGTAATTCAACACCAAATTTATATTGGGATGCCTATCCTAACAACGGCTATAACGTGGAGAACACAGTGCTCATCCCCGTCAGCACGAGACTTTGCTGACGACTTCAGTAAGGCGTTCTGTGGCGTTCGTTGGTTCTTCACTGAATACACATTAAACTACACAAAAAGGCAAGGAAGGCCGTAAGTAAAAACATATCGAAAAATGCATACATAGGCGCTTATGCTATTCTCTATCCAAGGGCTATAAACTTGAGCATATTGATGTGGCTTCGTCATAAGAAAGAAAGCGGGTACATGGAACTAGAAAAACAGACAGGGGTTCTGCACAAGCTAACAACATGAGCGTGCATTTCTGGTGAAGAAATATATGCGCTTCCTTGCGAAAGAGAACAACACGAATAAACGAAGGAAAAGAAAGCCCTCATACGCTAGCGGTTCGACTATAGGATATTGAAACGCAAAGTTCAATCACGGAGATCATTCATCTCTTTGTCCGTTAACACAGTGGTCGTTGCGCTTGTACGCGGTGGTCCAATGGAACGAATTGTGAACGCTTCATGGATTTACCGGGCGTGGAGATGGCTATGTCTGCGTAAGATGGACGTGCGTTCGAAATTTGGAGTGCAGCAACACTCGACACAAAGATGTGCCAGATGGCTTCTAATTTTGCCCTTGACATTGTTTTTGTCTTCCCTCAGACAATCGTTAACACAACGACCTGTCTGACCAACGTATCCGGCCCCCGCAACGCACCACGAAATCACGCACAATTTAAAACCACGAGTTTACAACAAAACAAAAACGTATTCTTAGTAAAGGCGTCACATAAACTTTCACACTCGGCAGTTATCAATGAGTACTCACAAAATCACTTAAATGATATTTAAAACAACGGAAATACACTCACCATGCTGCAAATGTCATCTCATGCAGTACAAACTGTCCATCGTGAACTTACTTACAGCGCAACACCAGAAAAAATACAGGACAGGGAAGGAGCAAAATAGATGTTGGCTGCCAGTACCTATTATATATATATATATATATATAATATATATATATATATATATATATATAATATATATATATATATATATATATATATATATATATATATATATATATATATATATATATATATATATACTTTTCATCCCGTTTTTTCCAATAAACAACAGTTGTGAGTCAGCGCTGTCTTTTCTTTCTGTTTTGCTCCTTCCCTGTCCTGTATTTTTTCTGGCGTTGCGCTGTAACTTCACGATGGATCCTAACCAACTAGCCCAACTTACCGTCTTACTACATTACAAACTGTACAGGAACACTTAGACGACTTGAATATTCACCACACTTGTGTAGTCCACAATTCTTCGAAGGTTTCTCGAATATTTATACTCCAGAAAACACTCAAATGAATTCCCGCGCTGATCGTCGTCCAAGAGACTCTATTCAAAACAGTGCTAAATGGTGTCATCCGTCGTTTCTTCAAGATCTACTGACCACAGTATATGACTCACTCAAACCACTCGAGCAACGTTTCTTCATCGACTTCCCCCTACCCTTCTGTAAGGTCTGGCGTCGTGGACAAGCAAGGTGAGTCTTCTTTGTCCCAAAACTTCCCACTTTCCAAGGAGCCGATTCTCTGGAAACGAGAATCCCTGCATAGGGACGCCCGTTCTAGTATGAGAAGCGTGGTGTGATGAAAGAACCCCCCGCTTTCAGTGACCATTCGAGGAGGGAGGGCCGCTGTCTGTTTTAGATTTTAACGACCAGCGAAACGGCCTCGGGCCAGTGGAGTGCCGGCATGTGGCATGACAACGTGCAGTGTGTTGTCACCCATAGATCTCAAATAAAGTCCGCGAGGTGGCTGTCGCGCAGGACAGTGTATAACATCTCGTAGTAATGGCATGGGCCCGCTAAAGAATCAGCTGCACTCCGTTTACACGATCGGGGCAACTGAACGGCGTCACCATCGTATGTTCACACATTTCGTGGAATGTCTTGTGTATACACCGTTCCTTTCGCCTCTCTCTCTGACCGGGGGCTCAAGTGCTGGAGTAAGAGATGGAGAGAGAAGAGATGATGGCAGTAGACGAGTTTAGTTTGGCCAATAAACGGAGTGAATTGTTTTGGTTGGCGGTGAGCAGATGGGGAGGAGCAACCTAGGAGTTAAAACCTGGCTCCCGGCTCCTCGCGGGTGTCGGGTCACAGATAACAGTGCTCTGTACTCTCGGCTCTGCCGAGGTAACAGGGGACGGTCACAAGAGTGAAGAGTGTTGTAAATTTGTACATAATTGCTGTATAAAAAGTCGAGTTTTTGCGACGGTATGGAAAGGCGCCGCTCTTCATCCTTGACAAACAGCAGCAGCCACGACAAGAAAAGACGGACACCATGCAACCAACCTTCCCCTCCCTTCTGTAGCAACAGCAGCTGCGCAGCTGAGAGAGCTCTGCTCTGGAGAACAGAGGTAGTGGGTAGAAGGTTGAGTTTTACTGCAGGAATCCAGGAATGGTTGCTATAATACGAAAACCTGCTGGACAATGTACCAGTGTTTTCGTTTCAGCTCCTAGCATCCGCTTTCTACTTGTGAAATAAAAATTACTCGTGCAGTTCGTGCTTATATTGTGAAGTGCATTCCACTTTCAATATCGTCGCCCTAAAGGATTCGAAGATATGCCCGATGGTGAAAACGTGTCTAGATATCGGCTCATGAAGCATAGAGTGCACGTGTGCATTGTGAATATCAAACCGGTACCAAAACGCATTGTTAGTTCCACCGATATACAGCAACTTGCATATGGAGCACTCAAGCATATTAACTACATGATCTGTCTCTCAAGAAAACTCACTACGAATTTTCAAGCAGAAACCGTTGGCGGTGTTTTTAGCCGCAGTGGTATGCATCCGATTGCATGTCTTGTGTTAAAGATTACAACAATAATGGCTATGAATAGATGAAATATAATTATTATTCTGAACTTTGGAGGAAGTAAGAATGTCCTGCAAATTTCTAGAACGCCCATACAGGGCATGGAGTGGCTGTGGTTTGGGCGCTCGCTTTGCGTCCGCATGTTGTAATGTAATGTTGTAATGGCTATTATGGCCACTCCACATCACACGCTGCTACTGTGCGTTGAAAACTGCATTGAGAACTTCGGTTCAGTTGCGTTCCAAAATGCGGCGGCTATAACAGTCAGTGGCTTTCATGAACTCGTTGGCTTTTACTTAAAGACAACTTTTGTATCATGGAACGAAGGAACTTTCATTAAAAAAAGAGGAGCATGCATCGGTTCATGCATAGCACCTGTTTTAGTGACATTTTTCTCGCTTACCATGACCGACTCTTGGCTAGCCGCCTCGACAGAACGGCTGTCGTAAATGTGTTTTGTTTTGTTGACGATTTTCTTGTGCTTTTTGACTGCGATGATCAGGGCTTCAAAGCTGCTGTTTAAACATATTACATATTTTCAATTAGTGCATGGCACCTCTTATTCTGATGCATAAGGTTCCACAGGATGCTTCCTTAAGGTTTTTAAGATGTGAGAATAAACATCTCAAGTGATCACCTTTGCTGTAAATATGAGCTTGGAAAAAGCAAACCTCTTCTATTGTACTTGTCGGCTCATTCGAAGCTCGTAAAGAGAGGTATTGCTAATCATTGTTCAAGAAATGCCCTCCGAAAGTCTTGCGGCCACTCGTTAAACAGCAAGCAGCTTTGTTGAGCAGGCTTCTCGTCAGATTTCCCTGATTATGTGCTGGTTTCGGTGGTGGAAAAGTTGCTTAGGACAATAAACAGGGACGAGAAGCAGCAGTGAACTGCGTCGCTAGTAGCTTAAAGTGCATGTCTGTGATTCCTTATCTACATAGGATTTCGCACTATTTAAAAAAGATAGATGCAAAGGTTGATGTGAAGGTTGCTTTCTTTGCTTCAGAAAAACTTTCAGCGCCCTGCAAACAGGTGAATGCGCAGTCCACACCAAGGAGCTATTTTATTTTGACTGTTCTTCAAGTTATTCATCCTCCAACAGATGGCACCACCGTCAAAGTTGAAGCACGTAAACGCTATCACGCTAATGGTAAACTAATTGATTGATTTGATTGATATGTGGGGTTTAACGTCCCAAAACCACTATATGATTATGAGAGACGCCGTAGTGGAGGGCTCCGGAAATTTAGACCACCTGGGGTTCTTTAACGTGCACCCAAATCTGAGCACACGGGCCTACAACATTTCCGCCTCCATCGGAAATGCAGCCGCCGCAGCCGGGATTCAAACCCGCGCCCTGCGGGTCAGCAGCCGAGTACCTTAGCCACTAGACCACCGCGGCGGGGCTAACGGTAAACTAACTGTATATATTAGTCTTTTTGAATATATATATATATATATATATATATATATATATATATATATATATATATATATATATATATATATATACCTGCTCACGGCTGGTTATTTTTTCATCCACTTTTCTTTCTTCTTATTTACAATCCATTGGTTCTAATAACTTCCCCTGTACATTCCTTGGCATTACTGTCTGTTAGATCTCATTATATTGTGTCAAAACACGGAAAAAGGAGCCCTTAGGTATACACTTCTTTCCTCTATATATATATATATATATATATATATATATATATATATATATATATATATATATATATACATACATATATATATATATATATATATATATATATATATATATATATATATATATATATATATATATATATATATATATACATATATATATATATATGTGTGTGTGTGTATGTGTGTGTGTGTGTGTTGCAATCCCAGTACTGACGGTGAAACACTTTTTTGTGTCTGTTTGGCAAAGCGTAGTCTGTGACCTTATTATGAGTTGGCAGCCGACCAATAATTCCTCATATACTACCTGAAAGCACCAAGTCTGTAGGAACGAGACCCACACTATGAATGAAGAAAACAAGGAAAACAAGTACTTAAGGGCTTGTTTTCTTTGTTAGACACAATATTGATGGGATCTAACAGACCATCATGCCTTTGGCATGATTGTACATTAGATCTTATTATCATAGCGTCTAACAAAAAACACAAGCCCTTAAATATACTTCCTTTGTTTAGCATGATGTCTGTTTATTCTCATTATTACTGTGTCTAACAAAAAAAAGAAGCCCTTAAATGTACTTTTCGCCCCGCCGCGGTGGTCTAGTGGCTAAGGTACTCGGCTGCTAACCCGCAGGTGACGGGTTCGAATCCCGGCTGCGGCGGCTGCATTTCCAATGGAGAGGGAAATGTTATAGGCCCGTGTGCTCAGATTTGGGTGCACGTCAAAGAACTCCAGGTGGTCGAAATTTCCGGAGCCCTCCACTACGGCGTCTCTCATAATCATATGGTGGTTTCGGGACGTTAAACCCCACATATCAATCAATCAAATCAATGTACTTTTCTTTTTTTTGGTTCCGAAACTACTGTCCTGATGGGCAATCTATTCATGTTACTACTTGGTTTCGCAGACCTCATTCACTGTGACGGATGCATTGCACGTGGACATGTAAGGTGTTCTATAACTTGCTGAAGTTATAGCACCGATTAAGATTTAAGTAGTTCACATGAAACGCTGGGAGATGAGTGCTCCCTGCCTTTCGCAGAATTAGCTACACTTACCAGAAGCAGCTTAGAAGTTTATAATCACCCTATTCCCGAAACAGATTTCATTTTTTTACATTTCTATAACATCAACTTTAATTGCAATTGCATGGAGCCGAGTTGTGACAAATGAACAAATATTCACGAATCGCCACGCGTATTTTTTTTACTGTAGTTGAATAAAATTGCACTCATACGCGAGCAAAATCAAGTCTTAGTGTTTCTGGCGTCAAGGCAAACGCACGATATTAGGATAAATATTACGCCAAAGGGGCATGCACACGCTCCCGGATTTACTATGTGCACCACTCCGCCCATCGCAACACAATCCGCGCATACAGCACGTCGTCAATTGTAAAACGGTCCGCGTATACATTGCCAACAGCCGCTAAAACCTTTGGCAGCCAAAATCCCGAACATTCCGGCGTCCGTCATGCTTGTAGCGCAGGGGTGGCTTGATCTCTACGGAGTGGGGCTTCAGCACAGCAGCGCAAACGAAAGTTTCTTGCGTCGTGTCAAACACATCATCGCACGCTAAAGGGGCATGCATACACACTCCCGGATTACTGTTGAACACCACTGCCTCCAACGTAAAACAATCTGCACCGCCGCGCGTAAGCGATGTCAGCGAAAAAACAAAATTTCTACGGCGTATGGCTTCAACCCGCTTCGCGAAAACCACTCTGTGCGGGCACCGCCCTCTTGCATAAGAAAAAAAACACAACAGACCGGAAGTGCATCTATATCACGTGACCTTCTTCAGCCAATAACGGCGCCGCAATTCTTCCATACATCTCTTGGGATATGATACGGAAACACGCCGCCGCATAACTGAGAGAGCGAGAGCAAAGAACCGCCGCTTTGAGTGAGCGAGAGAAGACCGTTGATGGTTCCACTCATTGGCTGTCAGGGACCCGCATAGGGGGCTCATTTACGGAGCGACGGTTCTTTCTCGCTCACTAAGAACGGCAGTTGCCTTGGCTCTCGCTCTCACAGTGATCTGTCAGATCCGTGCCGTACTGACCCGTCCTGGTCCGTTTCGTTCGCGCTCCGCGAAAGCACTTCGTAATGGCTGGGTCTGAGATCGAAAGAAAACAACTGCTGGCTGGTGGTGTTGGTGTCGCGCGCTTTCTGCCGCCTGGCTATAGCTTCCAACTTCTATCAACAAGTTTCGTGTCCTGCCTTTGCGAAGCGTGCGCTATCCCCGCTCGTGCATTTGATGCTGCTCGCTTGCTGTGATCTTCTGCGCCACAATGTTTTACGACTCATGCTGTCTGTGCAATACATTTTTTTTACTCGAATACTTCTACAACTAGATCGTTGTGGCAGATGGTGTCAACCTACAAAAAAAAACCACAGGTGAGCGTACCCTTTTAGTCATCGTTTTCATTATGTCATTTTCAATTTGAGTCCACGCCGAAAAGCATTTTCTTTTTTTGCAGGGGGGGGGGGGGGGCACAGTTAATGCTTTCAAAAGTGACGGTTCAAAAGCGCGCGATGCTGCATTTACGTCTTTCTACGAACAAGAAGGGTGCAAGCACGTGCGTCGTAGCTGTATTTACACAATTACGGTTGTCATAGAGCCACGTGCAATAATTTGTGTGTTCTATTTATGTTCGGCCGATCACTCGTCATCGCTTATAACTGTGTTTCTCAGGCTCTAAGTAGATGTATGAAGCGTCGTACTCCTTTGTGACGAAGAAATAGGGTCGCTTTTGCAAGATTTGCCGGCGCTCTTAATTTTATTGAATGTTTTCGCTTTTCGTCAGAATAGAACGGTTCTTGAACTATTACAGAATGCCACAGCTGATCGGTGTGCCCAAAGGACAGCTGAAGAACGACAGAATTGGTGTTTTTCAAGGAAAAATGGCATGCATTTTTATATTATTTCTTCATTTTCGGTGCTTTTTTTTATATCACTAGCTATAATTTGGCAATGTAGTCAATAAAGTACGTACATTATTAGTGTCTCCCTTCTGTATACTATACTGATGGAAGACTTTAAAGCAAAGGTAGAGAAGAAGCAGGCTGGAGACCACGCAGTAGGAGATTATGGCATCGGTACTAGAAATGGCAGAGGAGAGCTACTAGTCGAATTCGCACAATGACTTACGGATTTTAAATACCTTCTACAGAAAACGAGGAAACCGTAAGTGGACATGGAGGAACCCTAATGGCGAAAATAAGAACGAAATAGACTTTATAATGAGTGCACACCCAGGCATTGTGCTGGATGTGGAAGTGGTTGGCAAAGTACAATGCAGTGACCATAGAATGGTACGGTCTCGGATTCGCCTAGACTTGAAGAAGGAATGACAGAAACTGATACACAAGAAGCCAATCACTGAGCTAGCACCGAGAGGGAAAGTACAGGAATTCAGAGTCTCGCTTCACAACAGCTACTCGACTCTTACTGAGAAAACTAACCTTAGCGTAGGTACAATGAATGATAATCTGACGAGTATCATTACGGAGTGTCCAGTGGAAGTTGAAGGCACGGTAATGAGATCAGAAACTGGCAAGCTTTCCCACGAAACGAAAAGTCTCATTAAGAAGCGCCAAAGCATGAAGGTCTCAAGTACAACAAAGAAAATAGAACTGGCAGAGCTTTCGAAGTTGATTAATAAGCGTAAGGTATCCGATGTAAGTGGGTATAACACGGAGAGAATCGAACGCGCTCTGAAAAACGGAGGAAGCGTCAGAGCAGTGATGAAGATACTTGGGATAAGCAAAAATGAGATGTCTGCACTAAGGGACAAAGAAGGCAAAATAACTACCAATGTGGATAGGATTGCTAAAATAGCGGAGGAGTTTTACAGAGATCTGTACAGTAGCCGGGACAACCACGACCTTAATACTATAAGAACTAGCAGTAACCCAGATGACACCCCACTAGTAATGATAGAAGTCAGAAAAGCATTAGAGAGCATGCAAAGAGGCAAAGCTGCCGATAAAGATTAGGTAACATCAGATCTGCTGAAAGATAGAGGACAGGTTATGTTACAAAACTAGCCACCCTGTTTACGAGATGTCTCCTGACGGGAAGAGTACCAGAGTCTTGGAAGAATGCGGACATCATCTTAATGCATAGGAAAGGAGATGACAAGGACTTGGAGAATTACAGGCTGATTGGCTTGCTCTCCATAGTATCCAAGCTGTTTACAAAGGCAATTGCTAACAAAGTAAAGAAAACATTAGAATTCAATCAACCAAAGCAACAAGCAGGATTTCGAACAGGCTACTCAACAATCGACCACATTCATACTATCAATCAGGTAATAGAAAAATGCTCAGAATATAGCCAACCACTATACATAGCCTACATAGATTACGAGAGGGCATTTGATTAAGTAGAAATATTAGCCGGCATGCAGACACTGCAGAATCAGGGCGTCGATGAAGCATATATAAACGTCCTGGAAGAAATCTGCAGGGAATCAACTGCCACCATAGTGCTTCATAAAGAAAGCAAAAGAATACCAATCAAGATGGGTGTAAGGCAGGGGGACACAATCTCCACAATGTCATTTACCTCGTGCTTACAGGAGGTTTTCAGAGGCCTAAAATAGGAACAGTTGAAGATAAGAGTTAATGGAGAATACCTTAGTTACCTGCACTTCACCAATGACATTGCATTGCTGAGTAACTCAGGGGACGAACTGCAAATCATGATTACAGAGTTAGACAAGAAAAGCAGAAAGATGGGTCTTAAAATTAATCTGCAGAAAACGAAAGTAATGTACACCAACCTTGGAAAATAGCAGTGCTTTGAGATAGGTAATAGTGCCGTTCAAGTTGTAAAAGACTATGTCTCCTTAGGGCACGTAGTAACCTCGAAGCCGAAGCACGAGATTGAAATAACTAGAAGAATAAGAATGGGGTGGAGCACATTTGGCAAGCAATCTCAAATTATGAGAGGTA
This sequence comes from Rhipicephalus microplus, assembly GCF_043290135.1. Classification (NCBI taxonomy): domain Eukaryota; kingdom Metazoa; phylum Arthropoda; class Arachnida; order Ixodida; family Ixodidae; genus Rhipicephalus; species Rhipicephalus microplus. The sequence goes on from NC_134710.1 coordinate 469,748,474, forward strand.
GATTGCCACTATCCTTCAAGATGAAGGTATGTAACAGCTCTATTTTTCCACTACTTAGCTACGGAGCAGAAACCTGGAGACTTACAAAGAGGGTTCAGCTTAAAATCAAGACGACTCAGCAAACAATGGAAAGAAAAATGGTAGGTGTAACCTTAAGAGACAAGAAGAGAGCAGAGTGGATCCGGCAACAAACGTTGTCTAAGGATATCATAGTTGAATCAAGAAGAGGAAATGGACATGAGCCGGGCATGTAGCGCGTAGACAGGATAACTGCTGGTCATTAAGGGTAACTAACTGGATTCCCAGAGAAGGCAAGCGGATTAGGAGGAGACAGAAGGTTAGGTGGGCAGATGAGATTAAGAAGTTTGCGGATATAAATCGGCAGCACCAAGCACAGGACCGAGTTAACTGGCGGAACATGGGAGAGGCCTTTGTCCTGCAGAGGACGCAGTCAGGCTGATGATGATGATGATGATTAGTTGATTTTATGTGGGCTTTTTTCGGCGTATTTAAACCTTTACAATATTATTCCATGTGTAGTGAAGGAAAGATGACGACGAAAGACACGAGCAAGCAAGCACGCCCCAGCGTCAGTAGCAGCAGATTCGTGCGCGACTTCGCTTCCATCATTACCCCTCTTGCCAACCTTCCGACAGCCTCCAACGGCCTGTCTGCTTGGTCACGAGAGTGGGACACATCTTTTGAGACGCTTCGGCGCTTACTAGCATCACCTACGAAACTCCGACACTTTTACCCGAATGCACCCACGGAAATTCATACTGACGCCAGCGGTGTCAGCCTTGGTGCCGTGTTGGCTCAAAAAAAAGAAAAAGCCGGGATTCCAAGTATACGTCGTCGCTTACGCGAGTCGAACTCTGAAAAAAGCAGAGTACAATTATTCTGCTACGGAAAAAGAATGCCTCGCCATAATTTGGGCTTTGGCTAAGTTCCGCCGGTACCATTATGGCCGCCCTTTCGACGTCGTCACGGATCACCACGCTCTGTGTTGGTTCTCATCGCTGAACAATCTGTCGGGACAATTCGGTCATTGGCCACTGAGGTTACAAGAGTACGACGTTCGTGTTGTGTACAAATCAGGCCGCAAGCACTCGGACGCGGACGAACTTTCCCGTTCACCTCTAGCATCCGCCACAGCTTCACCATCCGTTAACATCTCGCCAGTCGACGTCACAGACATGTCAGTGGAGCGACATAAGAATACGTGGGTTTGTCCCCTGCTCGACTTTGTGGCGAATTCATCAGCTTACCCCACACCTCCACCGAATGTCACCAGGTTTATTGACGCTGGACGCCAGGGAAGCCCGACAAACGCTAACCGTAAAGCGTTGAGGAGTCAAGCAGCTAAAATCTGGGCAAGCGCGAGCTCGAGTATGGTGTTGCTGCTGATGCTGGTGCTTGCTTGCTCGTGTCTTTGATCATCGTCTTTCCTTGAGTACAGGTGTTTGGTACTTACTTCTATCGTTTTTTTTTTATTATGCTGTGAGTGTTCACGTTTTTTGTCATAATATAATAGCCTCATAGAAGCCCACTTGTGTTTGATATCGTGTGCATATATTAGGAGCTCTTTTGCAATTTTCGCAGTAAACAATTTTGTTTTTTATTAAGTGCCCAAATGTTGTGTTCTATTTCTTATACCACTGTCGTGTTAGTTCCTAACCATGCTGGAAATTTTTGTCTTCAATGGTATTGAACACCTGTATCTTCTTTAGAGTAGTTGAGCTCTGGCCGAGTTCCTGAAGCATACTTCAAGAAATGAAGAGCAATTGCGGAACAAAAGAGTAGGCACATATGACGAAGTGCTTCGTCCTGTGTGCTTCTTCTTTTGTTGTCAACTTCATTGCGCTTCATTTCTTCAAGTATCTGTATGTTAATATACTGTTTCTCTGCTATTCAGTGCAACTTGCGTCGCCCCACGCTTGATGAATCTTTATTTTTGGTAACGAGGGAAATGAAATGGTGCCAAATGCATTATTTGTTCAGTGCAATATTAATGTTATTTTCTGGCAAATAAATGCTGCGAGGCTGATGGAATTTCAGAATGCATGATTTCAAAGTTCATGGATTGCAATGCGTGAAGGACGGCGCAGAAGGAGTAAGTGGAATTGTTAACAAAAAAAAAACGTCGCGCGCAACACATTGCGCCGCAAGTGCGAGCGGGCTCATAAAAAAAGTGGCCCCGGATCTGCATGTTTAAGTGCAAATGTTGCCTACAGATAATAATCTTGCTTGTGGTGAGAGTGAACAAAGCGTTTATTTGATGTTCTGCGCGAGAAATTTGCTGACTGGAAGCGCTGCGCTACAGAGTCTCAATCCGTGCTGGGAAAGCGAACTAGCGCATCGAGGCACGTTAGACACAAAAGCGTCATCGGGTAGTTTATCTTCGTAAACTATGGAACGCTTGCGCGCTCACGGAGAAAGATGCGCGCCTGTCTCGGAGACGATAAGGTGTAGAACGCAAAGTGACGGGTAGGTGCCACCACCGTATCGTCTTGGCAAAACGTTAGAAACACCTGCCTTTTTCAGCATCACGTTGCACTCTCAGCGCAGCGTGATAAGCGCTACGGTCCTTATAATTAATTTCTTATGTATGCCTTTTCTAGTATAAAGACACGCATAAAAAGAATTGACGTGTTGTTATGATGCCTCATATATGCGCCATAAGGCTTTTTAGTTGACAATCGAGCAAATGTGAATGCTGAAACTTGAGCAGTAATGGTGGGCGCTGCGGATGCTATTGGCCAATTGGCGTATCGCTTGGTGCCGTTTGGGGTATCATTACGGTGGATGAACAGACAAATGATCTGACAGAAAGACAGACAGACAGACCGAAATTTTTGCGTCGAACGTTCCCAAAAAAGACTATCGCCTTTAACAGAAGAAGAAAGTACTTCACACATACGACGACAAACAAAAAAAAATGGCACGGGAGAGAGAGAGCGAGAAACAACTTTATTTAAGCAAAAAAAATTTCACAGAGAATGGCGATATGGCCGTGCCTGGCCGCCACCTCATCAGCTCACTGTATGGCCCGGAGCTGTACTTCTCGGCTCGTATCTCGAGTACTCTTTCCCATGCCTCGGACGAGGGAGTGGTCAGGTGATAAGGCGGGGGTGGATCCTCACTGCAGAAAGCTACGGGATGAGGCGCGGCTGGTTTTAAGGCTGGTGCACACCGGTGACTAGTAGCGGTCGCGTGACCATTCGAGACTAACGACCAAAAAGCAACTTATGTTCACACCGGCAGAGGCTGCATGCGTGCGAACGGAAGTCGCAAAACCGGAGGATCACGTCCGGATATCGTTATAAGCGAGTTCTTTGGAGGCTGGCGCCGATCAGCTGATCGCCCTCAGCTGAGTGAGTGGAGCGAACAGAGCGTGCCGCATTTAGTGCTTTCGTGTTCTCGCACAGCGTTTCCAGTAGCGTCAATGAGTTCGATTCAAGCGAAGAACAAGAGATTGCCATGGTGCTGGTGCGCTATTCCATGGTGTCAGCGCTGGCAGCACAGATGCCTCCAAAGAAAAAAAGCCGTTGGTGGGTGTGGCCGTCCCTTCGATTGCGAGAGTTGGCCGGCCATGCAAAACACCTACCACCCGAGCTGCTTGAGACGACGAGGAGTATATCGAGAGTCGTGCGTATTCAGCAACTCTCTCCAATTTATCTTGAGTTTCCACGGCCTCCAATGCAGCACAAACGTCTCGAACACGGTGTCTGAAGTCGTTGCCAAGGCATGAAGCACAAACGCGTTCCAAACGCGCTGCATTCAAGGCGGTGACAAGTCAAGTTCAAGACAAAAACTATTCGGAATACGGGGGAAAGATAGTGCACAATTTATTTTCTCTTTACATTTACGGTGTTTAGCTTCTTGCGAATGCCGCCAGTTATATTCAACACTGCTCGAGCTGCTGCGCCCCGCCATCTCCAAGCCAAGTATTCCGTGGCGGCCATGGTGCCACAGACTCAGGGGAATGCACTCGTTTGTATCTGACGGCAGAAGGGCAAGTATGAAAAAACACAAAAGAAACAAAAAGTCAGCATCGCTGATTGGTTCCAGCAGCTTTGCGACTGCAGTCGCGCGACTAAAAAATCAGTCAGGAAGCGACTAGCCAAAGCAGTCGCTTTGCGACCAAATTGCGACCGTTCGCGACTGTTTGCCACCGGTCGCAAATGGTGGCATGACCACTGCTAGTCGCCTGTGTGCGCCAGCCTTTAGTTTTGTGTGCACCGCCATTCATGCAACTTTTAACCCTGAATACCATTCGCCAGGGTTGTAAATGAAGGGATAATTGGCACTGACGTCATTAAATAACGCATCTGATATGAGGTACGCAGAGTAACTGATACCTGGTAAGCCGGTGAGCCGTTGTACTGAGCTGCTTTAAGCCGCTTTGCCCATCTGTAGTTAAGAGGACGATGTACTCTACCTTGGAAGAGCAACAAGCCGTCCCAGTTTCGAAATACCTTACGACCTGTGTGGTCGATGTTTAGAAAAGGGGGGTAACGATTTAGAGTACTAGGTACTCTACTATGGGAGAGCATAAAGCCGTCTCGTGGACATCACACTTGATAAGTGCGATTGAACTCACAAAGTCCGCGCGCAGGATTGCTACGGATACAGCAATCGCAGATATTCTCACGATGGCTTACTGTATCACACTACGGACTTCATAGTTGGACTGGTCATATGCACATTCGGGGGCAACGTTTTGCAATATCGAATATTTTTAAATTGCACGCTTGTCATAGATTACCCATATCGCATCAAGATACATGACCTTTATTTGAACTGACTGGCCATTACATTTTATCGTGATCTGTATATACTAAGACAACCTTTTTGATGTTCATATTGAAAGGCCCCTTAGCTCTCTGGCATAAGAACGAGGATGAAGGTTCAATTTCCGACATCGAGGAAGGAAGCAGTTACAAGGGAACTTCTAAGGAAATGACTGTTGGGCGAGCTGGTGCTTTGAAATAGGTACCATCGTGATGGTGCAGCTAAACACAACACACAAGAACAAACAGATAAAAAAAGGCGCAACTGGGTTGTATGTCAGGTACACGCTCGCCAAGCCTCTCTCGCCCCTTTATTTCGCGCCTATGAATATTCTGTTATTGTTTCCTGAAATCTCCAGGCCAAGCCGAGGTGGTCTAGTGGCTAAGGTACTGGGCTGCTGACCCGCAGGTCGCGGGATTGAATCCCGGCTGCGGCGGCTGCATTTCCGATGGAGGCGGAAATGCTACAGGGCCGTGCGCTCAGATTTGGGTGCACGTTAAAAAACCCCAGGTAGTCGAAATTTCCGGAGTCCTCCACTACGGCTTCTTTCATAATCGTATGGTGGTTTTGGGACGTTAAACTTCACACATCAATCAAATCAGACATAGCCCTTGAGATTTGTTTCTGATATACACGTGGAGCAAACTGGCTGTTAGACTTGAAGCCCACAACGTGTAGTGTGCTAAGATTATATGAATAAATAAAGTCGCGCTTTCGTTGTGGGGCAGTGGAAGGGCTAATCTGGATTTGAGAAGTCGCCAGTATGCCGGACACGTGTAATTATATTATTTGTGTGCATGGATGGGGGCATAAATTAGTACTTCTGAGCAGAAAAATGTGCTGAGGATTTCGTCAACGTATACAGCGAAAAATTCTCAAAATATGAAATTTCCCCAAAATATGGAATCCCCAAAATGTGGACTCAGATAACAAGTGATTACTAACACGTGCCCATGTGACGTAAAAACGGTAAAGATTTACCGCAGAGCATGACACGTGCCGAGTTACGTTTCTGTAAAAAGATGATCATCCTCTTCTCGTGATAACGCAATGGAAGATACACGAGCAGGACCATATTTTCTTCTTTGTATTTTATATATGCTTCAGTTAGTTCCCTCTCGAATTCATTTTGTTGCTGAGTACCATTAAAAACGGACTAGCAGTTTACCGCACACTCTGCAGTCGAGCTGGCTAGTCTCCTCTTTCTGGTGTGGAGGACGTTTCATGTTCTTTGAACGTCCCGGCTGTCATATGCACATTCTACCAAAACTAATAAAATGACTAACGTCCTCGTCCTTTCTTTCCTACTCCTCCTACAACAAGGAAGTGGTACGCGATAGATATGATATCTAACAATACAATCAGCCTTTAAGTGTACACTTCTTTCATTTGCGAGTAATTTGGCTAATCTATTACTTGGCATGTAGTGCAAATGCTTCTTCATTTGCAGTTTTAGAAGATCTCACAAAATCGTGAAAGCATTGCATGGCACCGAGAATTTGGCAACTTTCTTTTACGCAATTTTTCGCGAATTATTCTTGTAGTACCACTCCTCTAGTGTACCTACTTTCACACGTACTTGAATTTTGATCCTATTCTTTTTTAACTTCAATTTCGTTTTGACTCAGCTCTGCCGACTTTCCACGGGTGACCCAACACTGCAGCCTTTAAACGAAGGCTCTCCAAGTGCCACATAATCCCCTTCATGGTGTTGTAAATCTACTTTACCGCCCCCCCCCCCAAAAAAAAATTGCACCTCTTTCTATCGAAGCAAAAAAAAAAGAGGGGGGGGGGGTCTGAACAGTGCTTTAATTTACCAGTGTCAGAAGGAATTTTCCAGCTTTTTTATTTCATTTTTTTAAGTGGCGTAGCTTTGCGGTCGCACATATGTACAGGCTGTTTCACACTTAGGGGAAATTTAGGCGCGCCTCGCGTCGCTATGCAACTAGCGCTGCAATCGCACGCCGGCAGCACCTCACGCGTGCGCAGACACTTCAAGGGTGCAGAGTTGAACCACATTGTCTGCTACGGCAGGGCACGAGCCGCATTGTCCGCCAGTGCACAGATATCGTGGATAATGCGCGAAACGGGTCGATTCTCCGCTCTGATCGTTTTCAGAAAAATATGTGCCGCAAGATGACATACGAAGAAACAAGGAGCGACAAACGTGCGCGTGCTTTTTTTCTTCATGTCCCGTATTGCTGCGCAGTTCTTTCAGATGTTGCCGTACCAACTTGCCCGACGTTCACCGCTTGTCTGCACAAAACGTTGTGCAATGCCAAACTCTCAGCTTTTATTTGTTATGACGGGGTAATAGAAATACCATTTTACAGCATACCTTGTTTGCTCTATCGAAACATTTTGGCACTGTGGGCGTTTGCAGATGTTTCTTCATTGCGTGCGTGCCGCAGTAACCTTCAAAGACACGGCAATTAGCATGCACCATGCGTGGTCCCTATATTACTCTAAGTAAAACAAAGCAGTCAACTGTTAAATAAAACAAAGCAGTCAGCTGTGGTTACACCTGGGCAGCTGAATGGGTTCAACACAACGTAAGAAATAGGAATCATTTTAAGAATCATTTCGGATAGAGCAACCACCTTAACTTAACGTGCTTATTCTTGACGATATTTGATCCAAACAGAAAGGGTTTGCTTCCGGAACCAAAATGTGCTCGTAAGGCTTCCAAGTTCATGTCCCCAGTGGCAGCGATGAGAGAGCGCATTCTAGATGGCAATGAATGCACGGTGTCAGCGATGTGTTTTGCCGCAGCATGCCCCATTCATTGACGATGGGGTCGTGGCATCACAAGATCCAGATTGAGCTGAATACAATAGGGGCTCATCTGCCGCAATTTTTACATTTTTTTCTTGCCTGAAAGGTGAAGTACTATGTTGTTTGCCTGGTTTACCATGTCCTGTACACCACAAAAAGAGCGACTTCAAATATTGAACTCTGTTGTAAGAACTACACTACATTTCGGAGCCGGGTTGCGAGTCTTGTGGCAATAAAATGTCGTCGTAAAGAGACAAGTTCAGGCTGTCCTGATTTAAAACGTTTTCTAATTTGTTCGCATTTGATTTGTGCGGTGGTGGTCAGAGACCATGGCCATCTGTGCACCGAAGAACCAGAGACTGACCACTTTTCGATTCCAGCTGATTGATAGGTGCTCGCGAAATTGTGTTGAAGAAAACCCGTGCCGTGCAAATGCGATTAACGGTTGAGCGTCGCTCTTTGCACGCCGCGATAGGGCGCCCACAGAGGCGGCTATGGACAGGTTTACAACGAGCCAATATGGCTTTTCCGGATCTACTATTATCACTGGCACTGCCTCACATGGTGTGGCTCCATGCCTTTGAGACGCGTCATCCGCCCACGCAATTTCGTTCGCAACCCGCTCTCCCGTTAGCTCAGCAAGCGACCGAGCTACCTCCGCGTAATTTAGCCCATAGCTTAAGTAGTGTCCACAAGACCCCTGTAAGTCTATTACCTCCGTCCCTGTGGCTGGCAACTCAACCCCTTGACCACCACTAGCTCCCCATCAGTCAGGCGTCCGACAAGGGGAACCCGCAACACGCCCCAAGTGGCTCGCCAAATGACTATCCACGTAACACTATTCCCACTCGAGAAGTCTTCACCCTTTAAGCCTTTATGTGGATGTGAGCTCTTTCGTGTTAACCTCACTTCTTCAACAACTTCTGGTTGCCACACCGAAGTCGCATTCGGTTGGCCGGCATCTCGTACATATACTAAAATTCTTGCGGACTCGGTCACGGTCTCGTTTCCCGGCATCGGCCGACCGATCAGAAACCGGGCAAGTATCCTCAGCATCCACTGCTGCCGGCCGCGGTTCATATTTAGCATCGCTAAGTTCCTCACCTTATTCTACCAATACGCCAACTGACGCAACGTTTGAGCAACAAAGGCGCAATTCACTCGCATGCACCAGCTCTCGAGACTCTACTGGCCTTCATGGTACGCACAAATGTTCGCGGTGTCACTCAACAATGCCTTCCACGCCATCCTCGGCTATCTGTGTTTTTCGGCATGCTCCTTTTCACGAAATCCCTCGGCCGCACCTGTAATTATCTTGCCCGCCGCTTGTCTTCCACCTAGCGACGTGCGGCTGCCCTGAGGGCTGTCGTCGTCCACGCTCCTCACGACAACATGGGTGATCACTGATCATGCCCTCTACAGATTGTGAGAAGAGCCTGCACCACTACTGTACATATTGTGAGAAGAGAAGAGCCTGCACCACTACTGTATCGCAGGTAAACCACTACTGTACAGTCGGGGTTGCCCCCTGGCCTTCAGGGCTCTCGACTTCTAACTACCGCAGTTTGGCCATACTCAATGGGCCACTTTTCGACGTTAGCCGCGTGCCACCTGTCTCCTCCACGCCTTTCAATATGCTCTCGGAAGCGCACTCATTCTTAGGCAAGCCCCATGCTTTTTTCTGACAACATGCAGCCCGCTCGTTCTGTCAGTCAGTCAGTAACGCGAAAAGCACGGGAACAGTCCCCCTTTGGTCAGCGCTAACGCCGCGTTCGCTGGACATCGTCAACATGACCACCGCAAGCACGGCTTTCACCGTATCACCGAAAGCAGACGTTAAGTTAATGGTGCCTTGCGGCTTCACCATTTCCGGTGGGATCACGCTTTCCCGCAACACAGTGATCTCAGCTCCCGTGTCCTAAACCGCTCCGATACGCATGCCCTTGCAGTGAAGTGACACAGAGACAAGGTCACCGTGAGCTGTCACCGCGGTCTCCCAACGAAACATGTGCGGCCAAGCTCGCGCTCTCAGCGCCCGCAACCCCTTCTGTCGGCTGTTTCTGACACCGAGGGCAATTCATGTTTGGTGCCCTGTACTACCGCAACTGTAGCAGGCCCTGGACTTTGGTTTTCCTTCCGCCCCTCGGCTTTTTTTGGCACCCCAGCCCTTCGTTGTCTCATTCTGAGCTCTGACTTTGCTCCCGCCTTGCAATTCCGCCGGCTTTTGATTCGCCTGTTTCGCTGCACTGTTCGCACCCTGCACTTCTTCAAAAGTTCGCAGCGATGCGGATATCTCTGGGGCGCGCATCCACTTTGCCCCTTCTTGGAGTGTCACATACTGCACCACCTCCTCCGAGAAATGTATCTTCAATTTGTCGGCAACCAAAAAGCTTAACCAGGCCCTCTAATGTCGACACCCATCTTGGCTCAAGGTTAAAGTGTAAGTAGCTCTAAACGTGTCGAAAAAGGTCTCTACCCTTCGCTCGCACGTTTCCCTGACCCCAAGAATCTTTTTAGATATTCCCCTGCCGAAAGGTTTAGCTCATCAAGCACCGTTTGCTAGATTACCTAATAATCTTTATGCTCTGTTGGGCTTAGCTGCGTAAACTAAAATGGGACTCCCTCCACTACCAAAGGGAAAACCAAACTTTTCCAAAGCTCCCCCGGTACCTCCTACGCTTCTAGGGTACTCTCCACGGACTCAAACTACACTGGTGCTGCCGCCTGTGTTAGACATTTGGGTAACACCCCTGTGAGGACTTTCAAATAGAGTCTTAGTTCGCTACGAAGATCCCGCCTGCCGCTCCAAGGTTCACTCCATCGAGAGCCTCTGCCCCATCATCTGTGACAACCTCTCTACATCCAACCGGAATTCCTGCAGTGTGTGCTCCGACGTGAGATTTCCGAAATGGTCATCTCTCCGGCTCTCCCACGCACCACCCTCTTTCGGGTTTGCCGCGTCGCTCTCGTCTCCGGACTCATGCCTTGCGCTTGCCTGTCTGGATTCAGGTGGGCACATCTCGTGTTCATAGAACACCTTAAAACTCAAGAAAGGTAGCGGCCCCCCTGAGATGCAAGAACACCAGAGGACTCACCACTTGTGAAGCTGTTGCTTGCTGTTCTCTCGCCTTGCCCACCGTCAGACGCTGCCTGGGTTCTCACTTGACTGATAAATAGGGATGACACCTGCCAGACCACTGAGTTCCTCGAGTCGATGACTGCCACACCACCGTCTACTGCGCTCGGTGGCTTGCTTTCTCGTTGCGCTAGCCGGTGTCTTGACTTTCTTCCTGCGCATGCTCCGCAACATGACAAACTCCTTGGTACGCAGAGCGTTCTTTCTTGTCGTTGTCACAATCCTGTCGACTGCGTGTGTAAAACAGAACCTTTTTCCCACTCCGTCTGTTCACTAGAGCAGATCTCTCTCAGCTGCGCAGCTGCTGTTGCTACAGAAGGGAGTGAAAGGTTGGTTGCGTGGTGTCCGTCTTGTCTTGTCGTGGCTGCTCCTTGTCAAGGATGAAGACCGGCGCCTTTTGATACCGTCACAACAACGCGACTTTTTATACAGCAATCATGTACAAATTCACAAGACTCGTCACCCTTGTGACCATCCCCAGAGCCGATAGTGCAGAGCACCGTTTCCTGTGACCGGACATCCGTGAGGAACCGGGAGCCAAGTTTTAGGTTGCCCCTCCCCGTTCTTCTCACGACCAACCAAAGCAATTCAGTCCATTTATTGGGCAAACTAAACTCCTCTACTGCCATCCTCTTTTCTCGCTCTATCTCTTACTCCAGCACTTGAGCCCCCGGTCCGAGAGAGAGGTGAAAGGAACGGCGTATACACAAGACATTCCGCGAAATGTGTGAACACACGATGGTGGTGCCGTTCAGTTGCCCCGATCGTGTAAACGGAGTGCAGCTGATTCTTTAGCGGGCCCATGCCATTACTACGAGATGTTATACACTGTCCTGCGCGACAGCCACCTCGCGGACTCTATTCGAGATCTATGGGTGACAACACACTGGACGTTGTCAGGCCACATGCCGGCACTCCGCTGGCCGGAGGCCGTTTCGCTGGTCGTTAAAAAAGAAAACAGACCATGGCGCTCCCCCCTTGAATAGTCACGGAAAGCCGGGGGGGGGGGGGGATTCTATAACCACACCACGTTTCTCGTACTAGAATGGGCGTCCTTATGCAGGGATTCTCGCTACTCGAAAATCGGCTCCTTAGAAAGCTCAACTTTTGGGACAAAGAAAAGCTCACCTCCCTTTTCCAGCGACGCCAGCCCTTACACATCCATCTCCTCTCGTTGGGATCCTGTCCGGTTTCGCAAACATCCTAAGTAATTATCTTGCGCGCAGCACGCACCACAGCGACAGCTATAGGGGAAAGGAATTCGTCTCGCCCGTTTGCTTGCGGATGTGGTCGGCCCCGAAAGAGGCGCCATTACGACGGCTTGAATTCTCCCGATCTGTGTAGGCGTGAGGCTGTCATGACGTCGTCTTTATTTTATAGGCTTAGGACCGGCCCTAGGTGCCTTATGATGCTACTTTTTTTTTTCGTTGCACGCAACCGTAAAGGAAACTGTCGGCAGTCGGCCCGACGGTGATTTGAAGCAGCCGTCTGGAAGTGGTGATGCATGTCTGATTTGGCACTCGTTTGTGACAAAAGGAAGGGTTGTATGACAAATCACACGCTTCTCGACACGGAAGATTAAAGGGAAAACGTGGTACTTCACAGTGGCGTCTCTTTCTGCTTTCGAACTGAATAGCTTGAATAGCACTGAATAGCTTGGCACTGAGTAGCACTGAATAGCACTGAATAGTTTGGCGGCATCACATCACTGAAAAAAAAAGTGTCTGCTGCACACGCACGCACCAAAGAACCGTACTCAAGCACAGCAAACATGAAGTAGGCTACCCCCCCCCCCCCCACACGATCACGGACAAAATAAGAAGCACGCGGACAGGCATAAATATTGAGGCTACCACAATGCGACGTGTCATCTGCTCTGAAGATAGGAGTAGTAGTGCCTGCCAAGACGCGTTCGATCATTGACTACGACGCGACGCCACAGGCAGCACCATATATTTTCTCTAGCGGCCATGACAGAGGCCAATTAGGACAGAGTTCATAATTTCAACGTGTAAGGCTATCTATCATACCGAAGCCAAGGCAGATATATTAAAGAGCCGGGGCCGTCTATGAAAATTCTCAGCTAACTGAAGCGAAGGTATAAAATATAGGAAAGTAGAGACGACAGATAAGAAAGTAAACGTTTGTGTTAAGAACATAATGTAATTATGTGCATGTACGAGCATTTGAAGTTTTGGAGACTCCAGTGGTGCCCATGTTCAAATGATGTGGATGTCTGTACGCAGTAAAAACATGTTTATTTGGATTTATCAAGACAAGAAAAACATCGCCGTATTGATGTGACGCGAATTATCGAAAGTATCAAGAAAATAATGACGGGAAAAATTGACAGGTCTCACGTACAGAGGGAAACGAGAATATGCGAAGCACGAAAGAGGAAGGTTGCTATGTCATTTTAAAGTCAGTCCAACGTTGCGAGGCAGACTAAATTATGCCGTACCTTGATCTCAAAGTCATGCATATCAAGCATGTTTGCACCTCGCATTTGTGTTCGTCGTGCATTCACGTGACATATTACCAAATTAGGTTTACGCGAAGAAACGAAGCGGACGCGAGCATGCTCTGAGCGTAGAAGGTTGTCATGTTTTACATGACACGCACATCATGATTATAATGCTTGGACGTGTCATTAACCTTCGTCTTCCATTCAGGTCACGTAATACCAAATTTGGTATATGTGAAGCTATAGTCGGGTACGCGTGTTTGACAACCGTATGCTGGAGAACACGCAAGAGAGAGGGGAGATGCCCATGTCGTCTGCTACGGCGTTCATTGGCTACCACCGCTGCAAACGTCTTTTCCGCGCATTGCCTTGCCCTCGTCTCTCCTCGCCGCTGTCGCCGCGTCCACCCTGGCAGGGTGAGGAGCAGGTGATCGCGGTGCTGCGTTGTGTCAATATGCAAGTGATCCGAGTGCTTTGGGGTTGTTTTTGAACTACTGAAGCCGTAAGTAGACAGTGTCGGGGCTGACTGAGTGGACAGGCGGCATCTGCACACCCGTGGCATTACGATGAGTAGTAGACGGACAAGATTTACGCGTTGGAACGAAATGTACGGCCGTAGCCGCGGGGTTCCATAGCGCGGGGAGCTCGTTTTTCGCCACGCGTGTTTAGCTCATGCCTAAGTGTCAGCACCCATAGTTGTAGTTTTAATCCCCATTCTAACGGCTGCATTTAACGGCCGCACGCTGCCGTTCATGTTTTGAGCAGTTTCCAGAGCTTGCTTGTACTTGCGAGTTCCAAACAGATCAGTACGACTTGTCTAAATCCAACATTTGGTAATGTACATACCAATCGGCCCAGTTTAGTTCACTTGTGCATGTGAACTTTCTTCATTTTGTTCCTGAGAACACTGTTTACACTTTAGCGCAGCGTATGCAAGAGTCAATATATATATATATATATATATATATGTCAAGTTTATTAAAACTTAAAACAGTTATGGAAGAGCTACATTGCAAATATATCACATTAGCAAGTCCCAGAGTTCAGAAAAACTGCTAGGTGCGGGGAGCCTATATCTAACGATATGCATCGATCGTTTAGGCAAGAACATCGGTAGCCTCAAAATTGGTCAATACATGAACGGTGATGTACGGCTGTACCTGCAACAGCGTAATAAGCCGACCGGATTAAAGGTTGACATTTGTTTAAGAGCCGTGACAAACCTGCTGCGGGATCTACGGGAAAAAGTGAGCACTGGTGCTAGCGACGCTGCGGCAAACAAATACGTCTTGTGTGTACTATGTCTACGCAATTTGCCTCAGATTGTTTATTGACGTAGAGCATCGCTCTACGTCACCGTCACCCTGTTTTAGAAGAGCAAACGGGTCGGAAATCCTCTTCCCTGACAAAAACCGGTGACGTCACAGTGACGGGACGGGTCGTTTGAAGGCTGTGAGAACGAGCCCTTACGGTACCAGTAGTTTGGAAACAACCAAAAAGCAATCCGATTCACAGAACACACCACACCACACAGCTGCTTTCAGTGCACCCCTGATGCAGTTTGCCCGGGACTGTTTGCTTAAGGTTTCAGTAGTTCGGAAAGAACCCAAAAGCAATCTGATTCTCAAAACACACAGCTGCTCTCAGTACCGCCACTACCAGCGAGTCCGCTTCTGGCACAGCAACCGTAAAAAACAAACTGAACGCGGAAATGACGTTCATGGTAGCTGCTGCCAATGAGCGCCACACACGAAACGAAAATGACCTGAAATAACCTAAAAAACTGGGTAAACCATTTGTCCTCTAGCGCACTACCTTTCCTGGTTTTTTTTTTACCACCTACTGTCGAGGTAAAAATTTACTCTCGTGCTAACTGAGTTTTTGAACGTAGGGATAGTAGTAATTATTTGCCCCAGTGAGGTTTTGAGCGAGTATAGCGAGAGTAAATTTTTACTGCCTTCAGAAAAATTTTGAGGTGATTTCTGGGAGTTATTTCCGGTGGTAAAAAAATAAAAATTGACGAGTGCATTCGCCTAGAGTCGACAAATTTAATAAATAGCAGAATTGATTGAATTTATTGAACGGCATATTTGGTGACACACAGATTCACATACAGACAAACACGCCCACACAACAAATGCAGAATAATACACCACTCGAACAGACTGCACGCGTTGCTCAACTACACTTTGACAATGCGGTATATATAAGCACGACTTTTTGACCAGCCCTGTAGTACCGGTAGGAGAGCTCTTTTTTTGCATTGATTAACAACAACGGTTGAAGGTGCAAGAGTAAACTTGAGGTGGGCTGCAGGGAACTAAACGTCCCACCGACCTACCCGATAAATATACCCGGTCTCACCTTTTTTAGTATCCAATAATTACTTGGCACACCAGCCTCATGGCCCCACGCGTGTTAGCACTGCTGATGCACAAGTCCATAAAATATACCTAAGTACGCACAAACCATGGTAGCTCAATGATTTTCATTGAAAGACGGTGCACAAACACAGTAGCAGCACGTATTCATCACAACGGGCGTAGAGGAGGAGTGGTGCACGCCTGCACACAAGCTTCTTACCGATGGCATACTAGGCCTTTTCAAGGAGCACGGCTATCCGATGAAACACAGATGGCGATCACAGCACACATATTCTGTGCGAATTTCGTCGTCATTTCAGACACAAATGAACACGTGACCACTATCTTACGGGGACAGGGCGGTGTATGCATACTTCCAACGAAAGACCACCGTCCGGGTTTTCTTCGTGCTCACCAGCAGCCCCTTGTTGGTTCCGTCTGCCTCGTATCGGCTTCGCGCTACATGTTTGAGAACAGTTGGTGCATGAGGTGGGCGATTCGGGCAGCACTTTGCTGATGCAGACATCGCCTACTGTGGAACAAAATATATGCGATGCTTCTTTCACCTGCCCCGGCGACACACTCCCACTGGTCACTGGCGGCCGCGGCTCGGTGCTGACGACAGAGTGAAGCATTTTGCTTATTGGTTCTTCAGTAGGCAAGCACGGACGATGACACCAGATTGATTTTGTTACCACTGGCAGATCTTCGCGATTTGGCTTGGAAGCGAGATATCCGCGGCGTGCAGGTTCGGAGGCGCTCGGAAGTGCACGGTTGCTCGAAGATGTAGGAAACACGTGAGACTCATCAGCCCAACCAAACACACAGATACCGAGCTTCTTGCACCGTTTGTCTCCAAGGCCACCGCCGAGAAAAAGCCAACAATTTGCGAATATATGCAGGACAACTTTCCACAGCAGGTTTTCTTTCTTTTTTTTCTTTTTTTGAGATACCCTCCCCCGTCTTTTTTTTTTCTTTTTCGTTCACAGAGTGCTGTTGTCGCTTGTTGTGCTTATGATGCCTCCAGTTCAAGTGAAAGTGCGCTGACTCGAGGTCAGTCCTGAGGCACGGCGATGCCAAAAAAAAAAGATCTGTGGTCCTCGCGGACCTTCAGGCCCGACTATAGGGATAGGGCCACGATCACACAACGAGCGTAGCATGTAGCCATTTTTTACATGAGACGCATCTCATGATTATCATGTATCCAGCAGTCATCACCAGGCGCACATTACGACAACCTTTTGCCGTAAATGTGACCGAGAACTTATGGTTCACCCATCGCTAGCGAGATTTATGCCAGCATGTGGACCACGGCTGAAGTTCATCATCTTCAACCTCTTCCTAAGAATTTGTGTTTTCACCCACGCTGCACCAACTTGAGGAAGCGGTGGCTTGGTGTGGGTAAAATTCTGTTTATGGCTCTGAAAGCACCGGTGCTGGAATTGACGCGACAGTGATCAAGATGAGAACTACGATTTTTTGGAGACTATCCCAACCGTGCTTCGTCCAGCTACGCAGCAACCAACAGCACCACTTCCAGTCGCTACTAATCGCACCATCGTCCTGGCCAAACCGCGTGACCCAGGCATGTGTTCAGGCAGTGACAACACTGACATGGAGGAATGGCTTTAGCTGTACGAATGGGTGAGCGCTCTTTAGAACTGCGATCCAACGCTCATGTTGGCCAATAATATTATCTACCTTGATGGCACATCTAAAGTTTGGTTTTCTAACCACGAGGAAGAGATCACAAGTAGGGACATCTGTAAACAGAAACTCATCGATCTCTTCGGCAAGCCCATTGGGCGTCGTCATGCTGCACAGAAAGAACTAGCGTGCCGACTCCAGTTATGCACCGAGTCATACGTCACATACATACAACATGTGCTCGCCCTCTGCCGGAAGGTTGACGACGTACAAAATGCCGGAATCTGAAAAGGTCACGCACATCCTCAAAGGAACCGCCGATGACGCCTTCACTCTCCTCGTGTTTCGAAACTCAACAACCGTGGACAACGTTATTAATGAATGCCGACGCTTCGAAGAAGCAAAAAGTTGTCATATCACTCCACACTTTTTGCGTCTTACCAACACGGCTGCAACATCTACCTGTGAGGACGCCCGTTTGCCATCAGCCCCTGCTCCTTCTGACAATATCGTGCGCATCCTGCGCCCCGAAATCGAGGCAGCATCTCCACTGTATGACCAAGTCTGGGCCCCCGACGACTCTCGCACCACGATTTCTTTGATCAAGAGTGTTGTGCACCAGGAACTGGCCAACGCCGGACTTTAGACGCTATGCCCCCGTTGACCGACCTGACTACTGAATGCCCAGTACACCCGCGGACCGAACAACCGCCCACGTTACCGGAACTCGGCAGAATGGCAAACTTCTGATGACAGGCCGATCTGCGTCAAGTGTGGACGAGTCGGCCATATTTCACGTGATTGCCACTCTTCGTCGAACTGGCAGCCATGGTCACATTACACCAACACCCGACGCCCACATGCTGGTTCTCGGATACCGATCCACGTGGAACAAGACGATGATTCGCCATCCAGGACTGCCCAACCGAATCGGTACTCGTCGCCCTCTAAACGCATGTCCCGCTCAGCTAACCGACGTCGCTCTCCCTCAGGCCTACTGCCAGTCCTCGGAAAACTGATGGGCGTAATTCCTAGAGGTGAGCCTGCTTTGACTACGCGACCCGAAAGTTCTCTACCCACAATACACGCACACAACAACTTCATTAAAGTAAATGTTGACGGTACTTCTGTAGCAGCACTCATAGACATCGGCCTTCACATGTCAGTCAGGAACTCCAGCCTTTGTGCTTCAGTCAAGAAAGTACTCACTCCTTCTCCGATGACTGTAGTTCGAGTAGCCGATGGTGCAACAGCAGCGGTCGCTGGGATGTGTGCCGCCCGCGTCACTGTTGCTGGACGTCATATCACTGTTCTGTTTTACGTACTGGACCACTGCCCACATGGCATCATTTTCGGACTCAATTTTCTGTCGGAGCATTCCGCCTTAATTGTCTGTTCTGCTGGTGTTGTAGAGCTCGTCCTACCACACCTCGTTGACCCTCCTGATCCGGCTCCGCCAAAGCTATGCTCCGCCGAATTCGTTCGCCTATCTCATCGAGCTGTGACGTATATCGACATCTCTTCTGATCCACTCGTGACTGACAACGATTATGGGATGACACCTAATCCTGCCGTCCTCTGTTAGCTCAATGTCACGTTCCCGCAAACCATCATCACAATGAAGGGTAACGTGGCATGTCTCCCTATTGTGAACTTTGGACTTTGCTCTGAAGTGTTGCCACGAGGGATATCCCTTGCAAGCCTTGCCCCGGCCGACGACTACCACATCTGCGCCTTAACAGAGGATACACCATCATCTGCCAGAATTTAGTCGGGCAGTAGACTAGACTGCATAACTAAAATTATTGCCTCTGTTCTCCCGGCTGAGCATATGTCTGTGCTTCGTGGCTTTCTTGTGTTGTGTGAAGACGTCTTCATTCTCCATGACTGACCCCTTGGTCAAACGACTGTCGTAAAACATCGGATCAACACCGGCGATGCAAATCCAGTACACCGGCGACCTTATCAGGTTTCCTCCACCGAGCGACACGTGATCCAGCAAGAAGTCGACAAGATGCTTGCCCGAGACATCATTGAACTTTCTTCAAATCCGTGGGCTTCGCCCGTTGTGCTCGTCAGAAATAAGGATAACAGCTGGAGATTCTGAGTCGACTACTGAAACCTTAACAAACTATCTATCTTCTGCAACAGATAGATGACGCTCTTGACTGCCTTAGTGGAGCGCATTATTTTTCTTCCATCGACCTTCGTTCCGGGTGCTGGGATATATCAGTTGATGATCTGGACAGTGAAAAGACAGCGTTTATAACTGCCGCTGGGCTATATCAGCTCAAAGTAATGCCTTTCGGGTTATGCAATGCCCCGGCTACATTCGAAGGAATGATGGACGCTCTTCTTCACAGTTTTAAGTGGTCAATCTGCTTATGCTACCTTGATGACGTCATTGTTTTTTTGCCGACTTTCAAAACTTACCTCGAGCGTCTCTCAACAATTCTTTCGGTTTTACACAGAGCAGGGCTCCAATTAAACTCGTCGAAGTTTTACTTCGGCTGCCGGCAGCTCACCATCCTTGGACATCTTGTCAATCCTTCTAGTGTTCGTCCCAATCCCGAGAAAGCCCGCGCCGTCAAGTATTTCCCTGTTCCGACCTCTGCGAACGACATTCGAAGCTTTGTGGGCCTTTGTTCTTTCGTAGATATGTGCGGAATTTCGCTGACGTTGCACGTACGCTTACGGTACTACTAAAGAA
The DNA here is from genome assembly GCF_043290135.1 of Rhipicephalus microplus. NCBI lineage: Eukaryota > Metazoa > Arthropoda > Arachnida > Ixodida > Ixodidae > Rhipicephalus > Rhipicephalus microplus. The sequence continues at coordinate 469,768,363 of NC_134710.1, forward strand.
ATTTGACGTTTGTATGGGGACCTGAACAAGCTAGAGCATTCGCTGAACGAACGACCAGACTAACGACGCCACTGAATCTCGACCACTTTGATAAATGCGCTCAAACGGAAGTGCGTACCGACACCAGCAGCCATGGAATCGGAGCCGTTTTGGCATGACTGGCAGCGCGTTATTGCATACGATAACTGTCTTCTTTCGCCAGCTGAACGAAATTACTCCATCGTGGAACGTGAATGCCTCGTGCTCGTCTGGGCAGCGGCTAAATTTCGGCCGTATTTGAATGGCCGGTTGCTCACAGTTGTCACTGATTGTCACGCCCTATGCTGGCTGTCGTCCTTAAAAGATCCTGGTGGATGTCTCAGCCGGTGGGCTCTACGGCTACAGGATTATTCCTACGCGGTTGTCTACAAACCAGACCACCGCCATGAGGAGGCTGATTGCTTGTCGCGTTATCCAGTACACCCAGCAGACCTTTATGAGAGCGAGGAGTCTACTTGCGTTTTGGCACTTTCCGCATTCAGCAACATCGGAGATCAGCAATGCCATGATCTTCACCTCCGAGAGATAATCCTTCGGCTCAGTGTTCCCACAACTCCTCCGTCTCTCCGTATGTTGCTGCACCAAGATGTCGTATTATATCGCTGCGGCATCGTCACAAACGACTGCAATTTTCTTCTCGCCCACGCACCCTATTGTCCAAGAAAGGGCGCTTTTGTGTTGGGAAGACGACATCCGGCAACTAACGACACAGCAGTGGCGCCGCTGCGTCTTCCTTACACCTGTACTGAAATGGGCACGCATGCGTTCGAGTAAGAAGAAATGACATCCAGTCGGCTACGGGAGCACGCGTTCGCCGCGGAACAAGTTTTGACTGCTTCGAAAACGGCAGTTGACGTGCAACCAGCAAGAAGCGTGGACGTGGATGTCACGAGGCTCACGTAGGCGGCGAGTATGGAGTGACCCGCACAACGTATTGAGACGGCTGCAATACCGGGCACCCTCGTCGTCTGCTAAGCTGGGATGAAGTGACATACCAAATGCTCTGCAACCTCAATGACTTCAGCTTCCGGTGCTTTCGAACGCATATGACAGCGTTTGGCGCACAGGAATCGTTCCGCAAGAGTGGCGCGAAGTCATCGTCATTTCCGTGCTCAAACAGAGCAAACCCGCAGCGGACCCGGCTACATACCGGCCGGTTTCACTCACATAAGCGGCGGGAAAGCTCTTGAAGCCATGGAACTGAGGAGGCTTGAGTGGATCGCCGAGGCAGTGGACGTCTTTCATCCCTCGCAGTGCGGTTTCCGCCGAACCTGTGCCACAGCCGACGCCCTCGCCGACGTGACCTCGAAGCTGAAGGAGGCGTGTCGCAGCGGAGAAGTGGGCTACCTCGTCTTGCAGGACATCAAGTCGGCTTTCGACTCTCTAACACACCCGACCATCTTAGACACGGTGCGCAACATGGGAGTGAGCGGACTTCTCCTCGCGCACGTCGCTGCCTTTCTTGGTAGTAGGACCGTGCATCATTGCGTTGGGGGAGCCCTCAGCGAACCGTGTCTGGTGTGTGTTGGTGTCCCGCAGGGCAGTGTGCTCAGTCCGTTCCTCTTCAATGTCGCCTTGGCTGACATTGGGGACTATATTCCCCGAACTTTGTCGCCCGATGTGCACGTCGCCGTCTGCGCGCATGACATTGCGGTGTTCGTGGCCCGCCGCTCTGAAACCGAATAGTACATGCGGACCCGTGTTCAGAGTGTCCTCACTGCCATCGACACTTACATTGGCGGCAAGGGAGTCTGCCTCTTTCCGGCTAAGACGGAGCCTATGATGGTGCACCGCAGATGTGTTGCACGGCACTCCACACCTCGATTCACGCTCAGGGGTGTCCCCATCCCATGGTCGAAACGAGTGAAATACCTCGGAGTCATGCTCAACTATAGAGTGAGGTGGCAACCAGCTGTGACGGCCCAGTGCAGAAACGCGAGACGAGTGGCCTCTGCCGCACGGGCGCTTCATGCGCGGGGCAACAGATGCTCGCCGACACTCGCCCTGCGACTCTTCAACGGCATGGCTTCGGCGCGCATCCTATACGGCCTCCTGCTCGCTTATCTCACGCCTGCCAACTGGGCGCAGCTCGATGCGGTGCACCCAACTGCTATTTGGCAGTACTTCAGTCTGCCCCACTTCTCGTGCAATGGCCACACCCTCGCAGAGGCAGGCGACATTCCCTTGTCGCTGCATGCCGACCAGCGTGCTCTCAATCACATCAATTGCATGCATCCCTCACGACACGGACGGCAGCTCGTCTTCCGCCTCCATGATCTCCAGCACTCAAGGATGGGCTGGTGTGCCACACGATTCGGCGCCCTGGTGCCGGGCGTTCCGGAGGTGAGCGACTTCGGGGCCCCACCCTGCTGGCATCGCCCATTGATGATCCGCACGTCTATCCCAGGTGTGAGGAGCAAGCGCGCGACTCCTGAGTGCGCGCTTTGTCAGTAGACAGCTGCCACCCTCGAGGATCAGCTAGTGGGGCGTCTCTGAGTGTTTACTGACGGATCGGACTTGGCAGACGATTCGACCGCTGCTGCGTGAGTGGTGCCCTCCTTGGAAGTGCACATCCAGTGTGAAATTTGGTGCGAAGCCTCTTCAACGGTCGTGGAGCCCGCCACACTCGATCTCGCTGCAGACGCATTCTTGCAGCTGAAGGTTCCTTCGGCCGTGGTACTATTGAACTCCAGGGCTGCGCTCCAGCTGCTTGCGAAGGGGCCCGGCGTGCCTCCCCTGGCCAGGCGTGTTGCGCGCCGACTCGAGGCCGTGCAGAACTTGGGCTGCGACCTCGTGCTGCAGTGCATACCAGCTCACATCGGAATCCACGACGACGAGTCCGCCGACCAGCTGGCAAAAGCAGCGCACGCAGCTACCAGGCCTACAACAACAACGGTGAGTCCCTTTGGCATAGTGCCCGGTTGGCTTCCCTTTCCCTAACCTCCTCCCACCCGGATGCGCGCTTGGCGGCCGGCAAGCCACCACACCCCCTCCGAAGAACCGGATTTACAAGGAGTGAGCACACGCTCCTCCTCTGCCTCCGCGTCAGCCAGCCGCATATTCCGCAGCTACAAAGAGAGAGAGAGAGAGAGAGAAAACTTTATTGGTGTCCCTGCTGGGGTCAAAGGTGTTGGGGGCTGGGAGAGGGGCCCCTCTGTAACACCCTTTTTCAGGCGGCAGCCAGGCCTTGAATTCTGGCGGCGTGTTCGGCGAGCCGGACAGCCCAGAGCTGGTCCTCTGGGCATGGGCTGAGCAGCAAAGCATCCCACTGCTCGGCCGTGGTGATTGTGATTGTAGGATTCGTGCTGTGTTTAACTGAGTGAGAAGCTGCGGGGCAGGCCCATATAATATGGTCGAGTTCGGCGTTAGGTGCACCACACGTTTTTGATTGTGGCATGCGAAAAGCGGGGTAAATACGGCTGTACAGTGACGGACAGGGGAAAGTGCGTGTCTGTTATAGACGCCAGGTAGTGGAGTGCTGCTTACTAAGGCACTTGTCGGGTGGTGGGTATTTAGGTCTGGCCTTGCGGCAATACATTAGATTTTCTTTAAAGGTAACCATTCTGTTCCTCACATTGTCGCGAAACGAGAAGACCGTCATCTCCCGCTCAGCCACGTCAGGTCACGAGGGGTGGTGCTCTTTTAGATCACGCGCCCGGTGGACGAGAGCTCGGGTGGCGTCATGAACGTGTTCGTTCCCTGCGAGCCCCGAGTGGCCTGGAGTCCAGATTATCTCAATGCGGCGGCGACGTAAGAGAGGTGTACTTGGGAGAATTCGGAGCGCCGGTTGAGTGATATTCTGCTGCGGTGCCGGGCCTATACTAATGAGCACTGCCATCTCACCGCTGCGTACCGACAGGGGCTCCCCACTTTCATCGTGGAGGAACTCTTGTTCCCAAGGACGCACGCGAGTGTGTACAAGCGCGAGCTGGGAGCGCTCATAGCGTTCTTCGTGGACATGGCGCTCTTCGAGCGCCTGTGACTTCGTAGATGGCTGCGTCTGTGTTTTTTTATGGCACCAAGGTTCAGTGAACTCGCCTCCGTAGCACAACGGACCTAGTTTTCTACTGAGCCGCGGCTACAAGCCCCGGCGAGCGCTCCACGCTCACCCGACATCAAACTGGACAACACAGCTAGTCACACCTATCACAACTGGGCGGATCCACTTCTCCCGGCCTTCTCGGCGGCCTTTCTGGATGGGTGTGTCTTCTGAGCATCTACACGCGCGCACGCGTACGCGACTCGAATGCCTTTTTTTTCTTTTTCTTCTACTTCTGGTTTTTCTTTTCTAACCACTTTCCTTTCCACTCCCCCTCCCGTTGTGCTGACCTGTTGAGGTGTCATCGCAGTGATAGACAGTTGCGGGCGGGCCTTTTGTCTTCCTTTATTTTACATAATCACTACTGCCTTTGCCCTTGTTTTAATTAAATGCTTGTTTGTGTGTAATCATCTCCGTGTCTGCTCTACAAGTGCGTCGGCAGGCTCATACATCACCAGACGTGCAACCTCACACGAGTTGACCAACCTGCTGATAAATTTGAGATGTGCCACTTCGAGACCTTTCAGGCGTCGCAGGCCGAATCGTAAAGAGGAAGCCTGCGAGTCTGCCGCACGTCTATGTTGGATAGGCGGGGCCTTACTCGAAGTGTGTAAGAACCATGCATCCTGACGGACCTAAGTCGCTGTTGGTCATACCACAACAAATGAGTCAGACTGTCCTCGCACAGTAGCATGATATTCAGACAGCTAGTTAACTGTGAGTTTCAAGAACTTATGAACGCGTTCTACGTCGCTTCTTTTGGCCCAGTATTTACCGATCCGTCTGCCGTTGCGTCGCCTCATTCAAATCCTGTGAACACCGCAAAAAACCATCAACCTTTTCAGCTGGATGCCTTCAGTTCATTCAGATCCCATTCGAACCATGTTATAGGCTAGGTCTTGACTTACTAGGACTGTTCCTTACCAGTGGAAACAAGTGGATAGCAGTCACCACGGATTACACCATTCAGTATGCCATCACCCGGGCCCTTCCTACCAGTTGTACGACCAGCCTCACTAACTTCCTCCTGGAAGATCTCATACTACACCACGGCACTCCTCCGCAACTGCTTACCGATCGGGGTCACTACTTTTTATCACAAGTTATCCAAGACATATTACACTCTTGCGATAAAAGCGCAAGTACACAACAGCGTATCACTTTCAAACCAATGGGCTGACAGAGCGGCTAAATAAAACCAACGCGGACATGCTCGCACTGTACGTTTCTTCTAACCATCGTAACGGGAACTCCGTCCTCGCAGTTGTGACGTTTGCTTATAATACGTCCCGGCATGATACTGCCAGTTTCTCGCCATTTTTCCTCCTAGACGGACGAGAACTCACCCTGCCTTTGACACGCTCCTTCCTGCCGTTAGCAACACGTCAGAATATGCCCGCGATGTGATGTCCAGAGCTCTAGAGGCACGCGAGATTGCTCGCCTGCGTCTGAGCGATTCGCAGGAACGACAACGAATGGTCTACAATGCGTGCCATCTTGATGTCCACTTCAGTCGTGATGACACAGTCCTTCTCTGGACGCCGTCATGGCGAGTTGGCCTGGGCGAAAAGCAGACTTCGCCGTACTCAGGTCCATATCATGTGGTGCGCTTAGTCACCGACGTGACATATGAAATTGAACCTCTTAATACCACCGGCGCGCGATCGTGTTCTCACGTTGTTCACGTCACTCGGCTAAACCGATATTACTCGGACCAACCAAGCACCGCGACCATGCTTTCGCCACCGGGGATGATGCTTCGGGGCGCCACAGATGAACAGGAAAGAAGATGTTCAGTGCGAGGTCGTGCAGACTGGCTCCGTATTGTATGTCTGCCTGTTTATCTAATGTAAACATTTTTTTCAGACGCCTTCACCCCGTAATAATGCTGACATAAAAAGCGGACACTCCCGTAGAGCCCTGCGGCCCAGCTACTGCGCTGCTTTCAGCGAAACAAGTGGCTGATCAAACCAGATAATGTATTTTGCATGAATAAACTAATGAAACTTTTTCTTGTTGATGCCGGGATTTGAGCCCGTACTCTAACGCCTCGAAGGCGAGTGTCTTTACCACTAGGCTACACACCCCTTCCTCCGCGAAATAAATACGCCTAAGCCACATCTAAACCACATAAGTTTGTACCTTTGTGAAAATGATTGCAAAAACAAGCAATGCTGTCTAGTCAGCCTTCACTGATATTCGTGGTAAAGCATTGAACGTCCTCAGCGGGACACGTCATAGAGCGGATGAGAAAAATTGCACAAATCGTAGCTTCTTTGCAGAAATTTGATGCCAAACTTAGGTTTGCATTGACCTGCTGAGGCCGCTGTTATAGGTCGTCACAGAAGAGAAGAAATCAGCATGGGCGTTCATCTAGCAGTTGGTATCTAGCCATCTTGTTGGGTCATAAAAAGGCTCTAGTGTTTCTCTGTGGGAGAGCCACGGAAAAAAATGTGCTGCCTGATTAAGCGATCTTCGACGAATGTACACTGTAAACAAAAATATACCTAGCTCGGAGGAATCGTGGAAGGATGAGCTCACTCTGCTCCGGTGACCTCAAACAAGATTCTACGGGGGCAAATACATTCGTTTTCCACCATTCTCCTGCGGTGATCGCCGGACGAAAGAAAATGGGGCTGTTTTCCTGTTTATGCTCCCGTTGTTCCTCCGGAAATGCTCCAGCGCAACGCTTTTGCCATGGTGGATGCTCTTCAATTGCTCCGGGTCATTGCAACACTGGCATTCATTGGCCTGTTCGAGGAGTGCCGTAGGCAGCCTGGCCGGCGGGTGGCCGTTCCCCACAAACCAACGTGGTGCAGACCAAGCCGGTGCAGTGAGGATTGTGCGAAGCGTTCGGCCGCGTTGGAGAAAAGGAAATTGTTCTGAGCAGCTTCTGGATGTCACAAGCGAAAAGTATCAACGAAGGTTATCAACTACAGTGAGAGAAGTGGTTACAAGAGGAAAAAGAAGAGAAAAATGAGCCCCGTGTGTGTATGCATCAGGGTGTCACACCTCAACAGTAGCTCACAAGGAATGGGGTCGAGGAGGGATTAAGAGGATAGGGATAAATGTATAGAGAGAGAGAAAGAGAGATGCGCTAAGCCAGCGTGGGACGATATATCGAGGGGATAGGATAGATAGGACAGATGGAAACACGGTCACAGGAGTTCGAGGACGGGGCACCACTTGCGAGAGCTCTTGTCAGCGTCAGGAGATGGCGTATAGGGCAAGTCCAGTAGATCAGAGCTACGCTGTCGTCGGAGATCGGTGTCAGGAGATGACGTATGGCCAGCCCAGTGGCCAGAGCTACGCTGACGTTGGAGATCGCTAGGGCACAGCCGGGTGGCACGTAATTCAACGAGTGAGTCCGCAACGACAGAAGGTAGTTGTGCGAACGGTAATCGCGTGATGCTTCCTGGCAGCGAACAACACAATGTGATCGCGCGAATGTTTAGGGACCCGGCGGTTGCTGGTGCGGTGCAAAAATGGTGAGTGAGCTCTCCTTGAATGACCTGTGTTAGTTTTGTCAGGTCGGGCTAAGATTGAATATAGTTGGGTTGATAAACCAAACATTTCGCTAATTTCACAATACGTCAGTGAAAAATTAGCCGAATTCCGATTATGTGATTTTTGGACTATGTTTCTTTTTTTCTTTACTAAAGCTTCGGTGAAGCGAAACAGAGAGGTGAGTGAGTTCGTACTGATTCAGTATGGCGTAAATGCAGCGCAAAAAAAGTGAACACCCCAAGCGCTTGTGGTTGTTCGCTTTCTTGTACTCGTCCTTTTTTGCGCAGAATTAACGCCATAATAACTTCGGTAAATTGAATCAAGACGTTGTATATTTACAGCGCTGATTACATATGCAACAATAGAAAATATCATAGATTTAGGTCGATTTTATCCCATGCTGTGGTGGTCTAGTGGCTAAGGTACTCGGCTGCTGACCCGCAGGTCGCGGGATTGAATCCCGGCTGCGGCGGCTGCATTCCCGTTGGAGGCGGAAATGTTGTAGGCCCGTGTGCTCAGATTCGGGTGCAAGTCAAAACCCCAGTTGGTCGAAATTTCCGGATCCCTCCACTACGGTGTCCCTCATAATCATATGGTGGTTTCGGGACGTTAAACCACACATATCAATCAATCATGTCTATTATATCAAATGTTCATAATTGTTATAGGTAAAGCTAACTGATTAAAAGATATTTTGGTCTTTTAAGTACACATAAATGGTAACATTTGTCCGCTTTACATACCAATAAGTGCCATTCGAGGTCTATCACCGCGTAAAAATTATTTTGATTGAATATGTAGGCTGAACTAATAAAACTTGAGAAACTGAAATTAGTGTTCATTCTTTATAAATGTGGTGAATGGAGGTAGGACAATGTCAATGGTAGAGGCTTTTAGAACGCATACGCGACTCATACTTGTGAAATAGTTACTTTGGTACGATAAATGCTATCTCAGATATTAATCTAGAAGTATACCAGACTTATTGCTGGAGATGGTGCTTTCAGGAAAAGAAAGAGAGGGGCAAAACAAACTAGCGATACTAGAGACTAGGAATGCAAAAAAGATAAAAAAGAAGAGGGGTTGCTCGGCAGAACGAGTCGTGCAGTTCCTGTGAAAAGGGGGGGGGGAGTAAAGGTAAGTAATGTGACAGCCCGGCTGAACATTCAAAGGTGGAGGGGACGTTGTAGTGAAAGAGAGAAAGGATAAGACACCCTTTATGAAAACTAGCCGTATTTTCTGTGTTAGTGATGATAGAGATTACTATCCTTTCTGCTGCCTTTTTTTCACTCGTGCTGCTGTGGCTTTGGCTGTAGTTCCTTTTTCCTTTTTTTTTGCGCAAGACTGAAGTGCGAACAGTGATGAGACGCTGTTTTGACCTGGGAAATGTGACGACACTTGCTTGTGAACAGAAGAGGGGAAAAGAAAATTTCTTCAAGCCTGGAACGCTCATCGTGCCGCTTACACCTGCTTCACCTTCTGTGGCCCCCGAACGTGTGCACGGACCTTTCAGTCGAGTAAACTGGTCGGCCTTCTCTTATTTCTGTGAAAATGCAGTTGGCTTAGGTGGCGTAATCTTTGTGCCTTCTATTGCTTATTTATTTTGTTACGTTGTAGGGAACTTTTCCTTATTTTGTGCTTGAAGCTGTTCTTATAGAATAAATACATGCTCATACAATAAAAACTTTGAAAAATGTTCACAACAAGTAACAACACAGAGTGGGCAGTGCAAATTAAAAAAAATAAAACAATGTCAACTCATCTCGAAAATTATTTTAGAATGGACATGAAGCTAGGCTTCCTTGATTGATTGATGATTGATTTATGGGGTTTAACGTCCCAAAACCACCATATGATTATGAGAGACGCCGTAGTGGAGGGCTCCGGAAATTTCGACCACCTGGGGTTCTTTAACGTGCACCCAAATCTGAGCACACGGGCCTACAACATTTCCGCCTCCATCGGAAATGCAGCCGCCGCAGCCGGGATTTGATCCCGCGACCTGCGGGTCAGCAGCCGAGTACCTTAGCCACTAGACCACCGCAGCGGCGCGAAGCTAGGCTTCGTTTAAAAACAGGCCGCAACCATGCAAACTGTAAAGGCCCGCTTTGCTACAGGTATGATGATGAGCACGCACTAAAATGCGACCGTAATAATCAAAATTATTATTTGATGAAATTAGGAAATTATCGGGAGGGGAATTGCTGATGCCGTCTACAAGAGCACCTAAATAAGATTATTTTAGTCGAAAATTGCTTGTGAATGTTTTATCAAAGTTAGAGCATGAGATTTAAAAAGATATAGACAACTTTAGCCAGTTTCCAACTTTGTTCGCGTCAGGCGAGCGTGTTTTTATCACGTCGCGGCTGTTTCACACCGGATTACATCGGATGTGCTTCTTAATATTGACCGCTGATGCCCCTCTCTCCATCTCTCTCTCTCTCTCTTTCTCTCTGCTTGTGTGTGTGTGTGTCTTTCACAAGATTTTCAATTCTGCAATTTTTCGCTAAGATATGCAGGAAGCAGTCAGCTCACCCCTTGCGTCATCAATGAATCTGATTGATGGTCCTTCGGGGATAGTGAAGAGTTGTCCTCGGTGGCCACGCTTTTTACATTTGTCGTGCATCGTTTTTCAGCATGTTGGGGTTCCTTTTGAAGGGCTGCGCTTCAAATATCAGTGCTCTTGATTTCACCACATCTGTTTTATTCTGTTTTGTTTTTGGTGGCTTTTTCCGTGTTTTTTATGCTTGTATCCTTTTCCTAAACGCTTGGTAATTATCCAGAATTGGCAGCTACTTTTATTAAATCAAACAATAAGAACTCGAGTGTTTCTTTGAATTTCATCTGCTAGAGCTCTTCGTAAAAGAATACACAGTACATCTGCAGCACTTGCATGAGAATAGGGACATCCTTCATCTAACCAATGCGTGAAATGATCAACATACAACGAATGAACAAACACTTTAAAAAAGTACTGGTCCACCTTATTGAAATTCTGTCTGAACGAAGTAAGTACATTCGTAAAATACTCCGGAGGTACCACACATGAGCTCCGGATAGCCGGGGTGAAAAACATATGAAAAATTCTCCAGTTGTACCACGTAATCACTCCGGCCAGCCGGAAAAAAATTGCCAGTAAAATGCACTCCGGCGGCGCCATGAAAATACTTCGGTCGGCTGGAGGGAAATGTCTTTTAAAAGTACTCCGGGTGCGCCGCGCAATTCCTCCGGCAAGCCACAGCAAAATATTTGCTCCGGATGTCCGTAGCACAAAGTGCTCCGAATAGGGGCCAGATTAAGCCATCGCCGATTAATGCATGGTTGACTTGTTCGGCGTAGCTCACTGCGGCTTCCATTCTCTGGCCGCCACAGCTTGCTGTCTTTGCCACCAGGCCTTCATCGGAGGCCTGGTGTTTTTTTTATATAAGTATTTTCGTATTACTTATTTCGTGACTTTTGAACCGGGAGAAGCGTGGGGAGTGATTGATTTGCGTTGGTAGCGCTCGCCTATGCTCGTTCTCGTCCTTCACTCACTGATATTAGAAGCTGGATCTCATCCAGTTATCTCGCTCGGTTGGCGTGTCAACTACGAGAAAGTTAAAGATAGCAAGCTTTGGCGGGCAGAGAACGGAAGCCGCAGTGGTCTACGCCGAACAAGTCAACCATGCCTTCATCGACGATGGCTCAATCGGGCAGCACACGTTTCCCGCGGCTCTGTGGTGTGCTAAACCGAGTATTTCTAGTTTTGCGAAGGTTTTCCAACGTTTACTAAAGGCTACGAGTCATTCTAAAATGTGAACCTATTATTCGAGGGGGTATCGATTTTGCATGAGTATATATAAGTAAACCCAGTTATCTATAGCCTGACAGGACTGACAGAAGTGCAGTGTCGCTTGAATAATTGATGAAGACGGCAACCAAGTTTCTGTCGGAAATACGTTTATTGAACTGCTTGCATTTGCGTTGGCTCGGCTACATAGTTTTAGTTTCTTTTACTGTCTACATGTAGCTCAAAAGATGTCAAATGAATATATGATTATTCCTGCTCATGAAATTGTTCTAGCCATGGTTTGACAACTTGAGTCTTTACTTCTAAGGCTGTCACTCAAGTACACGTGATGGACTAAATGCTTTTAAATATTACTACTGAAAATGTCGATGGAGCCAACGTATTGACAAGTGAACTTTTCTTTGTCAAGGCAGCGCTGTGTTCCCGACGAAGAGAAGTCAACTTGCCAAAACATTGTTTCAAGTCACGTTCTTTCTCGAAAAAGTTCTGCTTGCTTCAAGCCTACCCATGCCTCTGAACTTCACTCTCGTTTGGTACTCACGTTCTGTAAGAAATCTGTGCGCGTCTTCATAACAAACGTCATGGAGTCAAAGACGACGTGTCCTACTCGCTATCATTGAAAACTTTCGCATTGGTTCAGATATTCTGGCGTCAACAATTACTCATTATGTCCGCATGATAGTTGTGAATAACACTGCGTTAATCGATTGAGACTTTCACACTACGTGTGTATTTTTTTTATACAAGACGTGCAATATAAAGTTCTCTTCATCTGTGCCGATTAAGGTTCGTCCTATTGAGAAATCAGTCAGCGTAATTTTCGCCTGTTCACAAGACACGAGAAAATAAACAAAATTATGGCCGCATTGCCCAAGCGGCCAGCAGACCTGAAAGAAAGGACGAACGGATTTCGCTTGCATACGAAGCGGGAAAGGAGGGCTTCCAAGGGAACCCTCTTCGTATCGATTTTTCGGCCTTTACCTCTATTTCGGGACGTCACCAGTGACGTCATGAAAGAAATTTTCTGTTCGTGAGTGATTCCTAGTAGGATGCCCGCCAACCGCCAGTGGTAAAAGCGGCGCCCACGAGAGCGAATAAAGGGGAACCATGTAATTTGACCATGCCGATTCATGTGTTCAGAAAAAATTGTGGGCGTTTTATAGCAGGATTAGTATCAGAGAGCTGCAGGCTGTACCTGTTCAGCACATGATCACGTGTGTTTAGAAAGAGTAATAATTCAGAGCACGACGTGCTCTACTATGAGAGAGCATCAAGCCGTCCAGTGGGCCTTGCACTGCATGAGGCCATGGCTAAAAAAATTAACATGACAGACCACAAAATGTGTCTTTCGGAAAGTTCGTAATGATTTAGAGTACTACGTACTCCACTATGGGAGAGCTTAAAGCCGTCCCGTTTATGTCAAAGGGTTCCGAAAAGCTAATGGTACAGTGCCACCACGTTATTGCAACGTTATTTCAAGATACGTATAGACGTGACCACTTTATGTGTCCAACGTTGCCAAACAAAGGCAACGGCTCTTAGAGCGAGCGAATGCGTTTATAATCTACATTTCTTAGAGAAGTTTCATTTAATTTATTCAATGCATCATTCCTTTATCTCAATTTCTGTCACCACCTAGTATCTTCAGAGAAATGTTGGAAGAAACGTTAACATATTTCTTCAGTTTACGAACTCCGCCTTTTCCGGCGGCCGTGGCGCTTTGCTAGAGCTTTGCTCCTAGGGAGTGGGGGGGCTCTGCAGTCTAGCTTTGCGTAGTTTTTTTTTTCTCTTTCGCGATACAGTAACTAACTTTGCGCCAAGTAAACGGCCGCTCTCCAGTGGTTTCACTGCCGCTGTAGGCGTGTAGCTGCTGTTGTGTACCACAGTTTAGCGAACTTCCGCGGCATCTATCTAGTCGCCCACGACATTTAGCTTCTTCTGGCCGTTTCGATCAAGGGATCTATACCAAAATTGATATTTCACAACATGACTGCGTGACCAGCATAACTGATTAATCATAGCATGAGAATCATCACATGGATATCATGAATGTCATGCTTTACATGTCATGGTCTTGTTTCTCTTGTGGCAATTTCGTTCACGTGATATATTGCAAAAGAGGTATACTATTTCCATGATTGTAAGGTGAACATAACTGACAGTTCATAACGTGGAAATCATGACATGCTTGTCAAGTAAGTCATTACTACACACCACGCTCATGAAGAGCTCGTGGCCGTTTCGCTAGCTTCACGTATACTAAACTTGGTGTTACGTGTTGTGAGTGGGCGATGAAGGTAAATGTCACGTCCAAATATGATAATCGCTACATGAGTGTCATGTAAAACTTGGTACATGCTACGCTCGTGGAGTGCTCGGGGCCGTTTTGCTAGCTTCACATATACCAAATTTGGTATTACTTGATATGAATGGAAGATGAACACAAATGCCAGGTGCAAATATGATAATCTTGACATGGAAGTCATGTACGGCATAACTTACGTCCGCCTCGTGAAGTTGTGCTGATTTTAAGGTGACCTATCAACCTTTCTCATTGGTGCTTCGCATATCATCGATGCCCAATGTACGTGGAATTACCATTTTTTGTATGCATTGTCGCTTTCTGTGTACGTGGTATACTTCTATGGTCTTCTGAAGAGAATCCGACGTTTACACTCACAAAACACACTTAGACGTCTACGACGTATGGGACTTTTTGACTGTTGACATCGCGGGCAAAACGTATGCATTGGCCGCGTGTGGAAGCACCGAACCCGTGTGTACTGCTATCCTGGGCGTCAGGAGTTAGACATTCGGTACATCACGCGACGTGTTTTGTGCCTGGATGCTTAAGCGGGGCCAGCAAAAACCCAGAGAAACAAACTTCAATATGCCTCATCTGTTTGATCCCCGTCCACTCATTATCAAAGTAATATTCATTCATTCGTGCACTGTTTATTCACACAAAAACAAAGATTTTCCTAGGTTGAAGGGACTAAAGGCAGATCGTCTCTGCCTGACTAAGGTATCTCCACCCATAAATTTGCTCAGGTAAAGTGGGACAATATACAAATTTCATTCTTATTTTGAATGAGGGGACACAAAAATCAAATAAAAATATAACACATGTTCAAAGATACGTTTTAAGGTAACGCATGACATTCAGCACCAATTTGCAGTAGCAAGGTAAAAATATAATAAAAATGAAACCATGAGAAATTTTTGACAGTATTACTAAGTACTATACAAAAATACATTCTAAAGGAGAAAAAAAGAGCAAATTTCATCAAATATACAAAACTACGAAAGACACAAAAAATATCTACAATATATAGAATTATGGATCATTACAAGTAATGAAGTAAATCTTGACTTTTTTCTTCACACTTCTTTTAGTATTACGTTCTTCAAAAAGTTCACGGACATAACTATTTTTGTGGAGTATTTAAGGCATTTGATATGATGATGTTTGCTTACCATAAGTTGCTCTGAATAAAGGCAATCAAAAACGATCAAAGCGTAGATCATACGGAGTGTCACTTGGGTAGCAATGCTCCATATAACTGCTGACGGTATTTCCTATTTCCTTAAAGACATATGAGCTGAGTTTAAGATTGTATAATACAGAAAAATTGAGAAAACAATTGGAAGAAAGATGTTGGAAACAATTCTGAACAAAGCCACCTGTACAGATATCCAGAATCTACTACAATCATTCCCCTTTGACTAGGTTGAACTCGATTATTCCACCCAACCACTGTACGCTCACTGTCAAGTGTCGTTGTTATGCCTAATTCATAAGCAGGTTGAAGGCCAAGAGAAAGAGAGAAATAAATAAAAGGAAGAGACAGGGAGGTTAACCTAGACGAACTGGTTTGCTACCCTGTACGGGGGTGGGGAAAAGGGTTGGAAGGAGGATCGATATAGAGAGATATAAAATAATTTAAAAAAGAAACCACATGCGCACACATTCAGGGAGTTCCGATCACAGTCGTTTGGACAGGCCGGTTGAACGCAAGAAGCGCAGGAGCGCCTCCACAGCCTTCTTTTGTGACATAAAGTCCTGTCGGCAGCGCAGGATTTTTTCTTCCGAAAGAGGCTGGTTGTCCAGTTCATCTAGTGCATTGCAGAGTGACTGTCTGTGCGAGCAGTATTGTGGGCATTCACACAGAATCTGCCAAGTTGTTTCATCACTGCCACAATGGTCGCATGCAGCAGTGTCAGGCATTCCTATGCGGAACGCGTACGCATTGGTAAATGCGACGCCCAACCATAATCTGCACAGCTTAGTAGCGTCTCGTCGGCGTAATTCCGGAGGAACTCGAAGACTGAGAGTTGGGTCTAAAGTACTTAACCGTGCATGGATGAAATGTGACTCGTTCTATTGTGACGTGGTGCGCTTGCGAGAAAGCATGCGGAGTTTCGGTGCAGCGTCAGTTCGGGAAAGCGGAATTGTTATTTCATCGCTTTCAGTATGGGCAGAACGGACAGCTCGATCGGCCCGTTCATTGCCAATTATTCCACAATGACTTGGAAGCCATTGAAAGGCTATTTCATGTACTTCCTCAATGAGTTGGTGAGTCTTTTCTGCAATCTCAAACACCAGCTGTTCGTACGGGCCGTGGCGTAAAGGTGATAGAAGGGATTGCAGTGCCGCCTTCGAGTCACTGAAAATTGTCCATTTTTGTGGCTGTTGGTCGTTGATGAATTCAATGCGGCACGAAGAGCTATGAGCTCTGCTCCCGTTGATGTCGTAAGGTGGGAGGTCTTGAATTTTCTTGTCGTGTCTTTTATCGGTATAACAAATGATGCCGTTGAACTCTTCTGTAAAACAGAGCCGTCGGTGTATACGTGTAAACAGCCTTGATACGTCTCGTATAAAAAGAGCAGAGCAAGCTGTCTAAGAGCAGGTGATGACATATCTGTTTTTTTCTGGATGCCAGGTATAGTTAGCCTGATGTTAGCCTGAGTCAGGCACCAGGGAGGAGTCGAAGGCCTGGCGGCGGGTGTGAAGCATGTCGGCAAAGAATCGCGGTATGTGGTGACCGTTTGGCAAAATGACGAACGTGGTCTGTCTGCTGGTAAAGAGGCTAGGTGGTGGCAGGGTGTCCGAGCAATATGCCTTATATGTGTCCTGAGTGCCTCAACGTCGATGTGTGTCGTGATGAGGTGGTCACCGGCGATAGCTATAGCAGCCATTGTCGATGCACTACGAGGCAAGCCGAGGCAAATCCGGAGTGCCTGGGACAGAACGCTCTGTAGCGTTCGAAGGCTTGTTTTGCTTGCATTGGTCAATGCCGGTAAACTGTGCCGCAGAAAACCGAGAAAAAGTACTCTGTACATCTGTAGCATTGCACTGGGAGACATTCCCAAAGTCGTCCCTGCAAAGAACTTCAGTATATTATAGATGTCCATTAACCGTCCCTTCATGTACGAAACGCGATCGCTCCATGATAGATTCCTGTCAATTATGACGCCCAAAAACTTGTGCGATCGAACGTGTGGTACAGTTTGACCATTGATGCTTATAGTGTACTTATCCATAGGCTTTCGTGTAAAAGCTACGAGGGCGCATTTCTCGAAAAACATTTCCAAGCCTCGATTTCGTAGGTAGTGTAATGTTTCAGTGGCAGCTTTTTGAATTCTCCCTCGTAACTGCAGGCGTGTTACAGCCGATGCCCAAATGCAGATATCATCTGCGTACATTGATAGCCTGCCCATGCTTGGCAGGTGCTCAGTGAGAGCAGTTAACGTAAGATTGAACAGCACAGGGCTGAGTACACCACCCTGGGGGACGCCACGGTGGCTGTAATGTGGAGAGGTTGGACCGTCTTCAGTGCTGACAAAGAAGGATCGCATTGACAAATAACTACGTATCCAGCGATACATCCGACCACCTACTCCTATATCTTCGAGAGCGGTGAAAACAGCTTCATGCGTAACGTTGTCATACGCCCCTTTAACGTCTACGAACAAAGATGCGCAGAGACGCTTACGGCCTTTCTCGTGTTGGACCTAAGTGACCAGGTCGACTACGTTGTCAATCGATGCTCGACCACGCCGAAATCCTGCCATGGCATCTGGGTAGATAATGTTACACTTCAAGAACCACTCCAGGCGTTCCAGCATTATCCTCTTCATAACTTTGCCTACACAACTAGCCAATGCGATCGGACGATAAGATGAGAGCTCCAACGGTGACTTGCCTGGTTTCAGAAGTGGAACTAGGCGACTTGTCTTCCAGCTTGTCAGGAGCGTTCCATCTTGCCAGGATTTGTTGTACAACTCCAAAAGGAAGATTCTCGCGCATTCACCCAGATGACACAAGGCCCTATAAGAAATTCTATCGGGCCCTGGTGCCGACGTGCGTTCACACAAAGCTAGTGCTGCTCTGAGCTCCACGATTGAAGAAGGCATATCCATGCGGGAATCCAGTGTTTGTGGAGTTAGTCGAGGGCAATAGGCTATTGGGCCCTGCGTGTGGCCCAGATACTCTGGCACAGAAGTCTTCTGCCACGTCAATGCCGCGTCTCTGTTCAGAAAGTGCGAGAGCCCTGAATGATGACCACTGAGTGGGTTTTGTGCGGAGACCTCGTACCGTCTTCCACAATTCGGATAAAGGTTTTCGTGGGTCAAGTGACTGACAAAAAGCCGTCCAACGTTGTGACTCGAGTTTAATTATCCGGCGCTGAATCTTCTTTTGTATACATCGAGCAATTCGTAAGTCTTCTATTGCTTCCGTGCGTCGGTATCTTCGTTCAGCACGCCGTCGGATTGCTCGAAGTCATTCTAGCTCGATGTAAAATTCCGTTACTTTGGGAGAGCAGGTGAGGGTACACGTAGAATCGTGTATTGTGTTTTTAATTATCTCCTCTATGTCGAGAGATACGTTTGCTTCACATTGCTCTTCCATGCGAGACTACAATTTCAACCAGTCCACTCTGTGAACACTATCGCGTATCTTAGCATGGGACAATCCTTCGATTTTGACGGAAGTGGGAATGTGGTCACTTCCATGCGTTTCTAGTCTGGAAACCACTCAGCATGCCTGACGAGGCCTCGTGAGACAAAGGCCAGGTCAAGGCAGCTGCTATACCTTGAACCACGTAGGAACGTTGGACTGCCATCATTTAGCAAGAAAAGTTGGTTGTCGGAGGCGAAGGACACAAATTTTCTCCTTTTAACATTGGTCTTCGAACTTCCCCAGATTGTATGATGGGCGTTGAGGTCACCAATTATAATGCATGGGTGAGACGTTGCTGACAGGATACCTTGTAGTCTTGTATGGTCGAAACGGCTTGACGGAGAGAGGTAGGCACCCACAACCGTGATGGTAAGTCTCCTTTTCACTGTTATACTTATATATTGATTGTCGTCATGGGATGACACTGAATGATGGATGTAGGTGAGGTTGCTGCGAACAAACATCAGAACTTTGCTATTATCCGCAGTTGTAGACGACACTCTTCTGTAGAGACTTGCCTGCCCCTTTGCTCTTTTCCAACGTCTGTGTTTGCCGCGCTGGAAACTGCAACTGGCGATCTTTCCCGGTGCGTCGACTTATTGCTTGAAGTTGGCGCTGTTCGACGTTAATACCATCGGCGGCGACGTCGTCTTCGCGAAATTTTCTCAGCAGCTTCTTTGTGGGTTGAGCTGTCTCGTACCATTTGCTTCAGAATAGAAAGTTCTTTTTTTATGTGCGGGCATTATTTCGAAGAAGCCTTGTGAGCACCCTGACAGTTAGGACACTTCAGTGTGGTAGCGCTACAGTTGTCTTTCGCGTGTGGTTCGGCGCACAGGGGGCATACTGTGGAGCTCCTGCAAACACCCTTTACATGGCCGATCTTCTGACAATAGAAGCATTGCACGGGTTTAGGAATTAACGGTCGAACTTGTTGACGAAAGTGGCCAACCTTCACGTATGCGGGAAGACAGTACCCTTTGAACGTTACTCTCACACAGCGTGTGTTACCAAGCCGTTCAACGCTGACAATGACGTTGTCTTGACTCGCTGGTTTTATAAGTATTGGAAGGTCTGCGTTTGGGATTTCCGTGTTAATGTCGTAAACGACTCCTGATGTGGTCGCACCGTCGGCTGGTATGATGGACCTAACTGAAATGTTTCCCAGTTGTGTTGCTTGTTGCAGCGTGCTCAGCGCACTCGGGTGCACCACATCGACAGCCAGGATGTTTCTTGTTGTATTAAGCCGTACGTCTTTAATCTCCATCGACACAGTGTTCTCGAAATAGAGCGAAAGTGCTTGCCTGTTCAGAGCACGCAGACTTTCGGTAGCGTTCTTTGGCACGAACAGGATGGAATGGGGCCATGGCTGGGGCGCCGTTTTCACGGTGGCTGTATGCTTGACACCGGCAATGGATTGATGATCCGTCGCTTGGCCTTGCGGTGCAGGACAGGTTGAAAGCCGTCGTCTGAGGACTCGTCGCAAGATGCGTAGTACATCTCAGTGTCATTGCTCTCACTGGATGTGTTGAAGGCCAAACCACCCAGCATTGGCTATAAGCTCGAAGATCCTGTTTTTCCCGACATTTCCCAGCGATGCTCGACAAAAGACATGAGAGAGTGCGCAAATCCTGTTCTTAGCTCGCGTCCAGCTTCTTCAAATGCTCATAACGCTGGCGCCTTTCAGGAGGCGTGCATTAATTTTATTGGCACTAATTAGAATTATGATTGTTTTGGTTTTACATCCCAAAACTTTGATATGAATATAAAAGAAGTAGTAGTGAGAGCTTCTGAGGTTCTTTTACGTGCAGGCATATCTAATCACATGGGCTTCTAGCACATCGTGGGGAACCGCGGCAGATACACGGGATAAAAAGACTGACAATACTTGGCGCTTAGTTGTAGCGTTGGCATTTGAATGATTGGCCCAGTCCGATTGCGACCGCTGCAGTCTGACCCCGCGACACTCGGGTCAGCATTCGCGCTTAGTGCAGCAATGCAACGTGTGCACCGAACTAGCCACCCTATCTGAACTAACTCACAAAAAGTGCAGCATCACATGATGGAGATGTGGTTGATCTAAGGACGTTTAATGAAGGAAGAATAATGTCTAGACAATACTTACATTGACGCGATTTGCGAGTGGTTCAACGTTGCAACCTCGCGAACCTCACAGCCGAGAAGAGTGGAACCAAATAGAAACTTTGCAGACACTACAAGGAAGAAACGTTGGTATTAATAGGATTTGTAGCTTAGCGACCGATTCTGCAAAAAAACAGCATATACATTTTCCTTTATTCTAGAACAAAACAAATTGCGCATCTCAACACTTTTCATTCAGCCAAAATGTCCTTCTGAAACATTATTCATAGTAACAACAATAATTACTGCAAATAGAAGAAAAAAAGACACAGTGCATTAGCACAGCGTATTAGGTGCGTGTATAGTCTTTTAGGGGCCCGTATTTTTGTCGATTCACTGTACCAGACGGCCACAAAGTGTTCATTATTTACAGGCCTAAAACAAGGCTCACAACGCTAATTAACAACGCCAAATAAAGTTGCAATGTCTAAAATAAATATAAACTACAAAAGTAAACGTATATTCATTCGCAACTATTTAGCTAATATCACGAGAAATATCTTTTAAATCATACGGCTGTGACCCACGCAGCGCAGGAGAGACACCCCCATCTTGGCAAGCAGGCGATTGCCTGCTTGCCAAGGGTGAAACTTGATTCGAGCGGGGTCGAGATGACTTGCTGCGTCGATGGACGTCGGGCTTGGTGGAGTAGAGTTGATCGAGCCATGGCTCCAGCCGAAAATCGATGGAGCCTATGTGCTGCACGTCTTGCTTCGTCGCGCGCTCGCAGCGCCTCCCTCTTGCTTTACGCACTTCCTCAAGATTCATGGTAAGGGAGATACGTTTGGTGCAGGGCTTAGAACTACAACCAGACCAACACAAGAATAACATTTGCGCAGGATCTGGTGCGTAATCGGGACTACACCAAGAACTGTGCGAGAACTCCAATGACACTATACGTTTACCGTAAGCTTAGCGCTGGATTAGAATACAATAAGCGCTATAGTAAGCACTGAATTCCTTTCTTTGTCCCCCTTCAACACTGAAGAGCAGTCTTTCGGGACCACTACGGAAACAATATTACTAAAATTTTTTTGTGAGCATTAGCTGCTTTGACTATTCCTATCTATCTATCTATCTATCTATCTATCTATCTATCTATCTATCTATCTATCTATCTATCTATCTATCTATCTATCTAGCTATCTATCTATCACTCTATCTATCTATCTATCCATCTACCTATCTATCTGCCAAACCACCTACGTCTTCACGCTTTCATAGAGACCTCCTTCAATTAAATTATATGAAAATTGGCAAGGCATTACACCACTTCACTTGGAACATGAATGTCAAATCACCACATGACATCCATAACGTGCCTACCCTCCTCGCTAATGCACGCCATGACACACATAAAGGCAACTCAGTCTTCTAGAGGCAATTTTCTTAACAACAATGGCACCCAAAAGAATAAGGCATCATATAAATCTATGAAAAACTTGAAGGATGGTGACAACAAGAAAATCTTGCCATATAGATGCCGTGTACTTCATGACACACATGACATGGTCTTGGTGCCCTCGTGGTCGTTTTAACTAACTTGGTATGTACCATTATTGATTCGACTTCACATTTAAGTACGACAAACACGAAATATATGTTATGCGTTAATTTATGCATCGCATAGCGCCATTACGGCCGTTTCATTAATTTGGTAGATACCAGAACGTGTATCTCTTGATACGACTGTATGACAAATATCAAGGATAGATAACAATATTATTTTAATGGTGTGTGTGTGTGTGTCATCTATATGATCACTGAATAACACATATGGCATAACGCACAAGTTATCAAGCCACCTTGGTCATTTCATTAACATGGTATATACTATACCGTAATTAAGAAGAAAAAAAAGTGGATGAAAAATTAACCAGCTGTGAGCAGGAATCGAACCTACGACCTTTGAATAACGCGTTCGATGCTCTAACCACTGAGCTACAAAGCGGCCTTACCTCCATCCACTTTTTTTCGGGTTTATATGTGAATTTAGAAGTATGAGTGTCAGTCAGCGCCATCTATGGCCCGATACAATTGTTTATTGAGCCATCTATAAGCCAAGCGACGAGCGTGAAACACTCTTTTATGCGCATGTTTGGCGTCACGTAGCACGTGAACTTATTACGAGCGGGCAGCTGATTAATAGTCCCTCGTATACAACCTAATGACACCAAGTCTGCCAGTACGGGACCCTCGTTTAATGAAATAAGGGAAAGAAGTGTATACCTAAGCGCTCGTTTTTCCGTGTTTTGACACAATATTAGTGAGATCTAAGAGACAGTAATACCAAGGAATGTACAGGGCAAGTTATTAGAACCAATGGTGGAGGTTATTAGACCAACTTGTAAGGTAATAGAGAAGAAAGAAAAGTGGGTAAAAAGATAACTTGCCGTTGCTGCCCACGGCTTTAGCCGACTGAGCCGACCTCCACGTTGCGTGCTTGCCGATAGACTATACGTTGTGCGGCGCCACTGTTATCGATGTGGACTTTGTACGGAACATGAGGGGGGCAGAGATGGTAAAATGTACCTCCAGGGCACATACAAATGCTATCTCGATCATTACCTTTGTTTGTACCCCTAAATGCCCACTGGTTTTTAAAAGCAGGGTTATATGGTCCAACGCCGAGGTTGCGACCATTGATAGCCAATAAGGCTGCGGCTTGTCCCGAGTCACAGATAATGCCTACCTGCCTGGAGGATCCTGCCGACCTCGGGCGGTGAACATTGGTCCGGTACACAAATGCCCATTCGGGGCCTGGTTATGTACAGTCCCCAAGACACATCAAGGGTATCCTTGATGACCTGTGTGGAAGAGGTACATATATTAGAGCACTGCACGGGCTCGGGCATACACGAAAACTCTGGCCCACCCCAGCCCATGGGCCGGACCGGGCCAGGTAAAGTAGGTTTCGTGGAGGCCCGGGATTAAAGCTCCGTGCTCAGGGCCGGGCCCGAGTTTGAAGTGGCGGGCTCAGGTCGAGCTTGGACTTCACCAAGTTCTTAAAACGGGATTCACACGAAGAATGAATACATGGGGTATAAAGGCGGAGAAAAGTGACGTCAACAGGCAAGGATAAGTCTCCCAAAATATCCCTCATTTACACGGACGAGGCAAACGGTGGGGGAGATCAGTGTGGCCAGATCCTCCACCATATAATAGAGCGGGAGCACTGAAGAATTCTTTGACCCCCAGTCATAAATATCTTTGGTCTTGAAAGGGGGGGGGGGGGGAGGGTCAAAGCTGCGTTGTGTCTCACTGTAGAAGAAGGAATGCGATGGTGTTTCGTGGGGGAGCAAAGTGCTCGTCTGATTTGACGGAAGTGCCCGTTTTGCACCCCCACTGCCGCTTTACTGCATACGGAAACTTTCTTGTTTGCATGTCTTTTTTTTTTTGTGGATTGCCGACACGGCGTTGTCCTAGCTTTGACTCACCACCACAAGTTTTTCTTTTTTTGCGACATTCCGGGCAGCGTAATTGACAAACACTTTTTTTTTACTACGAAATTGTTCACAGCCTCTCTGACTTGTCAAATACTATACGATTGTGTCGGTATATTGAAATATCAGCATCTTTCAGTGTCGGTTGGCTCTCTGTGAACGAAAAAATTATGCTATCAAAGCATTTGTCTCATCAGAACAACCGAGAATGTGAAGTATGTCTTGTTTCTGAAAATAAAAAGCAGCTCTCGGATTCTACGGTTGCTTATATTTTAAGCCTCTAATATTGAATGAAGTGGCCCGTTAAAAAAGTTTTGTTATAAAGTAAGGCATCTCCATCAATCTGAACAAGCAGTGAAGTAGCAGCACCAGTAGCAACGAAAACAGGCGATGTCACAATTCTCTTCAGAATAACCACTTTAAAGAAAACTAAATATCACTCCATAGAGATGGTAGCGCTCTATCATCTGCTCTACTATCGTCTCCCACACACCAATATTTAGGTTAATTTTACTATAGTCAAGGAAGATATGTCCCGCAAGCGAGGACATTCTTCTACGAGAAAAAAGAAAAAAAAAAGTTGCTTGATCGTTCATTTTCGCCATCACGGTGCATGCAAGTCCAGAGCGCTGCCGCCGCGTTCTACAGGCACTGCAGGAGTGAGAGCTACAATGTGGCCAGAGACCCACCCGAAATTCCGCTACATTCCCCGCTGCACGGGTATCGTTTGTCCCAATATTCCATTGTTTGACCAGTCGGAGAGACGATCCCCGCCTCTTCCGAGGAGCCGCGAGGAGGTTGCGTCGCCACACTAACCCATGACGTCATCGTTACGTGATGCGCCATCCTCGCCTCTCCTCCGAGGATTTCTCCCTCGTGTGAATCCCGCCTAAAAAAATACTAAAATGAAAAACTGATTGGTTTAGACTGACAATGTGTTAGCTGACAACTCTAATGTCATTTCTTCCCCCACCATAATTCAATTGACGGAAAAGAAAAATAAAAGTTCCCTTCATGAATTTGACGCTGTATTCTCCGAGGATGGCGTCATGGATTTCAGACTGTATTTGTCGTATTTCTGGAGCACTGGTTCATTGAACTGTCCTGGAACTTAGCACGTCAAATCTGCGGACCATTCAGAAATAAATTTAGTTATTTTTTTGCCGTTTAGGATCTACGTAGGCCTCAGTAGACGCCGTTTTAATTTTGACAACTTACTGCGTGAATGTCAAGGTTGTGTCGCCAATCATATTTTGTTTTTGCCCCTTTCCGTGCTTACAAAGAATGTTGTCAAGGTGAGCGTGGTTATTTTGAAATAGCAACAGAATAATTCACTGATAATTAAAAATGCTTCACTTAGTATTCCTTTCAATTTGTTGAAAATAAGTTGCTTATATGTATATACCTAACATTCTATATCGAAAAAAATATGTCTTTTGTTTGGCGCAAGACACCTAGAGCTATATGATAGACAAGAACTGAACTAATTATGCTTTTTGCATAAGAGCCTACTTGACTTGTTTCGAACGGGCGAGCTAAAAGTAGATAGACGTGACGCTGCCATCGTTAACAACTGGTTTACCTGGGCTTTATTTTCATTCTTTATTATTTGATATCCTAAGTGTACTTCTGTGATCACACTAATTCAAATATACAAATTTATAACTTGTAATTGCAACAGCTCTAAAGTTGGGAAACGTTCTCGAATATTTCAGCCCATTCCTAATACTGAAGCACTGAATGGTGCCTCGTTACGCAGAATCCATATAAGGGCAGGAAAAAGTTTTTGAATTGTTCTTGTTTATGCATAGGAAGGCTCAGATTAACGTCGAAAGCTGCATGGTTGAAGGCTTTCAGTCGTCAGTGTAGATTCGATGGAATCGGTGAGGGCTAAAGCATTGCTGGCTTCTAGTTTCTCTTCGATGTAGGCAACCGTCGTGCCTTTGCTCACGTGCTTGTACTCGTTCCTGAAGTTCGTGAGCATCACTCTTGCATTCTCTTTCGCAGCTCGGCTATTCTTCTGGCGACGCAATATTCGCAGTTGATCAACAGGTGCTGGTCGCCCTCAACAATTCCTGACATGTCTGTTGATTCTGGAGTGCCGACGGAAATGCTGACGCTGGAGCGAGGAGGAATGGTGACTTGGTCTTAAAGCACATTTAAGGTGTGCCTTCCTTACCAGGTGTACGGCAATGGTGCATTTTTTTGTGAATAGTGTTATAGACTTTGTTCTCAGCTGGCTGACGGCACCATGGAGCTTTAAGAAGTCAAAACTAAGGATGACATCTCTCGAGATATGCTGTAGTACGATGAAGCTTGCGGGAAAATCTTGCTAATAATGGTGACTCTGGCTGTACAGATTCCTGACGGCATAACTAAGTGACCTCCAGCAGTACGAAGGTCGGGGCCTTGCCAGGCTGTCCTTTCTTCAACTTCGCGGCGGACGTCTCACTGATGACGGAATAGTCAGCTCCGGTGTCGACCAGGGCTGCTACGCTGTGGCCGTTGATCAGGATGTCGAGGTCGCTAGTTCGTCTCCTTGAGTTGCAGTTGGGTCGTAGCGTCGGATCATGGCTACGATACGATCATGGTACCGCTGCTTCCGCTGGCTTGTACCGTCAGGTATTCTGCTGGCCGCGAAGTAGTGACGTCAGAGCTGCGTTTGAAAGGTGTCACGTTCTTGAGGCTTCGTCGTCATCGTCATTGGCGGCAGCGGAGGATCTTCGGTAGTTCATTGTACAGCAACCGCACTTCCATCGGTTTCTGCCCTTAGTTTTCCTCAGAAGGGCTAGGCGACCGGCCCTGGTATGGGCCAGAGTACTGCCGACGGTGCGGTGAAATGTAACGGCCGGGTGAGATTGAATGAGATGATCCCGGGGTGTCATCTGCGCTCCGGTGAGATAGTCGGCGATGTCACGTGGTCTTTCACCCCACTGTGGACGTGACGCGTCGATGGCGAAACCACGTAGTCCCGTCTGGTGGTTCTTGCAGTGGCGGAACGTGTTCCCGGCTTCACCACAGTGGTAGAAGAGTGGGCGGTGGTCAGGGGCATGCCAGATGCCAGTCTTCCTTGACGCATAGCGCTGGCCGGTCAGCAGGCGGTATGGCGTCGGCGGTGATGGCGGTGGTGCCTTTCGGAAGAACTGCGGTGGGGCAGTGTCCTGACAAGGGCGTGGAGGAGCATTGCGGTGCACTGCAGTGGCATAGCTCAATGCTTCCGGTTCAGGCTGCGGTGCTTCTGGGATTTGACACTACTGCCGAACTCCTTCTCGGACAACGTCGGCGATCAAATTGGCTTGATGATGATATATGGTGTTTTTTTGGCGCAAGGGCGATTTGATGGCCAAAGAGCGCCAGTTCATGGGACAAAGAGTGTGGGCAATGATTGTGATTAGCGGCTGTATAAGGGCCATAAAATTCCTCGCAACAAGGCGGGTAAAAACATACAAGTAATAAAATCATGACCATGCCGTGAAAGGTGTGTGTGGTGCGAATAGATGACAAAAGTTAATGATAATAAAAACGATGGTGGACATGTATGGCATTAGCACAAGTACCTCACACGTTCATACCCTTGCGTCCAAGGGCCGTGAGGCAAGTGCTTTATTGTGTAGCCACCACAGCGAAAACCTCTCTGGAGAGGTCGTACTACGGTATGCCCGGGTATATGACATGAAAGCTATGAATTTCTTTTAAAAACGCTAACAATGATTTGTGACTAAAAAGCGGTTCCCTACCGACGAACATTGCAGGGTGTAAAGGTATATGTTGTCGGTAGAGTGAAGGAAAGTGTTGTTTTCTTAGAGTGTTCAATCGTTTGCACTGAATTAAAACGTGAAGAACTGTTAGTGCTTCACCACATCTGTCACACAATGGTGGATCGCCACCGGAGAAAAAATATGAGTGTGTCGTGTATGTGTGTCCTATCCTGAGCCTCGTTAATGTTACCTCTGTGTGAGGTGATTTTGATACTGGTGGCCAATGGCCAAGGTGTGGCTTGATAACTTGTAGTTTGTTTTGTGTGTGTGTATCCCACTTGCTCAGCCAGTAGTCCCTGAGTTTTCGTTTGAGTGACGGCTTAAGATCAAGGGCCGGAATTGATGAAGGTGTAATGGCGGTGCTTTCGTGGGCGGATGCAGCAAGCTGATCCGCCATCACGTTGCCTTGAATTTCACGGTGCCCTGGCACCCAGCACACAACAACATATCGGTTGAGTGTGTAGAGTGTGCATAAAATGGAGTAAAGTGAAACGAGGACAGTGTTTTTTTTGTTTTTTAAGACTGTGCAGAGCCGTTACCACACTGAGGGAGTCTGTATAAATTACTGCTTTTTGTATTTGTGATTGTTTGATGTGTTTAGCTGCCACAAGTATCGCGTAAGCTTCCGCTGTGAAGATACTTGTGCCTGAATGTAGAGGGCCAGCATCCGAAAAGGAAGGGCCAACAGCAGCGTAGGACACAGAGGAGTTAAACTTAGAGGCATCTGTAAAAACTCAGGACGTGTGTATTTGTGTTAAAGTTCCAAGAAGTATGTTCGAATATGGGCAATAGGCACATGTTTAGTAACTTCTAGAAAAGACACATCACAATCTATAGTCTGCCACTGCCACGGTGGCGGGTATGCTACAGGAGCCATTAAACTGTGTTCGAGTGACACTCCAGTGTCCTCAGCTAGACCCTTCAGGCGAACTGAGAAGGGCTGCCTCATTGAAGACCTGTTTTGAAAAAGAATGGAGCTCGACAAGTCATTAATAGTAGAGTATGAGGGGTGCCTCTTGTCTGCTTTCACCTTAAGGAAATATACAAAGGACATGTAAATTCTTTGCAGATGAAGCGACCACTCATTTGACTCAACGTAAAGGCTTTCTACGGGGCTGGTGCGAAAACCACCCGTAGAAAGGCGGATGCCCGAATGGTGCACAGGATCCAACATCTTCAAAGCACTTTGAGTCGCAGACTGATAAACAATGGCCCCATAATCTAAGCGGGTACGAATAAGGCTTCTATACAGGTTCATGAGGCATTTCCTGTCACTACGCCACGTAGTACGTGACAACACTTTTATAACATTCAAGGCTTTTAAACACTTTGTTTTTAAATACTTTATGTGGGGTACGAAGGTCAACTTGTTGTCAAAGATTAAGCCTAAAAATTTATGCTCGGCTTTGACGGACAGACGTTGCCCGTTCAGTCGAATGTCAGGTTTCGAGTGCACGCCTCTCTTTCGAGAGAACAAGACACACGTGCTTTTTTGTGGGTTAAGTCAAAATCCGTTTTCATCTGCCCATTTGGAGGCCTTATTTAAACCCAGCTGAATCTGCCGCTCACACATGGCCATGTTGCATGACTTGAAGCCAAGCTGAACGTCGTCGACATATGTACAATAGAACATATTGCGGGGAATGGACAAGTGCAAAGAATTCATTTTAATAATAAAATGTGTGCAACTAAGCACACCACCTTGTGGCACGCCTGTTTCCTGGACAAATGTTTGGGAGAGCACACTGCCCAGACGGACACGGAATGTCCGGTTTGACAGGTAACTTTCGATTATATGAAACATTCTTCCGCGCACACCAAGGTGGGACAGGTCTCTTAGAATTCCGAAACGCCATGTTGTATCATAAGCCTGTTCGATATCGAGGAACACAGAGAGAAAATATTGTTTATGGATGAAGGCGTCTCTGATCTGTGCATCGATACGAACAAGGTGGTCTGTGGTGGATCTACTTTCTCGAAAGCCGCACTGAAATGGGTCCAGCTAATTATTTGTTTCAAGAAAATGTACAAGTAGGCAGTTTATCATTTTTTCGAAGACTTAGCACAAGCAGCTTGTAAGTGCTATAGGCCTATAACTCGAGGGTAAAGAAGGGTCCTTGCCGTCTTTCAAAATGGCAATAACAATAGCCTCTTTCCAGGAGGTAGGAATAGTGCCAGAAGACCAAATAGCATTGTACAAACAAAGTAAGGTTTTTCGGGTTTCGTTTGGTAGGTTTTTTAACATTTCATACATCACACGGTCAGAACCTGGGGCAGAAGTACTGCAGGAGTTTAGAGATGTTCGGAGCTCAGCTAGACTGAAAGCTTGGTTATATGCCTCGTATCTGGTGGATTTGTGTTCGAGTTTCTGCTTTTCTATTCTTGTTCTGTATTTTTGGAAAGTGTCAGTATAGTGGGACGAGCTGGATACCCGTTCAAAGTGTGCACCGAGGAAGTTCGCCTGATCTTCCAAGGTATCACCCTGAGTGTTTACGAGTGGGAGTGAGTGTACTTTTCTTCCTGCTACCCTACGAACCATGTTCCAGACTTTGGCCTCTTGTGTATACGAATTTATTCCTGATAAAAACTTGTGCCAACTTTCTCTTCTGGCCTGCCGACGCGTTCTCCTGCCTCGAGATTTTATTTTCTTAAAACTCTCAAGGTTTTCCGCTGTTGGCGAGTTCCGCAGCAATCTCCATGCCCTGTTTTGTTCCTTTCGCGCATTACGACACTCCGTGTTCCACCATGGGACGTGTCGTTTGCCGGGCATTCCAGATGTTTGCGGTATGCACCTGGCTGCTGCGTCAGTTAGAAAAGCTGTGAAATACTGCACAGCTTCATCTATGTTTAACCTACATATGTCTGTCCAACTCAAACGTGTAGTGTTATGGAACTGTTCCCAGTCTGCTTTGTTTATCAGCCATTTGGGAACCTGTAGAGGACCTTCATATGTTGTTTTTGAACTCAGCACTACAGGAAAATGGTCACTACCATATAGATTATTTATTATTTTCCATTTGAGTAGGGGTAGGAGTGAAGGTGATACGATGCTGAGGTCGATAGACGAGTAAGTTTTGTTGGCAACGTTATAGTATGTTGGCTCTTTCCTATTCAACAAACAGGCACCGGAAGAGAAGAGAAATTGTTCAAAGAGACAACCTCGTGCATCAGAGCGAGAATCGCCCCACAGTCCACTATGTGCATTTAGGTCCCCAAGAAGCAAATAGGGTTCAGGCAGTTCATCTATTAAAGACTGAAATTCACGTCTTTCAAGACGGTGGTGGGGAGGTACATACAAAGAGCAGATGGTGACGAGTTTGTTTAAAAGTACCGCTCGAACAGCCACTGCCTCAAGGGATGTCTGGAGTGGTAAATGAGTACACGCTACTCCTTGGTTAATAATAATGGCTACGCCACCGGATGACGCCACAGCATCATCTCGGTCCTTTCGGTATATGACGTAAGCACGTAAAAAATTTGTACTGGAGGATTTCAGATGTGTTTCCTGTACACACAGCACTTGAGGTGAGTGTTTGTATAAAAGCTCTTGGACGTCCTCGAGGTTTTTAAGCAGGCCTCTGACGTTCCAATGTATAATTTGTGTTTCCATATTGGAAGTAAAGTAGTGCTGTGTGTACGTTAAGGGAGTGACTTGTTTAAGCTGAAAGGTCGAGCTCAAGTAGCAGGGCTATTATCAGGCCCTGTTATGAGCTTTTTAGTTTTCTTGGCGCGCTCCAGAGAGCCGCGCCGCTCTTTTGGCTCCAGGGGTGCCGCCGTATCCATTGCCTCCTCGGAGGCACTGGATGCCCGCTCATGCGAGCTGATTTTTCGAAGCTTGGGCCTCGCCTGGCGAGGTGAGGCCTTGAGACCCGAGGACCCTGGAGTCCCTGGTCTCTGTTCGATAGTAGGCGGAGTAGACTCAACTACTGCCGCCTTGGGGGCAGGCGCCCCAGCCGATGGCTTGCTCTGCACAGGCCGAAGGAGTGGCGAGGGCTGGTGCGACACTGCCCCCTGGCGCGCCGCATCAGCATATGTGGGGCCATAAAATGGCGAGACTCTTTTTCTTGCTTCTTTAAATGTAATGTTTTCTTTTATTTTTAAAGTGTTGATCTCTTTTTCGTTTTTCCAGAAAGAACAGGAACGTGAGTACGCGGCATGACTACCGCCACAATTCACACAGTGTGCAGGTGCTTCGCAGTTGTCGGACGCATGGCCCACGACTCCACACAGAGCACAAGTTTTCCGGCCACGACAGCTTTGCGAGCCGTGGCCATATCTCTGACATTGGAAGCAACGGCGGGGGTTGGGAATATATGGCCTCACAGATGTCTTTGTATACCCAGTCTGAATGGTTTCCGGCAAATCGCTCGAAGCAAAGGTCAGTACTAAGTGTTCGGTTGGTATTTCTTTTTGATCTGTTCTTATCTTAATACGCTGTACATTTGTCACGTTCTGGCTCTTCCATCCTTCCAGAAGTTCAGCTTCGGTCAGGTCAAGCGAATCTGCGTCCAATACGACCCCGCGAGATGAGTTCATGGACCTGTGTGGCGTAATACTGATGGGTGTGTCTCCAAACGTTGTGATGGTGTTCAGTTTATCGAATTGGTCTTTGTCATGTATTTCAAAGAGTAGATCTCCACTGGCCATTTTGGTAACCTTGTACCCGGCACCGAGAGTTTCGGTTAAGCATCTAGAAACTACGAAGGGGGATACAGTTCTGGCTTGCTTGTTAGTTTTTTCGCAGTGTATAACGTGGAAATGAGGAAACATTTGTCTTGGCCGGATGAAAAAATTGATGCCTTCGGTGCGTACCCGCTTTGAGGAGGCACGATCACTGAGTAAAGGGAATGCTTTCTGCATGCTAATTGTATGTTGTTCAGCAGCGTTGGCGGCCACCCACCACGGAGCCCAACGAGGGGACGCTACAAGTTTGCGGATGCTGAAACCTGCAGACGCCAGCCGTACAACGCCACTATAACCCAATGCGCCTAGACCAAGGTAGGCTATTTATTTGCACAGGGTTAACCCTAGCCGCCAGGAAGTTTGGAAGTAAACGGAAGAGAGTAGAAGACAGGAGAGATAAACAGTAAGAGATAAAGACGAAGATGTAGGGAGAGAGAGATAGGAAAAGGCGGCTGCCGATTTCCCCTGGGTAGGTCAGCCCAGGGGGGCCGTCTACGTGAAGCCGGGGCCACAGGGGTGTGTTGCCTCTGCCGGGGGCCTTAACGGTCCAATCACCCAGCGTCGGCTCAACCCCCAGGATCCCCTTTTCCCCGGACATGGCAAAGCCACGCACGGCTAGGCGTGGGAGGGAGTAGAAACTCCCCCGTTAGCTCGGGTCCGTGGTGTCGCTACACACCAAACGCCTACTTGCGCAGGCGCCCCTGCGGGGTCAAATTGGCTTGAGGCTGCGTCAAAAGTAACAGCTTTCTCAACTCCTCCTGCGCAATCGGTTGAGTGGTCTCGCGCAAGTCGTCGGTACTGAAGGCATCGGCGCAGTTGAATGAGGCGCAGCGGTTGTACAGAGTTGTGTGCATCTTAAGCCCCTTTCGAGAGTCATGGCCTCGGTAAAAAATGCACTGACAGTCTTGGGCGGGTTCTGAAGAAGTCCCGCAAACAGCTCTTCTACTAGCTGTTTGCGGGAGAAGTCACGCAAGCAGCAAGTAGAAGTAGGCGCGGCGTAATTTTTCCTCGTGGTCTCAGCTGTTCAAGGCGGCGACTTGGTCGTATATTTTGATCCAGCTTTGTGGGTCGTCATCTGACGATCCATGGGACGTTGGAGGTTCCTTGGACTGCCGGAGAAAGACTGGGGCAGGCTGCTTGGGGGCGATCACTGTTGATGCTGGGATCCGGGGTTGCCTGGCTGCTTCAGGAAGGGGCCTATACTCCGGTTGCAGTCCCCTCTGCCTGCGGCTTGTTCGCTGCTCAGGGTTGGCTTCGGTGTCTTTTCTACTGCTTGGGCTGGGTTTACGGCTTGAAGAGGGCGTCCGGAACATCAAAGAAGTAGCATATTAACCAGATGTCACGGGGTCATGACGTCGACGAAAAAGCAGAGAGTACGTTGAAGATTAAGAGAGTACTGTTTATTTAGTTGAACCTCTACCCTGTAAACGGAAAGTCGGACCACAGTAGCAGACTTGCACTAATAGTGCACAAATGGAGTGTCGGCCGTCAATCAACTGACAAGCGGCGAAGCGTATCAGCAATGTACACTTGCCATCAAATATTCTAGCGTTATCGCTGGCGGCATCGTAAGTTCCAGAATAAACTGTAATGTTCACAAAGTGGGCGTATCCTTAACAAAATAATCTACCGCCATCCCGAAGCTTCTCCAACGATGTACTGTAGGCATGAATTGCGCTGAGAATAACTGACAGTGAAACGGCGCGATAACAAACCTTGAGGACGGAACGTGGCAATATTATATAGAGCCTCCTGGGAGAAAAACGACAAGAAGAAGCGCTTATTGCGGTTCAGGACATTAGTATACTTCTATTCGTGCTGTATCGAAGTTTTTCCGTGTTCTCAACAATGATTACACGAGGCGCAGGAAAAACGGTGGAATTTCTAAGTCATGTCGTTGCCAAAAACGTCTTGGAATCAGTTTTAACGATGTGTCTCCAATACCCTAACTGAAAAAAGGCAAGCACTAGAAAATACGAATCTAGCAAATTTTTAAATTCATTGCCTCACAAAGCTTGGTGAACGAAGTCAAAAGCCATTTAATGTCTGAGCAGTTCTGCGTCAAAATGGCAAAGAGGCGAAGATGGTACGTCAAAACATAATTAGCCTACACTTGTTGAATATTCGAATGAGGTGCAAGCGTCCAAGAAAAGGGCACATTAGTATAAAGAAAGACTGGCGTTATTACTCTGCAAGGAGTTTTGGAGCAACACAACACCACGCTCTATCTGTACTTATTGCGTGGAGTCCAAGGACTGGGCTCATTAGGACTGTGTAAGGACCAACAGAGTGAATTTCAATTATTTCTACTGCAGAAACTGCAAGAATGAATTTTTTCACAATGTGTTGTTTTCACCCATGCAGCGTCTCGTTTCGCCGCGCAGGTTGGGGCAAAATGAGACATGTGGAGCATTTTTCATTTCCAAGATAATGTTTTGAACGGTGTCCATGTAGCAATATTTATGTAGCTCATACCATGTACACAAAGGAAGTTTTTGCATTAACGTTTAATTGTCAGGAATGTAATGAAAAATTCTAATGACTATTTTAAACTTTTTGTGTTTTTTACATCACCCTATACTTTACATGGTAGCCGCGACAGCGCTGTAATGGGCAGGAATAGCATAGGTCCTTTTAACAAGATGTCGGGTACAGTGTATTCGCTAACTAAACGACTGGCTTAAAAAATGCAATTATGAATTCCGACCCATGTGAGGTCCTTTCACTTTGACCCATTTACATTCAAGGAGTATAAGCGTCGAAAAGCCTATTTGTGCTTTTATTACGAAAGTGGAAGAAATCCCCAAAATAGATTGAAATTTTTTCGTCCACCTCCTGTTATTCATATGTTCGCATAGTGCAATGACTCCTTTCTGCCAGTACAATATCGGTAGCAAGACGTACATTATTATAATAAGAAAAATAGAGAGAATGGTGAGGGACAAGCTTAACTGCAAGGAGACGCCGCCAAAGAAGAGTGTTCACGTGATAGCATTAAAGAGCTTGTTTTGCTGAATATTAGGTAATGATGTCGGTGGGAGCCTCATTGGTTGTGAGAAAAGAATCTTCATCTAGTGCTTGACCGAAAAATGGAGAAAGATGCAGATAAAACAAATAAAAAAGACAAGGAACCAAGCGCGGATCGAACGCTGGACTTTCGCGTGGAACGACTGTGCTCTACAACACAAGCCACGTCTCCGTTTTTCTTTTTCACGGTACAGCAAATATTGCCATATATATCAATACGAGAATAACTTCTGCTTGTAATTGCAGTGAAATTAACATTTATGGTTTGATCGACTGATAAATGGATGAACGTCCCCAAAACCACCATATGATTATGAGATATACGCCATGGTGAAAGGTTCCGGAAAATGCGACAAATGGGGTTCTTTAGGGTGTACCTAAATCTGAGCACACGGGCCCACGTCATTTCTGCCTCCATCTCAAATGCAACCGCCGCCGCCACAGCCGTGATTTGATCCCACGACCTGCATGCGGGTCAGCGCGGTGGGGTGTTAACGCTTTACCAACACGCGCGCCATGTATACAGGCTTCCAAATACAAAACCTAATATCACAGTAATATTGCATGGTACAGGCGTACGTTGCCATTAGGCGTAACAACACCTGATTATCATAACGACATCATGGTTCATAGCGTGCCGCTTGTTACAAAACACACACACACACATTATTGCGTGTATTCTATTAGGACGTGAAGTGGGTGCATGAGAAGTTTAAAACCGTTTCACGTGCATAATTGCTCGTAATTTAAAGCATGCTACCCATCACAAAGATTGCAGTCATACGAAGAAGCTTCACTTACACAAGCCATTTTCAATTTTATCGATTACATTGCATTAATCCACGAATTAAACTTCTCGAGTAACACCATACAATAAAACGTATGCACAAATTGGTTGAAGTAAACACAAGAGACAAGATATTGCTATCGCGTTCAGCTCCTAAAGGTAAATCTTGAGGGTCCCCCAGTTTATATACTTGACATTCTAGAGTGGCACGACACTCGAGAACGAAAGAAAAGAAGGGATGAGATGAACAGCTATGTTCACTGTACAGAAGCCCGCAGAGGTCCTAAATTTGCTCTATTGGCGGAACCAATAAATAACAACTGGTCACGCCTTCATCTTTCGCAAAGCAAATGTTGACTACATTTCTGCGTCTTGTGCAAGCAGGGCGAAAATCATTAGCGTCGCAGGATATTTGGTGCAATAGTACATGGCGTACATGGCGTGTACAGGGCGTGCTCTGTTTTCTTCATCTTCCCACCGACCAGATTCAACCGAAGCAACCTTCGAGCGAATACAACAGTTGAATCGGCCTCTTGACCAGTTTTCTTTCAGGTGTACGAAGAAATTCCATCCTTGCCTGGGAAATCTTTTCGCGCAACGGCATGCAAAAAAACAACCTGTAAATCTGCCACGAAAAAAAAACTACTAGATTGTATACACTATATAGGAGCCGCCAGAGATAGAAATAATGCTGTGACAAATTTTTTCTTCTTGCCACCGCTCCTTATATGCATTTCTAAAAGTACAGTTGGCCAAATATTTAGCTATTGTGCATGATTGGCAGTTTTCTCTGTGTAGCTTTGCCACATGATTGCATTAATTTCAGTTGAATAAAGGACAAGCGTATGCCCGTAAAACACATGTCAACGAAGCAATTTTTTTTCATTCGTGAATATTATGGTGCTGGCCGACAAAAATGTGGCCACTGCGTACAATACCTAAATTTTTGGCCGACTGCACACATGGTGACTGTGGTTAATTATCCTTTTGCCTAGGTTACTGAAGTCTGAACATAATGAATTTGGTATTTCTCTAAATCTCTTAGTTTGGCGAGGTACTACCATGCTAAAGAGAGGTGCTACATGTCTACAAGAGAGCACGATAGGCTTAGTCATTAGACCATGCATGCTTTATATTTTATTAAACCGCAATGTAAACAAAGGGAAGAGAGCATCCTGTTCCTTGTGCCTTCTGTTTTTTTTTCTAGATTTTTTTGCGATCCACATTGAAGCTGAACTCATGCTGCAAATCACTTTTCCTGCTACAATATCTCATGCGAAACGCTCTTGATGATGCTCATGGTTGATGTTTCGGCACCCTTTACGGATGCCTTCTTCACAATCATAGTGAACAAGGCTCCCATTATGAGTCCCGCAACCTCAACGCATTTTGATTGTCTTGTAGTCAGTGTCCTCGTTTTTTTATTCGATAATTCTTCCCGGCCAGACTGGTCTCCGTCGAATCTTTGGTTACAGAAAAATTGCAAAAATTTTTGCAGAGAAAAGTATAGGTATACAGAGCACCACTGCCAAGCAAACATTAATTCCAACCAGTATATCAGCTCAGCTGTTTCCACCCTCAACCCATTTTTAAAGGCAATTTTGTATGTTAAAGTATAATTGTTAGTGAAGCATGCGCCACCAAAACCTAGATATTTGCCACTTAAGGCACTTTGTTGTTGATTCCGAGTTCACGTGCCACCTGCTTCAGAAGGACCAGAGAGACCACAGAACCGATACGTCTTCGGTTTATGTTGACAAGATGAGATTAAAAAATATAAACAGAGCGTACCCCTGGCCACTTCTTCCTCGCTTCCGAGCACCATGTTCAATCTGTTTTCTTCACCTTCCCGCCAACCAGATTCAACCGAAGCAACCTTCGAGCGAATACAACAGTTGAATCGGCCTCTAGACCAGTTTACCTTCAGGTGTACGAAGCAAGTCCATCCTTGCCTGGGAAAATCTTTTCGACCTTGCAGAGTTCCCACTGTGTTCTTTTTCGCGCTTCTTCGAGCAGAAGTACATCTACTTGTTGTATACTTGTGTATACTCTATTTTTCTACTGGAACTCAAGCTCCCTCAGGTACTTTTTTTTCATCTGGTCCACCATGCCTGTTTTCTTGCACTCCGGTAATTCAGCAAACTGTATTCTCCGATTCAGTTGTCTTGCTGCTTCTTCATTGCTAGCCTGCCTCCCATAACGTCCACCGGTGTGAAGGGTTGTGAATCGTTAGGATCGTCATACACATAAAAGGCCGGTGTTAATTAGTCCTTCTGCTTGAACAACCACAGTCCGTACTTCTTCTTCATCCAAAATTCGAGCACCCATAGTTTTTGCCGTGGACATTTTGAAGCTTCTGGTCAGTCTTTCATAAAATCCTCCCCACCACTAACTCTACAATAACTCTACAAAAAACTTCCATTTTGTAGAGCTAACTCTACAATTCTACGTAGAGCTAATTTTCAATAAACTTCCACTTCATGTTCAGGTTACTTACATTCTTTTGCAACACTTCATCTTTTATCTTTAATATCTTGTTCATCTCTTTCTCAGACTTCTTCAACGCTCTTGCATTATCACTGTATATTGTACACAATCCTTTTTTAGCTACGAATTTTCGGAATTCTTGTATAAACGCTTCTGATGACATCCTATTGACCAACTCCAGTTGTACGGCTCTTGTGACTGCACACGTAAATATCACAATGTAGAACTTTGTAATTTTGTTGCCTTTATCCCCTCGAGCATTTAGCGGTCCTGCAAAGCCTACGCCAACTGTGTTGAATGGTCTCGTCTGCTCTATCCTGTCATCCGATAGTGGTGAAATGTCTTGTGCCATTGGTCTAGAATTAAACCCTCTACATGTGATGCATTTTTATAACATATATTAGCCCCTATCAGCCATGCACAATTCAAAACTTCGTTCTTAGATGTGTCAAAGTTGAAGCAACGCCACCGTGCATGTTCACTTGATGCGCCTTCAGAACCAAGAGTTCTGAAAAGTGACTCTCTCTTGGTAAAACAATAGAATGCTTCTCATCAAAGCTCAAATCACTCCACTGAAGCCTTCCTTTTACTCTTAGGACCCCTTGATTGTCTTCGAAGATCTTCGTGCCGTACAGATTCATGTTGTCATATATTCGTGTCACTGCATTTTGTAACGTTTTCCGCTCCTGCTTTATCAGCACAAACTCTGCCTTGTCCAATTCTTCTCCTGTGAACGAACCTGTTTTCTTTTTTTTCATCGGTTTCCTCTATAACTCATCACCCACATGGTAACTCGTAACGCTTTCTTGTATTATCCAAACCTGTTCACATCAATTATCTTTTCTTCACTCGTGGTGTTAGTTAAGCTTGCTACGGTCTTTTCGTCGTCTTAGTTGTCATCACTGTCCACTTCTTGCGTGATGTCATAATCAGGCCTTTGTTTTTCATTCTTGATCCACGTGGGGCCTTTCCACCATAATTCACTGTTCAGCGAACGTTTCATCTTCATCCCCCTTGTAATCAAATGCATAGAATGTTCCTAACTTTTAACATAGCCCCAATGACTCTCGTTAGACTTGCTCTTGATTTCTGCTGCGTGGTTGCGAACAAACATATATTTATTTTGTTTAACTTTATCCAGCATAATAATATTTTAGAGTCAGTCCAGAATTTCACATTACTTAGCTTGCTTATGAAATTCTCAGTTATATGACTGGCCAATCTGACTGATATTGTGGCAGCCAACAACTCCATTCTTGCTAGTGTAACCTTGTACCTTTTGCAATGATTAAATTGGCTTCATTGCTTCCATCGGAGTATTCTGTTACAATGTGTGCTGCTGCTCCACACGTCATTGGAGTTGCATCGGAGAACACGTGTAGATTTGATGCTTTCACTTGAGCTTTTCTGTTGTCATAGGTCATAGCATCTGTGAACGGTGAAGTCATCTAAGTGCTGAAGCTCCTCCGACCCATCCTTCCATGATAATTGATGCTGGCTTGGTAACGGGACGTCCCATTTCAGTATCTTCGTCCAAATTTTTGGCAGCACTATTTTTGCTCTAACTGAAAATTGTGTCAAAAAACCTAGAGGGTCGTATAGCCTTGCCGTAGCTTGCAAAACTTGTCTCTGAGAGTCGTCTCATGTCCTTGTCATTTCGTCATGTAGTGTCGGGAAAGCTCAACACGTCTTCTACGAAATTCCATTTCAGTCAAAATCTTGATTTGTCTCTCTTTTCTTATCCCTCGATACAGATTATCTGCTTCTTCATCGAACAGTTTTCTTAGTTGGGCGTCATTTTAAGTTCATTTTCTTAAATTCATTCCCGCATTACGAAAAATGGCTCTCACTTCTTTGTATATCTTTGCCGATGTGGAGTATTCGTCGTCTCCTAGTAAAACGTCATTGACGTAGATTCCTTTCCGGAGTTGCACCACAACTTCAGGATATTTCTATTCGATGTTATCCAAATGTCGATCAATCGTGGACGCTAGAAGAAGGCTACTTGGTGTATTTCCGAAAGTAACCCTTGTAAATCTCCACGTTTGCATCTTCGGGCTGGGCATATTTTCGGCGAGTATTCTTTCCCACTACATAAATCGCAGTGCGCCTCAAATATTTTCGTGTATTTTGATCTGAAGGACCAGAGAGACCACAGAACCGATACGTCTTCGGTTTATGTTGACATAACGAGATTAAAAACATATACAAAGCGTACCCCTGGCCACTTCTTCTTCCTCGCTTCCGAGCTCCATGTTCAATCTATTTTCTTGATCTTGCTTTTTCCACGTCGGATGACATGGCACTCTTGTGATGTCGGAAGTTCATCAGCAAACTTGTGATGTCGGGGTTAAGCTTTGGCCCATTTTCCAAGTTGTCATTCAAGGATTTCCTTAAATTCTGGCTTGACGATGCGCCAAAGACGATCCGTATTTTTGGCGTTGTTGGGTCCTTGTTATTACCGCTTGATGAGGCATGTAGTATACAAACTTGTCCTTGCTCGAAGTACTCTCGGATAGCTTTGTCGTAGGCTAGGAGGTCATCTTTCCCCTTGTATAATTTATTTGTCACCTGGATAGGCCTGTTCTCTGCAATAGTGTTTCGCCCAATGTAACGTTTTTCTTCCATGGTAGCCGCACTTGGCATCTTCCTGGTTTGAACGCCATTGTTTGTCGGACGTACCTTAGCACATGGTCATCGCTCATCTTTGTTGCTGGTTTCTTCTTGATTCCCTTGTTTTTCAAGTCCCAGAATTGCTGCAGTGCGGCGACAATCGTGTCCGAATTGGCACTGACCTTTATTACCATAACTGTGGATGATTTCTTTGGCACAAAATGAAGTGTACAGGACCTGGGACCGTCAATCTCAACACCGTTCATTACTTTTGGACGAATCTCGCGATTGCGACCAGTGACTACGGTTCAGTAGTAATCTGCTTCAATTATTATCGAGGTTTCCATATGTTTTCATTCTTTGTTCGTCTTCTCAGTGTCATCGGTCAAACAAATTTCCACCAATCTTGCTCTTTCGTGTATTGTCAGCGGTGGTGATAGTGGCACGTCAAAGGATATAACTTCTATCTCCAGCACCTCAATCGTGACTGGCTTTGATGTGGGGTCCTCTCTCACGCTGACCTTGACGACTTTCATGTCTAGTTCCATCTCTCCTCCTATAAATGATCCTGCAATAGTCCTTTCGAATCTTTTCACCTTGCACGCTAGTTTTCTTGACAGTCTTTTGAGGATGAATGTCCTCTGGCTCCCATTGTCCAGTAGAGTTCGTGCGTAGCACCCGCTGTCTTTTCCCTCCGTCCACGGAAATGCTGTCTGCAGTAGTATGCACTTGTGTTCACCAGACTGCTGTGCGTGCTAGTTGCAGGACTCTCTGCTGTCTAACCGGTCGGGTTGCACGCTTATACGTACTTGCTCAACATCATCACTGCTTTTCGGCTGTGCTGACTTTCGTGCAGACGTGCGTGATCGACACATGGATTTCGCGTGCCTTCACTTGCATGTTTTGCATCTTCGCCGTGTGGTGAGGTCTGGTGCATCTGAAGCACCTTCGCTCCCATTGGAAGGCTTCTTTCTTT
The DNA here is from genome assembly GCF_043290135.1 of Rhipicephalus microplus. NCBI lineage: Eukaryota > Metazoa > Arthropoda > Arachnida > Ixodida > Ixodidae > Rhipicephalus > Rhipicephalus microplus. Next base: position 469,810,615 of record NC_134710.1, read on the forward strand.
TGTTGCATAGTAATGCTTTTTCTGCAATCTTTTGTGTAATATCTAGTCATCCAACAGAATATGCATTTTTTCATTGAAGTGCTTTGAAGCGTAGATGTTCTAGTCCGCCTCATACTGCGCGGTGACTGGGTCAGTCGTATTTTTACTCTTTAGTTTCTTCTCTGCTGCGTATGTATATGTTTAAGAACTGCACAATTATTTTAGACTGCTCGTGCTGTCTCTTGACGCTGAGTCTGATTCCGTAGTTACTGGTCTGTTGTCGCCTTTCTCTATCTCCTTTATTTTGATCTCAGTTCTCATATCCATCAGTAGCGCAGATTATGTAATGCGAGCTCTCAATGTGGCGTAACTATCTATTTCCAATCCTAACGACTGCAAAGCTCGTGTGTTCACTCGCAACTTTTGGAAGACTTTCTTCACCCCATCTACATATTTAGGACTCTTCGCTGCTTCCACGTTTGCTAGCTCTTTTATGTACGTCTCTCTTAAATCATCTTGTCGTCCGAAGGTTTCTTTAGAAGATTGTCTGCATGCTCGCAATTCTGATCAGAAAACTGCAAACCTTTTATTAGAGACGCAGCCTACCCGCTCAGAGACGCCAGAATGTAATTAAATTTTTGATTCTTCGGATGTTCAACCTGTTATGCACCGATGTCTTGAATTGAAGCCAAGACCTTGGCCAGGTTGTTTTTCTCCCATCAAACTTGATCATCTCAAGATGTCGCAACTTGACAAGTTCTTGCATCTTCGAGACTTGGTTAGTACCTTGCAATGAGTTTGCCTGTTCTGTGAATACTCTCGTAGTCAGTGGCGTAGTTTGTTTTAACTCGCGTAATTATTCCTCTATTTTCGTCATTGAGGCGGCGATCTTCATCTCATGCTGCAAAACTTTTTCAAATTCTGCCTCCGCGTCTTCTTCTTCGATGATCGGCTTAACCTGTTCGTTAACTTGTCTTAGCGTCTTAGACACGCACTTCATCTGGTTTAGAAGCATCATAAGTTGTGCTCGATTGGTGTCTTCTTTTATCTTCTTATCAATTGCGCTCGTAAGCGTTGTCACAATTGCTGGAAGCGCCTTCCGCTTCTTTGATAGGACCTCTTTATTCATGCTTGAAACGTGCTGAAAGAGCTCTTGCCAGGCTATGTGCGTCGCAAACAGTGATCGGTCGTGATCCTTTGCTCGACGGTTTGTGGTTGAGCCAGACGCCGCTGTTTCGTTATTCAGCGCGTTGTTGAGAATGGGGTTGAAGTGATTGCGTCTGTTTACAGATATCCTGGTCACGGCACCATGTTTCAGAAGGACCACTGACACCGCAGAACCGATACGTCTTCGGTTCATTGTTGACAGAACGAGATTAAAGATATACATACAGAGAGTGCCCTTGGCTACTTCTTATTCCTTGCTTCCGAGCTCCATATTCAATCTGTTTTCTTCACCACCATTACTGGCTCGGGCATATATGTAAGGCCCGACCTGTGGTCGGGCCAGCCTGGGACGGGTAGGCGAATTTTATTTCTCGGTTATGGGCCACGCCCCGGCCTCATTTCGAGCTACCAGGCCGGGCTGGGTCGGGTAAGAATAAACAAGTTCCCGGCCTGAACCCGTGCCAGACCCACGTCGATAATTCCAGCCCGTGCAGTGCTCTAACGCATACAGGCGTTTTTTAAGCAATACAGGTTTTTTTCTTTAAAGACACTTCTCAGTTTCGCAGACAATTTTCGGCCAAAGCGGAAAGGTTTTGTCACTAATTATGTCCCTCAGGAATGATTATTTAAGAAGAAATATTTAAATACCTTTTTGTTATCACTTTTAAGGTGATAGTTTATATGGCGAAGTTGTTCTACTTCACAAATTATAGCGAGCCTAGTTTTTTTAAACATGTCTGATTCTCTTATCTAGGAGTCGGTATAACACAAAAAGAAAATGTGTATTCACAGAAGTATTTGAGCGTTTATTGTGCGCTATTTCAGCGGCAGCAACAGAGTGTAAAATCGCGTGAAGAACGGCAAGCAGCTCGAAGCTTGCAGCGCACACCTCAAGCAGAAAGCACGCACGAAATGAGCATACGCAGGACGAGCGTGGACTAACAACTGTCACAGCTCGATACTTGCAGCACTTTGTTTAAACAGAAAGAAAGACGCACAAAACGAGTGCACAAGTATGCACAAGACAAGCGCCAACAAATGTCACAATTTCCACTTCGTAGTGTGTCAGCACCGCGCTCTTTTCGGAAACGCCGCCGTGACAACGAGCGAAGTGACCTTCACCCTCTCTCGAATTACGAGCCCAAGAAGCGTGCGCAAGAAAGGCCACACTTCGTGGAGGCGACGACCTTTAGAGCACGCCCAACGCGAGCTCGTCACGCCATTTCGTTACTGATAACAAAAACGCAGTACAGGTTTGGAGCTCTGAGGACCACCAATTGGTGTATGGTGTATACAAATGGCTTGTCGTCAACACTGTCGACAACGTATGTTTCTTCTTTAAGTGTGCTAATAAACTGTAGTGTAAGAGGGTACCAATAGGATGCTGACAAAGTTAAAGTGGTAGCTTATGCAGAAGACAATGCTTTTTTGCGTGGATAAACAGAGCCTTCAAGACGCGGTCAACACTATACTATACGTTTCTGTGAAGTCGTCGGCGCTAGCATAATTTTAGATAAAACTAGAGGATTCTGGCTAGGCATGTGGGCTCAAACTCGTTCAGTCTTCTCAAATATCTATTGCAATGCGACTCTTATGGGGTACCCTGGTGTGCCTCTCAATAACTATCGTAACAGCAGCCCACCCTGGACCACTGCGATCACAACGATTCACCGAAAGGTTACAACATGACACGGACGAAAGCTTTCTGTTTTTACGAGAGCAAAAGCGTGCAACATATTTTCCTTGCGTCAAAGCTTATTTATGTTCTAAAGCGTTGCACTGCGCTCGTGTGCACAGTCAAGCCTTTGATTGGATATTTGCTTGCTTTATGTGGAGCTCTTCATGGGAACCTTTGAGAAAAGGCCACCTTTTTTTTCGCTTGAAAAGGGTGGCCTTGGCCCGGTGCATTTGTTTGTGCGACAATTAGTGTTGCGATGTATTTACCTGGAGTATGTGTGCAAATTCTTTCTTTTAGTGGATCTTCAAAAGCGTCTATGTCACCACCTTTGTTTTATTCATGTCACAACAGAACCTGCTAAAGAATCACCGTTGTGGGGATTTCTAAAAGATAATGATGATACTGCCAATTTTTTGAAAGCAAATTTACTTTTGAACATTTGTAGAATATTGGCAGAACAAAGTTACCTACTTCACTTGTGAATAACCTTTTTTCTGAGCCCGTTTATCGAATACCATATTTGTTTTTGTCTTGCCACCGTGTATTATTTCGTGTGCGTAGAATGAGGATATAACTACTTAGGCGAAAACATTTTTTTTTGAACTGTACCCTTGCACTCTGCCAGGCTGAATGAAAAACCAATATATCTGGCTTGTACAGTACATTGTAGACTTTGCAACCAACCTGAGAGGATAGAGCATTGTTTCATTCATTGTCGTGACACATTTTATTTTTGGGACATTCTAAAAAGATCAATCAGAAAAAAAAACTTCTAATAAAGGTCATAGTATCAAGTTCGTCCCTTTCAAAAAGAGCCTGACCAATAAGACTCCATATGTTGTGTTTATGTTGTTGGGACTTTATTTACTAAGAAAAACTCGCTTGATTGATAGATATGCCGAGCCACCACGGTTGACGAAATCCGTCTTCCTAGAAGCAGCTGCTCAAGTGCGTAGTGTTGTTGAGACTTTTGACCCCGTTCCGGAGTGGCTTTTTCTTCTGAACGCTCGTGTGTGTTTGCCTGATATCTGATGAAGTATGTTATGTGTAGTTCACAATCGCTGGTGAATACTTGATGCAATAAAGAAAGAAAAAGTACGTGTCATGGCTTAGTGGCTAGCCCCGCGGGTTACGAATCGATAGATTGCTAGTTCGATGCTGCGTGACAGAATCCTTTCTTCTCGTTTTTTTTCACCTTGCAATCTGTTAGTATACTATTTTACAGCATCATATCTGTGACCGGAATACCTCAGCGGAGACGTGGTGAGCCCCTGCATAAAACAATTTTATCTCAACATTAAGAGTATCACACGTAGTTTTCGAGATCCATTGTCAAATTTCCTGGCCACGGTGGCGGAGAAACCAAAAGTAACGCACTGAGTGCCCTGTTTCTCAAGCACCATGGTCTGGAAATTCGATGGTGTAACTCGGAAACCACGCATGATATTTTAAATTAAAAAAAAACTTGGCTCACCATAGTTTGTGATGTAGAACTACTTCCCCATATAAACAACCACCATAAGATTGGTATTAACATCGTTAATTCTAATATTTTTCTCAATTATTCATTCTCATGTGATCTATTTAGTTGCAATATTTTTCCGCCTCGGCCTAGAAATGGGCTGCGAGGACAATACCTAGCTATTATAGTTTTAAAAGAAAAATCTGCATTACATAAAAAAACACCCAGTATACATCTTTCACCAGCGTAGAACACCACTGCGACCGCATGTGTGGAGTGAGCACTCACAAAGACAAGTCTGCCTGCAAAGCGGCAAAATATTTAACACTCTCTGCAACACAGATTGATGAGTATATGTCAGAACGAGCAGGTATATAACTCTGAAAGTTCTGTACACATCTTGCGTGCGTATACCAATTATTTCTGTCCACTTAACGCTCTAGTTACTGTTGAAATATTAAAGTTTATCAACACTAGGCCATGGTGCTTCATATATGAGTTTGATTTTTATGCATCCTATTCGGTAATTATGCTACTCGTGCACTTCTTACTATGGTACATGCAGAGACTGTTGTGTTCTTTTTATGTTTAGTTTACAAATAGGTGCCGTGGACTTGGGTGCATTTTACTATGCACATATTGACGTACTATAAGCTTTACACAACCTTGTTGACTTCTCACCCCAAATGATGACGTTTAGGGTCACTGCCACATTGCTGACCCAATGCGCTGGCTGGGGTAGCTATGGCAACGTGATGAAACATGGCAGCGTGATGAAACATGGCAGCGTGATGAAACAGGCATCTATCTATCTATCTATCTATCTATCTATCTATCTATCTATCTATCTATCTATCTATCTATCTATCTATCTATCTATCTATCTATCTATCTATCTATCTATCTATCTATCTATCTATCTATCTATCTATCTATCTATCTATCTATCTAATATCTATCTATCTATCTATCTATCTATATATCTTGTCTGTCTGTCTGTCTGTCTGTCTGTCTGTCTGTCTGTCTGTCTGTCTGTCTGTCTGTCTGTCTGTCTGTCTGTCTGTCTGTCTGTCTGTCTGTCTGTCTGTCTGTCGTAACGTGCTGCAGGCTGTACATGGCAGCGCCCATGCTCCGGCAGTGAATGTTCGCGTTTGATCAGACATCTAAGGCTTGTGCTTTAATAAGAGCGCTTGGTAAGCGACGTTCTCCACGCGCAGTTCCTTAATTAGGCTCCACTGAGGGTGGTTAGCAACTGCGAGCGACAAAAGCGCGAAAAAGAAACTAACAAGGAAAACTATAACGACCATTCAAGGAATAAGAGATACGTTGGAGAGAATTTTTCCGTCTTACGGCATTAGGGGCGTCCACTTCCGAAGTGAAAAACAGAGCGAACACCTACAGCAGTGGCAGAGCTACACAATAAATCTAAGTTACCACTCGTCATCTACAAATTTACATCGATCAAGTTGCACACTCTTACATTTGTGCGATCATTAATATAAGACGAAGGAAATAACAGCACAAAAAACTACTTTAGGAAAAGCCATGAACGTTCAAATGCTGGGGCGGAAAACCAATCATGTGCTGATCGCGTGATTTATCGCAACGCTATGGCCCTGTATTAGCCACAAATACATTAATGCCCATGATCACCTCTTGGAGTCCTAATGCATACAAACGGCGAAACGCACAATCAATCGGAGATATGGGCATTGCACACACGGCCTGCGGTAAATAGGCCAGTAACGATAAGCATTTCCGTGTTTTTTTTTTCAATTTTGTGGAAAGAGTAGCTTGAGAATGCGAAACACAGCTCTATTTATGTATGGCTAAGGCGAGTGTTTTATTTTGACACAAAAGAGACACGTTTATTTTTTAGGTATATATTTACTTTAATATATTATCCACAGCGCTTTCACAGTTGCGAAAGGGAGGTGGGGCAATGTCACCTTGAGGTAAATATTATCAGATCTGCTCACTGCCGTCGTGACGTAACTCATTTAGCCTGAGTGAGCGCGCGTACGGGAGGCTGTGTATCCATTGCCACCATCATTTGCTGTTAAAATATACAGCGTTCTCGGCGAGTTTTACATGACTAACAGCTTTATTCTCCCTTTCGGGTTTAAAAATGCGCTTGTTTAAGTAATGTATTGTGCTTGAAAGCTTTGAGAGATTCACCTGTCAGCCATTTTTTCCATGAAAAAGCAATGATTGTGAACTATCTAACGCGTGCTTGATCTATAAAATCGAAACTTGATGGACCATCAAAGTGACGAAAAAAAAAGAAGGTATATTTCATTCACTCTTTATATACACACACACGCACACACACACACATACACACACTATATCTAGAGCACGCAGAGAAACTGTTCCTACTCATTTGCAAAGTTCCTGCACTTTTATTTGGACTAAATCAAAGATCTCTCTACATAAACGCGTAGTTATTGAGTTGAGTGTGTGCTGCAGTCAAAAGTATGTTATTCAGCGCAATGTTGGAGTGATGACTATTGCAAGAGAAAACAAAATCATTCGTTTCACAAAAATTTTTTGTGACTGCCACAAGGAGCGGCGTTTCTGTTTTTGCTCTGGCCCCTGTCACAGTGGTGCGTAGAGAGACAAAGATGCAAGGAAAGGCAGGGAGGTTAACCAGACGCACGCCCGGTTTACTACCCGGCACTTGGGAAGGAATGAAGGGGATAAAACAGGTTGGCGAGTGAGAAGAAAGGCACACACAATCACTAGCACATTCGGGAGAGCACAGGCCGTTTACAGGTGGTCGCTCATGTTTGTTGTCTTTAAGTATAATGTAGGAGCACTTTAGTCGCTTTCTGCATTCGAGACAGACACCCAAGGTCCCAGAATCTTCTGCACACAGAATGTTCTAGAGTCCAGTTGGTTTAAAACCATCCAGAGTTGGCATCGCTGCGTGTTGTAGCAAGCGCAGCTGCACCGAACGTGTTCGACGGTCTCTTCAGCTTCGCAGGAGTCGCATGTAAAGGTGTCTGCCATACCGTTGCGAAAGGATTACACCTTTGTGAATGCAACATCCAACCAAAGGCGGCATAACAGTGTCGTATCGGAGCGGGAAAGTTGGGATGGGAGCTGTATTTTGAGGGAAGGATTCCGTTCATATAAGTGACACTTTTTAAAGCTGGTAGACGACCAGAACGTGCGTGTAAGATCTCGAGCCATCAAGTAAAGTTGCCTTGCTGTATCATTCCTTGATAGAGGAATCGGGACCACACGTGTTCCTTCATGGGCTGAGTGGGCTGCATCATTGGCTACTTGATTTACTGTAATACCAATGCGTCCAGGCAGCTATTGATATATAATATCATGCTCTCGTGCCAGAGCTTTATGGTGGCAATGTCGTATTTGATGTACCGATTCTTCAAAATTCCTTTTACGCATAGCAAACTGCAAATTCCGAAGTGCTGCCTTCGAATCACCGAATATGACCCATTTTCCTAGACACCCTTAACGAGATATTGTAAAGCGGCTTTTATAGCAGCAAGCTTTGACACCGTAGAAGTAGTCGTATGTGGCAACTTAAATTTGATTGTTTTTGCTGTATCTGGAATCACAGCGGCACCTGATGAGCTGCTGGACGAGACCGATCCATCAGTGTATATGTACGTTCGGTCCAAGTTCAACTAATATAATAATAACAGTGTTGCTTGATTCAATGCCACTCTGGAGTGATTGCTTTTCTTTTCGATACACGTAATTTTTAGACATAACTGCGGCTGGTCGAGGCACCACAAGGGACATGCAATTCTCGTAGCTAGCGTATATCCTGACGCAAGGCTGTTTAGGTGCTTGGCTATGACGTCTGAAAACGTAGCGCGTGGTCCTTCGGAGGGTAGAAGGGCCAAGTGGTGGTGGGGAACACGGATGGCATGTCGAATGTGCTGCATAGTCGGTCATATACCTTAGGGCCTAAAAAAAGTGTTAGTACTTGCCCTATTTTAAACCAAGTAGCCCACGTGGGCGCTCCTACTTCTCTGCCGCTTCTTGGATCGGCATATTTTTGAATAAGGTTCTTAAATACTCTAGCTTGAAGTAAAGCTCATACACCTTAAAAGGAATAATAAAGCGTTTTACGGTAAGTATCTACACACATCTAAATTTTAAGAAAATATATTAGGCTAAGGTGCTGACGAGACTGGCGCGAAAGTATCATACCGCCTTCAAGTGGTTGGAACACTGCCAAGAAAATACTATGCTCAAAACCGATGCACTAAGTAATCCAACGGTATTGCTTTCATTTTTATCAATCAAGTGAACACAGGTAATACAATGAGTCCATGGCACTAATCACCAAAAGCGAAATGCTTACCTACCCTGAAGAAAAAAGGTCTGTTCTGAAAACCTACTGCCACGCGCGTTTATTATTTTAATGCCAGGGCGTACGCAAACAAGTCAGAAGCATGCATGACACCTTTATTTTAGAGCAAGAATGGCACATGATGAAGATGTGGCCATTGAAACGACTTAGAAATATGTAGTACGGACACACGACCTTCGAAGAAAACGAATGTCGAGGTCAGCTTGACGAACGACACACTCCCATTTTCTTGTTCTATTGTCTTTAGAAAACGGGAACAATCGCAGCATTGGTACCTTTTCCGCGACAATTTGCTACGCAGCATTCCTCAACCGTTCGGATTTTCGGCCGTACATATTGCGAATATCCAGTGCACAAAACGCATCACATATCCACGCTGCAGTTCGCGGACACAGAAAAAGATGGCCTTTTCAAGTCGCCAACAAGAACACTGGCACGCCACGAAAACGTTCGTCAGGCTCACAAATCCGTGGCTGTCGGGCGACGAGAGCAAGCGCTGGCACGTCTGTGCAGGGAAACACACCGGTCAAAACGGAGTTACGTAGGAGCCCGTGGTAAACACAGTGAGCAGGCCTGGAATTTTCCAGGTGGCTTTAAATGGGGGGGGGGGGGGGGTATGCAGCGCTGACGCAACAAAGTGGAGACTAGCGAAGTTGTGTCGGCAAAATATTAAACTCTTCACGCGCACACCTTTTTAGTGCGTTCTCGCCCTTTAGGGCACGGTTCGCGATCTTTGCACTAAAGGCTTGCAAAACGTGGTAGTAAAATACAAGACCATTACATGCAGAACAGTTCATGAATTCTACAAATTCTAAAATGAAATGCTAGAAAACTAAAAAAATACGAAGTCATCACACAGTACGGATTTTACGCGGACACACCCTACTGATGTTGTCGAAGGTCTGCCCAGAGGACCGGAGCCAGCCAGAGTCTCACGGACATGTCCAGGAGAGGAGCCCGGAGCTGCTGACAGTAACTTTTATTTACATTATTTACAAGTAGCGTGTTGCGTCTCTCATAATCATATGGTGGTGTTGGAACGTTAAACCCCACATATTAATCAATAACAGGTAGCGTCTTACGACGTGATGATTAATAATATCATAAAAACTCTCGATGGAAGCTTTATGGGAGCTTATGGGAGCTTGTCGGGAGCGCGTCAGCGCTCGCGTTTTAAACCCTGGCCTTCCCAGGATTCCCTGCAAGGAAAAATAATGGGAGCCAGGACACTGCAATAAAAATGCCGTTTTCACCTCCGCCCTGGAAAGGGGAAGGTGAAACAACACGTCTTTCCCAACACACGAAGGATTGAAGAGGCACGCCCAGTTAGTCCCATGGCGAGGGAAATACACTAAACGACACAGCGCAAAGATGTTTGGTCGTGCGTGCAGATCAACTCTGTAGTCCGTTGAAGTGATGAGTGTGCAATGCCACGCAGACCACGGTTTGTAAAAACGGCATCATGAAGGCACCACGGAGAACGTGGGAAATGCAGCCGACCATGAATCCCAGGTGCTTGGCTCAGTCTCCAGTGCAGTGCAGAGATGACTACTCTTTATAAGCCGTGCATTTTTACTCCAAACAACCCTTCTTTTGCCGTCAATCTGTAAGGCATGTTCAAAGGGTTTTACGAGAGGAGACGACTGCGCTGCAAAATTCGAAGTACTCTTGTCGTGTTTGCGCCGCTTTTGGCGCATTTCTGGGTGCGCTGATGCGGAACAAATCAGAGAATAGGCTCGGCCGCAACTTCTCATGCATCCAAGTGGCATCAAGCCCGTAAGGCTGATCCTAACAATATGTAAGGTAAATAGAGTGCGTGGTTATCTGTATTATGGCAGTGAGCTCAAAATTATTGTCTTTCCTCTCATGAAGCTGCAAAACAAACGTGTACCTCGCACTCCTTGCAAATGGCATTTCATCACTAAACAATGGAAAAAAAGGAAAATTGGGGCAGCTATGCGCTAGAGATGCGTTGACTTAGCAAACGATAGAGCTGGTGGCATTGCTTCCCTTTCTTATTTTTCCCATCCCTTGCTATATGTACCTATGCTATATTTTATTCTCACTCTCCCTTCCTCTCACTCCTCTACTTCGTCCCTTACCTTTGCCACCCGCTTGGTATACGTTACTATATACATGGGTATGTTTAGCTCTCTCACTCTTCACCCTCACCTATCTCCTTTTGACATTTAAATCCTAATCTCTTGATATACTGCGCTCTACAAGGCTATGCTATGCACTTTTATCATTTCTGTATAGGCGAGTGATTTCGACGTTCGCCTCCATATTGTGGGCACGCGCCCTCAAATACCACTTCGCCAAGAAAGTTAATTGTTGCTAATAGCGGGGGTCTTTCTTTCATTTCTCTTGTCTATCTTTTTTATGTGTGTGTGTGTGTGTGTGTGTGTGTGTGTGTGTTTCTCACTCACGCTTTATATCTGCTTCTTTGTCTGTCTATATATTTTCCCCCTTTTTGATTCCCTCTCTTGTCTTACTCTCTATTTTTCTCGTTCTCTCTGTTTTCTTTTAATGCTATAATTTGCTCTCTACTACTTACTCCCACTTCACTTGGCCACCCTTTTCGCACACAACGCTGTACAAGGTTATCTCGCGCTCTGCTAGCAGGCCTCCGTGGCTGAGTGCATGGTAACGATGCGTGCCGTTGCATCGTGGGTACGCGACATCGAATCCCGCGAAGTGAACGAGAGAAACAACTTTGTTTGGTCCACAATAGTCCAGAATTTCTTTCCACAAGAAGTTCTCGTTTTTCCTTTCTTTCTATGTCTTTCCATCTATCTCTCTGTGTTCGTTCTCTTCCCATCAAACTTATGGCACCCCACGCCGGAATCGGCGCACTTGTTTTAGCAGCGAAGCAGAAGATCAACAAAAGGAAGAGGGAAGCACGTTCTGGTTCACAAAGATATTTTCTGTCGACAACCACTGCGGCTTCTCCGAACTTAAACAGCTGCGTTGTTTAAAAAAATGTATGCCTGCATTTAACTTCGTATTACTTGCAATTCATGACCCCCCCCCCCCCCCCCCCAAAAAAAAAGACAGCCAAGTAAGTTCTATTCGCGGAGAAACCCCGTCCTAAGTGTTCGATCGACATGAATTTCCTGCGACCCCATCGACAATTCAGCCAATACAACTCTTGCAGATGACGCCATCAGGCTGATGACATCAAGCACAAAACTATATAAAAAACAGGCTCCGCCATTGGAACATCATGGCCGTTCAGCACGAGCACACTGTTTGAATGCCTCGTTTTGCTTGTTTTTGTTTGTTACCTAGAGAAGCTCGAGCAGTAGGAATCTCACATGTCGAGAGTGGTCAATTCTCCAGCCGCTGTCAGCACGAACACCGTCTTATAGCAGTAGTCACTGGATTTTAGATAAATTAGATACGAGCGCCATCATGTGGTGCGCACATGGCGTGGCCACCCAATATATATATATATATATATATATATATATATATATATATATATATATATATATATATATATATATATATATATATATATAATGAGATATAACAGACAGTAATGCCAAGGAATGTACAGGGGAAGTTATTAACATTAATGGAATGTAAATAAGAAGAAAGAAAAGTGGATGAAAAAATTACCAACTGTAAGCAGGAATCGAACCTACGACCTTCGAAGGTCGTAGGTTCGATTCCTGCTTACAGTTGGTAATTTTTTCATCCACTTTTCTTTCTTCTTATTTACATTCCATTAATGTTAATAACTTCCCCTGTACATTCCTTGGCATTACTGTCTGTTATATCTCATTATTATTGTGTTAAAAACACGGAAAAACGAGCCCTTAGGTATACACTTCTTTCCCTTATATATATATATATATATATATATAGTGCTATTGCTTTTCCTGTATGATCGTGTGCATATCTGTCCTTAATGCTGAGTTCGCGATATAGCAAACTAGCCTATAGACCGCCACCCTTCTGAGCTACGATCGCTGTGTGTGATTCCTTCTCATCAAAGGTTAGAGGCGTTAAACAAAATTATATACATGGCAGCAGACGTTCGGGACAGCTCACGCCAACACAATAAACATATTCACAACTCGCTTCTTTATTGGCGTGTATCCTGCTGTCATCTTGTATAAGAATGTACTACTTTCACGAATTTATGAATGCTACGCTTACTCAAAAAAAAAATGTTGAGACACGTGTATAACGCGGCTTTCGGTCATACCTCCGCATCGATACTTTGTCAGCATATATGCATACATTACAAATACCTTGTTTTTGTTCTTATCGCCTCTTCACAGCGTATGAATAAGAAATTTCAAGCATAACCGTCAATTTCTCGCTCAATTAGTCCACTTAGATGCAGTGCTTCATTATGATTCAGTTTGTCGCTTGAAGACAGGGCAACTAACATTATGTTTAACTGATTATGGGACGCGAATGTTAAAACACAAGCTTTCGGAGTTCTGAAACTTATGTAGCAGTAAGCCTAATGCAGCCGGAAAGATCTTCCACAAAAGAAGTACCTACTTTTTATCAAATTTAATATTGTTTTTTGGCCTCTCTGCTGTGGTCTAGTTGCCAAGTATCGGCTGCTGATCCGCAGCTCACGGGATCGAATGCCGGCTATGGTAGCTGCAATTTAGATGAAGGCGAAAACGCTGTGGGCCCGTTTGCTCAGATTTTGGTGCACGTTAAAGAGTCCTAGGTGGTCAAAATTTCCAGGCCCTGCCATGGTGGTCTAATGGCTAAGGTACTCGGCTGCTGACCTGCAGGTCGCGGGATCGAATCCTGGCTGTGGCAGCTGCATTTGCGATGGAGGCGGAAATGTTGTAGGCTCGTGTGATCAGATTTGGGTGCACGTTAAAGAAGCCCAGGTGGTCGAAATTTCTGGAGCGCTCCGCTACGGCATCTCTCATAATCATATGGTGGATTTGGAACGTTGATTATCATATATCAAGCAATAAATAATTGTTGTTGTTTTTGTTGTTTTATTATCTTCGAAATGTTCCTCAAACCATGTTCGCATGCGTCTCCTTATACGATGTGTGATGCCCTTCAAGTGTATTTGGATTGTTTTGACATAAACGTAACGCACGCTTGCCTGTTTTCACGTTTCCAAGTCCCAACACTGGTTTCTATAGGTACGAGTGTTTCTTTTTTTGTTATGTAAATTGTTGCCATGTGTCCTTATTAATTTATGTTAGCTATAAAATTGCGTTGTATTTTTTCTCATAATTTTGTTTCTCCACTATATATTTTTTTTTATTTTCCGGCTGCTCACAGTATTTAACCTGCTGATAAGGCTGGTCATGTATTGCACCGTTTGCTGTAAATTTGTGAACGTGTACTTGTGGTAGGCTGGAGCTAGTCATGCTGGCCAAAGTTCGATTCTTCTTGGCTTTTTCTTTCAGCCACCCTTATGTTCGTGATGAAAAGTAAAGACTGGTATTATTCTGAAACATAAAAACAGCCTGATCAGATCGCAAAATTATAGGAGCACTTTTGGTGATGACAAGCTAACGACAGCGGCGAAACCCTGGACACGGATCTAATAGACCTTTCTTTCGCCTAAATGTGAAATAGGTCGCACATATACTACCTTCTAAGAGAAAAAAAATTGATCATGTGTGTTTGCACGCAGCATAATGGTATGTAATGGCTTTTGTGCGCCGTTATGTAAACGAAAGTACGTCCATATATTCCAATTCCATAAAAAGTTGGTCAAATTAGGTTAGAATATACTTTTTTCATTTACTGTGAATTACAATATCCAGGAGGCTACCTCAATTCATTCGCAACCACTTTGTCTATATAACTATTGTACCTAATCGAAATTCTCACCATTTCTTAATATCATTATAAGATATGTGGTCAACTGAACATTCGACATGGACTACAGAAGTCGGACTGACGTTTATTAGCGTCCGAATGAGCTGCGAACGTAAAGTGGCCTTTTCTTTTTCTTCTTCGAAGAAGTTCACGTGCACGCTGGCATTCTGGCGCAAAGCTCGTCGTTTTCTTCTCTAAGGTTGAACGTGGGAACTTCAACACCATTACCTCGCACGACTAACCATCACGTCGCGCAAAAATAAAGACGCGAGTGCTAATTGTAGGTTTCAGTGCCTTTAAGTGATACTTGCAATATGCTCTCGACATGTGTTTCGATAATTTCGCTTCATACATAAAGTCATAAGCTGGGCGATATCTTATTAAATTGTGATAGTAACCTGAAGATTATGTTGAACTTCAGGAAGTGGGCTGGTTCGGCATTCCGGCTTTCTTTCCGCACAATGCAGCCTATACACAACGCAGTACCTTGCTTTATTCTTTCAAAAGTCTTTATGGCATTTTTTTTTATTTTGCTCCGTGGGAAAGAATCCGAACTTCACTGGTAGGTTCGGAGTGGGTCCGCGCCTTTGGCTGGTAGCTCTAGAGTGGCTCGCTGCGAGATGGATTGCTCTCACTGTTACGCCGCCAAGTCCCCAATTCAGGCAGAAATTCGACAAGCAGCATACGTCACTTCCGTCATTATTTATGGGCTGAGCTTTGCAAAATGGCTGCAGAAGGAACTACTACCACAAAGAAATAGCTCACTTTATCTTTTTATTATTTGCTTCTCTGCAGTTCAGTCAAGACTTTGGGGTCTCAAGGCGTGTCGCGGAAGCCTTGATCTGTGGGTTTGAAGGGTCGTGCCACTACCCCCTCAGTGAACGTGGTGGGTAGTGGCACGATGAACAGCCAGAGATTTCTATGTCCTCGTCCATATTTGTCAGCGAAACACAAGAAAATGGTACCCATGCTTTTCACGACACCGTGGTCGAAATGTGCGCTCTGCAGTGGCGACACAGTTGCCAAACGTGGAAAGTGGGAAATGGAATCATTTTCGAAACTGGTTTAGTGACATATATGTAAACAACTTTCGGGACGACGTCCAAGGGGCATTCACGTGTTTCACTGGCATGCAGATCGGCCGGTTTGATGCAATGCGAGTGCTCGCTCCAGGATTTCGGCAGCTGCTTTAGATCTTCCAGTGAACAACGCTATTAGATGCTGCTTAAGTGCCAAGTTGATGGTAAACAGCGAAACTAGTGAATTTGCACGAATCAGGTGGTTTGTACAAAGCAAAGCGTTTGTATGCTACTAAGTCATCGAAAACTGCTCTGCTTGGAACCAGTGTTTCGGGCACTTTATGTCACATAGGCAATGATACAACTAACGTTTAGAGGAAAGAAGGACCGCAGTGACTAAATTGATTACACTGTCATTTAACACGGGATATTGAGGTGAATTCATCATCATCATCATCATCAGCCTGACTACGTCCACTGCAGGACAAAGGCCTCTCCCATGTTCCGCCAGTTAACCCGGTCCTGTGCTTGCTGCTGCCAATTTATACCCGCAAACTTCCTAATCTCATCTGCCCACCTAACCTTCTGTCTCCCCCTAACCCGCTTCCCTTCTCTGGGAATCCAGTCAGTTACCCTTAATGACCAGCGGTTATCCTGTCTACGCGCTACATGCCCTGCCCATGTCCATTTCTTCATCTTGATTTCAGCTATGATATCCTTAACCCCCGTTTGTTCCCTAATCCACTCTGCTCTCTTCTTGTCTCTTAAGGTTACACCTACCATTTTTCTTTCCATTGCTCGCTGCGTCGTCCTCAATTTAAGCTGAACCCTCTTTGTAAGTCTCCAGGTTTCTGCTCCGTAGCTAAGTACCGGCAAGATACAGCTGTTATATACCTTCCTCTTGAGGGATAGTGGCAGTCTACCTGTCATAATTTGAGAGTGCTTGCCGAATGTGCTCCATCCCATTCTTATTCTTCTAGTTACTTCAATCTCGTGGTTCGGCTCTGCGGTTATTACCTGTCCTAAGTAGACGTAGTCTTTTACAACTTCAAGTGCACTATTACCTATCTCGAAGCGCTGCTCCTTGCCGAGGTTGTTGTACATTACTTTCGTAGAGCAGCGATGGCGTAGTGGTTAGAGCATCCGCCTCGCATGCAAGAGGTCCGTGGTTCAAATCCCGGTACCGCGCAGTTCCCAACCGGATTAAAAAAAAAAATCCGCGTGTTGATGGAACTGCATTAGGAGGCCTGGGGTGCGGCCTCACCGGCAAACACCGCCGAGAACGCACTCCCTCACCAGAGAAGGATTGGCCACCCTGGTGCAGTATCTGGCCACTACCTCCCACATGCTTACGTCAAATAACTCACGGCCCTCAGTCCCCAGCAGCTGCGAAGCAACTGACCACGGCGGCGGTCAGATCTGCAACGCAGCAGAGGGTGCTAAGAATCTCTGGATCCGGACAGGCCGCCATTGGAACCTGAACTTGGCAACGTTTAACGCTAGAACCTTATCTAATAAGGGAAGTCTAGCTGTACTATTCGAGGAGCTAGAGGGTGTTAAATTGGATATAATAGGGCTCAGTGAGGTTAGGAGGACAGATGAGGCCTATACGGTGCTACAGAATGGGCACGTCCTTTGCTACAGGGGCTTGGCAGACAGAAGAGAACTGGGAGTGGGGTTCCTAATTCACAGAAACATAGCTGGCAACATAGAGGAATACTATAGCATTAATGAAAGGGTGGCAGGTATCGTAATTAAACTGAATAAAAGATACAAAATGAAGGTAGTACAGGCTTACGCGCCTACATCCAGCCATATTGACGCTTCAGTTGAAAGCTTCTATGAAGACGTGGAATCGGCAATGAGTAAGGTAAAAACACAGTATACTATAGTGATGGGCGACTTTAATGCAAAGGTAGGGAAGAAGCAGGCTGGAGACCAGGCAGTAGGAGATTATGGCATCGGTACTAGAAACGCCAGAGGAGAGCTACTAGTAGAATTCGCAGAACGCAATAATTTACGGATTTTGAATACCTTCTACCGAAAACGAGAAAACCGCAAGTGGACATGGAGGAGCCCTAACGGCGAAAATAAGAACGAAATAGACTTTATAATGAGTGCACACCCTGGAATCGTTAAGGATGTGGAAGTGATTGGCAAGGTACGATGCAGTGACCATAGAATGGTACGGTCTCGAATTCGCCTAGACTTGAAGAAGGAACGACAGAAACTGATACGCAAGAAGCCAATCAATCAGCTAGCACTGAGAGGGAAAGTACAGGAATTCAGAGTGTCGCTGTAGAACAGGTATTCGGCTCTTAGTGAGGAAACCAACCTTAGCGTAGATACAATGAATGATAATCTGACGAGTATCATTACGGAGTGTGCAGTGGAAGTTGGAGGCCGGTTAGTTAGACAGGACACTGGCAAGCTTTCCCAAGAAACAAAGAACCTAATTAAGAAGCGTCAAATCATGAAATTGTCGAGTACAACAGACAAAATAGAACTGGCAGAGCTTTCGAAGTTGATTAATAGACGTAAGGTATGCGATGTAAGAAGGTATAACATGGAGAGAATTGAACACGCTCTGAAAAACGGAGGAAGCGTCAAAGCAGTGAGGTGAATTATCGGCACCCAAAAAATGAAGACACCATACCGATGTGTTGGCGAAACTGCTGCTGTCGATGATGGGCTCCGTATTTCTTATGACAGGGGGTCGCGGAGGCAGGGGCGGGTCGAGGGTAAAACTGCAATACTGCCCACGAAATAACTTCTCCCTTGCGCCGGTCTGTGTGTTCTTGTGGGCCACAAGGCGGATGCAGAGGTCGTAGTCTCCCAGTTCAGCCAGACTTCCGTCAGAGAATCCACTGGGGATTTTACCCGATGCATCGAGCACTACGAAAAAGAACAAGGAGCACTTTTACTTGCTCAGACCTGAATAATATTTTACAATGCATAAAAACATTTTTCAGGGAGTGTTCCACAAAACTTCTGAAAACGTATCACATTTTCATAATGAAAGACGATATTCAAAGAATAGCACGCACTATTTAGTCATCTGGAACACAGTAAAACATGGAGGTTCGTTGCTTGATAATTCATTCTACGTCTTAGAACACTGAATATCAGAGTGCAAAAGGTAACACTCTGATGTGACTCAAAAGCCATTTATCATGGCGTGGTCTGAGAAAAATAAACGCATAGCAATCTTCACTAATAGTTTCAATTTGAATTTCATTTGCCAAATAGATACAAAAATTAAGAAATACGTGGGAAGCGTCTAGATTCTTAGCATCAAGTTAGTTTTTATTAATACAAACGTGATCAGAGATGTGTGAACATGTCCTCAATAGGAGATTTAACAGCGTTTAAATGTTCGTGCACGTATCTGAAATTTTGTATTGCAATGGTATTTCCATTCACATAAGTACACCTCTTTGTAGTGCTGTTTTACATTTACATAAAGGTGCATATTTAGTTCATTGAACCGAGACTGCATTCCGCAAAATACAACCAACGCCCAACGCTAGACAGTTGTGTTGTGTTATGCACAAATATTTTACATGTCTCTGTTGAGAATTAGGGCCTCGCAGCCTCATCTTTAAAACCGGAGACAAATAACTGATCAGCAACTGTTACACAATAGTACACTACAATTGTTGGGTTGATGAGAAGGTTGAAAGGCATGCTTTGAAGTTTGTTGAAGAGTCACTCGGCAGCGGCTGCGTCACTTCAATTCGATGAAAGCACTAACTGCTCGATTTTGTACTTACAGGCGCGATAGAAGAGCTATACTGTGTTACTCACGCCAGAGTTTGTGCTTGGAGATCACCAGAGCTCCGTGAGAGAGCAGTCAAGATTTAAACCGCAACGGTGATTTGTAGGGTATATGAGGCTCGAATGCCGACATAAAGGTCACAGGACGGAATACCGGATATGGCGGCCGCATTTTCGATCGAGGCGTGAATGCTTCAGGCCCGAGCGCTTAGACTTAGGTTTACGTCAAAGAACCTCAGGTGGTCGAAATTTCCGGAGCTTTACGGCACCCCTCATAATCACATCATGGTTTGGAAACATTAAACCCTAGCATATATTGGATAGAATTGAATTGAGTTCGTTTGCGAGGACGACCAGGCAAGAAAGCTGCACTGAGCAGCTTGAGGGTAACCAGGCCACCTCATACACTGGGCAGCTTCATAGTCGTCAAACGGAATCACATGGTATACGTAACGCATGAACTAACGAAGAGAGTGAACAACCATGGTGAGCATTACTCAACAAGGTCATCGTAAAAATACTTTGCATGGTTCAATTAAAGAAAAAAAAATATCTGTACTGATGAATACACAGAAAAAGAAAAGCAGGTGAACTTTCGGAGGTACAAGAAATTGCATAAATATGCCATGTAGCATTTTCAGCGACAGATGAGATACGCTGAGGCCAGTTACTTTACGCAATTGATTTACAGCAGTCGGTAAACAAAATAGTAGTTTTTCGTTGCCATGTTTAGTTTGGGCCTTGTCGACCGATCATGGTGGTGGTCAACCGATCCCGGTGGCGGTCAACCGATCACGGTGGCGGTCAGATCTGCAACGCAGCAGAGGGTATTAAGAATTTCTTAATCTGGACAGGCCGCAATTGAAATCTGAACTTGGCAACGTTTAGCGCTAGAACCTTATCTAGTGAGGCAAGTCTATCTGTACTATTTGAGGAGCTAGAGGGTGTTAAATGCGATATAATAGGGCTCAGTGAGGTTGGGAGGACAGATAAGGCCTGTACGGTGATACAGAATGGGCACGTCCTTTGCTATCGGGGCTTGGCTGACAGAAGAGAACTCACAGTGGGGTTCCTAATTCACAGAAACATAGCTGACGACATAGAGGAATACTATAGCATTATTAAAAGAGTGGAAGGGCTCGTAATGAAACTCAATAAGAGATAAAAGATGAAGATGATACAGGCTTACGCGCCTACATTCAGCCATGATGGCGCTTCAGTTGAAAGCTTCTATGAAGACGTGGGTCGGCAATGAGTAAGGTAACACAGCGTATTATACTGATGTTATTGCAAAGGTAGGGAAAAAGTAGGCTGTAGACCAGGCAGTAGGAGATTATGGCATTGGTACTAGATATGCCAGAGGAGAGCTACTAGTAGAATTTGCAGAACGCAATAATTTATGGATTTTCAATACCTTCTACCGAAAACGAGGAAACCGTAGGTGGACATGGAGGAGCCCTATAGGTAATGGTGAAAATAAGAACAAAATAGACCTTATTACGAGCCCCGCAGGGGCGTCTGCGCAAGTAGGCGTTCGGTGCGTAGCGCGGTTTTACTGACGAAATATATCAAAAATTATGTTGCCGCAAGGCCAGCAGTTGTGTTGAAGCGTTATCACTTTTTTTTCAATTTTATCCTGTTCTATACAAGCGACAAAGGCTATATGGGCGCTTATTATCATATGAATAATATTTTGGAATAGGTAGCTGCGGGTCTTACTCGTTCCTTAAAACTAGAGTAAAATAGACAGCGAACTGTCTATTGCTGCTCTGACGGATTTCCCAATTATGAAACTCTCGTCCCGACGTAAATGAGTCACCGCTATTGGCAGACGGAGTACAGTACAGTGCCAGTATCAGACTAATGCCGCACAGCAGTACAACTGTCTTGTAACTACGTGTACCTCGGAGTGCAGATGCCGCAGATCTCATGATAGTAAGCCATAATAATTGAATAACGCTCAGTAACAGCAAAAACAAGTTTTTGTGATCACCAACGCTCGCTCTCTGAAAGACCAACAGCGACAACATCGAGGGTTTGTGCTAAAAGGCTGAGTGACATCGTCTATAGGATGCCTCAAGAATGGCAAGCTTGGTGTTAACTCATGACTGGCTAAACGCGTCGCCAAGAATTCGTCAATGACACAAACTGATTGCCACTGAAATAACGTACTGTCTACAAGCATTAGTAAGGTAAAAAAATTGGTAGATCCACGTACAGTGGGAATCGATGATATGCGGAGCATGAATGAGAAATGTGGATATGGCCCTTTCAAATCAGCACAACGTTACGAGATGAAGGGGAATGATCCCGTACAAGACTTCCGTGTTCTGATTATCATGTTTGGATGTGTCGTTTACCTTCGTCATCTATTCCCATCACGTGACACCATGTTAAGTATATGTGGAGCTAGCACAACGGCCACGAGCACGCTATGAGCGTCGTTTGTTGTCATGTTCTTTCATGAAACACGTGTCAGGATTATTATGCTTGCACCAGTAATATATTTCGTCCTCTATTGACGTCACGTAACACCGAATTTGGTATATGTGGAGTAGCAAAACGGCCGTAAGCGCATCATGACGGACCCAATATACTCCAATGTAGCGTTGACGCGCGCGCACGCTGAGCGCAGCGACGCTACGTTTGCAAAACGCGAGCACTCTATTGCCGTCAGGTGCGACCAGCGTCCGTCGGTGCGACCTGACGAAAACCAGCGCGAAATGCGACATGCTGCATTTCGCGCTGATGCCATAGAGAGACGTCACTCTACGCCAATGCTTTACCCAGACAACACTGCGTCTCCCTCTTTTTGTGACGGAAGGATGCCAGACGAGCTGAAATGAGCATGCCTCAAAGCAACGCACTAGACTGACACGGTAGATGGACGTGTTTTTGAGCGCTCCCGATCGACTACGCAGATAAGTGGTTTTGCATTTTTCGAGTTTGCCTTTATAATTAATAAGGCAGCAGTTACAATCTTTCTAGAACTTGTTACATTGTACGGATTTTTTTGCGGTCAGCCACCAGGTATTTACTAGTTTGTGTGTGTGTTTGTTTCTTTGTGTTTTTTACTTACCACCCCATGTGGGAGGTGCACGTACATTGAACACTCAAATTTTTGTAGAAGAGCTTAGACTTTCTTTTTTTCGTAGGGCAGGGTTCGTGTTTTGTAATTATCGAGTGAGACAATTCCTAAGGACAATTGGTGTCAGAAAGACATGGTTAAAAAGCTGCAAAGTGTTCAGGATGCAGGGTGGGATTGAAAATAGACCCAAGTGCAGAACAAATGGCGAGGAGGCTAACGCCAAGTGTAGCAATGTGAGGTCGAGGAAAAAATGGAGAAAATGATGGTTGCCCAGAGTGAACTGCTGATGAGAATCACCGAGCTGGAGACTGTGGTGGCGACAGAGCCAGCGAAAACGAGGGCAATGGGAGAAAGACTGAAGTCAGCCAAGAAGGCACTAGCGAAGATGAACAAAAGAGCGGCTGACGGAGAGAACAGTAGGGCACCGGCAACCACAACGGCGGAGAAGAAAGAGCAAGCAAGTTTGGAAAAAACAGGTTCAGCCAGTTCAATGGTTGCAAGATCCAGCTTCAGCGAAGTAGTAGTGGGACTCGGACGGGACAAAGCAGCCGGCGTCACAGGTGCAAGTAACTCCCAGGTGCAGGACGCTCCAGCTTAATAGTCACAGCATGTCATAATTGCCGGGGACTCAAATTTAAATCGATGCGCAGAAGCAATCAAACATGGGGTAAATGGTGACAAGATGGTTGCAGTAGGGACGTTCCCAGGTCGCAAGGTGAAAGGATTCATTAGGCAAGCGAGCGCAAAACTCAAAAATACAGCTGACGGACAAAACCTTGTGATAATTTTATGTTATTTAAACCATGTCTTAAATAAGGATACGGCGGGACTAGCGACCACACTGGCGAAAGGAGTCGATGACATGCGCGCCACTTCTCCTCAGGTACAAGTAATGATACGCACTATACCAGAGGTACCGGTGTGTGACGGCAACCTGGAAAGAGCCTTTATCAACGCAAACCAAGAGATATGCAGGATAAGTCGGGAGAAAGATTTTGAGGTGGTGAAAATAAACAAAGGTGCAAGGTGGGGTTGTTTTGAGCGAGACAAAATTCACTTCGATGGGCGGCTAAGTCATGAGGTGGGTTCGCGACTTGCAGGACGCGCAGTAGCTTTTGGGGGGGGGGGGGCACCCGGGCCCTTTGGTGTGCAGGATAGCTAGTAACGAGGAAAACAACCCGGTAGACTCTTTGGCAATTGGTATAGACAGATACGATTCCAAATTGGCACCGATATCGAAGACAGGTAGAGTCCGGGGCAGAAATAGACGTACCCACGAGGGCCAAGCCGATTCAGACGTCGAGTATATTAACATTCAGGGTAGCAGGAACAGGCTGAAGAGGGAAGAGATAGAAGAACAGCTAATGAAGGAGAGCCCGATGGTTTACGGTTTTGTAGAAACATCTCTGAGGGACATGGAACAACCTGTTAACAATCCGGACTATGCGTGGGAATATTGTAATAGAACAGAAGGCTGCAGAGAGGGGGTAGTCTTGGGGCATTCATTCATGAAAGTACAGGCTAGGAAAGGGTCAAACAGGAATGTGAGGAGCATTTATGGCTAAAAGGGAAAGTGGCAGGGCAACTGACAACTCCTTGCTTTGGTGTATTTGTGGACGGCAGCAAAAGCCAGAGAGGAAAACCAGCCAATGGTGGAGTGTATATCAAAGGACATGGAGGAATTAGGAGGACAGTGCGAGATAATTATACTAGGAGATATGAATGCGCAAATAGAATATATAGATGGGTATACCGACCCAACAGGCAAAATGACCCTGGATATGTGTGAAAGAGGTGATTTGATCATTTGCAACAGTACTGAGAAGTGTGAAGGGCAAATAACATGGGAGGTAGGAAGGCTGCAGTCGACGATAGATTACGCACTGATGACCAATAGGATGTATGATGGGCTCAGGGGAATCCACATGGATGAATGTGGCTCCAGAGGTCTGGGTAGTGATCACAAACGTATCGAGCTAAGTTTTGAAAGAGCAGTGAAAGTGGGAAGGAGACAAGATGAGCAACTACAGGAAAATTTTCATTCAAAATGGCAAATAGATATAGCTACTGAATAAATTGAGAAATTAATCACTGAGGATAATAAAACAGTGTGGACATATACAAATCTAATTAGACTGTTTGAGCTAGAGCTTGCTAAGGCACGTGACAAGTCACCCCGGAAAAAAGACACAAACCCAAGAGTTGGTGGGATGAGGAAGTTAAGAGAGTCATAGCAAAACGTCAGGACGCCTCTAGGTAACACAGACATGCTAAGCAGTGGGGTGAACCGACAGATGATGTTGAAAGAAAATGGGACATCTTTCGAAGCTGTGGAAGGGAAGCATTCCTTCTGATCAATGAAACGATTAGAAGCAAGGGGTCTCAGTGGCTGGCAGAAGTACATAAGAAGGATAGCAAGGCAGCTGCGAAATTTTGAAACCATCTAAACTCCTTAAAAAATTAGACGAGCCTAGAGCTGAGATTTATAACTACAGCTCAAGGTACTAGGCTAGAATGGGATGAAGCTATTGAATATACTCTTTAAAAAATGGAGTGACGTTCTCTTCATTTAGGAAGGAACAGCGATGTCCCCAATGTTCGTCTTTAAATAAAAAAATGTTGCTCCCTTTGCCACGGAGAAACATGTTCCTCCATATAAAAATCAACATGGCTGACCCAAGCTTAGTGAAGCGAGTAGGCTTAGCAAATGCATCAATTCTCGACTGATAAGGAGTACACGGCACTGGAAATTACAAAAAACGGTCCCGCTGAGCTTGATATTGAACGAAATGATTATAAAAACAAGCAGAAGAACCCGTGGTGATTGAAAAATCGCGAAAGAGACCAACGGAGCAAGTAGGTTTCGTTCGGCCAGCGGGGCGACGTTCACTCGGAAAGACACGGATACTACAGAGTCCTCACCTGAAGTATGCTAGGCTTGCTGTATTCATTTCTCGTAGATTCACATAGTGTAGCGATGTTATCAATGCGTTTACGGGGCCGCAGGTCACGAGATGTGCCTCCAAACCGTAGACTCAATCGCAGCGAAATCATTCCGACTCAGTAGTGCAGCTTTGGTCGATAGATGTTCAACGTTTTACAAGTAGCTGGAGGTGTGAGAGCGTATAGCCGTGAAGTAGGTGGTATCTGGCGCCACCTGGAGGAAGGGAACGATACTGAAAAAAAGATTGCCTGCGAACGTTGTTATCACTGCCCCCCTGCGGATAGTTTACGACGCAGCCCATTTAAGATTACTCACTGACACTAGATGCCTAATATATGCTGATGCAATTCATATAGCAACACACGCACACAACGACACAAGCTACACATAGTACGATAATAGGGTGAACTTAATGCACAAAAGCACAATCAGCCATTCTCCAAAGCGGCACACACTTCGACGTGTTTACTCAAACCGTAAAACGAAAGCGCACAAGCTTATATAGCAATGAATGTCGACTGACAATAGTGGCACAAGTTACAAGTAAGTTTTCGTACACTTTTTTTACGTTTTGTGGCAATACCACAACATGCGCACGCGCAAATATATTGTATCTGATGCTTACACAAACGATAGTTTATCAACGGTTGCACAATAATGAAGAAAATAATTACTAGAGCTTAACTGGTTTTTGCGAAAACGATTACTTCCAAGCCCTGCATAGAATGCCCACGGCATTCCGAACGCTGTGCAATCTCTCGACCACTGCCACAAGTATTTTTTTTCCTTAAAGCTTCCGAGAACGCAAAAGCTTGCCACGAGCTAGCCATTTCGGAGGTCACGTCTTTTTTTATTCTTCTGCTTGTTACTCGGAGAGGGCGCAGCATGCAGACCAGACTTAGACTCCGTCGAGGTAGGTGTTCTGTGGTCACGTCGACCTCCTTTAGTTGATTCGTATTAACGTTTGCTTATATTCTTTTTCCGTGCTTACCACAAGTGTGACCGTTAGCCATGAATACACCGCTAGCCCTTCAATGACAATGTTTTTTATGCGGTAACGACAGTCCTAGCAGTGTATACGTACGTTACAACGCGGGTCTTGAGAGAAATAAGCGATGACCTTGCATCCGACGTTACTTTTTCGTGAGCGATGGCAGCGGCTGTTGGCGTCACGGCAGCCCAATTACTTGAGTGGAGGAACTATCGCTGCAGTGCGCAAATATACTATAACGTTAGAGCATGTTCTGCCTACATACTTTTCTGCTTCAGATGCTTCTCGCGATTCGCCTCGCGTGTCAACTTGCAGTCATAGTGCGTGCCACAATTTTGTTGTTAGCGCTGTGGCTGTGGTGGTTACTGTTACTGTGGATTTAGAATACTCTTTTCACAAAGGTGAGTGAGTGTTAGTACTTACCTGCTGTGCACAGCTGTTACTAGAAGTGCATTTTGTGTTGAGTTTCTTACGAAAAAGGAGAATCATGGAAAAGAAAAGCATACTGCACGCGTGTATAATTCCGTCTTACCTCTCAGTGCTGGCATGGCCAATTCAAAACGCATAAGATTGAGAATTTGGTTTAACTGACAGAAGTCATTGGTTTACTTTTCACAAAAGTGTGATGATGTTTGATGATCAATGTGATGATGATGATGTTTAAACGTAGTTTGGCGAATGAACTCTCGGTGAAACTTCGCAGATTCTTTCCCTTTGTTCCTTCATCTGCCGTGGTAGCATAGCCTTATTGGGTGTCGTGTGGCTATGCTGTAGGACGCAGGTTGAACTTCCGGCCACGGCGGCCGTATCCTAATGGGGGTAAACTGCAAGAGACATCCATATGGCGGTAGCGGCACGTATAACTCTATGAATTATTTATGATCATGCTTTCACGCATGGACTGTAGAGTGGTATCAGGTTTCCTAGAATGCTGAAAACTTAAGTGTGATGCTTTTTTATGCGCCTCGTTGAATTCATGAGTGCTGTTGGTGCCGTGCGAAACTAAAAAAGCGTGGGCTTACCAAGTATGTCGACACCGAAAAAATTCATTATTTGAGCACAGTCTAAGGTAATCGATAAAGCAAGACTGCTTGAGATGCAGAGCTCATTGTATTCGTGAAAAATTGGTAGTCAGCACGAGATACACACGGAAGTGTGCGGAGCATCGTGCAAGTGCCTGCCAATAAAAAGGAGAGGCTTTTACTCTACACCAATAAAACAAAAAAACGTCACTCCTGCATTGCCTGCATCAATCTTAGGTAAAAGCAACCGCTTAGGACTGGCCGCGGTCGGCTCTGCTCGGCGTGCGCATGCGCATGCGCGTGCGCAAGACCCGCGTGATTGAGGAGAAATTTAACCGCTGAAGGAGGAACGTTGCTCCTTTGGTCCTTGCCGCGAAAGAGCGCGACGGGTAAAGCGCCCGAAAGGGAGGAAGTCGCTGCGCCGAAGGAGGAACGGAGCCCGTTTCTCCATTCTCGCTCCCTTTCTTTAGAGTGTATAAAAACAAGGGTGTCAGAAAAAGTTCCAAAAAGAAGTGCCTTATGCACCACAATAGACAAGGATGAATCAAGTGGTGCAATGGCTTCATTTTCACAACGATAGTGGGAAAGGGCTAGGAAGAGGGTTCCTAGTAGAACATCAACAGACCCAGATGGCATTCCAATTATGCTGATGAAGACATTGGGTCCGAAGTCTAAGCAGGCTTTCAGAGAGGCAGTGAGCTAAATTATAACCGATGGTGAAGTCCCCGATGGATGGAAACTTAGCAGGATGAGCATGATCAATAAGGGAAAGGGGGACAAAGCTGACATAAACAACTACCATCGTATAACAGGGACATCAGTGGTC
Organism: Rhipicephalus microplus; assembly: GCF_043290135.1. Classification (NCBI taxonomy): domain Eukaryota; kingdom Metazoa; phylum Arthropoda; class Arachnida; order Ixodida; family Ixodidae; genus Rhipicephalus; species Rhipicephalus microplus. The sequence goes on from NC_134710.1 coordinate 469,838,742, forward strand.
TACAGGTTGGCGATGCAGATTATAAAGGAAAGACTGCAGGCATGTATAGATGATGAGAGGGTGCCGGGGGGGCTGCAAAATGGGTTTCGGAAACAAAGGAGGTTGGAAGACAATCTGTTCTCCCTGACACAGTGCATCCAAATAGCAAAAAAGAAACACAGGTCCCTGTGGCTAGCATTTTTGGATATCAAGGGAGCATACGATAGCGTGGTTCAAGAGGACTTGTGGGAAATACTGGACACACTAGGTGTAGAAGATGGAGTCATTAATCTTTTAAAGGATATCTATAAAGGTAACAAGGTAGTTATGAAGTGAAAAACAAAACAGGTATCCTATCTCACACAGGTAAAACGGGGGCTGAGGCAGGGGTGTCTTCTGTCACCCTTGTTATTGATGATGAACTTACAAGGAGTAGAGGCCAAATTAGACAGAAGTGAACTTGGCCTCAACCACTCTTTTGTCAAACAAGGAAAACTCATTGAACAGGCACTATACTAGCATTGATGTACGCAGATGATATAGTGCTAATGGCCGACAACAAAGAAAATTTGCAGAGATTGATGGACATCTGCAGTAATGAGGGAGATAGGCTAGATTTTAATTGAGTAAAGAAAAATCAGCAGTCATGATTTTTAATGATAATGAAGGTAGTGAGCTTAGAATACAGGAGGTCACGCTAGAGATAACAGATAAATACAAATATCTGGGCGTATGTATAAGCAATGGAACCGAGTGCCTAAGGGAACACGAAATATACGTGACGACTAAAGGTAACAGGATTGCAGCATGATGAAAAATAGGGCATAGTGGAATTACAATAGGTATGATGTTGTGAGAGGAATATGAAAATGGGTGATGGTTCTGGGTCTGACGTTCGGCAATGCAGTCTTGTGCATAAGATCAGAAGTTGAAGGAAGATTTGAAATTAAGCAACGTGCAATAGGTAGGCTTGCCTTAGGAGCTCACGGGAATGCACCGAATGAGGGAGTACAAGGTGACATGGTATGGACATCATTTGAGGGCAGGGAAGCTAGCAGCCAGATAAAAGTTGAGAAGCGATTGAGAGAAATGGAGGAGCGTTGTGGCAGGAAGGTTTTCAGCTACTTGTACATGCAGAATGTCAATACAAAATGAAGGAAGCGAACCAGAAATTGACGGGTGCATACTTAGAACACAGCAGGGGGGCAAACCGAAAAGAATTATCGGTTAAGAAGAAGGTGAAAGAAGCTGAGACCAATATGTGGAGAATATGCATGATTAAGAAGTCCGCACTTGAGATTTATCGAACTTTTAAGCAGGAAATTGCCAAGGAAAGGGTTTATATTGGCACGGGCTAAGTAGAGGCCTGAGGATGACGACGACGAAGTGCTGAACGGGAACGTGCTCGGACTGCAGCAGCGTCGTACGCATTAGCTCCACAGTATAATCGCCAGTACGCATTTGCTCACCAGTGTATACTTTGTTCCCCGTAACATCATTGGTGGAAGGTGCGGGGTACCACTCGCTATACAGCCCAACGAGCTGGATCTTCGTAGCGGACGGCGCATCGCAGCTACCACGATGACTGACCAGGCTACTCAATGTCAACAAGATCCGTCAGCCCCGCAGCCGATCGTTGTGGTGCAACCTCGTGACCCAGGTCTATTCAACGGCACAAGTGGCATAGACGTCGACGACTGGCTGGGTTCAATATGAGCGCGTTAGCAGCAGCAACCATTGGGGTCCGACGCTTATGTTGGCGAACATCATCTTCTACTTGCATGGCACGACAAAACTCTGGTACGAGACACATCGAGAAGAGTTGACTAGCTGGGACATCTGTATGCAGAAATTGCGCTATCTATTTGGGAAACCCATCGGACGTCAAGAGGCCGCAAAGAAAGAGCTTGCGACTCATGCCCAGACATCCACAGAGCCGTACATCGCGTACATCCAGGACGTGTTGGCTTTGTGCCGCAAGGTCGACAAGGACATGCTCGACGAAGACAAAGTCGGACACATCCTGAAAGGAATTGCGGATGATGCCTTCAATTTTCTCCTGTGCAAGGACTGCTCGACGGTGGAGTCGGTCATCGAAGCATGTCGTCGCTTCGAAAAGGCAAAAAGTAGGCGCATAGTTCACCGATTTGATCGCCTTCCCAACACGGTGGCTACGTCCTCTTGCGAAGATTTGCCCACACTACACCAACCACCAGCGCCAGAAAACGTCACCAGAATAGTCCGTCGGGAACTCGAGGCTATGGCTCCCGCTATGTCTAGCGTCAGCGCGCCAGGACACAACCTCGATGCTGTTTCAGTGATACAGGCCGTGGTTCGCCAAGAGATCGCGAATATGGGCATTTCGCCACCTCATCAAAATGCCCCTGCTACTTCCAGCTCGGCTCCAGTCGTTGCGGCTGCCACTCCGAACCGCACGTTCGCGCCACGACGAAACCCAGCTGAATGGCGCACTCATGATGATCGGCCCATATGTTTCACGTGCCATCGGATAGGACACATCGCTCGCCATTGCCGCAGCCGTTGGACCTCATCACCTCGACCGAGCTTCTATGATTGGCGGCCTCGCTCTGAACGTGCACCTTATACCCCGTCCTACCGTGCTGAGACAGGTGCAGAGCATAATCCAGAACGTCGGACCAGCCGCTCGCCATCGTCCGTGCGTCGTCAGTCCCGCTCGCCCCAACCCCGCCATTCTCGGTCTCCCTACGACCGTCGCTCGGAAAACTAGCCGGTGCAGCCCCCGGAGGTGACACTGCATACACGACTCGGACTGCAAATCCTCTGATTACTCCCGACCAGCGGTGCAACCTCCTTACAATTCTCGTTGATGGTTTACGTATAACTTCTCTTATTGATACCGGCGCACAAATATCTGTGATGAGCTCAGACTTCCGCCGCCGCCTCCAAAAAGTTCTGACGCCTGCGATTGCACCTACCGTTCGTACAGCGGATGGGAGTACTCCTGCTGTGCCTGGAATGTGCACTGCGTGATTATCAATTTCTGCAACATAATCGAAAGTTGGGCTAGTTGGATATGCGTTACTACGAGTTTGGGTTTTGCTCTAAAAAAGTCCTGTCAACACAGAATGAAAATGAGCTTTCATAGTCAAGTAAAGAAACTAGTAGAAGCAGGGTATCCTAATGATGTCATTACGTCAGTTTGTAACAACATGATTAAGAAACTTAAATTTGAAGGGAATCACTCGGAGCGTCGTGAAGAGAGCAGAAAGGATAGGAGGATATCAGTGATTCCTTACCTTCATAAGACTTCACATGAACTTAAGCAATTAGCTAATAGATATAAAGTCGATGTGCTTTTCTCAGCCAAAGGCAAACTACAGTCTATTTGTTCACGCATGCGCAAAGAGTTTCCGCAATGTCACATAAAGCACAGCAAAAAGTTCGTGGAGTGCGCAATGGGCGTTGTTTACATGACTCCTTTTAGCTGTGGTAAAGTGTATATCGGTCAGTCGGGAAGATGCGTCAATGTTCGTCTCAGAGAGCACGGTTCTTCCTTGAAATCTGTAGGTGCATCGCATCTTGCGGCTCATTGCAGAGAGTGCGGTTGTCACCCTCTTTTTCAGGATACTGAAGTGGTTTTTCGGTCAAATAATAAATTAACTCGCGAGTTGACAGAAGCGTTTCACATAAGAAAAAGAGGGGATCAATGCGTCAGCCAGCCTTCTGTTTTGCTGCACGATAAAGAGTTCGGTTTTCTTGAGTATGTTCCGAGATAATCTGTTTTCTTTTACCATGTGTTCTTGATGTGCCACTGATGTACTTTTTTGCCTGCACATGCATGAGTCGTGTTTTTCAGTTGCCTGTATATATATTCCGCCCTTTCTAATAAACAGTTTAGTTGCGAGAAAGCGCTTGTCCTCTCTTTATGTCTGTTTTTCGTGCGCTTTAAATGATAGTTATACCATCAATTTCTGAGCATCGAACTTCAGTTCTGTTCGCTGTACTGGAAAATTGCCCTCATGACATCATCCTTGGACTTGACTTTCTGACTTCACACGCTGCGCTCATTGACTGTTCCAAAGGTCTTCTTCGGCTCGAACTACCATCCTTTTCGGAGACCGTCCCTACCAGCCCACCTCGTCTGCGCTCTGTCGATTTCCTTAGATTTCCGCCGCAAGCCGCAGTCCAAGTCCAACTCTCGCTATATCCTGCCGTACCCCATGGTGATTATGTTGCTGCCCCAATTTCTGACGTCGCCATGGCACGCAATGTTGTACTCCCCAACACGGTGGTTAACGTTAAGGACAACCGAACTTCGTTTCCCGTCCTCAATTTCGGCCTCTCAGCGCAAGTTATTCCTCGCGGCATGTCACTTACGCATCTTACACCACTGGTCGACCACACAGTTTCCGCTCTAACCACCGATTCGCCACCCGATTTTTCATCAACGTCGTTCTCGTCACGTTCCTGTTCCGACCTTTTCAAGCCAATGCTATCTGACAAGCTCACCTCTGAACAAGTCTCTGCTTTCTGCCGGTTGCTTGCTTCTTATCAGGACATCTTTGACTTCGGTGACCGTAATTTGGGCCAGACATCCTTGGTAACCCATCGCATCGACACCGGTGACGCTCGACCCATTCGCCAACGACCCTACCGTGTGTCGGTCCGGGAGCGTGCTATTATACAGTGAGAAGTCGGTAAAATGCTTGATAAGGGCATAATCGAACCCTCATCTAGTCCCTGGTCCTCACCCGTTGTACTTGTTAAAAAGAAGGACAATAGCTGGAGATTCTGTGTTGATTACCGCCATCTCAACCATATTACTAAGAAAGATGTCTGTCCCCTACCGCGCATAGATAATGCACTCAATTGCTTGCACGGTGCCAAATATTTCTCTTCAATAGACCTTCGCTCAGGCTACTGGCAGATCGCTGTGGACGACAAAGACAGAGAGAAGACGGCCTTCGTGACTCCTGATGGACGTTATCAGTTCAAGATGATGCCTTTTGAATTATGCAATGCCCCCGCGACATTTTAGCGCATGATGGACTCTCTCCTTCGAGGCATGAAGTGGACCATCTGCCTCTGCTATCTTGACGACGTTATTGTTTTTTCGACTACTTTCGACGACCATCTTACCCGTCTGTCCACAATGCTTGATGTTTTTCGACGTGCCAACTTGCAACTTAACTCGTCCAAATGCCACTTTGGGCAATGCCAAATCTGCGTACTCGGCCATCTTGTTAACGCTGCGGGCGTTCAACCAGACCCTGCGAAAGTCCGAGCAGTTCGCGACTTCCTCACACCCCGCTCAGCCAAGGATGTCCGAAGTTTTCTGGGACTGTGCTCCTATTCCGTCGTTTTATCGAGAAGTTTGCTGAAGTAGCCCGTCCTCTAACCTGCCTCTTCAAAACGGATGTCGCATTCACCTGGGGCCAACAGCAAGCAAACGCCTTCTCGTCGCTCGTTGACATTCTCACCAATCCACCCGTCCTAGCACACTTCGACCCATCTGCCACCACGGAGCTTCGTACTGACGCCAGTGGCCACGGCATAGGCGCAGTTCTCGCGCAGCGGCAACAAGGCATGCACCGCGTCATCGCGTATACAAGCCGACTGTTGTCGCGCTCGGAACAAAATTATTCCATCACAGAACGCGAGTGCTTAGCTCTCGTCTGGGCCATTGCGAAATTCCGACCGTACCTGTATGGCCGACCATTCTCAGTTATTACCGACACCATGCGCTTTGCTGGCTCTCCTCAATCAAGGACCCTACGGGACGCCTTGGTCGCTGGGCGCTGCGCTCACAAGAGTACACTTTTTCCGTATCCTATAAATCCGGACAACTTCACAAGGATGCCGACTGCTTGTCCCGTTACCCAGTCGATCCCCCTGACACGAGAGAAGATGAGCAAGAGGCGCTCGTTGTTTCAATTACCGACTTCACCGACATAGCTGCTGAACAACGCCGCGACCCCTCCTTGCGTGCTATTATCAATGGTCTGCACTCTCCCCACCCTGACCACTCCTTACAACTGTTCGTTCTTCACAACGACATCTTGCACTGCTACGACACCCGCCCCTATGGTGCTGAGCTTTTACTCGTTGTTCCTGTGCATCTTCGCTCAGACGTTTTGGCCCAGCTGCATGATGACCCCTCCGCTGGACACCTAGGGGTGTCACGCACGTATGACTGCATTCGCCGCCGATTCTTTTGGCCTGGCCTCTACCGTTCTGTGCGACAGTACGTTGTGGCATGCGACCTCTGCCAGCGCTGCAAGACACCTGCTCAGAGACCTGCTGGTACCCTCCTGCCCATTGAAGTACCAGATGAGCCATTTTTCCGAGTCGGCATCGATCTTCTAGGACCCTTTCCCGTGTCGGCCACCGGTAACAAGTGGATTGCTATTGCTACCGACTACGCAACGCGGTATGCCGTTACACGCGCCCTCCCCACCAGCTGCGCTACTGATGTAGCCGATTTCCTTCTTCATGACATCATTCTGCGTCATGGTGCTCCTCGTCAGTTGATCACCGACCGCGGCAGCTGTTTTTTATCTAAAGTAGTCGACGAGCTCCTGCGATCCTGCTCTACCCACCACAAGTTCACTACAGCATACCATCCGCAAACCAACGGCCTCACGGAACGCCTCAACCGTACCTTGACGAATATGTTAGCAATGTACATCTCCAAGGATCACAAAGATTGGGACATCCACTTACCTTTCGTTACCTTCGCATACAACAGTTCACGTCATGATACAGCTGGTTTTTCCCCTTTTTACCTACTGTTCGGTTATGACCCGCCTTTGCCCATGGACACCATGCTCCAATCTGACGCCCCCTCATCGACTGCTTATGCTCGTGATGCCCTGGCCCGAGCTGACATCGCCCGCCAAGTCGCCCGGGATCGTTTATGTGCCTCGCAGCTTAACCAAAAGAGTGCTTACGATCGCCGGCACCGCGACGTACACTACTCACCGGGGTCACTCGTCTTGCTGTGGTTACCATCACGTCGTGTTGGTCTCAGCGAAAAACTAATGTCCCGTTACGTTGGCCCCTTCCGCGTCATACGCAAGGTCACCCGCGTGACCTATGAGATAGCTCCACTCCATACCACGTCAGTACCAGCTTCAGTCCCGACCGATATAGTGCACGTCTCACGGCTTAAACCATACTTCTCACGCCTCGAGAATTGATCGCACCTGGATGGTGCTTCTGCTGCCGGCGGGTAATGTCACGGGCTAAGTAGAAGCCCGAGAATGACGACGACGAAGTGCTGAACGGGAACGTGCTCAGACTGCAGCAGCGTCGTACGCATTAGCTCGCCAGTATATTCGCCAGTACGCATTTGCTCACCAGTGTATACTTTATTCCCCGTAACAATATTAATACTCGGGGTAGTTCTTTACTGTTTGAGGCGAAGATGGGAGTATTGCGAACCAAGACATATCGGGCCAAATACGAAGGCATGGACACGGTATGCAGTGCGTGTGGAGAGGAGGAGGAAACTGCCGAACACTTGATAATGTTCTATAAAGGGCTTCACCCTATAGTTCAGGATGATGGCACAGAGTTTTTCAAAGCACTGGGGTTTAGGGACAGGAAGGAAAAAATAGACTTTAAGCGAGTACTATTAACTAGGAGGACCATGAAATGTCTGATTGGTGGCTAAAGTCAAGGCACGAGTGAAAATTAAACCCTTGACATCAAAGTACCAGTCCTCAACCTCACTATCTAAAAATAAAAAATAAATGTAGTTTTTGGTTCACTAAGTATTACGGCTTGGTGGTGGTAGCCACCGCCCTATCTAAAGGGTATAGCCGTATCGATCCATCCATTCATCCACCCATGTCAGGACCTTGCGTGGCAACGCCAGTTTGACGGGACGAAATGAACGCCGGCGAGCACGCGCACCACGTGTTGACGCCTTGACTGTGGCATGTACTCATGTTCTCACATGACACGCATCTCATGAATATTATGTTTTCACCAATCACATACCTTCGTTATCCATTGTCGCCACGTAATACCAAATTTATCATTTGTGGAGCTAGCGAAACGGCCACGAGCGCATCATCAGCGTAGGATGTAGCCATGTTGCTACATTAAACGCATCTCATGTTTATTATGTTTGCCATTCATCCATTCATCCATTCACGTCATCTATTCACGTCCCTTAATACCAAATTTGGTATAAGTGAAGCTTGTGAAACGGCCGCCAGCGTATCATGAGCATTGCATGTAGTCATGTTGTTGCATGACACGCATCTCACGATTATCATGTTTCCACCAGTCACATACCTTCGTCATGCAATCAGGTACCGTAATACCAAATTTGGTATATGTGACGCTAGCGAAACGGTCGCGAGCGCATCATGAGCGTGGCATGATGTCATATTGTTGTATGACATGCATGTTATGATTTTCATGTTAGGGTTTGTCGCTTGTGTTTTCCATGCAATCATGTCATACCATGCCAGTTTTGCAATATGCTATGTGAACAAAACCACCGCAAGAGCTGCAGGACCATGAAATGTAAACATAACACTCATGATATACCTGTCATGATTTTCATGTTATGACCAGTCAAATATGTTCTTCTTACAGTCATGTTACACCATACCAAGTTTGGTATCGATACCATTATCAAAACGGCCGCGAGAGCTAAAAGCCGTAGGCGGACAGACAGACAGACAGACAGACAGACAGACAGACAGACAGACAGACAGACAGACAGACAGATAGACAGATAGACAGATAGATAGATAGATAGATAGATAGATAGATAGATAGATAGATAGATAGATAGATAGATAGATAGATAGATAGATAGATAGATAGATAGATAGATACGCTCAAAGACACCGACATTCGCTAAGAAATGCTTCGCATTTAAAACAAAGAAAGAAGACGTTTAAGAAATTGTTTGCCATAATTTTTCTCCACCCTGCCACGTCATCATTCTCAGGTAATTTCATATCCCCGCGCCGCAGCGTCGTTTTCTTTTCTTTATTTAAAGTTGGTTTATGTGGTACAGGCGTAATAACGTACACTTCTCTCAATATGAAAAAAATGCTATCCAGAGTAGACAACACACCTGTCCCTCGTTCGCTTCACAACAGCGTGGTTGATGATCATATATGTGGGGTTAAACATCCGAAAATCACCATATGATTGCGAGAGACGCCGTAGAGGATGACTCCGGAAATTTCGACAACTTGGGGTTCCTTAACGTGCACCCAAATCTGCGCACACGGGCCTACAACATTTCGACCTCCATCGCGAATGCAGCCACCGCTGCCGGAATATGATCCCGCGACCTGCGGGTCAGCAGCCGAGTACCTTAGCTACTAGACCACCACGGCGGGGCAATGGCGTGGTTCCTATAGACTGCAAATTGACAAGCATCATTCTTATTAATAAATTTGGTGATATACGTAACCCATCTAATTATGGGTTTTTTTTTACTTCAGTTACCTGTAAATAGAATAATAAGGCATATAATTTATTCTCAGGCAAGTAGTTACATTGAATCGGACCTTTTGTTTTTACTCCTAACATACATATATTTCGCAAAGTGTTTTCATGTGCACATAGACTCCATGTTTTAGTAACGACAAACATTTCAATTCAAGTGCATCATTTCTTACGTACGGTGTTTTTCTTGACTACGCCAAATCTTATGGGTAAGTACAACCCACTATACTGCTATCGAAACTCATTCTACTGAACACTGACGCTAGCTTCCTGAATCGAATAAACTTTTCCCCAACATAGAATTCGTATATGCTTGTATCATTAATTCAACTCTAAGACCCTGGAAATGCTGTACTCAACAGGGGTCAATTCTTGGGAACCTGTTATTTTTATATACCCCAATAATCTTCCTGATAACACCTTGCCAGAAATTTTTCATTCCAGCGATTAATGCGTAGTATATTGGAATATTTCTATTGACGCTGACGTGAGAACTCTTCACAATGATTTTAACACATCGCAAAACTAGACTAAAAATCGGTTGAGGCAACCTTATGTTAAGAAATTCAAGTCGACGCGAATGCGCCGTTCTAAGAAAAGTTGCTTTTTACGTACTGTTTACTTGACACAGTGTGTTCCCGCACATTTCAATCGTAGAGTGCAGGAATCTAAAAATACCGTAGCGTTTATACACCCCGAAAGTTATCCTGGAAGAACCACATTGATTTTGTAACAAACAAAGCTAATCGAATACCTGGATATTTGCCAGAAACTTTTCGCTTACATCAATACCACCTAAAGAGTTCTCAAAACTACATATGCTCTATCAGTCGCACTATTTCGCGTCAGTAAGGTACCTATAGATAAGTTTATCCCATTAAACTTCATTGAAATAATCTAAAACCATTCCACTCGGTTTATACTGATTACGGCAAGCGTAAGACAAAGAATTAACCCACGCATTGCGTAAATGACATGGTTCGACCGCAGAATCACGATAGTAATCAGTAACATCATCACAGTGTTTGCGCAGATCTTGTCAAAAACATAGTAACTACAAAGATGTGAAGGTAAGATCAGCATCCTAAATACAGCATTAGGATCTATTGCAGTATAGCATTAGCAGCATATATCACTCTAAGCCAAAAAAGAGCAATGGGGGTATAGGGGTTGCTCCTTTCAGGGAGCAATTGTATTGCCACTCCCATTACTCCCCTAAAAATAGTAACTGCAGAGAGACGAACCGTTGCTCTCCTTTCAGTTCCTCCTTCGGAGGACGAACAGTTACTTCCACCAGTTGCTCCCCCTAAGACCAACGGTTAGTCTTTACCATTCCTGACGCGTGTTCGCAGTTACTCTCTCAGGACCAACTGCACATGCTTCCTGTTAGTTCTTGTGGAAATGAATATTTATCTCGAGTATGCTTGTCACACGCTCAACACTAGGCGAGAGCTCCCCGGAAGAGCATAGCATGGGTGCCTCTAACACAATAAGTGCACAATATTGAAAGGAAAAGAAATGCTTTATTGTTTTTCTGTTTTTAGCCGACGTGTCAACAATTGTAGAAGTAGACTTCGCCACACCACAGCCAGCACTAACCAAGCACCATAATACATCAAAGGTTTTCTGCGTCTTCCGTGGAAAAACAATCTTGAATTCCTAGCATAGGGCAGTCTGTGTCATCAATGGAGAGAGAAGGGCAACTTCTCCAATTGTGAAGGGGGCGAGTTTCGCAGGACTGGCGTTTCCATCAGGCTAGCGCAGCGGATTGTTACTGCGGGTATATGTGAATCATCTAGTTGCTGCAAGAAAATAGAAGTGAGAGGTTTAACATGCCACAATCAATACATAACAATGAGTCGCACACACTGCAGCAGCGTTTACATTCTAGGATTCATACTGCAAAACGATATGTGATAAAAAGAAAGGTAGGTTTGGCCAAACGTTACTTGGCAAGCCATATAAATTCTGATGGGGTAGACGCTCTCCCCATAATGTCTCAGATAGCAATATTTTGGAAGAAAATGTGTAGCAACTCAAGAAGGCATTATATTTGTAGCACTTAAAGCTACCATTAGGTTCAGTTAACTTGTTTACTATACACAGCTGAGTGACATTTCTATGAGCCCATTCACCAATAAGCTTTCTAAGCGAGATCATGTGTGTGGCAAATAACAGGCATCGTCCGCTCATGTTAAAATACATATTTAGCTCGTGAGCATAGTTGCTCTCTATTCTACTGTTCTATCATAAGCTGCTTCATGAATTGTGCAATACCTGTAGGCACAAGCCGAACATGCAAAGCCTGCTTGAAAGAAACCATTTGCAGAGGCTACATGATAATCTTCAGTATATTTCCTTGTACCTGAAATAAACGGCTGGACAAAACTATAGACATAATAATAATAATAATACTTTATTCATCAAGCGTGAACATGGAAAAGTGCATGGGTACAGATTCACTGGGAGGTCCCAAGGTAAGAACCACAGGCGGGACCTCCCACGAAAAAAAAAAAAGGGTAATCATCAAGCAACACTGAAATACATTGTCAGCAAATAAACACAGCATAAAAAAGAGAAAGATGAAAAAAAACAAAAGAAAACAAAAAACCATTAGAATATTAAGCAGGAACACTAAAAAACAAGGAATACATCGTCAATCTATTTAAAAAAAAATGTGGATATGAATACCACAACAAAAAAAGACATAATAATACAGTTACAATTCGATCAAACAGAAGGGCCTAACAAGAAAGTCTTTAGTTTGGATTTAAAAACGCAAAGTGATTTAGAATATTTAATATCAGAGGTAAGTGAGTTCCAGTGCGAAATGGCCGAGAATAGAATCATTTGTTTGCCGTAGTTAGTGTGTATACACGGAAGTAAGAGATTCTGGCGTGAGGCAAAGTGCGTTGAATTGAGATTATTAGTGATGCAATGAGGGAGAATATCTAAGACAAGGTGATCGTGCAAAACGTTAAAAAATAAAATACCAATGCTGTACCTAAACAGATGATGAAGGGGCAAAACACAGAGCTGATAGAACAGCGGGGAAGATTCTGGTCGTCGATGGGAAAATGTAATGATGCGTAACGCTTGTTTCTGCAGTGTTATTAATGGGGCGATGTGGGTATGATACGTACCACCCCAGGAAGAAATGCAGTAATTTCGGTGACTGTGGACAAAAGCGTAATACAAAGTTAGGAGAGTTTGCAAGTTGAAGTATGGTCTAGCTCTAATCAAAACTCTTATGCCGAACATAACTTTCTTTGAAATGAAGATTACGTGCTCATGAAATTTAAGGTGAGAATCGACTATTACGCCAAGAAAATTAGTGCTACGACGAAGTTCAATTTTAATACCGGAAATATACAGGGAAGGGAACTCGGAAATTTTTCTTTGCGGGGAACTAAAAAGCAGAAAGCAAGTTTTAAGAACGTTAATAGATAACTTGTTGAAGAGACACCATCGCTCGAGGGAAAATAGGTCAGCTTGGAGCATTTGCGTTAAGTTACACATGTTTCGGTGGGAGTTAAAGATGGTAGTGTCGTCAGCATATAGTACGTATTGTGAAGAGGTTAAACAGCGAGGAAGGTCATTAATGTAAATTTAAAAAAAGAAGTGGGCTTAAGATTGAGCCTTGTGGAACGCCTCTGTTAACTGTGACCGGGGGTGATGTTGCTGTGGAAACAGAAACCATTTCTTGCCTGTTTAAAAGAAAGCTGCGTAACAAAGTAAGAGCAGGACCCGTAATGCCATAACGCTCCCGTTTAGTGAAAAGAATGTCATGGTCAATAGTGTCAAATGCTTTTGAAAAATCTATGAAAACAGCAGCAGCAACGTCGCCACGATCAATGAAAGACTTAATTTTATCTGTTAGACATGCAGTCGCAATATTAGTTGATAGGGCAGCACGAAAACCAAACTGAGAGGGGGTGAGTAAATTGAATTTTTTAAGGTAGTGGGAAAGACGGGTCTCAATAAGTTTTTCTAGAACCTTATCTAAGAAGGAAAGAATAGAAATGGGTCGAGAATTATCCATAAAGCGCGCGTCACCTTTTTTGAGTACAGGAACAATTTTTGCTATTTTCAAGGACTGTGGAAATAATTCGGTTTTAAAAATTAAGTTGAATATATAGCAAAGTAGTGGCGCAAGAAGTCGACGTACAAGTTTCAAATGGAACTCATGGAACCCATGAAGGCCCGGTAGTCTTTAATCCTGCAATGGTAGCTTCGATTTCGCCGGAACAAGTAGGAAATAGAAAAAACAATTGGGGGCAACGCAAAAGGTCAGAAGAATAAGGGCACGAGGGAAGTTGTGAGCATACACCCGAAAAATGATTGCTAAATGCATTAGCAATATCTGCAGGTTCAGTAAATGATGAGTCGCCCTGAACAATGGATTTGATGGGCTTGTGCTGAGTAGCGTTATTCAGGAATTCCTTAACTAACTTCCATTTTTTCTTTATGTTGTTAACGCACCTATTGAATTCATTGTCGTAGTAGCGGCGCTTGGCGGCTTTAAGGAGTGAGCACAGAACTTGAGAGTAGCGTTTATAACGTGCTCGGAGATTAGAATTTAAAGGTTTGCGCTTCATCTTTTTGTATAGATTATCTTTTTTACGCAAGGCAAGAAGAAGGGAAGTTGAAAGCCAAGAGCACCGAGGGGCTGTGTAACGCCTATTGGAAGTTATTATTGTTGTACAGTCACCGACAGCATTGATCATTGCATCATAAAATTGCTGTATAGCGATATCAGGATTCGAGACATTGAATATGCTGGACCAGTCTATTTCTGATACAAGGTTTAAAAATTTTTCACGATCGAATATAGAATGCTTGAAGGTTTCAGTTTTGTTTTTTTCCCGCTTGTGCAAGTAAAAAAACACGGGGAAGTGATCGGTAATATCGCAGTTGATAGTGCCAGCTTCTATTGGGGAATCATGATTAGAAAAAATATGGTCAAGGAGGGAATGGGAAGAATGATCTACAACACATGTAGGCGTATTTATCAGTGACTCATAACCGTAGCTACAAAAGGCACTAGTGTAGATCAAAGTGATAGGATTCGCAGAATCAAGAAGATTGATGTTAAAGTCACCCATGATGAAGACATTTTTGTTTTCGAAAGACAACTTATCAAGCACAAGAAAAAGTGCATCGCAGAAATCAGCTGCATTAGATGAAGGAGAGCGGTAAACGGAGCCAAAGACTGTCCTATTAACATTTGAAGCATCAATTGTATCGAGTTGAACCCAGACAGATTCGCATTAGGGAACATTTATGCTTAGATCTTTGCGTCGACAATACGAGAGCTGAATTTAAACGAAAATGGCAGAGCTCCCGTAAGGGCTACCACTACGATGATCGTATTCGCAACTATAGTCGGCAAATCCATACATATCGCGATCTTCACAAGTAAGCCAGGTTTCGGAGAAGCAAATGATGGAGAAATGATGGTTCAAAGTAAATAAATAAAGAAACAAATAAATATAAACCATGCTACCTTCAAACAATGCTTTAAATTTAAGAAATTAGGGTGCACTTGTTCACTCGGTTAACGAGTCACAGCCACGAGATCTGTGAACGAAGTAATATATCTTAAGGCATGCAGAGATATTTTATTTATTTGTTTGACAGTGTCACAGATAGCTTGCCAATACACATATATCTGAGCGTAACAATATGTGAAGCTTTTATTAGTTCAACGTCTTGTTGGTTCACAGCCGAACATGTTACTGCTCTGTTAGACAAATGGGAATAAGCGCACCGTGGTTTCCAAAAAATAAAAAAGCATTATTAGAAGTCGCGCCCGGTGTGAATGTCTGCCTATTTATTTTGTACTGCCTTCTACATGTGCCACAAACACATTTGTTGAGGATGTGCTACCATTCAAGCCCACATTGCATACTTGGTCAACGTGATGGAAATACAAACATTAGGAACACTGCATTACACTTCAGGATCTTTGAACAGCAAGGAAGTTCACAAGAACGTTAAGCCCACTCTTGCACAACTTTAAACGAGAATTTTTTAGAGTGGGGGAGGGGAACATGCCGTGGCACTTTTAAACCCACAAAACCTGCGCAGAAAACAGGATAAAAGCGAGTCAAGAAACGCTGTTATGAAGGCCTGCGCAAGGACAGCTTTGTGAATCTAGGTCCAAGTGTTATGCTTTGTGCAAGCAGAAACCCGTGTAAATAGGGAAAACGTAGTTTTAGTAGCACCAGCGTAAACAAATCTTGCCAGTTGGCTTTCTAGTACACACAGCAATCCCTGCAATGAAAACATAAACATTTTATCTTAACG
The DNA here is from genome assembly GCF_043290135.1 of Rhipicephalus microplus. Classification (NCBI taxonomy): domain Eukaryota; kingdom Metazoa; phylum Arthropoda; class Arachnida; order Ixodida; family Ixodidae; genus Rhipicephalus; species Rhipicephalus microplus. Next base: position 469,854,492 of record NC_134710.1, read on the forward strand.
GTAACAGTGTAAGCACACACACGGGCCAGCGGAGCCATGTCAAATTGTCAGTGCCAGTGTAACTATGGGGCAAGATATACTATTCGCTGGCCAACACATGCGCAGTTTGCTCCCTAAATAACGATGCTTTCATATGCGTAGTACAAAAAGTCTGCACTTACCAAAATTCACTTCCTTTCTGTGTTTTGGCATCAATGGAAGCATCATTATCTACAGTATAACTAGATTTGTGTCATACACCTGAAAAAAAATAGTAAAGGACATGCATCAATTATTGTTTTATTTGGTAGCAGGGAAGTCTGGTTAAGAACCGCCAAGTGGGAATCAGCCGTTATGTGCATGCAGCAAATTACAAACGGCGTTATTGAGGTTGATGAAATTTTCGTCGATTGGTATTGACGTCAAAATGTGACTTCAATGGCTTGCCAAGTTTTCACAGTGGATAAAGATTCCATGATGCAGAATAATGACAACCCTAACGTGAACTTAAAGCATTTATGATTGTATTTCACGATATCAAGTTTTGCGAAGGTTTTGCATCACTAAAGAAATCCGAAAGTTTTCGGTCATTTCTCCTCCCATTGTCCTGTTCATATTCAAAGTACTTGCTTGATGGTGCGCCTATCAAATGATACGTTCAGCGTAGAGGTGAAGCAAGTGACGCAGGGATGTAGGCAGATTTTTTTTTTTTTTTTGAGGTGTGTGTGTGTGTGGGGGGGGGGGGGGGTCCGCATATCCGAATTGGAGGCCGGGCAAGCAAATATGGTCGTCATGCCCGGCCTGAAAACAATCCGTGCCCCACCACCTGGTTATGCCTGCGAAGTGATGCGAAAATGATTTGTTCACGTGCTGCTCTGCGTACACTCTAAAGCTCTAAAAATGCGGCCGAAGGCCCCAACATCCAGCCGTTAACGTTAGATAAAGCCAATGATAGATAAGTACCAGTACGAAGGCAGCTACGACCCCGCCCAAATGTTTTTTTTTTCAAACTAGTTATTGTTGCGCACAAGAACTTTTAACTGCAAAAGTACACTGGCACTGCAGTGGTGACAGAGGCAGCAAGAGGGTATGCAGGCGGTCCGATTTAGTCCGATGTGGCTAGCAATGGATACGGTCAATAAGCAAGAGCAAATCATTTCTCTTTTGATAGTGCAACCACTCAACAATGTCTTCGGAGAAAAAACAAAGAGCCAGCTGTTCGAGAACTCAACATTTTTCACAAGCTGTGAACAAGCATAAATTTGGGGTTTCAAACGCCCCAACTATTGTTAGACTGTAATTACCCACACGGTAAGAGCATTCAATGTTGCTGGAAATGCCACTTACCTGCAAGTTTATGCATGCGCAGTCTTTTGTCCGATGAGCGAACAGGTTTGGAGATAGCTGAAGACGTGTTTACGTTGTGTTTGTTCCCTCCAGCAGCAAAATCGACAACAACATTGAGCTCTCTAAAGGTAAATATACACTAACCTTCACCACAGTTAAGTAGAAACGCAAATCTGCGACACACACACACGATCACAACATAGCATACAAGCTCGCCAACCACAAACCATATGATTATGAGTAGTGCAAACGCGAACCTAGTTGCGCCGAAAAAAACGTGGAGTAGTGGCAGCACAGGCGTCAGCGCAAAGATTTCAGTGTGTTCTCCTGATACACTTATATAAAAAAACTGAGGTATACTAAAACTTATAATTATTTATAAAGAATTGAGTTGAAATTTATTTAGTGCTAGCATACATAAACATTGAATAATGATCACTTTGTGAATTAAATCGCTTGCTATACTAGCACCACACTTGTGCGGGCGTAGATGGTGCAGATTTGTCATTCTGCCCTCAAATTACACGTTGAAGCGTGCTACTAAGTTTTACGGATGATGAAAAGCGCGTCTGGGTCCGCTTTTTTTTTCTCCGACATATTTTTTAAGGGGGTGTTTGGGTGCTTGACCAGCTTGGCTTTGACGCCCTTCCTTAACAGACAAAAGGTGTGTCTAGGCTTTTTCTTTATATCGTAGTTTTGCACGTGTTTCGGCGTTTGGTCCCCTTTGACGTGCCAACTCTCCATGCTGCTGCTGCGTGTGTTAGGCACTTGTGGTAGCAGTATTCTCAGGCCTTCAGTGTTGAGCCAGCGCTGCTATTTTATTATCTGCGGATGCCTGAATAAATCACTGTTTTGGTATGGTGAAGTTTGGCACACAGAACAAATAATAATCTGGCCTTTTAATGTCAATGTGGACGGCATGCATATTTGTGTGCGGTGTCCTTGAGGGGTGTAATCGTTGCGTGACGAGAGCATTTACAGCAGTTCCTCCCTCCGTTGCTCCCTCACAAACTTAGGATTAATACAGTTGCTCCGCCGTTTTCGAACATGTCGGCCATTTTGTTCCGCTTGGTCCTTTCGGAGAGTAACAGTTCGTCTGAAGGAGTACAAACAGCTGTTGCTCCCATTTCGGCCGTTTTCGGCTTAGAGTGTAGTATAGTAAGGTAAAGTATTAGCATGACTGCTCAATGCACCTCCAGAAACCTACGCGAAATACACCTTCAAAGAAGTTGCTTTGCCCCACAGCACTGGTATAGTGGCTAACTTACTCGGCTGCTGACCCGCAGGTCACGGGATTGAATCTCGGCTGCAGCAGCTGCATTTTCGATAGAGGTGGAAATGCTGTAGGCCCGTGTGTTCAGATTTGCGTGCGAATTTCCAGAGCCCTCCACTACGGCGTTCCTCATAATCATATGGTGGTTTTGGGAAGTTAAACCCCACATATCAATCAATCAATGAGTCAAAGAAACTGCTTATTTGCATGCAAAGAATGACAAAGCGGACAATTATCTTCAATTTTTATCTCACGTATTGTGTCATTTGATGCAATGTTAATGCTGAGCTACCGTGGAGATCACAATCCTGATTGTGTATAGGAAGCATTCTTCATCACCAAGACACACGCGTTGCTATCCTAGGTGGTCACTCTTTTGTTGTAGGTTGTTCTAAGTTTTTTCGTCATGAAATTACTGTGTTTTTGTAACGTTTCTGCTAGAAATATTTTTCAAGAGAAATACTATACAAATATGATATGATAAAGCGAAAGTCAAGTACATATTACAATTTATTTCGCATTGGATGTTATTAAATCACATTATAACTGAGCGTGATAGCATAGAGTTTGAAGGGACTCTAAATAGAAACATTTACTTCGTTTAGATTTATGAACTGCACTCTGAGGACTCTAATGTCTCAGGTCTGACTGTCACAAGTTCGTTATTACCGAAGAAGATTAAGGTCAAATTTTCATGTTTAATTTTCGCGCCGAAATGTTCTTTCATGACGTAACAAATTCCAAAATGTATTTTTGTATTTTCGCACCAATGGCTCAATTAAATTTTCTGAAACTTTTTATGCTGAGGCATGTGACCCACAGATAACAACGTACTTCATTTTTATTGATTAGAAATTACGTAGGGACCCAGCACACTCATGTCGAAATCAATGACGCCACGGTGTTTGGTGCGGGAATCTCAAGGTGGCGTCTCCATCTGCAGTTCCTCTTCGCACGTTTTCACGCTTACCAAGCGTCCTCTTGCGGTGAGAGTGCTGTTCTCGGGATTGTGAAATCGTACTTTACTCATACGCAACAAAAATGTTTCACTCTTCCATGTCGCTTTAAATCTCCCTGCGCAGTGCCAGATTTTAAGTCAAGTTTTGAAGATGTGCGCCTGTATATAGCCATGCCTGGTTTACTCGTGAGTTCATTTTATTAAAACTACGTAGCTAAAACAAACGGCATCTTTATGTTGGACAAGGATAGGCATACTCTGTAGTCTTGTGCATGTTCTTTTTTTTCACGATTCTTAAGTTTGTACAGGATCGCAAGATTATGACGAGTGTTAACGCCTTTTTCAGTTGAAAATATCCAGAATAAATCTTGCTAACCATTGCGAAGAAATGAGTATGCGCAAAGTTTGCCGATTACTTCCATTTAAAACATTGTTATATTCCTGCAAACCAATGGAGCGGTGAAATTATTTTTTTGTTTTGTGAATGCTGAGTGATATGATGAATGCCACTATTCCGTGCGTTCTATTTGGTCGAAAGGCAGGTAGTGCTGATAGTAAAAACCAATGTATATACCGTCGCCGACACATGTGTAAGTAACATCCGCTATCACTTCGTTGAAATATGTGTTAGGGCTACAGCGATGTAGGGTATACATAGGGTGGGGTAATATGCAGCAAAGTTTTTAACGTAGTGAACATTTATTTTTATTTCACTCCTTACAACCAAACATCAGTGCAGAAACTTTCCTTTGGGTACCAGGTATATGTGTTACGTAAACGTTGCCAATGTCCAAATCATTATTTTATAAAGGAATAGAAAATGCTCCACATGTGTCATTTTGCCCCTACCTATAGTAATATTCCAAGAACTTTTGTACTTTCTAATGTTTTAATGGTCAAAGCCAGGGATGCAGCGTATCAAAGTGCTTCCTTGATAAGAATAATTCACGAAAGTAATGTTTCATGTACAATTGGACATATTCATCATTGTTTATGATTTCATTTTATTAAGAAGCGAAACCTTGCCTTGACTAAACAGTGAAAAAAAATTTTTCCGCAGTTACAAAAGAGCTGCTACTTGTATGATAATTGACTTTCTAGTTCTGCTCATTTTTTGTGTCAAGCGCCTCTCTGGGCTCATCTTTGACCTTTGGCCTATGGACAGTAGAACGCCGCGAGCTTTCTTCATTCAGGCATGAGCGAGGACTTCCCGCCCTTCCCAGTGCACTGCAATCAGCCTCTGACGGGAGCGAAAGTGATTCTGTTTCCTTCCCCAACAGATACGCGCGCAACAGCCTCCCACGGCAAGCAAGAGAAAGTCAGGCGAGGCCGGCCCATTTATTCGGCGCATGGGTCGCTAATGGTCGCCACGATGACCGAATGCGAGATCACGCTTAAACTGTTCTCAAGCGTGAACCGATAAATGGTTCGGCAAAAAAAAAAAAATGGTGTTTTATGCGCGTAATGCGAATTTTATCCTTCAGTTGGTTACTTTGGTTTTTTTACCGCTACTTTTATCGGTTTGGCCTTGAGCACAGTTTTGCCCCGCCGCGGTGGTCTAGTGGCTAAGGTACTCGGCTGCTGACCCGAAGGGCGCGGGTTCGAATCCCGGCTGCGGCGGCTGCATTTCCGATGGAGGCGGAAATGTTGTAGGCCCGTGTGCTCAGATTTGGGTGCACGTTAAAGAACCCCAGGTGGTCTAAATTTCGGGAGCCCTCCACTACGGTGTCTCTCATAATCATATAGTGGTTTTGGGACGTTAAACCCCACATATCAATCAATTGAGCACAGTTTAGGCATGACCATTAAAATGATGCTGGGAGAGGAACTTTTTCCGTATAACGATGCGCCGCACCAACCTGTATAGCAAATCTTGGGTCGCTCTGTCCGCCGCTGTCCCTCACACCAGAGATATCAAGAAATTTACGAAAGCAGTGCATTATAGGAAACTACAGCGATGATTGAGGAGCGGCTCGCCTATAGAGTCCATGTCTTCACCGGTGGCTCGGTGACAACGGACGGGTCGGTGGCAGCCACAAGCTTTTTCCCTACGCTTGGCCTCCACGAGAAGTGCCGGCTCCCCTTCAGCGCGCCGTCAACTGCGGCTGAATTTGCCGCCATCGACCTCGCGGCGAATCAACTCGCCCGGTTGCTACCATCGTAGGCGGCAGTGATGTGCGACTCGCGGTAGAGTTACTGTATATGCTACCTTTAGGTAACCTAAAGGTAGCATATACAGTAACTCTAACTCGCGGGCCGCTCTTCTATCACTTGCACGAGGAGAGCGCGGCACCACCATCGCGCAACGACTCGCGCCAATGTTCACGGTGATCGTGCGGAGTGGGTGTGACGTTATGTTCCCCTGGGTGCCGTCTCACATTTACGGCAACGACCCAGCAAATGCCCTAGCCAAGGAGGCTCACCCGTCTCTGCCTTCGTCCACGCGGGGTACGTAGCGCAACTTGGTATTGCGCACCATCTGAGGGTGCTACACCCCGACTCACGTGTGGCCACCGGAAACCCCCCAGCACCGCTCCCGAGGACCGTACTCAGCAGGCGTGCTCGAGCCTTCTTCCTTCGTCTACGCACCGACTGCTTCAACAATAGCGGGAGCCCTTCGTGTGCAGAATGTCCGGCGGTGGAGAAGGTCAGACATATCCTGCTGCAGTGTCCGGGATACGAAGAACAACGCCGATGGCTCTTCGACGCCTACGGTCATCCGGGGCTGCCACACATGAGCGTCGACCACCTGCTGTTTCCTCAGGCACACCATCGTCATGCCATACCAACTATCCCCAAGCTGCCACACTTCTAAGCACCATAACACAGGCCTTCGACGCCCTGCTCGATTTCTTCGTTGACGCCGAACTCTTGACACGCCTCTATCCAGGCCTGTACACGCGTGTACCTGTTTGTTTACATCCCGTGGCCCCCACAGAACACCTATATAATTGGCCCCGCCCGTTTCTTTCGGACTTGTCACGTGACCCGCCACTTCCACCCCCCACCCCCGGCCGGTTTGCCTCACGGCTTTCCCCTTGCTGAATGGCAGCGCCGCGAGCCGCGCGCGTGAGTGTTGAACGCGACTCTCCTCCTCTCCTCCCTCTTCTCCTGTATCGTTGCTTTTTTCACTCTCCCTTTTCCACCATCCGCACGTCGTCGCTGTGGTGACTTCCACAAGAGAGACAGTTACTACGACGGGCTTAAATCTTCATTTCCTTTTCCTAATAATTACAGTGCACTAGGCTTGTTCTTTTTTTTTTCGCACTTCGTACGTCACATTATTCCTGTCTGACGTTTCGGAATGTAAGGGTATCATGAAATAAATTGAAGCATTCAACCTTTATGTCATAGAAGAGGACGGCTCTCGGCCGCAGTTCGGGAATAGGTGGGGAAGGGATGGCTGGGTGAACAGCCTCAGCATACTGTACTGCAGTATCATGCAGGAAGTGAATAAAGAAATAAAAATTTGGCAAATTGCAACGCAGGATTTTTTGGTATGTGAGGTCTAACTTCCCAAAACCACCATTAGAGACGCCGTAGAGGGAGGGGGGGGGGTAATTTTGACCACCTGGGGTTATTTAACGTGCACCCGAATCTGAGCACACGGGCCTACAGCACTGCATTGCAGGAACGTAAAATAGTGAAGCCACTTCTCCTCGTATCGGCTTTCAAACAGAACTGATTGTTTTACTGACAACTGATTGGTTTACTCAAGTGAAACAGAAAAGGAAAGGGAAGAAGAAAGAACAAAACACGCGCGCACAATATTTTCAAATAACCGTTTCATGCGAAGAGATTGTGTATGTATTTATTGTTTACTAGTTTTAACAAATACAAATTAGACATAAATATAAAATCAGAGGTCCTGAAGTGAAAACTTTCGGAGAGACCTCCCAACAAAAAATAAATGTGGCTTACAAGAATCTCGGCAAACACAGAGTTATGCATTTTATAACAATACTGATGGTTGGCCTAGTTGGTACTTGCTTACTGACATGCTTTGGCCGCAGAATAACACACACAAAGAAACACTAAACGACAAGCACAAGCGGCACTTCCAACTAAGGTAGACTGGGTGCAAATCTAGACTTAAGTAACAACACATAGACATGCGCAGTCTTCACACAGCCCAACGCTACCCAGCTATCGAACAATCTCTTCTCTGATAAGTACAACGTCACTGACGGTTCGCTGATACAACTTTCACCTTTCTTCTTAATGTAATAAAACTGCGCGTGAGTTAATGAAAGCATATTACATTAAGAATAACAAGTTCAAACAAGTTCAATAATGAAACAAAAGCAAAAAGAAAGAAAGAAAACACAGTAACGACGAAACCGGGTGTTCGAAAGTCAACATAGAAGGAAGTGTACAGTTTTAGCGGCATGGTAAAGGGTTACATAGGATCGACCTAATATACACATCTAAGTACAAAAGTGCACTCGTACAAAGGGGGAAAACAACAAAGCGGTACATGTACGTAGTTGATAGATGTACATGTACATCTATCATTTGGCATTCTATAAGGCGCTGCGTAGACGCTTTAGAGTTTCTGTGCTGTCCTAGGAGTTTCTTACCTGTGTGCGAGTGTGGCACAATTTAAATGGAAACATTAGAGACTTTCCGCTATAGGGACTATGGTAAGACGGCTCTCAAGAATTGGGGAGCGTGTACTTTATGCGCACCCTGCTCTCCTTAATATTTTGTGAAGTTCCTTTCCACGACAAGCTTATCTTGTGAGTGAACGACCCGACTGTAAGGTGACGTCGACCATGAATAGCGTTGCTGTTACAGACGACGCCATTTGATGGAACCAGTCTGCGGTTATCAAGCTGCGTATAGATTATATATATGTTTCGCGTTTCCCCATATGGGTCAAGGGTCTCACTTATATCATTCTCAGTACTTGATATAAGCCAATCCTTCCATGATGCTACGATGTTATCTACCCTGACATGTCCTTGCTTCGCTTAAGACGCCAATGAGAACACAAATGTATTTCAATGCATTTTCACACACCAACCAACTGGTTGTGAAAATGAATATAACTTATTGCGTCTGTGAAAGCTGTTAAGTGGAGGTACTGATCTGGGGAGCGTGTGACAAGTATAGGCAGTCCAAAATGATGAATATTGTTGCAGCCGATGCAAATCGCGTGATCGAATCCCGGCGGCGGCGGCTGCATTTCCGATGGAAGCGGAAATGCCATAGGCCCGTGTGCTCAGATTTGAGTGCACGTTAAAGAACCCCAGGCGGTCGAAATTTCCGGAGCCCTCCACTACGGTGTCTCTCATAATCATATGGTGGTTTTGGGACGTTGAACCACACATATTAATCAATCAACTGTTGCGGCCGACGTAGCGCAACCAAGGTCGACGAAGGTCCCGTCCGCTGCTTAACAGTATCACCCGCAATCCATGTATACTTTTTGCCTCGCAAACCATGTCTATATGTTTCAAATTTTCAGCGCAATGATTTTTTTCATTTACTTTACCATTTACACGGAAACTCCAAGAGTATTTCAGTCGTTGCTGTGAGGTTATGTGTAAAGTTGAAACTAAGAGGAAATTCATTGTCCTACGCGCGAAAGCCGCATGCAAGGGTCCCGGAGAGTCTAGCTGCGTGGCCCCGAAAGAAAGGGCGTACTCTGACCGGCCGGTTGTCACCTCTCATGATCGGGCACACCGTATCTTTACACGGTTAGCATACCCCGTAAACAGCAAGATATCCATAAGTTTGAGTATCTTCACGTGATTTTTGATTAAAAACAAACTCATAAACCAACACACTTTCAAGCGTGTATTTACAATTATGATCCTGCTACCGTCTCGCTTGACTCTTGTTGCACACCTTGCCTTCAGGGAGCTGGAATCCTAGCTCTCAAATCTGTTTTGCTCATACAAAACCTACTTTGATAAACGCATAGAAACAGACCTTAGGGCTTGTGCCATTCGCAACTCGTCACGTTTTCTGGAGGTGTCAGCATGATCAAAGTTCGCTTATATAATAACTATAGGTGAACAAGGCGAGTTTTGACCGAAATTTCTGCCAAGGCGTTAGGCAGCTTCCAAGATGACCCCCGATTTTTATAGTGAAAATAGAACCTGCGAATTCCGTTGCTTACCGAGTGCGGATGCACCAAAACACGGTGAATGGATAGCGTACGTTTTCTCACTCTCTGTAACCCATGAGGGCATGCAGCCGCAATGGTATATGCGAAGCCGAGCAAAAGTAAAAGTATGGGAATGCTTCACACTTTTCATATCCCAATACTTACTTGTCACAAGTAAATTAAACATCGAGGTTTCATGCAAGCCCAGGATGCCCACAATATATACTGCATAGACTGCGGCAGCGAATACACAAGCTAACTGCACGCATGCTAATTCATATTGGGCGAAATGTGAGCCATCATAACCATATAGCTTTTTTTAGACAAAACAGTTAAAAGAGTACCCGACTGCGTTGGTATCATCCACGTAGCGCGACGAAAGTTTTGTGAAAATTGAGCTCCTGAACATGAATGACGTAATGATGTGCGTTATGGCGTGGCCTTTCGAGTTTTCGTAGTGAAATGTAGCGTTTCTTCAAAGAAAAACGCATGCAAATATGTTACTTTCAGTGAAATAAGCGTACAACTGACGCTTGTTACCTTCATTCAGTTGCTGCTCCTACTTAGCTATCTACTGGCGAACAGATCGGTAGTTTTTTGTTTTTGGGGTGGGGTGAGGGGGGGGGGGCGGGGTCGAACTGTTACAGGCGGAAAACAATAAGTGCCTTTTACTTTGTACACTGACTGAAATTAGCGCAAAAGTTAGGAAAAGAAAGAAGAAAGGACATACTACTGCAGCAAGATTTTTGCAAGCATCTTATCTAGAAATATTAAAAGCTTTGCCGTACAGAGTCGTCCCAACATTGGACTCGAAACAGCGCAAGCATGTTTAGCCTTAGACTCATTGTTTCACCTCCCACGTTGCCATGCTACTCGTATTGTATATGCTAAGTAGAGTTTGGTTCACAGTGTAGTACTTTGAAACTTCTACCCTTTCTTTTATTTTTGAGCTACTTTCCACTATGTAAACATCGCGGCTAGCCGAATGGATTTTTTATGAAATTATTACATGCATGCATTGCCAGGGCTCTGTAATGCTGGTAGAAAACACACCACGCAGTGACTTTCATTCCGTATTCCGTTCCGATAATTCCAAATTTTAACTTGCGGAATCCATATGTTTTCTGTAAAAACCTTACGAAAACGCGCAGAATTATTGAATTGTATACGGAATGTTTCAATAGGGTTACGCCGCTATCACTGCTTGTTTATGGGGCCAACGATGTTTGAATAATTTCTTTACCTGGAAACAATTTTAGCGTGTTCATACACACGCTTGCCTCGTTTACTAGCTCAATTCAGAAACTTACACAAAATGTTGGCTTACTCGGTGACGACAGTATGCGTTTGGTTTGTGTCTGACTATCGCACTTTCAGCACTTTATAGCGTAGGCACGGTTTTTTTTTTCTGTGCGAAAAAAAAATTTGGATTCGTGGTACCGGGCCTGCAGTAAGGGCAGAGCTTGGTAGCCTTCCTTGTTTCTTTTTTAAAGACGATAGTCTTTCTTGGGGCCCTTCGACGCAAAAATTTTGGTCTGTCTGTCTGTACATTTGTTTGTCCACTCTATGGCATCGGCTACTTGAAAGGACTGACCCCATCTGCAGCGCCCACCTATGTTGCTCAAGGTTGAGCATTCATGCTTGTGCAATTGTCAATTAAAAAGACATTATGGCGCATGTCTGGGGCAACAACACGTATATATTCTGCATGTGCGTTTCTTACTAGAAAAGAAATACATAAGTAATTTTAAAGACCGTAGCGCTTATCACGCTGCGCTCACCATGCAACGCTTGCACGGAAAGGCGAGCGTTTCCAACGCTTTGCTAAATCAAACCAGTGTTGGCACCTACCCGTCGCCTTGCGTTCTACACTTTATCACCTCTGAGACGCACACCCGTCTTAGAGCCACGCGTGTTGTTTTCTAAGACAATTGCCAGATGGCGCTTATGTCTCACGTGTGGCGTGCCTTGATGCGCTCGTTCGCTTCACTGCACAAACGCAGCGCCTCCAGAATACCATTTAGCAATTTTCTTGCAGAGAACATCAAATAAATGTCTTGTTCACTCTCTCCACACGCAAGACTATCATTTTTAGACGACATTTGCAGATTACATGCAGATACGGGGCCAATTTTTTTTATCTTTCTCTCTGTTTCTTGAATCTCTTTTTTACATCTGTTTATGTCTACTTCAAGCTTTCCTTCTTCATCTATTTCTGTTTGTTCTATGTCCTGCCCTCTCTGTGCCTTTTTCTCCTTATTTCTCTCTTTATTTCCCTTTAGATTTTAGCCCCGCCGTGGTGGTCTAGTGGCTAACGTAATGGGCCCCTGACATGCAAGTAGTGGGATCGAATCTCAGCTGAGGCGGATGCGTTTCCGATGGCGGTGGAGTGAAAATGTTGTAACCCCATGTGCTCAGATTTGGGTGCACGTTAAATAACCCTAGGTGGTCAAGATTTCCGGAGCCCTCCACTACGGCGTTGTCACTCGTAATCATATAGTGGTTTTGGGACGTTAAACCCCATATATCAATCAATCCTTTTGATATTGTTATTTGTTTTTCTACCTATCCATGTCTGAGGACCTCTTTCATTTTATCGCACTTGTTCTCACCTTTTTTTTTCTGTATTTTGCTCCTTCGTTCTCTCGATTTTCAATCTCTCTCTTTTTTCGCACATTCGTTTTTGCTTGACACTCGCACCTGCTGTACACGGCTGTGGGGCTTACCCGATTCCGGCGGGGCACGCACGCTTGAGTAGTTTGCACAAGTGACCGATAGCTTGAACCTGGGTCGGCAGCCTTTTTTATGCGGAGGACCGACGTGCAAAATGCCGACACAGGACGCCTGTGTGGTCAATTATCTTAGGGATGGCGGGGAGGCTTTGCGAAGCGAGAAAACTGGGTGAATTGACAAAGTTGTATAAAACCGGAGTAAAAATTTGGTTCATTTTTAGGACGCCTTTAAGGAGGTTGCTGTTAACAAACATATTTTAATGCAAACTTGAAGCGATCATTATTACTTCTCCTCTAAATCTACATGAGGTCAAAACTGCCGTTTCGGGCTTTGATCAGGCAGAAAGTGACAAGGGCAGGAGATGGGTTCTAACTATAGGTGCCTGGGACCGCATGATAAAGCCCCGCGGACCACAGCGTGCCGACCCCTGGTTTTAATAGTCTCATCTTCATTGTAATGAGAATAAAGAGCGCGCATGTGATTTATAATAATTATTTCTTTTACGATGGAGCACAAGACATTGCCAGTTTCTACAACTTTGCTGTTTAAACGATGGTTTTTATAGTTGCCCTTGGTGTGACTTCTTTTTCGCCTCACCTTAGCATCAGCGATGAATGCGATGGATTGCATGACAGCTATGTGCTACAGAGCACATTTTGAAACAATTTAAACTGTTACGTTGTTCTTAACATTCCTGAATATTTGGCGACACTGCGAAAGCGAGAATCTTGAGCATAACCCACAAATTCCTGTCATAATCAAAACATTATTCTAGGGATCACACCTGCTTAAACGTTTTCGCATCTCTGCAAGTGATACCTTTCCTTAACAATGCATATGAGGTGTATTACGATCAGAAGTGCCTAGGTCGGCTTTCTCAATCAGTAGCCGTCCCATAGTGCATGCATATGTAAAAGCTGACCTACCGGTTGCCTCGCACAGAGACGTGACCGTTCTCCCTGGGGCGTGTCCCCGTGAGGTGCCCAACCATAAATTGGTCGGGGTGCGGCAATGTGAAGACTGCGGCAGTAACTTGGGTCGCGTGCGTGGTGTGTTCGAGGCTCCATGTTTTCAAGCGTGCTAGCCTCCCTGACGTCGAAAACCATTTACATCTAAACTAAGTCGCACATGAATGGTGACCTCGTCTTGTCACCAAAATGTTTCCTTTTTTTTTCTTTTGTCTCTTGCTTACTTTTTTCCTCGTGAGTAGCACGGTTCAGCGCGCTTATTCTGCTGAAATGAGCGTCTTCGAAATGACCTTCTGCTACTGTGTGTATAGAGAAAGAAAAACGTGCGCATTCTGGCAGGCGCTACTGATTTTGGAGGCCGCTTGAGCTTTACGTTCAATGGCACACAATGCGTTGGCGAAATTGGGACCCGTTCGCATTTTTATTTGCCAGCAAGCTTCGCATTTCGGCGGGCACTTCAACCATGCCTCGAGAAATAAAGCCTCTGAACGCGTACCGTTGGTCCTTTTAAGTCATCCTGGATTGCCTACTGTCAGGGAAGTCGCAAAGTTTCCGCGGCACGACCGTTCGTCATTCTGCTAATTCGCGAAATGTGCGCGTTGGTAAGCCTGTCATTACGCATGCCATTGCACCTGCATACTTTGTTGATGCATTTGCTGGTGACAATGACTAGCTATTCCTGAGAGCTTGGTAATGGGTGTGCTATTCCACCCTTCACTGGTTATGCGATTCACATATGCCTTGACTCATGGCGCAATTCAACGCTTCTGCAATGTGACATTAGATGCATGCGTTAAGGCAACTCGTCCCATTACGTGATATTCGTATAGGTTTTTTTTTCTTCTCGGAAGAAGTTGCAAGCAATGGCATGGCTGTGTAGTACAACACCTGTTTGCCACGCAGAAGGCTGGGGCTTCGATTCCCACTCGAGGATGAGATTTTCGTTATTTATTCATCAACTTGCATACATCTCGATTTTTCGCTCCCACCTCACGCCAATTTTGCGCTCTCTATCAATAGACAGTTTTAATTTCACGTACGTAGAGGCTTTGCGTACGTCAAGCTTCTACGTGTAAGCAGTGCACATGCGCAAACATAGCAGCCGCGCGCAGGACTCACGGATGTACGTGGGACTCGATCTTTGCGAGCGTTTTAGCGCACGTGGACAGCATCGCGCGCGCACTCAAATGAGTTAGCGTGACGAGCGCGACAACAAAATAGCGTGTAGAGAATTGGTTACCGTGCAGTGATCATGATCGCCAGCATATGAAGCTACGTGGTAGCCCTCAGAGCGCGTCGCGTACGTGTAGCTAAAAGCGTTTCTGATGGCGTGCACGTAACGTACGTGGACTTTTCACGTTTGCGTACTTGAAGTTCCTACGCACGTGAAACTAAAACTGCCTAATAACGCGGAACAGTGGTATAGTTAGTTACTTTTCTCGTGGGGCACCTGAAGCATACTTTATGCAGGTTCAAGCGTGCGTTTCTTTGGGTGTATGTATGTATATATATATATATATATATATATATATATATATATATATATATATATATATATATATATATATATATATGTGTGTGTGTGTGTGTGTGTATATATTCCATATATATATATATATATATATATGCAGAAAATGAATACTTTCGGGGAGAGGGAATGAAGTACAGTACGTTGGTGCTAATAACCATTACTTATTTCTTAGACTCAAAGAAATATACGGAGATCTCTCAAGTCACTGCAGAAATGTCAACCTTGTAATAATTAAATGTAGGACCCTTGCAATGAAAAAGAAAGCTTCTTTCCGAAAGGAGAAATAAAGCAAAAACTAACACAAAAGGAGCCATAAAATATGTGGTGGGGACTTTGCAAGTGTTTTCGCACTCTGAATCATTCAGTATAGCAACGCTGCATGCAATGTGGCACACTTGGAAGCATACGAATCACAATCGTATTTGTGAACTATACGGGTGCGGCACGCGTAAATACTTTAATAGAAATTGTATGATAGTAGCAGTAAGAGAAGTAGGAGAGAGAGCTCAATTGTTTTAATTACATTGCCACGAAGGCTAAGCAATGCGTTATCAATATTATAGGCGGCTGAGGCAAGGTCACGGCAAGTTTCAACGTGAGATTGAGGAGATCGTTGGGAAGGGTACAAGCAATGCAGCCTCGCGCATCCCTGAAGCTGCTTGTGAATGAGCGCTAATAGAGTGGACAAATGAGTATATCCCGTTTTTTTTATTAGCGCTTCATTAATACGAGGCCACACGACGTGGTTCTTGGTCGTACTGTGCGCACTGAGTACTACCGCGCTGGGCTTGATTGCATGCCCGCCCCCAATCTTCGTCTTCCTTTCGGGGCCACAGAAAATATTCGTGTGCTATATAGGCCCTGAACGTCTTTCGACATGGAGTTGTTGCGGACGCCCTAAAGAATAATTCTTCAGTTGACAGCGAAAGGCTGTTGGTTGTGCACGCTGTTGGTTCGATACAAGATATATCGAAGCCACGAGTGGTGTTATTTCCTTCTTTCTCTATTGCGCCTTGGTTTTCCTTATTACTCTCAGTGAACGTGAAAGCAAGGACGTGACGGAATGGAACACGATGGTTCCGTTCACGGCGCATTTCGGTGAGGGCCAAGTAATGCTCGTTCAGTGGTGCAAGGTCCACTCTGCATTTCTACATCACACATTGCTTGCGTATTAATCGCGCTAATGCCGAATAATAGACGCGAAAGCGGAGGCTGCCGTATTTTGCACACATTTTTTTGTAAAGAATGCACCCAGTACATTTCCGTCGCCCGGGCGTGATTGCGCGGCCGCATTTTGTGAGCCCGGTATTGGTGACCCAAATCCTTCAATTCGTCATACTACCGGTTTCGAAAGTCGAGTCAAGGTGACTAGCCACCGAGACAGCGTTCATCCGGTCAAGTATTTAGTGTCACTTTATATATTTTATCGGTCGCGTGACGCCAGCTTGTTTGTTTGTCACCTGAAACGTGACCTTGTATGCTAAAAGTTTAAGAGAACAAAGCATTGTACGCCAAGTCGGCAGCTCACACACCTGATCTCTTAAACGCTCGCTAACGGCCCCTGTCCGTCGTCAACTTTGGGCCGAAATGTTGCTATACCATGGTGCTTCGATGAGAAAGTGCTTGGAGTAAACTCCAGTGAAAGAAAGACGCGCTTAGTCACTATAGACATCACCACAGAGAACTAACTGCCCTGGATCCGCCAGTTTGCTATTGGTGGTATCCGTGCCTTTCCAAACGACTCCATGTCAACATGAGCGACTATGGGTACCTGCCCACTCACTGCTCCATCAGGCGAATCTTACGACGGACGACCGTGAAAAATGGCTAAGTTAGAATTCCGAAAATGAAAGCACGCACACCAGGCTGATGTTTTTGTAGCCTAATAGTAATGATGGCCGACGCAAGAATTATAGGTAAATTGCTGATCTAAATATGATATAAAGAGTTAATTGACATTTTAAGCAGGTTATAATTACATACCGCGAATCACTTGTTGTCACGCTTCGCAGTACAAGTTAACTTGATTCTCAGCACATGCGCGCAGTAGAGCATCGAGCAAAGAATCTGTTGTTACGTTGAGGCAGACACAGGAGAAAGGCGCGGACTTGCAGTATATTTACACAATGTCTCAGCGTGGACAACACGGCCGAACGCGCGCTAGTCTAAAAAGAAAGTCTGATCGTGTTCCTTGATGTCGTTCTTAGTCCTCCGACATATTCATATAACATGACAGCCTGCTGCTGAACTACCTTACCACTGGTTTTTTACGTATTCGGACTATAAAGAGGATGCTGTAGGCGTGTATATGCACAAACATAAGAGAACTGGTCCCACTGCGACCAGTTCTCTTCTGCCGCAGTGGGACCAGAATCGACTGGTCGCACTGCGGCTATGGTCCGTGCTCATGCTCTCTTACTTATAAATCCTCGCTAACTAGCTCGCTCTCTATCATATAGGCCAGGCGTTGACAACCTCTGGCCTGAGGGGCAGTTTTAGGCGGCCCCACGGCACGATAAGAAAATCCCCCCTCTCGCCTAGCTTTGTGACTTTTCGTGTGAAGGCTATAACATCGCAGTTGTGACTTCAAATAGGGTTTTCGATTGCAACCAACATCTGTAAGTGGCACCCTTGTGCATGCTTCCGAAAAATAAGAATTGTTTTTATTCTAATTTTGTAAATTACTGTTAATTCACCGAACATTTTTGCCTTAATTGCAAAACCTCCCCCCACCCACACCCTTTACCGTATGGCCCCTGCTGTGTCAGCTTCGTGCGAAGCGGGCCATTGGCCTCCAAAGGTTGCCGACCTTTGGTCTAAACTGGGGCTGCATCTTAGTTTAAGCATCCAAGAAGAGATGAACAATGGGCGTAGATCTTTAAGAAAGGGCAAAACACAGTGCGTCTGTCTCTTTGTCGACGTCGGTTACCTGGCGTAGCAGACGAAACTGTCCTCGGTACCTGGAGGAGGGTTTAGCAGCGGAGGTGTTATGCGGTAATTTTCAGCTGATCATCTCGTGCGCTTACCGAGCGCGTATAGACCCAAGAACAACTGCGGTTCCTGTCCCACCACCGGTCTATGCGGCGTGCCTGCCACAGCAGCTGCCGTTTGTTATACGGTGGTGCACTGGTATAGGAATAAAAGCCTTGTGTATGTAAGCATATGAAGCTGACAATCAGAATGGCAAGTGTTAGTAAAATTCTTCTTTAACAAAACATTTGGCCCGAAACGTGCGTTTCACCTAAATTCTTCTCAAGGGGTTGCTCAAGATCATGATGAATGCTGAAAAGATGGGGCCATTCTAGTGCCGTCCGAAAGGTGTACTATGTAAGGCAAAACTTCACCGTGCTCACGCATTCATTGCATAACTCCCAAAAGACATTTAGAACCCATCAGTTCTCCTCGTCACCAACCTTTACAAGGTGAAATCGGGGACAAGAGTTTCCGCACTTTCGATTGATTCGCATTTGTTTGCAGTGTTGACTGGCCGCCTAGCTTAAACGGCATGGTGGCCCATGCACACTAAGTTATTAAAGAATGTGTTTCAGCAGCAACCTTCACTCACTCCTCATGCTTGGAGGAACATTTTTTAGGAGCGGACCAATGGCAGTTCTTCGATCTATCTCTGACGGCATTTTGTAGTCAGCATGAATGTGCGAACACATCCCTATAGGTATTAGGTTTGCTTCAAGGTTAGTTTGTTTCAATGATAGTATTGTAATATTGTGACAGATGTGTTGCAGGAGGCTTAATTATCTGACAGTTACTTAGTGCTGTCATATGTTGAATTGTATTGGAAGATCCAGATGAACTTTGTTTTCTCTGAGTGGAGCAACCACATTCCATGCAATGGCAGATTGGGAGCGACCGCAGATTACGCTTGCTTCGTGGAGCAAGAATTCTTGCTTCACCAAAATCGGCGGATTTGACCGGAAGTTCGTAAGCTCGTACCGAAAGTATTCTGTGCCCCCGAGTTTCATCTCACCACAGCCGGATGTTCACAGTCACCGGCTGCTGTGGACGACACGCTTCGCGCCGGCTCTCTAGATTTCCGCGCAGCAACTGCCCCCTTCAAGTAGCACCCGTTGCCGTCGCACATTTGGCATGATCAATCCGACTCGGGATCAACACGCTCCGTTCGTGATCCGGGCGATCGTTGGTGATCTGCCATTGAAATTCAGCATTAATTTATTCTGATACCTCATGGGTTTTATGTTTGGAACATTGTGTGAGGGAGGAGGGACAAGACTGTAATAAACAAGAACCAGAAAATTGTTCAAGATATGGTGAATTGAACATTACAATCACGAAAAATAAATTAATAAATATATGCATGGAATTAAGGGCAGAAAAACACGCTATTCAATGATAATATATACATGTATGTATACAGAAAGACCACAGTTCGGGGATATATGTTATGCAAAATTACAATATAAATGTATGGAATAATAAAAAGTCTTGCGTCGAAGCTTCCTTACGTCTGTACGACGTATCTTCTGCCCCTCTGTGCGGCGTCGCAGTGGAAGCGTACGCCCCTATTTGATCAAACTACTATTTTACAACATCCCCGCCGCGGTGGTCTAGTGGATAAGGTACTCGGCTGCTGACCCACAGGTCGCGGGATCGAATCCCGGCTGCGATGGCTGAATTTCATATGGAGGTGGAAATGGTGTAGGCCCATGTGCTCAGATTTGGGTGCACGTTAAAAAAACCCTGGTGGTCGAAACTTCCGGAGCCCTCCACTACGGCGTCTGTCATATTCATATGGTGGTTTTGGGACGTTAAACCACGCATATCAATCAGTACTATTTTACAACAGATGCATGACAAAATGGAAAGAATAATCACGGAATCATATATGATGAGACAGGCGTGTGCTTATGAGATGTACCATCCTCTTATCTCTCTTCTAGAGAAATACATTTCGTGTAAGCAGCCAAACAGCGCACGCTGTCACCTGCACCTGTCGAGTGAATTCTATCTTACCTGAGATATTTGCTATGCCACCCTTGTGCGTGTATGTAGGAGAAAACTTCCTGAAATAAGCAGATGTTTGTCTTTTCTTTGTGTATGCGGTGTCTCGATAGACACTCTGAGTGTATACGTTAAAAACGTGATTACCCAAGATGGCATTATTAGCGCATTTTCATTAGGGCATTGCGGTGCGCCTGAAAATGGGCCAGAGGGTATCCACTGCCGAAAGGCATATTGAAGGAACATCATACTCCGAGTGATTCTGTTTATCGACAAAAGCCTGTCTGTGCCGAATCGCGAGGTCTTATAAGTACGTGCCCTGTGGTTTGGTTGAACAAATCGAACTGTGATTTCATTCATTGTTTTATCAATTACAGGCAAAGACCAAAAAAGTGGTATTCATAAACTAAGTATTCGAATTGTGTACCTCGTTTAATACCATCTTTCGTTTGAGATGAGAGCCATGCAGTTGTACTTTAGTTCTCCTAGTATTGACCAACCTTTGGGAATACGCATTACAAATATTAGGAACTACACTGCTTGATTTTGTGAAAGGTAAAGTTTTCCTTCAAAGTAGCTTATAACGAAGAGTTCTCTGTAACAGCGTTTATGAAGACACATTGTTTCACGTAGCATGCTTTGTGACAAATGTTATAAGAGATATCATGTACTTTTGTTTGCACGAACGTTGTTTTAACTGACAATTCAGAATAACAACATTTTAGAAAATACCTGCTGGTTTTACAGTGCATGCATTCTATACAAATTTTGTTCAGTTAAACTAACTTCTAAATGGTGAAAATTTGTTTTGAGTAAATTTGATCTGCAGGCTTTGACTCACTTTTCAGATCAATTCAATGAAATTTAGTGCTCTGAAGCAATGGCGTACCCAATGTTGCCACCCTCAAATCGCCCATCCATCGGCACCAGTGAAACAGCGCTAGTGCATTCATCGCCGGCGAGACAAAGTGTCCGTGTGGGAGACTACAACTATTGCCACCTGCGCCTCAGCATATGATTTGGAAATCGTATCTTGTCTTCGTCCGAAACCAAAACAATACGAATGGGACGAAGAGGCTGTAATGGCCGAGATCGATTCAAATCCTGTGTCTATAGGAGAGACTGTTGGTCATGTTAGAAAGTTGCGAGACATTGCGTCACGTACCATGAGCAAGCTGCGCCAGAAGCAGAAAATGTAGACCTTCTGGACACCTTTGTTTCTTCTTGTGCATTAAGGGCACGTGTCAGAATCAAAATTATACAATCCTTTAAAAAAGTTGCATTGTTCAAGTTTTACTTCATTTTTGCTGTGCCCAATGCTGTTCCGTATTCCAATCAATTTTTAGTGAACTTTCAGTTACGTGAACTGTTTTTTTGGATCCCTTGAAGTTCTCTGAAATGAAAGTTCAGTGAACAGGACGTTTTAGGAACAAGCGCGAAGTATTTACAAGAAGAAAATTAAACTGGTTAACCACATCAAGCAAATGAACGAAGGACATATGGTAATGCTTTACTGTCATAGGATGCTCACTGTGGTATTTTTATATTTTTATGATATCTTTATTTAGATAGGATATTTTGTGCAGTATTTTTAATTTTACTTCAGTCATAGTACAATTTGTTACGTTGCAGGGAGCCCCGTGATTGTGAAAAAAAAACTCTGTTCAGGTGCTTATCTGTTGCAGTGCTATCGATCGTGCTTCTATAACGAAAAAGTCGGGCGCATGTATACCATGGCCACCGTGGATCTATAGGCGTTGTCTTCGCAGCGTGTCAGAATTACTGACACTGGCGCGCGGTGAGGAAGCGCCTTCTATCCCTGGCAAGCTGGCCGCTCGCGCGAACGCTTGTTTCGCTCGCTGCTCGCTTGAAAAAACCACAATACGGTTTCGTAATGCCCACTACAGTGTGATGAAACACCGTTGGCCGTAAAATGAGTAATAAGAATTTCTGCTATATTGACCTCCTCTAAATAACTAATAAAAATATAAAAACTATAACAAAGTGGCAGGTGATGATAAGCGATGAGTCCTGGGTTCATTCGGTTGTGGTTAGCAACTTTTTTTATTGCGATAGCAATCACGTACATAGTCTCGATGGGCTTTTACCATCACCGTCTTCGTCATGCCACGTATAAATACCGAATTGATAAGGTCCTTTGGGCAACGAACGCGGATGAAGCAGAGATAAAACAAGTCGACCCATCTCCATCGCTCATATCTCCATCGCTCCGACACATATGCGATTATATATCCCCCCCTCTTAAACTGGGGAGCTATTCTCGCTAAGTGCAATTCGTGGACATGTTTAATTTATTGGAGCGCGTTTAGTTACGCAAAAAAAAAGGTAAGTCGTGACGTCTGGCACGCTTGATCACGTTGGTGTTCCGAACCTGCCAGCACATACTTCGCTTAAAAAAATTAGGTGGACAAAACGTAGTGAACTTTTGAACAAACTTGAAGAGTCTGCAGGTGCCTATGAAAGTGTTGATATGTTTAAAGAGCGTTGCAGGGAATGTGTGCAGGCAATCAGGGCGTCAGTCGGGCAGCCACGTTAAATTTAATTCAAGGGCTGATGTGGTAAAAGTTCATGCTTAGCCTCAGAGATGTGCGTCCAAAGGCGGATCTCTCGGGGCAGCATTCATTGTGGCGAAACGCATTTCATATTTCTCATTCGTGTAGTGAGCTGTGAAAGCTGCGTGGCTTCAAAATGACGCGGCGGAAGACCGGAAACCGGTGGCGTGCTCCTGCCAATTAGGTAAGGCCGAATTGGACATGTCCACGGATTGGACACTCCGAAAATAGCCCCTCTGGCTACACTGTACCCTGGCCATTGAATGCTCAAGCAGAGAAGAAACACCCCTCCCGTCTTTCACGAGCGTGAAGAGGCGCGAGGGGGTAGGGGAGGGGTGTGTCTCTCGAGCAGCTGTATCTCGTTACACCAACATTTTGTAGAGTTAAGTGAGACCGCATTCAAAAGAGTTAGTGGCCAGCTTCATTTCGTCTAACATTAATATTTGTTGCTATCGCATTCATTGCTTCGTCCTGGTGGTGAAACCGGCACTTTTTTTTTTAATCCAGGGTTCTTGTTACGTGAAGCAGCCTGTCTGCACGTGGGGACGCTTCCAGGTTTAACTAACTATATAAGGCGCCATTGACGAGACAAAATACCAAAGACACGTGTCCATCTCTCCCATGACAGGTGGGATTTTTTGCGGGTACGGTCAAATTGCGAGACAAAAGATGCTTTATCTCTCATCGCTGTAGCGATATAGGCGCATCGTGGGAATTCTTAATGATTGCGTCACCCGATAAACATAAACTCTCAGAAAAAAACAGCATATGTTGCCAACTTGTCCTTTCTTAAAAGAGGCATGTCAACCCCTAAGAAACTTCACACGCCTTTTTAAAGAACGTCCTACTCGTGGCACGTCCCGGCTACCTTCGAAAGGAGTCAAAGGACTTGTTTTTCTTTTAAAATTAATTGATATATGGGGTTTAAAGTCCCAAAACTACCATATGATTATGAGAGATGCCGTGGTGGACGGCTCCGGAAATTTCGACCACCTCGGTTTCTCTACAGTGCACCGAAATCTGAGCACACGCGCCAACAACATTTCCGCCTCCATCGGGAATGCAGCCGCCGCAGTCGGGATTCGATCCCGCGACCTACGTGTCAGCAGCCGAGTACCTTAGCCACTCGACCACCGAGGCAGGGTTTCTTTTTTTCTTTTTTTAAATTGCGTAGGACATATATGGAGAGAGGAAGGTGCCTGTTTCACGCGAAAGCTCCCCACGCGCGCCGTGTCGGACACGGGACTGTGAATACAAATTTACCACGAAGCGCTGTCGAACAGCCAGGCTCAGTCCCTGCTTTACTGATCGCTGTTGCTGACTCACGTGGTCGATCGTGCCTTGCGAGTGTCGCGACTTGATTAGGACGGGTATACGATGCCACTGACATCAGAACTGGAAATTGCGAATGGCACGTCTGTGAAAAAAAGAAGAGTTAAGGGAAAGAAAGTAAAGTAAGGTATTTATTTAGTGAGGTTGGCGTGCGAAACAACGAGTGTTAAGGAAAAAAGCAAAAATAAGACAAAAAGAACAAGGAGGGGAGGGGGGTGAACTGAGTTTGTGTCGATAGAGTAGGATAGGGTAGGGCTGGGCTCTGCGCCGAGTCATAATTCATCTGGGTTTCAAGAAAATCGAGTCATTTTACTTCGTCAGAACATCTATCACATGTGAATCGCTGCTCAACGTGAAAATAACATGACTTAATGGCCAAAAGTCTTAGATAAACGCCGTGAAAGCACCAAGAAGTGGTCAGAAGGCATGATCGATCGATCGATCAACCGACCGACCGACCGACTGATTGATTGATTACTATGTGGGGTTTAACGTCCCGAAACCACAGTATGATTATGAGAGACGCCGTAGTGGAAGGCCCTGGAAATTTCGACCCCCTAGGGTTCTCTAACGTGCACCCAAATCTGAGCACACGCGCACCCAAATCTGAGCACACGCGCCTTCAGCATTTTCGCCTCCATCCAAGATGCAGCTTCCGCAGATTCGATCCCGCGACCTGCGTGTCAGCAGCCGAGTACAGAAGGCGTGTTTATATCTGCGTAAAACGTAAAGAACGTGAACTAGAGAGACAGATTCAAGCCTCCTTTTCGAAGTTTCAGTATCATTGTATATTTAAATTGTGTTTGAAAGTCATAAAGCACTGGTGTGTTGCGCCGGCTGGCGGAAGAGCCTTAACGATGAAATATGGAGTTGCGTAGTCTGATGTTTTATTGCACATTTTAATTAGTGCTTGAGGTTAGAGTATATGTAAATGTATCTCTGCTCGCTTTATTCTTTTCATATTACGAGGTAGATGGAGCTGACATGCAACACGATGGATTCCCTGGAACACGTTCATTGATGAGTTGGTGCAATATGCCTATAGATTTCTCAGTCACAGTGGTGACATGTATCTTTCTTAGACGCCTCACCTTTCCGATATTTAATCCTTCCTTGCAATGTGTCAGGACATTTCTAGTGTGATCTATTTATTGTTGGCTGTCTATAGTCTTTCTGTAGAACATCGATCTTCTTTAATTTCTTCTCTTTCGGTGAATACTACCATGTCAAGAAACTTCATTTTACGGAAAAAGTCGTTATATTGTCACAAACTATCACTAAGTTTGATGACTGCTGCTTTCGTTTAACTTTGGGTTGTTGCTTAGGCCTTCTTCTTTAGTATGGCTATAAATTTCTTAACTGCATGCTACTCTTGTTTTCCTCGGCCAATTTCACACAACGGGTGTTGTAAATTTTAGCAAAATGGACCGGGTAAGCAGTGGCATTGAAATTTCTCTCGAATTTCACAGTTCTTCAAGCATTCCAGGGTGTGCGCTATATCTCGATACTGTATTTTCCTCCACATCTTGTACCACACGGATACATGATTCCGAGTATGTGCAAGTGCTGCATTCAGCCGTCACTTGTGGAAAATATTGAAGCAAACGGAAAACCTATACACAACTGGCGTTTCCTCCGGCCGGAGCTAGACAGACCAGCTGGCTATAAATTAAAACCGTATCCTGGTCTCTGAGTTGGTCTAAACAAAGAATGTTGAACTGACGAATAATCACAGCAGAACAGTGCAGAAAAGAGAACGAAGAACACGCAGTACACATCACTATCAGCTGGTTTGATTACCGGAAAGACAAAGAATATACAGGCACGTGAACAATGACAAATGAAGAAGAGAAAAATGACACAAACCCCATCGAGTGACTCGGCTGGCCAACGTAACCATCGGCTTTGAATATGGTTTACGTGATGCAAGCCAAAGCAGATTTCATAAAAGTGTAAACCAGAGCAAAAAAAAAACGGCAAGAAGGACGATGCGTTGGCGGTCGGTACTAATTGATTAAAGCAGCTGAAACCAGGCATTCAAAAGTCAACGAAAACTATGAACCAAAGTCTAATAAGAAAACCTCGTAAGCATGTGGCAACAAGATGCGTGATCATAAATAAGGCTCAAGGTCGATAATTTCTTTCTCGAAAAGGGCTACTGATGGCGCGCTATGACACAAACTCTGCCCTGTTGTGAACTGTGTGTGCCACACTAACATCGCGTGCAAATTGATCGCCACGTTTCTTGAGAACTTGTACATTAACAAGCAGAAATGATGTGTGACCATCGCAATAGATGGTAACAACTAAACACATTGTGAGTTAATCGGGTGAGTACCAACTGGATCAGAAGACTGGCCTTCGCCCACCAGGAGACGCTAATGATCACCGCCATCTGAAAGGCGTAAAAAACGGCAGTGGAAATGTATAGATAAGGCAATACTGCGTAGCCTGTGTGAAACTTCACCGATGTTCTGACAGCAGAGCTGTTTGGGACCGCTGCCGTAAAAACTTTGGTGTCCGCAGAAAACCACAAGTTGGTTTGCGCTGCATGTAGAATTGGAGAAGCCCCACTACCGAGTACAGCAGCTGCGGGCGTTCGGTGAGGTTGGAGCACGTGAAAAACGCGAGAGAAAAAAGTATAAGGAAAAAGAGAAAGAAAATAGAGAGAAATAAAAAATAAAGACATGAAACGACAGAAAGACATAGCCTTACAACCAGAGAGAATGAAAAAGAAGCAGACAGACATGAAAAAAATAGAAAAGCAAACGTGTAATAACTATTGGATGCGCTGTATACTATAGAATGCCAGATAATTTTTACATGCAAATAGCGGGCTTGGGGATCTCTCCTTTTTGCTCTTATTGCAACGAACATGAAACTATCGAACGCTTCTTGTTAAGCTGCCGACGTTTTTTCTCACACAGAAAATGAATTAACGAAAATATACAGCGGCAACTTGGTCTACCCGTTACATCGGTTGTTCTGCCGTCATTTGGGGACTCAGCGCTGCGACACTCGGACAAGAATATTTTCAAAGTTGTCGAAAAGTTTATACGAGACACAAATAGATTTGGTAGTAGTATCAACCGCTAATAATTCTTTTTTCTGTCTTTCTAGGCAAAAGCTCATTGGTCATTGTGAGGTTACAGAAAATTGGGCAAGCTAAAATAGATCCAAGCTGGGTCGTTTCTTTGGCCAGCGGTTGTTCTACCACGCAGCCATGAGTCTGCTTGCGAATACAGTGAAAAAAGAAAACTTCCTTTGCTTGGAAATTCAGTGAAAGTAAC
Source organism: Rhipicephalus microplus (assembly GCF_043290135.1). NCBI lineage: Eukaryota > Metazoa > Arthropoda > Arachnida > Ixodida > Ixodidae > Rhipicephalus > Rhipicephalus microplus. Next base: position 469,881,568 of record NC_134710.1, read on the forward strand.
TGTTTTATCGTGGCCGAGGAAAGACACGGACGCCGGGACCAGACACGAACGAATGCCGCTTTATTGAAGGAATGCTCAGCTTTTAAAGCGCTTTATCATGACGACAGTCTTGCGTCATGGCTCGTTTGATAACAGATATCACACTCTTCCCTTCTTAGTGAAACAACAGTCGTTTACTTAAACTTGCTCTTTTCGTGAAGTTCTTTGCAGCGTACCGCTCAGGACGCTTTCGCACGCGGGTGCCTCGTCGCGGTAATGCTGACGATGACTCGTTGCCTGTAGGAATAGGCTGCTCAACTGCTGGGGAGCTAGATCCGGTCTTGTTAAGCCCTGCATTCCCTCTTTCTGTACCTGATGACGCGTCTAGAGGTGGTTCTGGTGGTAGGACCTGGGCAGTCTGGTTGTCGCTGGAATCTCTTAACTCTGATGAGGCTGCCCTAGTTGGATCTTGTCTTCTTGGCCAAGGTTCGCTTGGCACGTTGCCTTTCGAAAAGACCTCTCGAGAAGACGAATCCTGCAAAAGGTTTCCTGGTACTTTTTATCCTCCTGGGTGGATTCCTCCATCATTCTGCGAACCAGTTGTGGATGCCGCATTACTAGGGACTTCGGTCCATACGCTAGTTTTCTTCTGTCGCAAGTGATCCACGTGAGTGAACTGTAGTTGCCCTTGAACCCTAATCCTGTACTTGACTGGGCTGATAACTTGATCCACAGTACCTTCTCGCCGTGATACCGGCTCACCACGTGTGGTCTTTACGTACACTCTGTCCCCCACGGAGAAAAATCCAGCGGGTCCTCTGTGGTGATTACGTCGCTCCGTGTCTTGTTTCAGGTGTTCCGCCATGTCTACCGCAAAGCTTGGTTAAAGAAGAGACAATGTAATTCGGGGCAGGAGCTTAATGAAAACTTCAGCAGGCGTCCGGTAAGTCATCGAGTGTGGGGTGTTTCTATAAGAAAAAAAGAAATTTGTTGAGACGTTCTTGTACTGTATTCTTCACTCCAGTCTGTTGATCGCTCAGTACCTGCTTCAATAGAGCTTCCTTGGTCGTTCTTACCAGTCTTTCTGCTGCTCCATTAGAAACGGCATGATAAGGAGGGTTCCTGGTATACTTGATACCCTTGTGCCTCAAGAACTCTCCAAAGCCATCTGAAGTAAACTGTGAACCGTTGTCGGTTACAATTTCTTCAGGGTAGCCGTATGCGGCGAATAACGTGTCCAATTTTTCCAATGTTCTCGTGGTTGTAGTCGATGGCATGACAAACACTTCAACCCACTTAAAGTACACGTGTACAAGAACGAGTAGATTTACACCGTCTTTGACAGCGTAGTCGGCGTGAATCCTCTCCCAGACTTTTGTTAGATACTGCCAGGGTTGTAGAGGACCTGTCAACTTTTCTGGACGAGTGCTTTGGCAGACTTGACAATTCCGGATGGTTTCTTCTACGTCTTTGTCGAGTGAAGGACACCACACGTACGACCGTGCAAGCATCTTCATACGACTCATTCCTGGGTGTTCCTCGTGCAGCATTGGAACAACGTGAGCTTGCAAAGTTTCTGGCATGATCACCCGATTGCTCCGAGTCAAGCACCCCTGCTCTGCAGACAGGAGATCTCTGTGTATGAAAAGTGGTCACAGTTCGTCAGGGTAATGCTGTGGCCATCCTGAAAGAACGTAGCCTAAAACACGTGTTTGAACAGTGTCTCGTTTTTTCTCTCGAACGACGTCTTTCGCTGTGAGCGGGTTTGCGTCGAAAACAGCTAAACACTCCGGTTCTTCGTTCCCAAAACTTGTTGACAGGGGCAGCCGTGATAGCGCATCAGCGACTTGCATTTTCTTGCGGTTCCGGAACTTGATATCGTACTGATACGCTGTCAACGTCAGTGCTCGTCTCTGTATTCGTGCAGCTCCTAATGATGGCAGTGGCTTTACGCGCCCAAGAAGTGGCTGATGGTCGGTGTATAGGCTGAACGTGCGGCCATACAAGTAGCGATGGAATCGTCGCAACGCAAATATGAGTGCGAGGGCTTCTTTTTCCCCTTGAGCATAGTTGCGTTCACTGCTGGTTAATGTGCGAGAAGCGAATGCGATCGGTCGTTCGGTTCTGTCAGGCATTTCGTGGAAAATCACAGCCCTCAAGCCGTAAGCGGAAGAATCGCAACTAAGTCCGATTGGTTTTGTGACGTCGGAGAATGCTAATACTCCGCTGTTCAGAATCATTTTCTTAGTTTCTTCGAATGCCTTCTTGCACTGTTGCGTCCATTCCCACTTGCGGTCTTTTCGAAGAAGCTCATAAAGTAGTGCTACCGCAGTTGCCAAATTCCGCAAGAATTTGCCATAGAAGTTTAGAAGACCCAAGTAGGCCCTCAATTCCGTGATGTTACTTGGCTCTGGCGCATCTCGCACTGTTTTTATCTTTTCAGCGTTGAGGTAGATGCCCTCCTTCGAGACCTTGTGCCCGAGATAAACGACAGAATCGCGAAAAAAAATTGCATTTTTCTTCCTTCAGCGTTACGTTGTGGTCGCCGAGTGCTTTCAGTACTTTTGTGGCAGTTGTGTAGCAGTCTTCTGCACTGAGTCCAGTTATGACGTCGTCTATATAGCATATATAGCATCCTACGTTAGGAATTCCTTCTAGGACTTTGTCCATCATGGCCTGAAATAAGGCCAGTGCGCTCGCAATTCCAAATGGAAGTCTTCGGAATTCGTATAAGCCTTGATGCGTGTTTATCGTGAGCAGTGGCTTGGACTCTTCACTGAGAGGCACTTGCTGGTACGCCGAGGATAAGTCCAGCACGAAAAATAATTTGCCCCCAGCTAGCATGTAATATAAATCCTTAGGATGCGCTAGTGGACAGCAATCAGTGTTGAGTACTCGATTGATTGTTACATTGTAGTCTCCGCAAATTCTTATTCCGCCTCCACGCTTCGGAACTGGTACGATGGGAGTCTCCCACTTGCTCGTAGTTACTTTCATTAAGATGCCTTGACTCTAGTTTCCAAAGTTCTTCGCTGACTGCCTCTTTAGTAGCGAAAGGCATAGACCTGGCTTTGCAGAACACATGCGTAGCATTTGGGTCTATGGCTATTTTGGCTTCGAAGTTGCGAACTATTCGCGGTGTCGTACGGAAGAATTCTGAAAATTTTTCCCGCAGAGAATGAACATCCGCGCTTTGTGTGACAGCACTGACAGTATTCCAGTCAAGTTGCAACTTTTCAAGCCAATCTCGCCCTAATAGCGTAGGCATAGCCTTGCCCTGGTCCTATACTATATGTAGCGGAAGCTCTGTTCTGCAGCCGTTATGCTCGACGATTACGGTCGCCTGTCCTCTCAGCTTTACAGGCTGTCCTGTATAAGTTTTCAACACTGTCTTTGTTGGTTTGCATGCAGTTTGCGAAAACGATTGCTTAAACGTACTTTCAGGCATCAATATGACAGCTGCGCCCGTATCCAAAAGCATAGAAATAGGCTTCCCTTTAATCAGCAAAGACACTTTGTAACCTCGTTTCTCATCTCTAGCACACATCACGACGTGATACGTCTGGGAATCGTCCGATTCCTCATCTGTCGCTTCAGCGTAGTTCACCGGACGGTTTTTCTTTTCTCGACACATCGTTTGCAGATGCCCTGTTTTAGCACACGCGCGGCACTTCGCGTTGCGATACCAGCACTTGTCTGCATTGTGCCCTTTCCTACAGCGATAACAAGTGGTCTTCGTTTGACCCCTTTCGTTCCTACGTGCCGATAGCCTGGATTTTGCTTGTGTTTTCCTACTAACCGCATTAACATCGGTCGAGCTATCTGCTTTAGAATGTAGCTCCATGGCTTGCTTGGCAGCAAGTTCTTTTTCAAGTGCAATTTGGCACGCTTTTTTAAAGGTTAAGTTTTCAGTGGCGAACAAAATCTTTTGAGTCTCTTGGTCGCGCAGTCCTGTCACGAGTCGATTCCTTAACGCATCGTTTAGAAACGCCTTGAACTCACAATTACGCGCCAGATGTTTCAATTCTGTTATGAAGACTTTGACGCATTCTCCTTCCTTCTGCACGCGTTTGTTGAACTTGCAACGCTCGGCGATTAGAGAATAGTCGGGACTGTAGTGTTGTTCCAGAACCTCCTGTATTTCTTGTACCTATTCGCGATGTCTCGATATGCATAGGCACATGATTCCGTCAGGCTTTGCACCTGCCGTAATCCCTGCAGTGCCTCCATGGACATTGACTAAACCACTGGTGTGCCTTCACATACGTGGAATTTCGTATAAGTCGCATGTTTCTTATAGTGCCCTCAAGCAACTCACCTTGGCACATTTAGATGACCGATACAGCGACTCTGTGCACAGTTACACCGATGGATCCGTAACTTCATCCGCCTCAGCTGCAGCCTTCGTGATCCCTGAACTCGGTATTTCCCGACAGTACAAATTAGATCATAGGTCATCTTCGACAGCTGCAGAACTTGTTGCTATACAAGAAGCCATAAAATTTGTGAACGACCAAGCACCGCGTAAATGGACGATTCTGTCTGATTCAAAATCAGCGCTTCAAGCTATCCATCCTTACTCAAGAAGTGGCCAATTTTACAAGTTAACGTTTTAGGAATCGTCCAAGCATTTGACCTAACACACAGGAATGGTCAGTTGATTACACTCCAATGGATTCCTGGACACTGCGGCCTGGTTGGCAACGAAACAGCCGATAGCGAAGCAAGAGCGGCAATATACAACGCTCCTATGTACGTCAAAGTACCCTACTCGCAAGGTGACGTCAACACATTGTTGAGATCACTCATGCGCGAATGCGCTGCCACTTACTGGTCGCTACCAGATCACCGGAACAAGCGCCTGCGGGAAACAGAACCCGGTATGACTTTTCGTCTTCCAGATAAAATCAGCCGAAGACATGCTAATATACTGCACCGAATTCGCCTGGGCGTCGCCTTCACTCGCCACTACACCCACCTAATCGGCCGTGCGAACAGCCCAAATTGTGAGCGCTGCCAAGTGCGCGAAGCGATAGCTCACATATTTTGTGACTGTGCATTATACGTGGCGCAAAGAAAAATGCTAACTGCAACGTTCGCAAGCATTGGACGAACACCATTAAGTGAAAGCCACATATTGTCAGCAATGAACGACCAAACAGTGTCAAAAACTGCTACAAAGGCTGTTCTAGACTTTATAAAAACCACTGGACTAGAAACTAGACTGTAGGGTACTATGCTAAGTGGCTACTGTACATACGCACCACCTCTTCTTGTCCCCATCATCACCCTTCATCCCTCTTTCCTTCCCCTTTCCCTTATCCCCTGTGTAGAGTAGTAGGCTAGAGCGAACTAGCTCAGGCCGACCTCTCTGCCTTCTAATCAATTCTCACTCGCACACTCCTGTATTTCTGCGAAGGTTTTGTCAGTAGGTCTGTCGGGGACTAAACTTTTCTGGAGCTCCCCGTACACTGTGCTTCCTACTACGTTCAAGAACAGTCTCAGGTTCTTTGTCTGCGGAAGCTCATTTAGTGCAACAAAGTTCTCAAACCTCTCGAAATACGACTTGATGCCGTCGCTGCTCGGGTTAAACTCTGGCATGCTTCCGAAACGTTGCGAAGCTAGAGGCATCGCCATGTTGAAACGCTTGCCTTCTGTGCTTGGGCCAGTCGTCCGTTCCGCTTCAACCGCTTTGCCGGTGCTTGCTTCAGGATCGCACTATCATCCCGTCCATCGTCGCCAGTTGTTCTATAGTGGACGAGGAAAGACACGGACGCTGGGACCAAACAGGAACGAATGCCGCTTTATTGAAGAAATGCTCTGCTTTTAAAGTGCTTTATCGTGACGACGGTCTTACGTCATGGTTCGTTTGATAACCGATATCACAGTAACATTCTTGCTTTACAAGTACACGCGTCCTGTATACGTGCTTCAAAATACAGCATGAAATATTGCAGTAATGCAGCGTGGTATATGCGTACGTTGCCATTGGGCGTCAGATCATGTGATTATCAATATGACTTTGTGGTTTAAATACGGTCACCCCCTACAAAAGGCACGCACATTACTCCGCCTGTTTCGCTAAGGTCACATAGTTGGTGCATAGCAAGTTCGAAATAATTGCATACACTAAGTGTTTCAAGTACGCACTGTTTACGTACACCGGGTGACGCAATCATTAAGAGTTTCCCACGATGCGCCTATATCGCTACAGCAATGAGAGATAAAGCATCTTTTGTCTCGCAATTTGACCGTACCCGCAAAAAATCCCACCTGTCATGGGAGAGATGGACACGTGTCTTTGCTCTTTTGTCTCGTCAATGGCGCCTTATATAGTTAGTTAAACCTGGAAGCGTCCCCACGTGCAGACAGGCTGCTTCACGTAACAAGAACCCTGGATTAAAAAAAGAAGTGCCGGTTTCACCACCAGGACGAAGCAATGAATGCGATAGCGACAAATATTAATGTTAGACGAAATGAAGCTGGCCACTGACTCTTTTGAATGCGGTCTCACTTAACTCTACAAAATGTTGGTGTAACGAGATACGGCTGCTCGAGAGACACACCCCTCCCCTACCCCTTCGCGCCTCTTCACGCTCGTGAAAGACGGGAGGGGTGTTTCTTCTCTGCTTGAGCATTCAATGGCCAGGGTACAGTGTAGCCAGAGGGGCTATTTTCGGGGTGTCCAAGATCAACTGTTAAAGGCGAAGTTGATTCCAGTACTTGAACAAAATGCTAACGTTGCTTCGCTGAGCGGTGCACCCCCATTCCTGGCAATGCGTGGGCAATTGCGTGCTAGAGAGACCTTTCAGGCTGGACAAGTGTTTCTTACCTTAGTCTCAGGTCGCCGCATCACCCAGTCTGCCGCACGTACGCAAGGTCACTCGTCATAAGAGTGGTGTACACAGCATTCCTCGCGCAATCTATAAACAGGTTGTTACACGGATGCTTAATGGTACAATCTTTTTCTTTATCCTTCTTCAATTTCTAACATCTTTCCCACCCTTGAGCCAACACTTCCTAATTTCTTTTTTTGGTGAAAACACTTTCTCTTCTAGGTGATTTCACGCTACATTTCTACGTATGGTGAAATGCTGAGAACACATAGAATCCCTGTGACATTGGAACTTCAATCATTTCTCCTCTCGTTTACCCTACACAGCTATTCATTCTGGTATAGTTTTTTTGTTCATTGGCCTAGCACATGAGGCCTGCATTACGGTGAGTAGGTACCCGGCCTTTCGCTAAAAGTTACTTGCTCAACAAACACGGTGTTAAAAGCATGAACACACGTGAAACAAATTCCGTACACGAAATATTTTTTGGCCTCAACGTACCTCCTCCCATGTTTTATGTCACATTTATATGTTTCTTCTGTGATTTTTCTTGCGGTAAACCTTTGCACTGCCGGGCTATTCCGACTGTTTTTATCTGAAAAGCACTCCGTACTGAATTTCTTTAACATATGAAAAGGAATATCAGCCAAATATAATAATGATACTATTAGGTGGGGTTTTACGTCCCGAAACCATGATATGATTATCACAGACGTCATAGCGGAGGGCTCCGAAAGTTTTGATCATTTGGTGTTTTTTTACGTGCACTGATATCGCACTGTACACAGGCATCTATCATTTCGCATCCGCCGAATGTGTGACCACCGCATCCGGAATCGAACCCGGGGCCTTCGGGTCAGCAGCCGAGCACCTTAGCCACTGATTCACCTAGGCGGACAATGGATAAACAGGCCTGAATGTGCACCTTCACGAATATCAGCGTTCGCTAAACGAGGCCCTGTACTCGCATTAGCGATTCACTGCAAGGAGAGCACATGCCGGACAAAACTTGCTGACAGAGAAATAATCGACAAGCAGAAGAAGCGAACGACCAGAGAAATAACTGAAATTTTGGAATAAGAAGGAAGGCGATAAGTGCGTCAGCAAGACGTCTGTTCTGCTAACAGATTTGGAATTTGATTTTTTTGCATAACAAGAATCAGCACATTGCTTACATGTCGTCTGTGTGCAAATCACCTCACTTGTGCAAAAAAAAAAAGTCGGTTGTCATCTTCACGTGGTGTTTGCCATTGACGCTGATGGCCTCACCAACGTCGTCCTCAAAACAATTGTGCACCAGTGGCACCGCTGGTATAAAGTCCACCCCAAACACAAACTTTTTGTAGACGCATTGTCACCTAGTGAACTTCGTGTGTCCTGCCTGGTCAACGTCGTCCCAAATACGAAAGTTTTGCTTGTTAACACGATCATTCATTCCAAATTGCGCCTATATAGTCACTCAACATAACTTTTCGTCACAATGTTTGCACAAACCGTCGTTTGAATAATAGAAATTTATCATTTAGACGTACTGATCAGTGGTGTGCAGCTCATGGTAATTAGGCATGAGTCACTGTTTAATAACCCGCAGATTACTAAGACGCTATGAAAACAACGTGGCCACCCCATTTTGCCAACGTACACCCATCCCAATTGATAAACCCTATATCATTTCCGTGTTGGCTGTGTTTTCGGAGTTTTTACTATTTTTGATTGAAATGCAGCTGGCACGAATTTCATATATATTTGAATTATTGCCTTAAGTGAAATTACTGGTGACGAGAAACCTTAAAAGAGTATCGTGGTGCCTGGGAAAGTATGCGATATATATTTAATGCCGCTGCCTTTAGGATGCCTTTTAAATTTCCATATTAAGGGTTCGGCTTCGCGGGGACATGTCAAAACAAGACTAGCCACACGGGGGGACAGACACTCGCGACGTACTGGCCGCACCTCAGTCGCTCGCACGTGGTGCTCCCGTGCGTGCTGAGCGCCGAGACATACCAGTAAGAGCCCCTTCTATGTCTCAGAATCGTGCCAGCACTCCTTGAACGGGTCAAAGTTTTGTCCTTCGTGCACAAATTCTGCAGAAAATAAACGTGCATAACGTTTTGTATAAAAAAGGCTCACTTGTGGGGAAACCACATGAAACTAGGCATACCGCGCAAACCGTGCGCTTTCAAAGGAGCCAGTTTGTTCATATGTTTACTCGTGGTAGTTGTGCCAAAAAGAAATACGAAATATATACTTGGTTAAAGCAATATTCCATCAAAAACAAAAAATACTGTTTCAGGCAGTTTATTATTCATACTATAGTTTCATGGTCATGTCATGTCAAGTTGATCAATGTGGCTTGCCCTTTTTATACATGGCTTTGCTTGAATTGGCGCATAAGCGTTGTCTGTGGTCTGAAAACGTCACCTTAGTTGTATTGCTTTTAATCGTTAAGCGCTTTTCAATAATGCAGCATGGCGTATTCCCGAAAAAGGTCTGAAAATGGTACCCTGGAGGGTGGCGTGTAAATCTTACTCTTCGTTTTTTTTTTTTCATTTCAGGGATCATCTGCAATACTTACAATACCAGTTAGGTATTGTAATAAAATTAGAATAATAAGCTTTCTATGCCTTTCCAGAACTTTCCAACTGACAAAACCCAAATGATTTGTCCAATTTCAATAATAGGTCAGCTAGCACTTCCTGCAGCTTTCAAATGTTTTCTCGTAGAAACTTCTCTAGATCAATAACAGCAAGTTGGTAAATAGGATTTAGCGGAGACCGAATTCCACCATATTCAACCATGTGTAAAGATCGATGCCATACTTTGGTCTTCCAGCAGCAGGGACAAGGAAAACACACGTGCCCTTGCGAGTGTCCCACTCTATATAACTATGCATAGGCACGCGTCAAAAGTTCAGTATTGTTTTGGCGAGATCTGGGCTAGTATACGTCCGTTTTAAATTCATATAGGCTGTTCATGGTTAGTTGAAATCATCGCGGTCACATCCGCAGTGCACGTACATCAATCGACGCAACAAAAGTCTCGCAACGACTCCTCCCGCCTTCTTGTGGAGACAAAAATTATTTGCTATTCATCTTACTCGACACTTTTCCTTCACATTTGATCAGAAATCTTCGGCATGCACTAAACTAGCCTGCTGGTAACACGACGTCACAAACATAGGTGGGAGTGTGTGCGTGGGGGGGGGGGGGCAAGTTTGCTTCATACATTGACAGGATAGAGAGGCGGCGCTGCTACGAACCTCCACCCTTCTCGAAGTGAAACCCTGCAGAGAGCTATGGTCCCAAAAATGTAAGAACACAGTTCACTAAAGTGATGTGAACACACTAAACTTCGCCTTACTTTTAAAATGCTGAACAATACTTCACGTTGTTCGGCCTAACCAAACAGTTACTAATGTTCAGTCCAAGTCAAGTGTTTTTGGGTGGGTTAAACGAAAGCCCCTTTAAGTGGACAAACAAACAGATTGCATCGCTATACAAAAAACTTTCAGAAAAGGTATGACTCTTGAATACATTGAGAACTCATACACTCTGAGGCAAGCAAGCAACCAGGACGGCGGTATACTATGTTCCAGGCAGCATTATGTGATGCACGAGGCAATCAACTATCCAGTGTGACATCTAATCGACCTGAGGGACGTTCTCATTAACGTGGAGATCGGGTAGCCTCCTTGCTCCCCACTCTCTCGTACTATAAGTGTATTAAAAGAAAAAGTCAGCCGTTGAGACTCAAGGCCCTACACTCAGCGCTTGTGGAAGATGCCGGCACCAAGGGTCACGCAGCACGCCTCTTTTCGAAAGAAAGTTTCAACCACCAGCTGCATCTCGCATATCCAGGACAATTCCGCCAGCTCTGAATGGATATGATCTAAATATTTAGCCTGACTACGCTTGCAGTATGCCGCACCCTAAACAACCTGTAACTACTCGCTTGTGCGTTTTATCTTTCCCGGTGTGAGAAGCTACCTTGTAGTGCGCGAGACGTCAGGCTTTCAACGTCGCTCTAAGGCTGTCTTCTGACCTTGGTTGGCATCTGCCCTACTTTTTTGCACTTTTCCCGATCACCCGTGACACTATCATATTGATACGCAACAGCCGGCACAGCCTGTCAGAAGAAAGAGAAAGACGACGTTGGTGGCTGGTTGTTGATGAACTGTCGCCATCTTGTTCGCCGAGCACAGTGCATCTTATTTAATTTATTAAATGAGTTACCCGTAACATTATTGGTGGAGGTGGACGACTCCCGTACCTCGATGGAGACGCGCAGCGGTCGCAACACCGGGGACTCTTCGGCTACTTCAACTGCCAGTGCCTCATCCCCACCGGTCTCTCGATCCGAGTCGACAACCTACATCACCCTGCCACCCCTGCGGGATCCTGGAACTTTCTCCGCTGACGGCACCATCGACGTTGACTCCTGGCTGCACCGGTACGAGCGAGTCAGTGCTACCCACCGCTGGGATCCCACGCTCATGCTCGCCAATGTTGTGTTCTACCTCGACGGCACGCCGCGGACATGGTTCGAAACCAACGAAGCCGAAATCACAAGCTGGGATCTTTTCAAATCGAAGATCCGTGATCTTTTCGGCGATTCATCTGGTCGTCAGCTCGCTGCCAAGAAGACTCTCGCCACTCGCGCCCAGACGTCTACTGAATCGTACGTCTCATACATTCTTGACGTCTTGGCGCTTTGTAGCAAGGTCGATCAGCGCATGCCAGAAGAAGAAAAAGTTAACCATGTCCTCAAAGGGATTGCTGACGATGCCTTCAACCTGCTGTTTTTTAATAATGTCACGACCATCGACACGATCCTGACAGAATGCCGCCGTCTAGAACAGGCTAAAGCCCGCCGCGTCACCCACGGCATCACGCGCCTGCCGAACACAGCTGCTACTTCCTCGTGTGATGACTCCGTCCGCCCAGTTCCCCGATGTGACAACCTCACCCGCATCATTCGTCGTGAGGTCGAGGCAGCCCAACCAGTAGCTACTCCGTTTCCAACGCCTGATCCTTCACCGACCACTATCTCACTGATACAAGCCGTCGTTCGTCAAGAATTATCGAATGTCGGCCTACACCCCATTCAACCAGTCTACTCTGCCGAGCCTTTTTATCGTCGTCCATCCGCTTCTCGATATGGTTCCAACTACTCTCGAAAGTGCAATTTGTCCGAATGGCGTACACTGGACGACAAGCCCATATGCTTCAACTGCCGACGTGTCGGTCATATTGCTCGCCACTGCCGCAATCACTCGGCTCCGCCGGCACGCTATGGGCCTCCTACCCAAGCCACTTCTGACCACCAGTCGTCCTCAACATTTGAATTTGGTTCCCCTATGCCGACCACATCCTCTGATCCTGCCGCACCTCTGACGAGACCTCGCTACGCCCGCTCGCCATCCCCTGCTCGCCGTCAATCTCGTTCGCCCCCACAACGCCGTCCTGCCTCTCCGACCTATTCGCAGCGCCCCCGACCGGAAAACTAGGCAATGCAGCTTCTGGAGGTGAAGCTGCATTGACGACGACCTCTGCTAGAAATCCTCGTGTAACATTACCGACCACCCAGAATCTGTTGAACGTTACTTTAGACAATGTACCTGTGCGCGCGTTGATTGATACCGGCGCGCATGTGTCTATAATGAATACTGCTCTTCGTCGCCGCCTAAAGAAAGTTGTCACACCCGCCTTGAACCGAGCCGTTCGAGTCGCCGACGGGGGAACTGCCGCGATTATCGGCATGTGCTCTGCCCGTGTGACTATCGCCGATAGAAGCACTGCTGTTCTTTTCACCGTTATAGAAAATTGTCCTCATAAAGTAATTCTAGGCATGGATTTTCTCACCGCTCACTCGGCCCTTATAGATTGTTCAGCCGGCTGTCTTGACCTTGAAATGCCTCTACTTTCTGATCTGACCAACCCACCCCAAAGTCGCCTTTGCTGCATTGATTTCGCGCGCCTTCCGCCTAACTGTGTCACACATATCTACCTCTTCTCAACACCACCTGTACCTGACGGCGATTACATGGTGGCACCAATTCGTGCCGTGATGCTTACGCATGGCGTCGCTGTTCCGCACACCATTTTGACAATCGTTAAAAACCGCACATGCCTGCCTATAGACAATTTCGCCCTAACTGCCCAAATTCTTCCACAAGGTATCTCTCTGGCCGAAATTACTGCTCTACAAGACCATACGGTTGAACCCTTCAGAGTGGATGATTGCTGCAGCTCAGACAATGAACCAACTCTATCCCGTTCATCGGGCGTCGACGTTGACCACATGGTACCATCAGACCTCGCTCCTGATCAAGCGGAAGCCCTTCGTCACGTCCTGGAGTCCTATAAAGACATTTTCGACTTCGCCAGCACAGCTTTAGGCCGAACGAGTGTTGTTACTCATCGCATCAATACTGGTGACGCGAGTCCCATTCACCGACGTCCATACCGTGTTTCCGCGTCCGAGTGCACAGTCATACTACGGGAAGTCGAAAAGATGCTTGCAAAAGACAGAATCGAACCCTCTTGTAGCCCCTGGGCTTCTCCTGTTGTCCTGATCAGAAAGAAGGATGGAACATGGCGCTTTTGTGTAGATTATAGGCATCTCAACAAAATTACGAAGAAAGATGTTTATCCGTTGCCTAGAATCGACGATGCCTTAGACTGCCTTTACGGTGCTACGTATTTTTCCACTATCGACCTTCGATCTGGCTATTGGCAGATCGCTGTGGATGAGATGGACCGTGAGAAGACCGCATTCGTCACTCCTGACGGGCTTTATCACTTCAAAGTTATGCCCTTCGGTCTCTGTAATGCGCCGGCCACATTCGAAAGAATGATGGACTCGTTGCTCCAAGGGTTTAAATGGTCAACCTGCTTATGTTATTTAGACGACGTTATCGTTTTCTCGCCCACATTCGACTCCCATCTCAAGCGTTTATCGGCGATTCTTGAAGTTTTTCGTCGAGCCGGACTTCAACTGAACTCGTCGAAATGCCACTTTGCTCGTCGTCAAATAACCGTACTTGGCCACATCGTCGAGGCCGCAGGAGTCCGCCCGGATCCCGAAAAAATTCGCGCCGTCACGGACTTTCCTGTTCCGAAGTCAACAAAGGACGTTCGCAGTTTTGTGGGCTTGTGCTCCTACTTTCGACGGTTTGTTAAGGACTTCGCCATCATTGCACGCCCACTCACAAACCTCCTGAAGAAGGACACACCGTTTTTCTGGGGCGCTGATCAAGCTTCATCTTTTTCCCAGCTCACGACGCTCCTTACAACACCGCCGATTTTAGCCCATTTCGATCCATCAGCACCAACCGAGGTTCGCACTGACGCTAGTGGGCATGGCATCGGAGCAATGCTAATGCAACATCAACGCGGACATGACCGTGTTATAGCATATGCAAGCCGCCTGCTATCTACAGCCGAGCGCAACTATTCAATCACGGAACGTGAGTGTCTCGCTCTCGTGTAGGCAGTCGCCAAGTTTCGCCCATACTTATACGGGCGTCCATTCCGGGTAGTCACCGACCATCACGCGCTCTGCTGGCTGGCCTCACTCAGGAATCCCACAGGACGCCTCGCTCGTTGGTCCCTACGATTACAAGAATACACGTTCACCGTAACGTACAAAACAGGGCGGTCACACCAAGATGCTGATTGCTTATCACGCTACCCTGTGGAAGAGGCTGCCCATACTGACACCTTTCCAGACCTTCTGTCTGTGATGCAGCTACTCAACCTTGGCCACGAACAACGCCTGGATGCTTCCCTGCGAACCATCATTGGCAAGCTTGAGTCAAGGCCTCACGACGCATCTCTACAAATGTTCCTGGTAAAAGACGGCATTCTGTATCGCCGTAACTTCGATCCATATGGCCATGACTTGCTCCCCGTCATACCAGCACATCTTCGTGCGACTGTTCTCAACCAACTTCATGACGCTCCTTTGGCGGGCCACTTGGGCGTCTCTCGCACATACGACCGTGTACGTCGTCGTTTCTTTTGGCCTGGTCTTGCCCGCTCTGTTCTACGCTACGTCGCCGCTTGTGAACCCTGCCAGCACCGCAAAAAGCCATCTTCGCTACCAGCTGGATTTCTTCAGCCGATCGACATTCCCATTGAACCTTTTTTTCGAGTTGGCCTTGACCTGCTTGGCCCATTCCCGATCTCCAGCTCAGGCAACAAATGGATCGCTGTCGCCACTGATTATGCGACACGGTACGCTATCACACGAGCACTTCCGACGAGTTGCGCAACCGATGTGGCGGACTTTCTGCTATATGATATTATTTTAGTACACGGAGCTGCACGCCAACTTCTCACTGACCGGGGCCGCACCTTCCTATCAGCTGTCGTTGAAGAAATCCTGCGCTCTCGCTCTGCCAAGCACAAGTTTGCCACTTCGTACCATCCGCAAACGAACGGTCTTACGGAGCGCCTCAACCGCACCATAACCGACATGCTTTCTAAATACGTAGCGGCCGACCACCAGGACTGAGACGTTCATTTGCCATTTGTGACGTTCGCATATAATTCGTCACGTCACGACACTGCCGGCTATTCACCATTCTATCTTCTATACGGCCGAGAGCCCGCCCTACCATTTGACACCTTGCTGCCCTCGGTCACGGAGTATGCCGGCGAAGCCATCGCGCGAGCCGACCACGCACGCCAACTCGCCCGCAGCCGCCTGCAGGCTTCACAGGAGCACCAAAGACAGCTCTACGATTCCCATCAACGAAACGTGCACTTTTCGCCAGGTTCCCTTGTCCTCCTCTGGTCCCCCACTCAGCGTGTAGGGCTTTCTAAAAAACTGCTATCACGCTACACTGGACCATACCGCGTCGTTCGCCAGGTGACTGAAGTTAAATACGAGATCGTTACAGCCGATTCAACGTCATCATCGTCACCTTCGAGTGACATCGTGCACATAGCTCGACTCAAGCCCTATCACCCTCCTTCTACCGCATCCGAGTTGCTCAAGCACCGAGACGGTGCTTCTACCGCCGGGGGGTTATGATACGCAACAGCCGGCACAGCGTGTCTGGAAGAAAGAGAAAGACAACGTTGTTGACTGGTTGTTGATGAACTGTCGCCATCTTGTTCGCCGAGCACAGTGCATCTTATTTAATTTATTAAATAAGTTACCCGTAACAATATCTTGGACTTCACAGTGGCCTCCCAATGGTTTGTAGCGGGTACCTGTTTGATAAAAATCTTAAAATGCATTCATATATTTATCGGCATATTGTGATGTACTTTGTTTCCAAGTACAGGGTCCTGTTCAATATCTGGAAGATAGAACACTATAATGTTGCCTTTTTTTTTTTCACTGGCAAGGCTTGAATGTTCTATGTATTACCAGAACGTTAAAATATTTCATCGGGCAGGCATAGTTAGTGTTGAACTACACTTTGCGATTTAGTTTATGAGGAAAGCGAACGTCTCGCATTAGTTATTTGAAACATCAGGGTCCGCCATAATAATTTAACGCTAGCACAAAAGTCAACTACGCGATCATTTTTGGTATTCACCAGCCATTGCTGTAAATCGACTGGCTTACTCAACGGAAGAATCAAAGCGTGATATAGAAAGCTTGGAACGCTTTCGCTGATTCGAATATATATTATGTCATAATTAAATAAAATCAGGAACCTGAGTAACTTGAAAATTTAGATAGAAAAGTCGGAGCTGTTTGGACACGGGTCAATCGTTTCAGCCATTTCGGCGGCTGTCTCAAATGTGCTCGGAGAATATTTTGCTCATTAACTGAATTGAAAATAGAAAATTATTCAATATTTTGGAAAGAAAAAAAATTGGTCACGTAGGAGCTTTACGAATTTCGCAAACATTGTTTGGGGGATGTTTTTCAGGAACTTTACTCTGAGAGTATTGTTTTCCCGTTCACTACCAATTTTGGCTTATATATTAAGCAAAAGCGTTTGTGCAAGGCATAGAAGCCGAAAAAAAAAAGCATTTTGTGGCCATATAGGCCTTTAGAAAATGCGCCAATACCTCCACGTTTATTTTTTTTTTGTCTTGCAACATTGCGCTTTGTATGACTATCTAAGTAATCAGTACTGACTATATACTGAAGGTATCTATTGCATTAGAAATATTAGTAGTAACTCTTACGAGCAAACTTACAAACCTTGACCCATATTGAGACGGCATTTACATTCCGTAGTGCTCCCGCTAAAATCATCTTTATATCTCAATTGAAAGCAAACAAATATTTCATCATATCTGACAAGATTTATACCATATATTAATGCCGCATGTTATTAGACACCCGCTCAAGTCTGGTGCCGCTTCCTGCTTTTATGAATTCTGCCACACCAACTGACAAGCAAAACGCGTCATGCAACGCGGGACTGCGCGTGTGAACACACCAGCCCGCGCTGGAAAAAGGAGGCTGACGGCTTTTTGAAGGAGCGGCAAGACACTAGAAGATGAAGTTGACGAAGTTTTCTCTTGTGAGCTCAGGACAATTCCTCTGCGTATTTTGTTGACGGGCACAAGTGCGCCCAAAACAAATAGTTGTTTTAGCTGCCAGCGTTGCACTTGTTCGTAAAAATATTATATATATATATATATAAAATATATATATATAAAGATACATATATATATATATATATATATATATATATATATATATATATATATATATATATATATATATATATATATATATATATATATATATATTGTAGCGAACAACTAGAACGCCGGCAGCTAAAGAGAGAGAGTGTGTGTGTGGGCTCCAATTCTCACGCAGCCGGTGAAATAGACAACTCCGAGAAGACACCGCATCGTAGACAAATACGATGCAGGCTACTTTGCTGTGTAAACAAGATGGTGGCTCAGCGAATCACTCAGATAGATCGGATCTCGCCGGAATGGTCGTCTGCACACAAGCAGACACTTCTCCAGACGCTCGATGTGAGTAACGTTTAATGTTTTTAGATTTTAACATGAAATAAGCCAGAAAATACAACTATTACGTTTGTTTATTTTGGATTTCTCTTGTCAACGTGAGGTGGCGCATCGTCCCATAAAAGCCGTCGAGATGTGTTTCAATTCTCGGAAAGCATGAACTTGGTGCTGTCGTTTAAGCAGTCTGCGTAGACCGTCTACGGGCTGTCTATGAATCGGAACACAGCCATATATAATAGTTCTAGGGTATAAATTCATTTTTCAACTTCCCTATTGTCGTCAACAGGCAACTTCAGTCAGGAAGCTGCCGCATGAACATAAGGGAACATAGCCGTGAATGGGGAACATGAAAAATAATTTTCTTCCTTTCACAAAATCGCTTTTTTCACAGTTGTCTTTGACAGTTTTACTTACTAGAAAAGCATTTGAGCACATCGCTAGAACCATCAGCACAAACTTGAAAAAAACAAGCCATACGGCTATAATTTTCACTTGAGGCACATATGCACGCATTAAAGTACATGTGTGAATATGAACGCTCTCACATGGCGGTAAACAATGCTCAGGAACGTTGCGACGCGGAAAACAGCTCGACAAATTCAAAAATGGTTCCTCTAAGATAAATCAAAATTAGTGTTTAAAAATAATTGGTGCATGAAACCCAACGGAGTGAAACCTTAGAGGTCTACCGAACCGTACTGCACGCTTAGTGAAAAGTACGTTATACACACAGTAAAAGCCGCCATATCAACTGCTTAGCGAAATTTTGTATTCGTGGGTGGCACGCGTAGCTTAAAGCGAACTTGCCTCTTTCTATATTACACATATATATAATATATATACATATATATATTTTTTTCACCAATTTTTTTTCTTTTTTCTTCTTATTCACATTCCATTGGTTCTAATAACTTCCCCTGTACATTCTTCCTTGGCATTACTGTCTGTTAGATCTCATATATATATATATATATATATATATATATATATATATATATATATATATATATATATATATATATATATATATATATATATATATATATAAGCCGCGTTTGAGTCAGACGCCACGCACTGCAGTGCGCTAGGATTGCACATTAGAAACACTAGCGCGTAACCTAACCACACAAGAATACTTTCATAATATTAATATATATCATTATTCTGGCGTGTTATGGCCAAGCCACGATATATGAGTTTTGAAGAACACCGTATAGTGGAGGACGCTGGATATAATTTCAACAACTCAGTATTCCTTACTGTGACATCGCACATTATACGCGAGCATCTGGCCTTTCGCCTCCTTCGAAAACGCGGCTGCCGTGACCGGGATCAGACCCTCGATCTTCGGTTCGAGCACCGTGCCACCATTCTACTTGAGGTGCTCCACAGGGCACCCATCGGGGCGAAGGAAAATAGCAAGTGGTTGTATAGTATGTTCATTACGAATGAAAATTATATTAGTGGTTGTTCATTCGTGAGCCAGTTGACTCAAACGCTGAGGTCGTTCTATGATAACTGGGAAAAGTGGTTGAGGGCCCCTTTCACAATGCACGAGGCTCAGTCTCAGTCTCGCTTTCAAACAAAAACATCTCCAAAAGTGCGCTTAGGTCATATAAATTGCTGTTGCCGGTCGCGGTGCTATCTATTTAGCATGCAATATGCTCATGTGTTAAGTGCCTGTGCTATAAGAAGCCATCGCATTTTCCGTATACGGATTAAAAAGCGCACTCACCCTGATGGGTTCCCCGATTCGCTGCGCTGAGAAAGCAATTCAGAGCAGAGCTCTCATATGAAGCTCGACAGTGGACCAGCTGTGTCCCACTCGACATCCTAAAGGCTTTCTTGCGGATTAGTGCCATTATGTAAGGAGCCCCGCCACAGTGGTTTAGTGCCTAAGGTACTGTGCTGCTGGCCCGCAGGTCGCGGGATCGAATTGCGGCTGCGACGGCTGCACTTTAGATGGAGGCGAAAATGCTGTAGGTTCGTGTGCTCACGTATGGGTGCACGTTAAAGAACCTCATGTGGTCGAAATTTCCGGAGCGCTCCACTACGGCATCTATCATAATCATATTGTGGTTTCGGAACGTTGAACCAGACAAATCAATCAAGCCATTTAGTAAAGAACGTAGTGCGAACAACTAAACAAAAATAAAGGGTGCTTTATGCACCCTCTGCTAGTCGCAGTATACCTTAATGATTGCGGTGGTTTCACATCGTGCACTACATGTTCTTTGCGTCGTTCCATAGCTAAGCAGCACCATTCGAATCAGTATTAAAAGACGTCAGCTTGTACGTCGTATACAGAGACTACTGAGAGCTTTTCATCGTTGTGTGGAGTGAACGTAAGTGTGCGCTTGTGCGAAACAATGGAGAGGGCTTCCTGCTGCCTAACTGCTCTTAATATGTCTTTTGATTCCCTGCTCCTGACAGACATGATGAATACGCGCGCATTATCACTCAGGCGGCACTAATAACAAGGTAGCAGAAAGCTTCCATGACACATGAGGAACTGCATTTTTTTTGAAAGCTGATGACACACACATGAAGATGCATGTCTTCTCTTTCCGGCCATGCTTGCTTTGACTTGCAGTCGAAATCACAAGCTGTATTGTGTAATTTTTTTTTTGTGTGTAATAATCTTACCAAAGTTTAGCTTTCAGGAAACTAATGCATACAAAGAAGCCGATGAGCACCATGTCGTAACACTGTGGCAGGGTATACCTGACCATAAAAACGTTACTGGAAAAGTTCCACCAGTCAACATCGCATTGAAAGCTGATAGAAAAAAAAAAAAGTCATGATCATTTAAATATACAAGCACATCATTGGGAAAACTGAATGAGTTCATGAAATTTCGAGTTCACGTGACTTTCTTGTCCGTGTCATATCACATTCGCAAACACTCTTTGCTCTTCATCCTCGGCCTTTCGCCTTCATCATTCATCATTATCATTGGCTGCGCTGCACTCGTGCTGAATGGAGGTGCTGTAACTCCGAAATCGGTCCCCTCACAGTTTTTATCGTGTTGCACGCCCCGCCGCAGTGGTCTAGTGGCTAAGGTACTCGGCTGCTGACCCGCAGGTCGCGGGTTCGATTCCCGGCTGCGGCGGCTGCATTTCCGATGGAGGCGGAAATGTTGTAGGCCCGTGTACTCAGATTTGGGTGCACGTTAAAGAACCCCAGGTGGTCAAAATTTCCGGAGCCCTCCACTACGGCGTCTCTCATAATCAAATGGTGGTTTTGGGACGTTAAACCCCACAAATCAATCAATCTATCGTGTTGCATGGGTACGGAGAGCTGGGCTTGTTGATTGTAAATGCTTAGGAAACAGTGCGAAAAAGGCACAGCAAGCACAGAAAGGGAATGCCCACAGCACTGACTCTCAACCATTTTTTATTGTAAAACATTGCACCGCCTATAAATACGGTAGATAAACGCTCCCTCAACACAACGTGACTGGAGTGGGCACAGATAGGCCGCTTAAAGTGCACCTAGGACAGATTACAAAAACTTCTTGGGTAGATAATCGAGTTCCTTGGGCAATAAGGATATTCACGGAGTGCTGACACAGTTGTCACCTAACTGCGCCATCAGATACGCTTCAACAATTTCTCGTGTTGACCGATTGTGGTGCTTGCTGACTACGCTAGGTTTCTTGAAAACATGTGAACGCGTGCATGACCGACAATGGGTGGCTAGCCAACCATCTTGTGCACGTTTTACAATGTTGGCATGCTCTCTTATTTTATAGTGAGCACAACTACTCGCCTGACCTGCGAAAAATTTACCTGTATGTGAATCTCAAAAACAGCATTTTCAATGCAGTGAACATACCTGGTTCCATGCTTCTTTTGGCAACCTGTTTTACGGTTCACTAAACTGCATGGCCTTGTCAAGCGGCAAATACTATGAACTCTGAAGGAGTGGAAGACGACGCTTTTCCTGCAATTTTTTTTTTCAGTTATAAGATGCTTTGTGTATTTATTTGTAATCTGTCTTGACTCTCATGTAAGTGGCCTATCGGTGCTATATCCCGTCATGTGGTGTTATAAGAGTGGTTATCTTCTGTATTCATACGCAGTGCATTGTTTCAATATAAAAAAAGTTCACGCTGTGTGCATCCCCTTTCTATGTGTGCTGTTTCTTTTTCGCAATGTTGTCTAAGCAAGATTATCGTGTCCCTCACGTACGACACGATCTCTGGAGCGAACACTTCACCGACGTACTGCTGTTTAGGAAAGATTCCAGTTAAACCGCAAAAGTCGACTTTTTAGAACTATTAGGGACTTCTTGAGGGGTTACTAGAATGCTGCAACGAGAGAGTAGCCACGGTGTTGGAATAAGTCGGGATTTAGGCCATTGCATAGCGAAGACCGTTCAAATACGCCCTTGGCAGCACCCCTTTCCATTGAATGATTGTGGTGTCATCAGGATGTGTTCGACGATGAGTCGCCTACAAGGGTCGGCCTCGAAGTCGGCGGTACAAAAGAAGTGCACTCTTATTGAAAAAATTCGGTGCTTATGTCCCTCAAAATTGTCAAAAAATGCTTTTTTCTTTAGTGTACATTTCACACGTCGTTCCTACGCTAACGCGACCTTTCTGGGATTTCTTTTTTTTATGTATAGTGGTCACGACCTAAGAATAAATAGAATGTCCGAAGTTATAATTGTGGAGTGTCGGCCATTTGTCTTTTTATTAAAGTCGTTTGGAATAGATTTGATTTGAACAGCAAGTACGCTCTCGCTGCTAATGCAGTTACTACGCATGAGAATGGCAAGGACGTCGTCCCTACATTCCAGTACGTTTGACTGATCAGTGAATTCGATTTATTTGCCTAAGTTTGCCAGGAAGTTGAAGTTTCCGATCGAAAACTAGTGACGGCCACATGTGTCTGGATGATGAACACTACTACCTCAATCGGGTTAAAATTTTCTTGTCGCGAAAACCGGGCAAACTTTCCACAACTGTGTGAATTCTCTCTGGGTGGTACGGTGAAGGTAGTGGAAGGAGCGTATACATTTGCGCTTGCGTTGTGGTGCAGTATAGACGGGAAGTGGAGCAAAACAGGTGGTGTATGCAGATGAGAAACGACAACTAATTTTCCACCGGCTGTTACTCCAGGTCACGTCGCGACAGAACTGAGAAAGAAGTACACTTGCTGCCATGCTGGCACGAAAGGCACCGCATAAAATGGAAGGGCAATGCCACTGTTACATTCCCCATACCACTCCTCCCGCCTCTCGGAGGACTTTTTTATCTGTGCATTCCTGCATCTCTGTTCATGCAAGCACTCGTTCCAGTAATCACAGTAAAGAAAATTACGGTATAAACATTTAATTATTTGAGTGGTAAAACACAGCCGGTAGCAATTTTTGAAAGTATACGTTTCTACTGAAAAAAGATTGGCCTAATATCTGCATGTAATCTGCAAATGTCGTCGAAAGAATATAGTCTTGCATGTGGAGAGAGTGAACAAGACTTTTATTTGAAGTTTTGCGCAAGAAAATCGGTGAATAAAATTTTGGAGGAGCTGCGTTAGAGTGCCTCGAGTTTGTAGCTGAGGTGAATGAGCGCATCAAGTCACGTCACATGTGCGACATGAGCGCTATCTGGCAGTTACCTTGAAAACCAAACGCGCGGCTCTGAGACTGCGGATTTTTGTAATGCCAAATAAAAAGGGGTAGGAGCCTCGTCAAGCTGCTAACATACCAGCTTTTTGCTCTTATCCTTGCGTTTTCTTTTTCGCAACTCTCTGAAGGAAATACTCAATAAAACTGAAACTGAAACTGAAGCTAGTGTGCGCGCCCGTCTAAGAAGTGATAAGGTGTAGAACGCAAAGCGATGGGTAGGTGCCACCACCATCGCGTCTTAGCAAAGCGTTGGAAAGACACCTTTATGTGCAAGCATTACATGTTCAGCGCCGCATGACAAGCGCTACGGTCCTTAAAGTTATTTATGTATGCCTTTTCTAGTAAAAGGCGCGCATGCAGAATATATACGTTTTGTTATGGTGCCCCAGACTTGCGCAATAATTGCTTAATAATTGACCATTACCCAAGTATGAACGCTAAATCTTGAGCAACACTGGTGGGCGCTGCGGATAGGGTCGGCCGTTTGAAGTACCCGGTGCCGTTAAGAGTTGAAAAACAGACAAAAGTACAGACAGACAGACAGACAGACAGACAGACAGACAGACCAATGTTTTTGCGTCGAAGGTCCCCAAGAAAGACTAACGTCTTTAAAAACTCAGCGTCCACCGCCTATATGCAGCAGCTCTCTGCACTCATGATGACATGATGTCACCGCTTGTACCGAACTTTTGACATCCCCGTTTTCAGTATGCGAGCTCGCTACAGAAATTTTGATCCAAGTGGCATTAAAGGACAAAGTATAGCGCTGCACAGCCACCGCATGTCCTTCCGAACCACGTAAGCGACTCTTCGTACAATTGAGCCACACACATACGTACAGGGCGGTTTACGCAATGTGAACCAAAGATTTTATTCAACAATGGATACTCCACCTGATTTAAACTAACAACATAATGTATCCACTGATGTCCCTGCGTTCGAACAGTTTTATAGTGCAACTATTTAATTATTACTAATATGAATAATGCATTTCATGTGAAATGTTGCAATGTCGCCAGCACGTTTCGGTATATTACAGACGAAATTTTAAAACAAGCGATTCCATTATTCGTGGAAATGTATAGTCTGCTTCACACTTGGAGGTAATCTCGATTGATTGATTGATTGATTGATTGATTGATTGATTGATTGATTGATTGATTGATTGATATGTGGGGTTCAATGTAACGAAGCCACCGTATGATTACGAGAGACGCCGTAGTGGAGCGTTCCGGAAATTCTGACCACCTGTGATTCTTTAACGTGCACCCAAATCTGAGCACACGGGCCAAAAGCATGTTCGCCTCCATCGAAAATGCAGCCACCGTAGCCGGGATTTGATCCCGCGACCTGCGGGTAAGCAGCGAGTACTTTTGCAACTAGACCACCGCGGTGGGGCGCCAAATTTTGATATTTAAATGAAGGGGTAAGGTTGTAGTTGCATTTGAAGGTGCATCTCCGTGACCAATTTTATCTGACTTAATTTCACTCTCTTGATATGAACACGTTATATGTCAAGAATAGGTATGTATGCATCAATGTATTGAAGACTGCCTTACTACAGCCTTACCAACGATGCACTGTTCGGTAGATGCGTCATTTGAAAATTATACAATATGTCTCCCTCACCGAGTTCGTTCCGCCGCGGTGGCCTCGTGGCTAAGGAACTCGGCTGCTGACACGCAGGTCGCGGGATTGAATTCCGGCTGCGGCGGCTGTGCTTTCGATGGAGGCGGAAATGCTGTAGGTCCGTGTGCTCAGATTCGGGTGCACGTAAAGAAACCCAGGTGGTCAAAATTTTGGGAGCCCCTCCACTATGGTGTTTTTCAGAATCATGAGGTCGTTTAGGAACGTTAAACTTCACATATCAATCAAATCACAACTCACTTGGTTCAGTCATAACCCGTGCACCCGCTCTGCTGCCGTGCACTCATTCCACAATAGACACATTCAGATCAAGCCCAAGGAATCAACCTCACTATATACCCCACCACTTGCGCAAGATAGTGGCGTGCTCACTCCGCATCACACTGTTCTCAAAGAACGAAGGGCATAACAGCTCCCACGTAGCGAAGATATTACGCAAAACACATGGGTGCCTGCACTGTTAAAGTAATGTTTTCTTACATTTGCGCTTTTTGGCGTCAATTGATAAGGCCAGAAAATGTCAAACGAACCACCCTAACTGTTTTCACGTGTATTCTTTCGCCCTTGTTAAAGATGAAAAAAATTGGCAGATCGCACGTACAGTGGGAATTGATGATAGGAGAAGCACTAGTGAAGAAGGTTCATATGTCTATTTAAATCAGCAAAACGTTGCTAGGCGTACGCACATAGTACACAGTAAACACAATAATAAATGTTATTCGCACTCACGTATATCGATCAGCTGTAAATACATGTTGTTTATAGACGCGTAAGGACGGCACCACTACCGCTTGCAATTCCAGAACCAGCAGTGGTAGGCATGTAAATTATGCCTTACATGACTTCCATGTTGTGATTATCATGCTTGTGCCTGGAATTTGTGAACGTCGTCCATTCACGTCACGTAATACCAAATTTGGTATACGTGAAGCGAGCGACATAGCCGCGAGCGCGCTTTGAGCGTAGTATGTAGTCATGTTTTACATGACACGCATGTGATTATTATTACGTTTGGACGTGTCATTTACTTTCATCGTCAATTCACGTGACATTATACCAAATTTGGTATGTGTGAAGATAGCGAAAGGGCCGAGAGCACATCATGAGCGTGGTATGCAGTCATGTTCTGACATGACACACATATCATGATTATCATGTTTGCACCACTCATATACATTCGTCATTCATTAACGTCACGTAACAGCAAATTATGTATATGTGAAGCTAGCGAAACGACCGCGAGCGAACTATAGCGTGGCATGTGGCAGTGTTTTACATGACACGCATGTCATGAGTGTCGTGGTTGGACGTGTGATTTACCTTCGTCGTACATTCACGTCACGTAATACCAAATTTGGTATACAGGGCGTTTCAAGAAATGTGTCTATTATTGTTTAAAAACCAGCAAAATACGCTATCTGCTCACCGTCTTCACAGTTGGTTTTTCTGTAGTAGCAGGCATCTTAATTAGCTTGAAAGTATAATTTGAAACGGTAGTTGGGAAAGTAAATAATTATCTATTTATTTACTGGAGTTCGGCAGGTACGTCAAGTAAAAGAATTGAAGTCCTTGATGCGAAAAACCCCTTGCCCCTTTCAGATTTCGGAAAAGCGGCCTCTAGTAATCACCATGAATTGATGAAATTTTCCTAAATTCTACGGCAAATCCGAAACCAACAGCCCAAAGAGCGCAACAATCAGACGACTACAGTGGCGTCTCTGTTCAGAATAGCGGCTACCGGGGTGCTGTTCTTCCCCGTTGGGTAACGTATGTGTGTCATGCGTGCTATAATTGCGTGTGCAGCCCACACACCCACACAACGAAGTCGGTTGATGGTTGATATAACAACGCTCTCTCATTTCAGTTGCGCTCTTTCGTGTTTTGGTTCCAGTTACGTCACAGACTTGAGGAGAATTTTATTGCTCCGCAGTTATTAATATAGGCCCCTTTTCCGAAACCTCAAAGGGGCAATTGCTTTTTCGCATGGACTTCAATTCTCCTATTTGACTTAACTGCTTAACTCCATTAAATAAAAAGTTATTTATTTTAACTTCCCCAATTACCGTTTCAAACAATATCTTTAACCCTCTTAAGATACCTGCCACTGTAAAAAGCAACTATGAAAAGACCGAGCAAATCATGCCGTTTCCTGATTTTTTAAAGAATATGGACGCATTTCTTGAAACACCCTGTATGTGAACTTAACGAAACGGCTGCGAGCAGCTCATGAGCGTGGTATGTAGTCATCGTCTTATATGGCACGTATTTCATAATTATCATGTTTGCACCAGTCATATACCTTCGTCATTCATTCACGTTTCGTAATACCAAATTCGGTATATGTGAAGCTAGCGAGACGACCATGACCACACCATGATCGTGGCATGTAATCATGACTTACATGACATGCATATCATGATTTTCATGTTAGGGCCGGTCACTAATGTTCGCCATACAGTCATGTCATACCATACCAGTTTTGCAACTTATCATGCGGACGGAACCACCATAAGAGCAGCAAGACTATGACATGTAAATCATGAGATTCATGACATACACAAGATTTTCATGTTAGGACCAGTCATTTATGCTCATCATACAGTCATGTTATGCTGTACCAATTGTGATATAAATCACATTATCGAAATGGCCAGGAGAGCTGAAAGTTGTTGGCAGATAGATAGATAGATAGATAGATAGATAGATAGATAGATAGATAGATAGATAGATAGATAGATAGATAGATAGATAGATAGATAGATAGATAGATAGATAGATAGATAGATAGATAGATAGATAGATAGATAGACAGATAGATAGATAGATAGATAGATAGATAGATAGATAGATAGATAGATAGATAGATAGATAGATAGATAGATAGATAGATAGATAGATAGATAGATAGATAGATAGATAGATAGATAGATAGATAGACAGACAGATAGATAGATAGATAGATAGATAGATAGATAGATAGATAGATAGATAGATAGATAGATAGATAGATAGATAGATAGATAGATAGATAGATAGATAGATAGATAGATAGATAGATAGATACGGAAAAGTCACAGAAGTTCGCTAAGAAATGCTGCGCATTTAGAACGTAATGATCAAGAGGTCATAAGAACGCACCAAAAGCCATTCATAAAAAAGTCATTACTGTCAGTTTTTATTTCTTTAATTTTGTTTTTATTTCAGACAACTTGCGTACAAAGTTATCCGAAAAGACTGGCGTAAAGGCAAAGAAAGCCTGACAAAGCGCCAAAAGCCTGTGTACACACATACATAAGCGGTTATATATAGCAGTACCAAATTGGAATGCATAGAACACCTGCAATTATTTACTTTTTTTAAACATCAAGCCATTTGACAAAGAAATGTACATGATTGTGAATTAGCACATAAAGAAATAAGGAGAGACTACGCACAACGATGGCAGACAAAATAAAAATAATTAGCTCCTTAGACAGGTAGCTCCTTAAGCTGCTACGTCAGTCAATTTTATAGGTTAAGATACGACGTTGTTTGCGTCAACCCGTATGGTTTCAATATAGAACAATAGTGGGATTAAAAGCGCGTGAGCGAAGCGCTGACTTTGTTTATGAGAAATCGTGAAGCTAGGTTAGTAGAATAGGATTGTCAGGAAGGCTTCAAAGAAGGCACTTAAAACGATAAATTCCTTCCCTGTGGATGTGCGTGTATGTCTTGATGAGTGCCAACACTTGACACATTCGTTGTAACGTGTCATCCTTGCCTACAACACAATTGGTGATGTCAACAAAAGGCTTTACTACCATGCTAACGAATACGCTTCAGTGGATGCCTAATAGCTTTTGTGTAAAGTCATCTTAGAGCTACTTGAAAAACACCAGAGACTTTTGGTTGATTGAGAGAAAAATGGCTTCATTCACCACACGCCGAAACAACGAAACAATAGAGCAAGTGTACATTTGCAATCTAAATTCATATTTTTGCCTTCTCACCCTTGTCAGTCCCACAGTACAGATGCCAAGTTTCAAAGGAAACTCGCCATCTTTACTTTCGGTTTGGGTGCAACGCTAATTATTGTTTCATTTTCTGACACTATATAATGATGTTTTGACGACGTGTATTCCCGAAAACGCACTGTTACGCAGAGTGTGTGGACGTCGCAATACTCACGTCTGACCACATCTGTGTTGAGCTCCTGCAGGCCCCTGAGAACACTAGTCAGGCTGATGAAGCATTCGCTGGATAAGTCCGCCTCGTGGATCAGCGGAAGAGCCTCCCGGTACGACATACTGATCAGCTTCTGGACCAGTGACTTCGCATTAGACTCAATCGCTTTCCACTTGTCCACAAATTCATTGCCACTCTTCGGCGGTGTGCTGGTGGACCCGTGTGTTGCGCAGAAAACGGCGCACACAAGCGCGGTTGAAAACCACCGGATCCACATGGCGAGCAATGCCTTCTGTTCGGTGCCCAACTCGGGACTGCTTTGGAGAAACGCGTCCGCGTTACTCTCGAAGGCCGCTCCCCTCTCCGACTGTCCCAGCCAAGGCTACAATTACGACCTCGACGTTGTCGCAGTGATTTCTGGCACACCAGTGATGCGTGTCCTGCCGTGGTCAGCCAGTGGGTGCTTCAGTATGGGCGCACTTGTCTTGTACCGGAGTTCAGCATAATTACATTGCGGAATGAGACCTTCTTCATAGTTCATGACAAGAGCTACAGCACAGAACTGGGCATCAACACTACAGAATTTACGGGGATCAAGATTATTATGCAGATGGCGAGAATAATAGAGGCAGCAAAAAATAACTCAAAAAAAGAATGGAAAAGAAAGAGGAATGGAGCTAGGCAAAAATAGCAAAGATTTCTGGTGAGGTATTGATACTCGCTCTGCGTGGTAACATTTTTTTTATTTTTAATAGTAATAATGTGAAACCATTAGATGCGTCCTCTAAGGCACAAAGTGACCATCGTCGTCGGTGGCGGCAACACGAAGTGATGCAAAAAGAAGTATGCCTCGACGTCGTCATACGACGACACCAATATTTCTCACGTTATCACGACGTCCCTAATACTCCACCTAACGTAACATCAAATGATGACGTCATCACATTCCATCATCACTTTGCGATATGTGGGGCGCCACCGAAGTCGCTGTCAAACGACGCGGTACGCAGAAAGCTTGCAACGTCTCCGAGACTGGGCAAAAGCGCGCTAGGTGCAGGAAGCTGAAAAGTATGAAATTGGAAGAATAAAATTGACTTCCAATGGAGACGCAGACAGAGAAGATGGTTTTCGCTTTCGAGATGTCCTTGGCAAATGCGTAAGGAGTGACGTGTCTCTTTTGTCATAATGATGATCATGAATGATGATGAGTAAAACTGATTTAGGTTCGAAGAATACGCAGGCGTAGTCCCCATGCCACTGGGCTTTGTAGGGACCACCAAGACAGTCTCTACATTATCTCCTTTCATTTCTTTCACTTTTTCGTCGTATTCGCATTGCTCATTTCGGCTACGAGTGTCCGTCCCTCCTGCTTTTAGATGACTTCATATTTTCCGAGGTGTGCTAAATACAATTGGCCGGAAGTTAGCACTCGCCCTCGTGCGTTCTTCGTCCCGAGTTTTGCGCTAGAGTTCTTTTCATTGCCTACCAGCTATAGCCCGGGGTGCCACTTTTATACCGACTGTTCATATATACTGGCAGGCAGTCGCAGAATTTTACAAGCTCCCAGGGTTTAGGAGACAAGCATCGACTATGTGAATTGTCTACCCCTGCTGTTTTAGTAAAGAATTACCTTCCACACTGCCAAAATTTTTGTTGCACCATCTTTTTTTCAAATAACGCTAAGGGCGCATGCCTGACTGTTGGTAAACGAACGAAGGGGTATGGATCTAGAGATCGCTGTCTTCGTTAGACACAACCATAACAAAGCCAACAATGAAGCCAGGGAAGGCACGAAAGACATTGTTGGTAGTCTTCAAACTGCCGTGTAGTAATTAGAATATAAATTAAAAGAAAAGAAAGGTGTACAGACACAAAGTTTTCACTTTTTGATTTTTTTGTGTCAAATGATATTCCAAATGCCCGATAGCGTAGGAAATGTACCGGTAAGTGTCATTGCGTCATAACAAATTAATCACAGCAGGCTTTTTAAAAACAAGTTTCGGTTCGTACTGTACCCCTGACGTCACAGAAAGATGGATGGTTAGATGGATGTATCCAGCTGTGCCGTTTATATCAAGTGGTGGCTCATTCCACCTAGCCATAAAGTTATTCACTACTAGTATGTGTTGAAGGATTGAATTTCACTCATGCCTCTATTTTAGCCACCAATCAGTTAGTCTCCTCCTGGTTATTTCTACCCGTTTAAAGTCTATTTTGACTTCATTGTCGCTAAACCCTGATTCGTTGAAAAATTGTGCGCAATTATCTTGGGCTACAGGGTTGAGCCCTTCACAGAACATTATCAAATGTTCAATTGTTTCCACCTCCTCTCCTCACGCACTACATAACCTGTCTGTACCTTCGTATTTGGATGGGTACGTCATGGTCCGCAATACTCTCGTTCTGGCCTCGAACAGCAGAAAACTACCCCGAGAATGATCGTAGATCTTTTCATTTGAAATTTCCTGCGTAAAACTTCGGTAAGACTCCAGTGATGGTTTCGTAAGCATTCCCATCTTCCACGTGTCCCTCTCTGTTTCCTTCACTTTCTTTGCATCCGATGTTTCCTTTTGGCTTGGTATTCTGCTGTTGCCTAAGTACTTCCTTGACAAATTTCGAGTTCGCTTCCTCCATTTGGTGTAAACGTTCTTCATGTAGAAGTAGCTGAAAACTTTTCTAGCACAACACTTCTCTCGCATTTTTTGTCAATCGCTCCTCAAATTCAATCTTGCTGCTAGCTTCCCTGCGCTTGAACGATGTCCATCCCATGTCATCTTGTACCCACTAATTTGGTGTGTTCCCGTGTGCTCCCAAAGCAAGTATACCTATGCCACGTTATTTAAACTTCACTCTTGCTTGAACCTCTGATCTCATGCACAACACTGCATTACCGAACGTCAAACCTGGGACCATGACACCGTTTCAAATCCCTCTCGCAATGTCATACCTATTGTAGTTCCACAGTGCCCTATTTTTCATTACAGCTGCATTCCTGTTACCCTTGGTCATAACGTATCTTTCGTGCTCCCTTAGGTACTCAGCCCTTCTATTTGTTGATACGCCCAAATATTTGTATACGGCCCGCCACGGTAACTTACATGGTAACATAACTGCACGAGATGGTATGAGCAGCGCCACCAGGTGATAGTATGTGCTTGCGCAAGTTTTTATGACATATTCTCGATGCGCGTCGCTTCTCCAATTTTCTACTTCGTCTGCTGCGCGCTGCACGTGTGAGAACTGTCGCGGCAGGGGGGCACAACAACTAGAAGTCGGTCAGCAACTGCACGTTGCGCGTGTACGCGTCTGGAGTGAAGTGCAGCGAATAGAGTAAACTTCGCTTGGTTGGCGTCCAGTCTCCTCCTCAACCGTCGCACATGAAGTCGACATGCTTCTTTAAGTGCCGGATTGGGCGGGAATTGGTGTGACTTGTTCTATCATCCCCCGCTTCTCTGGCGCACGGCTTCACACGGCAAAATACTACCGCCATGACCACGAATTTGAAAACAAACAGTTCATTTGCCCTCTAATAAGCGTATATCTTGTATTCGCATTCACGTACACAGTTCTAGACTCCACTAGCTCGCTTAATAGGTATACACCTGCATGGAAGTGACCGCATGACCACACGGCGCAAGCATACAATCGAGATGGCGATGCGCAAGCAGCCATTTTTTTATGTTTTGGTACTTTATGTCATCTTAACTAGCCAGCCTGCTGCGTGAAATCACCAGAACTAGTACTGTAGCCTGACGTCAAGTTACTGTCGATGTCGGTATGTGCGCCACAAGAAAAGTTACTTTAATATCAAAATGAAATATCTTATCAGCAATTGCTGAGTGTCACACTTGCCCAGAGCCTTCTTACTGAAGATCCGTATGGCAGAGTAAACTCGCCTCCGATAGAAGGTGTCAGTACTTCTTTAATGTAAACAAAAAGACAATTAGCAACCTGTAGTGACCAAGTCATCAACCCATAACACCCGAAGGTGCAGATTCGGAGTATCTTTTCTTTCATTTATGTCATAATTACCACAAGACGGCTAAAGAGTACAAATTATGTCCCTTACATATTCTTTGGCTCCACTGTTCGTTGAGTTCATCAGGTCAGTGTGTATAAGTGTGACTCTAAGGCATACCTTTCAACTCTCCCGAATTGTCCGGGAGACTTCCGAACTTGGCCTAATCTCTTGATTGTACGAATGCTATCTCGAAGCTCCTGAAAAGTGACTGCCGCAGCAAACACATTTTTTTTTCTTTTTTGTATCCACGCGCGTACTTCAGTCTTTCCTTCTGCGACAGTTTCGGTGCTGAGGAATTGGCCTCACCACTACACTGCTAGTTCATTGTAACTATATACCACGGAGTACCGTATATTCTGGGCAATATACTATACAGTTACGACTCATATTGGTGAATGCCGATGGCCGCGAGACGCGCTCGCTTCCGTACACCGAAAGAAGGCGAAGGAAACGATAGCACAACGTTTGCGTCTATCTGTCTTGGTCCCCGCACTTTGTATATAGGCCGACAGCCTAGATGTCAATTGTGGTCACGTGGAGGGGGGGGGGGTCGTTTTTTCCGGAGTTCAATTGAAAGATCCACTTTGATGTCAAAAGCAAGAAAAATTACTTGCAAGCGTTTCTGGCCTGATACACATCTGAGTTTTTGTGCTCTTTGGCTTAGCGGAAAGGTGACAGCTTCGGATTCTGTACCACGTGTGCCCATGATACAAGCGTTTGACGTTGTGGCAAGGCTGACATAAAGGTGCATATCACTTCACAGACGCATCAGAACTACATTCGGGCTGCGGAAAGACCGGACATCGGATGTTTCTTCAAAAATGAGCGTCGAAGTCTGCAATGAACGCAGAACGCCTTTTCGCGTATATTTTGTGGAACACAGCTTGCAGCTGAGCGATCGCAACCCTCCAATGTTTTGGAAAATGCTCCCGAAGTGTGAGAACGCGAAGCGGTATGAATGCGGACGCACGGAAACAACTTCTGTCGTCGGGAAAGTGGCTGCGGATGCCGAAAGCATAATAGTGGAGGCTCTGAAACGCCGTGATATTGTAATCATGACGTGTCGCAAATGTATAGCAGTAACTTTCGATACGCAAAGAACAAAAACGAATATGAAATACGCCGCCATCTCCACTGGTCTCCCGAAGTGCCATGCTGCTGGGTTGGCAAGTATGCAAAGGGGTTCGAATGCCAATTTTGCTTCTTCTCTACAGCCATAGAGGATGCGTGACGTGGTTTTCTTTCCTTGTAAAACGTTGAATACATCTCCAGAAGACTAAAAACATACAACCTAAGATAACTCCTGAGGAGGCGCTTGGTCCGTGGCGCCTACGAAAAATAAGCGCCCTTGTCCGCCGGATCGAAAACACTCATTTAACGGTTACGGGATGTGTTTAGACAATTTTGTGGTCTTGTAAATAATCTGCCAAAACAAGCATGCCTTAACGCGTAAGTGTTTAAGATGTCAGTTCGCAAGAATTCCAGTGTCGGCGTTGGCGTCATTGGAGCCATAAATTGGAGTTTTTTAGCAGTTCAAAAATCGTGAGAGTCACAAATAAATGAATAAATAAATATTCAGCCAGAGTGGGAATCAAGCCCAGGTCTTCTGCGAGGCAGGCATGCGTTCCACCACAGAAGCAGTGTTGTACACGTTCCTCTAAAATGGTAACGAAAGCTGGTTCCTTCTCATTTTTTAAACGAGTTCCCGTCACAAGTTCCTCTAATGCGAAAGGAAATCGTCAGAGCTACGTTTTGATTGATTGATTAATATGTGGGGTTTATCGTCCCAAAACCACCATATGATTACGAGAGACACCGTAGTGGAGAACTCCGGAAATTTCGACCACCCGGGGTTCTTTAACGTGCATCTAAATCTGAGCACACTGGCCTACAGGATTTTCGTCTTCGCCGGAAATGCATCCGCCGCATCCATGATTCGATACCGTGACCGGCGGGTCAGCGGCCGAGTACTTTAGCCACTAGACCTCCGTGGTGCGGCTAGAGTTACATTTTAAAAGTAAATCTGTCGTTGCAGTAACGTTACATTTGTCTTTTTAATCAAAATTTAGGGTCTGATAATCTTGAGGTGCAATACAGCGAGCCACTGAGAGCTTACGTCTATAGTATACATATATTGCACGAATTTCAAATCGCCGAGAGCAGGTTATATGTAAGATATATAAGCAAACGTTCCTAGACTGAGTTTTTGTATACCACCAGCCACACTACATACATGTGTAACCTCAACTTTCGAGCTCGTCTATCACAAGTCGAACACACGTGGCACTTTCCACGTTGCTCTTATTCATGTGGGCAGTCGGAATACTATGCTTCTGGTATTTAGTTAGATATCTCCGCATATGCACAAATGTAAATACATTTCTTTCACAGGATTGCCCATGAAAGTAAGCAATACTAACGCGTTTATTCAGTGCACATTCAATATTGTGGTATGAGCAGAAAATCATGTCTGCGAAGCAAATTTTGAACTTAATAAGTAGCCTGCTCGCAGTCAGAGAACATATGTATTTTTTTCTCGGTCTTTCTGTCTTCTTCTCTTTTCCATTTCATTCTTTCACTGTATTTTTCCTTTCTGTTTTTCATATCTCTATCATTCTCTCTCTCTCTCCTTTGAAGTTATCCAGCCTTCTATCTTTTTTTCTGTTTATTCAATTTTTTTCTATTTTTTATCTTTCCCTATAGTTCTGCCCTCCTCATTTCCATTTTTCTCCCCCTAACTTCTCTTTCCCGTCCCCTTTTTATATACTATATCCTCCTGACTTCCGGGTTGGATTCTTGTCCACAGAAATTCCCGAAAATTTCACAACTGGGTGTGTAGATGACGAAGATAAAAAGTGAGGCTTATTATTTCCGTGATGCCTGTGGTTTTGGTATGGCGTGATGTCCAATTAATTGGATCTGAAACTTAATTAAAGCGTTAAGTAGTGGGCCTGAAGCAACACAAAGCAATATTACTGAAGAAAATTGTGAGAAATTCTGGAATAACTGCAAGTTGTTATTTAAAAATTAAGAAATATTTAAAAAACTACAAAAAGCTGACCTTAATTTTTGCCGTTTAACTTCTAGAACGCTGCTCTGTCGAACATCACCATGTTTTTTTCTTTGTTTCTGAATCTCCTGGTGCAATTTTGACAAAACTTTATAGAGGGCACTTGTAGATGTCCAAAATATTGGACAACTGGTTTTTGAAGAAGAAAACATGCTGACATTTTTGTAGTGATGGAGTATTTGATGTCCAATATATTGGACAAATCGCCATAGCCGGAACTCAGGAGGATATACTATACAACGCAAAGCTTTGATATATGCTATGCCCTGCTAGCGTGCGTGCATGTTGCGGAGAATTGCAGATCCATCAGTTTTCGCAACATTCTATAGTATACTGCGTAAGGATGGTCATTCAGCTAACACGCGTATACGAGCGCGTGAAAAGTCAGTCAGAATGCTATGTTACATTGTTGAAGTGTTTATATCTATCTATGTTATAGTGTATATTTATAAAAAAATTGATCCATTCACTTTATATATAGAGAGCAGAATGCGAATTTTTCAGTATTATGGGTTGTTTTCTTTGCCGCGATACGAGCGCAATTGATATGTTAGCTTTCTGTCTCTATTTACCAGATTCCAAGGTGCCACATCTATGTCAAAACAGTAGCATGAAAGAAAAAAGCAGCAGACTTGACAGCCGAGTAGTTACAACGCTCACTTTCGGGTTGTGGGAGCGCGTGTTTTAATCTCACCTCATGGAGAGTATTTTCGGGCCAAGAGTTTATCTCGTTCTCAGTAATTTTTCTCTCTCTCCCAGTATTTGTTATCCCGCTTATCAGAGTTATTGCAGTCTGCGCTGGTCCAATGGGCGCACGTGCTCTGGGAGCGAAGCAGAAGAGGACACAAGCCGTGCGTGCCGCTTCATGACCACGATACGACACAAGGCGAATATCGAGCTTAACAGTATTGCGGTAAAAATATTGGATCCGTTCCTTATCACTCCCGGTGTGTCTCGGTGTCGTGCGCTTCCCTGCGTCCCTGGTGGACGCCTTGAAGTGAAAACCAGGATGCACCACAGTCATGTGGCAGACGAGCGGTACATTTTTGCGCCACCCGTGGTCACACATGTGCATTGCGTATATGAATCTTCCATGCCGTCGAACGTTCACAGAAGTAACGCCGTTCTCTCGGCAGTTCCTTAGTAAAAGAAACGAGTTGCCGTTACAGTTACTCCTATTCTGAATGGAACCGTTGCGTTCCTCTGTTCCTCCAAAAAGAAACTAGTTCCTGGAACGTAGTTCCTTGGAACGCTGTTTCATACAACACTGCACAGAAGGATACCCATGCTTAAAACCATTCGGGGGGAAAGAAAGTCATATACGAATGGTATCACGTACAAGGAGCTTTCTTAGTGTAATAAATAGCGTGACAGAAGCGTATAAAATAGCACCTAATGTCAGAACATGTAAATAGCGCAACAAGATGGTGGTTTAAAGACACCCCTCCCATAACAATTCGCTTCGAGTCATAACTACTCATCATCTGCAAGCAGCAACAGCAACGTGTAGAGCTGAGAATGTGCGCATGTTGTGTCACGGACGCGTAGTGGGCAGCGAAAACTAATTGTGGCGTAGTGGGCACCTGGGAACTTTAGGTGCAGGGGACATTCCGCGCTGTTTCGAAACGGCCAGCGTTACGCGCACAGACGTTAGTGGCCTTGCGGTGCCACTGAGGTCTCCACCGAGAGAAGCGAGGTTGGCGTTTAGAAGGCAATGCGAACGGGGCCAGGTGTTCTGCTCTCGAAGGCTAAGCTCAGGTGTCCTCGAATTCTGCTTGCCTCGGTGTATTACGCACGTGTACTTGTCATCTTGTAAATAACTGCGACTCAGCAAAGCAGTTCTTGTAATGCACGCCATTAATGATTATTCGAGAGTTCAAATATATAAAGTATCAAATGACTACGGGGGTGGAAGCCTGCTTTATTAGCAAAAACACAAGAAACGCAACACACAGCCATAATAATCCGTAATGCACTAAGCAAACGCTTAGAACAATTCTGTCGGATTCGAAGCCTTGTTCTCAGGAATTAATTCGCACAGCGCCAATAAACGACTTGCAAAAAAATAAAACAGTAATGACGTGCACTTCACTACCAAGTCCCCCCAAGTAATGCTCACACAGTCCCGCGAGCTGGAACCTGATTGTGCCACGCAGGGCACAATTTTGGTGTCATTGAGCCCGGATAAGTAAAATTTCCTGATTTTGAAAAGGCGCAAGAACAACGACGCAACAAACATGGAGGACGTGGGGCAATGCGCTAAAAGCAAGCTTAATGTTTTATTCAGGAAAACAAATATTTACGACGTCGTTGTCGTGCCAGAAAACTTACACTCGCCTAACCGAAAGGTACGTTTACGGAAGTGCTACAGCTCTTTGCAGGCCGCTTGCGAATCTAACCTTGCACTTAGAATACGAGGAAGGTATAGATTAAACCATTTTCGGCACAAACAACGATAATGTGCTGGCACAAGCACTGTACAAAGAGGGAGATAGCAAATACCTTGTATGTCGGCATTGAGGCGCTCTAATTGAGTATCCCATCCTTCGCCTAATCTGCAAGAAGCAGTCATGGCCTTTCGCCGAGGACTCGCAAAATAACTGTGCTGAGGGGTTTCATCTTTTATATCGACTCGTTTGTTTTATCAAGTTTAACTGCGTTATAAACGCACATTTTTCTGGATAATGCGTGTAAACTGCTAGTAGCGCGTCACCATGTGGCCTTCTATTCAGTGACACAACCATAGTCAAAATTAGCAGATAATTCCAATGAAGGTGTAGAAAACAGTGACTGCGCTGTTTATAGCGTATTGCAATATTTGTGAATTAGATGGGAAGAATTATAGTGGACGAAACGACTAAAAGCTATCAATATAGAGTTTATGTATCGCCAACTTGGATGTTCAGTAGGAGGACTGGAGGCTGGGCTGGTTAACGACCGCGCACGAACTTATTTCTTGGTGGAGACCATACTTCAACGCAGCGCTCTGCTTTGTCCCCTCTCTTGTGTCCGCGTATTCGTGCGCTTAGTTAAACAACCTGCGAATTGGTGTTCAGGTAAGACTAGAACTCACAGTGACTACGAAAAAGAGAATATAAAAGTGCTCGTGAAAAAATTGCTCATGAAAAAAAAACTAAGTAGTTGGTAATATGTTCCTCACATATACCCTTCCTACAATTTTAAAAGATTTCTTCTTATAATTTCTTTTACTCAATTTCGCTGTTATATTGAATCGTAAGCATAATTTTTGCTACTCTATGTTTTGAGCGACACTCACTATTACAAGCTGCCACTCTATATATCGTCGCCGGCACGAAGTCGGCGGTGGGAACGACAGCAGGTTAGTTAGGTTAATTCGTTCCGTGCACAAGCAAAGCAGTGAAGAGATCAAAGGCGTGTGCGTGAAAAATAAACTACAGGTTTAATATACTTGTATGAGAAATAAGGAAGGCA
This sequence comes from Rhipicephalus microplus, assembly GCF_043290135.1. NCBI lineage: Eukaryota > Metazoa > Arthropoda > Arachnida > Ixodida > Ixodidae > Rhipicephalus > Rhipicephalus microplus. The sequence continues at coordinate 469,921,327 of NC_134710.1, forward strand.
ATACTTCAAACAAACTTACAAGTATAGTTTTAAAAGAATAATTGAGCTTACAACCAATTGAAGTATTAGGCTAGCCACTAAATTAATACACATTGAACCAAACAGTTTGATAAACAAACAATAGCTAAAGACGCGAAACTTCAGAAGTATGAATCGGTGATGACTTACGTGCAATGATCGGCAGCGTTGAGTCCGCGACGATCGGATGTGAGATGTCCCGAAGAGCTGTGGCATGCATGATTGCGATGCCGGCGACGTTGCAACGCTGATGTTTCTAGGAGCTAGGGCTTGACGGTGAACTCAGGCAGGTTGAGCTAACCTGAGTTGAAGTTCCGATGCCTACGTGGCAGCCATTAATTACGCTTCTCAATTAGACGAATGGCTAAGATTAGGTAGCCAGCCTATAGAAAGATATACTAATAAAATTGGCATATCCCACGTACAGTGGGAATGGATGATATGCGAAGCAGGAATGAAAGAGGTTGATATGTCACATTGAAATCAGCATAGCGTCACAAGGTGTACGCAAATTATGCCGTACATGACATCCATGCCATGATAATCATGTTTCACCTGGAATTTGTGTTCGTCATCCATTCACAACACGTAATATCAAATTCAGTATGTGTGAAGCTAGCGAAACAGCCGCGAGCGTATGAGCGTAGCATGTAGTCATGTTTTACATGACAAGCACGTTATTTATTATTATTTATTTTATTTAATGCATACTGCGGACCTTCACCGGTCCAAGCAGGTGGGTACAGTACAAGTAGCAAGTATATGTTAGGCACTCAAGTCACGTAGAAAAGGAAAAAGGAAAGAATTCAACATACAGCTTTACAAACCCAACACACAGTTTACACACAGTAAATCAACCAAAGTGAATCTTTAAACAGAGTCTTTTAGAAGGTTCCTTTCTTCCACTGTTCGTGGAAAAAAAAGAAAATTTAAATGCATCTGTTCGTGCAAAATAAGGTGTTAGGGTTCCGGGGTGATGGTGTCTCGTATGCCTTGTCGATATGGGTGTCAGGTACTGTGTAGGGTCTAGTGCTGTTTGTCTTTGAAGAAGTTGGGAAAGAAAATCAAGCCTAAATGTCTTCCGTCGTGACTCAAGGAGCTCAATGCCATTAGCCCTAATTAACTAAGAAGGTGAATCAGTGTCACGAAACTTAGAGTATATATACCTTACAGCTTTTCTTTGGATTCTTTCTAGTTTATTGACGTTTTTCTGTGTGAAAGGGTCCCATATTATGCATGCATATTCTAACTTTGGTCGGATTATTGATTGGTAGGCCAGGAGTTTGACATCAGGAGGAGCGTTTTTTAATTTGTATCGCAAGAAAGACAGTTTACGGAAGGCGGAAGCAGAAATATTGTCAATATGTTGATTCCAAGATAAATTACTTGTGAGTGTTACTCCTAAATATTTGAACTCAGAAACTTGCTGTAGAGGTGACTCATTTAGTGTATAAGTATACTGAAGTGGATTTTTCTTCCAGGTTATACGCATGCATACAGTTTTATCTAAGTTCAAAGCCATCCCCCAGCGATTGCACCATTGAAAAACATTAAAAGAACTGTGATTAAGGTCATGTTGATTTTCCGGGCAAGTAATTTCATTATACAAAACACAATTGTCTGCGAACAGACGAAGTTGCACAGATGAACATACCACACTTACAATGTCATTTATATACAGCAAGAACAGTAGGGGTCCCAAGACACTCCCCTGCGGTACTCCAGAGGCGACATGAAGACAACCCGATCGCTGATCCCCAATTTCTACGTACTGAATTCGGTTTTTTAAAATAATCAATAACTCGGAAAACAAAAGATGCGAGGAAGATCAATATTGTTCAATTTTCGTATTAGTCTGTCATGAGGAACCTTGTCAAACGCTTTACTAAAATCCAAGAATATCGCATCAGTTTGACCGTTGTTATCTAGAGTAGATGCAAAGGAATGAGATATAGTGAGCAGTTGAGTCACAGTTGAAAACCCTTTTCTGAAACCATGTTGAGAATCAGTTAGGACAGCATTTTTTTCAAGATATTGGGTGATATGATGCGCGATTATATGCTCAATTAATTTACAGCATGCTGATGTCAAGGATATTCGACGATAATTTTCAAAAAGCAAGCGGTTACCTTTTTTAAATACCGGTGCAACTCGGGCTGCCTTCCAGTAACTAGGGAGCTTTGAAAATATCAAAGATTCACGAAATATAATCACAAGATATTTCGCTATCACTTCAGCATATCGGCAAAAGAAGGTGTTTGGAGTATTATCAGGACCACTTAATTTCTTAGTTTTCAGTTTTAAGAGCATGGAAAATACACCCGGATACGAAACAAAGTCAGCCTCTGTCGTGTGAAACGATGGAACATCAGATGGATATACACTTGGGCTAGTAAACACGCTATGGAAGTATATATTGAAATGCTCAGCTATAGTCTCTTTGTCCGTAACAATAGATTCATTTACCAACATTTCGAATACAGGCTTTTTTTATCCGTCAAGTGGTACCAAAATTTTTCAGGGTCATTTTTTATGAAGTTGTGGAGAGTTGTTTGAAAATAATAATCCTTAGAAGAACGCGCCGCTTGTGCGAGGCTAGCCTGCAATGGTCCGATTTTAGTCAAATCCGCACGCTTCTTTTTTAGACGTTTAATTTTACGTTTCAAGCGAATAATACTACGCGTTATCCAGGGGGTCTGTTTGTGAGTTTTCTTTTTTCGGCTTGGGACAAATTTAGCTAAACAGTGTTCACACATTTTTTTAAACTGGGCCCAGAGAGCGCATACGTCATCATTGTCAAAGTAAACAATACCGGTCTCCAGATAATCAACTATGGACGTGTCATTTGCAAGGGAGTAGTCTTTGAAAGACCGCACTTGACAGCGTTTCTTATCACCACGTTTCAACAGTGGGATGGAAAGGCAACAAGATGACCAGATAATCCGGATTCGACAGACACGATATATTCGCTGAACGCACGATTGAAAAATATCAGATCTAAAACTGAACTGCAAGACCCCTGGACACGCGTTGGGTCGTGAACCAGCTAGGCCAAATCATGAGTGAACATAATACTGAACATAATGTTAGCATGCTCAACATTCTGGTGACCAGCGTGCATTAATTTCCAATTATTAGTTGGTAGATTGAAGTCACCTAGAAGAATAATTTTATGTTTGTGATATTGAGACATATGTTGCTCAAGTTTGCTTAAGCATTCAGGGGGCGTGTCTGGAGGGCGGTAAAGCGCGTATAAAATAAAATGCTGACCCCAACAAGATAATTTAATGCACAAGCACTCCAAGTCAGCAATATCGTCCAGCAATATGGCTTCAATCTGTTGTTTGATTAGAACCACCACACTGCCACCCCTAGAGGCGCGGTCTTTGCGAAAGGTTTTGTAGTTCGGTGGGAATATTGTATCATCACTTATTTTGTTGCGTAGCCATGTTTCAGTAATTACTGTAACGTGCGGATCATCCTGGAGTAAAGCGATTTCAAGGATTATGATTATCATGTATGGACCTGTAATTTACCTTCGTCGTCCTTTTGAGTCTTGTAATATCAAATTTGGTATGTGAAGAAAGCCAAACAGCCGCGAGTGGACTATGAGTGTAGCAGTAATATTTTACATGACACGCATATTATGATTATCATGTTTGGACGTGTCATTTACTTTCGTCGTCTTTTCGAGTCACGTAATATCAAATTTAGTATATGTGAAGCTAGCGAAACGGCCGCGAGCACATCGAGAGCGTGGCATGTAATCACGTTCTTACATGGCACACATGTCATGGTTACCATGTTTTTACCAGTCATACACCCTCGTCATCCATTCGCGTGACGTAATACCAAATTTGCAATATGTGATGCTAGCAAAACAACCACGAGAGCAGCATGAGCGTGTAGTCATGACACACATGACATGCATGTCATGATTTCCACTTGAAGGCCTGTAACTTTTATTATTAGCCATGCAGTCATGTCATACCATACCAGTTTTGCAATATGTCGTGTGAACGAAACCACCACAAGAGCAGCAAGACTATGCCATGTAAATCATCACATTCATGACTTACATGTGATGGTTTTCATGTTTTGTCTAGTAACTTATGGTCGTCATAGTGTCATGTTATATCATACCAATTTCGGTATAGATCCCATTATCGAAACGGCAGGAGACCTAAAAGTAGTATGCGTCAAGATAGATAGATAGATAGATAGATAGATAGATAGATAGATAGATAGATAGATAGATAGATAGATAGATAGATAGATAGATAGATAGATAGATAGATAGATAGATAGATAGATAGATAGATAGATAGATAGATAGATAGATAGATAGATAGATAGATAGATAGATAGATAGATAGATAGATAGATAGATAGATAGATAGATAGATAGATACGGTCGAAGTCACCGAAGTCCGCTAAAAAATGCTTCGCATTTAAAACTTGAGATACTCGATGGTCTACTTCTATATGATGTTGTACAAGAAACTAGACTGATTAGCATGGCGATACCCTGCGCTGAAATCTCCTTCGTGTGCCCTCATTCTCTTCTTGGGGGAAAAGCGGACTATCGATATGGGTTGTTATGATCAGCCTGCCTGGCTTGATGCCACTTTGTCACATGAGACATGGTGGCTGAGCCTACTCTGATTTCTTCTCAGTCAGCACTCCCAGAGATGACCCAAGAGCGGTGACAACAGAGAAATCGCTCTTATATGCCAGGTCGTCGGCGCTCTCGTAAAACCCTTTGGACACGCCTGACCGACTGAAGGATTAGGAAGAGTTGTTGACCATCGAGGCGGCTCGCTTTGTCGCAAGGTGCCCCGGGCAAAGGGCCCATCGTCTGAGAACTGTCTGCGGATGCATTTCCCACGTTCTCCGTGGCGCCTTGATGCCGCTGTTCCCACAATTTTTGGTCTGCCTGGCGCCGCATATTCATCACCGCAACGGACTACAAAATTGACTCCCATGCAAGACTCAACGTCTTCGTGCTGTGATGTGTCGTGCGTGGTGTGCAGTGTTTTCTCCCTCGCCATGGGCTGAACTGGGCGCGCCTCTTCCCCCTTTCGTCGATTGGGGAGGAGGCGGCGTTTCACCTTCGCCTTTCGGGGGCGGAGGTGCAGATGACAAACTTCATTGGGGTGTTCTGGCCTTCATTGTTGTTTTTTTTCGGCAGGGAATCCTCGGAAGGCCAGGACATAAAATGCAAGCGCCGAGGCGCTCTTGACAAGATCTCACAAGCTCGCAGAAGCTCCCATTATGCTTCCGTCGAGAGCTTCCATGATGCTACCACCATCATGTAACACGCTACATGTAAATATTGTAATTAAAAGTTACTGTTAACAGCTCCACGCTCCTCTCCTCGACATCTCCGCGAGACTCTGGCTGGCTCCGGCCTTCTGGGCAGAACCCTGGTTACATCATGGTTCAATCATGCAGGTTACATTGTTCGATGCTCCGCCCTAAACATATCTATTTAAATCATGGCCATTTGATAAAGTGGAGCGTATTCTCCGCTGGGCGAGGGTGACAAACTTGTGAGGTGATCGCTTACAGCCAGCCGGCGTGTTACTTCTACCATGCGAAGCGGTCTTGCCCTGGCTATCAGCCGGCGCATTCAGAGGCCCATACTTTAGTTCGAGGAATTCGGTGGCTGCCCCTTGTCGCCACAAACGTAGAGGGTTACCCTCAGCGGTGGACATCCGAGACGAAGACCCCCGCCAGGCCTTGGCGGCTCAAAAAGGAACTTCTTTGATGTACAAGTGGTCTCAAGGTCAGAGGAAGAAGCACGGCGCTTGTTAACTCTGCGTGACTCCGGGTCGCAAAAATGGCAGTCCGTGACGCTCACATTATTTAACGTCTGCCCTGAACATTCTCAAAACATAACAATAAACTCACAGGCAATGTAGATACAATAGTAGCAATGACGCAGACAATCGAAAGTAAGAATTATAGAAGGAATTGAGGAGGAGGCTGCCAAATACAAGTTGCATTGCAAGGACTATACACAGGCCTACAGTCGGGTAAAACTTAATAAGTGCATAGAAACCCTGCAGAGACAACTGAAGCACGGCAGCAAGTCACCTCAGCGAGTAAAGCAATAGCCCCACTTGAGCACTCGACAATGTTCTCGGAAGCTGGGGTCTTTGCCATGGTAGTTCTGCTCGTTATGTCAGCCTTGAGTGCGTGCCCGTCAGCGCAAGCTTGTGTGCATCCATCTTTCAGGAGGGCATGCCCCGGACTTTAATGTTTATTCTAAGGCATTTGGCGTCAACACCAGTGGTTCGACGGAAATTAGAATATAACTTACATATAAGGTAATGTTGTGGTATGTTATCAAGCACATCCACGAGATCTTTCGAATCAACTTGTGAAAGCTGCGAGTCGCAAAGAAACCACATTCTTGCATTCTTGACACTTTCAATCAAACTACCGCGCAAATAAATCTTCGACAGCAACACTATGCCGGTATCGCTCTTTGAGCGAAGGACGCGTCACGCAATAGAGTACGAAGCAGCAGTACTGGCCGCGAGATCCAGCAGAGTCGCTGCCTGGCGGCAACTGGCCGAAACGTCGAAGTGTAGATTTTTCCGTGTGTCGTCTGCTAGCCACGTCTTGTTTCTATGTGCGCGTACGTCATGCACGTTCCCAAAGTGTGGTTTGTCTGGTCATGTCAGAGCGAGTGTAACTGTTTCTACGTATGCTGAAACGACGTACGAAAGCATTTGGTCTTGCTCGGCTGCTAATGCATTGTAGTGAGATTGGCGAGTGCAACTTTCCACAATGCTGTTTGTGGTTGCCGTGCCCTTAATTCACCAGAATAATTTTAGAGTGGGTGGGTCCCCAGATACTTTGTCAGATTGTACAGTTGGTCCATCGCCACCGATTGGTGTGGCTGTATACCTGTTAAAGCATCTGGGTTAATCACGTAACCTCCCCTTTCGGCGCGTTTTCAGCCTTGGTCAAGTCCATCACCAACTCTGCTGTGTCTTCACCTTCAGCTGATCCGGTAGCCGATGCGTACGTACGCATGGACTGATGTTTGCTGTGGCCGAACCGCCGACAACGCGGGCATCGGGGTACCTTACACCCTCTTCTAACACGGCCGGTACTTTGGCAGCGCAAACACTGCATTGGCCGACCAGGTGCAGCCACAATTACCAGTTCACCAGCCACCCTGATTTGATGCGGGAGATATTTTACCTTCACGCCACTCTTGAGCTTCAGAAGCACAGACCATGTGGTTGACCCCTTCTCGTTGACTCCTTGGACGCGCCAATGCTCCTGGGTGACTTGTATGACCTTCCCAAAAAGCTGCCAACGCCATTAACAGGTCTTCATTGTTGATGCCATACAGCAACCAATGAAGGTGCAGCCGCACCTGCTGATCCTGGGGGTCTACGATGATGCAGCTTCGCCACTTGACTTTCAGCTCCTTCACGTTCAGAAAGCGTTCCGTAGCGTCCACAGTGCTCATGGTGGCAGCCCAGACATGATTTATCTGGTAGGCCGCCAGTGCCAACACTTCCGGCAGCAGACCCGTGAGACTGAGTGCGTCTCGGAAATCTTCAACTCGATACGGTCTGCCCCACACATCATCGTGTAAAAATACAGTGTTTTGTTTGACGCGTTCCTTGGGCAGGGGTGGCAAAATAATCTGGTATCCTGCGCCTTGATCTTGGGTCATCCTGTTACCACGGCTAGTCTGTGCCGCAAAAGCAGCTTCTACAGAGCACACGATCCTTGCGTCCGACGCGCGTGATTGCCGGTGAAAGAATTACTGAGCTACGCCGGTGTTTGTAACTTTTTGGCAAACTTGCCTTAGGCACTCTTGATGTCGGGAAAGCAATCGCGTTATTACGACTTATAAAGTTTTTTTTTTTTTACAACTGCGAAAGAACACCAGTCGTCGCACAATGTGAATGGCGTAACGAGTGGGCCGTCCAATGCTCCAACCCATTACAAAAGCTTGTTCTTGTTTCCCTATTAACTGTGGCGCATACCCATTTCAGCCATTATTCCTCATCGTCGTCAGCAACTGCATGAACAATTGGCACAAAATTCCTTGCAAGTGTTTAAGGGATACCACTCTTCTGAAAAGAATGACAAAAAATAGCATAGCGAATGCCAGCCTACTACCCAAAAATTTCTTAATAATGCCCTAGTGGGTATCAAGCAAGTGTTCTTGCAGTAGTTTCCCTATGAGTGTTATGAAAAGGCTCTTAAAGGCCACTCTTCAAGCTTTCGATGCCAATGTACTGTACCTTCGCGTAGGCCTGGCGTTTTTTCTTCCTTTTTCGACATTTACGTTACAATTCAGCGGTACCCGCTTGCACACATGACTCTGAACAGGGAACAAGGAGTGACCTGAAGAAGACTCCAAGCCGGAACTTACCCGCACGAAACATTGATGCACGCGATGTATCCGGGGACCTGTGGGTGAGGCTGCATGTTTTGCCTTCCTGACACGCGCAACATTCCGCGCCTCTAGGTGCTGGAATGTAACAAGAATCCAAACTTACCACCGTCATCACCGCCAAATTAAAACGAAGAGAAAGAAATGGATGCAGTGGAAGAATTCGAAGACCAGTGAGATACTGTGCTTGTGACGAAAGACCCTGACAACCAGCAACGACTGGTGAACAGGGCTCGGGCGGCGGCATCGAGTCATGACTACCTGTACTAAGGAGGCCACATCCCTTAGGGCTGAAGTACAAATAGTCTTGTTCAAATAGAGTTCATTTCTCTCACTACTGAAAACATCCCGTATACTTTGATCGGCATCCTTGTCTGTTAGTCCTCATTATACAAAGAAAAGGAGCCCTTAAGTTTGCACCTCTTTCCTTAGCGCCCACAGTTAGAAGCCAGATCCAGAGAAGAAGGCGGATGTACATGCAAGTGGACGGTAAAGAAATGACGGAACACATTTAATTGATTGTAAATACATCTACCAAAGTTCGTGTTAACACACTATAGGGGCATGAATACTTGGGTTTTAGAGACAACGCAGGAAAGGTAGACAGGTCACTGATATATATAACTGAAATATGACTGGAATATTGGTGGTGGAAAAGTAGACAGATAGCAAAAGAAAACTCTAAAAATATCGTTAATCTGCCCCAAGGCTCAGGAACTTGAACTGAAAGTTTATAAGGTTTTCTTAAAGCTTGAGAACTTAAGTTCATCTGGACAAAATGAAAACGTAATTGTCACAATATTATAGTGATATGAATAATAATATTAATAATTACAATAATAATAATAATAATAATAATAATAATAATATTATTAATGGCGACAAAATGTTGAGCTTGGTGAAAGTCTCACCACAGTTTAATCAGTAACAATACTTATTGTTGGCCTAGTTGGTACTTGTGTGTGTGTTATTTGCGGCCAAAGCATGCCCGTTCAGTCAGGAAAGGGACGTTCTTTCACTGCCCCACTCTGTGTCATCGTTTTGTTCTCGTGCTATAACTATCATCTTGAAAAGCGGAGTAGGCGCAGTACGACGAGTCACGTGGTCCTTGAACGTCACAGCCTCCAAATTTTTCTTCAGCCAGCGGGCGAGGCGGCAATGGTAGCAACCTTGTGTAGTTTGACACCGCTGATTTGTACGGATGGCTACGATGAGAGCTGGATGTTTGCCTTTTGAGTCAATGCACAAGCATACTAGGTATTCGGATAATGAAGAGTATGTAGATGACCGATTTCACGCGTACTTTGCTTCTGCCTCACAGAGCATATGCCGGGGCTTGGCATGTTTCTGTCACATGGTCTCCCTACTCATCACCTTCTCACCTGCCCTCAAGGCGCGCGGCGCATTCGAGTGGCAGGTTGAGTGGCCCTGCTCTCAGTTCTCTCCCCTCCTCATCAGTGCCCTGCCCTGCTAATCCTGTTCTCTCAATCGAATTCGCCATTAGACCAGTGATGGTAATCTGTCTGAGCGCTCTGTAATGAGTGGGCTTTTTAAAAGATCCACTCGATGCGCAGATCACATGTTTTAATACCCGGCATGATTCTACGCACGCTTGTGACACACTCGCTTACGTGCGTTAAAGACACTCCTGCTACTACATGACATTCATGCAGTATATATATTTTTGAACCTCTTTCAAGCAATGTCATAACTCAGTGGTAGATGACCATCGTGAACGCAGAGGGCCTGTGTTCGATTTTGAATCACCCCGATAATATTATTTATTTTATATCTATCTTTTCCCATTTTCTGGTGACGAACAACGTTGATTTTCATTTCAAAGCAGCCACCGCAATTGCACTGACGTTTATGCCGACACCGTGACTTCTTTGAAACGAGCTCATTAACGCTTCCACGTGCCTCTACCGTGTTCAATTGTTTGGTGAGAAGGCTGCTTTTCGGAATCCCAAACATGGTTCGCTGCATCGACGACGTTGTTCACTACATCGACAGCGAAGTTGGTCACCTAGATAACTTCAAAATTCCTACACACGTACACGACCAAATGCAAAAAATAAATCTGTCAGCATTTATAGGGACACGCTTACCTAACCACAAGATATATAGCCCAAGATACAGCCACATCGACGTTAAACTTTGCAGAACCCAATACCGAATTGCACAATTTATATGCGTGTAATGCAAATGAGTTCTAAGGTGGCGGCAGGGTTCAAAAATAGAAAATAGACAACCATTAGCTTTTTTTATTTCTGAGAAATTCGCACGGATCTTCTCGTGGCTTCGTGCCACGGATCGGTGGTTGTCTATGTTCTCTTTCTGAACTTAAACGGCTAACTTCTACTTTTCTAGATCAATACCAGTAAGCTCTTGTTACTAGGAAAGACCACGTGTCTGGACCTTTTTATAAATTGCTTGTTAAGTCATAATTGTTTGGCTCTACGCATGCATAAGCATAACCGAGACCTCAAGCACCATCTTGCTTACAACGTTTGTCAAAAGTCTTTCTTTTTCCGAAATTCGTTTAAATGTTATAAACTCACCCATGCGCTACATCATTATTTTTTTCTTCTAGTACAACGCATTCGTTTATTATTCACTTCACTCTACTCTCTCTGAAAACCTGTCATCTGACGCATTAGATAAAATGGTGGGTTTACATTTTTTTTAATTAGTGGCAGCATGAATTTTTAATGGTGGCGAATTGTTGCTTTTCTGTTAATGTAATGAGCAGGGGCTATCAGCGACAGGACGGGGCCGACTGCTGCAGTCAGCTGATGATTGAAAAAAGAAATTTTGAAAATGTTTTAGTACAGCTGCATGGGCGGGATTCTTGCAAGTGAAGCCCTATGCGGAGCGATGCCAACCTATAGATCGCAAGATAACTCATGTGTCAGCTCACTCCAGCTCACTCATCTAGCCGTGAGTCTGAGTGAGTGATATTTTGGTGAGTTTCAGCGCAAGTGAGTCTGGTTGAGAAAATACTTAAGTGAGTCAAAGTGAATCCGGTTGACGGAAAATTTGGTGAGTGAGCCCGAGTGAGCCCTTAGCACAAAATATACTTTATGAGTGAGTCTGAGTAAGCTGTACTTTTTTTTTGCCAACCCATGAATATGAGTGGTGGTGGCGCCAAGATATATGGTGCATGATGAAACGAGCTCATGAAGGACTTGTGAAAGTTTCTTAGCGAATGATCAATGCAGCGTTGGATTGATCGCCCCCGTTCAAACTAGTCTGCACATTAGTGGTGATACACTGGTGCCATATGAAGTATGAACGAACATTGCTGCGTGATTCTGAATTGCCTTCAGGGCATTGATAATACATGCTTGATAAGGCGACCAGATGGGGGAAGCGTTTGGAAGTGGGGCGTAGTATATGTGCCTTATATGCCACTGTAGTTTCACTTGGTACGGTGAATATGATGCAAATCGCGTTTCATGAACACCAGAGTTTAGTTAGTGGAAGGGTTAATATGGGGTATTTGATGAGTATTACGAAAGGGTGACTTGAGAAAGGAACGACAGAAACTGATACGCGAGAAGCCAATCAATGAGCTAGCACTGAGAGGGAAAGTACAGGAATTCAGAGTCTCGCTTCAGAACAGGTACTCGGCTCTTAGTGAGGAAACCAACCTTAGCATAGATACAATGAATGATAATCTGACGAGTATCATTACGGAGTGTGCAGTGGAAGTTGGAAGCAGGGTAGTTAGACAGGACACTTGCAAGCTTACCCAGGAAACGAATAATCTCATTAAGAAGCGTCAAATCATGAAAGTCTCAAGTACAACAGACAAACTAGAACTGGCAGAGCTTTCGAAGTTGAGTAATAGGCGTAAGATATCCGATGTAAGAAGGTGTAACATGGAGAGAATTGAACACGCTCTGAAAAACGGAGGAAGCGTCAAAGCAGTGAAGAGGAAACTTGGAATAGGCAAAAATCGGATGTATGCACTAAGGGACAAAGGAGGCAAAATACCTACCAACATATATATGATAGTTAAAATAGCGGAGGAGTTTTACAGAGATCTGTACAGTAACCGGGACAACCACGACTTTAATACTATGGACAAACCACGACTTTAATACTATAATAACTAGCAGTAACCCAGATTACACCCCACCAGTAATAATAGAAGAAGTCAGAAAAGCTTTGGAGAGCATGCAAAGAGGCAAAGCTGGTGGTGAGGAACAGGTAACATCAGATCTGCTGAAAGATGGAGGACAGATTGTGTTAGAAAAACTAGCCACCCTGTTTACGAGGTGTCTCCTGACGGGAAGAGTACCAGAGTCAAGAACGCTAACATCATCTTAATACATAACAAAGGAAATGACAAGGACTTGAAGAATTACAAGCCGATTAGCTTGCTCTCTGTATTATACAAGCTATTTACAAAGGTAATTGCTAACAGAGTAAAGAAAACGTTAGAATTCAATCAACCGAAGGAACAAGCAGGATTTCGAACAGGCTACTCAACAATCGACCACATTCATACTATCAATCAGGTAATAGAGAAATGCTCAGAATATAACCAACCACTATACATAGCCTTCATAGATTACGAGAAGGCGTTTGATTCAGTAGAAATATCAGCCGTCATGCAGACACTGCGAAATCAGGGCGTCGATGAAGTATATATAAACATCCTGGAAGAAATCTACAGGGGATCAAATGCTAACATAGTGCTTCATAGAGAAAGCAACAGAATACCAATCAAGAAGGGTGTAAGGCAGGAGGACACAATCTCCCCAATGCTATTTACCGCGTGCTTACAGGAGGTTATCAGAAGCCTAGAATGGGAACAGTTAAGAATAAGAGTTAATGGAGAATACCTTAGTACCCTGCACTTCACCGATGACATTGCATTTCTTAGTAACTCAGGGTACGAACTGCAAATCATGATTACAGTGTTAGACAAGAAAAGCAGAAAGATGGGTCTTAAAATTTATCTGCAGAAAACGAAAGTAATGTACAACAACCTTGGAAAAGAGCAGCGCTTCGAGATAGGTAATAGTGCCCTTTAAGTTGTAAAAGACTGTCTACTTAGGGCAGGTAGTAACCACAGAGCCGAACCACGAGATTGAAGTAACTAGAAGAATGAGAATGGGGTGGAGCACTCTCAAATTATAAAAGGTAGATTGTCATTGTCCTTCAAGAGGAAGGTATGTAACCGCTGTATTTTGCCGCTACTTAGCTACGAAGCAAACACCATGAGGCTTACAAACAGGGTTCAGCTTAAATTGAGGACGACGCAGCGAGCAATGGAAAGAAAAATGGTAGGTGTAACTTTAAGAGACAGAAAGAGAGCACAGTGGATTAGAGAACAAACGGAGGTTAAGGATATCACAGCTGAAATCAAGAAGAAGAAATGGACATGGGCTGGGCATGTAGCGCGTAGACAGGATAACCGCTGGTCGTTAAGGGTAACTAACTGGATTCCCAGATAAGGCAAGCGGGTTGGGGGGAGACAGAACGTTAGGCTAGCAGATGAGATTAAGAAGTTTGCGGGTATAAATTGGCAGCAGCAAGCACAGGACTGGGTTAACTGGCGGAATATGGGAGAGGCCTTTGTCCTGCAGTGGACGTAGTCAGGCTGATGATGATGATGATGACGAAAGAGTGACAGCAAGGTATTTAAATGTCTCCACGTTTTCTGCGAAAGTATTAGGAATAAAGTAGGATACGTAATATGACTGAAATCAGTGAGTTGTCATTTGATTGATAGGAAGCATTTAACGTCCCAGAACGACCTCATGATTTTGAAAAACGCCGTAGTGCAGGGCTCTAAAAGTTTTGACCACTTGGGTTTCTTTACGTGCACCTAAATTTGAGCACATGGACCTACAGCATTTTCACCTCCATCAGAAATGCAGCCGCCGCAGCCGGAATTCGACCCCGCGACCTGCGGATCAGCAGCCGAGTTCCTTGGCCACTAGGCCACCATGGCGAGCGAACTATTGTATAATTTTTATTGTATAGTATTGTATATTTGTATAATTGTATAATTTGTATAATTTGGGTATTGTTTTTTTTTCGAATCACACAACTACTGAACAGTGCATCGTTGGTAAGGCCGTAGTAAGGCAGTCTGTTATACATTGATTCATACATACCTATTCTTGACATATTACGTGTTGAAAGAGAGTGAATTTAGGTCAGACAAAATTCGTCATGAAGATGCATCTTTAAGTGCAACTACAACGACACCCCTTCATTTAAATATTGAAATTTGTTGCACCGCTGCGGTGGTCTAGTGACTAAAGTACTCGCTGCTGACCCACAGGTTGCGGGATCAAATCCCAGCTGCGGCTCCTGCATTTTCGATGGAGGCGAACATGCTGTAGGCCCATGTGCCCAGATTTAGGTGCACGTTAAAGAACCCCAAGTTGTCGAAATTTCCGGTGCCCTCCACTACGGCGTCTCTCATAATCATATGGTGGTTTTGGGACACTAAACCCAACATATCAATCAATCGGATTCCGTAACTCTTGCCGCGAATTCTCGGTAGTTATAAATTACTATTTGTGTGATTTGCAGGATTATGGTTTTCGGCGACACAAAGTAATGAAAATCGCCCACTGCATGGCGACTGTTGATCACTAGTAGAATAGAGATACGACTTCGTAAACATGACTCACTATTGTTTCTGGGAAGAGATATGTTGTTTGATATACTTTTTGAAGGACGGGAGGAAGAAAAGTAGGAGGAAAATAACGGCAGGGATGTAAAGCAGCCTACAGGCAGCCGGTTTGCTACCCTGCGCATGGGAGAGGGATGGGGAGATAAAAGATAGAGAGGAGAGAGGGAAGAGAGATAAACACAGCACATTCAGCAGCACACGTGCGCACACTCAGTCATACTCCAGTCTTGTCTTTCGTGGTGTGTGACATTGCTGTTACAGCCGCTTGTTAGGGTCCATGTCACGTATGAATTTCAACAGTGCTTTTGTTGCCTTCTGTTACAATGTCTTCTCTCGGGCACTTGAAAGACTAGTGTCCACAGACATTTGGCTGTTGTCGATGCGCGCAGGAACGGACGCCAGTGACTGTCTCTGGATGTCATACAACGAACAGTCACACATGATGTGGTGTAGCATCTCATCGCAACGACAGGCATCGCAGAGAGCGTTGTCAGCCATTCCTATGACAAATAAACAAGATTTTGTAAATGCCACCCCTAGCCATAAGCGATGGAGAAGGGGTGGCTTCTCTCTGGTCGAGCCCAGTGTACATGCGGAGAGCCATCAAAGAGGACAGGTGGTGTTCACGATTCGTCTCGTTGCTTGGTGGGCACCATAGTGAAAACATGATTTCACGCGCAAGTCGTCGAAGATTACTGGCAGCATCAGTCCGCGAAATTAGTATGGCTTCTTCTCGTGTTCTATCAAGAGCTGCCCGCGTGGCAGTATCGGCATGTTCGTTCCCTTTGACGCTGCAGTGACTTGGAAGCCACTGAAACGTCACATGATGCCCTTTCTCGTGCGAAGTGTGGAGAAGGCATCGTATTTCGAAAATAAACTGTTCGTAGGGCCTGCGACGCAGTGCTGAAAGCACAGATAGTAGGGCAGCCCTTGAGTCGCTGAAAATCGAGTGGTTCCAGATTGACCACACAAATTGCAGCGGGCAAAGCAGCTACATCGGCTGCTGTAGATGCCGTGGAGTGGTCCGTCCTAAAGCTGATGGTGACACTTCTTGCTGGGACAACTTCTACACCTGACGAACACTGGCGGTTCGTGGGGCCATCGGTATATATATATATATATATGTTCACTGTCTGCACATTTCTCGTCCAAAAGAAAAAGCGACAGTTGTTTCAGCACGGGCGATGAAAGCTCAGATTTTCTCCGGATCCGTGGTAAACATGCACTGTGGGTCGAATAAGACACCAAGGGGGTATTGATGGTTTAGATGCAGAAGTGAAGCCCAAGGGAAGTTTCTCGTTGTACTTCACAATCATTTTAGCGAACGATGCTTGGCACCTCTCCGAAAGCAACAGTGCAAAGTGATGACAGGGAGCACGTGCAAAGTGTCTGGTGTGCTTCTCGGGACTTCTACAGCAATGTGAGTTTGTATTGGATAGTCACCAGCAATTGCAATTGTTGCCTCTGTTGACGTACATCTGGGCAGACCAAGGTACACTCTCAGCGCTTGGGCTTCTACTGCCTGTTGAACACGAACATATGTCTTGCAGGTATTGCTCACCACGGGCAAGCTATATCTCAGGAAACCGAAAAACAGGGCTCTGTAGAGTTTCATTATTGCGTCTACTCACATTCCTCACGTCTTTCCTGCCAGAAACTTGAACAATTGGGAAATAGCGGTCAGGCCCTTCTTCATATACGGCCACATGCGGACTCCAACCAAGGTCCCTATCAATAATGATGCCCAGAAACCGGTGAGTATGGCGTAGATGACATAATGGGTCATTGTTTTGAGAGGGAAGGCCACCAGCACGCATTTTTGAGGTGAAATGCGGAGACCTTGTTTCAACAAGTAGTTGGCAATCATAGTTGATGCTCTTTGAAGCTGGGAACGTATCTGAGGACGTGTGACTGCCGAAGTCCAGGCACAGATGTCGTCTGCGTATATTGATATCTTAATGGTACTTGGCAAGTATTCAGCAAGGCCAATTATTGCAAGATTAAATAGCGTCAGGCTAAAAACTCCGCCTTGAGGAACACCCCTGGAAGTGTAGCATCGCGTAGTTGGGCCATCTTCTGTTAACACAAAGAATGATATTGCAGCCTGGTAACTCGAAATCCACCGAAAGAATCGACCACCAAGGCCAGCCACCGCAAGATCACCCAAAATGGCTTCATGTAGTACATTATGATATGCCCCTTTCACATCTAGAAACAAAGCTGGAGATAGTCGCTTACGGGGTCTTTCGTGCTGAACGTACGAAACTAGATCAACGACATTGTCAATGGAAGAGTGCTTGTGCCGGACACCAGCCATAGAATTCAGATAAATCTTGTAGTATTGAAGATACCACTCCTGGCGGCCTAGTATCATCCTTTCCATTATCTTTCCTACGCAGCTGGCCAGTGCTATTGGGTGGTATGAGGCGAGTTCGAGTGAGGATTTGCCCTGCTTCAAGATGGGTACCAAGCGGCTTACTTTCTAGTCGTCAGGAACATTGCCATCCTGCCACGAGATGTTGTAAAGGCTCAACAGTTGTCTCCTTGCACCTTCCTCAAAGTTGCACAAGGCTCGCTACAAAATACCATCTCGACCCGGAGAAGTTGAACGCCTGCAGAGAGCTACTGCCACCTCGAGCTCCTCCATTGTAAAAGGGAGGTCTATGGGGTTGTCACGGGAACGGGTGACGTCACTTCTCACTGGAGAATCGGAACGACTGGCTTGGTTGTCGATCAGCGCAGAAACCTTCTGCGACATCCATGTCTTGCTGCCCTTGAAAGAACGCGAGCGCTTTGAATGAAACCTGGCTGCCCTAAGATCGTGAGTTGATTTTGTGCGCCGATATCAACGCTCTGCCCAGCGTCGATGAGCTCGGATTCGCTCCAACTCTATGTCAAAGTCGTTTCGTGCGAAAGATATTGTCACCGTGCGAGTGTGCTCTTAATTGTTTGCTCGAACCCAGATCGTAGGCCATCGCTGCAAGCATCTTTCATGTCGGATTTGAAGTTGGTCCCTTAGACTGCTCGAATGGTCGTCCATGGAACAAAACTAGACAAGTCTTTGATGATTCGGTAGATTGGAATGGGATCACTTCTTCGTTTCTCAACATCTGGAAACCACTTGACGTATCTCGCGAGGGAATTGGAGACAAAATCAAGGTCAAGAAAGCTGTCGTATGTCACCCCTCGATGAAAAGTGGTGCTACCGTCATTCAGGAGAGTAAGGCCATTGTTGTAGGTGATGTTTGCTAACCTGCGTCCTCTTGTGTTTGTCCGCGTACTTCCCCATACATGATGGCGCGCATTGAAATCACCTATGATGATCCATGGTGCAGGACAAGCTCTCAAAATATCCGCTAATCTCCTGGAGTCCAGATTATTCGAAGGCGATATAGAAACGCCTATGATAGTAAACTTGAGTTTGTTCTTTTTCACAGTGATGCAAACTTACCGATTATCATCATGAGGCGCAATTGGTTGCACAACATGCGTCACTTTATGACGAACAAAGATGATGATTTTGCTGCACGTTCCATTTGTTGAAGACATGACAGCTTCGCACCCCGAAAGTCTTATTGGTTTCGACAAATTGGTTTCACAAATGACGATGAGTGGAAACACGTTGCTATACACAAACTGACAAAAATCAAAAAGGCGTCATTTTAGTCCTCTGGCGTTCCATTGGATGATGAATGCAGCCTTGAATTCTTTACGAAATGATGAGGTGTGTGTAGCCATCTTCCTAGTTGAGAGATTCAAGCACTGGGCTTATGACGTCCATTACTCCAAATGCGCTTCGAGCAGAAGCTGTCTTCATGTCAACTTATATCGCTCGGATGGCCTCCATGAGTGAACGCAGCACCGAGATCACTTGACAATCTGTTTTAGGCAAATCTTCCAAGGCTGGAGACGGCTCTGGTGTGGCCGCAACCTGCTGAGATTTCTTGGCAGAAGAGCAGGTCGGGAGCGTGGGCCATTCCTCCGAAGAAGAAGGCTTTTCCGCTTCTTTTGTAGAAGTGGTGGGTCCTTTCGCGGCGCTACTGAGTGGAACCGCTAATTAGTGGGAACTAGCATTTCGGGAATGTGCCTTCTTTGAAGACTTTCGATTATGCTGACGTCGACACCGACGCCGGACTACTTCGGCTGCCTCCTTGTGTGTCGAGTTGTCTCGGGCTATTTGTTTGAGAACCGCACGCTCCTTTCGGGTTCGAGGACAGTCTTTCGACGAGGCAGCGGGAGCACTGCTGCAGTTGGTGCACGTCAGAGTAGTCGCCCTACAGGTGTCTTCGACATGAGGTTCAGCACAATGGGGACACAGTCGTTAGTTGGGGCATACGCCCTTGATATGTCCTAGCCTGAAGCACTGATGACATTGAAGTGTCTTTTGGATGAATGATCGAACCGGATGTCGGAAATGCCCAACTTTAACGTGGGACAGTATGCAATCTCCCTTGAAAAAGATTTTTTAAGCAGCGCGTATTTCCAAGGCGCCGCACTTGTGTAATGACAGTTCTCTCGTTTGTGGGGCCTTTCTCTTCTTCGGGCATAGATGGGTTAACACGCTTGCAGAGGTCGAGCACATCCTCAATTGAACTCGTAAACGTTTCGCCAGGCTGCTGGGCTCTGTGGCGCAGACGCTGGTCAGCGCGGAGCTTGCGGACCTCTGGTCGGCCGAACGCTTCTGTTACGAGGGTCTTAAAGGAGGACCAGTTGGCGATGGCGGTTTCCACACTCGACCCCTATCACTGAGTAATTCCCGCGGAGCACCATGGCGTAGAATGAAGCTGCGGAGAATGAAGAGTGCAACTTCGTGGGCGGTCGCTGCCGGTAGAGCTGCAGTCTCAGCGTAGCGTGTGAGATGATCGACTCCGACAATAATCCACCGGTTTCCAGAGTTACTATATGTGAGGGGGCCATAGAGATCTATACCCACGCGGTCGAATGGGCGAGCCGGGCAAGGGAGCGGCTGTAACATGCCAGTAAGGTGTCGCGGAGGTGTTTTGTTCTGTTGGCAAGTGGTGCAAGACTGAACGTATTTCTGCACAAAACGATACATTCCTCGCCAGTAATAGCGTTGGCGCAGCCTTTCGTAGGTTTTCAGGACACCTGCGTGAGCACTTTGGGGATCTGCATGGAAATTCATGCAGATGTCAGAGCGCATATGAGTTGGGACAGCTAGGAGCCACTTCCGACCACCAGGCGTGTAGTTGCGGCGGTACAGAATGTTGTCACGTAAGGCAAAGTGGGCTGCTTGCCGGCGCAGCGATCTCGTGGAAGGGACAGGAGACAAATTGGTAAGGTAGTCGACTAACAAGGCAAGGTATGGGTCTTTACGCTGCTCCGAAAGCATGTCAGTGCTGTCGAGTGGTGACAAGGTGGTAAAAGGGGGTGACAGAGAAGCCACATCTGGTGTTAATGGCGATCGGGAAAGTGCATCGGCGTCCGCATGCTTGCGACCGGAACGATATACGACACGGATGTCGTATTTCTGCAATCGAAGTGCCCAACGGCCCAGACGTCCGGACGGGTCTTTCAAGGAGGACAGCCAACATAGAGCGTGGTGGTCGGTGACCACGTCGAAAGGACGGCCGTAAAGGTACGGGCGAAACTTCGTAAGCGCCCAGATTATGGCCAAACACTCCTTCTCTGTCACGGAGTAATTCAATTCAGCCTTCTTAAGAGCGCGACTTGCATAAGCGACTACGTATTCGGTTTGGGTGCCTTTCCGTTGTGCCAAAACTGCGCCAAGACCAACGCCGCTTGCATCAGTGTGAACTTCTGTGGCAGCAGTGGGGTCGTAGTGGCGAAGAATAGGTGGCGAGGTCAGCAGGCGGCGCAGCTGGTGAAATGCGTCGTCACATGCAGGTGACCATGCTGATATACCTTTGCTGTTGGAAAGCAGACTAGTCAGAGGTGCAATGATGGACGCGAGGTTGCGCACGAAGCGACGAAAGTAAGAGCAAAGACCAACGAAACTTCTTAGGGCTTTCAGTGATGTGGGCATTGGGAAGTCAGCGACAGCTCGAAGCTTATCGGGGTTCGGAAGAACACCGTCTCTTGTGATGACGTGTCCTAAGATGGTTAGTTTTCGGGCTGCGAAGTGGCACTTCTTGGTGTTAAGTTGTAGGCCTGCAGAAGCTAGACACGTCAGAATCTCGTGGAGACGACGAAGATGTGTCGGGAAATCAGCTGAAAAGACTACGATGTCATCTAGGTAACACAAGCAAGTTTTCCACTTGTGGGCCCGCAATATGGTATCTATCATGCGTTCAAACGTCGCAGGCGCGTTGCAGAGCCCAAATGGCATGACTTTGAACTCATACAGGCCATCCGGCGTTACAAAGGCTGTTTTAGGGCGATCACATTCAGCCATTGGCACCTGCCAATACCCAGAACGCAGATCCAAGGATGTGAAGTACTCGGCGCCTTGTAAACAGTCAAGAGCATCGTCTATTCGTGGTAGCGGGTAGACGTCTTTCTTCGTAATCTTGTTTAAGCGGCGATAGTCCACGCAAAATTGAACGGTGCCATCTTTTTTCTTTACCAGAACCACGGGTGACGACCAAGCGCTTTGAGAAGGCTGTATGACTCCACGTTTAAGCATGTCATCTACTTGCTCCGTAATGACGCGTCGCTCTTCGGCAGAAACGCGGTAAGGACGCTGTCGCAGAGGCGAATGTGAGCCGGTGTCAATAGTATGAGTGACAGTCGTGGTGCGGCCCAAAGCAGGTTTCTGAAAGTCGAAAGAAGAGCGAAACTTGTTAAGGAGAGCAACAAGTTGGCTGCGATGCGAGGGGGGAAGGTCTGCGTCAATAGCATTGTCGAAGGCTGGTGAGCTTGATGGCTCAGACGCCTGAGTGATTGTGGCAATCTGACATGGCGTTTCGTCGGGAAGAATAATATCATTGATATGGTCGACAGGTTGCACATATCCTAACGTTTCACCACGAAGCAAGCCAATGGGGTAGTTGCAGTGGTTGATAACCAGCATTACGGTTAAACCAGACGCAATCGTAAGAACGGCAAATGGGAGCACGATGCCCTTGCGTTCAGTAAAAACAGGGGATGGCGTAAACACCACCGTGGCGTCAGGTTGCGCCACACATGAAAGGCTAATAGGGACTGAAGCTTCCGGAGGCAAGGTGATGTCGTCGTCAGCGATGAGTTTGCAGAGCAGTGGTGAATGGTCGGGTGGTGGAAATTCACAACTTGGCACTAGGGACACTTCCGCACGGCAACAATCGATGATAGCTTCATGACCTGATAAGAAATCCCAACCCAGCATGAGGTCATGAGAGCAAGATGGTAGTACAAAAAATTGGACGATGTACAAAACGTCTTGGATGACGACGCGCGCCGTACACACAGACGAGGGCTGAATGTGTTGCGCGCTAGCCGTGGACAGCACGATGCCACAGAGAGATGTGGTCACTTTCTTCAGTTTGCAACAAAATTTTGCGTTCATCACCGAAACGGCGGCCCCAGTATCAATTAACGCTTGTGTGGCGACTCCCTCAACATTGACATCAACAACATTTCGCGGCGAAAATGGAGGACTTGATAATTGCGCAGAAGTTGCAGTTCTTGCCTCTGGAACTGCACTGATTAGTTTCCCTCCTCAGGAGGTGGTCTACGACGCATAGGAGATGGCGATCGGCGACGAGGAGATGGGAAACGAGAAGTCGATGGGCGACGATCCGAGTCAGAGTGCCTCTGTTCGTATGCAGACGTGGTGGCCTGCTGCGACGCATAGGTAGGACTTCCAAAGGAGGCGTACGCAGGTGTGGGACGGCGGCGGCAGTAGCGTGCAATGTGGCCAGCGATGCCACACGCGAAGCAGATAGGACGGTTGTCATGGGTGCGCCACTCATTAGATGGACGGAAAAAGCGAGGTGAGGGCCTGTAAACCGGAGGCGCTGCCGGAGGAGGTGGAGCCGATAAGGATACTGGATGCGGTGGGGGTCGCGCAACCACAGCTGCGTAGCTGAGAGGTGAAGATGGTGCAGGTGGTGCGTAGCTGACAGCTGAGAGATTAGATGCTGCTGAAGTGCATGCGTAAGGGGCCTGCACTGTAGGTAGGACATCGCAAATTTCAGTGCGTATGGCCTGCTGCAGTGTCGAAGGCAGACTTGCGGTGGGCGCGTCGCTATGCGGCAGCAGGGAGAGCTGTCGGGCAACTTCCTCCCTGATGAAGTCTTTGATCTGGTTGGACAGACTTTCTTGGCGAACGTTGACATTTGCGAGTGCGACAGCCGAGATCGAATCTGGTGGTGAGACACTCTGTCGGGCGATGGAACGCTGACGGCGTAATTCATCGAAGCTCTGGCACAGGCTTACGAGGATTGCCACCGAGGTCGGGCTTTTCGCTAGCAACATCTGGAATGCGCCGTCCTCAATACCCTTGAGAATCTGCCGAATTTTCTCTTCTTCGGGCATAGATGGGTTAACACGCTTGCAGAGGTCGAGCACATCCTCAATGTAACTCGTAAACGTTTCGCCAGGCTGCTGGGCTCTGTGGCGCAGACGCTGGTCAGCGCGGAGCTTGCGGACCTCTGGTCGGCCGAACGCTTCTGTTACGAGGGTCTTAAAGGAGGACCAGTTGGCGATGGCGGTTTCGCGGTTGGTAAACCAAAGCTTAGCTACGTCTGCCAAGTAAAAGATAACGTAAGCGAGTTTAGAGTCGTCGTCCCACTTGTTGCTGACGCTTACGCGTTCGTACAAGGACAGCCAGTCTTCGACGTCTTGCTCACCACTTCCGCTGAAGATTGGTGGGTCCCGCTGGCGAGTAGCGCCGGGGCAGGTAGACGGGGCAGCCGATGGTGCTGGCTGGGCTGGGACGGGCTGGTTGGCGACTGCGTCAGTCATGTTTCGCGGTAGTCTTTCAGGCAACTTGCGAGAGCGGAGCTCCAGGTCTTCTTGGGGATCTCAGCAGCCTCCACCAAATGTGATGACGTTTATTCGAGCCGAGAAGTCGCAACGAGGTCGCAACGGAAAGTGGGCGTACGGCCAGTCTGACAAAGGCGGCACAAAACTCTCGCGCAAGCAGAGCACGGGCTTTTCGTTGTCTTCCGAAGGCGCATACGCGTTGGTGCGTATGCTCCACTACAATAGGCTTGATGAGGGTAGGCAAGTCAACATTAGGAATGGCCACGTTGATGTCATCAATTACACCGGCAATCGATTTATCATCTATCGGATAAAGGGACACATTTTCATGCCGCCTAGCTCATTCATTTGCTGCAGCCGTCCTAGCGCACTCACATCGTGCACGTCTATGGCGAGAATATTCTTCCTTTGGTTTACTCTTACGTCCTTAATTTGACCTGGCACCACACATTCCATAGCAACGGAAAGGGCTTGCCTGTTCAGCAGTCCTAGGTTGCTTGAAAAATCTTCCGGCATGAAGATGATGATGTGTGGCCAGCGCGCAGGCCTTGGCTGTACAGTCGCTGTACTTGCAGGAGCAGATGCTGATGTATTGGCAGTCCTTCTCTTTTCCCTCTAACCCCGGACAGGTGTAAAGCTGTCATCGGATGTGTCGTCTTCCGACCTAGAATACAGATCGGCGTCTTCAGTGTCACTGGGGGAGCCAGCTCGCTTCCTTGTGGTTGTCGGGTGGGAATACCTCTGACCAGGTGGGCCTCTGGCGTGCTCCGTGGCCATCACCGCAAGACGGGGAGGTGAGGCACCTCGAAAAACCGATGGTTTCACTAAGAAATACAGAGCGCTGAAACAAGCGTCTTCTAAAGAGACACTTCTTCTTCCTGCTTTTCTTAGGAGCACTGACTGTGACATATGCAGACATGTAGGTGGTACTCATGGAGATAATTTACCATCTGCCTTTTCATCTCCGCGTTTTAAAGTGGGAGCTGTATATGGCCAGGCGAAACGAAAAATCGTTCGTTCGCCTTGAGTTTCGACAGTGGTCTCCATGGGCTGCGCAGTCAGTTTTGTGATTCTCTACGTCGCACCCAAAAGCTCGCCATTGGCCACACCATTTGTGATAAAATTCTCTGCGTGGTACCCAAGTACACGTGCCATTGACTGCGCCATCAGTGGCATTGTTCTTCCCTTCACAGCCATGCCGCCAAGCCCAAGCACAACAGTTCCAACTTACAACTTTAACGTGGATAGGGCATGGATCGCACAAATGCCCGAACAGCGGGCAACTTTTCAAAAACAGCGTCGACATCTGATCTATGAGAGAATTCATGTTCACCGAGCCGATGCAGCAGTGCCGCCACACGAGCACGTTAGGGTGGCGAAGCGCAAGCAGCAACTGCGCACCGAAGATCTAGCATTTTTGTGAGCCGAATCAAAGCGCCAACGGTGAGTGGAAGAAGCGGAATTGCACAGCAGCCGCATAGAGAAACATAAAAATGACAAAGCGGTCAGTAGGGCCAAAAGGCGGCTGAGCTATGCAGCTTCACCACAGCCGTAAGATGTCAACATATCGCTTACTGCTTCAAGGAAAGACGCGTACTAATTATTTACTATATACAGGACCTTTTTTTGTGCATTCTACGTCTACGTATTTTTGCGTACGTTTTAGTGCCAATAGTGGTCTGAATGCGTCTTTGTCGTCTGCGATTGTATACGGTGCGGTAACGTCGGGCTGAGATCAGGCATGAATCGGATGCAAAAAAAGTTCACATGGCGTCGACGCGATGGCAACGTTGTCACGCTCAGTGTTCATGAGCATTTGCGGAAATGAAGAAGTACAGGCAGCAGCAGGAAGATGCCATAAAAGATGTGCGATGGTCTTCGCTGGTTTCGGCTGCCTCTCAGCTTGGCTGCTGGTAGGTACGAACGCCATCAATACTATGTTAAGTGCGTATTGAATTTGTCATTTATACCTTAACCTAATGTTTCTGGCGTTGTGTTGTTCGGCGCAGAGATCTTCTTTATGCTCTTCACTTCGCGTACTGTTTTCGTGGATTGTTTCACACGAAAGAAAACTGTGTGGAATGTGTCGCAGCACGTTTGCGAGAAAATTCTTTCTTGGCTCAAGAAATGCAATCGCCGCTCGCGTCGTTAGGCTTTCTTTGTGCCGCTACATGTATTCGAATTCACTGCATGAAGGAGATCTTGTGAAAAGTGCAGCTATGTTCAGTATCGTTATCTGTGCCGTTCACAAATTGCTTGAAGCTCAAACGGGCGCAATAAAAGAAGTGGTGAATCTAGAAAAATGTTTTCGAGCTAAAGCTAGGACGTAGTCTTTGAGTAAACACTCCTGCCTTGTTAACAGCTTGCATGACACCTGAAATTCATTTGTTCTTGCTGCGGCAACTGCTTGTGGCTGTTTTTCATGAAATAGCGATGTAAAGTGTGTGGAAGAAAATCAGTGTGCAGGAAAAAACCCGCTGCAGCGGCTGCATTTTCGATGGCGACGGAAATGTAGGCCCGCGTGATTCGGGTGCCCGTTAAAGAGTCCGAGGTGGTCGAAATTTCCGGAGACCTCTACTACAGCGTCTCTCATAATCATATCGTGGCTTCAGGGCGTTAAACACCACAAATCAATCAAAATGAGTGCGAAGGTGGGAATGAATCGTAGCCGACATTTTTCTTTTCCTTTTTTGGTTCATGCTGGAGTCAAGTGCTGAGGCTACTGCTGCCGTGTCACATTTTGCACTGTATGTGTAGTTGTGTGAGTTCATTGCAGTTTTGCAATGCTGCGGTTCTTATTATATTGTTGCCTATATGTTTATTTCTTGTGTGTAACTTATAATAATGACATTACAGCTGTGCTTTCGCGTCTCAGAATGCAATTAACTTCTTTATCTGCCTGCGTTTACCAAACATTAACAAAATGGGCATGTGCTTACAAATATCATGACTTGAAAATAAAAGTTTTCGCTCCGCCAATGATTCTCATGTTTTAATTAAATTGTGTGCATAGACACACATTGGCATCGTGTGGTTGCCACTCTAGCGGTGCAGCTTACACGAAGATGATCGATGCATGCAAACGACGCGTTGAAAAAAAGTTAAAGTATGACCTCAGAAATGAGCCCGCACGTGTAAGTGGTCTCGGAGGCTGTATATAATCCGAGTCACTACAAAATGGCCTTCGAGACAGTCTTATGCGGTCTGCCATCTCTGAGGCTTCAAAGTTCCACTACACCTGCTTGGTGCACTGCGAACCTAAATCAACCACAGGGGCATATCGAGGTGCCCTCTCTTGACCTTTATACTACTCTATGGCAGCACCGTCAACGTGGCCACGGCGGGAATGCGTTTGCAGCGGGGCCGACGCTTGCGGCACTTTCGCTTCAGCAGTGACGTGTGCAACCACCTGTGTCCGTCTAATAGCAAGAAGAAAGCAACCTAATAGCAAGAGAAAATTCGCAGCGAAAATATTTATGGGCACCTGGCAAAACATTTTGAGCATGGTCGGAAAACGCTGCCGAATATAATTGAAGCTCTTGAGAGCCCGCGAGCCAAAACATCTTAGCGCTGCACACGGCCTGTACTTTACAAACATTTCCCAAAGTCGAGTAGAAATCGATACTTTTTCTCTCTACAAGTGATGAACCCAAAAGACGGTGCCATAAATAGACTTAATCGACGTAGCTCGTTTTGAAACATAGGACAAGGGAAGGGACAGACGGGAGCGCTCACTTCCAACAAAACTTTATTTCGAGGAGCGTACATATATATGCTCATGAAATTTCAAAACAACCGACAAACAAATGAAAAACCCTCTATTGCCATGCGCTAAAAACTTATGATCTCAAAAACGACAATTCTTTTTCACAAAGACCGAGAGAAGGATTGCTGACGCAGTTAAGCCCTAATCTACTGATCCTTTCTGCTTCAATAATCTCCCTTGTCGCTTTATTTCTGTGTTTTCCTATGATTACCGTACCATGAAAAAGTGGTTTGCAGCCACACGTGCTGCAATGTAGTGCCAAAAAACCATCTCGACCATTTTTTACGTTGCAAGCGTGTTCGCGGAGCCGGTCATTAATACACCTGCCAGTTTGTCCTATGTAGTGTTTACCGCATGAAAGAGGTATCTGATAGATTACAAATTGCGCGCATGTGACAAACAGTGTTACGTGCTTTTTAGAGCATCCTGGTTTAGCATGTGAAACAACTTTCATACACAAGTACGAGAGCTTTTTCGGGGCAGAAAACACCACCATTACATTGGCCCGCTCTCCAACCTTTTTCAAGTTGTGCGAGATTCCATGCAGATAAGGCACTACGGCCAGCTTCTGACGTCTCAATGGCTCAACATGAGGGAGACCTTGATGCAAGGACTGAAGCTTCTTGACGAGAATTCCCGCGACGGAAAACTGTACGTGAGAGGGGTAGCCAGCGTCCAGAAGTCGTTCTGCTTGTTCCTTGAAACTAGCTGCCATCAGATGTGGACATGACTTCTGCAAGGCGTTACAAAAGCACATGTTTACAATGCCTCGTTTTACGAGCTTAGTATGGGCGGAATGGTACGGAAGCAAGGGTTTGTTACTCCTCGGTTTGTACATCCAACAAATGTGGTCTAGGTGAAACGTGAGAGCGATATCTAGAAATCTGAGAGTGTTATTAACAGGCAACTCATGGGTTAAAACAAGGGGACTAAACCGCTCCTTGATCAAGTTGAGGATATCTAGGGCACAAAAAAGGGATCACAGTCAAGAAGAATGAGGAAGTCGTCAACAAATCTAAAGATGCGCATGATTCGGTTGTCACTAAGGTCACCGGAAACGGTTCTGTCGAGCTTGGCTAAAAACAAATTACTTAAGATTGGAGCAATACATGATCCAATACAAATGCCCTCCTTTTGAAGGTGGGGCTTCCCATTCTATTGAATAAAAGTAGATTGCAAATAAAAGAATAAAAGTTCTAAAAAGCTACTAGCCGATATACCAGCACTATTCTGAAATGTTATGCTACCAAGCTTGTCAGTGCTCTCTTTTACACAACTAAGAATCGATTTGTGAGGCAACGAATCGTACAGATCTTTTACATCAATGGAAAAACCACACATGTGCTGATTCGAACGGGATCGGACGAAATCAAGAACTTGATGGGAATTATGGGCCATCTACTGTTAATAGACCAAGCTTACTTTGTAAAAACAACGCAACATTTTTTTGCCACGTGCCATTTTCTGCAACGATAACACGAAATGGTTTTTCAGGCTTATGTGTTTTCGCACTGAAGAATACCTCAAGACAATCTTTTTTGCTACATGCTATGTCACTAACAAGTTTACTGAAGTCGAGCTTTTCACACATCTTTTTTGCCTGAGACTTGACTTTAGAAAGAACAACATCGTCGTAACAGTTGAAAACAGATGAAACAGCTTCACTTGCTTTAGAACGGAAAAGCTTGTAAGAAAGAACGGCAAACCCTCCTTCCTTGTCGGCTGGAAGTACGGTGAGGGCGTTGTTCCTAAGGTAGGCCTCCACTTTTCTCAGCGGCAACCTGGAAGAGTGTTGCTTCGAACGACGGAGCACATCAACACCTTCTGACACACAACGGTCATGTTCCGAGACAACTGCCTTCCCAGAAATTAGGCGGACCAAGGAGAGCCTCTCAGGTGCGGAAAGCCTTGGCTCTACCGCAAACTTTGGTCTATAGTGACAGGGTTTTCGACACTTCCGGGGGCAACTGTAACGGCTCCAGCCTGTGAACGCTACTCATGCCTCTTTCATCCCGTTTTGGTGCTGGTCTAGCCTGACTTCGCAGACGAGCCAGATCACAGACCCAAATGACCTCTGTAGTTTGATGAATGGTGCGCTGAAGTTCATGAAGCTGTCTTCTTCGCTTGGCATCATCTCTGCTATTCAGAATTTGAAGCGAAAACCACTGCCAAAGCAGTCGCACTTGCCTTCTGAACTCAGTCCTCAGAATCTTGCACACTCTCATGCCATGTCCGACGGAACGCTCCTCGAAATAAAGTTTTGTTGGAAGTAAGCGCTCCCGTCTGTCCCTTTCCTTGTCCTATGTTTCAAAACGCGCTAAGTCGATTAAGTATGTCTTACCAACATGCCCAACTTTATACTCTAGTCCATAAACAGAGTCCATGGCTATTTTTTTAATCGAGCATCATCACCTTCATAGTTACGGCTACCACCGTGAGATGTCACCACGTGCTCGCTCGCACACTCGCGTTCACACTAAATGTAAGCCACGCGCCATAAGAAAAAAAGAAGAAACGAACTACTCAATGTAATCGTGCACTTAGGGTCGTGACTTCTTGCCCCCGGGTTATATTCTGGTTGCCCGTTCAAGTCGGTGAAGTCTTTGATCTGGCTGGGAGTAATCACTATGAATGCACTCACTGTCTAGCACGAGATATTATGCACCACGCGTGTACAGACGCCCCAGCTCTTCTTCTGGATTATACCCCTACAGACTTGCTATCAACAATCAATGGAATTACTTCGCATTACATATTGAGCGGGCCGGCCTTTCCTCCCCCTAGACCTTAGTTGAATGCGGCTCAGTCGGTCACGTTCAAGTTATTGCAGATGTGAAATTGCCCCAACCCTGGAACACTTACTTAATCGTCTTGACCTGGACTTTCCCAACTCCTCCTCTATATTCGGGCGTGAGTATTTTTCTCTGCATCATATGCCCTGGCTGCACCCATTCAACATGGGCTCCGGTCTGCTCAATCTGATGAATATTGAAATCAATAAATGATGCAGAGGAGGTTTATAGGTACATGAACGGTCTTTACGTGTGGAGATAATATTAAATGACTTTCCGTTTGTTATTTTATGTAATTGAATACAGCACCAACTATGTCCCTGTTGCATTGCCCTAGTGTCAACGCCCCAAAAAGAGTAATGTGGATGTGGAAAGCTCAAGGCCACTTTTCTAAAGAAGTATTTCTGAAAATTTTTCCCTGCGGTTTTGATATCTGCGACAGTCGATGAAGAAGTGCCAGATTGTTTCTGCTTGATTGCAATATTTACATTGCGGCAGTGGAACAAATCCCAAATCCAGGTCTTTGTAAATAAAAATTCAATGACGCTATTCTACATGGCAGTTATGTTGACGTAACTTCTTATTGCCTTGAGCTGTGCCATGAACCAATCCACGGAAGCCCGAAAGTACAGCAGAAGAAGGTTCTTGTTCTTGCTCATCTTCTCTTGAAGACTTATATACACTCTGGGGAATCGGCCAAGAATTCAGTGGTCTTATAAAATGTCATGGAGTTCTGGAGTAATCAAGGTTATGTATTAAAAACACGAGGTATAGGCAACAATGCAGCCACAAGGCAAGAAGATGTTGAGGTTTCAGAATGAAAGGATCACATCCTCTCGTGCAACTAGATAAGGATACATCTCTATGTGCAGTGCGGGGTCTTCCCCCCTCCACATATCAAACTTAAGGGAGCTCAGCCCATTACGCTAAGGTGATTACACAGAAGAGCGTACCCTAGCAGGTTGTTAAATGACAGAATTTATGTGGAGTTCTCTGTTCGCACAACATGCGATGAATGCCATGACACCATAGATCTTGCTCATATGCTCTGGCGTTGCACCACGTTACGCAGCGGCAAAAAAAAATGAAGAACGATTAGAGGTAGCATTACACAGTCCTACATTATAGGGACAAATATGGGCAGCCCAACGGGCCTCGAAGCGGCTAAAAAGCTAGCTCTTTCGGCCCAAACGCGGGAGCAGCCCGCTTCAGGCTAGGACAGCGCGACCTCTTGAACTATACTAAAATTATTTTATCCATTTATTCATTAGAAAGCTCTTTAGCTCTTCTTTTCTTCTTCCGCTTCGATCGTTTCATGTCATACCATTTTAGATCATTTCTCCTCCTTTAAAGATTAGATCGGTGACCAATATTTTATTTTTGTGTCTTTTATTTCAAAAATATACCGTGCTTGAGCGAAAGGAGATTAAGATATTGAAGCTCTAAACACGAAAAGAAACACTAAGCGACAAAGAGGAAAGTCGGCCTCCACCTCTTTACATACGAGTTTTGTCGCAGAACATCAAGTCTTTCTTTAATGCCGGTGTCACACATGTGCTTTAATCACGATAAGGGTGATCCAGGTCAGTTTTCTTGATTGCGATCAACATTATTACTACTGCTACACGGCCTAAGGTAATCCGGTTCGAGATTGGGTCAGATGAATTGCCCCAGGTGGCATTTGCGTGCCGTAAAACATGCCATTGACAAAACTCGGCGTATGGTATATCTACACTCTTAAAAAAAGATAGTAAAAAGGCAGTAACTGCAAGCGAACAGGTAGTAACGACAACGGTTACTACCTTTACTGAACCGTACCTAACTTCTTCCTACCTATTTACTACCTACGTTAGTAAAAAGTTACAACCTAACTGCAACAGTGTAGCAAATACAGCTGTTACTACCTCTCTTGAATTTTTACTACCTCTTTGCTACTTATTTACTACCTACATTAATAAGCAGTTACTAGCCGCATGCAAAGACTTACAGTAGCTGCAACGGTTACTACCTCAGTTCAGCTATTACTAACTTTTTCTTATTCTCGTGTGTAAGAAAACGGCAAAGAATCTATAGGTGTAAATTTTCACAGCTGTACATTTCTATAACTCTTTAAGCTAGCAGGCCCTTAGCCGCAACTTCGTGGCTGCCCATTGTTTTTTATGCTCATGAACTGAAGTTGTTCGCTCAATGATAATATTTAGGTTGCAGTTGAAGGTAGAAATTTCACATTTGCAGCAGATGTGCGCATCGGATAGTCCAAAGTAACAATCATATCAATTGTCTGGTCTGGATACTACTAAATAAACAGAGCCATGTTTAACAAAGAAACCATGCACAATACGTTCCACTGTAGATGTAGTGGATATTATTTAAGTTATTATCAGACAAACTGACATGCGCTCTTTAGCAATACAGAAGGAAGATACTAAGAACGCTGATAAAATGAAAAAAAATGTAACGAGCTTTGGTTACAAAACAGAGTAGATCAAAGGGTACATCAGGTACAGCAAAAGAGAAGTAATGACAGCAAATTAGAGACCATACACTAAAAGAGAGATGTAGCATATAATCATTTGTCATCCTCAGTGGTGTAGCCAGGGGGAATGAATTTTCTAATTTCGCACACACAAACACACACACAGATATATATATGAAATACACAAACGCAAGCCCAAAGATAAAGGAAGTATGACTGAAACCACTTTAAAAAAAAACATTGGCTACGCTACTGGTAGTTTTGATCCAGCCCGTGACAAAAAGCTGTCTAAGATGACAATTTGGACCATCATTCAACCATCATAATTTCAGGCCGCAGCATCAGCTCAGCACCATAATATAGGTCAAGAACTTGAGGTGATGGAAGGTTGAAGAGCTGTACAAGTTTTTGCTCGTCTCTATTGTCAACAACATACGACCAGCGGTGACGATCGAATGTGACCGTCGTGAGCACATCTTCAAGAAGGAAAATGCTTCCGCAGTAAATATACAGCCTTCTTATTTGGCCTATAAGTGGCAGCTGGTGCTTCTCTAGGATGACTACATCCAACATTTTGAAAACCAAGTTTTCCAACTCGGCAGATCCAACTTCCCATACTGGAATGCCAGGAGAGACAATTTTGCACATGTATGAGCACAACTCTTCTTGCTTCAGCTGCCTCGATTTTGCAGTCTGCATGCCACGGTGCACTTCCAAGTTGGAAACTTCAAAACTCTGCAGCAACTGGTGTCTTTCTGCGATAGACCTACATATATTTCGAACGTTTTGGTTGCGCTGTGCAATGGTTTTCGTATACTGGTGTTTGGCTTCATATCGCATGCGCCAGTATTGCTTTAGTGGGCCAAGTTCATTAATGAGCCGGGGGTAATGAATCAAGGAATGCAGTTTGGGTATTATTTTACCAGGGTAGAGAGCAGCAAAAAAGATAAAAAAATCGGATTTCATCTTGCAGATATGCCAAGTGGTCGTGAGTAATCTTGTCGGCAAATGTTATATCTACAATGCTTCTAAGAAGGAGGTACACTTCCCAGTGCTCATTTTGTTTAGGAACAATATCTGCAAACATAAGAGAAAATAATCTGAATAGGCACCACTTTTGAGAAGCTGTTCCCTTGTATGCACTTTGCCCATTAAGAAAGGATTTCACGACTTCTTCCGGTCTGTTCTTTTTGTCGTGAGCACCAAAAACAAGTGTGCGGATACGATCAATGTCCGAATGTCTAATTACTCGAGAACTAAGCAGGCCTTGCAATATTTGCCCTAATACATGTGGGATGGCTCCCTCCAACACACCGTGCATCAAGTCCGGTGGCAATCGCACTGTCACATCGAAATAGGCAACATCTGTGAGCGGAGGTTTATCTTTAACGCCGTACGGTGCTGTGGCTAGTTGCCTATTTATTTTAGCACTTGCAACGTGGTTTTGGTGCAAGGGAAGATTTCGAATCTGAACATCACTCTCGTGAAAGGCAGTGTTAAACGCCGAGTTTGGTGAGGTACAAAACCTGCAGGGACGGCCACGGCTGAAAGAACACGTGAATCCGCCAAGTCGATTCATTTAAAGGTTATCGCCGGAAAAGGCAACCAGAATCGCTTTCAGCTTTACCTCAACAAAGTCCTTCCGTATAGTAAAACTAGTCATCCATAAAGCTGATACATCATCTACAAATGGCTTCAAAATAACATTGATTCTGTGCTTGATGACGAGTCTATACTGTGCAACTAAAACTACATGGATAGAGCTCAGCTGTGATCTGTATTTCGCATGGATGTTTACCACGCTGAAATACACGACAAGGATTTGATGAACACCCCGTTTTGACCCCAGCGGATTCATTATTTCCACTTCGTCGCTGTACAACACAAAAAAAAGAGCGTATACTGCGTGCCATCTTAGAGTAGTGCATGTAACTTTTCTTTGTATACGGAGCCATCACTAAAATTATGCTGCATTGGTGAAGGCGCTCCTGTTGAGAAATCTAGCTCTATGTGGTCGCGGAAGTTCTCAGAGGACAATATTTCGCATGACAACACTTATAGGAACAAACTGGAAAGTTTCACCAGCACCAAGGTCACGCACTTCAGGCTTTACATAGGGCAGGTGACGCCTGGCGAATTGCTCTCGCTTATATTTACTACTTGCTGCTTGAAAAATATCCTCTAAGAATTCACCAGCGAGTAACTTGCGCAGTTCGATTTCTGCCGACTCCAACGCGATGTTATTTTCAACGACAGAAGCGAACGTCCGAAAGATGTCGAAAAAGGTAATCTTGAAGTCATTGAAAACAATTTCTGTCGTAGAGTGCGGTAGCTTGTGCACTTCTGCAACACGAAAAAAAAGTAAGCACAGCTGTTTCTTTATTTTCAACACGAAGTCGTTGATAGTGGTCACTCGAGGAGTGGGAACAGGGTCCGCATCGCATTCCGCGTTGGTCATGTTCGACGAGCTGCCAGATGAAAACATTTCACTGTGATCACCCACTGGGTCGTACACAGCGCAGCTTTTCGTGGCACGTACCGATGGTTCTTCGAGAACCATTGGTTCAACACCGGCTTCCTCTGCATCGTCCATGTCCATATACCATCTGTGAAAACGGTAAATGTGCCTTCGATAAGATTCGAACTCACTGTAGGTCTTTGCACACCCATCCACACTACACATGATAGAAAAACTATTGTCATGACAATGGTCTCTTATGTGCCAGACGACTTTGCAGAGCCTCGTAGACGAGAACGAACATCTTGGGCATGAGTGTAACATGTTCACTCGCGGCAGTACTTACGTACAGCCGCTGGGCCCTATTCTTAACTAACTATATGCTGACGGCTCACCGTGATTAAAGGTAACATGGCAGGCGTAACTGCAGTTCTATCCGTAGTTTTTGCCAGCCGAACTAGCCAAGCATGGCTTACCAAAAAGTTGACAAGGTGGAAGAGTACAAAGGCCCTGAAACGCCACGAGGTGGAAGCTCTGCATTCGTTGAGGGTTTTTGCACGGCTGAGCTAGACTGCACCTGCACGATGCACGCTCAACAGGAAATACAACTTCGCCGTGGAGGAAGGAAGGGGGGGGGGGGGGGGGTTACTGACAAGATTGAGATATTTTTATTGAGCATAACAATAAGGAA
The DNA here is from genome assembly GCF_043290135.1 of Rhipicephalus microplus. NCBI lineage: Eukaryota > Metazoa > Arthropoda > Arachnida > Ixodida > Ixodidae > Rhipicephalus > Rhipicephalus microplus. The sequence continues at coordinate 469,957,506 of NC_134710.1, forward strand.
TAGTTACCATTATATGGGAATTCGTGCGCCGGCTAAGCTGCGGGTAGCGAGAGGGTACACATTCCTACATGTGTGTAGCAGCCTCGTGAATAGTGGTGGAAGCAGAAGTGGTTTCTTTCAAAGTCAAGTTCAAGGTCTAGTGAAGGGTTCGACGAAACACCGTCTGCAGCGAGGGGCATACATGTCTTGCAAATAAATGATCACTTGCCGAATTTGCAACAAAATTCCTTTAATTAGCGAGCGTTCGTTTATTTGCAAGACAAGTTCAGATCTTAAATAGCCACGCTGAATTTGGCGGACATATTTTTCGTGGAAGTTGACGGCGCAGGTGGGTTGCTTGCACCTGCCCTTCTCGGCGACCAAAATACAGGCTGCCCGTAGGGAAAGCGCATGGGCTGGTTTACTTCACTGGATTGCTGGATTTCGGGCTGACCGGTCGCGCGCTCCGCGCGCATGCGACCTCCGGCGTCATCGTGGCTCTGGCCGACTGGGCTCGCCCTACGTCACTTCCTGCCGCCGACGACCTTCCACCTCCGACGACAGTGCAGCTCTGACTTACTGGACTTGCTCTACGCCATCCACCGACGCCGAAAGGAGCCCTCGCAGGTGCGCCCCGTCCTCGGACTCCAGTGACCGTGCTTCATCTTTCCTATCTCTTCTATCCCCTCATCTTGTCGTCGCTCGCTCTGGCTCACCACCTCACGTCTCTTCTTCTCTTCTCCTTCTTCGGCTTTCCTACATATTTACTCCTATCCGTTTTATCCCTCCTCACCCCCATCCCTCGTGAGCTACTGTGGCGGTGTCGCTCACTGAAGCAGACAATAACGGGGCTCACTTTTCTCTTCTTTTCCCTTTTTAAAAGAGTCACTTCGCTGGTTTACTTCATGCCACGCACGTGCTGATTGCAGCGTTTCATTCTAGGGCAAGTAATTACCTTTGCTGAGAGGCTACGGCAACATAAGAACGATGTCCCCAAGTTCCAGTGACAAAGAGCTCGTTCGCTGAGCACAGCGTGATGAACGACCACGGCATCTATTTTCACAATGCCCGCGTCGTCGAACAAGAGGCAACCTATTTAAACGGGTTTTTGCGTGATCTTGACATATCCAAGACAGTCAGTGAGTCAACGAACTCAATTTACAAATCTTCTGAGGAGCCGATGTCTTTCAAGACGGCTGGTCGGCAGTGGGCGGCACTCGCGTCGGTACAAAAAGGGCATGCCCCTTCCCCAAGGAGTCAGCTGGTAACTTCAACCGGTTTAAGGTGTGCTGCTGAACGAGTGCGCTATGAAATTTTTCACGTCAAGAAGAATAGGCGCGAACCCACGACAGGAATAAAAGTACGCCAAACATGGAATTTTTCTTGCAGAGCAAAAAAAAAAAAGGGAAAGAAGTGGACGTATTAAGAGCTAGTTTTTCTTGATTAGTCTTGATATTGTGCCTAACAACAAAACAAAACATTTCTTTTCTCTCTACCTTGATTGGCGTCCCTCTGTTTCAAATAAATTCTATTAAATAAAGGAACACTACACAGCAGGCATAACCATGGTTATAGAGATTAAACGGGTGATTTAACTAGAGATAAGATAATGAACTGAACTGAGATCGACACAAATCTGAAAATGGATATATCACATTTGATTGAGTATTTCATATTTTATGTATATAGCACCCAGCAGCCCAAAAAGGACCCCAGTTTTCTTTACGAGACCAAAAGTATCGAACATATTCAACACGGGAGGACCAATTTCATCACCTGTCGTTCTCGACAGTTCATCAAAGTGTTACAAGCAAACATTGCCGTTGTAATTTTTGTGGGAAATGAACGCGACAAAAACAGTAATTTAACATTGTATGAAACGTACTTGTGAAGCAGACGAAGATATTTTTCAAAAATGTCCAAGTATGAAACACTTTAAGTATAACTTGCTGTTGGGCGAGTTGGTTAACGTCGATGGGGTAATTATAGCGCAAACTTGGGGAAAAAAAAACACAGATTCTAGTAAAGAAGTAGGAGGGAGCAGAAAGGTCGTGCACTAAACTTCTATGTTTATTTGAAAGAACAAGCCAACAGATTACAAATATCTGCGCATGCGTGCATCAAAATCGGTAAACACTGGTCATATCCGCGTGTCAAAAAGCTGCAGCTCATTTTGGTAAACTAAATTAGACGTATCACTAACCTAAGCTGTGCTTTACTTCTTAATGTGAAACGCCTTCAATAACTCGCGCTAATGTTTCGTTGCTTCTGCCTATTATCTTGGTCTCGCGAAGCCAAGGATCATACCTGCAGGCCACACCATGCGCAGGTTAATGCGCATTTTTTTAATTCTTTAAAGATAATTGATGCTCCTCAGTCGGTCGTTGAGACAGCGTCCTGTTTGGCCCACATACGTCTTACCATACGACAGCGGTATTTCATACACAACAACCGTCACACATTTCACATAAGGTCTGATGTGCTTCTTCAGGCATCCAGGCTTTCTGTCAACCCGGCTGACCCGCGGACACCGTTCAGCCAGCTTGTGTGTTACCGAGAAGATTACGCCCACATCGTGCTTATTCCAGCTCACAATCATGAAGGTAGCGACAGTTTGTATTGCGTCCACGTGGCGTGATAATGTTAAAATTTGAACAACTCTCAGGGCAGCGATCCCTGCGGTGATACCAATTTTTTCTTTTGTCGAGATGTGGTTGACACGAGTTATTGGTACCTACTTTACACAGTGTTTAGACACAAGTGAATACCCGTTTCTAGAAGAATTATTAAGATGCTCGCTTAGCTGAATGTTTACACGCCGAACTCACCCAATCACCAACTCGGTCAATCAGCATTTTTACGCACCCAACCGGTTACCCCACGTACAGGCACCTCAGTTGTCTGTTGGCACAAGGGTCACAGTGATATAGAGTGGCTATAGCGAACACATGTGCTCCTTGTTTAGGTGCACAAACCGAGATCACAGCAAAAAGTTGTCACCTTATTATGTCTAGTGAAATATGCCGATGAAATATGCATGGCGATTCGACGCTGCACTGGTTTGATATGGCAGACAGTCTGCCATCTTAAGAAGTGGAGGTTGGGCATACTTTCTAAGAAGTTTATTAAAACACTAATTGGACAACGGTAGATCAGAAATACATACGCGCGCGATATGTTTGAACTTTTTAGTGCGATTCATCTGTCCTCTGGACACCATTCAGTTGTACGATATGCCGAGGTAATTTTGGTTAAATGTGTTGCCGTGGTCTAGGTAAGTATATATATGGTCATATCTCCAAAGAGCTTTATAAAGGCCGCCACCCGCCCCATTATTCTGTCAACTAACGTGATATTAATTAAAACTAACAGACAATGACTCCAAGAAATATATCTATGTTATTAGAAGTAATTGCAATGTATATGTAAAGAAGAAAATGGCATGGAAAGATAACTAACCGTTGCTAGGGACCTACCTTCGAATAACGCCTGCGATGCTCTAGATCAGGGGTTCGCAACCTGCGGCCTGCGAGGCACTACTATATATTTGGCCCCGGCAGGACGTTGACCCCCCCCCCCCTTTCTAACTTTATTTCTTTGGCATACTGAAAGGACCACGCAGTTTTTACCTAAAATGCAATTTATTTAGTAACCAATGTTTAAGTCGATCCTCATGATGTGTGCGTCGTAAAATAAACATGATTTTACAGTTTTTTACATTATCTCTTTGTCTCTTTGCTCGCAAAGCCTTCCCCCCCCCCCCCCCCCGTTCGGCCCGTCGATGTGCCAACTCTTGCTCTAGAGCATCGCACGTGTTATTCGAATGTCGTAGGTTGGGTTCCTGACGCGGTAAGTTATCTTGTCGTGCACTTTTATTTTGTTAAATTTACATTACAATAACTACAAATAACATCTCTTATACTGTCCCTGGCATCATTGTCTGTTAGTTCTCAACAATATTCTGTCGAACCAAGAAACACGAGCCATTCAGTTTTCACTTCTTTCCTTCCGCCAATGTATGTGTATCTTTCCTAAAAGAACAACAAGACCTTGAAGAAAGAAAAAAAAACATCTGTCACGCAGGTTTCGATAGTGAGTATTACTTACGTGGAACACCATCACTGCATTAGGGTCTCTCTCGGAGTGAAACCACGCGGAAATGACATAATATTGATTGTAAAATAAATGCTGTCGACACCGGTGATTGCATTTTGTCATGAACTTAATGCCCATGATAAATAAAATCTAAGCACTACACTCACGTGCTCGACCAACTTATTCAAGTTCTCATCGAATAGCCAAAACAGAATTTTTTGGCGACCTTATGCTGGAAGCAGTTTGTTTTTACGAGTGTAAAAAAACGTCGTGTGCAGCCGAGATTGTGCGTATCAACTTTTTTCCTCCTTGAAAACTGTGTCTCGCACCTTTCAAAACACCACGTGGTGCTCTAGCTGCATTACGCTATCTGAAATAACACAACCGCTACTTAATTGGTATTGAGTGGAGTGGCAGCCGCACGTTACTTCAGTCATCGCAAATTATTCACGTTAAAACCGACGTGGCATCCACCTACACGAGCGAGTCATGCAGCAGAAAATAAAGAGAAATTAAATATTTGTGCGCTTGATGCACACAAATCCAATTGAGCCAGCTTCTTTGTGGGGGTCTTCCTTAGTTGCACCAATGTCCATCTGATTAAGCGCATAATTGTAAGCTATTCAAATAGGGAGCGTGATGTCGTGTTACAGTGTCGAACATTGGGGGGGGGGGGGGGGTAGTGGTTTTTAGAATTGGAAAACAAAGGAAAAGCGAACCCCGAAACTGCTTTCAGCTGTGCTCTTCACTGAGCAGTGGTTCACTGGGGAAGGGGGAGGTATATAATATACTTGAGTGGAGAGAGGAAAGGTCAATAAGAGAGCAAGGGAAGAGACTGAAAAAAAAAAAGAGGGGGGAGGAGAACTTGTTCCTGTGCTGTTTTAAGCCCTTCTACTCACTCGCTGTCCTCAACTATACCAGCATAATGAATGAAATGTTCTTTATTACCATCGTTTTCCAGCTACAGGTTACAGACAGTGCAAATTTCCGCTGCACACAGCCAGCTAAAAATGGTCTTCAAGATTCAAATTTTTAACAGAGAGCATCGTTATTTGTGATAGTTGCCTTCAGGAGGCGCTGATTACTGAAACGTGGCAGGGGGCGCACACATCGACGGAAGTGGTTGTAGCTGAGCGAGGCTAGGGTGGCTAGCCAGACAAAGTGCGAGCAGGGTGTCGCAGTGTGAACTTGTCAGCAGCTTTCCTCCCGCACCCACGTGCTCGTGCATTCATGGAGTCACCAGAATTCGAATATTTGGTGTCATTTCGAGGCCGAAAGCTTATTTCTGCTCGTGGACCGATGGAGGCGGACATTTCGGAAGCTTTGAAGATGACAGTCTTTGGCCATTCTTTGCAAGCATGCTGGATTGAGGTATGTTGTCTCTACCCTGAAGTGCATCGAATTGCATTGTGAAAGTGACCCAAAGAGTACTGCTTATATTTCCTTGTTGGCACATCTTTCAATAGTTTTACCAAGCATGCGCTCGCCCTTTTCGAAGCGTTGGGCTTTTCTTGCGCTGCTCTCTCACTGGTGTTGTCCCAACCCCTCTTTGCTGGCATTCGCAGTGGTTGTGTTGCGATGGTAGAATGGTGCGTATTGGCTTTCGGGGTGGTTTTAAAGAAAAAATGAAGAAATAAGTGTGGGCTTGTAACTTTCGCTTACTTTGGAGGTCAACAGAACAACACCGTGCCGGGGAGGGGGAATGGCAGATGTAGAGGATAAGAGGAGAAAAGGGCAGAAAAAAAATGCACACTTGATCTGACTCCCAGAGGCACGCACGAACTTTCATTAGCTGAAAATGGGGCAGCGCACTTGGTCATCCTGTTATCGAGCAGATTATGCACCGAGGCACGGCGTTGGTAAGATGAGTAGCCTTGGCCGAGTTCGTTTCCTGCTGTTCAAATCGAGCGAGGTTGTTTGCATGGTGTACTTAGTTCACAAGTAAAGGCATAGCTAGTATGTTAAGCGGTTAGGTAAAGGAGGAGACGAGCAAGAAAAAATAAGGCTTTTGTACCGCACGTAAAATATGAAGCCAAGGAAGTGAGACTACAAGAAAGACTTATTATCAATTTCGAAAAACACAGAGTAGGCTAATTTCTGTAGTTGCTGCATGTATCTTCCATTTTTCAAAATACATGGGTGCAGAAACTGCTTTAGCATCGTGAGGGGGGGGGGGATTTTCTTTCGCTGTTTATACACTACGCAACATGAACGTTTGCCTGCCCGGTAGCCACTTTAGATAAAAAAGATGCTCTCCCCTCTGAAAAAACGTATCTGCATGCTAACCTGGCTGACTTTGCGCAGCCTTCTGCAATTCGGCACCCCTTTTCCTATTATGTCGATGTGGTGATGGTGGTAGTGGTTAGAATGAAGAGGAAAAAGGCACCTAATTTCTGTCTGCCTTCAGGCGACACGGCGCAGTGCCTTATAGGGGTGGGGGGAAGGAGGGATAAAAAGAATAGAAGGAAAATAGATGAAGAAATAGACAGGCAAGCAGCGGAAAAAAGGAGATAGGAAAGTGGGGATCCGGTCGAAGCAGTCCAAGGGCAGGGCGCCACAATGCGAGAGCTGCATGGCGTCAGGAGACCGCGGAGGGCGAACCAGTCGGCGGGAGCTACGCTGGCGTCGGAGATCGCGAGGGCACAACCATCCAGCTTGAAATCCTGCGAGCGAATCTATGTCGATGTGTAAGGCTAACATTGCAGCCCTTCCCCCATCTTAATTGACAATGAGGCGGGGGTGGCGAGGGGGGAGGACAGCTGTGCTCTCGCGTATGCTCGGCAGAAACTGAAAATTCTCAAACCTAGCGTGAAGTGTGCGCACGTGGAGGTCTTGTGTTCTGGACGCTTGTTCACCAGTGCAGTACGTTTGCCCCACGGTCGGCATTTGTCTTGCAGGTGCCATTAGGTGTGTTGAATGCATTGTATGCTTTGATATATTGTTTTGCTTTGTTTAGCGAAATTGTCGGTAATTAATGGGTGTGTGCGAATATTCAAATTACCAATCGAATAGCGACGGATCTTTTTTTCATTCAAATTACCAATAGAATGGCGACGGATCTTTTTTTTTTCTCTTTAGCAATTTCATTAGCAAAATGTGTGCACATGAAACAATAATGGGCTAGCAACACTACATTTATTACCACATGATTTTGTTTCTGCGAAAAACTAGAAAGTTGTGAAGTGGTGGTGTTCTTTCCCAACTATCATCATCATGTGTCTTACAGCGATGTTGATATCGAAAAACAGTTTAAATTTTAGCCGTTTTCGTAAAGGTGATGGCTGCCAGGTAAAGCCAGCTACGTAGGATAGAGAAAGTGTTTGCGAGAAACAGTACGCTAACATACGAACAACGTCCGGAAAATGGAAGTGTAGCATAGCGCTCTTGCAGAGGATTGTGAGAAGCGAGATCATAAGATCGACTTCGACATCGCTTCAGTTCAAGAAACATAAAGGAATCTAGGAACGAGGCTCTTGCTCGAGTGCATGCTGTTACATACAGAACACACCTGTAAACATGAACCGGTCTTTAGGAACAATGCCCTGTGTATACGTTCACAGCCTCCGATACGTGAGAGAAAGGGAAAGCAGGAGCCATTGTCAAACAAGACGGGGAGATGTTACCATGACCAATATAGTCATCCCCTTAGGAATATACTCAATTGGTTCCGAAACGTCGGGATCTCCACAAACTTGGCTGGAGCTATTTACAATTTCTAAATTGTGATACACTGTGGAAGAAAACTTTGACGCCAGAGATAAGGGCTGAAAATGGGCGTCTGCTTGGCACGCGCAAGAAAGGCAGCCTAAATAATTCCTTCAAGGTGCGAGAATATAAGGCTCTGCGGTCTATTGCATGGAGACTTGTGCCATTAGGATATTCAGTCTTTTACAGATAGCACATACTGGGAGTGTGGTTTTCCGTTGTAGCACAGTGATTGTCTTCTGCTGGTCATGCAACCCTTGAATGCTTTTTTTTTCTGGTTGTTATGCAACAGTGAAATTTCACAAGTTTAATTGTCACCATTTCACAAATCTAAATATTACTGATACTAAATGTCCAGACCAGTAATTTACAAGGCTCTTTACAATACATGCATTAAGAGTTTTTTGACGATACATATGGCATCATGATAATGCAAAAAACAGGACTAGTAAAGTGATTTGAGGGTGCTATTTATTATAGCATTTGTAGTCTGCTTACTTTAAGTTCTGTGCTTATTGTGATAACTTTATGTGAAATAATTTGAACATCTGAATCCCTTTCGGGTATACAATGTCCGACATGATGAATTTGTGGACCCGCCAGATGGCCATGCCTTTTCTGATAAAGATAAAATCAGGCTTGTGTGCGGTGAAGACTTCCTAATGAACTGCAGGTCAGTATCCAAGTTTCAGATGCCAAGTTTAATATTTTGCTTTTGGAAAACCACATCACATACTAGCCTCTGTTTTCAGCACAACTGACAGTGACAGCAGTGCACGGAGGTAGCCTGCCTGAGACTATTGAAAGCAATGCACAACCACCTAGTCAGCAGCTTGCCTGCTGTGAAAATGATTATAGGCTACCGCCTGTGCCATTAGGTACTATGGATGCAATTGAAAGAACACAACGTGGAAAAGTCTCCAGCCACAGTAAATCCCGAATTGTAGGGTGCATCGCAAATCATCTCATGACTATAACAGTGTAAGTACAGGCGTGTATTTGCATGTGTTTAATTCAGTACAGGTTTTAAAGTAACTCTTTTTTACAGCTATCCAGGAAACCTGTATGAAGCAGCTGCAAAATATCTCCTGTTGCTATATCCAGTACTTAGGGACACTATTGGCACAGGCTGGGTAAGTGCTAAAGTAATGGCATTCTTATAACATTATTGGGATGTCATACATGTTAGTGAACTAGACTGCAGGTTCCCTTTAAGTTTTGTTCTTGGAGAGCATACAAAAGTTTCAGCCCCATATTTATTTTATTTGAATGTTTCTCATACATATGCTTAGTCGTTTCATCGAACTCTGATAAAGGCAAATGTTCACATGAGAGTTTGATAATAATCATTAACTGGGTGCCCATGACCACTCTATTCATATCATGCAATAATGAAGTAAAAACTGGCCATGGTTATAAGCTTTAACACCAGTTTAAGAGGATAAATGCAAATGTATCGCATCGCTTCTGGGGATTGAATAATACCACTAATGGCACTAGTAGTTTCGAATCACTGCATGAATGGAGGCTAACACGAGCTCCTTTCTGCGACTTAAATACCACAATGTTCGCCATGTCGCATTCCTCCAGCACATACATAAAATACAGGAACTGGACTGTGGAGTGACCTGATAAAGCTAAACTAAGAGATATGCTAATATTACTAGCAACAACTAAATTTCCCTGGTATTGCCAGCTGCACCTGCTTCTGCACCATAGAAGGTTGAAAGCAGTGTACGAAGCTTCTCAAAAAATGCTTTGCTTCAAAAGTGACCATGTTCAAAGAAGCCAATATTCACTGTGTGAAAATTTTGCATAACAAAAGAAATCGTTGTTTTCAGGACTCGTGGAAAGTCTCCTTGAAATATAAATTTGCATATACGAGGAAGTCTCTGTGCACAGTTCCAGCTGTTCAAGCAGCGAGAGCAGCTTACGGAAGGCACAAAGACATGAAAGAAAGCCCCGATACTAAGCGGCACTGCCATGTGATAAGTGAAACGTCAAATGGACTGGTACATGAAACTTAACTATGTAGCCGCTCCAATTTTATGTGTGAACTACCGTAGTAAAAGATCCTACATGTTTTTAATATTATAACCTCTTGAAATCGCCACATTAGGAAGGCAGGCAAGTTTCCTGGGCAATATTGACAGCTGTAGTACAGTAAATGCAAAATAGTACAAAATAAATTGGGTAAACAAAAAAATCATGTTATCTGCTATGGAGAACAAAACAACGTTCACATTTTGCATGCAAGGCTCTATGCAAGATGATGGCGCTATATCAGACTCCTATGTGTCTCTGTATGTGTAAATCTTGGCGTTGTAGCAAGTCCGTTAGCATGTTGCTCGATTCACCATTCGTTTTCTTCATTTTGTAGCTTGGTTCCCAACTTGCCTGATTCGATGCCCTTTGGTTAGCAAGTACCACTTTTATTGCTCGATATCGGCTTCTTATTGACATGATGCATCATTCCAGCTTGAAAACTCATGTTCCACATTTGGCACCATAGTTGTCACTGGAAGTGACTGATGATTTTTTATTCAACTATTAAACTCGCATGAATAGTGAATTAGGTGGACAGGTAAATCGCACTACTGCAGCTCAGTGAGTAGAACATTGCATGTGATGTGAAAGCTCCGACAGATAATTAATGCCCTTTCAGTGGACACCATAAAGAATGCCCATATGCTATCCTTGGCTTCAATATCTGTCTGTACTCTGCATTAATAAGAACCCCTTATTGCCCTTTGTTCGTCGACTACACTATGTTACTCTACATAAACCATTGTGCTTTCAAGAAATTTTTAGAAATGAACATTTTTTTTTGGGGGGGGGGGGGCAAGATATATATATTAGGTTCAAAATTTCAAGTCTTCAAACTTTCTTTTTATATAAAAGAACAAGCACTACCCATTAATATCTGGTCATATAATTTTGGCATTTATGACACACATATAAAGGCAACAACACCTGTATTATAACACTGACACTGCAGATGGCAATAATTAAAGTCAGTGTTGCCTCTCCAGACTCCTTCTGATATAGGTAGGAGGCGTGATACTCTGGTTTTACGTGCACAGTTGTGATGTACTGGTTCACAAGGTGTAAATTTGAAAGAGTTGAAGTGCTGAGATGGCCTAAACTGGGGAAAATCATTGTGAGAACTTTGACATTAACATAATTTATGACACACTCGTAGAGCAAGATGGTATCAGCACACACTGCTTTAGTTCTCTTACCTATGTCAGCCCTGTAATTTAGTGTTCTACACAAGTCCAGTTGTGAAAAAATAACGCCAACATTCTTCAACTCAGCAAGTAAAAGGTTTAGTTTTCGTGTCTGTATATTTCATGTCGTTTGTCGTGATCTTTCACTGTGCAGTACCATCTTTTTTTTTTCTGGTTAGATTGCAGATCTTTCACAACATGTCGCTTATCAGCATGATGAGACTACAATTAATAGCCATATTGACTACATGGTGAAAGATATCAAGCACCCTATTCCAGACTTGCAAAAACTCGGTGATTACATGGAGCAGACAAGACCATCTAGACAGAAGTGGATGAAGGAAATGAAGCCATCAACAGCAGATGTGTTGCTGAAATACCCTGCTTTGGCCAAAGCTGAAATGGTGAGCTGAGGTAGCTTTTGTTGCGATCCTGCTGCAGCAATCTATGTGGGAACACTTGGGCATAATGAGTATTTTATGTTAGAAGTAATTGCAAACTTCTTGGTGTTTTGGTACAATTTTTTTGTCACTGTAGCTTCATGAGGAGTTCACTGCTCTCATTAGTGTTAAATTAGAGAAAAAGGTCATAGAATTTACAAACCAGTAGGGAGACAGGTGTTTCGAGCTTGCGAAGTATCGTCGTTGCGCGCAGGATGCTGTGAAAGCAATTGAAGAAGAAATCGAGGCACTGGATGGTGATGAAAAGAAATGTACGTATACAGGCTTGCCAGCTTTTCCAGTTTTCCCAAATTTCCAAACTTTATAAGTCATTTTCATAGGGGTATAACTGTCAATACCCTTATATGCCAATGTTTAATGTGCCGGAAAAATTTCGTCAACAGATCAGTTTGGCGTTGGCATTGTCGGGTTGCTGCCGATACTCCTAAAAGAGCAGCCACGATTTCTGCTGGGACCAGTGAGCTTGTTTGCTTTCTTTTTTATATCAGCTAGAATACTTTTCATGAGTGATGCTAATTTTCTGCATTGCTCATTTTACAGGACACCTACCCTGCCCTTTCTCTGAAGGGCAAAAGTGCCTCTGAAGCTGCAGACATAATTGAGAGTTTTGAAGGCCTTAGTGCAGAGGTGCTCGATGTAATTGCAGGCATGACTGCGCTTATGGAAATATACTGGATCTTCGATGTCAAGTACAATGGCGCTAACAAGAAAACATTCACTCTACTTAAGCATTTCTATGGCTTGCCGACAAGAGCAAATAAGATGCCACTAGTCATACGGCCAATATCATCGCTTGAAAAGGCAACTTAAGTTATTTCTACAGAGGTTTGTTATCAATTAATGTTTTGATATGAAAATTCACTGTGTGGCACAGTTTATTGATTCCTGGCTTTTGGAACAATGCATGGTTTTGTTCCTGATAATGTCAGCCGCATAAACCTGTATTTGTATGACCGTTGACACTCAGCAGTGGATTTGGAGGTGTGTCCGTAGTCTTTTATGATAATATATTTCTCAGAGTGCAACAGAACTACGAGTTTTCCAGGAAAAAGTCCTAGATATCGTGATGTAATACACTGGCAATTTTTCTAATTTTATATGTATATAGTGCATATCTATATTATTGGTATATATACCTGCAATCTTGTCGCATTCATTACAGCTAGAATGTTCTCAGCAAAATATTGCCATCAAAATAATCAATTCAGCTAACCTGGCGTGCACAAAATTATGTAATCGAAGTACTTACTACTTCAGTCTGTCATACCTCAGTACCAGCCGTAGCTAGTACGAACGTAGGAATTGTTACTAACTTATTAGCTTCGTAACTTTCCAAGAAGGTAGTGTAGCTTGCTACTTTTGGGTAGCAATGGCTTGTCACATATATTACAACCTTATTGTAGTAATGGCAGGAGTAGTAACTATTGCTACATGTGTCATTATACTAACAGGTAGTTGTAATGGCAAGGTCAGTAACAGTTACTACCCTTGTTGTTGCTACCTGCGGTTAGTAACGGCAATGGTAGTAACGATTCCTACCCTTGCTTTTACTAGCTGCTGCTGGGAACGGCAAGAGTAGTAACAGTTACAATGCTTGCTGTTACTAACTCCCGTTACTAACAGAATTGTAACATATGTGACAAACTGTTACTACCCAAAAGTAGCAAGTACAGCTCGTTTTTTTTTTTTAAGAGTGTATAAAGCACTTTGTCATCAATGTTATTCGTGCAAGAACTGTTCGAACGTCAAAAACTTTACGGGTTACTACAATAGTAATTTCATAAATCCATCATTCAACAAAATTTTCCAAGCACTTACCTGTGTTGCTGTGGGAGATTCCTAACCTTTGTTTTTATTTCTGATAGCCCCCGCTCGTAGCCGTGTAGTCGCAGCGAAGCGTAAATCCCGTTGTACGCTCCAGTGTTTACCCTCAAGTCTTTTCCAGTCACTCTTGTCAGCGGTCAATTACTGTAAGGATCTCTTCATTCGACCACGAAGTGCGCCTACGTTGCGGCGCTGTCGAGAGGCTTGCGAAAATCATAATCAGTTTGCTTCGAGGTGATCCAACAGCTCCGACGGGGCGAGAGTTCAACTAAGCGCTGAAGGCAGCGGTCGACTGCTTGTCGTCTGCTTCTCTCGTGGTCGATGAGAATCTTAAAAAATGCAATATTTTGGGAAATGTTCCCATTTGATCAGTTTAGAATTTGCTTTTCATGAATATCTGGCTGTTTTAAAATGGTTTTATTGAACTATGCTTAATTTACTTGTTCATTGTGCTTTCAACAAGCTGGGCTAGGGGGATCCCGGCTGCGGCGGCTGCATTTCCGATGGAGGCGGAAATGAAGGAGGCCCGTGTGCTCAGATTTGGGTGCACGTTAAAGAACCCCAGGTGGTCTAAATTTCCGGAGCCCTCCACTACGGCGTCTCTCATAATCATATGGTGGTTTTGGGACGTTAAACCCCACATATCAATCAAAGCTGGGCTAGGGAAGCAGACGACAGCAAAATCGCGAACTCTCATGGAGGACGCGATGCACGGATCGCGATAGTCTTGATTCCGATCACGGCTAATCGTGATTAAAAGTTACCATGTACCAGTACCTAATCTTGATCTCAGTTAATACGGATTGACACTGATCGCGATCAAAAGTGCTCTTTTGACACCGGTATAATATTTTTTTTTTCTGATGTAGATGTTTAGAATATTGTGAATGCCTCTCAGATGGGGGTGAACAACTGTACCTTATTTCATGCACTCTTTGTTTTCAGTCATGCTCAGAGAATTATCAGTCACTGCGAGTCGCAGCCAGAGCATTGAAAAGGGAATTATTGAAGAGGAAGAAGACACTCGTGTCGCGTAGAATAGCAAGCTTTGCTAGCCTGGGGTTGAATTTCACTATAGAAAACATACTTTCCTTCGGTGCTTACGATCTGGGCTTCAGCCACGAGAACGTTTTCTACGCAGTTTGCAAGTACCTGAATGAAAGTAAAAGAATTAAGCTTTTAATTGCGTGATTATTAATCATGAAAAAAAAAATAATTCCAACGAACACAAGAGCATTGTTTAACTATCCTGATTCTTATTCAAGGTAATGAATAGTTGTCTTATCTGCACGAGTGACAAGCAACTATTGCACTCCATTCATTCTGAGTAGGGTGTCTTTACTTTTTTCATTCTTTTTTTTTCTGGTGGGTGGTTTCGATATTTAAAAAAAAACTTACTTAATTAAGTCATCGATTCTTGGCCAATCCCCCTGAGTGGGTACGAGCCATGTCTGTGGATTCATCATCATCATCAGCAGCAGCAAGCGCACCGCTCTGCCCAGCGAGGACGACGACTCGGGCCCATTTCAATGAGCCAGCGCACAAGGTAAGCCGTAGACGATCGCTTCGCACTACTGCAGCCCTTCTACGTGGCTGGGTCGGCTTGCTCTTCTTCAGGTCTCATGTATGTTTTCGTGGCCCTTCAACCCTTTATCCTTGCGTCACACTGATGTCTCTATCTGACCAGTAATTCCGAACACAGCCGTTATGTTCTCAAACGCCACGTTATCTCGGACACAACTTTAACGAAGTAATAAAAAAGATGTGTTCTGCAGCAGTCTGTACCAAAATCTTGATCGCATCGTGGACCGTGCTGTCCACCTTATTGTGCTGACCTTCTTGGTTTCTTCAAGTTGCGCCTGAATCTTATATGAATGTAACTCTCCATCCACTTTTTATAGCTAGTTTGCATAACCTAAATGGCACGCTCATTACGTGCACGCGGCGGGACCGCTATCTTGACATGCACCTCGAATGACATTACGTATGGTTGCGGTATCACAAACAATGAGGACAGGTGGTGACGTGAAAATTATGCTTTTCTAGCAATGTGTTGCTTGACTTTCATGCCACACTCATGTTATGCTCGCGGTCATAGTACGCATGGAACGTTATCGCTTTATATTGCCTTAACAGTAAGGCTTCTGTCTTTTTCGCTTGAGAACTGTATGTCGAGGCGGAAATACCTTGCCCCACCTAATTGGCAGTATTGCGAGTAATCAACAAAAGGTTGTTAACTATCGTTTTAATTATTGATTTGAATAGTTGAAAAGTAGTAATGTAAGACCATTTGTGATATAACATCTTTGTTTTAAGTTACAAACACGTCACAAGTACGTTGTGAGTAGAGTGTACTAGAACAAGGGAAGTGCCCGGACCGAGCTCCGAAAACTGAAGCCCTAAAGCCCAAACTCCATAAGCGCGAAAATGCACGCGACAGCGACGAGCGACGTTATGAGCGACGAAACAGGGCGTTCGCGCGACGTGTCGCGGGGTAGTTTTCGCGCGATCGCGCGGTTCTCCAGATTTGGAAACCGTCGCTCATCGCCCGGAAGTGCTGGGCTCAAGCAGCCAATAGCGAAAAACCGGAAAAGACGAAGACTTCATAGGTGCACGTGACCCTACCCGAGTCACGTATGCGCAACAAGAAATAACGCAATGTTTATTACGCATGCGCATATAAAAAATGCTGCAAGGCAATAATAAACACTTTCCGTTTCATTACACAACAATATATCTTATTTTTAAATTGGAAACCGCTCGGTACGCGGTTTTCTTGGTGCGAGTTGACGGCCTCATGCCAGCAACAGTGGAATTCGCTCGCCGAAGCCGTCGCGTGAATGAGGTTTGCCTGCGCTAGCGACTGATCGCGCGACGCCGGTCTACGTCGCGTCGCTCGTCGCTGTCGTGTGCATTTTCGCGCTTATAGAGTTTGGGCTTAAGAGATCGGTATGTAATGTGTCATCGTTTTATAACGCGGGATCAGCACCTCTGAAGTGGTCGAGGGGTAGAATGCTCGCGTACCACTCAGAAAACCCAGGTTCAAATCACATTTGTAGACAATAATTTTTTTTGTTTTATTTGCAAAGCTGTTTTGGTTGGCTTTTATTTTTTTACATCTAGCTTCAGTTGCTACATAATGCTACGAAAAATCCCACGAAATATGAAGAAAAACAAACAAACTTGACAGCGAGCGCATTTATTTTTAGCGCTGCCACACGAGATTCAACGAAAACCCTAAAGCATGGCTTCCGAGATTTTAGCGAATAAGAGAGACTGTGTGCTGTCACTCGCCAGCGGTCGTCGCCCACTGGCTCGCTTAAAAAAGACTGAAAGTAAACGATCTTCGGTCAGCGGGAAATTTCGTAGGTTTGAATACTGCTAAAGCAGCGATGGTCTGTCTGAGTTTTCAGTGTTCCTTCTGACGCAAGACAAAAGCTATTGGCGTGTAACATTAATTACAGCGATCACGAGTTGTGCGGGAACAGACAGGCGAACGTGTTGATATTTTTGTAGCAGACGATAAAAAAGCACCGTCCACAGCGCTTGTGCGCGAAACTTCATTGTAGCCGCAGCGGGCCAACGGTAGAGCCGAGCAGACGACACGCGTGTTTCCCTTCAAATGTGGACCCCTCTGTACATTAAGTGAGAGTCTCACGCCCTGTTACACCTTTTCGCAAATGAAACAAACGCGGGAGGGCCACTGCTGTGTGCCCGGCTGCAGGGTTACCTCCAGAGGATCGTCTGAATGCACGAAGTGTTCGCTATTCGCCATTCCAACATGTCTGACCCACAGGGCGAAATGGCAATACAGCTTACGCTTGCCAAGTGGCCATATGAAAAGTTCAAGTGTGGTCTGCGAGGCACACTTCGAGCCGCATCATGTGTTTCGAGACTTCGTGTACATTATAGGCGGTAGAGAGGTCAGGTTGCCCCGTGACCGGCCAAAGCTTGCAGTCGGAGCAATGCCTGCTATACTCAGCGGACAACAACGTCCTGACAGGGGGAACAGGAGACGAATAATACGACGAATCCTCAGCATGTCAAACAAGATGCCCCCGGGCCATCAACGGCCAAGTGCGAAGAGAAAAAAAGGTTCTATAGCGCTGTGAGCTTGACAGAGAAGCATGCAAAGTGTGTGAAGTCAGCAGTGCACCCCGTGATGGACTGCAATTTGGAGACACAAGGCGGCAACACAAATGAAGGAAGACGAGACCTTCGTTCTCTGACGATGCCGTCAACCTCCAGATGAACATGTTCACCTGTCTGTTCCCGCACAACTCGTGATTGCTGTAATTAATGATACACGCCAATAGCTTTCGTTTTTTGTCAAAAGGAACACTGAACTCAGACAGACCATCGCTGCTTTACCAGTATTCAAACCTTCGCCATTTCCCGCTGACCAAAGATCGTTTACTTTCAGTTGTTGTGAGCCAGTGGGCGACGACCACTGGCGAGTGACAGCACACAGTCTCTCTTATTCGCTAAAATCTCGGAAGCCATGCTTTAGAGTTTTTGTTGTATCTCGTGTGGTAGCGCTAAAAATAAATGCGCTCGCTGTCAAGTTTGTTGTTTTACTTAATATTTCGTGGAATTTTTATAGCATTATGTAGCAACTGAAGCTAGATTCAGAAAAATAAAAGCCAACCGAAACACCTTTGGAAATAAAACTTAAAAAAAAACATATAGTCCACATGTGGGATTCGAACCTGGGTCTTTTGAATGGGAAGCGCGCATTCTACCCCTCGACCATTTCGGGGGAACCGCGCGCGACTTTTAAAACGATGACACGTTACACGCTACCGATCGCAGCGCCACCAGCAGATTGACCCTTTTTGGGCTTCACTTTTAATGCATTGGTGCTGCGGCTGTTCTGGGTAACCTCCTCGTTCTAGTACACTCTATAGTTCGTTTCATACATCAGGTGCAACGCTGTGAAGGCTAGGCAAGTAGTCCGTAAAGAAAACACGAGGTATTGCACCGCGCGGTTTTGTAGCTGAGTGGTTTGACGCGTCGCTACGGAGAGTTCACCGTAGTTTTGAAGTGCATGAGTTCGAATCCACGTGGTGAAATTTTTTTTATAATTTTTGCGAGTTCAATTCAAAATCTTGTTTTTTTTTTTTAGTAACTTCAACTTACTTGCACGCGGAAGTGAACTGCACGTATCTATTCATTTGTAGCATACCGTGTTCCCTTGTGAGGGCCGGAACCTGCCGAGCTGGCACCGAGGTTTGACCAGCATGGCGATTTTGTCGCGATGATACCGCATTGTCGGTTTACCTCGTTGATGTGAGCGAGTACTGCGTGTAAGATGACGTTAATTGATTGATTAGGTAGCACAGCAGCTCCAATGAGGCTGGGTTAACGACAGGTGCTCACCTTCAACTTTTGTTTTCGTCATTGCCCCGATGATCCACTTTTCTGTGCCACTCTTTAAACACTCAGCAGGTTATTGATTATAGCGGGCCGCCGGCAGAGAAACCTGTTCAGTTTTAGCAAAACAGTGCGGAATCGACCTTCCACTGCACTGTGCGGTATCCCGACGCACTTCGTGCGAGTAACGAATGATATGTTATTCAGGGAAAAGGAAAGAAAGCAAATTTGTGTAGCTCGGAATAGTGATTTTGGCACAAAAATGCATAAAACATTTCCTAGACTTGGTATTCGCCCGTTTACTGTCTTAATATATGCGACATTTTTGTGAATTGTTATGCGCGATTTATTCAGTATAATTCCAACCCATCCTCCTTCCCGCAAGTAAGAGTTCCGTTTTTATCGTTCAAAAGAAAGTTTCAGCTAGGCTGTTATTCGGCAGAAACTCTAAATTTTAATTTATGCGTCAATCGTTTTTTTTTTCACTGTCATGTCACTGCGCTCGATTAGCGCAAGATTCCGTTTTCTCTTAGCAAAGGTGAAGCCGATGTCCTTCATTAGCCTCCACAAGGTGGTTTTCGTGAAGTTCGGCAAGTCGTCGTCTTCGTTGACGGCCCTTATCACACTGTCCAGTGTTGGGATCTCCCTCTTGGCGTACATGCTGTGCACTTTCAGACGGATGGCATGGATTGTCAAGCTGTCATGTTTGACGGTTCGTGAGCTCGAAATCTTCACCTCGCGAGCTCGTTTTTTTCGGTGACACCAAAGGCCCACGCAGACGCTCCGCCTTGAATTTCGCCACGGTACGGGGGATATTCCAGTGTCCTCGCTCACAACACTCAGCACTTCCCGCACAGATTTCTTCGGGAAACGCATCCTGGTACGGGCGTACACATTTGCAATTACTTGCTTGGCGTGCTTTGACAGCTTTGATGTGCGAAACTTCGAAAAAATTCGCGCAGGAGAGGTGGTCGAGGACGCAGAGCTGGACGCCATTTTTTCGAAGCTGCCACAACAAGTAAAAAAAAAAAAACGGCGGCGCGGGTCGCGCGGAGAGCGAAAACCTGATACGAAAGCGACAAACATAAATTCCAACTCGCATATTTGTATTGTTTATCCGACAACACAGGCGTTTGTTTTTTAACCTGATGACAAATATGTATGCTTAGAAGTTTCCCGAGAAGCATTTATTGAATCTCGTACACCCCAAGCGACGCACTACTTTTTGGTCGCAGCAGTACACAGCGCAAACAAGAGCGCTAGCTTTGACAGCGTTGCACATGATGTATGAAACGGAGTATAGTTGTGAGACTGTGCGTAATCTGGTAACCTTGTGCTACATGTTGATCTAGTCGTGACGCCACTTCGTAACTGTTCTGAGGCGCGCGCCGTGACTCCGTTGAGGCCGTAGCTCCTGCTCATTAAAGTCATTTTCGTTATATCATCGCCTTGTCTACGTTGCCGAGTCCTCACAACGTAATGTCAATTACTTCTTAATGAACTTTAAGGCGGATATCAAAACTGTTTGCACATACCACACGCGAAACGTGACTAGTATGTTACGTCAGATCCACTGCGCTTGTGAGGACGTGACGGAATTCGAATGAAGTTGCGCCATATATTTTCCTGAAAAGTGGCTAGTCATTTCATTTTCACCCCTTCAATGAATCAACTTGCCTCTATCTTTCGAGCTGTGCGCAACGAAACCACACTGTCAACCACTTCTTCCTCTGTGAAGCACCCAAGTCAGGGCAGCCGGCGGGTGTTTTCTGCCTGCAGGCAGGAGGTATTACGGCAAGTAGTCGCTACATTTCTCAGCACTCGCTTTGTGGAATTTCCAACCATGTACTCTAAAATCGCTAAATATTCATAGGTTTTGATCTGAACTTAAACATTTTCTGCTTGATTTGTCTGATTCCAGTTCTTCACTGCTTTAGATGTTCTCATTCGGTAGTTTTTGTCTATGTTCTCATCTTTCCTTATTCTTGTGTCCATTTTCTGGGATTCCCCTTATTTGTCTTTGCATTTTGTTTATTGGTTTAAGCGTTACAATGTTGCATTACTGTTTATTTGTTTTGAAATGTCTCCCCCTCTGTCCTTACTCTCATCGACTATGGCGCATTATACTTTTTACGATGCTTTTTGTTAGCGCTGTTTATAACGTATTTCCTTACTTGGTTAGAATTAGTCATTATTATTATTATTATTATTATTATTATTATTATTATTATTAAGTCCATGAATTGTCAATTTATTTGTGTTATTGACTTTATTATCGTGTACAGGAGGTCCCAATTCAGTTCTGAACTATGAGACCTCCTATTCTCCTTTGTTTGGCGACAAAAATGAAATGATTCTGATAGTTTTCCGCACCTGTTTATGCAGTTTAAGGAAACAAAAACAGATGAGCACCACACATTACACTTAAAGACAGGCTGTCTTCTTGTGTATTGCAGAATGCTTGCCGAGTTTTCCGACTCAATTTCGCTTCTAAGCTCCGTCACTCAAATTAAGTCATTTCCTGGTCACATGTAGTTCCGGACCTGCGCAACAGACAGGCCGTATTTCCTCCGCGGCGGGGGTGATCACTTTCATTATGGTCATTCAAATTCGATAATGAATATATCGAACTACGGGCACGTACTACGGGTACACGGGTATATCTTGAGTTGGAATGAAATAAAGCTGTCGGGTATGAATGACTGCGCATAAGCGAAGTCAAGTTAATGAAGGAATTTATGTTAATTGGTCACGTTGATATCATTGTGGGGTTAGCACAGTATTTTCGCCTTGAAATAAAACTCGTGTGAAATCACGAAATGCGTCAGACTGCCGTAGAAACTTTATTTGAAATTTGCATTGCCTAAAATTGCTATAGGATTTAAATACTATTGCCACAAAGACACGGTTAAATGCCTCGCATGTTGCGATTGGCTTCGTTATTACTTTGGAGAAAAGGACGAGCCGCCGTCCCCTTGGCGAAGCCCCCGATGACCTCCTCTTTTCGAAAACGCTGATCTGATCCTAATGCAGCTATAACATATCTCCAGGTCTTCTGCGCAGTTTCCAACATTAACATTTATGGTGTCATGGCACTTTGCACGCGTGACTTTTTTCCTAATACCTGTACTCCGACCGATAATTGCTCAACTGCCAGTTAAGTATTCCTCTTTATTTTATATATATATATATATATATATATATATATATATATATATATATATATATATATATATATATATATATATATATATATATAGGTATGGGATATGGCACAACGGGAGCGTTGTCAACAAGGATAAATATATTTATTTTCCAACAGTTTCAGGAGGGGTCTCCCTTCATCAGGGGATGAGTTATACTGACATGAACTTCCAAACTTCGTTGCTGCCGCGTCCCTCTCGCCTTGCAAAATGTTTGCGAGAGTGAGAGAGAACTAAAAAAGAAAGAAAAAAAGAAAAAAAAGAGAAGAAAAAAGACGAAAAGAATAAAAGGAAAAAAGAAAAAAAAGAAAGTAAAAAAGAGGAAGAACCACTGTCAACACTGAGAACAAAACCAAATGTCCGTGTACGTCTACATCCGGTTCTAATCCCGTGCTGGTCAGTTCTCGGCGTGTGTCGGGCCACCCAAGATTGTCGCCGCTGTGGCGGGAGGGGTCCGTGACGGCGTGCGTAAGGAAAGGGTTTCCCCTTAATGCGTCGGTCGGCTCTCTTTCATCTTCGTCCGTTTCCTTTCAATGGTCGTCAAGTGGTAGGCAGACAGAACCACTTTGTATGTGCATGTGAAAAAAAGAAAAAAGGAAAAAAAGAGAAAAAAAAAACAAGAAAGGACATGTATATGTTTAGTTAGGTTGTGTTTACCAACAGAAACAAGCCTTCGGTCAATCTCCCCTGTTTCATGCGTCCCTGATTTCTAGCATATGATCTATTCTGGCCACAAAAGTTTTTCTTTCTTTCATTTCCTCCTGGTAGTTCCAAGCTGGGAGATATCCTGATCCTTGACATTGGAAGTGACGACGATGACTTCCTCGGTGAGGTGAAGCCTTCGGCAGGGTCAGCGACGCCCACTTCTTCCAACTCCCGTGCGGCCTCAACGAGAGCAGTGCAGGAGGTGCCCTCGGTTACTGCCCCATCCCGGGCCTCCACCTCGTGTCAGCTTGAGGACGCTGCCCCCACCACGGCCTCCTCACGGCGACGACAGCACATTGAAGCTGACACAGACCCAGCCGAATGTAGGGACCTGCGGGAGAAATTGAACCGCATCAGGGGCCACCGACGCCGGATGCCGAAGGGTCATGAAGCTCATCGCAACACCGATCTTGGCGCATGGCCGAGACACGTTGATGACAAAGAACCTTCATGTTTTTCAAGAAGACGAATGGCGTTCCTGAGCGAAGGTACAGCGGGAAAAGCGCATCGAAGACATCCGTTTTTCCGAAATGCCCGCAGACCTAGCACCTACGTTGATCTCGACCGCCCTGCAGAGGAATATGGGAATGACGAGAATGGTATTGGTGGATTCCCTGCTCCCCATCTCCAGCGAGATTTCTTTCGTCCTGGGAACAAAACGCCAGATCCATCAATTTTGCGCGAGCTTGAAGGCCAATGGGAGTGATATTGCGAACGCCGAACCTAGCGTCGAACCACCGTCGTCGCGTCGGCAACAGCACGAGGAGGGGCACCAAAAGAAATCAAGTCATGCGAAAGAACGAGAGTGGCGACAAAATTTGTAGCCCCCCTCCATGCTTTGCGAGATGCGTGACGTGTGTACGAACCGCTGAATGTTCAACACACTGCACAGGCAAAGGCGTCTGCTGTCTGATTCTTTTGAATAGCCACGGTTCTGAACGATGGCTTGCATAAAACCGCAAACAATTTCGATTTGTGCCACGCCAGTTAAGATCATTGATGTCCCCATCAATGATCTTAACTGGCGTGGCACAAATCGAAATGTGTTTTCCGAACAGAAAGCGCACGAGAGTATTTCTTGGAGCACCATCTCTCTATATTTCTCTCTCACTTTCTCGATTACGAAATCTCTCTCTCTCTCTCTCTCTCTCTCTCTCTATATATATATATATATATATATATATATATATATATATATATATATAAATGGGAAGATGGTTCCCAGCTAACTTGGCCCACTTTTTTTAAAGCATGCGTTCTACTAAAGTTCTATCAGTTGGAAATGTGGTAGCCACGTGTACTTGCAAGCCGTATTTTTTTTTCACATCCAGCGTTTTAAAACTAATTATTGAGTTAGACAACTTTATATTCTTGCTCAAATCGGTAAACATTCACCTTGTTTTTTCTCACTTCAAATTACCCCATGATTACGCATTTATTCTCGGCTGAAGTATGCCTGGTTGTTTTTTTTTTCTCGGTAAAAGCACGCGAAACATGAAATATAGTCGCACACCAGCGCACTGGTATGCGCGCTTTCAAGCGTTCTTTAATTGACACCCTGCTGAGCTCATTCGTGACGGCATTGTACAAGGCTTCACGTTTGAATATGAACGCTGCCGCAGCGGTTTTCGATGCGCGTTCATGAAATAACGTGATTAGCAGTACAAAGAATGAACACAGCTGTGTATCTACAAAAGAACACTTGGAAGCGCTCGATCAGCGGTGCGTTAGCATGCGTCTATTTCATATTTCAAGAGTTAGTTGTGTTTTGTATTTCTCGAAAAAGAAAAGTGGTAGATTTGTCGCGTAATAACGAACCCGAGCCCTACACCAAGTACTCCATGTTTATTTTACCGCTCGTGGCCCACCTCTACCTTCTTCTCTGGCATGTTCTTCCTCCACGTTGCCACTCGCACGCAATCATCGACAAGGTTTATGTCGAAAAGAAGTGCTTGGTTATTTGAGGCAAGCTACAACATCAAGCCATTATTTTACCAATCCGAACAAGATCGAAAAACTGCTCCAATGAGCTAGTCATTTAGTGATTAGTCAAGGAAAAATACAGCTTTGAAGGCGCATGACCAATCTTGATATAAAACAGGGAGAATTTTGTAGAACACGTGCCTTTTCTTAATTTCTGGTATAAATCTGAGACACCCTGTTTATACATGGTCAGCTTAGTAGATGCGTGCTTTTAATATTCATTTAGTCGCCAAGTGCATTGCGTTAAGTTGCAGATGGCATTCCAAAACGACCAATGCTTTTTTTAGTGCGTGTAGCGAAGCCTCCGAACTATGAAATGGGTCGAACTCTTGAGTACCTTCTAGTGGGGCTACCCAACAAAGACGCCGCTCGCGTTGAGAGCCCGTGCTTGGCTGTGACTGTCGCCATTATATATTCTCGCTCGTTGCCGGCTAATAAACGCCTTAACAATTTGGTGGAGAGTGCTGCGATCCCTGTCTATGCCTTTGGAGCTACGATCACGTACCCTGCCATCTACTATGTGCCAAGACGCTTCTCAGCAAACGCCTCCTCCAATGCCACCCCCTTGTCCCGGTGTCCCCAGAATCCGCGATCCACCCATCTTCACTGGCGCTGATGGCACTGACGTGGAGGACTGGCTCGCCATTTGCGACCGCGTGAGCGTCCCCAACAAATGGGACGAGGACGGCAAGCTGACCAACTTGGTGTTTTACCTTGCCGGTGTCGCCAGTTTGTGGTACAACAACCACGCGTCCGATTTTGCCACCTGGTCCGATTTCAAGACCGCAATCGTCAACGTCTTCGGCCGCCGTGCTGTTCGCAAGCTGCAAGCCGAGCAGCGCTTGCGTGAACGTGCTCAGGAGGCTGGTGAGTCATTCACCAGCTATATTGAAGATGTCCTCGACCTATGTAACAAATCCAATCACATCATGTCCGAGTCTGACAAGATCCGAAACATCATGAAAGGCATCGACGATGATGCCTTCACGATGCTGCTCGCCAAAAACCCCGGCACGGTAGCTGAGGTCATCACACTGTGCCAGAGCTACGAGGAGCTCCGCCGGCAGCGTTCGATGACCCGACGCTCCCCACCACGAGCTGCAACGCTTGCTGGCTTGGAGGCCAGTTGTGACCAAGTGGCGTTGATGGCAGAACTGAAGTCCTTTATCCGTGAGGAAATCGCGCGTCAGTTCTCCCTCCTGCCCTTTTCCCACCAACCTGCTGTTCAACAATCGGCTACTACCCTTCTCCCTCCCATCCGCCGAGCGATTGAACAGGAAATAGCGGAGGTAATGCCTGCTTACCACCCCCAACAGCCTCCAGCTCCTGCGTCCCTGAGTTACGCGCAAGTGGTCGCCAGGCCACCCCAAGTCGTTCAAGCACCCGCCCCTCTGACCTACGCTGAAGCTGCTGCACGACCTCCG
Organism: Rhipicephalus microplus; assembly: GCF_043290135.1. Taxonomy (NCBI): domain Eukaryota; kingdom Metazoa; phylum Arthropoda; class Arachnida; order Ixodida; family Ixodidae; genus Rhipicephalus; species Rhipicephalus microplus. The sequence continues at coordinate 469,983,488 of NC_134710.1, forward strand.
TCCGTTGCAGCGGGTATGCCCGCTACGTATGTTGACGTAACCCCTCAGCCTCAGCTTCAGTCCACCATGCAGCCACCGTTCCGTCCATCAGCCCTTGCGACATGGGTGAGACCTACCCCGGTGAACAGATGGCGCACACCCGACAACCGGCCCATCTGCTTTGCCTGCGGTTACGCCGGTCACGTGGCCCGTTATTGCCATCGCGTACAGCCGGCTCCAATTTCTTCACCTGTTGCTGGCCAACTCAGCCGTCCTTATCGCGAAGAACCGCCGTCTATGCCACCTCGATCTCGCCCAGGTCCATCTCGAAAATCACCGTCTCCACGACGCCGTTCCCTGTCTCCCATGCGGCCAAGTGCGGCAGCTCATGAGCGGGAAAACTAGTCGTCGCAGTCCCTGAGGCAAGGACTGCGACGCTATCGCAATGTGAAAGCCCTCAGAGCAGCCCCTCGAATGTCATTGACGTGCTTGTGGACGGTGTTTGTGCATCGGCTCTTATTGACACTGGAGCTGCCGTATCAGTTATGGACGAAAAACTCTGCCGCTTACTTCGAAAAGTGACGACGCCACTTTCTGGGTTATCCCTCCGTACTGCAAGTTTGCACCGGATTCATCCTACAGCAGGGTGCACAGCTCGCGTTGTCATCCAGGACGTTCTGTACGTCGCCCAGTTCATCGTCATTCAGGCATGCTCTCATGACGTCATCCTAGGATGGGACTTTCTCTCCCGCCATGACGCCGTCATCCATCGTGCCGCCGCCGAAATTGAGCTCTCACCCTTCTCGCATTTGACGACAGAAGACAGTCCCCCGACACTGAGCAAGATTCTAACGAAAGACGATACAACAGTGCCTCCAAACTCGACGACGGCTGTGTCTGTCTACTGCGCTGGTCTCTCCGACACCATTGGACTTGTTTCGCCATCTGACCGCGCTTGCAGCAGGAAAGGGTTGCTAGTACCTTTTGCGACCGTGCAGGTCAACCAGGGCAACACTGCTATTTTTGTAACCAACCCGTTCCCGTACGCTGTTACCTTGCTTCGAGGGGAATGTCTCGGCAGAGTGGAACCAGTCGACGACGCACAAGTCCTGGACGTACCCGTTGACACGCGCGCTCCCAGGTCGTGTACCATTAATGTTGTTTCCACTTCTGACTCGTCGTCTGCTGATGTATTTGGCCCCTCCATCGCTGACAACCTTACGGCCGTACAGCGTTCCCAACTTCTGGACCTGTTACAAGAATATCGTTCTTCTTTCGATGTCGGGCGAAGTTCTCTCGGGCGCACGTCCGTTGTTACGCATCGCATCGACACTGGTGCCCATCCACCTTTACGGCAACGTCCATATCACGTGTCGCCTGCTGAACGTCGAGTAATTAATGATCAGGTTGACGATATGCTCCGACGCGACGTTATTCGGCCCACGGACAGTCCATAGGCGTCTCCTGTTGTTCTTGTTGCGAAGAAAGACGGTTCTGTGCGGTTCTGTGTGGACTACAGACGGCTCAATAAGATCACTCGCAAGGATGTTTATCCACTGCCACGCATCGATGACGCGATTGACAGCCTTCATGGAGCCGATTTTTTTTCTTCTCTCGATCTGCGCTCGGGGTACTGGCAAGTACCCATGGCTGACGACGCTCGACCAAAGACCGCCTTCGTCACGCCAGACGGCTTGTACGAGTTTAACGTCATGCCGTTTGGTCTATGTAATGCACCTGCGACCTTTGAGCGCATGATGGACACAGTTCTGCGCAACTTGAAATGGTACACGTGCTTGTGTTACCTCGACGATGTCATTGTCTTTGCTCCGGATTTCTCCACGCATCTCCAACGTCTGAAAGAAGTTTTCGCACGTGTGAGCAATGCCGGCTTACAACTAAATCTGAAAAAGTGCCGCTTTGCAGCACGGCAACTCACCATACTGGGGTACGTCGTGTCCAAAGACGGCATTCTTCCTGATCCTGCCAAGCTTCAGGCCGTGGCCGAATTCCCCAAACCTGCATCTGTCAAAGAACTGCGTAGTTTCGTGGGCCTGTGCTCATACTTCCAACGCTTCATACGAAATTTCTCCACGATCATATCACCGCTGACGAAGCTCCTGGGAAGCAACGGGCCCTTCAATTCGTGGTCATCCGAGTGCGACGACGCGTTCGCGAAGCTCCGCCATTTGTTGACGTCGCCTCCCATTCTACGCCACTACTACCCTACAGCCCCAACGGAGGTGCACACGGACGCCAGCGGAGTAGGCCTCGGCGCTGTCCTGGCGCAGCGAAAACCCGGATTCCCTGAATATGTCGTAGCATATGCAAGCCGTACGCTCACGAGAGCCGAGAAAAACTACACCGTCACGGAGAAAGAGTGCCTGGCGATCGTCTGGGCTCTTACAAAGTTTCGACCTTATTTGTATGGTCGCCCATTCGATGTCGTCACCGACCATCATGCACTATGCTGGCTTTCATCATTGAAGGATCCCTCAGGCCGTCTCGCCCGTTGGGCTCTTCGCTTACAAGACTACGATATCCGTGTGCTCTACCGCAACGGACGCCAGCATGCTGACGCCGACGCCCTCTCGCGCTCCCCTCTGCCTGAAGGTGATGTGCTCTGCTCAGTATCCTCGGCTGCTGTTTCTGCCATTGATGTTGACATCATCGCTACCGAACAGCGAAAGGATAATTGGATCGGCCCGCTCATCGACATGCTCTCTGATCCATCCGCAACGCCATCCACGCGTGCATTGCGTCGTCAAGCTCGCCATTTCGCCATTCGTGACGGCCTCCTACACCGACGCAATTACGACGCCGACGGCCGGCAGTGGTTACTCGTGATACCCCGCAGTCTGCGGTCAGAGATATGGGAATCCTTCCATTCTGATCCGCAATGCGCGCACTCTGGGGTATTCAAAACCTACCATCGCATTCGACAACGCTACTTCTGGCGCGGGATGTACCGCTATGTGCAGCAGTTCGTTCGCTCTTGCCTCACTTGCCAACGCCGTAAACCGTCAGCCCACATGTCGCACGCCAGTCTACAACCGTTACCTTGCCCTGACCGTCCCTTTGAGCGCGTAAGTATCGATTTGTATGGACCACTTCCTCTGACGTCGGCTGGTAACCGCTGGGCCATCGTTGCCGTTGACCATTTAACGCGATACGCCGAAACCGCCGCTCTCCCTGCGGCTGCTGCGCGCGATGGTGCGTCCTTCCTGCTGCATCGATTTATACTGCGCCACGGACCACCCCAAGAGCTTCTCAGCGATCGAGGCCGTGTCTTCTTGTCGGAAGTCGTCGAAGCCATTCTGACGGAGTGCCATTCTGTCCACCGCAAAACTACTGCTTACCACCCACAGACGAATGGCCTCACCAAACGCTTTAACCTCACCCTCGGCGACATGCTTTCTATGTACGTCGCTGCCAACCACACTAATTGGGATAATATACTGCCCTTCGTCACCTACGCCTACAACACCGCCCCTCAGAGCACGACTGGTTTTTCACCTTTCTACTTGCTGTACGGAAGGCACCCGTCGCACACCATGGACACGATACTCCCGTACACGCCGGATTCATCTGAGTGTACACCTATTTCCGAGACAGCCAGGCTTGCTGAAGAGTGTCGCGAGCTTGCCAAGACTTTTACGACGCAAGAGCAAGAGCGGCAGAAGAGTATCCGTGATGGCTCCACCACTTCTGAGCCCACGTTCCTTCCTGGTGCGCTTGTATGGCTCTCGATCCCAACCTCTGACGCTGGCCTTTCTTCCAAACTACGTCCCAAATACGAAGGCCCCTACCGTGTCATCGAGCGCACCTCACCCGTCAACTATCTGATCGAACCCGTTGAACAATCTTCGGACATGCGCCGCCGTGGGCGAGACATCGTCAACGTGGAGCGCCTGAAGCCTTATTATGACCCGCTCATAATAACAAGCTGTTAGGTCGCCAGGCGGCTCCCTCTTCGACCCCGGGGTAATTGTAGCGAAGCCTCCGAACTATGAAATGGGTCGAACTCTTGAGTACCTTCTAGTGGGGCTACCCAACAAGGACGCCGCTCGCGCTGAGAGCCCGTGCTTGGCTGTGACTGTCGCCATTATATATTCTCGCTCGTTGCCGGCTAATAAACGCCTTAACAGTGCGAAGCTTTTTTTTCGCATACAGCAAGCATTTTTGGTATCTATCTATCTATCTATCTATCTATCTATCTATCTATCTATCTATCTATCTATCTATCTATCTATCTATCTAATGATCCACTTACGCCTAGGTGCTCTCGAAATCACCCCTTTAACTTGGCGTGAACCAAGATTAGTATGGGAGGGTAAGATAGTTCGACGAATATGACGCACTGGGTCAAGACATGCATAATGTCACAATCCAGTCACGTATGTCATCAAACTTAGACAATGGCACATACCAACGGGCGGGTGTGTGCCACTGATATGTGGGTATGTGCCGCAGGTGGTTGGCACTTAGTGTCTACCCAGGAGTGATAGAACACACATCGGTAATTTTAACGCGTTGGCCTTCGGAAAAAAAACGTAACATTGGCAGCGTAGAGCCGACGCATGAAAAAAAAATGGGTCCTTGCAGATATCAATCCTCCGCAATCTGCATGGCACAATTTTTCGCGCTAAGAAGTTTAATAATAGATTACCAACTAGCCCAATCCCACATTTTAAGAGAACTACACCAGATCTGAGAACTGCTTTTCAAATAAACCCTTCTCATTCAAACCGAAGGCGCCGCGGCAAAACGGCCAAGCAGGCTTAACGAAGCGGCGAGCGCGTGGACCTGTTCAGACTGCATGCCTCTTTCGGCTGGCCGTGCAGCAAAAGAGATGGGCATCTCGGGCTTTTGCGCACGTGTTGGTATGACGTTGCAATGCTTCTCCCAAACGTACACTGCGGCAAAGCGGCAAGCCTCGGCAGGCGGCAAAAAATTGCTCCGAGAACGATCGCCCTTGCCGCCTGGTTTTTCTCCCTCTTTCGCCGCCTGGAGAGGAGGTTTTTGCTGCCTTCCGCGTTGCCACCTCGCCGCTTTGGCCACACCCCGTTCGGTTTGAACGAGCCTTTAGACGCAGTGGCACGGACGAAAGGCTCATCCCACAGACTTAAGGCTCGTTCACACAGAAGGCGGGGTGGTCAATGTATTGTCACCTCTGTTCTTTTCTTTTTAAATTTTGCTCGTAACCATTTTTTTTGCGCATACGGGTGCACGTCCGCGTCTATATCGTATGCAATAAACGTTTGTTTGAGAGTGAACGCTCGATTTTTGTGTGTCGATTTAGTGTGAATAAATATCTGCTAGCCAGGCTGTATGCTACGTACAGGTTCTCCCACATAACTTGAGCCAAGAATTTGAAAGTGAAAGGCACTTAGGAGGTGAATTTAACCGAGCGCATACTACTCACACTAGCCTGTAGGTACTCGGGATATTTTTTATATCTCCACATACTAATTAATTATTATTTTTATTTTTAATTGTCTATTTTTAAAAATTATTTGCTGGAAACCCTAAATATGAACACTGAGATGAAGAGCACCTACACGTGCACGTGCACAAAAACCCGATATGCCTGCCTCTTCTGCCGCGCGGCCAGACGAAGGAGGCATGCAGTCTGAACAGCTTCACGCACTCGCCGCTTCGGAAATCCCGCTTTGAAGGCGGCACGGCAAAGCGGGTATTCCGAAGCGGCGAGTGCGTGAACCTGTTCAGACCGCATCATTCCTTCATCTGGCCGCGCGGCAGAACAGGCAGGCATCTCACAATTTTGCGAACGTGTCATTATGACGTGTCAATGCTTCTCCCAAACGTACACCCGCGCCACCACCGCGCCTCCGCTGCGTGGGGTTCTGATTGGCTGCGGAAATCGGGTTCGGTTCGGTTCGGGCTGTCACGATGGATGGACGTGTTTTTTGAGCGCTCCCTATCGACTGCGCAGATTGTTTTGCATGCTTTGAGCTTGTCTTTATAATTATAGGGCAGTAGTCAAAATCCCTGTAGCACTTATTTTATTGTACGGCTTTTTCGGGGATCAGTCACCAGGTATTACTAGTTTGTGCGTCTGTTTGTGTTTGAGTTTTTTGTTGTTTTTCTTTTGCCACTCCGTGGGGGAGGTGCACCTACATTGAACACGCAAATTTTTGTAGTAGAGCTTACACTTTTTCTTTTTCGTAGGGCAGGGCTCAAGTTTTGTAATTATCGAGTGAGACAAGTCATAGGGACAATTGGTTTTGGAAAGACATGGTTAAAAAGACTGTGAAGTGTTCAGGATGTGGGGTTGGCTTGAAAGTGGACCCAAGTGTAGAAGCGGAAGGACAAGATGCTGACGCGAGGTGTAGACAATGTGAGGTTGAGGGGAAAATGGAGAAAATGATGGTTACCCAGAGTGACCTGCTGATGAGAATCGCCGAGCTCGAGACTGCGTTGGCGACAGAGCAAGGGAAAACGAGGGCAATGGGAGAAAGGTTGAAGTCCGCCGAGGAAGCACGAGCCAAGGTCAACAGAGGAGCAGCCTACGGAGAGAACAGTAGGGAACCGGCAAATAGAACGGCGGAGAAGAAAGAGCTAGCAAGTTTGGAAAAAACAGGTTAAGCCGGTTCAATTGTCGCAAGGCCCAGCTTCAGCGAAATAGTGGTAAGGCCGGGAGGGGACAAAGCAGCCGGCGTCACAGGTGCAAGTAACCCCCAGGTGCAGGACGCTTCAGCTGAAAAATCACAGCATGTGATAATCGCTGGGGACTCAAGTTTAAATCGATGTACAGAAGCCATCACAGAGAGGGTAAGAGGTGACAAGAGGGTTGCAGTAGGAACGTTCCCAGGATGCAAGCTGGAAGCAGTCATGGGGCAAACGAGCGCAAAACTCAAAACTACAGCTGATAGACGAAACCTCGCGATAATTTCAGGCGGTTTAAACGATGTCTTAAATGACGATACAGCAGAACTAGCAACTACACTAGCGAAAGGCGTCGATGACATGCGCGCCACTTCTCCTCAGGTACAGGTAGCGATATGCACGATAGCGGAGGTGCCGGTGCGTGATAGCAACCTGCAAAGAGCGGTTGTCAACGCAAACCAAGAGATATGGTGGATGAGTCGAGAGAAAAGCTTTGAGGTGGTGGAAATAAACAGAGAGGTGCATACGTGGGGTGGTTTTCAACGAGACAAAATTCACTTCGATGGGCGGCTAGGTCATGAGGTGGGTTGGCGACTTGCAGGACGCGCAGTAGCTTTCTTGGGGGGCAAGCGGGCCTTTCGGGGTGCAGGATAGCTAGTAACGAGGATAACAACCAGGGAGATTCTTTGACAGGTGGTATGAACAGATACGATTCCAAAGTGGCACCAGTATCTAAAATAGGTAGAGTGCGTGGCAGAAATAGACGTTGCCGCGAGCGCCGAGCCACTTCAGACATAAGGTATGTTAACATGCAGGGTGGTAGGAACAGGCTGAAGTGGGAGGAGATATAAGAACAGCTGAGGGAGGAGAGGCCGATTGTATACGGTTTTGTAGAAACACATCTTAGGGACCTGGAACAACCTCCTAACAACGCGGACTACACGTGGGTATATTGTAATAGAACAGAAGGCAGCAGAAAGGTGGGCGGTATCGGGCCATTCATTCATAAAAGTACAGACTGGAAATGGGTCTAGCAGGAGGGCAAGCAACATTTATGGCTAAAAGGGAAAGTGGCAGGGCAAATGACACTCCTTGGTTTCGTGTACTTGTGGACGGGAGCAAAGGCCAGAGAAGAAAACCAGGCAATGGTAGAGTTTATATCAAAGGACATTCAGGTGTTAGGAGGAGAGTGCGAGATAATTATACTAAGAGATATGAATGCACACATAGAAGATATAGATGAGTATACCTACCCGACAGGCAAAATGATCATGGATATGTGTGAAAGGCTTGATTTGATCATTTGCAACAGTACCGAGAAGTGCGAAGGGCAAATAACGTGAGAGGTAGGAAGGCTGCAGTCGACGATAGATTACGCGCTGATGTCACATAGGATGTATGATAAGCTCAGCGGAATGCATATAGATGAAGGTGGCTCCAGCAGTCTGGGTAGTGATCACAAACGTATCAAGCTAAGTTTTGAAAGAGCAGTGAAAGTGGGAAGGACACAAGATGAGCAACTACAGGAAAATGTTTCTTCAGAAAGGCAAATTGAAATAGCCACTAAACAAATTGAGAAAGTAATCACTGAGGATAATAAAACAGTGTGGACATACACGAATATAATTATACTGTTTGAGCTAGAGCTTGCAAAGGCACGTCACAAGTCACCCCGTGAAAGAAGACACAAACCCAAAAGTTGGTGGGATGAGGAAGTTAAGAGAGCCATAGCAAAACGTCAGGAAGCCTCTAGGGAACACAGGCATGCTAAGCAGTGGGATGAACCGACAGATGATGTTGAAAGAAAATGGCAAATCTTTCTAAGCTGTAGAAGGGATGCATCCCATCTGATCAATGAAAACATTAGAAGAAAGGGAGCCCAGAGGCTGGCAGAAGTACATAAAAAATAGAAAGGCAGCTGCGAAATTTTGGAACCATCTAAACTCCCTAAGAAATAAAACGAGCCTAGAGCAGAGGTTTATAACTACATCTCAAGGTGCTAGGATAGAAGGGGACGAAGCTATTGAATATATAAGAACAAGGGTGACAGAAAAATTTCAACAAAGAAGTGATTTATGCACCACAATAGACAAGATTGAATCAAGTGGCGCAATGGCTCCATTTTCACAACGAGAGTGGGAAAGGGCTGAGAAAAGGGTTCCTGGTAGTACATCAACAGGCCCAGATGGCATTCCAATTATGCTGATAAAGACATTAGGTCTGAAGTCTAAGCAGGCTTTGAGAGAGGCAGTGAGCAAAATAATAATCCATGGCGAAGTTCCCGATGGATGGAAACTTAGCAGGATGAGCATGATCTATAAAGGAAAGGTGGACAAAGCTGACAATAACAACTACCGTCCTATAACAATGATATCAGTGGTCTAAAGGCTGGCGATGCAGATTATAAAGGAAAGACTGCAGGCATGAATAGAGGATGAGGGGGTGCTGAGGGAACTGCAGAATGGGTTTTGGAAACATGGGAGGTTCGAAGACAATCTGTTCTCACTGACGCAGTGCATCTAAATAGCAGAAAAGGAACACAGGCCGCTGTGGCTAGCATTTTTGGATATCAAGGGAGCGTACGATAGCGTGGTTCAAGAGGAGTTGTGGGGAATACTGGACTCACTAGGTGTCGAAGATGTAATCACTAATCTTTTAAAGGATAATAATAAAGGTAACAAGGTAATTATAAGTGGGGAAAACAGGTATCCAAGCCTTCAGAGGAAAAACGGGGGCTTAGGCAGGGGTGTCCCCTGTCACCCTTATTATTCATAATGTACCTACAGGGACTAGAGGCTAAATTAGAGGGAAGTGGACTGGGCTTCAACCTCTCTTTCGTCAAACAAGGAAAACTCATTGAACAGGCACTACCAGCATTGATGTACGCAGATGATATAGTGCTAAAGGCCGACAACAAAGAAAATTTGCAGAGATTGATGGACATCTGCAGTAATGAGGGAGATAGGTTAGATTTCAATTGAGTAAAGAAAAATCAGCAGTCATGATTTTTAATGATAATAAAGGTAGTGAGCTTAGAATACAAGAGGTCACCCTAGAGATAACAGATAAATTCAAATATCTGGGTCTATGGATAAGCAATGGGGCCGAGTACCTAAGGGAACACGAAATATACGTGTCGACTAAAGGTAACAGGAATGCAGTGGTAATGAAAAACAGGGCACCGTGGAATTACAATAGGTATGATGTTGTGAGAGGAATATGGAAAGGGTTGATAGTTCCTGGTCTGACGTTCGGCAATGCGGTCTTGTGCATGAGATCAGAAGTTCAAGCAAGATTAGAAATTAAGCAACGTGCAATAGGTAGGCTTGCCTTATAGGAGCTCACGGGAATGGCACCAAATCAGGGAGTATGGTGATATGAGTGATATGGGATGGTGATATGGTGATGGTATGGTGATATGGGATGAACACCATTTGAATGCAGGGAAGCTGGCAGCAAGATAAAATTTGAGAAGTGATTGAGAGAAATGGGGGGGGGGGGGCGTTGGGCTAGGAAGGTATTCAGCTACTTGCACATGAAGAATGTCGATACAAAATGGCGGAAGCGAACCAAAAAATTGACTCGTAAATACTAGGAAAACAGCAGGGGGCAAAACCAAAACGATTTATCGGTTAAAAAGAAGGTTAAGGAAGCTGAGACCGATATGTGGAGAATTGTCATGATTAAGAAGTCCGCACTAGAGATCTATCGAACTTTTAGGCAGAAAATATCCAAGGAAAGGATTTGTGATAATACTCGGGGTAGTTCTCTACTGTTTGAGGCCAGCACGGGAGTATTGCGAACCAAGACATATCGGGCCAAATACGAAGGGGTAGACACGGTATGCAGTGCGTGTGGAGAGGAAGAATAAACTGCGGAACACTTGATAATGTTCTGTAAATGGCTTCAGCCTATAGTTCAGGATGGTGGCGCAGAGTTTTTCAAAGCACTGGTGGTAAGGGACCTTTCTCAATAGCTTGTTGACATGAGGAATCCAATTCGCAAGGTGTTTCCTTCTTCGATAATTTTTATGTGCTAAATCTATGTCACTGAAATGCGGTTTAAGCCGGCGGTAAACGTTCATGGTGCCTAAAAAACGTTGAAACTCTGTCTGACATTTTGGGCTTGGGAATCGCAAAACAGCCTCTATATTGCTTCGTTGAGGCAATACTGTGCGCGCGACGCCCTGTGGCCAAGATGCTTAATAGAACCTTGGGCAAAGTGGTACTTCTTGAATTTAAATTTTATATTCTCAGTTTTTAGAGCATGCAAAAGAGCTTGGAGGGGCTCAGAAAATGTGTCGGAGAAGAATACGATATCATTATATTAATTATTGACATCATTAAGGTTATGTTTACTTATCACTGATTTCATAGCTTTTTCGAACGTAGCAAGAGCATTTCTCAAACCAAAAGGCATAACAAGCCACTTATAATGGCCACTCGGCATGACGAAAGCTGTTTTTGGAATGCCCGTCTAGGTTCATTTTGACATGCCATTAGCCTGAAGAAATATCACACGTTGAGAAATATTTCCATTTTTCAAGGTATAGTCCAGCACATCGTCTAAACGCGGAATATGTTGGTGGTCCGGCACAGTAACATCATTAAGCTTTCGATAATGAATCGATAAACGAGTCACTTCTACAGATTTTTTTCTCCGCAAGAATAACAGGAGCCGCGCAAGGTGAAAACAATCGACGTACTACACATTGATTGAAAAGGAATTCTCGTTGTTTGAAAATTTCCTATGTGTCAGCCAGGAAGCATCGATACGGTAGTCTGTGAATAGGGGCGTTGTTGCTGTGGGCATTGCAATGTCTTTCATCCGCGATACATCGGAAGTCCATCTGAGACTTTGAGAAAATGTCCTCGTAACTGTGAAGCACCTCTATTAAAGCAGCTTGTTTCGATGATGGAAGGTGCGTTGCATCAGCACATTGAAGTGGGGTCGTATCGGCGCTAAAGGCACACTTCTGAGTTCAGAAGAAGTTTTGCAGAGCTTCGTTGTCTTGAAGCGAATTCATAGCATTCAACTTCAGTGAAAGGTTTAAAAATAAGGCGTAGCAGGCACCTGAGCGTAGTGGGCACCTCGAAAGCTGTAGCGGCCACCTGAGGCAGAAAGCACGCATGAAATGAGCATACACAGGATGAGCGTAGACTAAGAACTGTCACAGCTTGACATTAAGAGCACGCTGCTCAAACAGAAAGAAAAGCGTAGTAAGTGAACGCACAGGTATACACCGGACGAGCGCGAAGAACTGTCACAATTCTTACTTAGCGTGTGAGCAGAGCACTCCTTTCCTAAACGCGACCACGGCAGCGAGACACAGTGACCTTCGAGCTCTCTTCAACAACTGTTACTTCGAAGTGAACTCGCAGCGCAAGCACATGAGGTATAAAGCGCCCGAAGCAGGAAATAAGCGCGCTCACGGGCTATGCCCAGTGGAGGCGCGCGTGCATGTGGAGCGCGCACGCTTCGCGCCATTTCGCTACTGATGACGAAAACGCACTGAAGTGGCTTATGTATGACGACCACGGCACAAAATGCTTTCATGTTACAGAAAGGACTGCTATATAGGGAAGAACAAAATTTATTAGACACTTTGCCAGAAGCCCTACGCCCTAATACCATCTCGCTTGCCAATGCACGCTTCAGTATTTGAAAGGCCGTGCACACTATATTATCATTATTATTCATGTCTTTTTTTATCGGCCATTTGCTCGGTATGGGTATTGATGATTGCTTTGGTACCAGGGAATTCGGCGAGAGCAAAGTGTTCCGTACTCCATAGCTTGTTTTCAAAGCGACTTTCCGCACTAATTGCGGAGCCGTATTACAATTACTCTGCTCACATGACGTATTATACTGCGCACCATTGTCAGCTTAAGCGAAAACAAAATTTCGATATAGGGAGTTGTAAATTCTTTAGAGTGAGTACAACAGAAGCGTGTGCACTGTATTATTTGTTCATTGAAAGCGTCTATCATGATGTCAGCAGAAATTGTAGATGTACGACGCTGCACTCAACGTGGTGCAAACCGACTTTGGAAGTTACTTAAACTATGAAGCGTGATAGATCAATACAGTGGCACGGCATTCATAAAGAACCATCGCTAGGAAACAGCTGATGAAAAAAAAAATCAGGCCTGCGCGGAACGAGCAGCAAAGTTACGAAAGCTGAGAGAGCGCCCTTTCAGTCTCTTCAATACTCCTTGGGTAAATGCTGCAAGCACACTTGCAGGGCACCCAGTACGCCATTAATCGCCATAGTTTCCGTGTAGTATGGATGCATTTACTACGCCAGCCTTTGTCATTCTTCGGAGACGGGTGTTTACCCGCTGCACAATTGCAAGGAACCTGGATTGTAGACCTCTTTACGCAGTGCCACAAACAGAGGCTCACAATGGCCGCAGATAGTGGCCAAGTCCTTCGCGAGTACTTTCACCTATTTGCTCAAGAAAGAGCTGAGAGCACCTTTTTAAACCTTATCTGACGAGCTTTTTCCAGAAGGGTTTCGAAGAACTTGTCGCTATGAATGACTTGCAGCAGTACAAATTCACGGGGTAACCAAACCACGAAATGCCAAATCTGTTTTCTACAAATGGATTTGCGCCTGAATGTCAGTGTAGTATGTGTGCTGCTCAGATAGGTAGTTAGAAAAGGTCACTCAAGTGGCTTTCAGGGCCTTGTACAAAACTCTGAGGGACCACGGGCATTTGACTTGCAAAAGGCTAACACCACTACAGCAGCACTGCCCCAGTTCATAGGTAGTCGGACCGAAGAAGGAGTCGTGATGAAAAGAGCATGGTAAATGAGCCGTGTAGCAAAGCGCTAAAAGTGGAATAAACTATTTGTGTAAGCTTATTTGCACAATTCGTAAAAAATAATAAAAAAGATGCTAATAAGAAAAACTGTTTTTTTCTAGTGCCTCGTTAAGATGGAACGTCCTTAATTAGTTTACCAACAGTTGGTTATTGCAGCGCCAAATGTGGATCGTGACATCATATACGTGTTTATTGCTCCGAATAATAGCTAGCAGCCTTTTTATACATTGAAGACATTTGTTATCACTATATCAGTCATGAGACGAACTCTTCAATTAGGATATGCTATGTTAATGAATCATTGAGCAGTCACAAAGAAGCTGCCTTAGGTTTGGCGAGCCCCACCGTGGTGGTCTAACGGCCAAGGTACTCGGCTGCTGACGCACAGGCCGCGCGCAGCCACCGCAGCCGAAATTCAATCCCGAGGGATTGAATCCCATGCAGCTTCGGCGGCTGCATTTGCGATGGCAAAAAAAATGCTTTAGGCCCGTGTGCTCAGTTTTGGTGCGCGTTAAAGAAGCCCAGGTGATCGAAATTCCCGGAGCCCTCCACTACGGCATCTCTCGTAATCATATAGTGGTTTTTGAACGTTAAACTTCACCTATAAATGAGAACTTTTCTCTCTAGCCATCGTGTTTATTGCGCAGCGCTTTTCATTAGGTACACCAAAAAGTTAAAAAAATATGTCACGCAGACGCACTTATTACAACATTTTTGAGCTAATTGGTTCATTTTGAAAGGACGCAACCCACATAGAGACAAAACAAAAGAATGAGACTAGATCGGGCGTCAACTTGCAGCTAAATTTATTTTAAAAAAAAGCTCCTTTTTATATGAATGTACACATGCACCCCGTTACAGTTGCACATGATACGAGCGAACGATTCCACGTTTAATATAATATGAAAGCAATAACATAAGAAATGTGCTTCAGATTTACGCATGGTGACAGATGTGTCACTGAAACACACATCCCGTTTACCATTGACAAAATACGCCTCCAAAAGTTCACGGGTCCCAGTGTTTTTGTTCTTTGCAACTCTGCTATTATTTTTAAGGTCCGGACCACACATGCAGGATTTAAAATGCGGGGGTAAAGTGGCACTGATATTGTTTTTAATCAAACATTTATGCTCCCTTGTACTATTATTAACGCAGCGGCCAGTCTGGCTGATATAGACTTTGCCGCATGTAACTAGAATATCGTAAACCAAGCGCACCGCGCAAGGTACAAACGGGCTTCCATGCTTTTTTACCATAAAGGGTCATCTTTTGTGGAGCTGTGCTGCGTATAGACAGAGGCCAGCCAGCTTCTGTGGGGTTGAAAAGACAATAAGTACTTTGTACCTGTTCGCCACCTTCCTTAAGTTGTGGGAACGTTTGTGTATAGAGGACATGACATGTGGTTTTTATCCACTGGCGGCTTTGGTTTCGGCTTGCCCTTCTGTATTAAGGAGGGTTTCCACTACCGCTATCATAACAGAGGAAGGGCATTCGGCTGAATTTAGCCTCTCTACCTGAAGTGTAAATCTTTCCTGCATTTTGTGAGCACAGGCCTGCGTCAATGCAGATTCAAGGTACTTTGATGTTACTGCCCTCTTAACAAGTTTGTTATGCGCAGAATGCTAGGGTAAAATATGTTTACGAGAGGGAGGGTAGTAGGCCCAGCAGATGTGTGATTATAATAGCGCCAAGGTTAAATGTAAAAACAAAAAATTGTCATATAAAGGTGGCTTATGCGTGAAGAAAAGCCCTTTGCCATGTCTAATGAAAATAAGGGCATCACCCTCTGCGTCATTGGTCGTTAAAAATGGGTCAAATTTTAAGATCACTATAGATTGTCAACATATCTAAAACGTGTAGCAATATCGTCAAGAATCAAAGCAAACTCACGCTCAATTGCAGCTAAAAACTAAAGTCATAAACTGGCGCACCACACGACCTAATGCAGGTGCCTCTATGCCGGTTATTATATTTGGTTATCCTCGTAAGAAACAAAGGTTGAAGAGAAATAAAAGGCCAACAAAGGAATGAAGTGATCAACTGAGATGTCTGCGCTACTGTAAAAAGCATTTCCTCAATTCGATTCAGTCTCTTGTCTCTTATTGCCCATTAGCAATGATTTGCATGTTCCAGTAGGAAACAAAGGTCTATCACTGCATCTTTTGCGCCTTCTTATAGGTTTCTCTCCGACGCAATGCCACGATGAGCGTCAGCGTCATCGTTGCCACTAGTGTAAACTAGCCCCACAACAAGCTTTGTTGAGATAAAGTGGGACGAAGCTCTTCGAAGATTGGGCATCACTGTCCAACCACAGGTTTTACAGAGTGCCCGGGCCATCGCCGAGAGTCAGCGCCTCTCGATGCCGTCCTGTATGGAACCACCGCATTGATCGGAAGGCCTAGGGCTCCCTTCTTCTTTATCCTCTGGACCATTGAAAATAAAGCTTTTGTCACTATCACTGTTATTCCCCCTCTGCAGTCTCGCTGGTACGTTGGGAGAGAGCAAAAGCTTATAATAGTTATAATTTTGGGGCTTACGTCCTATAACCGCCATATGATTATAAAACTGTGTAGAGTGGAGGCCTCCGGAAATTTCGACCACCTGGGGTTCTTTAACGCGCAAAATCTAAGCACACAGGCCTTAAGCATTTTCGCCTTTATGGTAAATGCAGTCTCCACGGCCAGGAATCGATCCCGCGAGCTGTGGGTCAGGTGCGGAGTGCCTTAGCCACTAGACCACCGTAACGGGTAAGGGCCGTTACACGCGCTTCCCGCCCAGTGCAACGCACGTGTCGAAACCCCTACCGCACGCAAGCGGGGGACTAATAACCTAATTGGTGACGCTCTTTCACCTTCCGCAGCGTCGCCAATCGGCTTATTTTTTTCCTCGCTTGCGTGCGGCAGGTGTCCCGGCATATGCGTTGCGGCTGTGCGGGAAGCGCGTGGAACGCCCTCAAGAAAGCAAAAGCCAAGCGTGTAGCAAATCTATATTGCTCTACTCGTACTGCACGGAAGAAAGAAGCTTTTCGTGGCAGCCAATTCGTGACGCAATATACTTGCTTCATGAAGTTAACCGATTATACTTAGAAAAGTGTCGAAGGGAATTTTAGGTAGTATAAAAATCAATCAAAACTCTTAGTTTAATCAGGCTGGATAAGGTAAACGGAGAATGACTAATCATAATTGACAGCAAAAAAGAAACGGCAATAGAGATGCACAATCATACCCTTACCTATAGGGTAAGTATGGCAAACATTGCCGGTATCAAAAACGCCTTGTCTTGCATCTTGACAGTATTTCAATATATATACAGTATACCAGGACCGATGATAGTTCCATGTTAGCAATTTGTAGTTGTCCTTGATACCACTAATCAGTAACTCTTGGTATTAATTAATTAGTGGTCTGCGGCTTAGTGGTAATGAGCACAAGGTATTCAAGAGATGACAACTATGGCTTATAATTATTTTATTGTGGTGCCCACATATAGTTAGGAAGTCGAGGCAAACATTGCTCAAATTATTTACTAGATCTGGTTTTAAGACATTTCTCATGAAAGTGGAAAAAAATTTTTAAATACAGAGCAAGTCCTTATTTTCTATAGCAACAGAGTTTCTGGTTATTTTGCGTAATTAATAAAGTAATAAAATGAGCCATCAGCATTTGCGGTATGAATTATGCAGCAACATTTCAGCACATGAGTACTCGGACGTACGATGTGCCTAAACAATTGTAATAATGACTAGAATTGGCGTGGAAACTTAGCCAAGTGGTCTGTCGCTTTTTTTTCGCGCTCCCGCCATCAACACTGTATTGTCAAAAATATATTATTATTATTATTATTATTATTATTATTATTATTATTATTATTATTATTATTATTATTATTATTATTATTATTATTATTATTATTATTATTATTATTATTATTATTATTATTATTCGAGCGCATTTTCTGCTCTTGTGGTAAATCTGCTAATATGGAGGGACATGTGTATTGCAGTAGATATTATTCCATATATACAACACAGATGACAGCACAATATATGCGACTACAATATCTTCAAATAGTATCAGTAATTAGTAATTCTGGTGTGTTAAAATAAAGAAATTGCAATTGTATGGCGAAGAGTGTGAGACAACATGTATACAAGTAGTAAAGATCGTAATTTGTAAGTAATGGTTGGTATAGTTATACATAATTAAGACATGGGAAAAATTATAATACAGTTGGTTGGAATATTTTATTGTACTGTTTGAAATGAAAATTGGGATGGGGATGAATGCAGAGTGAGTCTGAAAAGGATAATTAGCAATTAGGCTAACTGAATGTTTATTAACAAAAAAGCGAGAGCGACACAGAGTAATTGAGAGTGAATAAGAAATGCTGAGCAAGCTTCATTCACATTCGCGCCCAAATGTTAATAGTTATTACCACTGTTATTAAGAAAGTCAACATGTACATTTTTCCCATTAAAAGCTGACAGTAAAGCAGGGTTTGAATAGTATATGTTTGTGCGAAAATGTGACACCAAATAACAGGGACCCACAAAAAATAGATATGGCAGTAATCGATAAAAGTATGAAATATAACTTTTCGGGAAAGTATCTGCAAATGACCAATGAAAGCTGTGAAACGACGGTTGCCCATGAGATGCCGATTATGGTAGCTGTACTGATAGTTACCGGTGATAGCAAGAGCGAGCAAACAACAAAAACAACGCACAGGGATGGGTGTTTTACTAAATTAAAGCATGGAGGGCGACAGTGAATGCACTAAAAGTCTTACTTGTTCATTAGCTATAGCCAATTCTGTTATATAGTAGGATGAGGTAGCAATCTTTTTATTAATAAGGGTAATTCAAAAGGATTCGAGGTAACTGAGAATTACTCAGTAACTTCATGAAAAGCACAGTCAGGCTGTGTCCGATCTGCGCTCCCCTTCATCATTTATTTAAAACACTACTGTTCTTGCGCCCGTAACCATATCTTCGACACTTTCAGTGCAGCCTGTGACACAAGGGGCCCTAAAGTATATAAGAAGAACGGCTATTTGGGCTAGTTGGTTAAATTCCATGATAATTCCAGCGCTCGTGTTGTTTTCTTTGCTTTCCTTGCCTCGTCTTTTGTTTCTCGTTTCTTCTAGCACCTTCGTGCTTGCGCTGCAACCCTTATGATCATGGACGAAAGTATATACTTGAATGTTTCCTGCAAGCTTCGTTGAGCTAAAGGCAACCTTCGTACGCTTTGTGCGATCACCCTGGTCGCAGCCAATTATTTAATCCGTTGCTCTCTTGTGTCTGCTTCTTTTCGTCCTTGAAAGAGATCTGCATCAAGTTATTTTCAGAGGTAACATCGTTTGCATGGCATGCAGGGAAGTGATTGTTACGATAATGTCACCGGAGTTCATGAGATTGTCCTGCTTGATGTGCTGCTACACGTCTTGTAAAACGCAACAAACACGTGGACAGAGGGCGACGACATAAAATCCGCTAAAGCCACGAAATACTTTTAAGTGGAAGGGAACGAGATTGTACATATTGTAACTGCGGGCGCATGTGAACTTGCTACCATGGGCAAACTCATCATACAGAAAGTTTTTTTTTTGATAGGCACCAGAAAAGAATTCTTACAGACTGAAATCAAGAAAGTATCAATTCATTGTTGAGCAGGTAGGGCAAAATACGAAGGCACAAGCCACGAGCAAGGAGACGAGACGTGCGCTAACTTGGAAGTATGCTAACTATGTCTACTAAAAACTCGCCTAAATTTAAGTTCTCCTAAGACTAGCATTCGCTGAGTAAGTAAGGTGCTCGAGCGTGCAAGTGAACAACTTGTGTTTTACGCTGCACTAACCTGTGCGAATTCAGTGAGCTATATGGCTGCAAAAGCCAAGGTTGCTACAAGAAGAACGAAACTATAAATGTGCCGTGTTAAAAGCACAACTTATGCGAGGAAATTTGTTTTGGTAGGAAGTACACCACTACTGCCCTAATTAAAGCCTCAGTTGGTTCAGAAATGTAAAAAGTGGTTATCGATGTTAGCTGGTGACACCCTGCACGCATCATATGTGCGAGTGTTGTAACGGTATTCAAAACAAGCGTCGCGCTTACGAGAAGGGGTGCTCAAACTATATATCGCCAATTAAATTGGACACGACTGCGAATCACCCCCGGGTGTAATATGTAACCAAAAAGCTGACTCTGTCGAGTTGCCTCCGAGGCCGAAACATCTCCCTTTTGCAGGCCTCACAGACGTAGTCTTCAAGCCCTTTACTTGGATAACACTGGTGTCAGCATTCGACTTCTCAATTTACTAACTGACCCACGCTCCCGCGCTTTTTCGGGGAAAGTGCGTGTTAATGAGAGACATTAGTCAAGTAGTTATCTCACACGCAGCGATGAATACAGATTTCAATGAAAGACCACTTGTAAGCACAACGCCAGATGTCTGGTGAAAGTATAATTATGCCATAAGTACCAATTATCGTCTTTGGCCGTCATTAGCGTCGTTTTAAAATAAGAGCCAGACGTGTCGAGAGCGATTTTCGACCGAGTGTCACCAAGGATTATTAATGTTTAAACAAAGCCTCTAATGTATAGATGCGCGTTCAAACATATAAAGCAAGTTTCGCCAACAAATGCAGATTTCTGCTGTGTTAGTGCATCGCTCTTCCCACTTCACAATCCAACTTATGTTCGCAAAACTACCACAAATATATATATTTGCAATTGAATTCGGGGTTATGCGTCTGGCTAAGAGCGAACTCCACCGTACCGCAAAGTCTCTCTCGTTGGCGGTCCAACTTAGGAAGTTAAGCAAGAGATTACTTGACTCATCCTCTGCTTATTGGAGGCGCATTAGAATGTACGCGCCACGGCCATCTGCATAATGATCTCAAGCAGCACATATACTGGCTTAAGATTAACAGAGTTTGTTGGTGGTCCATGGGGCGCATCGTAACTTGAATCGTAACGAGGCGAAATCGCTTAGGCGGAAAATATCCGTGCTCTTACGGCATTTCCCACAACGAGAGGTAAACGCATAAACGAGCAGCAGCGGCAACTGATCTGCAGCTCCGAAGGATTTCCATGTGGCGGTTGAGTTGGCCGACGTCTGTTGCGTGCTTTCCTTGAATGTTGCGTACTCGTAGCGCCATTATGTAAAATATTGTTCCTGCTCCAGCAAATACCGAATAGGTAGCCAATTGCGTCTGTACAAACAGTTACTTGTAGGCATTCAGGAAAAAATGTGCAACTGCTGTTAAATGCGAAGCATTTCTTAGCGAACTTCTGTGACTTTGAGCGTATCTATCTATCTATCTATCTATCTATCTATCTATCTATCTATCTATCTATCTATCTATCTATCTATCTATCTATCTATCTATCTATCTATCTATCTATCTATCTATCTATCTATCTATCTATCTATCTATCTATCTATCTATCTATCTATCTATCTAGCCGCTTGCATTTGGACACTCTTGTGGTCACCCCTTAGCTTGGCGGGAACCAAGCTTAGCATGAGATGGTAAGAGTGCTTGAAGAGTATGACGCGCTGGTCAAGACAACAATAATGTCACAATCCCATCGCGTACGTCGTCAAACACTTCCCGCCAGAGAGTGACACATACCCATGGGTGGGTATGTGCCGCTGGTATGTTGGTATGTACCGCTGGTATGTGGGTATGCGCCACAGGTTTTTGACACTTGGTATCTACCCAAGAACGACGAGAACACTTACGGGAAATTTTAACGTCAAAAAATGCCCGACATCGGTAGCGTCGACTCGAAGAATGCAAATAATAAATGTCAGGGACTCAGCTGCATTCAAATCCAAGGATTCCGCGTAACAATGAAGTATTTTACCACAGAGCTAGGCCCGGTCTCGGAACTGCTTTTCAAATAGGCGATAATCTTTGTGAAACGTCAATATTGGTTGCATTGCTGCCTACCCAATTCTACAAACATTACATATGTACTCATTTGATACAGCCGCCACGCCGTGTTGACGTCATCTGTGGTTAGTCGCAATGCACTGAAGTTAATTGATTTATGTAGCAGTGTCCAGGGCCAGCATCCTCGCAAGCATCAGCACTTTTTGTCAGCCTATGGTGTTGCTAACATGTATGTTTCAGTTGGCATTTTTGTGCAATTGCAAACAACTAGTTATACAAACGTCTGCAACTTTTCAAAATATGTCTGTGCGTGCAACACTTGTACATATATTTAGCATCATTGCGTGGCGTATCGCTCCTCATACTTCGCATAACGCCGATTCGGAGGTACGTGATATCTGCGAATTTTTTAGCAGAGCATGGGACGGGTAAATATTTTTGTTTAGCAAAGCGCGTAACATGTTTGTTAAAGAGAAAGATGTAAGAAGTACGAAATTTTCTGCTATATATATCAATGGTGCCTCATTAAAAGAACGCGCGGTGCAGTGCTAACATCCGAGCATATATATATATATATATATATATATGAGATCTAACAGACAGTAATGCCAAGGAATGTACAGGGGAAGTTATTAGAACCAATTCAATGTAAAATAAGAAGAAAGAAAAGTGGATGAAAAAATAACCGCGCTGACTGTCACTCCTACTTCTAAATTCACATATAGACCCAAAAAAGTGGATGGAGGGAAGGCTGCTGTGGTAGCTCAGTGGTTAGAGCATCGAACGTGTTATTCGAAGGTCGTAGGTTCGATTCCTGCTTCGTCTTCCTTCGAAGAAAATCTTCGTCTTCGGTCGTGCATGATAGCATGAGTTCACAATTTTCTCGCAGACAGAAAATTTCATTGTTCAAAAGATGGGTTTTCATCTTCTACTCACACACAAACGAGAAGAGTACAGCAAGGCTCAGTGCTTTCCCCGATGCTATTTAATGTAGTTACTAGCACCATTCTATGTTAATGCACTCTAAAAAAAGAGCGAGTAAAAAGGGTGTCTTTTTGTCCCACAACAATAATCGTCATCTATATTGCGTTCCATCCTTGCGCTATCGCCCCGCGCCCGGTACAATCCGGTCACGATCGACATGCCCATTATCAGGGTCACATTGCATTCTCGATAGGAAAGTGGCCAGCGCCGAGTTTTCAAGAAAGAAAGTGCACGCGAGCCTGATGACGATTATTGTTGTGGGACAAAAAAACACCCTTTCTACTCGATATTTTTTTAGAGTGTGGGACATAACAACTTGTGCTTATGCAGACGATATCGCCTTTTTTGCATTGACAAATAATACTCAGGCCTTATATGAGCGGCTACACGTTAATAGCTTGGAGAGCTGCCTCGACAGCATTTGCTTTCTACTTAATCCGAGTAAATGTGCCCTTTTTGTTTTTCCTCTCAATACCCCGTGCACAACTTCCTGTCTTACCATCACGAGGATATACCACCAGTGAAACCAGCTAAAAACCTTGGAGTAAATTATCTTACATCGCTTTACTGTGAACCTCAGGTCAAATATTTCACCGGGAAGGTGCGCGGCTCATTGACATGTTACGTAGGTTAAGCAACTACCGCATAACTATGAGAAGAAACACACTGGTAATGATATATCGCATGTACGTTGATCCTATTTTGGAATTTCGTTGTGTACTTTTCTCTGGAGTTCCAGCTTACAAGTTACAGCCTCTAATTCTTTTCGAAAGAGAAGCTTTGTGCTTACGCACATGTCTATCTAAAACAGCTGCTAACAATGTATTGTACTTCAAATCGAAGGTCCCTTCACTTTCCGGCACGATTTGCTTTTTGACTGTTCAGACATTCTCAAGAATTCATGATTCACCGTTACGACAATCAGGAAGAGGCTTTATTTCCACCCCAGAATCAGCCCAGTCTAGATGGCCGCGATTTCACACCACAAAAGTTATATTTCTACAAAATTGACTGGAACCCATGAACGTAAACTTATATGCGGTATCATGCCACCTCGAGATAATCCATACCCTGCGGAAATTCGACTAGACGATATTTTTTCTAATAATGCCAAATTACTTCCCCATAATATTTAGATGGTTTATTAGGAGATCACCTGCACAGTATTACAACAAATATTGTTATAGCTACAGACGCATCACCATGCGAAGGAAATTCAGTGGTTGGTTAGCCCGAATTTAGATTGGTCTTACTTCCTTCGACTTGCGGATATCCCACCCGTTATTGTGACTGAATTTTTGGCAGTCGTGCTCGCCTTACGCAAGAAGGATGCCGATGAGCTGTTATAGTAACATATTTTCTATCTTTCTGTGGGTGGTACTTTCTGTTGGAGGTGAATCTCGAGTAATAAATGCGTTCCGCCTTTGAGAAAAGTCCAATTAGTTTGTGTACCTGGGCATAAAGGCTTCTTTCTCAACTAAATGGTCGATTCCTTAACTAAGTCGTCAATGAGTGGACCAATTCTGCCGTATTTTCCATCATCCGCTTATATGACTGCTGCTCGATTACGCAGGCATGTGCTTATTGAAGTATTTGGGGGCACAGCACTGACAAATAATTATATCGCCATTTATTATATCCCTTGCAAAGAGTCTTTCGCCAAACTCGTAAATAAGAAGTAGCTATCAACAGGCTGCACCGGTGCGCTGCCGGGTACCGAGTTTGAATTTCTACAAACAAAGGTCTGCTCAGGCACCTTCGCCTCTGTGCGCAATCTGTGGTGAACTGGAAACTATATATCATTTCTTTTTGACCTGCAAGTCGTATACTGCAGTACGAAAACCCTATTTAAAATTGCCATTACGTCGTACCGGTATGGATTTCTCTGTGCCTGTCATTTTGTCTTTTGGAGCTTCTATTTCTGGGTTCTCCAGTGCGAAGGTATGCACCCAAAAAACTAAGCAGTTGACCAATTAATCAGTGTTATTATCCTGGTGTGTCTATACAACATTATGTACGTATAAAAAGTAGGGTATTGCTCTAATTTAAGGAAAACGTAGTTTTAATATTTATATGCATTAGACTAAGCACCATCATTTCCAAGGCAATCTGGAATCTTTCTAATGTATAGGCGCCTTCATTCTAAAACTGCATATCATTTTATGAAACCGTTCGGTTCTTGCCCGATCCCCCACATTGGGTGTGCGTCTCGGGCAACAGGTGAACACGAAAGAAAAAAGACAGAGAGTACGAATGAAGGCTCACGCCGACCAAGCCAACCACCACGTCATCCTTCGTTTTCCTCGGAGTTCTCGTTCTCTTCGATGTCACATTTTTTGAGCAAGCCATTCAACGCGGTACGCTGCGTGTCCCTGTTGGCCTCGAAGAAGTCCTGGTACTTCCTCCCGGCCAGGATTACCACGTTGTCAAGGTCGTCCTTGGACATAATCTTCTGGAGAGTCTCGAGAAGGAGCAGCTGAAAACCTATTTCCTGCGTGATTTTCTCCAGGTTGCCCAGGCGATCGGTACGCATGAGCTTGTAGCTGCACTCGCCCGAGATGCGGAGCACGTGTGCGGTCTCGCCGTGGAAGCGGTAAGGCCGTGGCACGACTTGCATCTCGTGGCAACAACTCAGGAAAGAAGCGCGGCTGCTGCACGATGCTAACACCATTTTCGAGTTGAGGTAGCTTCTTACCAACCCCAGGCATACGCCGCCATATATTTCTGCACACGCTGCCCGAGTGACGATAGGCTCTTGACCAAATTCTGCGACTGCTGCCTGTTAGGCAAGGAGTCGCTCACCTCGGTTTGTGCGTGCGTGTCCAGAGCGTCGCCGGCAGCCTTTTTCGTCTCCGCAGCCACCAGGAACAATCTCGCTTGATGCTTAGACTTGTCCCGAATCACGAACGGAAGCTGCTTTGAACACTGCATGCACTTCGAGACAAAGAGACAGCTGAGCGTGCTGCTTCACCCACCACGAGAGGCACTGCCGCTGGCACAGTGACTAGTTAGTTTGTTGCTCAATATATTGGCGCAACAGAATCTGGAGGACAAGTTATGAGTCAAATAGTGCCTTGTTTAGTAAACTAATTTACTTATTGAGAAAACGGGTCGAAAATAATTGTTTTGATATTACAAAACAACCTTTCAAGCTCGCAAGATTTCAACAACTATACTTTAGAAATATAAAATCAACAAGCTCAAAAAAAAATTTCATAGTCCTAAATAAGACAACTGAATTAAGGCAGACATAGCGCTATTCTTTGAGACTCTTGTAAAAAGTTAAGTACAGCTTTACCCATTTAACCCGCAGATCAACAATATTGTAGACCCAAGGAAAAAAAACACTCCTGTTCAAAGCGCACGCTTAAGTTGAGCTTGTTTCGATAAATTTAGCAGCAAAAGGACATATTCTCTTGATTCTAGTTGGTAAAGAAGACGACAAAGAGCGCCAATTGATGCTTCGTTCACAACAATGTAGCGCGTGCGCTTCGCTTACATTCTCTACCACGGCGGAATTCTACCTCACGTTTCAAGAGCTCCGAGAAGGTAAGCAAATCGATATTTTTTGAACGTGTAGAAAGAGGTATGAGGAACCTGCGGTATAATTTTCGTGGCGTTGTTTAGCTGAAACATTGAGAAAGCAGCTCACTATCGCGATCTACAAAATTGTGGAGCTGCCAGGCAAGGGTTGCTGAACACCGCGCACGTTGTAGAATAGTATGGCTGCTGCTCGCCTCGGTTCGCGCGGTTTTAGCGTTGTAATTGTTAGCTGCGGTACCATTTTTATTGAAAATAAAGCCAGAGGAGCTATTGCGTGGACAGTTAGAACCATCAATGCTTAGTAGATTTTCACCATGAAAGCTTTGTGCCACAAATACGGTATGTTTCAAAAAAGAACGACGTGAGTGTATTTTCGTAGAACTTCCTCATCTTATTCATTGCAGAAATTCATAAAGCCTACTTCTATAGAAAGTGGGGCATGAACAAGAGTGTTGCTCTTGTTTTACTGCATCCAAGCGACTCTGAACTTCACTCAAGTGATAATGACACCAGGGATGAAACTGTCACGCTAATATTTCAGAAGCGTGACCAAGTTAGTACTCACTCAGGAGGTGTGGACAGACAGACGGACGAGCAGGCATACAGACAGACACACTGACAGACAGATGGATGGACAGACGGACAGACAAACAGACAGAACGACAAATGCATGGACAGACAGACGCACGGACGGATGGACAGATGGACACATAGACAGACAGACAGACAGACGAACAGACAGATGGACGAACGGACAGACAGATGCTTCGCCCCTCTCATCATCATTCACTCCCTGGATATGCTGTGATGATGTTTTTTAGCTTTCATTTTTTTAGTGATAATTGGCAGATGAACAAAATTGATGACCTCTTCTATCGTTTTTAGTTTTTCACGAAACATCGTGAAACATGTTTTGATGGTTCTGTGGTGGTTCTTGAGAAGAAGTAAACCAGCAGAAAAATGTTTCCACTGTTTTTTATCTTGCCAGTTTAAGGGTTAAACACACTCCTGTGGCTAAAACCATATGGTCGCACTGAATGAAAGAACCACCGGAAGTAATAACTTCAAGTCCAACTTTGGAGAGATTCTTCTAATAGCCTTTCTTCTTGGTATTAGCCTTGTACTTGCTATTTCTTTTCTTCTAGATGAACACCCTCTCTTCCAAGTGAAATTTAGTTGTGAAAAATCGAATAAAAACATTGGAGATTTCTCGAAGTTAATCCCCGTTGTCCGCTTTTTAAATTGTGCTGCTGCAATGAACGCTGACATGTGCACTACAAACAAACCAGGACCATAATGGGATGATTTTGCTAGAGCATCCACATATTCATCGAGTGCTAAACCTCTATGGCCTGGTGGCCACAATAGTCCTACGAGACACAAATGCCTGGGAATGAGTGAAGAAAATCTCTCTAAGGTACAAGTAAAAAATTTTGGGGACCCTAAATTTCGCCTTTAAGAAGGGAACGCGATAGCGAGGTCATGTTCGTAGTGCGTACTTCAAACACCCATTGCATTAAATCTGTTCGAATTCGCTTTGCACCCAGTGCGTGGCCTAAAGGGTATAGGCGCAATAGCGTGTGTGCCTTTGTAGCGGGGTACCGACTTTCAAAAGGCGGATGCTCTAACCACTACGCCATCGCCATCGCCGGAGCGCGGCGATGGCATAGTGGTTAGAGCATCCGCCTCGCATGCAAGAGGTCCGTGGTTCAAATCCCGGTACCGCGCACTTCCCAACCGGATTAAAAAAAAAAAATCCGCGTGTTGATGGAACTGCATTAAGAGGCCTGGGGTGCGGCCTCACCGGCAAACACCGCCGAGAACGCACTCCCTCACCAGAGAAGGATTGGCCACCCTGGTGCAGTATCTGGCCACTACCTCCCACATGATTACGTCAAATAACTCACGGCCCTCAGTCCCCAGCAGCTGCGAAGCAACTGACCACGGCGGCGGTCAGATCTGCAACGCAGCAGAGGGTGCTAAGAATCTCTGGATCCGGACAGGCCGCCATTGGAACCTGAACTTGGCAACGTTTAACGCTAGAACCTTATCTAGTGAGGGAAGTCTAGCTGTACTATTCGAGGAGCTAGAGGGTGTTAAATGGGATATATTAGGGCTCAGTGAGGTTAGGAGGACAGATGAGGCCTATACGGTGCTACAGAATGGGCACGTCCTTTGCTACAGGGGCTTGGCAGAGAGAAGAGAACTGGGAGTGGGGTTCCTCATTCACAGAAACATAGCTGGCAACATAGAGGAATACTATAGCATTAATGAAAGGGTGGTAGGTATCGTAATTAAACTGAATAAAAGATACAAGATGAAGGTAGTACAGGCTTACGCGCCTACATCCAGCCATGATGACGCTTCAGTTGAAAGCTTCTATGAAGACGTGGAATCGGCGATGAGTAAGGTAAAAACACAGTATACTATAGTGATGGGCGACTTTAATGCAAAGGTAGGGAAGAAGCAGGCTGGAGACCAGGCAGTAGGAGATTATGGCATCGGTACTAGAAACGCCAGAGGAGAGCTACTAGTAGAATTCGCAGAACGCAATAATTTACGGATTTGGAATACCTTCTACCGAAAACGAGAAAACCGCAAGTGGACATGGAGGAGCCCTAATGGCGAAAATAAGAACGAAATAGACTTTATAATGAGTGCACACCCTGGAATCGTGCAGGATGTGGAAGTGATTGGCAAGGTACGATGCAGTGACCATAGAATGGTACGGTCTCGAATTCGCCTAGACTTGAAGAAGGAACGACAGAACTTGATACGCAAGAAGCCAATCAATCAGCTAGCACTGAGAGGGAAAGTACAGGAATTCAGAGTGTCACTGCAGAACAGGTACTCGGCTCTCAGTGAGGAAACCAACCTTAGCGTAGATACAATGAATGATAATCTGACGGGTATCATTATGGAGTGTGCAGTGGAAGTTGGAGGCAGGGTAGTTAGACAGGACACTGGCAAGCTTTCACAGGAAACGAAGAACCTAATTAAGAAGCGTAAAATCATGAAAGTGTCAAGTACAACAGACAAAATAGAACTGGCAGAGCTTTCGAAGTTGATTAATAGACGTAAAGTATGCGATGTAAGAAGGTATAACATGGAGAGAATTGAACACGCTCTGAAAAACGGAGGAAGTGTCAAAGCATTGAAGAGGAAACTTGGGATAGGCAAAAGTCGGATGTATGCACTAAGGGACAAAGAAGGCAAAATAACTACCAATATGGATAGGATAGTTAGGATAGCGGAGGAATTTTACAGGGATCTGTACAGTAGCCGAGACAACCACGACCTTAATACTATAAGAACTAGCAGTAACCCAGATTACACCCCACCAGTAATGATAGAAGAAGTCAGAAAAGCTTTGGAGAGCATGCAAAGGGGCAAAGCTGCTGGTGAGGATCAGGTAACATCAGATCTGCTGAAAGATGGAGGACAGATTGTGTTAGAAAAACTAGCCACCCTGTTTACGAGGTGTCTCCTGGCGGGAAGAGTACCAGAGTCTTGGAAGAACGCTAACATCATCTTAATACATAAGAAAGGAGATGACAAGGACTTGAAGAATTACAGGCCGATCAGCTTGCTCTCTGTAGTATACAAGCTATTTACAAAGGTAATTGCTAACAGAGTAAAGAAAGTATTAGAATTCAATCAACCAAAGGAACAAGCAGGATTTCGAACAGGCCACTCAACAATTGACCACATTCATACTATCAATCAGGTAATAGAGAAATGCTCAGAGTATAACCAACCACTATACATAGCCTTCATAGATTACGAGAAGGCGTTTGATTCAGTAGAAATATCAGCCGTCATGCAAACACTGCGGAATCAGGGCGTAGATGAAGTATATATAAACATTCTGGAAGAAATCTACAGGGGATCAACTGCTACCATAGTGCTTCATAGCGAAAGCAACAAAATACCAATCAAGAAGGGTGTAAGGCAGGGGGACACAATTTCCCCAATTCTGTTTACCGCGTGCTTACAGGAGGTTTTCAGAAGCCTAGAATGGGAACAGTTAGGGATAAGAGTCAATGGAGAATACCTTAGTAACCTGCGCTTCGCCGATGACATTGCATTGCTGAGTAACTCGGGGGACGAATTGCAACTCATGATTACGGAGTTAGACAAAGAGAGCAGAAAAGTGGGTCTTAAAATTAATCTGCAGAAAACGAAAGTAATGTACAACAACCTCGGCAAAGAGCAGCGCTTCGAGATAGGTAATAGTGCACTTAAAGTTGTAAAAGACTATGTCTACTTAGGGCAGGTAATAACCGCAGAGCCGAACCACGAGATTGAAGTAACTAGAAGAATAAGAATGGGGTGGAGCACATTCGGCAAGCACTCTCAAATTATGACAGGTAGATTGCCACTATCCCTCAAGAGGAAGGTATATAACAGCTGTATCTTGCCGGTACTTAGCTACGGAGCAGAAACCTGGAGACTTACAAAGAGGGTTCAGCTTAAATTGAGGACGACGCAGCGAGCAATGGAAAGAAAAATGGTAGGTGTAACCTTAAGAAACAAGAAGAGAGCAGAGTGGATTAGGGAACAAACGGGGGTTAAGGATATCATAGCTGAAATCAAGAAGAAGAAATGGACATGGGCAGGGCATGTAGCGCGTAGACAGGATAACCGCTGGTCATTAAGGGTAACTGACTGGATTCCCAGAGAAGGGAAGCGGGTTAGGGGGAGACAGAAGGTTAGGTGGGCAGATGAGATTAAGAAGTTTGCGGGTATAAATTGGAAGCAGCAAGCACAGGACCGGGTTAACTGGCGGAACATGGGAGAGGCCTTTGTCCTGCAGTGGACGTAGTCAGGCTGATGATGATGATGATGATGACCGACTTTCAACCACAGAGTCATTGAGATAATCACATATTCTGACGCCCGATGGCAATGGGCGCTTGACCACGCACTATTACTGCAATATTTCATGTTGCGTTGTGAAGCAAATATACAGAACGCGCTTGTTTGTCAAGCACGAAAGTTACTTTGACTGTATTTCCAGGCACAGGAAGTTCTTTTCGCCGTTTCCACAAGCAGACACATGGTAGAACATTCCCTTGCCACGCAAAGAACAAATGTTTGACGCCCACTCGGACCCCAACAACCCTGTTACGGTCCCCACTCTGTTCCAGCATTTTTATCATTTATTTATTTTGATTTGCATCGTTCTCGATTTTCCACTTACGCATAAGATGATGATTTTTCGCTTCCAACCACCGATGCCGACAGTGACGCCGACGCCGACAGCGGAATTTCCGCGAAGTAACCTTTTTAGCGCTATTGCGCTAAAATTACTCCGAGGTAGGAGTAGAACGCTCGCCCTCTAGCGACCCCCCTATTCGGAGTAAGTTTCGCTCCAGGCCTCCAAAGCAAAGTGTTTACTTCGACTGACTGGAGCAATCACGTGGCAAATCTGGAGCAATTTTTATTTATATTGCACTCCGGCCAGCCTAAGTAATTGCGTAGCGCCAGCGGCCTTTTTGATCCGGCTGGCCGAAGTGATTACGTGGAGCATCCAGAGCATTTTTCGTGGGTTTTTTGCTCCGGCCACAGACCACCTACCAGTTTAGAGAACGGAAACTGTACCTTTGGGCTGTTCTATCAAAATAACATGCAAATACGTAGCGGCGGCGTACTGAACTGCAATACCACGAGGCGAGATGGCGCTGGTAGTACTATCATCATCAATAAGCAGAAGCTTTTTTTTTTTGCTGCATGTGGGGGGAGGGGGGGGGACATGCGGCTGGTTTGCGCTGCTCACTTTCTCTGTTTCTTTTTTTCGTTGCCCGATCGCGTTTCGCGTCTGTAATTATCGCCAGGGGGACCTAGCTGGCCTCGACTGGCAAAAACAACGTCAATCAAGTAACGTTTGCATCGTTTATTGCGAGTGTTCAAGCCGGTACAATCAATGTATACGGTCGGGTCCGAACAAAACAAGTCATCCTACATATCGAAAGCTTTCAACCCATGTGTCAAGACTCTTGAAAGTTAACAAGCATATGCATATAACTGAACATCGAAATCGCTGAATGAACGTCGCTCTCATTGTGTTGCGGCGCTCTAGTTTAATAGCGTGGCTTCAGGACAAGGGTCCGATTCTGCCGTCAGACGCGGCGCTTGCCCCGTAGTGTTGATCTTGAAACGAATGCATGATGTGGAATCGGGAAGGAAACTTGCACATTGCCGATAGATAGCTCGCGCAGTTAGAGCAATGTAGTTTTGCTAAATTTGGTAAATAAGCGATTGCGGATGCGTGCATTTCTGAATCATTCTCGCTCTGCAATGCTACATTGAGTACTTCACAATTCTGCAATGTCGCGTCGTGTCGAGAGGGTAGGCACTAGTTTTAATACTCAGCCGTCAGCCCATATTAAAGGTATTATGTATTTAGGGGATGGGCCTAAGAATATTTCAGGCTTGCTACATTTATTGTTAGAGTTAAGTTACACAGTTGCCACAGCTACAATTTCTCGTCGCAGGTAATGACCAGTCTGCTGAGTATGCAGCGAACATGTATGCTAAAGGGACGCTTATGAGGTGTGTGCTTACAGATCGAAAAGGCCCGATTCTAAGAAAATAAGCTTCAGGTATGCATTGTACAATTTTGTTGTCTGTACATCTTTGTTGGTACTGTTACATCACACTATCTGCTCAGCCCTGAGCACAAGCTCTTTTTTTTTTTTTTTGCATAGACATATCCATAGAACTTGAGTACTCTCTTGCAAGCAAGCACTCCTGAAATCAATTGGTACATGATGTGAATCTGTCTGAATACTGGATCAATAAAGGTCACATTTATTACACACTTGTTATTATGTTTACTTTTTCAGTATACTTGTGCTTGAAAATGAGGTTGTTTTCTCCCTGCAACTTTTAGAGGTTAGGACTTGAAATACGTACTATATATCTTGCAGTGTGACTGTAGATAAGTGAAGATCATGTATGTTTCAACTGCTTGTGCGATTTCCTAGATTTTCTTTCATGACCGTAGTGCACAGAATTTCACTTCGTAGTGGTAGACACTATAGTTATGACAACTTAATATAAACAGAAGCAGATGTGCGCAAAGAAAACTGGAACGTTTTTCTGCCAAAAAAAAAAACAGTACCCAATGCAATAAACACAATCTTTCTCTTCATGACAGCATTCACGTCTTTGAGGAAGCTGTGCAGCAACTGCTAATCACCTTTATGATTTATTATTTTAGAAGCCCACTGAAAATATGTGCAAAGCTGAAGCAATTGAGTGCAGTCTCATGAGCTTTGGTACATCTTTTTGTAAACTTGTATGAGCTAAACACAGTTAATTAAGACAAAACAGTTCTGGGAGTTGTTGTTAAACTGTCACAAGGCACAACTAAATGTCGGAAAGCCTGTTAATGCTTATCGCTGTGGGTGTGTTCATTATGTAGTGCAAATAATAATTTCCGATGATTCACATGCCAACTATGAAGTGATCGTGAGTCGTACAGTAGTGGGCAAATTTAGATTGATTCTGGCTTCCATGGGTTCAAACAAATGACATTGTAGCCTCACAGAAGACAAGACTGCTTGTCGAAACATTTGCTCTGACCCCTATGTTAACATATTTTTCATATTTTCAAGCTTCCATCTTTTAAGGATCAGTTTAGTTCACCTGCACCAATCCGAACTGGTTCACAGCTGTGCACGAGAAGTTCAGAACTTGTGCGGCGGGAGTTCAGCGGTGCGGCATCACAAGTGAATGACAAGGTGCCGACAAGGTGGAATCCTTATTTTTGTTTGCTCAATTTAATGATGTGCAAACATCTTGGCAAAACAGGCCACATTTATAGGGGTGGGTACAGCACCTACGTCTAATGCTATGTTGTTTGTTAAGCTGTGCGAGCGGCTGCACCAAACCAGCGGCGTCAGAGCAGAAGGTACAGGAAAGTCATGAAATAGTTTTGGTGCTGTATCTCTCCTGCGCTTTTTGAAATAAATCGCAAAATTTAGAAGATGCCATTGCTGCGCCACTGAAACGAATGACGAGGTGCAGCACTTTGTAAAATGGATCATGTGGTGCAGGCGAATCGAACAAACCCTTAAGCACACAAGCGTCTTAGCCTTTCACCCCCATCGAAATATGGCTACAGTGGCTGGGATCAAACAGTGTGTTGTTGAGCTCAGCAGCGCCACACAATCAAACTAAAAGTGTTATAGTTTCAACATTATTGAAGTGTAGATTCCATGCCACGGTAGGCAGGCAAAGCTTGTAGCAAAATTAAAGCACCTCTCCACGATATGCGCGGTAAAACATTCACAAATACAGCATTACATGTGTGAGGTTAGGGATGACCTGTTGTAGTGGACATTCACATGTTTCAACGTGCTTGCAGAGTGGACATTTGAAGTTAGCCATCCTGTCATTGCATGGCGTTCTGGAAAAACAAGTAACATCACCAGATATCAATGCATGAAATCAATGCATAATCAATGCATGAAATTTTCCAAAGTGAACAAATAAACTCACCTAATTAGTAAGCAGCAGTATTTTATACATATATGTAGTGGTGCCTCATAACACGTATATCACTCAAGACTGCTTCTTCACAAGGCATGTCATGTAGCGGGTTCCTTGCCCATTGTACACATTTGCTTCTATGTCAGGTGAGCCAGGAGGCTGTGGCAGAAAAAAGAAGTATTTCTCATTTATGTGGCGCTTCCTTTGTCACACTATAGCAAAACCAGACCCATAATTATGTGATGTTTCTCAAACGCGACTGCAGTAAACTATTAACTAGTAGGTTTTTTGCACTAATTTATGGGCTAGCTAAGAAGACACATGCGAGGCGACAGTCATTTATTTGCCTTCTTTTATCGCAACGGCCTGGTTGGTGTTACCTGGTGATAGAATTTCAGAATTAACTATTGAGTCAGCGACTCGTTCCCACGTGAAGCCATGCACGCCGCAAGTAGCGCACGTTTTTCCGGTTACAGATTGAGACGTTCAACAATTTTAAAATTTAATACTGCACTATGTGACCCCTACGCAGTCATTGGCAAAAAAAAAAACTACATATGTTGAAACGAACCAACTAGCCCCGCAAGCAACCATCCTTAAAAAAACTGAAGTGGTTTCTACTCACCAGCCCGGGCTTGCAACGGGTGTTCATCCGATGAAAGCTTCAACGGTCGCTTCGTTCCCCGAAAGTCACTCGAATTCCCTTCGCGAAAGCATTTGAACGAGTCAAAATAAACAGAATGAGAAAGAATGTGTCGGTCGGCAGAGGCTCGAAATATTTACAGCGAAACGAAACAGTCCGAGACACCTCCGAACGTACCGCGAGCCGTTACCTGCCGTCGCAACCGTTGGCCGCCGCAAACTTTGCAATGAGGATAATGATGTCGATAGGCTGCTACTGACATCGAGTCAGCTGGACCAAAAACAATTCCAAAAACTTGATGACGCAGCACATGTTTAAGAAAAACTACTTGTTAGAAGAACGCAATGTTTTTTATGTGTAGCGGTACGCAAACGTATAGTATTTGATCATTTTAAAATAAAACTTGGCCCCGACGAAGGCGCCTCTACAAGAAAGTCCAATAGCGCAAGTGGCGAGAGAGGTTAGTAGATCCACTCTGGGTGTTTGAAGCAGAAACGCGCCGCGGTTAATTTTTTCGCCCCCTACAGGTGAGCACTTGAACTTGAGAGTTTCCGGGGCCTGCTGCGGCTATCCGGAACTTTTCTGTGGCACCTCCCGAGTATTTTACGAATGTCCTTACTTCGTCCAGATGGAATTTCAGGGAGGTGCATCAGTATTTTTTAAGTTATAGCTCCTCTATTTATTTATACTATACTGATGGTGTCACACATCGGTTATATAAAGGAAGTCTTAGATCTGATGCAAGCACTGCAGAGAGACTGTGTATTTTTTCCCGAAGAGCGCTAGCAGATAAAATTGAAGAAATCACTTGAGTTCACAATGCTTGATTTATTCAGAATAAGCTCGCGTTTCCCATTGATGACCCAGCATTTGAAAAAAAATACAACAAGAAACAAACATGCAAAAAGCCACCAAAAATAAAATGCAACAAAACAGGTCACATGAAGTCCACAGCACTCAAGTTTTCAGTGCAGCGGTTTAAAATGAAGCCCACAATTCTGTAAAAGGATGCACGACAAACGAAGAAAGCATGGTCACCGGGAACAAGTGTTCACCATCGCACCAGCTTCATTGAGAACGCAAGGGTTTAGCTGAATGCTTCCTGCGTAATTTAGCAAAGAGAATAATAATGATATATGATTGATTGATTGATTTGCGGGGTTTAACGTCCCAAAACCACGATATCATTATGAGAGACGCCGTAGTGGAGGGCTCCGGAAATTTTGACCACCTGGGGTTCTTTAACGTGCACCCAAATCTCTGCACACGGGCCTACAACATTTCCGCCTCCATCAGAAATGCAGCCGCCGCAGCCGGGATTCAAACCCGCGCCCTGCGGGTCAGCAGCCAAGTACCTTAGCCACTAGAAATAATTATATATGACTGCAAGTCATTCGGGAGGCACAAAAACTGATAACACAGAAGCAATGAACACTCAATAAATCGTATACAAGAACTAGCTTCTTAAAGCAACCACACACACACACACACACACACACACACACACACACACACACACACACACACGGGCGCGCGCGCGCGCGCGCGATAGGATGAGCGTTAAATATCAAGAAGTCAATCTCATGTACTCCGGTGTCAGGCAGCCGCTACGTAATACAAACATACCTTCGGGACGCGAACAAAGTTTTGAATTGACGAAAGTTTCTCGCATATTTCTAAATCAATAAGCCTACTATTGCTGAACCATTCGAAAGCGTTTCTTTTCACTAAAATGAACGAATTTCGGTACTCTCAAAGACAACATCAAGAATGCCTCTCGCGATTGTTTCCTAGTTTTTTCTGATAATATTACTTATATTCACACTCACATTTTAGTTGGTGCTCATTGTCATACTGGCGTCTCTCATAATCATGTGGTGGTTTTGATACGTTAAATGCCACACATCAATTATCATCATTATCGTCATACTTCAAGCAAATTAGGCCCTTACAGTTTGTATGTTTGGGGCCTGTCTTTAAGAAAAGCGTACCTTAAGTCTAGTTTGCAAAATAGTCTTTGAAAAAAGTTGCGGTTGCTTTTGTTTTCTTTTACTTTATTCATACTTCCCACACTAGTTTGGTACTTGTCGAAGTGAACATTTTTCAAAGTAGTTTTTGCATGAGCATTTATTGCATCAAAACGAACTGCCTCAAGTGCAAAATAACGAGAGGTTAACTACTACGTAACAAATAAATTAGCAATAAAAGGTACTAACATCACGCCACCTATGCCCAGTGGCGTAACTAAGGGATGATGGGGAGGGGGTAAGTGCCCTGGGCGCCGCTTAAGGACAATATACTAAAACGTCTTAGGAGCATAACCTCCTTGACTCTATTGAGAGGGGGCACCAAGCCGAGTCCACTGAATATGCACTCAGGGGGTTCCTGAGGACCCAATTGGTGGGCTAGTGCCCCGCGCGTGGTGGGAAGGTCGCCCCTACAGCTTCAAAACCAGTGGCAGCATCCTACCACGCTGTCTCAACACTCGACTTCTTCCTTACCTTCTTCTGGTACCATCCGTGTGGCTAGAGGCCCTTCTGATTAGTTGAATGGTGCTACTTTCTTTCAACAAACGAAACACAAACTTCTGGGAGCCCGCGGCTTCTGGGAACCTGTGCCTCATATCAGCAAAAAGCCTGTAGCTCCTTTTCATAGACAAACCTATAAAAAACAATGAGGTAAATAGGTTGATGTAAGCCTGTTTCCACATGAACATGATTTTCATTATGAACGTACTTATTCTGGGTAGCAGACACAAACGTTTTTCTGGAGTTCTGACTTGTCTATAATGGTAATTTGGCATATTTTCGTATGTGTGCGCATGTATTTACATACAGAAGTGTAATAGTAGCCGCACCGTAGGAGGTGCGACCTCTCTAATTTTTTTCTAGCTTTGGCACTGATCTGTTGAAATGTTCCTTTTAGTCTGGTTTGGCCCAAACAACCTTGACTCTTCCACACGTTCATAACCCTAGTAATAATCGGAAAGGGAAAGCGCTGCCCACGGTCTTGTTGTTGAAGAGTTGCAATCGAAAAGTTTTTACCGACTCATCAGTTATGTTAGCCTCCAAGCTTATACGGCAAGTTTTCGTGGGCAGATGTCGGGACGAAATGGACGAAAGGCTTCCAGCAAGGATTGATTCCTATCCTTTTCAATTCATAAACTCGTTCACAGACTGCTTCCTTCAATTTAACTGCGTCACCCCACCTTGTTTTTCTCTGTGTATCGGTACTTCCACCACGACATTTCCGTCGATCAGCGTGCGTAGGTCGGGGTCGACTATGAGGGTGACCTGCCCAATGTATATTTTTTACAAGACTTCAAGGTTTTTCTGTCTTCTAATGGAGATTGACGTGTCACGTGTGAAGTCGATGTCACTCACTAAATTAGCATTTGTGTCCCAAGTCCGCACACAGAGTCGCCTTCTCGGAATCGCTTGCAACAAACGCATGCACCGGACTTCAGCTCATTGCTGCTCCTAATATAACTTTATCAGCCATGCGTCATTTTGTTCATTATTCATGAAGTAACACTGTAAATGCGGAATCACACTCTGTTTTTTTTTTCATGCGCGATGCACCAATTGTGGTGCCCAGCACCACCGAAAACATTGGTCACGCTTTCCAAGCTGTTCTTTCTAGTTGTCATTGCAGATGATCTGCATTCATTGTTGTGAAACGAGGCTGATTGAAAGGGTAAACTCGGAGAAAAAACGCGCTCTGGAAGCTGGCTACCCGTCTTTAGGGCAAGTTTTTGTAAATAAGTGGTCTCCCGTGATCATAATGTCCTATAGCATATCGAGTGATGCGCCTGTGTCTACAGTGGTGGATCTCGTGCAGAGTAGCAGTTACGAGATACAGGAAGTAGAGCTGCAATGGCAAATTACCTTATTATGAATGCATTTATATCAAAAATGCTGTGCAGTGAGCTTCAACGAGCGAAAAAGTGCCAGAAACGAAAAGATTATACATTTACCATCGGCATGCCAGAAACTGAAGGATACTATATACACGTACCATCGCCACGAAAAGAACTGCCAACAGCGGCAAGTATTAGAAATCGTACAGTGCGCTCCCTCCAGTCATCACCATTGATAGACGCGCACCATTTCTATTTAGTAGCACTGGGCATGTCCGTGATGATGACCGGACGGTGTGCACTAGACAATTGGCAATTGATGCTTGCCGCTATTCGTGTTTCATTTGATGCCGATAATCCTAACGCTCCTTCCCGTTTGTCGCAATAATCAAAAACGCACTTCAGCCGTGATTTGTTGAGAGCTATTTATTTTGATATCTTCCTCATTCGTTTTGTTTTAATTTTTTGCTTCTAACGATGTACGTGTTGGCCATAACAGCATCCATGTGTATATAGTGTGTTTTCAGTAATGTCGACATCGTTTAAACGAGCGAGCCTCGCAATGATTCTGCGGCGGATTTCACCTATGTTGCGCCGCTGTCCCGCCAAAAAACTACGAGGATTCGATGGTTTCGATCTCATTGGACATTTCTTCCCGCTGGCACCCTGCCACCTGCTCTTCGGATGTGTGCCGCTTTTAAGGGGCGGATCAAGTGGCTTTGCATGGCTCTGCTCTCACCGCTCTGCCACGATTTTCTTCGCAGCATGGCACCTATGCTCGAGTTCTCAAAAACGAAAACACCATTATTAAAAAGGAGAAGTATAAACCCATGCACACATAAACAGAATTCGGCAACGGGACGCCGTCAACAAAAACGACGCTTTGTTTTTCGTCGGTTGAAGCCAGACTTCGTTCACAGAAAACTGCCGCTTCGGCGAGAGCATCGGGGATCTTTGCAGACTCACTGAAATGCAATACTACTTCCATGTTGAGATTTTTGCTGCAAGGTTCAAAGTCTGCAACCACATTCATCCTGGCAATGATGAAAGTCGCGTTATAACTCAACTGAGGCCAGGCGGTGGCCGATTGCGTGCGTGGTAATGTCCGACGGCACTTTCTTATTGGCTGAGATTAGTCTAATTCGTGAAGACTTTTATTCCTTTAGCACTGAGTCGGGCGCAAAAGAAATTGAGTAATAGATATTCGGTCTGCACTTTATCTGCACTAATAACTCATATTTTCACAGCCAACTAAAACTGGACGCATTCTTCAATGCCCCTGCTCGTTGCAGCTCAACTTCATATTTCTGGTCAGCGTAAATTCAAGTCCCCTAACTGAATGTGCGTATCGGACGTCCAAGCAGGAGAGTTACACGAGAAAAGATCTATACGCTCATGTTTCAGCCACTACCTCAGGGATAAAGCGGATGACGAACACCAACATCACTGTCGGCTCCGGTGAGGCGGTAAACTGAAAGTGGCACTTTAATTTCTGCTAATAGAGCTCAAGATATTGCGTTTGCCATTTCTTGTGTATAGGTTATGGTGGCTACATGAAACGGTATCAGCGTCATATTTCGTTTATATTGACTTCGAATACTGCACAAAACACACAGAAAAAGGCTAAAATGTTTCAAATGCCTAAAAATGCAATTTTCATATATTTTTTCCTATCTCATACATTGGGTCACTTTCGAAGGCAGTTGGGCACCGGGATTGCAACAACATATATGCAAACCTCTAAAACACTAAAGATCTGCAGAATTCTGGAATATAGGATATCGCATCGCAGATATGCATCAACACATGGTGACTGCAGGGGTTCTCTCGAGAAAAATATGTTTGGGAGGTTAAATCGCACATATCAAATCAATCAAATCTAGAAAAATAACGCTCTAGACAAGTTATGCGTGTGTAGCTCTTGACTACGCCTACTAAAAAAAGGAAAAAAAAAAGTGCGATGATGATAATCACGTGCGGGCCGGGGTTGACTGGCGAGAGGTCCGTGGGATGCGTGTTCGAAACCCCTGGTCCAGAGTGCAGCTGCTAAAAAAATATGTGACCGGATAGCGACAGCTCCTTTTGTGAGGCGCGTGCGCCATGATATATATAAAATATATAGAACCTTCTTTTTTTTAAATGCAGAGAATTTCTTGGTCTCACGATGTCGCGTGTCATGCGTCAGCGTTGTCAACACCCCCATTGCGCATGCTCGCGCCTCGCGTATCGGGCCGCTTAACTGCGTCTCGTACCAACTGTTCGCTCCACCCTCTTTCTCCCTCCTACTTCGCAAGGCCAACGCAGGCAGCGTCTGTCAGCAAAAATTTCCGTGGTAAAAACTGACTGTTCGGGCTGAACAACTGTTCACTGGTCACCCCGTATATGTATAGGCACTGGATGGCACATCAGCATCCCACCACTCATTGAAGGGAACGCTTCTACTTAATTCAGTACATAAGAATAATAAAGTCAAAAATAACAATTAGGCATTCTCAAAATATCTCACGCCACGCAAGGCCGAAGCAAGCAGCGTCTGCTAGTGAAAACCGACTGATCGGGCTGCAGAGAGAGAGACAACTTTATTTAATTGGAAAAAAATTAACAGTAGAATGGCGGTAAGGCCGTGTCTGGCTGCCACCTCCTCATCTCGCTGTATGGCCCAGAGCTGTACTTCTATTCTCGTATTGCGGAGTACTCTTTCCCACGCCTCGGACGAGGTAGTGGTCAGGAGATCAGACAGGATGGATCCTCGCCTGATCTCCTGATCAGGCGAGGATCCATCTGAGGATACTTGCCTGATATGAGAGAGGGAGGTGATGGAGCCACATTTTGAGCAATGGGAACTGAACAGATCGGGGAAAATGTGTGCGTGTACCAGCGGGCACGAGTTCATTTGCAGACGGCGCCATGTGGTTTCTTGTGGTTTCGTGAGTTTGGGAAACGGTGGTGGTTTTCTTAGAAGCGCGAGGTGATAGTGCTGAGCAATTTCATGATGGAATATGAGGGGCTCACCGATGTTCTCTTGGTTCGTGGCGGGGCCCACGGCTCAGTTGACGAATTCTTGAGCTTGTCGGTGGGCGGCCTCATTCCCCGTGTTTCTCGCGTGTGGTTGGATCCAGACGGGCGATATGGAAGGCGGATCCTCGTCTTCTAGGTAGGCGAGGGACTGAAGGGGCCGTAAGGTACCGAGAGCAACGGTACCACGAGCGAAATGGAGAAAACGGTTTTCGAGTCCCTGAGGATTGTAGTGAACCCGGAGGACACCGCGAGAGCTATGGCCACTTCCTCGGCTTCGGTGGGCTGGAGGGCACGTACAGAGCCGGCTACTCGCAAGATTGCGTTGATGTTGACGGGGATGTGAGTAGTTATTACACTAAGTGCGTACGCGCTTGGTTGAGAGGGGCAGCGGGCCGCGTCCACGTAGGCCACATCGGGCCGCGA
Organism: Rhipicephalus microplus; assembly: GCF_043290135.1. Taxonomy (NCBI): domain Eukaryota; kingdom Metazoa; phylum Arthropoda; class Arachnida; order Ixodida; family Ixodidae; genus Rhipicephalus; species Rhipicephalus microplus. The sequence goes on from NC_134710.1 coordinate 470,025,795, forward strand.
GGCGTAGTCGTCGTGAGGGGCTTGGGCTCGGGCTCACTGTCGACCGTTGTGGTGTCCTGTAGGCATATTTTTCGGCAGTGGTTTGACGAGCAAACGTTGACGCAAAGTCGGAGGAATAGAGACCGGGTCTGCGCCCGACGGCGAGGCGGTGAGACCTATGCGAGCGAGTATCCATCGACTGGTCTTGCTACCACGAAATCTCTAAATTAGTGCTGTGCGGTGTGCTTCGATGAGTTCATCGACAGTGTTGTGGATGCCGAGGCTGAAGAGATGTGACGTAGATGTCGTACGAATGAGGGCAAGAGCTGTCTTGTACTCGTTGTGAATAAGTTGGTCCAGTTTGTCCCTCTCGCATTCCAGTGGGCGAAGGTATGGTAGCGCGTACGGGAGACGAGATATGACGAAGGCGTTAATAAGCTGGAGTAGCTCTTCTTTTTTCATGCCTTGCTTTCGAGCGGACACGCGAGCAATGACGCGGGTTGTTTGAGTGGCGGCAACGGTGAGGAGTTGAAGTGCGGTGGTGTTCCGTTGATTTGATTGAATTAATAGGCCTAAAATGCGCATGTGATCAACTTGCGGTATACAGCTACCCTGTTGACATAGACGTGTATGGCCGGCTGGGAAGAGTACTTTTTCCGACGGCGGTCGGGAGAGCGAAGCAGCAAGAGCTCGGACCTGCTCTCCAAGCACGCGAGGCCGGCCTGCGTCGCGTGGCTAAGGACGGCATCGGTCACACACTGCAGGTTCTCCCCTATCTGGCCGTCTGAACCCGTCGTCCACAGCGTGACGTCGTCTGCATAGATAGTATAATAAAGGCCCGGGATAGTATCGAGTGAAGAAAGCAGCGTGCGCATAGAAAGAATAAACGGAAACGGAGACAAAACCTCTCTTTTAGGGGTGCCTCTGCCTCCGAGTGTAAGGTGTTTAGAGGCGGAGACACCGGCTAACGATAATTCAACGGTACGGTTAGAAAGGAAGTCACATACGTGGTTATACGCACGTTCACCCGGGTCAATGGCGGCAAGGTTTGAGGTGATGGCTTCGTGTCGCACGGAGTTGAATGCCTTATGAAGATCTAGAATGAGCACGGCGCGAGTACCGACCCATGGTGGGTTACGAAAGAGGACGGGGGGTATTTGCACTAGCACGTCTTGCGTTGATCGATAGGTGGGCGCGGAAGCCAAGCATCGTGGGAGGGAGAAGGCCGTTTTCTTAAGCGCAGATATAGGTAATCGGGCAAGGACAGTGTGTTTATTAGCTTGCCAATGAAAGTTATGAGTGATATGGGGCGTAGGTTGGCGATGTCCATCTTGTTGCCTGGTTCGGGGCTATATACGAGCCTCGCGTGTCTCTACTCTTGTGGAATGTGGCCCGAGCACCCGCACTCGTTAGCGTACCGCGTGAGCGCCACCACCGATTTCACATTGAGATTTCGGAAGGACTTGTTGCTCACGCCTTCAAAACCAGGCGCTGACGTTGTGCGAAGTTTGAGCATTGCGGCATAAGTTTTCGCCTTTGTAATATCTTCGTCTAGTCGGGGGTGCGGTTTGCCGCTGAACGGGGGAAAGCGCTCCTGTTGGGAAAGTGCTCCTGCATTCGGTTGGGCGAGGTTCACGTAACGATGAGCCAACTCTTCGAGCAGCGCTCATCGTCCAGGCCAGGGTAACGATGTAGCAGCCCGTGAAGCTGTTTTTGCGCAGACGACTTGGACGCGCAGAGATCAAACAAGTGTTGTAGTAGGTGCCACGTTCTCTTGGAGCTCATCTGCCCTTTGAGACTGTCACACAGCTGACCCCACTGCTGTCTCGCAAGGGCGACGCTGTGGTTCTCAATTTCACGCGCTGGCGCTTCGATGCGGCGGCGTAATTTTTTGTTGTGACGCTGCCGGCCCCACCTGCGCAAAAGATTGATTGATTGATATGTGGGGTTTAACGTCCCAAAACCACTATATGATTATGAGAGACGCCGTAGTGGAGGGCTACGGAAATTTAGACCACCTGGGGTTCTTTAACGTGCACCCAAATCTGAGCACACGGGCCTACAACATTTCCGCCTCCATCGGAAATGCAGCCGCCGCAGCCGGGATTATAACCCGCGCCCTGCGGGTCAGCAGCCGAGTACCTTAGCCACTAGACCACCGCGGCGGGGCCACCTGCGCAAAAGATCAGCGTGTGCATCCCACATGTGCAGAAGGCGAGAGTCGGTTGTGGGCAAGTCGGGGGTCTCCACTTCACGAGTTGTGACTTGTACGTGCTCCTGCAAGGAAGCGATCCATTCATTGATGTCCGTATTGGTGTTGGAGGCTTGTTCACGCAACTGGCGGAATTTCGGTCAATCGGTAATGCGAGCTGTGGGCTTCGGCTTCTTCCTGAGGCACGTTTGAATCGTTATCGCGCGGATGTTGTGGTCACTGCCCACTAAAAGGCCCGTGTTGTCTCAAGTAGCGAGTGAAACTATCTTGCACAGTGTGAGGTCCGGCGATGTGTCGCGGCACACACTGTTGCCTATGCTTGTGGGCGGCTGCTGTGGATCGTTAAGTAGGGTAAGGTGAAGGTCTTGCAATAACGACCATATCTTTTTGTCTTTCGTATTCAAGTGCGTGAAGCCCCAATCGGGATGTCATGCGTTAAAGTCGCCGAGCAAGAGCAGCTGCGCGTCCCTGGCGAGAGAGATCGACTCAGTGAAGAGGCCAGAGAAGTCTGCCACTTTCTCACGGGGTGAACTGTACACATTCAGGATGAAGAGCGACTTGCCTGTGCGTTTGCGTGGTAGAATCTCTACGATCGTTTGCTGAACTCCCGCAGCTTCAAAATTGTGCTGTGCAGCTGTGAGGCTGTTCTGAACGAGCGTGGGTGTGCAGGAGGAAACATGCGTTTCAAGCTGATGGTAGCGCACGTAACCGGGGAGGGTGAAGAGTAGACATCTCTTGCAAGGCGATAACATCCGGGGCCGGTTCCGTCACCTGCGGATCAATTTGCAGTTTTTGTAGGAGCTGCTGCAGGTGGCTCCATTTTTTTGGCGGGGGGGTGCCCCCTGCAGTTCCACTACCATGTGTTAAGTGTGGAACACGCCATCAATGTGCCATATCAGGTTTAGTGCCCACTTGTGGCATAGCATGTAGGCCAAACGTGGGCGGATGCTCGAGGCGCGGCGCTAGTGGACTCCGTGTAATTTTTGACAGCGTTCTGTGAGTTATTGGTGGCTTCCCTGGTAAACTATTCAGGGCGTTCAGTGAGCTGTTTGTGTCCGCAATAGCCTGTTGCACAGTGTTAAAACGGAGTTGAAATTTCACGTCCAGGGTCATGAGAGCCGCATATAGTGCTTTAAAGATCGCCGTTGCTATATCGGTTTCGGCATGAAGCGACGCGGTGGAGGTGTTTGCTTTGTGCTTACCCGTGGGCTGCGATTGCGGCTGGGATGGGGTGAGACGGCCTGCATCAGTTGTGACGCAGTCGCGGCTGGTTGCTCAAGGGTTCTGTCTAGCTTTGCATCTAATGACTGGATGTATTGCGTAAGTTTTTTCTATCTGGGACATTAGTTTAGAGAGCTGAGAGTGTTGCGATGAAAGTTGTGCCTTAAGTGAGGAGCTCGCCCTGACCAACTCCCTCCCCTGTGCATCCTGCGACGACGTCGGTGGCGTTTTGAGCAACGCTGGAGGTTCTTGGGCCCAGGCAAGCTTCTTGGGACCAGGCCCGAGTGGTGACTGCGACGATCCCCGGGACTAACCAGGGGAGGAGGAGAGAGGCGACGAGGATGAGTTGAGGTGGCTAGCAGAACGGGACCGCGATAGGAACTTGGACCGCGAATTGGACCTGGACGTGGACCAGGGCGGGGTACAGGACCTCGATCGGGACCAGCCACAGTTGCGGGGCCTGGAATGGTTGGTCTGTTGCTGCTGCTGCGGCTGGCCGAAAGGTGCGTACGACTGCTCTTGGGACGGTGAGTGATTTGTGCGAAGGTTCGATGGCTGCTGCGGTTGTGGCTCTTCGCCAAAAGCTAGAACGGCTTACTAGACACCCCGTATAAATATAGGCGCTAAATGGTACATCAGCGTCCCACCACTCGTTGAAGGCGACGCTCCACTTTCATCCAGTGAATAAGAATAATAAAGACAAAAATAACAATGAAACATTCCCAAACTATCTCTCGCCGCGCAAGGCCGACGCAGGCAGCGTCTGTAAGTAAAAACTGACTGACCGGGCTGCACAACCGTTCACTGGCCACCCCGTATATAAAAGGATCGTACATCAGCGTCCCACCATTCGTTGAATGCAACGCTTCTCCTTCATTCAATAAATAAGAATATAAAGACGACATAACAATTAATCATTCCCAAACCATACCCAATTACGCAACATTCACGCGATACTCGCACCACTCTTCGACGCAGTTACTCGAGTTTCCCCCGTGGGAAGATGTGGGCAGAAGTTTTTACAACCATTGTTCATCATCGAAATTCGCACTGGCATGTGTGCTAATTTGGCGACAACGAGGTTTGCTGCAACAAATTTTTCATTGTATCATTAGCATTGACAAAAAATAAGCAGGCACTGTATGCCGATTTCATTAATGCAATAAATACTTTGGAACAATACTTTTCATTTCGAAATCACAACAACCATTTACATGCCTACTTCGTCGTTGTCTTTTCTGTGGTTGCATGTAATTTACGAACTTCGTATAATTCGTAGAAACTAGGCAAGTGACCGGCAAGGTCCGTTTCTTCTTTTACATTTTTTTCTAACCTTGTGGCCTTCTGGTGAATCGCACGATGCGTGGACGTAAAAGACAGCTTTAGTTCACTGTAGTGGACAATAAATCAAGAAGTCATTCATTTGCTTACCCAAAACAGCCAGAAGGCTTTTTAGATGCGGAGCAGCTTATGGCGTTGTCGCCCCCTCCTGTCCGCTGCGTCCCCTCCCCATTTCTCTCCCTTGTCGGGGGCGAAAAAGCGCCGGAGACAAAGCTGAGTGACGGTGTGGAGACGGTGGTTGTCGAGGCATTTGAATTCGTCCATCATATTTTTGACCACGTCGCCCTTCTTGTGGTGGAACCGATGATCACCGGCAGCGTTAGTCAGGTGGAGATTCGGAATATCGGTGCACCTACTTGAGGCGACTTAGACGAGTTTCTGTGGGTGCCGTTCACCATCTCCTCGCTGCTTATCGCCGTTCGCTTTAGTGAGAGATGGCGTAATTTTTCTCATCAGTAATACTTGTAATAATAATATTATTATTACTACTAAATAATAACAATAATAAGTATTCATTAACGCTGCAACTAACATCACTAGGGGTGCGGAAATAAATTTCTCTTGGGCGCTGTCTTATCTAGTTAGGCCTATGTACGAAAATAATTGTTTTGAATAAACACATAACACGCTAAAATATAATAATGAAACGAAGTGAGAGCAACACGGGTGGCTACTCGAGTGGTGCTTAGATGTTTTGCAGTTTAGCAGACAGGGCCGTACTTGATCGCTTATGTTTGGTCATCAATCTACCCATATTTGATAGTTATTTGGCCGAGTGGAACACTGGCCATTTTGGGACGTCAAACCCTACACATCAATCAAATCAAAACTGGGCATTCCAAGTATATTGCGGCACTTGCAGATATAGAACTTGTCACGTAATATAAAACATATAGAACTTGTCATGAATATAGAACTTGTCCCGGAACACAAAAGACGCACCATGAAACAACCGCAAACGCTGCGTGCTTGGTTATGCGTGCCGCATGCTTATTCAGATAGCTGTCTTTTTTTTTTTTTTTGCTGCAGGTCTTCGAACAACCAAAATTGGCATAGTGGCTCCCCGTTGACCTTTCGCTGGTTGATATCACCGTAAAAGAGAAGAAAATCTGCAGTACGACCTAAAACATGCTAAATTGTTTGACTACGCCACTCATCCAAGCACCATACCGTACATTCCGCGCCGACGGCACACTCCAGAAAGGAGGAAAGCGCTGGTTGCCAGTCTAGTCCGGTCCACTTCGCTGGATCGAACGGTCTATAGAGCAACTACACCATCGTTCATTCACCATGATAATCATGATTACTTCATGCCATAGAGATCATATAATATACTTTAGAAGAAAAGCTGGGCAAGACCTAACTGTTGACATCTTGAAATGTTGTCAATGTTGTCAATAAAGTGCTATAGAGGAGCGCAAAATACTGCAGTTTGAAACACTCAAATTCTCACAGTATAAATTATTAACAAGCGTGTTCACGTATTATAAACGGACGAAAATTGTGTGATGTTTATGTCAACGGCTATTTTAGGAAAGATACAATGGTCATTTATGCAATTTTCTGTGCGCGGAGAGGAGCGTTTCAAGTTTTATTTACGAGATGGTGCCACCATCCTCATGCCGTGTCAGTATTTGAGGGTGAGACTGTTTTCACAACAAATCCGTGCAGGGCGTGGCCTCGCCTTGGTTACGTACGCACCATTTTTAAAGGGATACTGAAACGGTGTCGACAATTTTTTACAAACACATTGGGCCAGGAGACCAAGTCCCAAGGGTTATTTTGAGACCGATTTGAGCTCTCTGCACAAACTGTGTAATTTATTACAACACATTAAAGCTGCGAATCGATCCAGATCGCTGCAGATAACTGGGACTCAGCCAAACGCATTTTCAACCGCCCATACACCAAGCGACACGCTCTGCCCAACTGACGTCACAGTTTCCAGCTGATCTGATTGGCTGTGGAACGCGCAGCAGAGACAGCTGATATAGAATCGGCGGCGCAATTTACACGTAAGCGGTCTCATGCCACATCGTGACGCAAGGGCCATGAAGGTGGAGCTTAGCCCCTAGTACTCGAAGGAAGAGTTGAGGGCAGTTGAGGGTTAAAGGTTGAGCGGACGTGGAGGGTACTTTTATAGTATAGCTCCGTTAATAATGGGTGTTCGGTTCAACTTAGGTGCCAATGATTTGCTCCAGTAGTGATCTAATTAAAACTGGAGTGTGGTAAAACCGTTTCAGGGACCCATTAAAGACGATAGTCTTTCTTGATGACCTTCAACGCAAATATTTTGGTCTGTCTATCTGTACATTTGTCGGTTTGTCTACCCCAGTACCCCAAATGACACGAAACGATACCCGAAACGGTGGACCCCATCCACAGCGCCCACCAATATTGCTCAAGTTTTAGCGTTCATACTTGTGCGATTGTCAATTCGAAAGCAATTATTGTGCATATCGGGAGCACCATAATAACACACCGATATTTTATATGTGTAGCTTTATACGATAGAAGGCACACATAGTTAATTCTGACGATCGTGGCGTTTATCACGCTGCGCTGACAGTGCAACACGATGCTCAAAAAGGCAAGTGTTCCAACGCTTTCCTAAGAGAACACGGTGGCGGCACCTACCCGTCACCTCGTGTTCTACACCCAATCACCTTCAAAACGGGTGCGCACACCGCGCGCTTCGTTTTTCAAGTAGCTGCTAAATAGCGCTCATGTCTCACGTGTGACGTGACTCGATACGCCCGTTCGCCTCCGCTGCACGCTCGAGGCAATCTTACGCAGCGCCTCCAGAATACCATTCACCGATTTTCTTGAGAAGAACATCAAATAAACGTTTTGCTCACTCTCTCCAGACGCAAGACTATATCGTCTTTCGACGACATTTGCAGTGTAACATTCAGATACAGGGCCACTTTTTTTTCACCGTTATGGCCCGGTGGTGGCCCCTTTTGTTTTGTTTTTTCACCCTATCCGGGCTCTCTTTTTCGGTCTGGCCACAGAACACTTATATACTATTATTTAAAGAAGGAAAACTGTACCTTTGACAGTGCAACAAAAATAAGGGTAGCGGTGGCATTGTGAACTAACTTATCTGACCTAGAGATGGCGCTCATAGGACTATCGCTATAATCATCACTGCGCTAGAGCAATATGGGGGCTTCTTTGGTGGCGGGTGCGGGAGGTCGCGGTAGTCGCGGTGCGCGCCCGCAGGCTTTGGGCGTTTATTTGCTGTTGTTGCGGATTGGTATTAGCGCGCACAGCCCCCCTAGCGTTACTATAAATATTTCCGCTATTTCCCAAGGTGACTGAGAGGCCTCAACTGGTAAAAAAAACAGGTTAAGTAAGTAAGCTGACATTACTTATTGGCAATTGTGAATTGAGCAGTATAGATCTAAACAAGGAACACAAACTCTCACAGAGTTAAACAATACATGAAAAAAAAATCAGTCTTATATGCCCTCCAATCAATTTTCTATCCACTCCTGTCGTTTGCGCTGTTAAGCACTCTTTATCAGTAGTATCCATCTGTTTATTAAAACTACCCGCTCAAACTGTGCAACTTTGACTCTTGTCTTGTTTAGTCAGGCAAGGATATTTACACTGGAAACCCCTTGCGCAGCACTTGGTACCGTGCTGCCCGTTGCCTTTCTCACCATACATGCCCTCAAAACGTGCAGGGTCAGTACGATTAGCCTAAACTGCAATATGATATTTGACAACACATTGGCGAGAGTACTTCTCGTTGAATAAAAAGAAATGACACCACGCTGTTTTGCTATAGGTATCCATGAATAAAAATTCTTCTCGATATTGTGTTTATTATATGTGTTCTTGCCTGCACGTTCAATATTTTTATGACTAACTAGATGAACTTACAGTTGTGGTAAGCACGTGCATCCTGGGAAAACACCATTTTCAAGATTATGTTAAAAAGAAAACTTAGTTTACGTTTCAAAAGAGGTAAAAGAGTTGCAGTGACATACATTGAGAAACAGTTGGCGAATAATGAAAGCCTCAGTCAAACATTTCAACAAGTCAACATTCTTGTGAAAGCGGTCACAGATGACAAGTTCAGAAAATTAGCTACCCTTGCCCTTGCTCGCCCACCGTTCAACTGACACACGATATAGAGGATGCCTGTTCGTGTTCCCAAAAGCACCCATTTGTAAAAAAGAAATTATGCACCAGTGGACAGCACTTGAAATAAACTGTACATGACACATAAGTATATATCAGGGACACATGAAACCCCAAAAACACTAGACAGCTGAGAAGTGTTGGAAGTAACGGTAGCAATGCTGGAAAAATAGGCAGTGAGTAATCACTGCAGTGAAATCGCCATAATGAAACTTTTTACAATTGTTATTCACAAAGTAAAAACCATTTCCTCATCTTTCAATATTTGCAAGTCAGACTGCAGGATTTACATGCACAGAAATATATGCTACTTCTCCGCGAAAGTACTCAAGTGATTGTTGTGTCTCAGCAGTCATCTGCTTGACGGAAAACGCAGATAACAATGTCGGCGAATATTGTTGCTCTCGCGTATTGTGAGGCGCACACTGTTATTACATTTTTGCAAGCAAAAAAAAAACACTGGCTCTTCTAGTTTGCGGGGATCTGTGCCTACTTCATGGAACAACTGTGAAGAATGAAACAAGTGCAAGAACACGGCGTTGAGACTTTAAAATGCCTGCACAAATGTGTAACACAAACAGTGGATTGTGACGCTAAGCATCCAGACCAACCAAACTGTTCAAGTGGACTGTATATTGCAATAGATTGACGACTAACAGTTAGTGGTCTGTAAGACAAGGTTCCCCTTGTTGGCCTCACTACAATTTATTTATTTTTTATTTACAGTACTTTACAGAGCCCTCGAGGGGCATTGTGTAAGGGGGGCGGTACAGATAGTATGTTAGAAAAATACATATACGTAATATCTACACATACATAGGCAAATAATGAATATAATAGAAAATGCAGTTCTACTTATGAACATGTAAGCAAAACACAAACTAGAAAAGTGAGTTACAGTATGGGAAGGTGAAATACAAAGAAAAACTATTATGACAGTAACTACAACCTAGCAATAGTGCAAAAACATCGGCAACTGTCCTATGAACGCTGATGATTACGCAGATGCGATGGAGCAGTTTTTGGTGCATAAGTATTTTTTAAGAGCATGATAAAACTTTGTGTGGTCTTGTTCTGACGCAAGATCATATGGCAAATCATTCCACAATCGAATAGCTCGTTGAAGAGCTGACTGGTTGAAAGCGTTAGTATAGCCGTACATGCGTGATAAGCTAAAGGTGTTATGTAGTCTGCTCGATGTTCGATGTGCTAGATTAAGGTGAACAGATGGCATCATGCTGGTGTGGATGAGTTTGTGAAATAGTGATAAAAGTGAGATGTCACGGCGAATTTTCAGTGGCTCGAGTGCAAGGCTCTGTTTAATCTGTGTTACGTTGGATGGGCAGCTGTGATTACGCGCTATGAATCGACTAGCTCTGTTCTGTATACATTCTAACTTATCTATGAGGTATTGTTGATATGGTGACCGAATGGAGGATGCGAAGTCCAGTTGAGGATGGATTAGAGCAAGATAAGCCAGTTTGCGCACATCCGAGGAAGCTCTGTATAGATTTCGGCACAAAAAACCTAATGATCTTGATGAGTTGGCACAGATAGAAGTGATATGTGTGGACCACGAAAGTGTAGAAGTTAAGTTTATGCCTAGGTATTTGTAATGATTAGCGCGTTCTACAATGCTATTATCAATTTTGTATTGGCTATTAAAGTTATCACGTTTGCGACTAAAGGTGATTAGTTTGCATTCGGAAACATTAAGTGTCATCTGCCATGTTTTGCGCCACTCAATTATATGCTCGAGGTCTGTTTGAAGAGTTAGATGATCGCTATTGTTTCGGATGGGACGATAGATAATGCTGTCATCGGCAAATATACGCATACATGAGGATGAGTTGTCAGGCAGGTCGTTAATGTAGATGAGGAAAACTAAGGGACCAAGAACACTGCCCCATGGTACACCAGAGGAAACGTAACAGAGTGATGAAGAGTGATTGTTGGCGATAGTGAATTGTTGGCGGTTAGTTAGGAAGTTTCTGAGCCATGTTAGCGTGAGTGAATCAAGTTTTAGTGATGACAGTTTGAATATCAAGTGACAATGAGCAACACGATCGAATGCCTTTGCAAAACCAAGAAATAAACAATCTGTCTGTAGATTTCTGTTCATGTTAGAATGTAGGTCGGTGGTGAACTCAAAAAGTTGAGTTTCGCAAGAACGACCCTTTTGGAACCCGTGCTGGTTTGAGAAAAAGAAATTGTTAGATTCTAGATGCGCATAAATGTTAGAAGCTATGATATGCTCAAGCATCTTGCAACATATGCACGTCAAGGAAATGGGGCGATAATTTCCGGGTGAACTTTTACTACCACTTTTATGAACTGGCACTACCTTCGCTATCTTCCAGTCAGAAAGCAACATTCCTGTAGTGAGCGACTGCCAAAAAATGTGAAACAGGATATTGGCAGACACATAAACAGTGTTCTTTAATATTTTTGAATTTATATCGTCAATACCAGAAGATGATGACATCTTCAGATTTTCAATAATTTTAACTATGCCTTCAATTGTGATATCTATAGGTGACATGAATGAGTAATCGCGTTCAACAATTTCTGGAAGATCGGCATGCTCGCTAGTAAACACAGATGAAAAGAATGAATTGAAGACATGAGGACAATCAGTGTCGGCAAAAGGAGTGTTATTTCCATCGTGTAATGAAATGAAGTTATCGTCCCGATCAGGACTTATTACTTTCCAGATTTTTTTCGGATTAGATTTTAGGAGTGAAGGCAAATCCTGGGAATAGTATTTATTTTTCGCAGTTGTAATTTCGTGGCAATATTTCTTTAGGCATTCCTCGTATCTATCCCAAGACGTGTGTGAACGTGAATTTTTTGCAGACCGATAAAGCCGCTTCTTTTTGTTTCTAATTCTGCGCAGAGACTTGGCGAACAATCAATTAGTTTTATCAGTCGTAATCGTTATCAACGGCATGTGTTTTTCTATTAGGGCTGAAATCGCATTCTTGAAGAGAACCCAGTTTTCCTCAACTGAGCGACTGTAAAAGGAAGGCAGCACATTGTCAAGGAAAGACTCAAGTTTCCTGTTAATGGCATCGTAATCGGCTTTATTATAATCTCTAATTTTCTGTGATTCGATTCCTGCAAAAGGTGGCAAGATAGAAAGATCAACTTGCAGCATTTTGTGGTCACTAAAGCCATTCAAATAGTTTATGTGGTCTATAGTTTCAGGTGCAGTTGTAAGAACGAGGTCAAGTGTATTTGAACCGCGAGTTGAGTGAGTGATAACCTGAGCCAAATCAAAGTCTAAAGTTAAGTTAATGAAGTCAGTTGAGTACTTACAAGAAGATGACAGCTGCTCCCAGTCAATCAATAAATGGTAGATTGAAATCACCGAATAAATGAACGATGTGATGGAGGCGGAAATGTTGTAGGCCCGTGTGCTCAGATTTGGGTGCACGTTAAAGAACCCCAGGTGGTCTAAATTTCTGCAGCCCTCCACTACGGCGTCTCTCATAATAATATAGTGGTTTTGGGACGTTAAACCCCACATATCAATCAATCAATCAATCAATCAATCAAATAAACGATGTGAGCCTCACAGATTTTGATGGCAGAAGTAATGCTGCTGCGCAACTATTCTAAGAAAGAATGATGACAATCGGGAGGACGATAACAGCTGCCGAGCAACATCCTTGTGGAATGAATTGTGCAAACTACCCCTATAATTTCAATCTTATAATGGGAAGCGACGACAGAAGGCGTGATGGTTTTTTTAACAGCGATAAGAACACCACCACTCCTGTCTGGACGATCGCTTCGATAGGCGTTGTATCTGTTAGCATGCGTAAAAATCTCATTGTCAGTGGTTTCAGCGTTAAGTCATGTCTCAGTGAAGACAAGAATATCAGAAAAGCTATCATCGATATAAGATGACACTATTTCACGTTCGGATAAGATGCTTCTAATATTAGTGAATGATACTGTTAGTGATAGAGGAGTGCAAGCCTTATGCAGCTCCGGCTTTCTAAACGTTTGTACGTTTCCTTCTAGCAATCTGCCTGAGCGTATAACTGACTTAGAGACGGCGTCATAGACGTAAATAACGTTTTCGATGCGCAGCTTGTCCACTACAAGCCTAAATGGTTCATTTTGAGTTCTGGCAAATTCTATTAGCTTTTTGCGGGTCTGTCGCGTTGCCAATGAAAAATCTTCGCGTATTGAAAACGTAGTGCCTTTCAGATTTCGGGCACGCGACAAGATTTGGTCCTTATCTTTGAAAAAGGTAAGTTTGGCAATGATTGGTCGACACTTTTCTTTATCATGTTTAGCCAATCTATGAACCCTTTCAAACTGAGTACCAGTGAGTGTAAGCTGCAAATTTTCAGAACAAAACTTAATACTTCTTTGTTCAGAAGCTGCCCAATCCTCATTAGCATTGTCTTCCAAACCGAAAAAGAGTAAGTTGGATCGACGCATCCTATTTTCCGCTTCATCACATTGTGAAGATATTGATGTAAGTTGATCCGTAAATCCTCGCAATGTGTCTGCAGGTGTGGCCTTAGAACTCATATCTGCCGAAGACTGTGCCTCTTCAAGTGATACCACTTTTGTACTTAGGCGCTTAATCTCATGTACAGTTGACTTCAGCTTTTCAGACATATCGCGAAAAGCTGGTTCGGTACTGTCCTTAGCCGCAATTCCGGTGGCCTGAACCTTTTCTAACGCATCGACCTTTAGCCTTAGTTGCTTCATTTCGTCGAGGACTGTATTATGTTGCGTTACCAAAGCAGCGTAATTATCTTTGAGTTCCCGTACAGTTTCCAGTGCCTGGGTGAATGCGTCAGCCTCCGCCTTTGAAATAGGCCCTGAATTTACCTCAACGTCACCCGCAAGCAACAACAAAAGGTCGGACGAAGTACAACATGCAAAAGACAGACAAAATGACACCCGTTTCACTATATCACTACACTCTGGTGGGCACGACACCGCGAGAAGACAATAATTGCTGCTTTTTAGTCTGGTAGCATGATTGAGATAACTGACCTGCAAAAACATGGGTCGTAAACGAGACATTCTCGATGCGGTGTCGAGCCCAAAGTGCGAGGCAGCAGACTGGCATTCATATCCCGTGGCGCGCACTTCCACCGTCGCTGTTGTCGATTTCCGTTGCCAGACGATGTAGCTTGTAGAACCCAGATTTGGCATTGGTCGATTTCGAGGCGGCTCTTTCAGCTCGAGTGAAACGGTAGTTAGTCAGCCAGAGCCAATCCCGTCGAGACACAAGGGCCAGGTGGCTGTAGTAGACGTTGGCTTCTCGCTGAAGTGGACCGTTTTATTCACACCTAGCAGGAATGAAGGCTCGTCGAAAGATGGTGGATCAGCTGCAGATCGGGAATTGCCGGGCAGACCAGAACAGAACGCCCAGGTGAGAGCACCCTGCAAAAATATGAATCGTAAACGAGACATTCTCGATGCGGTGTCGAGCCCAAAGTGCGAGGCAGCAGACTGGCATTTATATCCCGTGGCGCGCACTTCCACCGTCACTGTTGTCGATTTTCGTTGCCAGACGATGTAGCCTGTAGAACCCAGATTTGGCATTGGTCGATTTCGAGGCGGCTCTTTCAGCTCGAGTGAAACGGTAGTTAGTCGGCCAGAGCCAATCCCGTCAAGACACAAGGGCCAGGTGGCTGTAGTAGACGTTGGCTTCTCGCTGAAGTGGACCGTTTTATTCACACCTAGCAGGAATGAAGGCTCGAAAAGATGGTGGATCAGCTGCAGATCGGGAATTGCCGGGCAGACCAGAACAGAACGCCCAGGTGAGAGCACCCTGCAAAAACATGGGTCGTAAACGAGACGTTCTCGATGCGGTGTCGAGCCCAAAGTGCGAGGAAGCAGACTGGCATTCATATCCCGTGGCGCGCACTTCCACCGTCGCTGTTGTCGATTTCCGTTGCCAGACTATGTAGCCTGTAGAACCCAGATTTGGCATTGGTCGATTTCGAGGCGGCTCTTTCAGCTCGACTGAAACGGTAGTTAGTCGGCCAGAGCCGATCCCGTCGAGACACAAGGAGGGCCAGGTGGCTGTAGTAGACGTTGGTTTCTCGCTGAAGTGGACCGTTTTATTCACACCTAGCAGGAATGAAGGCTCGTCGAAAGATGGTGGATCAGCTGCAGATCGGGAATTGCCGGGCAGACCAGAACAAAACGCCCAGGTGAGAGCACCCTGCAAAAATATGGGTCGTAAACGAGACATTCTCGATGCGGTGTCGAGCCCAAAGTGCGAGGCAGCAGACTGGCATTTATATCCCGTGGCGCGCACTTCCACCGTCACTGTTGTCGATTTCCGTTGCCAGACGATGTAGCCTGTAGAACCAAGATTTGGCATTGGTCGATTTCGAGGCGGCTCTTTCAGCTCGAGTGAAACGGTAGTTAGTCGGCCAGAACCAATCCCGTCGAGACACAAGGGCCAGGTGGCTGTAGTAGACGTTGGCTTCTCGCTGAAGTGGACCATTTTATTCACACCTAGCAGGAATGAAGGCTCGTCGAAAGATGGTGGATCAGCTGCAGATCGGGAATTGCCGGGCAGACCAGAACAGAACGCCCAGGTGAGAGCACCCTGCAAAAACAGGGGTCGTAAACGAGACATTCTCGATGCGGTGTCGAGCCCAAAGTGCGAGGCAGCAGACTGGCATTTATAATCCCGGGGCGCGCACTTCCACCGTCACTCTTGTCTATTTCCGTTGCCAGACGATGTAGCCTGTAGAACCCAGATTTGGCATTGGTCGATTTCGAGGCGGCTCTTTCAGCTCGAGTGAAACGGTAGTTATTCGGCCAGAACCAATCCCGTCGAGACACAAGGGCCAGGTGGCTGTAGTAGACGTTGGCTTCTCGCTGAAGTGGACCGTTTTATTCACACCTAGCAGGAATGAAGGCTCGTCGAAAGATGGTGGATCAGCTGCAGATCGGGAATTGCCGGGCAGACCAGAACAGAACGCCCAGGTGAGAGCACCCTGCAAAAACATGGGTCGTAAACGAGACATTCTCGATGCGGTGTCGAACCCAAAGTGCGAGCCAGCAGACTGGCATTCATATCCCGTGGCGCGCACTTCCACCGTCGCTGTTGTCGATTTCCGTTGCCAGACGATGTAGCCTGTAGAACCCAGATTTGGCATTGGTCGATTTCGAGGCGGCTCTTTCAGCTCGAGTGAAACGGTAGTTATTCGGCCAGAACCAATCCCGTCGAGACACAAGGGCCAGGTGGCTGTAGTAGACGTTGGCTTCTCGGTGAAGTGGACCGTTTTATTCACACCTAGCAGGAATGAAGGCTCGTCGAAAGATGGTGGATCAGCTGCAGATCGGGAATTGCCGGGCAGACCAGAACAGAACGCCCAGGTGAGAGCACCCTGCAAAAACAGGGGTCGCAAACGAGACATTCTCGATGCGGTGTCGAGCCCAAAGTGCGAGGCAGCAGACGGGCATTTATATCCCGGGGCGCGCACTTCCACCGTCGCTGTTGTCGATTTCCGTTGCCAGACGATGTAGCCTGTAGAACCCAGATTTGGTATTGGTTGATTTCGAGGTGGCTCTTTCAGATCGAGTGAAACGGTAGTTAGTCGGCCAGAGCCAATCCCGTCGAGACACAAGGGCCAGGTGGCTGTAGTAGACGTTGGCTTCTCGCTGAAGTGGACCGTTTTATTCACACCTAGCAGAAATGAAGGCTCGTCGAAAGATGGTGGATCAGCTGCAGATCGGGAGTTGCCGGGCAGACCAGAACAGAACGCCTAGGTGAGAGCACCCTGCAAAAACATGGGTCGTAAACGAGACATTCTCGATGCGGTGTCGAGCCCGAAGTGCGAGGCAGCAGACTGGCATTTATATCCCGTGGCGCGCACTTCCACCGTCCCTGTTGTCGACACTGTCGAAATTTGGGCTTGTTGGTGCATTGTGACGACAAAAAATAGCGCAAAGAAACGCGGACACAAGACGAGGACACACGGCACAGGCGCTAACTTCCAACATAATAATGTTATTATGTTGGAAGTTAGCACCTGTGCCGTGTGTCCTCGTCTTGTGTCCCCGTTTCTTTGCGCTATTTTTTGTCGTCGCTGTTGTCGATTTCCGTTGCCAGACGAAGTAGCCTGTAGCACCCAGATTTGGCATTGGTCGCTCTCGAGGCGGCTCTTTCAGCTCGAGTGAAACGGTAGTTAGTCGGCCAGAGCCAATCCCGTCGAGACACAAGGGCCAGGTGGCTGTAGTAGACGTTGGCTTCTCGCTGAATTGGACCGTTTTATTCACACCCAGCAGGAATGAAGGCTCGTCGAAAGATGATGGATCAGCTGCAGATCGGGAATTGCCGGGTAGACCAGAACAGATCGCCCAGGTGAAAGCAACCTGCAAAAACATGGGTCGTAAACGAGACATTCTCGATGCAGTGTCGAGCCCTTATAAGTATTATTTCCTCTTCTTTCACTTGAAACAGCGGCTCAGGGTACAATTTTAAGACAGTGAGAAATTCAAGCTGACCGTTGGAAAAAGGTTCAATTACCAGGTTGCGATCTTTTATGCAGATTGACTAAATAAACTACTGCGACGGTACAAAAAATACTATGAAGCCAGCAGTCATTCTGTTGAAAAGTGAAGTAGGTTTTCGCTAAACTAAGCTAACCAGTAACAACTTTTGCTCGTGAATATTTACTTGCTTGGAACCAAATGACCCTTACTTTTTGAATGTCTCTCATAGTTTTTATGCTTTGCATTCACAGATTAATAAATGAGTAGTTTATTCCATTTTGTTGTGCCAATGGTGCATAGTCATCAAATACACTGTTCAAACGATGGATGACGGCAAAAGTTTAATTCACATTTTCATTCTTCACTACTTCCTAACTGCCTGCCTCACTATAACACAGATATCATACAAAAGTAGTCCTTGTGGCTACATAGTACACAGCTATATCAAAGAAATAGCTGTTAGTACACATTCGAATCATCAACATGTACAAACACTGGCCAACACTGGTTATGCCTACTCAGTGCACTCAGTAATTGTTGGGTTTAAAATGAACATACCTTTAAAATTGCCTTGCCATGTGTCAGGTCTTTTACATAAAACAAATATTAGTACACTAAAAGGTCGTTATTTAAACTCGGTTAAGTAAAAGATCACAGCCCTGTGTATTCCTATGGGGGAAGTCTCTGAATATTTTCAACAACTTGGTATCCACAACGGTTAATTAAAGCCAGAGGTCCCTTGATTTCGTTGCTGCTCGCAAAAGTCTGTCCAGAGTTATCAGAACATTTTGTAAAATTAAACAAAACTAAATTAACTAGAGGTAGAAAACAACCGAACAACAGCATTTCTTAGTAGATAAATTTTCAGATGACCTTGGACAAGCTACGAATGATGGTCGCGGAGTCACAGTAGAAGACATGCAAGCCAATGCCAATTACTGATTACTTCTCATTTTGATTGCGTTAACGCTGTCATGTAAACAAACATGTTTCGAAGCACAAATATCGACATACGTTTCAACACTAAGCCTCACTGCTTGCGTGCATGTCGGTGCTTGTTTTTGGCGTATCATCATGATCACCATCAGCCTAATTACTATCACTGGAGAGCAAAGCCCTCTCTCATTATCCGCCAATCAACTTGGTCATGCGCTTTCTGCTGCCACGTTGTACCTGCGAACGTTTTAATCTCATCCGCTTACCTGACTTTGTCTCCCATTCATGCATTTCTCCCATTCGTGCTTCTATTGAAATCTGGTCACTTAACTTAATGACCAGCGGTTATCCTGCCTACATGCTACTTGCCTGGCCCATGTCCATTTCTTCTTTTTAATTTAGCTAGGATATCTATAACTTCAGTTTGTTCCCTGACCCACTCTGCTCTCTTTTTTCTCGGAAGGTTACACCTACAATTTTTACTTCTATTGCTTGCTGCGTCGTCCCCAGTTTAATATGAACCCTATTTGTAAGCCTCCAAGTTTCTGCTCTGTAGGTAAGTACCGGCAAGATGCAGTTGTTATATACCTTCCTCTTGAAGCCAAGTGACAGATTATCATTCATGATTTGAGAATGCTTGCCGAGTGTGATCCACCTCTTGCTTATTCTTCTAGCTATTTCACTCTCATAGTTCGACTCCGCTGTTGCTGCCTCTGCAAGATATAGTTCCCGTAATGAAGGGATGAGTTCTTGCACAGTTTCTTCGTTTACAACTTAGGCAGTGTCACTCCCAACATGCACGCGGTATCAGTAATTTTATTTCAGCAGTACTGTAGCTGTACGTACCACTGCGTTGCAACAGCCTCTACATCCACAGCAATCTATGCCCAATGTGAAAAAGAATTGCTGCTAAATATGCACTAGTACAAGCCCATTTGTTACCTAGCTGTAAGTGACACTCTATGCAAAGTTTGGCACGTAGAGTAAAGTACAGTATGTGCACCCCATCACATGCACTGTCCCAGAAATTTGAAGCCCGCACATTTCTTGTTAACTTAGTAATTCATAAAACAAGCAACAACAATCTGTCCACCCAATTTCGTACAGCTTGAACATACTGTGCATACTGCTTTCCAGTATAAGGCTTCCATTTGTCCCACTCGTATATTAGTGGCACATGGGTTGTCACTATGGACACCGTTGAGCTTCTTACGACTTGATGTAGGGAGCTTGGAAATCAATGGTTTCTATTTTGTCCAGTTTTCTAAGGAGAAGAAAAAAACAGAGTCATAAGAAGGGTAATACAGGAATGGTACAACAAAAAGGCTCTATAAATAACGTGTCTGCAACCATACTTTGCGAGAATTTTTGCCCATGAGCTTGCTTTCAGTGATGACACATGCTCCGCTAACTTGAGGTAGGATCAGAGCGATGAAGCATCCAAACGTATACGGATATGAGCCGTTCCTTGGAGGCTGCGGTTAGGTTGTAAGACAAAAAAAGTTTTCGTAGAAGCGTGAACGGATGTGTAATGCATGACTAAGAAGAATGTATATAGGAACACTGCATATAAAGAAGGTTGCATGGATGTAACATTATAATTTTGCGAATTTGTCTTGTGGATGTCATTTCAATGATTTTGTTCTAGTGATGTTCTTCAGAGGACAAAGCTAAGTGATTGCCCAACTGGGTGGAATATATGGTTCATGCAAATGTAATATGCCTAATTGTAAACTTACGAAAAGTGTACAAAGGCTTATATGTACTAGAGGTCCACTTGGCTCTACCATTCGTTGTATTTTTGAGCACATATTGCATCAGACTTATTTTGAGCAGAAACAGGTTGGGCTTATGCTCTGGCAATGTTATCTGTGTTACAGTAAAGATATTTTCAGCGAATGTGGCAACGAAGTAAACAATCTCAAACATTCACAGGGTGTGCATCTCATTAGCTGTACAAATTGAAAAGTCTTCTGAAATGACAAAAACTGTAGCGCATGCAATAGAAAGGGGCCATGTTTAGATGAAAAACAGCGCATTTTCAATCACCGGAGAGCACGCCCACAATGTGCATGATTATTCAGTCTTCGTAGGCAGTCTCCGAGCGATTTGCTAGCGTTAAATTTCCACGCTGGAGCGGCATGCGCAGCCCGACGGCGATGAAGCACAGCAGCCGACATGGTTCACAGGTTTTAGGCACGTTCACTTAGTCGTAGTGGCACGTAAAGTTTGACACACAAGCTCGCATTGACATATAAAAGCTGAATTAAAACGGAGCTTCGTAATACCGATTGATAAAAAGTACCGTGGCTAACCGCGGTACATTTTAAACAAATTAACTGACAGAAACGCAATGGATGCCAAAGGGCTGCTGCTTTTCGAGCATCAGCATAATATCAATACTTGAACTCCGTCACCGCTCTTGTATTAAGAGTAAAGGTAATGCAAACATATTTCCTTCAATTTTTATGAAAAACGACGTGGTGACTACTCTCTAACGGTCTTTTGATACATCCTGAAATAAAAATTTTAGCCACGTTGAGCGCCCCTAAAAGAAAAAATGCACACTCACTTATCTGAACATTAAATGAGGAGCTAGTAGTTCCACTGTACGTGCACATGACGAAACTCGCCATGGTCCAATTTTTCGCCCTCTACGGCCATCTTTGGAACTTGAGGGTTTCAGGGGCCTGGTCTGGCAGCGCAAGCGCCTTTCGTTTGCGGCATGCTTGCGGCGGGCGTTGTCTTGTCTCGCTTGTGCCTCAAGGTGTGATGCAACGATGTCGAGCCATCCGATCCACAGAATGTGATTACAAAGTACCTCCCATGGTTACACCATCATGAGGACGGCTACTCTCACTGCTATTCTTAAGACAGACAATAAGGTTAAAGCACCCCTGACAGCGAAAGTTTTGTTTGCGGTATTTTTACAGTGATGTGTAGCATGGCGTATGGTAATGCTGGAGTTTCATTGCAAATGCTCTAACGCATCGTGTTATTTATGCTAGCGTCGGTAATTCCGAACGACATTGCGTCAGTTCGAAACGCCCGTCTAAATACCATAAGTAACTACTGCCCCACAGCGAGACAGCGCCTTAGATTACGTGCGCTCAAGCACGGCAAGACTGCAGGAGCTGCATGCGCACTTGCCGCCCCTCTAGTACCCTTATAGTCCGGCTGTGGCTCAAGCTTCCGTGACGCTGTACGCGCTGTTTTCAACTATAGGAAGCCAAAGCAACGCATGGTGGCACGGCGATGAATGGATGGTTGCATGTATATGACTGTACCCTTTAGATCGGGTGGTGGCTAGCACCACCAAGCCGTAATACTTAATGAACCAAAAACTAGATTATTTTTTTCGCTAAATAGTGAGGTCGAGGATTCGTACTTTGCAGTGAAGGGTTTAATTTTAACCCGTGCCTTGACTTTAGCAACCAATCAGATAACCTCCTTCTAGTTAATTCTACCCGCTTGAAGTCTATTTTGCCCTCACTGTACCTGAACCACAGTGCTTTGAAAAACTCTGCGCCATCATCCTGAACTATAGGGTGAAGCCCTTTACAGAACATTATCAAGTGTTCCACAGTTTCTTCTTCCTCTCCACACGCACTGAATACTATGTCTACCCCTTCCTATTTGGCCCTATATGTCTTGGTTCGCAATACTCCCGTCCTGGCCTCCAACAGTAGAGAACTACCCCGAGTATTATCATAGATCCTTTCCTTGGCGATTTCCTGCTTAAAAGCTCGATAGATCTCTAGTGCGGACTTCTTAATCATGCCAATTCTCCACATATCGGTCTCGACTTCCTTCACCTTCTTAACCGATAATATTTTTTTGGTTTGGCCCCCTGCTTTTTTCCAAGTATTTAGCAGTCAATTTTCTGGTTCGCTTCCGCCATTTTGTATCGACATTATTCATGTACAAGTAGCTGAAAACCTTCCTAGCGTAACGCTCCTCTCCCATTTCTCTCAATCGCTTCTCAAATTTTATCTTGTTGCAAGCTTTTCTGCCCTCAAATGATGTCCATCCCATATCACCTTATACTCCCTGATTTGGTGTATTCCCGTAAGCTCCTAAGGCAAGCCTACCTATTCCACGTTGCTTAATTTCTAATGTTGCTTGAACTTCTGATCTCATGCACAAGACTGCTTTGCTGAACGTCAGACCAGGAACCATGACCCCTTTCCATATTCCTCTCACAACATATCATACCTATTGTAATTCCACAGTGCCCTGTTTTTCATTACCACTGCATTCCTGTTACCTTTAGTCGACACGTATATTTCGTGTTCCCTTAGGTACTTGGCCCCATTGCTTATCCATACGCCCAGATATTTGTATTTATCTTTTATCTCTAGCGTGACCTCCTGTATTCTAAGCTCACTACCTTCATTGTCTCCGGACAGGCAGTGCCATCTTTGGTAGAAAAGTAGAAACCGGGGATGTAGATGGCGCGTTTACCTTCGCTGCAATGCGCTGCCACTCACGTGCTCACGCAGAGAGCGCGCGCTGCATTTGAGTCACCTCACAGTGCACAGCCTGCAGTGCGGTCTCACAAAGGTCTATGAGCTGGACAAGCACTTCCGAAAAGCGAATAGAACCAAAGTAGTAAAGCTCGTTAGTCAAATTTATGATGTGGAGCAGACGACGGAAGACGAGGGCACTCGAGTCACTGCGAAATGCATTTCTCAGGTCCTCTGTGGCAATACCGTGTAGTACGTATGCCTCGAGGTAAGTCTCTTTCTGTCGACATAAAGCCGTGTACTCTATAGATGTGCGGTGTTGATGTTTATGGAAAGCATATAATTGTTGTTTTGATGTGGTATCTTGTAGCATCTGTGTAGTGCATCTGTAAACGCCAAACGTTTGCGGCGTGCTGAAAAAAATAAATAAAAACTAAAGTTATAGGGTCATGGCATTAAAATGTCCTTGAAGTTTTAGAGTCATGCCCTCCGAGCCGCGCATGACCCGCTTACGTCGCCGCGAAGCATCAAGATAAGTTTAACCACAGCCAGTCAAGTTGAAGTCCTCGCCTTTTTTTTCGGCTCTAGTGTCTTGCTTGCTCTATCTTTCGCGAACGCGGCTGTGTTTGCCGGCTGTGACTTGCTTGGAAACTGCTACAGCTTTACAGGTGGAGGGCGTCCCTTGGTGTTGTCTGCCTTGTTGTGGCAGCCCACAACAGAATACTTCTGACCTCTGTGGCACTTCCGTTGGGCCGCTTCGCACAGCGAGCGTCTCGTTTTAGCGCGCCAAGCTGACGGCACGGCGCCCATGTTCGCCGCACCGACTGCAGAACGCGTTTCGCGCATGTCGCACGCGCTCCCGTTTCGGCGAAACACACTCACTCGCCTGCGATCTCTCCCGCGTCTCTCCTCAAGTGTTCCGGAGCTCGCCGCCAGTGCCAGGCGTGGCTTTGTCATAGCTCCGCAAACTTGAGCTTCGGTTCATATAGGGGGACCCGTGGGTGGTGAAGATTGAAACGATGTGGTAGATATTTATTTATTTATTTAAGACATACTGCAGTCCGAAGACCAAACAGGTGGGCAGGGATTAATTACATAGAAAACATCAATCCGCATGGTAAATTGGTACACAATTCTGAAAAAAGTCCAACAAGTGTAAAAAAAAAGATAGCAGTACACAAAGAAACATAGCGGCACAGTGAATGTTTAAACTATTGCAGAAAGTACACGCTTTCAAAATCCGACACATCACGCACCGAAAACACATCAACAGGCAATCTATTCCACTGCTCGACTGTGTGGGGAAAGAAGGAGTGCTTATAAAGATTAGTGCGTGCAAAAATTGGAGTTAGATTGTGCTCATGGGTGCTTCGAGTTGAACGAGATAAGCGGGGCTGAATATAATGTCCTGGATTAATATTGAATTGTTGGGAATTAAGCAAAAACAGAAATCTTAGACGCGCAACCTGCCTCCTGCGTTCCAGGGTCATTATATTGTTGTTTTCCATGAGAAGCGATGGAGAAGCTCGGCTATGATAGCTGTTAAAGATGAACCGGACTGCCTTTCTTTGCACCATTTCTAATTTGTGAATGTCTTTTTTAAGGAATGGGTCCCATGCTGCGCTTGCGTACTCGAGTTGCGGCCTAACAATGGAATTATAAGCTAGCAATTTAACACGTGGAGGAGCGGCTTTTAGTTTGTGCCTGAGGAACCCGAGTTTTCTGGAGGCCGATGCGCAAATTTTGTTAATGTGACTGGACCAAGTTAGTCGGCTTGTTATAGTAACTCCTAGATATTTATATTCGTCTACTTGTTTCAGCGTGTGGTTATTGAGCCTGTAGGAGGACGTGAATGCATTTTTTGTTAGTTACCTGGAGCAATACAGATTTGTCACAGTTCAGTTCCATGGACCATTTTTCACACCAATCAGAGACAGCATCAAGGTTACATTGCAGGTTACTTTGGTCACTTGAGGACGAAATTCGTTTAAAGAGTACACAGTCGTCCGCAAACAAATTTAAACCAATCGACGATGCGTCGATAACGTCAGAAATATCATTGATATAAATTAAAAAGAGTACGGGTCCCAGCACGTTGCCCTGAGGAACACCGGAAGTTACAGGGAGAGTATCGGAAAAACAGCTACTGATTTTAACAAACTGCTTGCGGTTAGACAGATAGCACTGGATGCATTTTATGAGTGTTATTGGTAAGCCAATTTTTTGAAGCTTTAGGATTAGTTTACTGTGAGGAACGCGGTCTAATGCTTTGCTGAAATCTAAAAAAATGACGTCGATTTGTTCAGCCTTATCGAGTGAAGACGCAAGTTCATGAATAGTGGTTACTAACTGGGTAAGCGTAGATAAGCGTCTTCTGAACCCGTGCTGACTAGGCGTTAGAATATTGTTGGCTTCTAAAAACGAGACAATAAAATCTGATACTACATGTTCGAAGAGTTTACAGATGCTAGAAGTCAGGGAGATAGGGTGGTAATTGTTTGCAAAGAGGCGGTCCCCTTTTTTGATGATTGGTACGACTTTCAGCGTTTCCCCCTCAAAAAAAAGGAAAAACATTCCCGACTGAACCACCTTGACAGCCTGAACCACCTTGACACCAGCCCGACATTCTAGCGGGAGGGATGACGAGCAGTATAGTCCTCACCGAGTGCCCGTCGTAGTATTGTGCGTGCCCCGCAAATGTTCAAGCACTGCGCTGTGCTGCCTAACGGGCTGCAGAAATTAGACGCCTTCTTCTCCTAACCACTACTACCAAATGTTCTATGATGCCAAGAATACTCGCTTGACATTTGCAACATCTTGATTTTCGCCATAATAGCGAAAACGTTGATTACACCTTAATATTCGGACGAGCACGCATTCTTACTTTCAAACCAAAATAAAGTGTTTTATAGTCAACGCTTGTTACTAATAATCGGTCAGAAGTACCCTCGCATGGAGGACTCAAACAACACCAGCATTTCGATTTTTGAATTTGGCATCAGAGGTCCTTTGAGCTCTTTGAGAGATCCTTGGCTGGCTTCAATGAGAGGTTTGTTGTGCGAATATCAAGAGACCTGAACAACTCATTGAAGTGTTAGGATGTATCGATCGCTTCGAATAATGTGTCGCTATACGCTTTAATTTAGCATTCAAAACTCAGTTGTCATTTCAACCATGCAGGAACTCAACCCGGCAGGACCACAAGTTTTCAGTTAGGGTTAGTGCAACTCTAGAGAGAGAAAGAGAGAGAGAGATAAATAGAGAGGAAAGGCAGGGAGGTTAACCAAGCTTGGCTCGGTTGGCTACCCTACACTTGGGGTGGGGAAAGGGAGAATAACAGAAAGGAAAGTTATAGAAAAGAAGAGGAGTAAAAAAGAGAATGATGAATAGTCAGCTCGAGACTGCACAGCATGGTGTCACACTGTTATTTCACAAGCGGTCGTGAAGTCTGGTGGTCCTTAAGAAGTGCAAGAGGGCTTTTGTGGCTTTGCATGTATAGGAGACCGTTGATTATTTCGTGCCTAAGATCTGGTTGTCATTGTTCTAGTTACCACTTCAGAGTTTTTCTGGCACCGATTTATTTTAATTTGAGTGGAGTGTTCCTCTGGTTACCGAGACATTACTTCGGCAATTCCGGTAAACGTAACTGGAAATTGATTTTTACTTTTCGGTTTCAGTCATGAATAAATGCACACATGCAAGCAAATTGTGAGTTAAAAAAAACGAATGGATCTGACCCTGCGCTCTTTACATAAATGTTTTGAACTCTTAGAATAGTTGCTCTTCGTCGATGGCTTTGCAAACAATGGCCTCCCTTTTTTAACAATGAAAATGCTACCGTGCGCAATACGAGACACTGTGTATCTGCAGTAGGGCTGTATTTCATGTCAGGACATGGCCGTTTGTGCCATCCGTGATCCTGATAGAAGGGTGAACAAGCGTCTAGAGCAACACATAGGCCTGATGTTGAACATTACATATGAGATGCTAATGTTTCACCGCCTAGCTTTTTTGTGTGTTAAAATAAAGTCCCAGGGCCTGACCAAACTGTAGTAAAGCTTTTCGTTGATATTGCTACTGCGTTTTTGAATGCTAGATCAAATCGCATAGACTTGTTTAGGTGTTGATGTCCGCACAGCATACCTTTTCTAGATGCCAGACAAGGACCTGTCAAAATGCTTAAGCTCATCGTCTGACTTCAGGTAAACGTGGGAGTAGCCATCTTCGTGATGATGTAATAATTGAAGGTACTTTTTGATCACATTCTGTCGGTCAGACGGCTCGTGCATCGTTGCACTGTTGCGTCGTACTTCCGGTCACAAGCAGAACACGACAACGCATGCCGCATGCACGCCGCGAACGAACGGCGCTTGCACTGAGAGAGAGGGAGATATGGCAAAAAAAAACAACTAAAAGGGTAACCACTGTGACGCAACAGATTCAGAAAAAAAACGGTGCGTACATCATCGAGGTGAGGCCCCACCCTGCACGAATTTGTAAAGCATGGCTGTGCCGCCTTGCACCAGCTTGCTCGCGCGTCGTATGAACCGTAGTGTCTTGTTGTCCGTGTTCTTTTTTTATTATTGCTATAGCAATTATATGGACACTCTCAGCCGGATTTCTCCGCCGGCGTTGGCGTCGGCACCGATGTCATGCACCGTCTCTCTCTCTCTCTCTCTCTCTCTCTCTCTATATATATATATATATATATATATATATATATATATATATATATATATATATATATATATATATATATATATATATATATATATATATATATATATATATATATATATATACTATCATTACAAATGAAAACGCAAGAAAGAAAAAAATGAAGAAAAAAAAAATCCAGCGTGCAATTGAACGTGGGACCTCCACATCGTGAATTCGAGGCGTTACCCCCTGAGCTACCGAGAGCTACCCCTCCAACATTCAAACGGCACGCTCTTTATACCTACCACTTACCCCTTTTGGTGGGCATCTCAGGGGGGATCTATCGTGTTTTCAGGATTATCGCAAGATGGCGCAAAGAGCGCATGGTGGCTCTCATCTCTCGCGCGTACTTTGGCCTGCGGAGAGGAGGGTAGTGGACAATCTCTCGAGCACCCTTATCTTCCGGTGGAGAGGATCATATGTCTTGGCTGTCTGTCGGCTTGACTAGAACAATTCTGTTGTAGTTACGAGGCGCACAAAAGTCACTTGAATCGTTGATTGATTGATCGCTATGTGGGGTTTAACGTTCCAAAACCACAGTATGATTATGAGAGACGCCGTAGTGCAGGGCCCCAGAAATTTCGACCACCTGGGACTCTTTAACGTTCACCAAAATCTGAGCACACGGGCCTACAACATTTCCGCCTCCATCGGAAATGCAGCCGCCACAGCCGGGATTAGATCCCGTGACCGGCGGGTCAGCGACTGATACTTGGCCACTAGACCACAGCAGAAAGGCCAAAAAAACAATATTAAATTTGATAAAAAGTAGGTACTTCTTTTGTGGAAGATCTTTCCGGCTGCATTAGGCTTACTGCTACATAAGTTTCAGAACTCCGAAAGCTTGTGTTTTAACATTCATGTCTCATAATCAGTTAAACATAATGTTAGTTGCCCTGTCTTCAAGCGACAAATCGAATCATAATGAAGCACCGAATCTAAGTGGACTAATTGAGCGAGAAATTAATGATTATGCTTGAAAATTCTTATTCATACGCTGTGAAGAGGCGATAAGAACAAAAACAAGGTATTTGTAATGTATGCATATATGCTTACGAAGTATCGATGCTGAGGTATGACCGAAAGCCGCGTTATACACGTGTCTCAACATCTTTTTAGTAAGCGTAGAATTCATAAATTCGTGAAAGGAGTACACTCTTATTATACAAGATGACAGCTGGATACATGCCAATAAAGAAGCGAGTTGTGAGTATATTTATTGTGTTTGCGTGAATTGTCCCGAAAGTCTACTGCCATGTATACAGTTTTGTTGAACGCCTCTAACCTTTGATGAGAAGGAATAGGCTAGTATAGTTGGTATATATGTCATGATGATTGCTATATCGCGAACTCAGGATCTAGGAGAGATACGCACACGATCATAAAAAACGAGTGATAGCACTATATATATATATATATATATATATATATATATATATATATATATATATATATATATATATATATATATATATTTATATTGTGAGCGCGACAAGCGAATGACTCGCTGAATAAACCGGTTCCTCACAAATGGTGGACGGTGCTTTTCGTTCCCTGTAGTCCTCTCGCCCGTTCTCGCTGGAGCTCCGCTCGGGTCGTGGCATACAACGGCAGCAATGGTGGCTCAATAAAACCTAGGCCCATCCAACATCGCCGTCCTACTGCAGCCAGTGCCACCCACTCCGCCCAATAACATTCGCCTGCGTGATTTACCTATGTTTTCCGGTCTCCGAGACGATGATGTCGAAGACTGGATCAAGAACTGCGACCTCGTCAGTGATTCGAACAGGTGGGACAATCCACAGAAGTTGCGAAGCGTCCCATTTTACTTGTCCGATGTTGCGACAACTTGGTTCTGGAACCACCACCCGGATCTTCCCGAATGGGACACTTTCTAGCAGCAAATTCGTCAGATATTTGGTGCCCCTACAGTTCACACTGAGGCAGCAAGGAAGCTCGGTGAACGCACGTAGCTGCCGGGTAAATCTTACACTTCTTATATTGAGGATGTCCTTGCACTGTGCAAGCGCGTTAACACCGGCATGTCTCAGAACAACCAAATACGCCACATTATTAAAGGCATTAACACCGTCGCCTTTAACGCCCTCGCCACGCGAAATCCTGCCACCACACAGGACGTGATAACCATCTGTCAGCGACTTGATGAGCTTCAGTCTCTTCGCCTTTGCTACGATGCCGCCGACATTCGTTTGTCTGCACCCCTCGACTTGCGTGCGCTTATTCGCAACATCGTTCGTGAAGAGCTTCACGGGCGCTGCTCTTCCTATGCTAGGGAAATTCCTTTCCCGTCTGAAAAAGATAGCTTGCGAGACCTGATTAATCAAGAGATCGCCTCCGCATCGCGTCCGACGTGTTCCAACGGTCCCTGCATGCGCCAGACGCGCACGTACGCCGAAGTTGCCGCGCTCTCTGCCGCACCCACCGTTTCTGTGCCTACAACAGCAGACCATACGCCTGTGGCTTCGTTATCACCGCCAGTGCCGGCACCACCTTACTACGCACCTCAGTGCCCACCTCGACCAATCTGTTACTACTGCGGCTATCGAGGACATATCGCTCGGTTTTTACGAAGGCGCCAACAAGACGAGCAACGCGGCTACGCTCCTGAAGAACATCGAAGCTTCCGTCCAACCATGAACTGCCTACGACCACCCTCCCGATCGTCCTATTACCGTTCACCGTCTCCTACCTACCATACTGACATGCCTGGGAATTCCCGTACGTCTCGCCACAGGTCGCCTTCGCCAGGTCGCCGTTCAGTGTCGCCTCTGCGGCCCGCCTCCCAATCCACGAACGCCCACGCGCAAAACTCCCCAGTGCAGTTTTAGGAGGGGAAGCTGCATCCACCGGACAGCTAACAATTCCCCCAGAGCGTCCATCGAATTTGGTAGTAGTGTTTGTAGAAGGTGTACGCGTTGAGGCTCTTGTAGACAGTGGTGCTGCCGTTTCGATTATTCGAGCTGATTTTTGTTCCCGCCTTCGAAAAGTCACCACGCTTTATGACGGCCCACCTCTACGTGCGGCGACCAACGCTCTCATTCGTCCACTTGCACAGTGTACCGTTTATGTCTGCATAGAAGGCATTCGTCAACACATTGTTTTCGGCGTATTTCGTGAGTGCACCCACACTCTCATTTTGGGGTGGGATTTCTTGTCTTCTGCGTCCGCTTTCATGTCATGTCATCAGCGCCTCCTACGTCTAAATACCACTGACTCTTCTCCGCTTGTACAAGATGGATGCATGCGCCTTGTCACCACGTCAGATTACGTACTTCGGCCATACATTGAAGAAGTTATAAGTGTTAATTGCACCAACATTGTGGATGGTGACGTACTGATTCTCCCTTACGGCCATACCCTACGTAGGGGCATTGTGATCACACCATGGCTTATTTGATTCTTCGATGGCTCTACGTACCTAACCACCATAAATCAAACGCCCGAGTGTGTACTGCTCCCCTGTGGCTCAACAGTATCTTGCGCGATCGACAGTGAGCCTTTTGCGATTGTTACTCTATCGAACAACAACCACAATGATGTCCCAAAGGTACAATCACTGCCATTCAATGCCCCTGCCACACCTGTGTCGGCCAAAATAAGCACTGATTTAACACCTGATCAAACTGAAGATTTGCTCGCCTTGTTAAATAGACACCGTTTACTATTTGACGTGAACTCGCCCGCCCTCAGCATGACTACCACCGCTACTCACAGCATTCAGACTGACGGCTCTCGTATTGTACATCAGCGTCCATATCACGTGTCTCAGGCAGAATGCAAGATCATCGAGGAAAACGTCTCAGACATGCTACGACGCAACATCACACGTCCTTCCTCGAGTCCCTGGTCATCCCCAGTTGTTCTCGTTCAAAAGAAAGATGGGACAGTGCGTTTCTGCGTCGATTACCATGCGCTAAACAAAATAACGCGCAAGGATGTTTATCCCCTCCCTCGGATCGACGATGCACTGAATTCATTATAGGGCGCAGAGTATTTTTCTATCCTTGACATTAGATCAGGCTACTGGCAGATACCAATGTCGGAGTCTGATGAAGAGAAGACCGCCTTTTCAACGCCAGATGAGTTGTACGAGTTTAATTTGATGCCTTTTGGACTCTGTAATGCGCCCGCCACCTTCGAACGCACGTTTGACGGCGTATTGCGTGGTTTGAAATGGAAAACATGTCTGTGCTATCTCGATGACATAGTAGTGTTTTCATCCACGTTCTCGCAGCATCTACAACGTCTTGACGAAGTCCTCACATGCCTTGCAAAAGCCGGTCTGCAGCTTAACACCAAGAAATGTACATTTGCTAGCAAGACAATCAAGGTTCTCGGCCACCTTGTCAGCAAAGGAGGAATTCGACCTGACCCCAAGAAGCTTGCCGCCGTCCTCTATTTTCCTCGTCCACTACGTCAAAAGGACCTGCGCAGCTTTCTTGGGTTATCTTCTTACTTCCGGCGCTTCATGCGTGGCTTTGCAGAACTTGCGTCTCCGCTCCATCAACTCCTCGCAAGGAACGTCCCCTTCATTTGGCCCGAAGACTGCGAAAGCTCTTTCACGGCATTGAAGCAAGTCCTCACGTCGGATCCGGTACTGTGCCACTTCGATTCCACCGCACCCACCATCATTCACACCGACGCAAGTAGTCATGATCTTGGTGCGGTACTCTTGCAGCGTGACAAAAACTCATGCGAACGCGTCGCTGCTTACGCAAGTCGTGCTCTTACCGCTCCAGAAAAGAACTACACTATCACCAAACAGGAATGCCTTGCTGTTGTTTGGGCAGTGCGAAAACTCCAACCATATCTTCACGGCCGTCATTTTACCGTCATGACCGACCATAACGCCCTATGCTGGCTTTCATCGCTGAAAAACTTATCGGGTCACCTCCGTTGCTGGGCGCTTCGCTTGCAGGAGTATGATTTTGATGTCACCTACAGATATGGGAAGAAGCATCAAGATTCTGATGCTCTATCGCGCTGTCCTTTGCCCAGCGGAAGCTACTCACCATCGATACTCCAAAACTACAGCACCTCTCCAATCGCAGCGCTAAGTTCATCACCTGCCACTTTATCCGTCCTTGTTTCACAACAACGTGTCGACCCATTCTGCCGCACCATTGTTGACCGCTTGACCGGCTCTACTACTCCTCCAAACCCCAGACTCCGTCGACAACTTAAACAATTTAAGCTTGTCGGTGATGCTTTATGTCGCTACACTTACCACATCAATGGCAACAACTGGGTACCCGCCTTACCACGTTCTCTGCAACGTGAAGTTCTGGAAGCCTTTGATGATGCTCCAACCACCGCTCATCTAGGCTATCACAAGACTTACGACAAAATACGAAGTCGTTGTTTTTGGCCTGGCCTCTCTTCAGCCGTCGCTAAGTACGTCGCCTCTTGTGTTCATTGCCAACGGCGAAAACGACCGACAACTGCTCCGGCTGGCTTAATGGAACCTCTTCCTTGTCCTGCCTCGCCTTTTGAAGTCGTTGGAATCGACTTTTATGGCCCTCTTCCTATATCATCCAATGGGAATGGCTGTATTGTCACGGCCGTCGACCACCTTACCCGCTACGCAGAAACAGCTTCTATATACCATCTGGGACTGCCACTGAGATCGCCGATTTCTTTCTTCGCCACATCTTTTTGCATCATGGAGCTCCATGCATTCTCCTGAGTGTTCGTGGCAAAGTCTTTCTCTCTTCCATTGTCGAGCAAGTTTTGCGTGCCTCGAACACTGTTCACAAGATCACTTCTAGCTACCACCCGCAGACCAACGGATTGACCGAACGGTTTCATCGGACCCTATCGTACATGATCGCCATGTACATTTACCCCAACCACACGAACTGGGATGCAATTCTACCCTTCGTGACATTCGCCTATAATATGGCTGCTCAACTCACTACCGGCTTTTCTCCATTTTTTCTCGTCCATGGTCGCTCACCAAGTTTCGCTCTGGATGTTTCTTTCCTTTCGGCCCCTGCATCCTCGACGGCTCCTTTCTCTGAAGAATTCCTATCTCGTCTCGCACACTGCCGTCACCAGGCCCGTGTTAACACCGGCCTTTCTCAAGACACTCGAAAATCTCGCTAGGACTCGTCTCGCCGTGTTGTGAGTTTTTCCCCTGGTGACGAAGTTCTTCTATAGACTCCACTACGCGTCCCCGGCCTGTGCGACAAATTCATCAGTCGCTTCATTGGGCCGTACACGGTAGTCGAACAGACATCTCCTGTCAATTACCGCGCTTCTCCTCTTAGCGCTAAACCTGATCATCGTTGCCGAGGAACAGAGATAGTGCACGTATCTCGTTTAAAGCCTTATGCGCGAAGCATTTCATAATACTGTCAAGCGACCAGGCGGCCACTTTCACCACGCGGGGGAATTAGTGTGACCGCGACAAGCGAATGACTCTTTACTCTCTTTGATATCATCATCACCTGTACATCTTCATCTGAAAACATCATCACCAGCGTGATTTAGCTCGAGCCTGACTGAATAAACCGGTTCCTCACAATATATATATATATATATATATATATATATATATATATATATATATATCATAAGTGGCCCCGCCACGTGCGGGCCACATGATAGCGCTCGTATCTAATTTATCTAAAACCCAGTGACTACTGCTATAAGACGGTGTTCGCGCTGACAGCAACTGGAGAATTGACCACTCTCGACATGTGGGATTCCTACTGCGCGAGCTTCTCTAGGTTACAAGCAAAAACAAGCAAAACGAGGCATTTAAACAGTGTGCTTGTGCTGAACGGCCATGATGTTCCAATGGCGGAGCTTATTTTTTATATAGTTTTGTGCTTGATGTCATCAGCCTGATGGCGTCATCTGTAAGAGTTTTATTGGCTGAATTGTCGATGGGGTCGCAGGAAATTCATGTCGATCGAAAACTTAGGACGGGGTTTCTCCGCGAATAGAACTTACTTGGCTGTCTTTTTTTTTGGGGGGGGGGGGGGGTCATGAACCGCAAGTAATACGAAGGTAAATGCAGGCATACATTTTTTTAAAACAACGCAGCTGTTTAAGTTCGGAGAAGCTGCAGTGGTTGTCGACAGAAAATATCTTTGTGAACCAGAACGTGCTTCCCTCTTCCTTTTGTTGATCTTCTGCTTCGCTGCTAAAACAAGTGCGCCGATTCCGGCGTGGGGTGCCATAATTTTGATGGGAAGAGAACGAACACAGAGAGATAGATGGAAAGACATAGAAAGAAAGGGAAAACGAGAACTTCTTGTGGAAAGAAATTCTGGACTATTGTGGACCAAACAAAGTTGTTTCTCTCGTTCACTTCGCGGGATGCGATGTCGCGTACCCACGATGCAACGGCACGCATCGTTACCATGCACTCAGCCACGGAGGCCTGCTAGCAGAGCGCGAGATAACCTTGTACAGCGTTGTGTGCGAAAAGGGTGGCCAAGTGAAGTGGGAGTAAGTAGTAGAGAGCAAATTATAGCATTAAAAGAAAACAGAGAGAACGAGAAAAATAGAGAGTAAGACAAGAGAGGGAATCAAAAAGGGGAAAAATATATAGACAGACAAAGAAGCAGATATAAAGCGTGAGTGAGAAACACACACACACCCACACACACACACATAAAAAAAGATAGACAAGAGAAATGAAAGAAAGACCCCCGCTATTAGCAACAATGAACTTTCTTGGCGAAGTGGTATTTGAGGGCGCGTGCCCACAATATGGAGGCGAACGCCGTAATCACTCGCCTATCCAGGAGTTTTAGAAGGGCATAGCATAGCCTTGTAGAGCGCAGTATATCAAGGGATTAGGATTTAAAAGTCAAAAGGAGATAGGTGAGGGTGAAGAGTGAGAGAGCAAAACATACCCATGTATATAGTAACGTATACCAAGCGGGGGGCAAAGGTAAGGAACGAAGGCGAGGAGTGAGAGGAAGGGAGAGTGAGAATAAATTATAGCATGGGTATATACATATAGCAAGGGGTGGGAAAAATAAGAAAGAGAAGGAACGCCACCAGCTCTATTGTTTGCTCAGTCAACGCACCTCTAGCGCGTAGCTGCCCCAACTTTCCTTTTTTCTATTGTTTGGTGATGAAATGCCATTTGCAAGGAGCGCAAGGTACACATTTGTTTTGCAGCTTCATGAGAGGATACACAAGGACTTTGACCCCACTGCCATAATACATATAACCACGCACTCTTTTTACCTTACATATTGTTAGGATCAGCCTTACGGTCTTGATGCCACTTGGACGCACGAGAAGTTGCGGCCGAGCCTATTCTCTGATTTTTCCCGCATCAGCGCAGCCAGAAATGCGCCAAAAGTGGCGCAAACATGACAGGAGTACTTCGAGTTTTGCCGCGCAGTCGTCTCCCCTCGTAAAACCCTTTGAACATGCCCGACCTACTGACGGCCAAAGAAGGGCTGTTTGCAGTAAAAATGCATCGTTTAGAAAGAGTGGTCATATCTGCGTTGCACTGTAGAACAAGTCAAGCGTCTGGGATTCGTGTTCGGCTGCATTTCTCACGTTCTCCGTGGTGCCTTCATGATGCCGTTTTTTACAAACCGTGGTCTGCCCGGCACCGCACACTCATAACTTCAACGGACTACTGAGTTTATCTGCATGCACGACCAAACGTCTTTGCGCGGTGTCGTTTAGTGGATTTTCTCTCGCCAAGGGACGAACTGGGCGTGCCTCTTCTCTCCTTCGTGGGTTGAAAAAGAGGTACTGTTTCACTTTCTTTATTCCGGGGTACAGGTTAAAACGGCACTTTTATTGGAGTGTCCTGGCTTCCATAGCTTTTCCTTGCAGGCAATCCTGGGAAGGACAGGGCCTAAAACGCGAGCGCTGACGTGCTCCCGACAAGCTCCTATAAGCTCCCATAAAGTTTCCATCGAGAGTTTGTATGATGTTACCATGGTCCTTCAATACTTTTTGCTGGTCATAAAACTCCCGCGAAAGTTTCATATAGGGACAAAAGTGGCCATCAGAGGCGCCACCGTATACAGGAGGGCGTTGATCTGCCGTGCATGGTAGGGCAGGTGCGCGTTCGCAGAAGCGTGTGCCGTCAAATACACTTCTTCTGATATTTTCATTCTCCGTGTTCTCGCTAACAAATAATAGCAGTGATTAGTATTGTCAATATTGTACATGATGCGCGTTGTCAAATTGCCCAAGTCATTGATTGCTGGCATTGTTTTGACTGAGAGTATCTGTCAAGTGACGGATGTGTTCGTGACATTTATTACGTTTCTCGAGTCGCTTTCGGGCTTAAACCAAACACTTTCTTTTCTTTGTCCACTTAGATATCTCTTTCAATATTTTTCAGCTTTTTATGTGCAAAATATTTCTGCCTAACGGCGATAAATTTGTGTGCCACTTACCTAGCAGTGGGTAGCATTTTGAACTTTGCAACAACGCTGCGCCTTGCAAGGAAATGTGGGCGAAATTCTCTGCATATTTTTTGCTGCAATTACTGGCAATTGTCAAGAATTCTAAACTGCCATGAGCACAGGTACATAGAGTTTATTTAAATCTGCGTGGACGAAACTGTGGATGAAAAGTTGGGAGATAGAGTGAATGACACAAAAAAGATCACTGAAAAAAAGTTTATGCCCCTGATTTTCTCGCTCTTCTGGCCGGACAGGATGGGCGACCACCATCACGAAACCGGCATTCGACAGGAGTACAATGCAATGCAGGAGCAGTTAAGCAATAGCGGAGCGTGGTGCAGCGCCTTACGTGCAAAACGCTCCGACAGTCTGCGACCAGCCACCGAGGAATGGTCGGAAAAGGAACACTAACACATAGTCACCATCTTCTTGGTCAGTAGGCTTCGTGTGCTCTGCTAAGTCGACCTTTCTAAGCAGTGTCATATCCGATTCCCTTACGTAAAGGCTCCTTCTCACGCTCATCTCGTCAAACGTCAGGACCCCTAAAGAAAAAAAATATTATTTCATCTGTCTACCTAAAGTCCAGAAAAATCAAATGCAAAAAAATAAAAATTGATACCTCGGCGTTCTCTCTCTAGAATATTTCCCACTTTGTCTTTGAGGATGGCAAATAAATTTTCATCAAATCCAATGCCGGCCTTCAGATTTTTTAGGTAGGAGTAGAGTGTGCGAGGGTGTGGTAGAGGCAGAAAATTATTCTCGTTAAGAAATGTATAAACTGCTGTTAATTTGATTCTCTGCAGTAAATAGTCGTAAAGCCCTTCTTTTTTATACCTGCAATAAATAAAACGCAAATTTTTGTGTTCACGATTCAGCGACAGCACCAGCAAACAGCACTATCAAAGTAAAACAAAATATAGCATTTTGGTCCATGGCATCACTTTTCAGTTTCTATCATTATCCAGAAAGAAAACGCGCACACTTCAAAAACCGCACTTCACATAAAACTCCCAACACACTTCACAAACGGGATCCTACCGTGCTGCTTTCGTAGGCTTCATATTTGCCTTCATGATGCACTGGTCTATAATGAGCTTCTCGCGGTCTGACAGCTTGTGAATATCTCCGTACATTCCACCTTTTTTATTCGCGTGCGCCTCCGCTTTTGCGAGTTTCTGCTGGCATGATTGAAGCTGTTGCTTCACGCTGCGAAGTTGCGCCTTCACTCTCTGCAGTTCCGATGCTGAACAAACTGT
This sequence comes from Rhipicephalus microplus, assembly GCF_043290135.1. Taxonomy (NCBI): domain Eukaryota; kingdom Metazoa; phylum Arthropoda; class Arachnida; order Ixodida; family Ixodidae; genus Rhipicephalus; species Rhipicephalus microplus. Next base: position 470,063,983 of record NC_134710.1, read on the forward strand.
GACCTCTGTTTTACACTCTGCATCAGTGAAGCCTGGGTGATTCTCAGTTCTTACAACATCTACAAAGACTGACAAAGAGCAAATTTTATAACGGAAGGAGCCAATTTTGTTAGCGTAAAGTGAGCGAAATTTGTTAGCGTAGTGAGTGGTTAGGATACTTGCAAGCTTTGTGCCAGACTTACCGTCAATTTCTTCGTCAGCTGCAGTGGAGACGTCCGCATTCGCAACTGTCGCATCACAGTCTGGAGAAAGCTTTCACGGCCTTTTTAAAGGTGGGTGCTTTGTTTGTCCACGCGAACGCTGTTTTGGTTTGTAGAGGTAAGCAGGCAAACCCTCGAAAATTCCTGGCGCGGCACCTTCCACCAGTCTTGACCGATCTCGAGGCAATGAAACGATGTTCCCATTCACTGTCCACACGTCCGCACGTACGATGTCACTTGCATCGAAATGTTTTTCGCACACGCGATCATACTTCGAGTCGAACAAAAATCCGACAGTCTCCTGTCGCGGGATTGCACGTTTCTACCTGTTGCGTTGTTCTGCGTCGGCTGCTTAACAGAACAGGGAGACTTTTTCGACGTTGCCCTTGTATCCCGAGCAACAGCCCGGCACACAGCAGGTGTTGGGCATCGCGGTCACGACAAGGGGACCGCGAAAAGAGAAAAAAAAAGTGCAAGCAGCACAAACAACACCACTCTGCGCTCACACTCGGCTAATGGGGCCAGCAGCAGGTGGCTTCCTCTTCCTCCTGGATGGATGGATGAATGGATATGGCTGTGCCCTTTAGATCGGGCGGTGGCTAGCGCCACCAAGCCGTAATACTTAATGAACCAAAACTAGATTTATTTTTTTTTCTTTAAAAAGTGAGTTTGAGGATTCGTACTTTGCAGTGAAGGGTTTAATTTTCACTCGTGCCTTGATTTTAGCCACCAATCAGATAACTTCCTTCTAGTTAAGTCTACCCGCTTAAAGTTTATTTTGCCCTCCCGGTCCCTAAACCCCAGTGCTTTGAACAACTCTGCGCCATCATCCTGAACTATAGGGTGAAACCTTTACAGAACATTATCAAGTGTTCGGGAGTTTCTTCTTCCTCTCCACACGCACTGCATACTGTGTCTACGCCTTCGTATTTGGCCCGTTATGTCTTGGTTCGCAGTACTCCCGTCCAGGCCTCAAACAGTAGAGAACTACCCTGAGTATTATCAGAGATCCTTTCCTTGGCGATTTCCTGCTTAAAGGTTCAATAGGTCTCTAGTGCGGACTTCTTAATCATGCCCATTCTCCACATGTCAGTCTCCGTTTCCTTCACTTTCTTCTTAACCGATAGTACTTTTTGGTTTGGCCACCTGCTGCTTTCTAAGTATTTACCAGTCAACTTCCTGGTTCGCTTCCTCCATTTTGTATCGACATTCTTCATGTACAAATAGCTGAAAACCTTTCTAGCCCAACGCTCTTCCCCCATTTCTCTCAATCGCTTCTCAAATTTTATCTTGCTGCTAGCTTCCCTGCCCTCAAATGATGTCCATCCCATATCACCTTGTACTCCCTGATTTGGTGTATTCCCGTGAGCTCCTAAAGCAAGCCTACCTATTCCACGTTGCTTAATTTCTAATCTTGCTTGAACTTCTGATCTCATGCACAAGACCGCATTGCCGAACGTCAGCTCAGGAACCATGACCCCTTTCCATACTCCTCTCACAACATCATACCTATTGTAATTCCACCGTGCCCTATTTTTCATGACTGCTGCATTCCTGTTACCTTTAGTCGTCACGTATATTTCGTGTTCCCTCAGATACTTGGTCCCATTGCTTATCCATACGCCCAGATATTTGTATTCATCTGTTATTTCTAGCGTGACCTCCTGTATTCTAAGCTCACTACCTTCGTTGTCATTGAAAATCATGACTGCTGATTTTTCCTTACTGAATCTAAAATCTAACCTATCTCCCTCATTACCGCAGATGTCCATCAATCTTTCAAATCTTCTTTGTTGTTGGCCATTAGCACTATATCATCTGCGTACATTAATGCTGGTAGTGCCTGATCAATAAGTTTTCCTTGTTTGACTAAACAGAGCTTGAAGCCCATTCCACTTCCCTCTAATTTTGCCTCTAATCCTTGTAGGTACATCATGAATAATAAGGGTGACAGGGGGCACCCCTGCCTAAGCCCCCGTTTTACCTCTGCAGGTTTGGATACCTGTTTTTCCCACTTTATAACTACCTTGTTACCTTTATAGATACCCTTTAAAAGATTAGTGACTACATGTTCCACGCCTAGTGTGTCCAGTATTCCCCACAATTCCTTTTGAACCACGCTATTGTACGCTCCCTTGATATCCAAAAATGCTAATCACAGGGGCCTGTGTTCCTTTTCTGCTATTTCGATGCACTGCGTCAGTGACAACAGATTGTCTTCCAACCTCCTGTGTTTCCGAAACCCATTCTGCAGTTCCCCCAGCACCCCCTCATCCTCTATCCACGCCTGCAGTCTTTCCTTTATAATCTGCATCGCCAGCCTGTAGACCACTGATGTCACTGTTATGGGACGGTATTTGTTTATATCAGCTTTGCCCCCCTTTCCTTTATAGATCATGCTCATCTTGCTAAGTTTCCATCCATCGGGAACTTCACCATCGATTATTATTGTGCTCACTGCCTCTCTCAAAGCCTGCTTAGACTTCGGACCTAATGTCTTTATCAGCCTAATTGGAATGCCATCTGGGCCTGTTGATGTACTACTAGGAACCCTTTTCTCAGCCCTTTCCCACTCTTGTAGCTACGCCAGCGCCGCGGCGCGGAAAGTGCGGGCGGTATATGAAGCTCTCCCATTTAGTTACGCGGGAGTTTCATGACCAGTAAAAGTATTGAGGGACCATGATGTTACCAATCATCATGTCGTAAGATGCTACCTGTAATTGATTATTATGTGGGGTTTAACGTTCCAACACCACCATATGATTACCAAAGACGCAACACGCTACCTGTAAATAATGTAAATAAATGTTACTGTCAGCAGCTCCGGGCTCCTCTCCTGGACATGTCCGCGAGACTTTGGCTGGCTCCGGTCCTCTGGGCAGACCTTCGACAAATCAGTAGGTTGTGTCCGCGTAAAATTCGTACTGTGTCATGACTTCGTGTTTTTTTAGCATTCTATCATTGCATTTTAGAATTTGTAAAATTCGTGAACTGTTCTGCGTGTAATTGTCTTGTACTTTACTAACACGTGTTGCAAGCCTTTAGTGCAAAGATCGCGAACAGCGCCCTAAACGGCGAGAACGCACTAAAAAGGTGTGCGCGAGAAGTATTTAATATTTTGCCGGCACCACTTCGCTATTCTCCACTTTGATCCATCAGCGCTTCATGCCCCCCCCCCCCCCATTTAAAGCCACCTGGAAAATTCCAGGCCTGCTCACTGTGTTTGCCACGGGCTACGACGTCAATTCGTTTTGTCTGGTGTGTTTCCCTGCACAGACGTGCCAGCGCTTGCTCTCGTCGCTCGACAGACACGGATTGCGAAGCCTGACGAACGTTTTCGTGGCGTGCCAGTGTTCTTGTTGGCTACTTGAAAAGACCATCTTTTTCTCTGTCCTCGAACTGCAGCGTGGATATGTGATGCGTTTTGTGCACTGGATAGTCGCAATACGTACGACCAAAAATCCGAACGGTTGAGAGATGCTCCATAGCAAATTGTCGTGGCAAGGGTACCAATGCTGCGAGTCTTCCCGTTCTCTAAAGACAGCTGAACAAGAAAATGGGAGTGTGTCGTTCGTCAAGCTGACCTCGACATTCCTTTTCTTCGAAGGTCGTGCGTCCGTACTACATATTTCTAAGTCGTTTCAATGGCCACATCTCCATCATGTGCCGTTCTTGCTCTAAATTAAAGGTGTCATGCATGCTTCTGACTTGTTGGCGTACACCCTGGCATTAAAATAATAAACGCGCGTAGCAGTACGTTTTCAGAACAGGCGTTTTTCCTTCAGTGTAGGTAAGCATTTCACTTTTGGGAATTAGCGCTGTGGACTTCTTGTATTACCTCTCTTCACTTGGTTGATAAATATGAAAGAAATGTCGTTGCATTACTTAGTGCATCGGTTTTGAGCATAGTTTTTTCTTGGCAGTGTTAAAACCACTTGAAGGCGGTATCATACCTTTGCGTCAGTCTCGTCAGCACCTTAGCCTAATATGTTTTCTTGAAATTTAGATGCGTGTAGACACTTGCCGTAAAGCGGTTTAATAATTGCTTCTCAGGTGTATGAGCTTTACTTCAAGCTAGAATATTTAAGAACCTTCTTGAAAAATATGCCGATCCAAGAAGCAGCAGAGAAGTAGAAGCGCCCACGCGGGCTACATGGTTTAGTATAGGGCAAATACTAACAATTTTTCCATGCCCTAAGTTATATGACCGACTATGCAGCACATTCGACATGCCAGCCGTGTCTCCGACCACCACTTGGCCCTTCTATCCTCCGAAAGACCACGTGCTGCGCTTTCAGACGTCATAGCCAAGCACCTAAACAGCCTTGCCTCAGGATATACGCTAGCTACGAGAATTGCATGTCCCTTGTAGTGCCTCCACCCGCCGCAGGTGTGTCTAGAAATTCCGGGTATCAAAAACAAAAGCAATCACTCCAGAGTGGCATTGAAGCAAGCAACACTGTTATTATTATATTAGTTGAACTCTGACCGAACGCAGATATAAACTGATGGGTCGGTCTCGTCCAGCATCTCACCAGGTGCCGCTGTAATTCCAGCTGCAGCAAAAACGATTACATTTAAGTTGCCGCATATGACTACGTCTACCGTGTCAAAGCTTGCCGCTATAAAAGCCGCTTTACAATATCTCCTTAAGGGTTTCCAGGAAAATGGGTCATATTCTGCGATTCAAAGGCAGCACTTCGGAGTTTGCAGTTTGCCATGCGTAAAAGGAATCATGAAGAATTGGTACAAGAAATACGACATTGCCACCATAAAGCTCTAGCACGAGAACATGATATTATATATCAATTGCTGCCTGGACGCATTGGTATTACAGTAAATCAATTAGCCGATGATGCAGCCCGCCCAGCCCATAAAGGAACACGTATGGTCGCAATTCCTCATTCAAAGACTGATGCAGCAAGGCAATTCTACTTGCTGGCTCGAGATCTTACACGCACGTTCTGGTCGTCTACCAGCTTCCAAAAGTATCACTTATATGAACTGGATCCTTCGCTCAAGATACAGCTACCATGAAACTTTACCGTTCCGATGCGACACTGTTGTGCCGCCTTTGGTTGGATGTTGCATTAACAAAGGTGTACTCCTTTCGCAACGGTATCGCAGAAAAATAAACAATTGTATCGGACCAGTTAGTAAGGATTCATCTTGCTAGGAGGCGCAGCCACTATTACAAAGAACACACAACACAAGCTCTTAACTTCAACTAAACGTTCATTGCAAACGTCAGAGTTTATAAAAGGGGTGAAAGAGAAAAAGAATAAAAAATGGCAGACAACAAAAAGCACACGTGCCAGTCCCGTACATCACTATTCGTTATTGTCTATCACCCCATCCAAAAAATATAGTTCTTTCCGCGTGAGCGAGATAAAGGGTGCACTAACACAATCAAAATTATCGCGTGTCATTTCAGCCGCTTCTACTACCAAACGGGTTAACAAATCTCTGTCCCGATACAGCACGCACGTGTTATCGAACTAAGGCACACAACCGAATTCCTTACAGTGGATCGCCAAGTGACCATCGGTACCCTTCTGCACTTTATTGTGGTGCTTTTTTAGCCTTTCAATAATGCATCTTTCAGTTGTTCCCACATAAACAAGACCACATGACAAGGGCACTCTGTAAAGGACCGAATGTGCACACTCAACATATTTATTGCGATGCTTAATTTGGCAACCTTTCTTTTCTTTTGAAACAGGACAAGTTTGGTGACATATTCTGGACAGCGCTTGTGTTGTGTGTTCTTTGTATTAGTGGCTGCGCTTCCTAGCAAGAAGGTATGGCAGACACCTCTACATGTGACTCCTTCGGAGCTGAAGAGACCATCGAACACGTCCTGTGCAGCTGCGCTTGCTACAACGCGCAGCGATGCCAACTGCGGATGGTTTTGAACCAAATGGACAGTAGACTATTCTGTGTGCAGAAGATTCTCGGACCTTGGGCGTCTGCCTCGATTGCGCAGAAAGCGACTAAAGTGTTTTACATTATACTTGAAGACAACAAATATGAGCGACCGCCTGTAAACTGCCTGTGCTCCCCCGAATGTGCTCGTGATTGTGTGTGCCTTTATTCTCTCTTTCCAACCTTTTTTCTCCCCTTCATCCCTTCCCCAGAGCAGGGTAGCAAACCGGACGTGCGTCTGGTTAACCTCCCTGCCTTTCCTTGCATCTTTATCTCTCTACGCACGACAGCGACACGGGCCAGAGCAAAAGAGGAAACACCGCTCCTTGCGACAGTCACAAGAAACTTTTGTTCAACGAATGATTTTGTTTTCTCTTGCAATAGTCATCACCCCGACATTGTACTGAATAACATTTTTTTGACAACAGCACACACTCAGCTCAATAACTACGTGTCTATGAAGAGAGATCTTTGAATTATTACAAACAAAGGTGCATAAACTTTGCAAATGAGTAGGAACAGTTTCTCTGCGTCCTCTAGATAGTGTTTGTGCATGCGTGTGTGTGTAAACGAAGAATGAATAAATTATTCATTCTTTTTTTCGTCACTTTGGTGGTCTATCAAGTTTTGATTTTATAGATTGACACCACGTTCGATACTTCACAATCATTGAATTTTCATGAAATAAATGGCTCACAGATGAATCTCTGAAAGATTTCAACCACAATACATTACTTAAACAAGCGCCTTTTTAGAACCGAAAGGCAGAATAAAGCTGTTAAGCATGTAAAACTCGCCGCGAACGCTTTATGTTTCAACAGAAGATGATGGTGGCAATGGATACACAGCCTCCCGTACGCGCGCTCGCTCAGGCTAAATGAGTTACGTCACGACGGCAGTGAGCAGATCCGATAATATTTTCTTCAAAGTGGCATTGCCCCACATCACTTTCACAACTGTGAAAGCGCTGTGGATAATTTATTATAAATAACAGAATACATAAATAAATAAATGTGTTTCTTTTGTGTCACAATAGAACACTCGCCTCAGCCATACATAAAGAGTTGTATTACGTGTTCTCAAGCTACTTTTTCCACAAAATCGCAAAAAAAACGCAAAAATGGTTATTGTTACTGGCCTAGTTGCCGCAGGCCGTGTGTGCAATGCCCATATCTCCGATTGATTGTGCGTTTCGCCGTTTGTATGCATTAGGACTCCAAGAGGTGATCATGGGCATTAATGTATTTGTGGCTAATACAGGGCCATAGCGTTGCGATGAATCGCGTGATAAGCACATGATTGGTTTTCCGCCCCAGCATTTGAACATTCATGGCTTTTCCTAAAGTAGTTTTTTGTGCTGTTATGTCCTTCATCTGAAATTTACGGTCCCACAAATGTAAGAGTGTGCCACTTGATCGATGTAAATTTGTAGATGACGAGTGGTAACTTATATCTATTGGGGAGGTCTGCCACTGCTGTAGGTGTTCTCTGTGATTTTTCGCTTCGGAAGTGGACGCCTTTGATGCCGTAAGACAGAAAAATTCTCTCCAACGTATCTCTTATTCCTTGAATGGGCGTTATAGTTTTCTTGTTAGTTTCTTTATCGCGATTTTGTCGCTCGCAGTTGCAAACCACCCTCAGTGGACCCTAATTAAGAAACTGTGCATGGTGAACATCGCTTAACAAGCGCTCTTATGAAAGCAAAAGCCTTAAATGTCTGATCAAACGCGAACATTCACTGCCGGAGCATGGGCGCTGCCATGTACAGCCTGCATGTTCAGCCTGCATGTACAGCTTGCAACACGTTACGGCAGACAGACAGACAGACAGACAGACAGACAGACAGACAGACAGACAGACAGACAGACAGACAGACAGACAGACAGACAGACAGACAGACAGATAGACAGATAGATAGATAGATAGATAGATAGATAGATAGATAGATAGATAGATAGATAGATAGATAGATAGATAGATAGATAGATAGATAGATAGATAGATAGATAGATAGATAGATAGATAGATAGATAGATAGATAGATAGATAGATAGATAGATAGATAGATAGATAGATAGATAGATAGATAGATAGATCATCACGTTACCGTAACTACCCCAGCCAGCGCATTGGGCCAGCAACGTGGCAGTGGCCCTAAACGTCATCATCTGAGGTGAGAAGTCAACATTGTTGTATAAAGATTATAGTACGTCAATATGTACACAGAAAAAGGCACCCATGTCCACGGCACCTATTTATAAACTAAACATAAAAAGAACACAACAGTCTCTGCATGTACCATAGTAAGAAGTGCACGAGTAGCATAATTACAGAATAGGACGCATGAAATTCAAATACATATATGAAGCGCCGTGGGCTACTGTTGATGAACTTTAATAATTCAACAGTAACAAGAATAATATAGGCACAAAACTAATTGGTATATGCACGCAAGACGTGTACAGTACTTTCAGAGTTATATACCTACTCGTTCTGACATATACTCATCAATCTGTGTGACGAAGAGTGTTAAATATTTTGCCGCCTAACAGGCAGACTTGTTTTTGTGAGTGCTCACTCCATACATGCGGTCACAGTGGTGTTCAACGCTAGTGAAAGATATATACTGGGTGTTTTTTTATGTAATGCAGATTTTTCCTTAAAATCTATAATAGATAGGTATTGTCCTCACAGCCCGTTTCTAGGCCTGGGCGGAAAAATATTGCAACTAATTAGATCACATAAGAATGAATAATTGAGAAAAATATTAGAATTAACGATGTTATTACCAATCTAAGGGTAGTTGTTGATATGGGGAAGTTGTTCTACATCACAAACTATGGCGAGCATAGTTTTTTTTAACCTAAAATATAGACAGGGTCTGCCCATCTCCACCCTGGAACACTTGCTGTTCCCGTCTCGTCTACATCCAGCAGCACTCAGCAGCCTGGCGGAGTTCGGGGAGGAGTCAGAAATTGCTACATCATGTGTGGTTTCCAAGTTACATCGTTGAATTTCCAGACCATGGTGCTAGAGAAACAGTAACCAATGCACCAAGTTTGAGTGCCTTAGATTGAGTGCACTCGGTTAGTTTTGGCGCCCTCAGTGCGTTACTTTCGGTTTCTCCGCCACCGTGGCCAGGAAATTCGACGATGGATCTCGGAAACTACGCTTGATATTTTTAATGTTGAGATAAAATTGTTTAATGCATGGGTTCACCAGGTCTCCACTCAGGCATTCCGGTCACAGATATTGTCACGTGCTTATCAAAAAGAAAGACAATGGCAGTTTTGCATGTGCCATGAAGTACAAGGAAATGGATGAAAAAGAAGAACTCTCTTGCGCGTTCTATTAAAAGAACCTACCTGCTTCTGGTGTCTCAATTTCTGCGGCAAGACGTCTGTTTGACATCGTGACACTGGTGGAGGTGCGGGGCCTACAACCTAATGCAGGACAGTCTTGCTCGGACCCGTTCACCTAGTCCAGTGACTGAGTCCCTTGTCACGACTCCAGTGCACCGATTCAGTCGGCGCCTACTAGGCCTAAGTCCTGAGTCCACACCTGTTCCACCTCTTTCCAGCATGGCAGCTCCTACGACATCCACGGTTATCCCGCCATCGCAGACCACTCTTCCCTCGCAGGTAACTCTTGAACATCCTCGCGTTCCTGAAGTTTTCCGTGGGGAAAAGTACGAGGATCTCGAGGACTGGCTCGAACAGTTCGAATGGGTCGCTGTACCCAGCCACTGGAGCAAACAGCACAATTTGGCCATGCATATTTCGCACTAGAAGATAGCGCTCGCACGTGGTATGAGAACCGCGTGGCTACATTCCAATCTTGGGAAGACTTCCGTCGAAAGCTCCTCGCTACATTTTTGAACTCGGACCGGCGGGATCGCGCACAAAAGGTGATTGAGGCCCGCGTGCAAAAACCCAATGAAACAGCCGCCATGTACGCAGAGGGTATGATCGGTCTGTTCCGACGAGCTGACCCTGACATGCCCGAGGCGAAGAAGGTGCGTCACCTAATGCAGGGTGTTAAATAACAAGCGTTTGCGGGCCTCGTACAAAATCCACCTACCACAGTAGATGAATTCATAAGAGAGGTGACTGTCATCGAGCGCGCACTGCAACAACGACGCTAACACTTTCACCGCCTGCAGAACCACACGGCCGTAAGTGCTGCAGCTCAGACCACTGCCGTATGCGAAATTTTCCTGCGACAAATGATTAGAGAAATACTGCGTGAGGAACTTCGGGCCCTCTCCGTTCCCCTTGCCCAACCGCCAGTCGCATCTGTTGCCGAAATCGTCCGCCAGGAGTTGAGGCAAGCCCTTACACCACCCGCGCCAAGTCCTGAGCCACATCCAGTGAGCTACGCTGATGTGGTCCGTCGCCCTCCACCGACATTTGTGGCGCCGCCCTTCCAGCCACGACCCGCTGCCGTATCTTGGTGGCAACGGGATGCTACGAGACGACCACCAGTTCGCCGAACTGACTTATGGCTCATGGCCGACCATCGACTTATTTCTTCCGCTGCGGAGAACCCGGTCACATTGCTCGCTATTGCCGTCATGGCGATTCCGTGTTCGGAAACTTTTCTCGTCCCGCTTCTTTCCGCTCCGAAGACCGCCGTGCCCACGATGCCGATCAACTATCGCCTGCCCAAGCAACCCCACCGCGTCGCTGGCGATCTCCATCACCTGCGCGTCACCGTGACTTCCTCAGAGCTACGCGGACGTCACCAGAGGCCGTTCGCCTAGCCCGCGCCGGGGAAACGAACTGATGCGACCTCGGGGGGTAAGGTTGCCAATCGTCGAGACACTGAAAAGTTCCCCCAATCATCGCAAGAAGGTATGACGACTACGATGACAAATACGACGACGAATACGACGACGAATACTAATGCCGATGAAGTTGTACGTGCCGATCTGAGCGTTCTCGTTGACGGATATCACGTTACAGCCCTGGTCGACACTGGCGCCAACTTCTCAATCATGCGACAAGAGCTCGCCGACCGCCTTAGAAAGGTCAAGACACCGTGGACAGGGCCGCACATAAGGAGTGCTGGTGGTCACCTGATGAATCCCACGGGTAAATGCACCAATCGGGGGTTCTAGCTTCGTGGCCACTTTCGTTCTGTTGCCAGATTGCTGTAAAGAGTTAATTTTGGCCATGGATTTTCTTCAAGATCATGGCGCTGTTATCAACATCCCTAACGTATGGTGACGTTTTGCGCACAACCGTATGCCGACAACAGCAGCGAAGAACCACGCGGCCGTTTGCGAATAGCCGACGATGTGACACTCCCACCGAGATTCTGCTGCCTTGTGTCGGTGTTCAGTGGGTGTCCTTGCTATAAAGATGTGATAGCGGAGCACATAGTCTCTCTTTTGTTCACGCAAGGCATTTCCATCGCGTGGGGCGTCCTGGCGCTTACTGGTGGACAAGCAGAAGTGCTCCTCACGAACTTCAGCAACGAGCGCCGTTAAATCAAGAAGGGTACCGCAATGGTCTATACGACGATGTAGACCAAGCCAGAGATTGTTTCGCCTTGCAACCAGATGACACGGCTGTCCCCCCCTCGACAACTTTGTCTGTGGACATCTGCCCTACGCTACCGCCCTCTGATAGGAAGCGCCTGCTTGAACTTATACACCAATTCGAAGACTGGTTTTCGCGTACGTGAAAGGTCCAACAAAAACCATTGACCAAGCACCGCATTAATACTGAAGTCAACACGCAACCGATTCGACAGAACCCCTACCGTGTGGCTCCGAAAGAGGGCGAGGAGATTCAGAAGCAAGTACACATGATGCTCGCGTATGACGTCATACAACCTTCGAAAAGTCCTTGGGCGTCCCCCGTGGTTTTGGTCAAGAAAAAAGACGGCAGCTTGCGCTTCTGTATTGATTATCGCAAGTTGAACCAAGTAACAAAGAAAGACGTCTATCCACTGCCCCGCATAGACGATTCGCTCGATCGGCTGCGTCATGTGCGCTATTTCTCTTCAATGGACCTCCGAAGCGGCTACTGGCAGATAGAAATCAATGAGAGAGATCGTGAAAAAACGGCCTTCGTGACGCCCGATGGTCTATACAAATTTAAGGTGCTTCCTTATGGGTTGTGCTCGGCGCCAGCCACTTTTCAGCGTCTCATGGACACCGTACTATCAGGCCTGAAGTGGCAAACATGCTTGGTCTATCTGGACGATGTTATTGTATTCTCAGCAACATTCGAGAAACATCTCAGCCGTTTATTCACCGTCTTCCGAACCATACGTTCAGCCGGCCTTACTTTAACACCGGAAAAATGTCATTTTGGTTTTAACGAACTCAGCTTCCTAGGCCACGTCGTCAGTCACAAGACTGTTCGACCTGACCCGGCCAAAATAGACGCTGTAGCGCAATATCTTGCACGACGTGACAAAAAGGCCGTGAAACGCTTCTTAGGGTTGTGCGCCTATTACCGGCGATTTATCGAGGACTTTTGTCTATTGCGGCGCCATCGACACGACACACACGTGAACACGTCCCCTTCTTTTGGGGTGAAAGACAGCAATTGGCATTCAATGAACTACGACAACGCCTGCGAACACCTCCAGTTCTCGCACATTTGACCAGGAAGCCCCTACAGCACTTCACACTGACGCCAGCAATGTAGATCTGGGTGCCGTTCTGGTGCAGTGGCAGAACGGCTGTGAAAGAGTAATAGCCTACGCCAGAAGAACTCTCTCTCGCATGGAGGAGAACTACTCGACCACCGAGAAGGAGTGTCTCGCCGTGGTGTGGGCGGTCATGAAATTTCGTCCATATTTGTACGGCTGCTCCTTCAAGGTTGTTAGCGACCATCACTCTTTGCGCTGGCTCACCAACCTTAAAGATCCATCTGGCCGTTTGGCGCGCTGAAACTTAAGGCTTCAAGAGCTCGACATGATCATCGTCAATAAATCTGCGAAGCGGCACACCGACGCCGACTGTCTGTCACGGTCACCAGTAGAGACTGTCGCTCGTGATGACGAAAACATCAACGCGGCATTCTTGGGAGTTGTCAACACGGCCACTATTGCACAGGAGCAGCGCAGTGACCCCGAGCTGTTACCACTCATTGAATATTTAGAAGGACGACGTAAGGATGTGCCACGGTTATTTGCCAGAGGACTGTCATCTTTTTGCTTGCGAAACGATGTTCTCTATAAAAAAAACTTCTTACCAACCGGCAACCCGCACTTGCTCGTCGTGCCTGCCTCTCTTCGAAAAGAAATTATGGAAGCGTGCCATGATGAAGCAGCTTCTGGTCATCTAGGCTACACCCGAACATTGTGCCGACTACGATGCAAGTAGTACTGGCCAAAGTTACCCGCTGCTGTTAACCAGCGCGTGCGAACTTGCACTGACGGCCAAAGACGCAAAGCACCTCCCAGCAAGCCAGCCGGTCTTTTAAATCCAGTCGAAGCACCAGCGAAGCCGTTCACTCAAATTGGAGTTGATTTCCTGGGTCCCTTTCCAACTTCCAAAACAGGCAACAGAGGCATAATCATGGCCACCGATTACCTCTCCTGTTATGCGGAGACTAAAGCTATGCAGCGCGGCACAGCAGCAGAAGCCGCTCAGTTCTTCATTGAAAACATCGTCCTTCGGTATGGCGCTCCGACAGCAGTGATCACAGACAGAGGACCTGCCTTCACCGCAGAGCTTTTGGAGTCGGTTCTCGGACTCAGCGGTACAGCTCACCGGACAACAACTGCATGCCATCCGCAGACAAACGGACTGACGGAGCGCCTCAATAGGACCCTCACAGACATGGTCAGCATGTACGTTGACACGGAACATAAAAACTGGAATAAGATATTGCCGTAGGTGACCTTTGCGTATAATACCGCTCGACAAAAAACCATTGGAATGACGCCGTTCAGGCTGATCTATGGTCGCGAAGCCACGACAACGTTGGACGCCATGTTGCCGCATGAGTTTGATGACATCCATGTAGACGCCGAAAAGTTCACTCAGCGCGCCGAGGAAGCCAGACAGCTCGCGCGTGTGCGCATCTGTCATCAACAGCATCAAGATGCACAACGGTATGACCCCCGACACAAGTTTATAAGCTACACACCAGGCGACAAAGTCTGGGTCTGGATTCCGATACGCCGACGTGGACTGTCGGAAAAACTGCTAAGACGGTACTTTGGCCCATACAGCATCACGCGACGCTTGAACGACGTGAACTATGAAGTTGTTCCCAACACTGACTGTAGTTCTAAGCGCCAAAAGCATTTACCCGAAGTCGTACACGTCGTGCGTATGAAACCGTATTTATTCAGTGGACGCTACCACTTCATACGCCTGGTAGAGCGCCTAAGTTGCGCATCGGGACGATGCCTCTTTTGGAGGGGCGGGGCAAATGTCACGTGCTTGTCAAAAAGAAAGACAATGGCAGTTGGGCATGTGCCATGAAGTACAATGAAATGGATGAAAAAGAAGAACTCTCTTGCGCGTTCTATTAAAAGAACCGACCTGCTTCTGGCGCCTCAATCTCTGCGGCAAGACCTCTGTTTTGACGTCATGACAATATGATGCTGTAAAGTAGTATACTAACAGATTGCAAGGAAAAAAACGAGAAGAAAGGATTCTGTCACGCAGCGTCGAACCAGCAATCTATCGATTCGTAACCCGCGGGGCTAGCCACTAAGCCATGACACGTACTTTTTTTTCTTTATTGCATCAAATATTCACCAGCGATTGTTAACTACACATAACATACTTCATCAGATGTCAGGCAAACACACACGAGCGTCCAGAAGAAAAAGCCAATCCGGAACGGGGTCAAAAGTCTCAACAACACTACGCACTTGAGCAGCTGCTTCTCGGAAGACGGATTTCGTCAACCGTGGTGGCTCGGCATATCTATCAATCAAGCGAGTTCTTCTTAGTGAATAAAGTCTCAACAACATAAACAGATCATATGGAGTCTTATCGGTCAGGCTCTTTTTGAAAGGAACGAACCTAATACCATGAGCTGTATTAGAAGTTTTTTTTCTGATTGTTTTTTAGAATGTCCCAAAAATAAAATGTGTCACGACAATGAAGGAAACAATGCTCTATCCTCTCAGGTTTGTTGCAAAATCTGCAATGTACTATCCAAGCCAGATATATTGGTTTTTCATTCAGCCTGGCAGAGTGCAAGTGTGCAGTTCAAAGAAAAAAATCTTTTTCGCTTAAGTAGATATATCCTCATTCTACGCACACGAAATAATACATCGGGACAAGACAAAAGCAAATATGGTATTCGATAAACGGGCTCACGAAAAGAGTTATTCACAAGTGCAGTGGTTAACTTGGTTCTGCCGAAGTTCTACTAATACCCAAACTAAATCTGGCTTTCAAAAAATTGACAGCATCAACGTTATCTTTTAGGAATCCTGACAACGGTGATTTCTTAGTCACTTTTGTTGTGACATGAATAAAACAAAGGTGATACCATACATGGTTTTCAAGAACCGCTAAAAGAAAGGGGTGGCACACATCCTCGAGGTAAAAAAATCGCAACACCAATTGTCGCACAAATACACCAGGCCAAGGCCACCCTT
Source organism: Rhipicephalus microplus (assembly GCF_043290135.1). Taxonomy (NCBI): domain Eukaryota; kingdom Metazoa; phylum Arthropoda; class Arachnida; order Ixodida; family Ixodidae; genus Rhipicephalus; species Rhipicephalus microplus. The sequence goes on from NC_134710.1 coordinate 470,079,693, forward strand.
TTCAAGCGAAAAAAAAAGGTGTTCTTTTCTCAAAGGTTCCCATGAAGAGCTCCACATAAAGCAAGCAAATATCCAATCAAAGGCTTGACTGTGCACACGAGCGCAGTGCAACGCTTTAGAACATAAATAAGCTTTGACGCAAGGAAAATATGTTGCACGCTTTTGCTCTCGTAAAAACAGAAAGCTTTCGTCCGTGTCATGTTGTAACCTTTGGGTGAATCGTTGTGATCGCAGTGGTCCAGGGTGGGCTGCTGTTACGATAGTTATTGAGAGGCACACCAGGGTACCCCATAAGAGTCGCATTGCAATAGATATTTGAGAAGACTGAACGAGTTTGAGCCCACATGCCTAGCCAGAATCCTCTAGTTTTATCTAAAATTATGCTAGCCCCGCCGCGGTGGTCTAGTGGCTAAGGTACTCGGCTGCTGACCCGCAGGGCGCGGGTTCGAATCCCGGCTGCGGCGGCTGCATTTCCAATGGAGGCGGAAATGTTGTAGGCCCGTGTGCTCAGATTTGGGTGCACGTTAAAGAACCCCAGGTGGTCTAAATTTCCGGAGCCCTCCACTACGGCGTCTCTCATAATCATATAGTGGTTTTGGGACGTTAAACCCCACATATCAATTAAAATTATGCTAGCGCCGACGACTTCACAGAAACGTAAAGTATAGTGTTGACCGCGTCTTGAAGGCTCTGTTTATCCACGCAAAAAAGCATTGTCTTCTGCATAAGCTACCACTTTAACTTTGTCAGCATCCTATTGGTACCCTCTTACACTACAGTTTATTAGCACACTTAACCAAGAAACATACGTTGTCGACAGTGTTGACGACAAGCCATTTGTATACACCATGCACCAATTGGTGGTCCTCAGAGCTCCAAACCTGTACTGCGTTTTTGTTATCAGTAACGAAATGGCGTGACGAGCTCGCGTTGGGCGTGCTCTAAAGGTCGTCGCCTCCACGAAGTGTGGCCTTTCTTGCGCACGCTTCTTGGGCTCGTAATTCGAGAGAGGGTGAAGGTCACTTCGCTCGTTGTCACGGCGGCGTTTCCGAAAAGAGCGCGGTGCTGACACACTACGAAGTGGAAATTGTGACATTTGTTGGCGCTTGTCTTGTGCAGACTTGTGCACTCGTTTCGTGCGTCTTTCTTTCTGTTTCAACAAAGTGCTGCAAGTATCGAGCTGTGACAGTTGTTAGTCCACGCTCGTCCTGCGTATGCTCATTTCGGGCGTGCTTTCTGCTTGAGGTGTGCGCTGCAAGCTTCGAGCTGCTTGCCGTTCTTCACGCGATTTTACACTCTGTTGCTGCCGCTGAAATAGCGCACAATAAACGCTCAAATACTTCTGTGAATACACATTTTCTTTTTGTGTTATACCGACTACTAGATAAGGGAATCAGACATCTTAAAAAAACTAGGCTCGCTATAGTTTTTGAAGTAGAACAACTTTGCCATATAAACTACCACCTTAAAAGTGATAATAAGAAGTTATTTCAATAATTTTTGTCTTGTAATCATTCCTGAGGAACATAGTTAGTGATATAACCTTTCCGCTTTGGCCCGGAAACTGTCTGCGAAAATGACAAGTGTCTTTAAAGAAAAACCCGTATTGCTTAAAAAAACGCCTGTATATTTTAGAGCACTGCACGGGCCGGAATTATCGACGCGGGTCTGGCACGGGTCCGGGCCGGGAACTTGTTTATTCTTACCCGCCCCAGCCCGACCTGGTGACTCGAAATGAGGCCGGAGCGCGGCCCATACCCGAGAAATAAAATTCGCCTACCCGTCCCAGCCTGACCCGACCACAGGTCAGGCCTGACATATATGTCCGAGCCAGTAATGGTGGTGTAGAAAACAGATTGAAGATGGAGCTTGGAAGCGAGGAAGAAGAAGTAGCCAGGGGTACGCTTTGTGTGTATATATATATATATATATATATATATATAATCTTACAAGAAAACGTATATTTACAGATATTTACAACGATTACACGCGATCACAATGCCTGGCGCACTGGCGGGCTGGAACCAGTCTCTATCCACTTCGTAGTCTTCCCTCTTAGCCAGGGACCCTCTACCGCTTTATGCCCCAATCCCACTACTGCCTTGTGGCACTACCCCGCGGCGTTAAAGCGCCGACCCGGCGCTTGTCACGAAAGGGGAGTGTTGGGTGACACATAAGGCTTCAGTCTGACGACGTGCACAACAGTGGATGGTGGTGGCATTGAGTGCGCTTCGTCGACGACTCGCTGTATCTCGTAGGTGAGGTTGCTGATCTTGCGAAGGACTTTGTATGGTCCGTCATAGCGAAATAAAAGTTTTTCGGAGAGGCCGATGTGACGACATGGGGTCCACAAGAGTACGAGAGAACCTGGTGCATACGAAACTTCACGGTGGTGACGATCGTATCGATCTTTCTGAGAGGCTTGAGAAAGCATGAGTCGTTCTCGGGCAATCTGTCGTGCTGCGTCGGCTCGCTCTATGGCATCGCGGACGTATGTGACAGGGGAGCTTGAACCAGCGGGAAGGAGTGTATCAAGAGGCAGAGAGGGTTCCCGTCCATAAAGAAGGTAGAACGGGGAATAGCCTGCGGTGTCATGCCTGGAGGAGTTGTAAGCGAAGGTGACGTAGGGTAACGTTGCGTCCCAGTCACGGTGGTCTGGAGAAACATACATTGACAACATGTCCGTGATAGTGCGATTCAGGCGCTCTGTAAGTCCATTAGTTTGTGGATGGTATGCCGTTGTGAACTTGTGGTTCGTGGAACAGGAACGTACGATATCCTGGACGACGCGAGATAAAAAGTATCGGCCTTGGTCAGTAACGAGCTGTCGAGGAGCGCCGTGATGCAATATGATGTCATGTAGCAGAAAGTCGGCGACATCGGTAGCGCAGCTGGTTGGAAGAGCGCGGGTGATCGCATAACGTGTCGCGTAGTCGGTCGCGACGGCAACCCATTTGTTCCCGGATGCAGAAGTGGGAAATGGCCCGAGAAGGTCGAGCCCTACGCGGTAGAATGGTTCAGCAGGGATCTCAATAGGGTTAAGAAGGCCAGCTGGAAGCGATGTTGGTCGTTTTCGACGTTGACAAAGGTCGCAGCTGGCAACATACTTTTGCACCGAGCGATATAGGCGTGGCCAGAAAAAACGGCGCCGGACGCGATCATAAGTGCGAGTGACTCCCAGGTGACCAGCGGCAGGTTCATCGTGAAGCTGTCGGAGAACATCTACACGCAAATGGGAAGGCACGACGAGAAGGCGGTCAGGGCCGTTAGGGCGCATGTTGTGGCGGTAGAGAACTCCTTCATGAAGGAAATACAAGTTCAGAGAAGTGGGTGGAGTAGCGGAACTCAGGCTTTCTATGATGGGAAGTAAATCCGGGTCGCGGCGTTGCTCAGAAGCGATATCAAGAAAGTCTGATATGGATAAGACGCAAGCCTCCGTAGCTCTCTCTGTGGCGTCTGGTGGATCCACTGGATACCGTGACAGGCAGTCGGCGTCTTGATGGAGGTGACCAGATTTATACACGACCGAGAAGGTGTATTCTTGGAGGCGTAGAGACCAACGACCAAGACGTCCCGTGGGATCCTTTAGCGAGGAAAGCCAGCAGAGTGCATGGTGATCAGTTACAACAGTAAAACTGCGGCCGAAGAGGTACGGGCGAAATTTAGCGACAGCCCAAACAAGAGCAAGACACTCTCTTTCGGTGATTGAATAATTCCTCTCGGCAGGGGATAAAAGGCGGCTGGCGTAGGCGATGACACAGTCACGTCCATGCTGACGCTGAGCTAAAACAGCACCAATTCCGTGGCCACTCGCGTCCGTACGAACATCTGTCGGGGCGGTCTGATCGAAGTGGGCTAATATTGGCGTAGTCGTGAGGGCTGCAATGAGCGCCGAAAATGCAGCACTCTGAGGCGAATTCCAAGTAAATGGGACGTCTTTTTTAAGAAGCTCGGTGAGAGGCCGCGCAATATCGGCGAAATTTCGGATGAAGCGGCGAAAATAGGAGCACAAACCAAGGAAGCTCCGGACATCCTTATGAGAAGAGGGCACGGGAAATTGAGTCAATGCGCGAATTTTGTCCGGATCGGGCTGTACCCCAGATGCGTTAACGAGGTGACCAAGTACAGCTATTTCGCGACGGCCGAAACGGCATTTGGAAGAGTTCAGCTGGAGACCAGCGTTGCGAAATACTTGGAGAATACTGGACAGTCGCTCTAGATGGCTTGCGAACGTCGGTGAAAAAACAATTATATCATCCAAGTAGCATAAGCAAGTGGACCATTTGAAGCCGCGCAGAAGGGAGTCCATCATGCGCTCAAAGGTGGCCGGCGCATTACAAAGCCCAAACGGCATTACTTTAAATTGATATAACCCATCAGGGGTTACAAATGCTGTTTTTTCTCGGTCCCGTGGGTCAACAGCGATCTGCCAATAACCAGATCGAAGGTCAATGGACGAGAAAAACTTTGCGCCATGAAGGCAGTCAAGGGCGTCATATATTCTTGGTAAAGGGTAAACGTCCTTCTTAGTGACCTTGTTGAGATGTCTATAGTCGACGCAAAACCGCCATGTGTTGTCCTTCTTCTTGACAAGCACTACCGGGGATGCCCACGGACTAGATGAGTGTTCGATGACGCCTTTGGCGAGCATTTTCTCGACCTCTTTCTGGATGACAGAGCGTTCGGCGGCGGAGACGCGGTAAGGGCGGCGATGAATTGGGTTGGCATCACCGGTGTTGATGTGATGGGTCACAACTGATGTCTGGCCTAAAGGGCGGTTGTCAAGATCGAATATGTCCGCATAGGATGTCAACAGACGGTGGAGGTCTTGTGCTTCGGAGGGCGAAAGATCTGGCGCTATCATTTTGGCAATGTCAATGCTTGACAGGTTGGGCGCAGTGAGCAAGTTGACATGCGGAGTAGGTTGCTGAGCCGACAGTTCAGAAATATCACAGTCTTGCAGCGACGACATGACGCCTAGTTTAATACCAGCAGGCAGCACATGCGTGGAGAAACCAAAGTTCAAAAGAGACAGATGGGTCTGATTGTGGCATACTCTCACCACGGTGTGCGGGACAGCAATGGAGTGCTTTAGCACAACGTCGGTAATAGGTGAAACGACATATTCACCATCGCGCACAGGCGGATCACACACGAGCTGCACGTAAGTCGCGGCTTGCGGCGGAAGATGCAGGAACTCAGTGGCACAAAGGCGACTTTGAGCGTCATGGGCAACAGCGGCGTCAAAAGGCAGTTCCAACTGAAGAAGACCTGTCGAACAGTCGATAAGGGCGGAGTGCGCAGAGAGAAAGTCGAGGCCAAGAATCACGTCATGTGGGCACTGCTCAAGCACGGTGAACAATACGACGGTCTGGCGCCCAGCAATACATACGCGAGAGGTACACATGCCGAGAACGGCAGATGTGCTCCCATCGGCAAGCATTACTGCACACTTAATAGGAGGCGTGATCACTTTTCGCAGTTTAGTACAGAGAGCAGCACTCATGACTGAAATTTGTGCACCAGTGTCTATCAGGGCTGTAACGGTAACGTCATCCACCAAAAGGTCCAAAATATTGCGGCGTGTAGGAATCGTCAACAGAGGATTTGCAGAATGGGTCGTTAATGCAGCGTCACCTCCGGGAGCTGCATGGTCTAGTTTCCCGAGGTTGAGGGCCCAGGTCGTGCAGGGGACCTGGATCGAGGAATCATCGGCGAGAGAGATCGGCGGCCTTGGGGTGATGGCGACCGGCTGAACCTTCGGCCCTGAACGTTAGTAGGAGCAGGCTGTGGATCGTACGGAGTAGAAAAGCGGCGAGAACTGCCTTCAAAGCGACGCCATGTCCCAGTGTTCCAAGATGAATTGGATGACCAACGATTGCGACAGTAGCGTGCAATGTGGCCGGCGCGAGAGCAGTGAAAGCAGATTGGTCTATCATCCGACGTTCTCCATTGAGCAGGGTTCCGGTAGCGGGAAGGGTAGCGTGAAGGGTACACCGGAATCTGGTTAACAGAAGCCGAGCTCTCGGTGGTGCGAACAGCGCAAACAGGTGTGATGCCGAGATTTGCTATTTCTTGGCGAACGACGGCTTGGATGAGGGAGACGGTGGATGCGTTGTCTTGAGGACCGTCAGAGGCGATGGCTGCAGGAGCCATTGCTTCGAGTTCGCGACGAACGATTCGGGTGACATTTTCGGACGATGTAGCTTGCGTGAACTTGGGGCTGTCTTCACAGGTCGAAGTGGCTGCAGTATTAGGCAGACGCGCAAACTGGCGGGTTATGCGACGGTTCTTGGCGTGCTCGAAGCGCTGACACTCCTTCACAACCGCGTCGACGGTGGCGCAATCTTTAACGATCAACAGATTGAACGCGTCATCGGCAATTCCCTTCAATATGTGAGCGATTTTGTCAGTTTCGCTCATGTTCTCGTCCACCTTTCGACAGAGGCCCAATACGTCCTGTATGTAAGATACATACGATTCTGTCGATGTCTGCACGCGACATTCCAGGTCTTTCCTCGCGGCCTGCTGTCGCCCAAATGGCCTGCTGAATAACTCGAGAAGCTTCAGTTTGCAAACGTCCCAGCTGGTCAACTCCGACTCATGCGTCTCATACCAGGTGAGCGCCGTATCCCGCAAGTAAAATACAACGTTGGCCAGCATCAACGTAGGGTCCCACCTATAGTATTCGCTCACGCGCTCGTACAAAGCGACCCAATCTTCAACATTCACCTTGTCCTTGCCTGTGCCCGAGAAGGTTCCGGGGTCTCGTGGAGGCAGGAGAATCAGAGGAGGCAGCTGCTGCTGCTGGTGCTGGTGTTGCTGGTGCTGGTGCTGGTGCTGCTGCTGGTGCTGGTGCTGGTGCTGCTGCTGCTGCTGCTGCTGCAGCTGCGGCTGCTGTTGCTCTTGTGGGTGGGCCTGTTGAGCCATTGCAGAAAAATGAAGGTGGCGACCACTCCGAAGTTCCGTGTTGGTTTGCCGGAAAAGCCAGGTAGGCGTACCCCGCACCTCCACCAATAATCTTACAAGAAAACGTATATTTACAGATATTTACAACGATTACACGCGATCACAATGCCTGGCGCACTGGCGGGCTGGAACCAGTCTCTATCCACTTCGTAGTCTTCCCTCTTAGCCAGGGACCCTCTACCGCTTTATGCCCCAATCCCACTACTGCCTTGTGGCAATATATATATATATATATATATATATATATATATATATATATATATATATATAACAGACAGTAATGCCAAGGAATGTACAGGGGAAGTATTAGAACCAATCGAATGTAAATAAGAAGAAAGAAAAGTGGATGAAAAAATTACCAACTGTGCCAAATTACCAAATTACCTTCCTGCTCACAGTTGGTAATTTTTTCATCCACTTTTCTTTCTTCTTATTTACATTCGATTGGTTCTAATACTTCCCCTGTACATTCCTTGGCATTACTGTCTGTTATATCTCATTAATATTGTGTTAAAGCACGGAAAAACGAGCCCTTAGGTATACACTTCTTTCCCTTATTTCATTGAACGAGGGTCTCGTACTGGCAGACTTGGTGTGTTTAGGTTGTATAAGAGGGACAATTAATCAGCTGCCCGCTCATAATAAGTTCACGTGCTACGTGACACCAAACATGCGCATAAGAGTGTTTTCACACTCGTTGTTTGGCTTATAGATGGCGCTGACTGTCGCTCCTACTTCTAAAAATTCACAGATAAACGCAAAAAAGTGGATGGAGGGAGGGCCGCTGTGATAGCTCAGTGGTTAGAGCATCGAACGCGTAATTCGAAGGTCGTAGGTTCGTTTCCTGCTCACAGTTGGTAATTTTTTCATCCACTTTTCTTTCTTCTTATTTACATTCGATTGGTTCTAATACTTCCCCTGTACATTCCTTGGCATTACTGTCTGTTATATCTCATTAATATTGTGTTAAAGCACGGAAAAACGAGCCCTTAGGTATACACTTCTTTCCCTTATATATATATATATATATATATATATATATATAGGCAGGCATGGTGGTTGAGTGGCCGTAGCGTTGCATATAGTCTAGTAGATCCCCCGTGAGCGGTCACAACGTGGTTTATTTCGACGTTTCGGCCTAGAGTCTGGCCTTCATCAGGAATAAAGATACAGTTTGTCTGTGCTCAGCTTTATACAATCTCAAATCAGAGAGCAAGGAAAGAGGGAAAAAAAGGAAAGAAAAAAGAAAAGAAAAGGAAAGAAAAAAAAGAAAAAAGAGAAAAATAATATACGGTGGACGCCCCTCGGGTGCCCCCCTTCCACTTTTCCCTTCACTTCCCCCATCTCTCTCCCCCCTCTCCCCTTCACCTTTCTGATGTCAGCGGTCTGTGTATGTTTCCGTTCACTAGCGCATTCCTCCCGATCAGACGGCCCCTCTTGGCACTGGCGGTTCGGTGTGGGGCAAAAAAGAGCTTTTCAGGAAGTCCTAAGCCTTTAACTACTCGGGGTCCCGTAAACAATTCGTCGTAGAAGGACGGGGGCCGCGTATTGTGGCAGAGGCTGGTCAGCGGGCATTTTAGGAAGTTCTAAGCCTTTAACTACTCCGCGCCCTGTCAACATTTCGTCGTAAAAATAGGGGTGCCCCGTATTGCGGTAGGCTGTGCAAGCGCGTGCAATGCAAATTCCTGGCCCGCTTCTAAATTAGGCGTGTCGTGGGGGCCTCCCGGCTGTGCACATGGTTGCTGTTGGGCATGTCGTGCATGGCACAATTGATTGGGTAGTAAAATAAAACAGAAAACATATGACAGCTGCACTTAGGAAGAGTAGTTACACTTGGAATTGTTTTAGGTTGTCCAGTGACCTTCGCAGCTGCAGTGCCGTGAACTCAGTTACTATTTCCATTGTTGCCGTTATTGTTTTCTAATGCTTTAATTGCTGCAAGTGTACCAGGATTCTCATTTATTCCTCTATCGAGGGTGTTAAATCGGTGGATAAGGTATGACTCTCGTTGTTCACGTTCTCGATTTGATCTAAATCCCGTCTCTAAGAGCGTTACTGATAGTTTGTCGAATGCATGGCCGGAAAGATTGAGATGTTTTGATAGAGGTAGACTTGGGGCTGATTTCACATGGGCTCTGTGATTATTGAAGCGAATCCTAAATGGTGTTTCTGTTTGTCCGATGTACTGCATACCACACACGTTGCATTCGAGTAGGTACACCACATTAGAAAAATCGCATGTTAGGTTTCCTCGTATGTTAATCGAAAACTTGGATTGCGTGCTGGTTGCTTTGTCTGTTTCTCGCATCGCCTTACATACAAGACATCGTGGCTTTAAGCAAGGGCGGCATGAATTATTGGGGGGTGATGTGTTAATTTGGGAGTGGACAAGGGTGTCTTTGAGGTTACGTGGTCGTCGGTAAACGACGCCTGGAGCGGATGGGAATGCGCGTTTCAGACGTTCACTTTGTTCCAGAATGTTGTAATGTCGTTTGAGGATTTTGTTTACATTGGGGAAGTTTGTGCTCTAAGTCAAGCAGAGATTTGTTCGTTGTGGATCTTCTCGTGGTGGTCGCTTCATAAGTAAGTCTTCACGATTTAGTTTTCTCGCTCTTTGAACAGCGTCATTAATTACATGTGGGGGGTATTTTTGTTGCTCGAGCATAAGTTTTAGCCTCTGTGAGCTCGTGTCAAAGTCAGCGTCTCTAGAGCAGATTCGCTTAAACCGGTGAGCCTGGCTGTATGGAATACTGTTTTTACAGTGGCGTGGGTGATCGCTTTGGTAATGAAGGTATTGTTGTCGATCCGTTGGTTTGCGATATAGGGTTGTAGAGAGCTTCTCTTTTTCTATCGTTATGGTAACATCAAGAAAATTTACGGTAACTTGCGAGTATGTGTGTGTGAAGTGTATGTTCGGATGTACAGCATTGTAAGTGTTTATAAAGCTGAGAAGTTCGTCCTCGCTGTGGGTCCAAATAAGAAAGATGTCGTCTATGTATCTTCTGTATAACATTGGTTTCAAGGAACTTTGTGCAAGAAATTCAGATTCTAGCTTTCCCATAAATATGTAGGCATAACTAGGTGTCATTTTGGTGCCCATAGCGGTCCCGCTGATTTGTCGAAAATACTCTTGGTTAAACTCGAATGAATTTAATTCGAGGACCATCCTCGTCAATGTTGCAATGGCAGAGAAATCTGGGGTGTTAGATTGTCTATGGTTTGTGTACATGTTTTGTAATGCAGCTATGCCGTCATCATGAGGAATATTTGTATATAATGAAGAGACATCAAGAGTAACCAAGAACGAGTTTTTCGGCACACAGATACCCGCAATGTCTCGAAGAAAATGTGTGGTGTCTTTTATGTACTACGCGAGGGTGCATGGAATGTGGCTTATTAGTTTGTCCACGTACCCTGATATGGGTTCAGTTATTGTACCGATGCCTGATATGATTGGTCGACCTGGGTTACCGGGTTTATGAATTTTTGGGAGGATGTAGAAGCGACCTGGACGAGGGTATGCTGCTTGCATCAGTTTGTGGTCAGTGTTGGTTATCTTTTCTGCGTCCAACAGTTTCTTTAGTTCTGTTGATACGATACGTTTGTATTCGTCTGTCGGATCACCTGCGAGGCGTTCGTAAAATCTTGAGTCGTCTAGTTGGCAGTATGCTTCTTGTAGGTATTTGGTTGTATTAAGGACTAAAATTGCTCCTCCTTTGTCAGCGGGTTTTATTGTTATGTCTGTCCTAGATGCCAAATTTTTCATACTTATTTTTTCAGATTTGGTCAAGTTTTCTCGGTTTCCTTTCTGTCTGTGGTATTCGTGTACTATATCTTTCAGTACTGAGGTGATATAAAAGCCCGAGCACTTGTCTCGATTACTGTTCAGTGTCCAATCATTTGATTTACGACGGTGAATTGTTTCGTGGTTAGAAGGCCTATCCAAGAAATATTCGCGCAACCTTAAGCTTCGAGCGAAGTTGTCGAGGTCTCCTCAAAGGGAAGCCTGCCGAACTACGGAACCGCGTCCCCCTATTACGGACCCCGGACCTACCAACGAACACGTTCGCCGGGAGCCCAACGCCGAAATTCTCCCCACAACGACGAAGGCCTGCCGGACGTAACTACAACCTGCGCACCTCATCAGTGCCATCCCCGCACCCAAAAGAAGATTGACTTCTGAAATGTAAGTCCAGCTCATCACTTCCCAGTGGCAGTGCCACTTTCCTTAAAGTACGAAAACTTGCTGACAAACGAATTAGACATGAAATGCATAAATCAACAATGCAAGTGTACCTTCGTGCTAAAATAGCCCCCAAGGGCTATTCCCTCACACTCTCCCTCACACCAGCCGCTACAAATCTAGATTAACACGACCAAATAACATGAAAAAACGTCCTCCTTGAGGCATCTCTTAAATTAACAGAAATCGCTCTTAATCACAGTGATGAGCAGGTAAGGAAACTGGTCGCTATGACCAACACCATTCTCCGCCACAACACTTTATCGAACGAAGAAATCACGCGATCAACAGAATTTGAGCAGAATAAATACCAAGCCATCAGGACCACCAAAATTCGTACACTCGAAAGAGACCATGTGCCCAAACCCGCGTTCCCTGATACAGTGCCTTATCATTACAACACCACCACCACTGTATCAGGGAACGGCACTGTATCAGGGAACGCGGGTTTGGGCACATGGTCTCTTTCGAGTTTATGAATTTTTGTGGTCCTGATGGCTTGGTATTTATTCTGCTCAAATTCTGTTAATCGCGTGATTCCTTCGTTCGATAAAGTGTTGTGGCGGAGAAAGGTGTTGGTCATAGCGACCAGTTTCCTTACCTGCTCATCACTGTGATTAAGAGCGATTTCTGTTAATTTAAGAGATGCCTCAAGGAGGACGTTTTTCAATGTTAATTGGTCGTGTTCATCTAGATTTGTAGCGGCTGGTGTGAGGGAGAGTGTGAGGGAATAGCCCTTGGGGGCTATTCTAGCTCGAAGGTACACTTGCATTGTTGATTTATGCATTTCATGTCTAATTCGTTTGTCAGCAAGTTTTCGTACTTTAAGGAAAGTGGCACTGCAACTGGGAAGTGATGAGCTGGACTTACATTTCAGAAGTCAATCTTCTTTTGGGTGCGAGGATGGCACTGATGAGGTGCGCAGGTTGTAGTTATGTCCGGCAGGCCTTCGTCGTTGTGGGGAGAATTTCGGCGTTGTGCTCCCGGCGAACGTGTTCGTTGGTAGTTCCGGGGTCCGTAATAGGGGGACGCGGTTCCGTAGTTCGGCAGGCTTCCCTTTGAGGAGACCTCGAACTTCGCTCGAAGCTTAAGGTTGCGCGAATATTTCTTGGATAGGCCTTCTAACCACGAAACAATTCACCGTCGTAAATCAAAAGATTGGACACCGAACAGTAATCGAGACAAGTGCTTGGACCTTTATATCACCGCAGTACAGAAAGATATAGTACACGAATACCACAGACAGAAAGGAAACCGAGAAAACTTGACCAAATCTGAAAAAATAAGTATGAAAAATTTGGCATCTAGGACAGACATAACAATAAAACCCGCTGACAAAGGAGGAGCAATTTTAGTCCTTAATACAACCAAATACCTACAAGAAGCATACTGCCAACTAGACGACTCAAGATTTTACGAACGCCTCCCAGGTGATCCGACAGACGAATACAAACGTATCGTATCAACAGAACTAAAGAAACTGTTGGACGCAGAAAAGATAACCAACACTGACCACAAACTGATGCAAGCAGCATACCCTCGTCCAGGTCGCTTCTACATCCTCCCAAAAATTCATAAACCCGGTAACCCAGGTCGACCAATCATATCAGGCATCGGTACAATAACTGAACCCATATCAGTGTACGTGGACAAACTAATAAGCCACATTCCATGCACCCTCGCGTCGTACATAAAAGACACCACACATTTTCTTCGAGACATTGCGGGTATCTGTGTGCCGAAAAACTCGTACTTGGTTACTCTTGATGTCTCTTCATTATATACAAATATTCCTCACGATGACAGCATGGCTTCATTACAAAACATGTACACAAACCATAGACAATCTAACACCCCAGATTTTTCTGCCATTGCAACGTTGACGAGGATGGTCCTCGAATTAAATTCATTCGAGTTTAACCAAGAGTATTTTTGACAAATCAGCGGGACCGCTATGGGCACCAAAATGGCACCTAGTTATGCCTACATATTTATGGGAAAGCTAGAATCTGAATTTCTTGCACAAAGTTCCTTGAAACCAATGTTATACAGAAGATACATAGACGACATCTTTCTTATTTGGACCCACAGCGAGGACGAACTTCTCAGCTTTATAAACACTTACAATGCTGTACATCCGAACATACACTTCACACACATATACTCGCAAGTTACCGTAAATTTTCTTGATGTTACCATAACGATAGAAGAAGAGAAGCTCTCTACAACCCTATATCGCAAACCAACGGATCGACAACAATACCTTCATTACCAAAGCGATCACCCACGCCACTGTAAAAACAGTATTCCATACAGCCAGGCTCACCGGTTTAAGCGAATCTGCTCTAGAGACGCTGACTTTGACACGAGCTCACAGAGGCTAAAACTTACGCTCGAGCAACAAAAATACCCCCCACATGTAATTAATGACGCTGTTCAAAAAGCGAAAAAACTAAAGCGTGAAGACTTACTTATGAAGCGACCACCACGAGAAGACCCACAACGAACAAACCTCTGCTTGACTTACAGCACAAACTTCCCCAATGTAAACAAAATCCTTAAACGACATTACAACATTCTGGAACAAAGTAAACGTCTGAAACGCGCATTCCCATCCGCTCCAGGCGTCGTTTACCGACGACCACGTAACCTCAAAGACACCCTTGTCCACTCCCAAATTAACACATCACCCCCCAATAATTCATGCCGCCCTTGCTTAAAGCCACGATGTCTTGTATGTAAGGCGATGCGAGAAACAGACAAAGCAACCAGCACGCAATCCAAGTTTTCGATTAACATACGAGGAAACCTAACATGCGATTCCTCTAATGTGGAGTACCTACTCGAATGCAACGTGTGTGGTATGCAGTACATCGGACAAACAGAAACACCATTTAGGATTTGCTTCAATAATCACAGAGCCCATGCGAAATCAGCCCCAAGTCTACCTCTATCAAAACATCTCAATCTTCCCGACGATGCAATCGACAAACTATCAGTAACGCTCTTAGAGACGGGATTGAAATCAAATCGAGAACGTGAACGACGAGAGTCATACCTTATCCACCGATATAACACCCTCGATAGAGGTATAAATGAGAATCCTGGTACACTTGCAGCAATTAAAGCATTAGAAAACAATAACGGCAACAATGAAAATAGTTACTGAGTTCACGACACTGCAGCTGCGAAGGGCACTGGACAACCTAAAACAATTCCAAGTGTAACTACTCTTCCTAAGTGCAGCTGTCGTCTGTTTTCTGTTTTTTTTTACTACCCAATCAATTGTGCCATGCACGACATGCCCAACAGCAACCATGTGCACAGCCGGGAGGCCCCCACGACACGCGTAATTTAGAAGCAGGCCAGGAATTCACATTGCACCCGCTTGCACAGCCTACCGCAATACGGGGCACCCCTATTTTTACGACGAAATGTTGACAGGGCGCGGAGTAGTTAGAGGCTTAGAACTTCCTAAAATGCCTCCTGACCAGCCTCTGCCACAATACGCGGCCCCCGTCCTTCTACGACGAATTGTTTACGGGACCCCGAGTAGTTAAAGGCTTAGGGCTCCCTGAAAAGCTCTTTTTTGCCCCACACCGAACCGCCAGTGCCAGGAGGGGCCGTCTGATCGGGAGTAATGCGCTAGTGAACGGAAACATACACAGACCGCTGACATCAGAAAGGTGAAGGGGAGAGGGGGGAGAGAGATGGGGGGGAAGTGGAGGGAAAAGTGGAAGGGGGGCACCCGAGGGGCGTCCACCGTATATTATTTTTCTCTTTTTTCTTTTTTTCTCTGTCCTTTTTTTTCTTTTTTTCTTTCCTTTTTTTCCCTCTTTCCTTGCCCTCTGATTTGAGATTGTATAAAGCTGAGCACCGACAAACTGTATCTTTATTCCTGATGAAGGCCAGACTCTAGGCCGAAACGTCGAAATAAACCACGTTGTGACCGCTCACGGAGGATCTACTAGACTATATATATATATATATATATATATATATATATATATATATATATATATATATATATATATATATATATATATATATATATATATATATATATATATATATATATATATATATATATATATATATATATTCTCGTTCTGTCAACAATAAACCAAAGACATATCGGTTCTGCAGTCTCACTGGTCCATCTGGACCATGGTGCAGTGACCAGGATATCTGAGGACAGACGCAATGACTTCAACCCCAATCGCAACAACGTGTTGAAGAACAAAACAGCGGTGCCTGGCTCAACGACGAACCGTCGAAGGAAGGACTACGACCGATCACTGTTGGCGACCCACATAGACTGGCAAGAGCTCTTTCAACACGTTTCGAGCACAAATTAAGAGGTCCTATCAAAGAAGTGGAAGACGCTTCCAGCAAATGTGACAACGCTTACGAGCCAAGTTGATAAGAAGATAGAAGAAGGCGCTGATCGAGCGCAACTTATGACGCTTCTAAACAAGATAAAGTGCATGTCACAGACGCTAAGACAAGTTAACGAACAGGTTGAGCGGGTTATTGATGAAGAAGACGCGGAGGCAGATTCTGAAAGAGTTCTGCAGTGTGAGATGAAGATCGTCGCCTCAACGACAAAATAGAGGAGCAATTACGCGAGTCAGAATAAACGACGCAACTGACTACGAGAATATTCACAGAACAGGCGAACTCGGCGCAAGGTACCAACCAAATCTCCAAGATGCAAGAGCTTGTCAAGTTGCCACGTCTTGAGATGATCTAGTTTGATAGGAAAAGAACAGCCTGACCAAGGTCTTGGCATCAGTTCGAGACATCGGGGCATAACAGGTTTAACATGCCGAAGAATGAAAAATTTGATTACCTTCTGGCGTCTCTGACCGAGGAGGCTGCGTCCCTAAAAGAAGGTTTGCAGTTTTCTGATCAGAATTACGAGCATGCAGTCAATCTTCTGAAAGAAACCTTCAGACGACAAGATCGTTTAAGAGAGACCTACATAAAAGAGCTAGCAAACGTGGAAGCAGTGAAGAGTCCTAAAGATGTAGGTGGGTTGAAGAAACTCTTCCAAAAGTGGCAAGTGAACACACGAGCATTGCAGTGGTTAGTAGTGGAAATGAATAGTTACGCAAAATTGAGAGCTCTCATTACAAAACAGGTGGATTTGAGAACTGAGATGAAAATAAAGGACATAAAGAAAAGCGACATCAGACAAGTAACTATGGAATCAGACTCAGCGTCAAGAGACAGAACGAGTAGTTTAAAATATATTATGGAGTTCCTAAAGATATATATACGCAGCATTGAAGAAACTCAAGAGGAAAAGACGACGTTACCCACTCACCGCGCAGTATGAGGTGGACTAGAACATCTACACTTCAAATCACCTCAAAGAAAAAAATGCATCTTCTGTGAGATGACTGGATATTACACGGAAGATTGCAGAAGAAGCATTACTATGCAACAAAAGAAAGAAGCCTTGCAATGGGAGCGAAGCTGCTTCAGATGAACCAGACCTCACCACTCGACAAAGATACAAAACATGCAAGGGAAGGCACGCGAATTCCATGTGTCGATCACGCACGTCTGCAGGAAAGTCAGCACAGCCGAAAAGCAGTGATGATGTTGAGCAAGTACGTATAAGCGTGCAACCCGACCGGTTAGACAGCATAGAGTCCTGCAACATGCACGCACAGCAGTCTGGTGAACACAAGTGCATACTACTGCAGACAGCGTTTCCGTGGACGGAGGGAAAAGACAGCGGGTGCTACGCACGAACTCTACTGGACAATGGGACCCAGAGGACATTCATCCTCAAAAGACTGTCAAGAAAACTAGCGTGCAAGGTGAAAAGATTCGAAAGGACTATTGCAGGATCATTTATAGGAGGAGAGATGGAACTGGACATGAAAGTCGTCGAGGTCAGCGTGAGAAAGGACCCCACATCAAAGCCAGTCACGATTGAGGTGCTGGAGATAGAAGTTATATCCTTTGACGTGCCACTATCACCACCGCTGACAATACACGAAAGAGCAAGATTGGTGGAAATTTGTTTGACCGATGACACTGAGAAGACGGACAAAGGATGAAAACATATAGAAACCTCGATAATAATTGAAGCGGATTACTACTGAACCGTAGTCACTGGTCGCAATCGCGAGATTCGTCGAAAAGTAATGAACGGTGTTGAGATTGACGGTCCCAGGTCCTGTAGACTTCATTTTGTGCCAAAGAAATCATCCACAGTTATGGTAATAAAGGTCAGTGCCAATTCGGACACGATTGTCGCCGCACTGCAGCAATTCTGGGACTTGAAAAACAAGGGAATCAAGAAGAAACCAGCAACAAAGATGAGCGATGACCATGTGCTAAGGTACGTCCGACAAACAATGGAGTTCAAACCAGGAAGATACCAAGTGCGGCTACCATGGAAGAAAAACGTTACATTGGGCGAAACACGATTGCAGAGAACAGGCCTATCCAGGTGACAAATAAATTATACAAGGGGAAGGATGACCTCCTAGCCTACGACAAAGCTATCCGAGAGTACTTCGAGCAAGAACAAATTTGTATACTACATGTCTCATCAAGCGGTAATTAAGAAGGACCGAACAATCGACAAAAATACTGAGCGTCTTTGACGCATCGTCAAGCAAGAGTTTAGGGGAATCCCTGAATGACAACTTAGAAAATGGGCCAAAACTTAACCCCGACATCACAAGTTTGCTGATGAGCTTTCGACATCACAAGAGTGCGATGTAATCCGACGTGCAAAAAGCACTTTTGCTGATCAAAATACACGAAAATCACCGAGGTGCACTGCAATTTATGTAGTGGAAAAGAATACTCAGCGAAGATATGCGAAGCCCGAATATCAAAACATGGAGGATGACAAGGGTTACTTTCAGAACTACACCAAATAGCCTTCTTCTGGCGGCCACAATTCATCGACATTTGGATAAAGTCGAAGAGAAATATTCTGCAGGGCTGGTGCAACTTCGGAAAGGAATCTACGTCGATGGCGTTTTACTATAGAAGCCGACAAATACTCCACATCTTCAAAAATATACAAAGAAGTAAGAGCCATTTTTTGTAATGTGGGAATGAATTTAAGAAAATGGACTTCAAATGACGCCCAACCAAGAAAAATGTTTGATGAAAAAGGAGATTATCTGGATTGAGGGATAAGAAAAGAAGGAGAAATCAAGATTTTGGGACTGAAATGTAATTTCATCGATGACGTGTTGAGCTTTCCCGACACTACATGACGAAATGATAAGGACATGACAGGACTCTCATAGACATGTTTTGCAAAATACGGCAAGGCTATACGGCCCTCTAGATTTTTCGACACCATTTTCAGTTAGAGCAAAAATATTGCTGCAAAAATTTGGATAAAGATACTCAAATCGAACAACTCGTTACCAAGCCAGCATCAATCAGCATGGAAGGACTGGTCGGAGGAGCTTCAGCACTTAGATGACTTCACCGTTCACAGATGCTATGACCTATGGTAACAGAGAAACTGAAGTGAAAGCATCGAATCTACACGTGTTCTCCGATGCAAGTCCCATGACGTATGGAGCAGCAGTACACATTGTAACAGAATACTTTGATGGAAGCAATGAAGCCAATTTATTCATTGCAAAAGGTAGAGTCGCTCCAATCAAAAAGATTACACTAGCAAGAATGGACTTGTTGGCTGCCACAATATCAGTCAGATTAGCCAGTCATATAACTGAGAATTTTATCAGGAAACTAAGGAGTGTGAAATTCTGGACTGACTCTCAAATATTATTAGGCTGGATAATGTTAAACAAAACAAAAGATATGTTCGTTCGCAACCACGCAGCAGAAATCAAGAGCAAGTCGAACGAGAGTCCTTGGGGCTATGTTAAAAGTTAGGAACATCCTATGCATTTGATGACAAGGGGGATAAAGATGAAACGTTCGCTGAACAGTGAATTATGGTGGAAAGGCCCCACGTGTATCAAGAATGAAAAACAAAGGCCTGATTATGACATCACGCAAGAAGTGGACAGTGATGACAACTAAGACGACGAAAAGACCATAGCAGGCTTAACTAACAGAAAAGATGATTTTTAAAATAAAAGAAAAGATGATTTTTTGAACAGGTTTGGTTCGTACAAGAAAGTGTTACGAGTTACCACGTTGCTGATGCGCTGTATAGGAAACCGACGAAAAGAAAAGAAAACAGGTTCGCTCACAGGAGAAGAATTGGATAAGGCAGAGTTTGTGCTGATAAAGCAGGAGCAGAAAACGTTACAAAATGCTGTGACACGAATATATGACAACATGAATCTGTACGGCACGAAGATCTTCGAAGACAATCAAGCTGTCCTAAGAGTGAACGGGAGGCTTCAGTGGAGTGACTTGAGTTTTGATGAGAAGCACCCTATTCTTTTACCAAGAGTCACTTTTCAGAACTCCTAGTTCTGAAGGCGCATCAAGTGACAATGCACGGTGGCGTTGCGGCAACATCTAAGAATGACGTTTTTAATTGTGCGTGGCCTACAGATGGTGAAGTACGTTATAAAGAAATGCATCACATGTAGAAGGTTTAATTCTAGACCGATGGCACAAGAAATTTCACCACTGCCGGTTGATAGGATAAAGCAGACGAGGCCATTCGACACAGATGGTATAGACTTTGCTGGACCGCTAAATGCTCGAGAGGAGACAGGCAATAAAATTACAAAGCTCTACATTGTGATATTTACGTGTGCAGTAACAAGAGCCGTACAACTGGAGTTGGTCATTAGGATGTCATCAGAAGCGTTTATACAAGCATTCTGAATATTCGTAGCTAGAAGCGGATTGTGTACAACAACACGAGCGTTCAAGAAATCTGAGAGGGAGATGCACAAGATATTAAAGATGGAAGATGAAATGGTGCAACAGTATATAAGTAACCTGAACATGAAATGGAAGTTTATTGTAGAGTTAGCTCTATGGTGGGGAGGATTTTATGAAAGACTCATCAGAAGCTTTAAGACGTCCACGGCCACAACTATAGGTACTCGACGTTTGGATGAAGAAGAACAATAAACTGTGGTTGTTGAAGCAGAAGGAGTAATAACAACCGGCCTCTTACTTATGTGTATGACGATCCTAACGAGCCACAACCCATCACACCGGTGGACGTTATGGGAGGCAGGAAAGCAATGAACCAGCAGCAAGACAACTGAATGGGAGAATACAGTTTGCCGAATTACTGGAGTGCAAGAAAACAGCCAATGATAATATGGTGGACCAAATGGAAAAAGCAGTACCTGAGAGAGATTAAGTGTGCAAGCAGAAAATTAGAGGGTCACACAAGTATTCAAGAAGAAAATGTACTTCTGCTTGGAGGAGCGCGAAAAAGAACACAGTGGAAACTCTGCACGGTCGAAAAGATTTTCCCAGGCAAGGATTGACTTGCTTCGTTCACCTGAAGGAAAACTGGTCAAAAGCCGATTCAACTGTTGTATTCGCTCGAAGGTTCTTCGGTTTAATCTGGTCGGTGGGAAGATGTAGAAAACAGATTGAACATAGAGCTCGAAAGCGAGGAAGAAGAAGTGGCCCGGGGCACGCTCTGTATATATTTGTATTCTCGTTTTGTCAACATAAACCGAAGACGTATCGGTTCTACGGTCTCTCTGGTCCTTCTCAAACAGGTGGCACCCGAACTCGGAATCAACAACAAAGTGTCTTATGTGGCAATTATCTAGGATTTGGTGGCGCATGCTTCACTTACAATTATACTTTAACATACAAAATTGCTTCTAAAAGGGGGTTCAGCGTGGAAACAACTGAGCTGATATACTGGATGGAATCAATGATTGCTTGGCAGTGGTGCACTGTATACCTATACGTTTTTTGCAAATCTTTCTGCAAATGTTCTGTAACCAAGGATTCGACGGAGACCAGTCTGATCGAGAACAATCATCGAATCAAAGGACTAGGACACTGACTACAAGGCAATAAAAATGCGTTGAGGTGGCGGGACTCAGAATGGGAGCCTTTTTCACTATGATTGTGAAGAAGGCACTCGTAATGGGTGCCGAAACATCAACCAGGGGCATCATCAACAGCGTTTCGCATGAGATTTTGTAGTAAGAAAAGCGATTTGCAGGTTGAGTTCAGCTTCAATACAGATCGAAAGAAAACTAAAAAAACAGGAGACACAAGGAAATGAATGCTTTCTTCCCTTTGTTTACATTGTGGTTTAATAAAATATAAAGCCTGGTCTACTTACTAAGCCAATCGCACTCTCTTGTGGACCTGTAGCACCTCTCTTTAGCATGATAGTATCTCACCAAACTAAGAGATATAGAGAAAGCCCAATTCTTTATATTCAGACTCCAGTAACCTAGACAAAATGATAATTAACCACAGTCAACATGTGTGCAGTCTGCCAAATTTTAGGTATGTACGCAGTGGCCACATTTTTGTCTGCCAGCGCCATCTTATTCACGAATAAAAAAAACTACTTCGTTGACATGTGTTTTACGGGCATACACTTGTCCTTTATTCAACTGAAATTAATGCAATCATGTGGCAAAGCTACACAGAAAAAAACTGCCAATCATGCACGATAGCTAAATATTTGGCCAACTGTACTTTTAGAAATGCTTATAAGGAGCGGAGGAGAGGAGAAAAATTTTGCCACAGCATAATTTCTATCCCTGGCGCCTGTTATATAGTATATACGCTCTATCAGTTTTTTTTTTTTTTTTGAGTGTGCAGATTCACAGCTTGTTTTTTCGCATGCCGTTGCGCGAAAAAAAATCAAATTACCGAAATTCACCACTCTTAAGCACCCCATGTACAATTGCACCAGATATCCTGCGACGCTAATGATTTTCGTCCTGCTTGAGCTAGACGCAGGAATGTAGTCTACATTTGATTTGCGAAATGTGAAGGCGTGACCAGTTGTTGTTTATAGGTTCCGCCAATGTAGCAAATTTAGGACCTCGGCGGGCTTCTATACATTGAAAATAGCTGTTCATCTCATCCCTTCTTTTCTTTCGTTCTCGAGCATCGTGCCACACTGGGGGACCCTTAAGATGTTCATTTAAGAGCTGAACACGATAGCAATATCTTGTCTCTTGTGTTTATTTCAACCAATTTGTGCATAATTTTTATTGTATGGTGTTACTCGAGAAGATAATTCGTGGATTAATGCAATGTAACCGATGAAATAGAAAACGGCTTGTGTAAGTAAAGCTTTCCGTATGACTGGATTCTGTGTGATGGGTAGGTAGCATCCTTTAAATTAGGAGCAATTCTGCACCTAAAATGGTTTTAAACTTCCTATGCACCCACTACATGTCCTAATAGAATACACGCAATAATGTGTATGTGTTTCTTTTGTAATGGGCGGCACGCTATGAACCACGATGTCGTTATGATAATCAGGTGCTGTTAGGCCCGATGGCAATGTACGCTTGTACCATGCAATACTACTGCGATATTACGTGTTGTATTGGGAAGCTGTATACAGGACTCACGTGTTGGTAAAGCGTAAACACCCCGCCGCGCTGACCCGCATGCAGGTCGCGGGATCAAATCCCGGCTGCGGCGGTGGCAGCTGCATTTTAAATGGAGGCGGAAATGACGTGGGCCTGTGTGCTCAGATTTAGGTACACCCTAATGAACCCCATGCGGTCTAAATTTCCGGAACCCTTCACTATGGCGTATATCTCGTAATCATATGGTGGTTTTTGGACATTCATCCATTTATCAGTCAATCAAAGAATAAACGTTTTTTTTCACTGCAAAGCCAAGCAGAAATTATTCTTGTATTCAATTATATGGCAATATTTGCTGTACTGTAAAGAAGAAAAACGGAGACGTGGCTTGTATTGCAGAGCACGTTCGTTCCACGCGAACGTTCTGCGTTCGATCCGCGCTTCGTTCCTGGTCTTTTTTATTTGTTTTATCTGCATCTTTCTTCATTTTTCAGTGAAGCACTAGATGAAGATTCTTCGCTCAGAACCAATGAGGCCCCCGCCAACATCATTACGAAAATTTCGGCAAAACAAGCTCTTTAATGTTATCACGTGAACACTCTTGTTTGACGGCGTCTCCTTGCAGTTAAGCTTGTCCCTCACCATTCTCTCTATTTTTCATATTATAATAACGTACGTCTTCCTACCGATATTGTGCTGACAGAAAGCAGTCATTGTACTATGCAAACATATGACTAACGGGAGGTGGACGAAGAAATTTCAATCTATTTTGAGGATTTCTTCCACTTTCGTAAGAAAAGCACAAATAGTCTTTTCGAAGCTTATACTCATTGAATGTAAATGGGTCAAAGTAAAAGGACATCATATGGGTCGGAATTCATAATTGCATTTTTTTCAATCAAGTCGTTAAGTAAGCGAATACACTGTACCCGACACGTTGTTAAAAGGACCTATGCTATTCCTGCCCATTACAGCGCGGTCGCGGCTACCATGTACAGTATAGTGGGGGGGGGGGGGGTAAAATACACAAAAAGTTTAAAATAGTCATTACATATTTTTATTTCACTCCTTGCAATTAAACATAACGCAGAAACTTTCCTTGGTGTACAAGGTATGAGCTACATAGATATTGCTACGTGGACACCGTTCAAACCGTTATTTTAAATAGAAATAAAAAATGCTCCGCCTGTCTTATTTTGCCGCAACCTGCACAGCGAAACGAGATGCTGCGTGGGTGAAAGTGAGACGTTGTGAAAAAATTTATTCCTTCAGTTTCTGCAGTAGAAATAAATGAAATTCACTGTGTGGGCCCTTACGAAGTCTTAATGAGCCCAGTCCTTGGACTCCACGCAATAAATACAGACAGAGCATGGTGTTGTGTTGCTCCGAAACTCCTAACAGAGTAATAACGCCAGTCTTTCTTTGTGCTAATGTGGCCTTTTCTTGGACGCTTGCACATCATTAAAATATTCAACATTTGTAGGCTAATTATGTTTTGACGTACTTTCTTCATCTCTTTCCCGTTTTCACGCAGAACTGCTAAGGCATTTCATGTCTTTTGACTTCGTCCACCAAGCTTTGTGAGGCAATGAATCGAAAAATTTGCTGGATTCGCATTTTCTAGTGCTTGCGTTTTTTCAGTTATGGTATTAAGGACACATCGTTAAAACTAATCCCAAGGCGTTTTTCGCAACGACATGACTTCGAAATTCCGCTGTTTTTCCTGCGCCTCTTAAGATCATCGTTGAGAACACAAAAAAACTTCGATACAGCACGAATAGAAGTATACTAATGTCCTGAATTGCAATCAGTGCTGCTTCTTGTCGTTTTTCACCCAGGAGGCTCTATATAATATTGCCACGTTCCGTCCCCAAGGTTTGTTATCGCGCCGTTTCACTGTGAGTAATTCTCAGCGCGATTCATGCCAACAGTACATCGTTCGAGAAGCGTCGGGCTGGCGGTAGATTATTTTGTTAAGATTACGCCCGCTTTGTGAGCATTACAGATTATTCTGGAACTTACGTTGCCACCAGAGATAACGCTAGAATATTTGATGGCAAGTGTACATTGCTGATACGCTTCGCCGCTTGTCAGTTGATTGACAGGCGACACTCCATTCGTGCACTATTAGTGCAAGTCTGCTACTGTGGTCCGACTTTCCGTTTACAGGGCAGAGGTTCAACTAAATAAACAGTTTAATCTTCAACGTACTCTCTGCTTTTTCGTCGACGTCATGACCCCGTGACATCTGGTTAATATGCTACTTCTTTGATGTTCCGGACGCCCTCTTCAAGCCGCAAACCCAGCCCAAGCAGTAGAAAAGACACCGAAGCCAACCCTGAGCAACGAACAAGCCGCAGGCAGAGGGGACTGCAACCGTAGTATAGGCCCCTTCCTGAAGCAGCCAGGCAGCCCCGGATCCCAGCATCAACAGTGATCGCCCCCATGCAGCCTGCCCCAGTCTTTCTCCGGCATCCCAAGGAACCTCCAACGTCCCATGGATCCTCAGATGAGGACCCACAAATTTGGATCAAAATATACGACCAAGTCGCCGCCTTGAACAGCTGAGACCACGAGGAAAAATTACGCCGCGCCTACATCTACTTGCTGATTGCGTGACTTCTCCCGCAAGCAGCTAGTAGAAGAGCTGTTTGCGGGACTTCTTCGAAACCCGCTCAAGACTGTCAGTGCATTTTTTACCGAGGCCATGACTATCGAAAGGGGCTTAAGATGCACAAAACTCTGTACAACCGCCGCGCCTCATTCAACTGCGCCGATGCCTTCAGTACCGACGACTTGCGCGCGACCATTCGACCGATCACGCGGGAGGAGTTGCGAAAGCTGATACTTTTGACGCAGCCTCAAACCAATTTGATCGCCGACATTGTCCGCGAAGAAGTTTGGCAGTCGTTTGAAATCGCAGAAGCACCGCAGCCTGAACCGGAAGCAATGAGCTATGCCACTGCAGTGTGCCGCAATGCTCCTCCACGCCCTCGTCCGGACACTGCCCCGCCGCAGTTCTTCCGCCAGGCACCACCGCCACCACCACCGACGCCTTACCGCCTGCTGACCGGCCAGCGCTACGCGTCAAGGAACACTGACTTCTGGCGCGCCCCTGACCACCACCCACTCTGCTATCACTGTGGTGAAGCCGGGAACACCTACCGCCAATGCAAGTGCCACCAGATGGGGCTACGTGGTTTGGCCATCGACGCGCCACATCCACAGTGGGATGAAAAACTACGTGACATCGCCGACTATCTCACCGGAGTGGAGATGACACCCCGGAATCATCTCATTCATTCTCAACCGGCCGCTACAAGTCACCGCACCGTCAGGAGTACTCTGGCCCAAACCGGGGTCAGTCGCCTACCCCTTAACAGGAAAACTAAGGGCAGCAACCGATGAAGGTGCGGTTGCTCTACGATGAACTGCCGAATATTCTCCGCCGCCGCCGATGACAATGATGAAGAAGCCTGAAGAATGTGCCGCCGCCCGAACGCAGCTCCGATGTCGATACTTCGCTGCCAGCAGAATACCTGACGACGCAACGTTGAAGCAGCAGTGCAAACCATCGTAGCCACGATCCGACGCTACGACCAAACTGCAACGCAAGGAGACGAACTAGCGACCTCGACATCCTGATCGACGGCCACAGCGTAACAGCCCTGGTCGACACTGGAGCCGACTATTCCGTCATCAGTGGGACGTCCTCCATGAAGTTGATGAAAGTTAGGACAGCCTGGCAAGGCCACAACATTCGTACTGCTGGAGGTCACTTAGTTACGCTGTCAGGAATCTGTACAGCCGGAGTCACCATTAATAGCAAGATTTCCCCGCAAGCTTCGTCGTACTACAGCATACCTCGAGAGATGTTATCCTTGGTTTTGACTTCTCAAGCCTCCATGGTGCCGTCATCTACCTGAGAACAAAGTACATAACACTATTCACAGAAAAATCACTACTGCCGTAAAACTCGTCAGAAAGGCACACCTTAAATGTGCTTGAAGATCAAGTCACTATTCCCCCTCGCTCCAGCGTCAGCATTTCCGTCGGGACTCAAGAATCAACAGACATGCCAGGCATTGTTGAGGGCGACCAGCACCTGTTGATCAACCACGAAATTTGCAACGCCAGAAGAATAGCCGACCTGCGAAAGGGAAATCAAGAGTGATGCTCACGAACTTCAGGAACGAGTGCAAGCACGTGAGCAAAGGCACGACGGTTGCCTACATGGAAGAGAAACTGGAAGCCACCAATGCTTTCGCCCTTACCGATTCCGTCGAATCTACTCTGACGACTGAAACCCTTCGACCATGCAGCTTTCGACGTTAATTCGAGCCTTGCGATGCATAAAGAAGAACAGCTCAAAAACTTTTTCCTGCCCTCATATGGATTTAGTGTAACGAGGCACCATTCAGTGCTTCAGTAATAGGGAAGGGCTAAGATATTCGAGAACATTTCCCAACTTTAGAGCTGTTGCAAGGACAAGTTATAAATTTGTATATTTGAATTCGTGTGATCCGAGAAATACACATAGGATACAGAATAATAAAGAATGAAAATATAGTCTGGAATAGTCACATGTTAACGATGTCAGTTTCTGGTATATCTACGTTTAGCTCGCCCGTTTGAAATAAGTCAAGTGGGCTCTTATGAAAAAAAATGCCGCCATATCCACGAAGTGAATGATGATGAGTGGGTGAAGCTCCGGAGGTAAACCTGGTAAACCATGAATCCTCTGTACATTTTGCCCACTAAATTTTATTGCAAATCTCCCCCTAGCGTACGTCGCCGCACTGTATCGAACGATGACACACGCCATATGTGACATCATTCCTATTTTATAACACCTCGCATCTTTCATAATCAACTACACGTACCGCCGTCTAGTTTTTAACATCTTGCATCTTTTGGACGGACGGACGGACGGACGGACGGATGGACGGACGGATGGACGGACGGATGGACGGATGGACGGATGGATGGATGGACGGACGGATGGATGGATGGATGGATGGATGGACGGACGGACGGACGGATGGACGGATGGATGGACGACGGACGGATGGATGGATGGATGGATGGACGGATGGATGGACGGACGGACGGACGGACGGACGGATGGATGGATGGATGGATGGATGGATGGATGGATGGATGGATGGATGGATGGATGGATGGATGGATGGATGGATGGATGAATGGACGGACGGATGGATGGACGGATGGACGGATGGATATGGCTGTACCTTTAGATCGGGCGGTGGCTAGCGTAATACTTAGAACTGAACGAGAGGTGGCTACATACAGGGGACGCACAGCCCACGCCTTAAGAAGCTTCGCTCCTAAAAAGCATAATGAGTTCAGTTCTTGTCTATCATATAGCTCTAAGTGTCTTGCGCCACACAAAAGAAAGATTTCTTTCGATATAGAAGATGAGACATATACATATGAGCAACTTCTTTGCAACAAACTTAAAGGAACACTAAGTGAAGAATTTCTTAATTATCAGTGAATTATTCTGTTACTATTTCAAAATAACTACGCTCACCTTGACAAGATTCTTTGTAAGCGCGAAAATGGGCAAAAACAAAATATGATTGGCGACACCGCCTCGACATTCACGCAGTAAGTTGTCACTATAGTGACGGCGTCTACTGGGGCCTACGTAGATCCTAAACAGCAAAAATGAACTATATATATTTCTGGCTGGTCCGCAGATTTGACGTGCTAAGTTCCAGGACACTGGAATGAGCCAGTGCTCCAGAAAGACGACAAATACAGTGTGAAATCCATGACGCCGTCCTCAGAGATCACAGCGTCAAATTCATGAAGGGAACTTGATTTTTCTTGTCCATCAATTAAGATATTGTGGGGGAAGAAATGACACTCGAGTTGTCAGCAAACACATTTTCAGTCTAAACCAATCAGTTTTTCACTTAAGTATTCTTTTAAGCGAGATTCACACGAGGGAGAAATCCTCGGAGGCGAAGCGAGGATGGCGCATCACGTGACAATGACGTCATGGGTTAGTGTGTCGACGCAACCTCCTCGCGTCTCCTCGGAAGAGGCGGGGATCGTTTCTCCGACCGGTCAAACCATGAAAGAAGGGGTCAAACGATACCCATGAAGCAGGGAATGTAGAGGAATTTCGGGTGGGTCTCTGGCCACATTGTAGCTCTTACTGCTGCTAGGGTGGCTAGAATGGAGTGCAAGCAACATGTATGGCTAAAATGGAAAGTGGCAGGGCAAATGACACTCCTTGGTTTCGTGTACTTGTGGACGGGTAAAGGCCAGAGAGCGAAACCAGGCAATGGTAGAGTGTATATCAAAGGACATTCAGGAGTTAGGAGGAGAGTGCGAGTTAATTATACTAGGAGATATGAATGCACACATAGAAGATATAGATGAGTATACCGAGCCGACAGGCAAAATGATCATGGATATGTGTGAAAGGCTGGATTTGACCATTTGCAACAGTACCGAGAAGTGTGAAGGGCAAATAACATGGGAAGTAGGAAGGCTGCAGTCGACGATAGATTACGCACTGATGTCACATAGGATGTATGATAAGCTCAAGGGATTGCGCATAGATGAAGGTGGCTCCAGAAGTCTGGGTAGCGATCACAAACATATCAAGCTAAGTTTTGGAACATCAGTGAAAGTAGGAAGGAGACAAGATGAGCAACTACAGGAAAATGTTTATTCAGAAAGGCAAATTGAAATAGCCACTAAAAATATTGAGGAAGTAATCACTGAGGATAATAAAACAGTGTGGAAACACACAAATTTAATTAGACTGTTTGAGCTAGAGCTCGCTAAGGCGCGTGACAAGTCACTCCAGAAAAGAAGACACAAACCCAAAAGTTGCTGGGATGAGGAAGTTAAGAGAGCCATAGCAAAACGTCAGGAAGCCTCTAGGGAACACAGAGATGCTAAGCAACGGGTGAACCGACAGATGATGTTGAAAGAAAATGGGAAATCTTTCTAAACTGTAGAAGGGATGCATCCCTTCTGATCAATGAAAAGATTAGAAAAAAGGGAGCCCAGTGGCTGGCAGAAGTACATAAAAAGATAGAAAGGCAGCTGCGAAATTTTGGAACCATCTAAGCTCCTTAACAAATGAGACGAGCCTAGAGCAGAGGTTTTTAACTACAGCTCAAGGTGCTAGGCTAGAAGGGGACGAAGCTATTGAATATGTAAGAACCAGGGTGACAGAAAAATTTCAACACAGAAGTGTTTTCTGCACCACAGTAGACAAGGATGCATCAAGTAGCACAATGGCTCCATTTTCACAACAAGAGTGGGAAAGGGCTGAGAAAAGGGTTCCTAGTAGTACATCAACAGGCCCAGATGACATTCCAATTATGCTGATAAAGACATTAGGTCCGAAGTTTAAGCAGGTTTTGAGAGAGGCAGTGACCAAAATAATAATCGATGGAGAGGTTTCCGATGGATGGAAACTTAGAAGGATGAGCATGATCTATGAAGGAAAGGGGTGACAAAGCTGACATGAACAACTACCGTCCTATAACTGTGACATCAGTGGTCTACAGGCTGGCGATGCAGATTATAAAGGAAAGACTGCAGGCATGGATAGAGTATAAGGGCGTGCTGGGGAACTGCAGAATGGGTTTCGGAAACACAGGAAGTTGGAAGACAATCTGTTCTCATTAAGCAGTGCATCGAAACAGCAGAAAAGGAACACAGGCCCCTGTGGCTAGCATTTTTGGATATCAAGGGAGCGTACGATAGTGTGGTTCAGTAGGAATTGTGGGGAATACTGGATACACTAGGCGTGGAAGATGTAGTCACTAAATTTTTAAAGGAGATCCATAAAAGTATCAAGGTAGTTATAAAGTGGGAAAAACTGGTATCTAAGCCCACAGAGGTGAAACGGGGGCTTAGGCAGGGGTGTCCTCTGTCACCCTTGTTATTCATTATGTACCTACAAGGATTAGAGGCCAAATTAGAGAGAAGTGAACTGGGCTTCAACCTCTCTTTCGTGAAACAAGGAAAACTTATTGAACAGGCACTACCAGCATTGATGTACGCAGATGATATAGTGCTAATGGCCGACAACAAGGAAGATTTGCAGAGATTGATGGACATCTGCGGTATTGAGGGAGATAGGTTAGATTTTAGATTCACTAAAGAAAAATCAGGAGTCATGATTTTTAATGTTAATGAAAGTAGTGAGCTTGGAATATAGGAGGTCGCGCTAGAGATAACAGATAAATACAAATATCTGGGCGTATAGATAAGCAAAGAGGCCGAGTACCTAAGGGAACACGAAATATACGTGTCGACTAAAAGTAACAGGAATGCAGCGGTAATGAAAAACAGCGCACTGTGGAATTACAATAGGTATGATGTTGTGAGAAGAATAAGGAAAGGGGTCATGGTTCCTGGTCTGACATTCGGGAATGCGGTCTTGTGCATGAGATCAGAAGTTCAAGCAAGATTAGAAATTAAGCAACCTGGAATATGTAGGCTTGCCTTCGGAGCTCACGGGTATGCACCAAAATCATGGAGTACAAGGTGATATGGGATGGACATCATTTGAGGGCAGGGAAGCTAGCAGCAAGACAAAATTTGAGAAGCGATTGAGAAAACTGGGGGAGGAGCGTTGTGCTAGGAAGGCATTCGGCTACTTGTACATAAGGAATGTCGATACGAAATGGTGGAAGCGAACCAGAAAAGAGACCAGAAAACAGCAGGGGGCCAAATAAAAAAACATTATCGGTTAAGAAGAAGGTGAAGGAAGCTGGGACCGATATGTGGAGAATTGGCATGATCGAGAAGTCCGCACTAGAGATCTATCGAACTTTTAAGCAGGAAATAGCCAAGGAAAGGATCCATGATAATACTCGGGGTAGTTCTTTACTGTTTGAGGCAAGGACGGGAGTATTGCGAACAAAGACATATCGGGCCAATTACGAAGGGGTAGACACGGTGTGCAGTGCGTGTGGAGAGGAAGAAGAAACTGCCGAACCCTTGATAATATTCTGTAAAGGGCTTCACCCTGTAGTTCAGGTTGATGGCGCAGAGTTTTTTAAAGCACTGGGGTGTAGGGACAGTGAGGGCAAAATAGACTTTAAGCGGGTAGAATTAACTAAAAGGAGGTTATCTGATTGGTGGCTAAAGTCAAGGCACGAGTGAAAATTGAACCCTTCGCTGCAAAGTACGAATCCTCAACCTCACTAGTTAAGGGAAAAAATAAATCTTGTTTTTGGTTCTTTAAGTAATACGGCTTGGTGGCGCTAGCCACTGCCTGATATAAAGAGTACAGCCATATCCATCCATCCATCCATCCATCCAGGTAGTGAGTGGCGGACTTCGTAAGGTTTGCCTCGAGTGCGCTGATTTTTATTATTTTTTTTCACAGGCGGTAGCTGCTTTACAAATACTTCGTCGGTCGGCGATTGCGCTGGGTTTCTCTGAAATGCCTGAGGTGTCGACGACAAAAAAAGTAGATCTAGCGTCGCCGCATTATGCTTGTCCGCAAATCTTTATGCTTCAGCTCAGCATCTTGAAGAGACCCAGGGGTGGCAACGCGGATTACTTAGTGGAGGAGTCTCTCTATCTGTAAAAAAAGGCTGAATGAGATGGAATAAAATGTGGAAGACTACGAAAGACTTCTATCTGATGCACTAGCAGTGTCTGTCACCCATGAATTGTACACCGCTGAGCGGTGGATGGTCACCCTGTATATTATGCGGCAAGCTATGCTGTGAGAAATCTGGTACTTCGTAATAGTCGTGATGCCCGCCTTGTTTCCGGTATTGGTGGTTACGCGTTATAAGTGACACCGTCACTGGTATAGCACGCTACTTTGGCAATTAGTATTTCAAGCACTCGTTGTACATGTAGAAATAGAGCTGCTGCTTAATTTGTTAGAGTTGCAGTTGTCGGCAAGTCGTTTTTTGCCGCACGGTAGCACTATTTATCAGTTCCGTTTCCAAAATGAAATTTGCTTCTGCTGATAGTACAGGTCACGGAGCATTCATTTTGTAGTACCTGGAAAAGCAAGGCTCACGTTTTCATAAACAGTTGCGATTCTAGCGGGCCCTGTGTAACTTAAAGGAGCAAAAATTATTTACACTGCAAATAGCTGCGATTATGGTCCGCTAGCAGATGCAAGCTGCCAAAATTACGGTAGATTTTTTTTAGGTCAGTGATCATACTTTTTCGGAGAGGGTTGCCGTTGAAATAATATTTCGACTTTCTGTGACACTGAGAAATGAATTTAACATATGCCACGAAGTTATAAGCCATCACATGCAACTCTCCGGTGTACATTAGGCCACTGTGTTCTACATCCGGCATCTTGTGCAAAATTTGCTAGTTTAATTCACCTAAATAGGTATAATTCTTTTGGTCACAGACTTCATTTCTTTTCTTTCGATAGGTCGAGGAGTACGGGACTAAAAGCTCGAGGTATTGACAAAGTACCGACCCAGTCACAAGTTGGCAAAGCAGCAATACACGACAGACTTCCATATACGTAGAATAAAAAAATGAACTTTTGCAGTATAAAATGGCACCGAGTACGAATACAAAAGTTTTGAAAGAAAGCTCTACAAATAGAGAGTAACGCAATACATATGTATCATGACTTGGCATGAACATGAAAATCAAAAGTCAATAAGTAGAGTGACGGAAATTCTGGGATATGTACTATTCGGGAAAGTGAATGAGCTGGGCGAAGCATCTGATGTGGCGATTTTGATTATTTAATATTACATACATCTACAACGCCCTAGTTGAACGAATATTTTAAGGAATTAGTTACACATAAAGTTATAATGAAGTGCCACAAATCATCAGGACCAAAACTATACACTGGTACACAAAGACATCGCAGTAAAAGATACAATACAGTAATAAGAATTATTAAAAAATACGCAAGACAGCCAATTCAGCGACGTTTCTTGCAATATTTAAATAGATTCATTGAAAGTTCTCAATGACAGAAGAAAGGAGGAAGTATCGATGTCTTCGTTGTTTAGGATGGTTAATAGGTATATGTAGCCTGTAGGACAATGTTCTTCTTAAATGCTTCTAGAAATAGGTAAAATCCACGCTTAATTCTTCTTGCCTAGTGAGACAAACACTTGGGTTTACGTTTATCTTAGCAAGATTTATTGCGGTATTAGAACGATGTTTAACGAATGCTTCATGACATGTCAAGTATAAATACGAGGTTTATTAAAAAGGTATTCTGGCTCCCGAAGCACGGACGCATTGATACAAACTTCTGTTCTTGAGTATCATCGACAAAAACCCAGGTGGTCGAAATTTCCTGACCCCTCCACTACAGCGTCTGTCATAATCATATGCTGGTTTTGGGACGTTAATCCCCACATATCAATCATGTAGTATAATCGAAAAAGACGTACGTTATTTTTATTTCGCTAACGGTAATCCGTTGCCTTTGTGTTAGGCAACATAGAATGGTAACGCGAATATTCATTGTTAGCTTAGCGAGTAACATGTGTGGTTACTTTTTTTTTTTTGGTAAGGTATACAACACCACTTGTTTCTAAACTGAATGCGCCAAGAAATCTCCCAGTCCAGGCAGAGGTGGTATCTCAGCGGAGCTTAGCAGATCGGTCGAATTCTCTTGGTGCAATGTTAATGACTCACTCGATCCCGATTCTTTTTTAACAGGCGTAAAGCAACCATATTAATAAAAAAAGCAAATAGTAAAGCTATGAGTGTTTTAGTGCTAAAACACCTGACATGCATGAAAATGACGTGTTTACGTAAAAACTGTTCGCATGTCTGCTGCTGGAAACATGGGTATTGCGCTATTTGTGTGTAACTGTGATTGATTGATTGATTGATTGATTGATTGATTGATTGATTGGTTGATTGATTGATTGATTGATTGATTGATTGATTGATTGATTGATTGAAATGTAGGGTTTAACGTCCCTAAACGACGATATGGTTATGAGAGACGCCGTTGTGGAGGACTCCGGAAATTTTGATTACTTGGGGTTCTTTAACATGCACCCAATTCTGACAATGAGCAACTCTACGCCACTAAAGCTGTTACATTCGGTGGCCGATAATGATCGCTAATTGAGTATTCAAGTTGCGGCTTGCGCAAGATTAAGCGTTCGGAACAGCGAAACGGGGCTCTGATACCGAAGTTTCCTCTCGTGCTTGAATTAATTTAGTGTGTTCAAATTAATATGAAGCCTTACAGTGATTAACATCTCTCGGCGCACCTACAGCTCTGCCACGAAAACCCGCAATATCATTACAGGCCAACTCCGGCGATTTTTTGAGGTCAATGAATCTCAATGAAATTCGCTGGGTACGTTCCTTTCCACATTTCCGTCATTTATACCAATTTATAGGCTTGAGAGATGTGCTGCTTGTTTGCAAATGAATGTCAAAGATTTCCTCGCAAAGCTCACTTCGCTTCCAGTATTATTGGTAACACTGTCTGGGTGAAGTCATGCTTGGAATGTCAACGGAAGTGACGCAGCTGATGCCAACGGTACTTTGGCCGCTATAGCGTTTATTGTGGTAGCCACAAGGCGATGGCGGAAGTGTTCGGCACGTGTATTGCAGAGGGAAGCTTTCATCCTTCCTGAGCGGTGTTTGGCCGGTGCTTCACTCGTCTGGCTTTCACAGTTTTCACTCTACGCGCCGGCGGGACCAGTATACGGCCTCCAGTTATTACCAAATAGTACGTTATACGCAGAAAGGGCGCTCGGTCAGGTTTCAGTTTCGCACAGTTTTGCTTATCAAAATCATTTGTGAATCTCCTGAGCATTTCAGCTATTGGTCTCGTGACAAGAGTGTCTCAGGAACACAGAAACACCATTACCTTGACATGGTCGAAAAATCGCCGGAGTTGACCTTTAAGTCCACGAAAGTTGGCGTCGAGTCTTGCTCGTGGGCCTTTTCATGAATATTGTTCATAGATGAGGCATTAAAGGGCTTAAGTGCCATGTACGGCCCTAAACTTGCTCTATCAAAATGATTTTACTGAAAACGGGTCACCACTACACAGCATTGGAGCAATTTTTGTGGAGAGTACTGCGTGCCGTCTCGTTTGTCTCCTCCGCAAAGTTACCCGCTCCAGTGTGTGCAGTGCCCCAAACGATTCAGAGCCTGAATGTCCAACGTGACGGAATGTCCAACGAGACGGAATGTCCAATGTGTCACGTGAAGGGCGAGACTGAATGTCCAACGAGCCTGAATGTCCAACCAAGACTGAATGTCCAACGAGACTGTATGTCCAACAAGTCTGAATGTCCAACCGAGACTGAATGTTCATCGAGACGGAATGTCCAACGAACCTGAATGTCCAACCGAGACTGAATGTCCAACGTGACGAAATGTCCATCGAGACCATCGGCAGTTTCGTCCGTCAGCCCAGACACCATGCACCTGCGGAAAACGTGCAGGGCACAGTGTGCCAACTCCCATGTGCTGACCATCGCTTCGTACGTTGAAGAAACCACGAACTTCCATGAAGGAATGCGGCAGTACAAAAATGACCTCCGTCAAAGCAACAGCCTCCGTCAATAACCTCCGTCAAAGTACAGAGCGCAATGGCGTAACACTGCGAGCGGTTCGACTACCATACCAGTCCCGATGGTGCGCTGTCGAGCTCTTTGCCTTAATTTGTACGCTTCCTGCATTCCTTGGGATTAATAAAGAGAGCGAAAACAGATACGAGAAACTTGAATGAATCATATGGTGGTTTTGGGATGTTAAACCCCACAAATCAATCAATCAATCGCTTCGAGATTATTCCAGAG
Organism: Rhipicephalus microplus; assembly: GCF_043290135.1. Lineage (NCBI taxonomy): Eukaryota > Metazoa > Arthropoda > Arachnida > Ixodida > Ixodidae > Rhipicephalus > Rhipicephalus microplus. The sequence continues at coordinate 470,116,154 of NC_134710.1, forward strand.
CTTGCGCGACGACCAGTGATAGCGCTAGGGTATTCGACGGCACATTCATAAATGCCGACGCGCGTCATCACTTGTAGTTGATCTACAACCGATGCTCTGTTCGCCGCTATCAGTGCCAGTGTCTTGCTGTAATCTGACATCTCTTTTACGTGGCCACAAGTTCAGCCCAATAAACACTTTGTTTTGACCACTCTGTCTGCTTCCTTCGTCCAGATCACGACACCGTGACAATATACATTAAAGACTTACCCGCTAACCCTTAAAGCTCAGTTAGGTTGTGCATGGATGATTGCATCATCCACTTCAATATTCAATCTGTTGACTATATCATTTTGCTCTTTAAAATGACCTTAATCTAACCTTCAGCTGGTGTGAAAATTGGAAAATGTCCCTTACGCCTCTAAATGTAAGTTAATCTCGTTCACTAGAAAGCGTACTAACTCACTCTTTCTCTATACTATTAAGAGTACTGTTGTTTCAGTCACACCATCGTATAAATAACTCGGCGTTCACCTTTCATGAGATTTATCTTGGACTACGCACATAGCAGCTGTCCCTTCAAAAGCCTCCCAGTCTCTCGGCTATCTTCGTAGAAACTTGCGAAGCGCTCATTCTAACGTACGCGCATTATCATTTCTAACTTATGTTTCCCCACAATTGCAGTATGCATCATCGACATGTCACCATGACAAGATTACATTGCGCGTATGTTGGGAGCCGTCCAGAATAGGACAGCGAGATTCATTGCTGATAACTACGACTACCGTTATAGTATCACTCTAATGAAACAAGACTTTTCATTTATGTCACTGAATCAACGCCGCGTCAATTCCATTTTACGTTTATTTCATAGGTACATGGCAAGTTATAAATCCCGCTGTTCGCCCCTTCATCTTCCTCTGCGCACATTTCGACGCATTCACAACGCTCGTTGTTTCATGCACGTTCGTTGTCAAACACAGGGATTTACCTTATCACCATTACCTGGAGCCATAGCACATTGGAACGGCCTTCCAGAATGCATTGTTTCCATCTTTAATCGTGAAACTTTTTGTGATAACCGGACTTCATTGCATTTTACTATTATATAACTTTGTTGCACCTTGCTGTTTATTATTTGTTTTCTTTTTTTTTTCTTTTTTACTTTCTGTCTGTATTTTTCAGTGCATTTACTGATGCTCCCCTTACTCAATGCCTTTTAATGGGCATGTAAGGCATTTTGAATAAATAAGTAAACACTACTGGCGTTGAGTATGCACGAACGTAAACTCGTCTTGTCTGACCCCGTTTCGGCCTCTATTTTTGCATTCAGGTCATTGAAAGCGCCGTGTTCGAGCACCAGAACCTGTGGCTGCAACGTTCGCGTTCACAAATGCTGTGGTCACTTATACTCGGCTGCATTCCTTGCTAGTCGCGTAGGCAATGTTTCACGCGAATCTTACTTTTGCGAGAGCGACATGTGCTGGAACGTGTTGTGGACTACAATAGAGGTGTCACGTGTTGTGGACTACAATACAATGACAGCCCGGCCCCCTAAAGAGATTTACAATTAAATAAATACAAACGAAATTTTCATTCCTGATACTGGGGAATCTCGTTTTCCGAACGAGACCGATTGTCTAACAAGACGGAATGTCCAATGGGTCACGTGGCGTGCGAGACTGAATGTCCAACGATCCTGAAAGTCCAACCGAGACTGAATTTCCATCAAGACGGAATGTCCAACGAGCCGGAATGTCCAACCGGGACGGAATGCCCAACGAGACGGAATGTCCACTGAGACGGAATGTCCACTATTGGACATTTCGTCTCGATGGACATTCTGCCTCATTGGAAATTCAGGCCGCAAGCGCCCCAAACGGTATCGGCGCCCTTTGGGGACCGGTTTCGGAGGCCGCTTTTCACACCTCCCCATTCTAGCCACCCTAGCTCGGGACTTGCATGCACCGTGATGGCGAAAATGAACGATGAAGCAACTTTTTTTTCTTTTCTTTCGTTGAAGAATGTCCTCGCTTGTGGAACATATCTACCGACGACTATAGTAAAATTACTCTAAATATTGGTGTGTGGGAGACGATAGTACAGCAGATGATGGAGCGCTACCACCTCTATGGAGTGATATTTTGCTTTATTTAAAGTGGTTATTCTGAAAAGAATTGTGACATCACCCGTTTTTGTTGCTACTGGTGTTGCTACTGCGCAGCTTGTTCAGATTGATGTAAATAATTTACTTTATAACAAAATTTATTAACGGGCCTCTTTATTCATTATTAGACGCATAAAATATAAGCAAACGTAGAATCCGAGAGCTGCTTTTTATTTTAAGAAACATCACGTATACTTCACATTTCACTTCATCGGCTGCACTGATGCAGCAGAATCTTAGGCTGAGTTTGCGCAGTGAATACAGAAGGATTTGCTGTTTGCTATTGCCTTGTGTTTCTAAATTATATTGAAACGCTTGTACAGATAATGTCAAATGTTAATACGCTTGATTCCTTCGAATCTCGGTTGTTCTCATCAGAGAAATGCTATGATAGCATAATTCCTTCGTTCACAGAAAGCCAACCGACACTGAAAGATGACGAAATTTCCATCTACCGACTCAATAGTAGTATTTGACAAGTCAGAGGGGCTGTGAACAATTTCGTAGTCAAAAAACAAAACAAAAGCGTTTGTCAATTACGCTGCCCGGAATGTCGCAAAAAATAAAAACTTGTGGTGGTGAGTCAAACCTAGGACAACGCCGTGTCTACAATCCACAAAAAAGACATGTAAACAAGAAAGTTTCTAAAAGCAGTAAAGCGGCAGTGGGCGTGCAAAACGGGCACTTCCCTCAAATCAAACCAGCACTTTGCTCACCCACGAAACATCATCGCCTTCCTCCTTCTCCAGTGAGACACAACGCAGCTTTGACCCCCCCCCCCTTTCAAGACGAAAGATTGCCACTATTACAGTAGCCAATATCTATGACTGGGGGTCAAAGAATTCTTCAGTGCTCCCGCTATATTATATGAGGGAGGCTCTGACCACGCTGATCTCTCCCACCGTTCGCCTCGTCCGTGTAAGTGAGGGACTTTCGGGGGGACTTATCCTCGCTAGGTGGCGTCACTAGGCTCCGCCTTTATCCGCCGTGTATTTCTCCCTCGTGTGAATCCCGTTTTAAGAACTTGGTGAAGTCCAAGCCCGACCTGAGCCCGCCACTTCAAACTCGGGCCCGGCCCCAAGCACGGAGCTTTAATCCCGGGCCCACCATGAAACCTACTTCACCTGGCGCGGTCTGGCCCATGGGTTTGGGTGGGCCCGAGATTTCGGGTATGGCCGAGCCCGTGCAGTGCTCTAATATATGTATGTCTTCCACACAGGTAATGAAGGATACCCTTGATGTGTCTTGGGGACTGTGCACAACCAGGCCCCGAATGGGCATTTGGGTACCGGATCAATGTTCACCGCCCGAGGTCGGCAGGATCCTCCAAGCAGGTTAGCATTATATAGTGATCTGTGACTCGGGACAAGCAGCAGCCTCGTTGGCTATCAACGGTCGCAACCTTGGCGTTTGACCATATCAACCTTGCTTTTAGAGACCAGTGGGCATTTGGGGGTATAAGCAAATGTAATGATCGAGATAGCATTTGTATGTGCCCTGGAGGTACATTTTACCATCGCTGCCCCCACCATGTTCCGTGCAAAGTCCACATCGATAACAGTGGCCCCGCACAGCGTATGGTCTATCTGCAAGCACGCAACGTGTAAGGCCGGCTCGGTCGGCTAAAGCCGCAGGCAGCAAAGGGAAGTTATATTTTCACCCACTTTTATTTCTTCACCACTACCTTACAAGTTGGTCTAATAACCTCCCCTATATTTTCCTTGGCATTATTGTCTCCTAGATTTCATTATTATTGTGTCAAAACACGGAAAAACGAGCCCTTAAGTATCTACTTCTTTCCCTTATTTAATAACGAGGGTCTCGTACTGACAGACTTGGTGCCTTAGGTTGTGTACGAGGGACTATTGGTCAGCTGCCAGCTCGTATTAAGTTCACGTACTACGTGACACCACACAGGCTCATAAAAGAGTGTGCCACACTCGCCGCCATGGCTACAGATGGTGCTGACAGACACTCCCACGTTTAAAGTCACATATATAGCCAATAAAGTGGCTGGGAGGATAGCCACCATTGTAGCTCAGTGGTAGAGCATCTACCGCGTTATTCGAAGGTCACAGGTTCGGCTGCTGCCCAAGGCAAGTTATGTTTTCACCCACTTTTCTTTCTTCACCATTGCCTTACAAGTTGGTCTCTTATAACCTCCCCTATACTTTCCTTGGCATTATTGTCTGTTACATTTCGCGCGCATACACACACACACACACACACACACACACACACACACACACATATATATATATATATATATATATATATATATATATATATATATATATATATATATATATATATATATATATATATATATATATATATATATATATATATATATATATATATATATATATATATATATATATATATATATATATATATACTGGGGGAAATCACGACGTACGTTCCAACACTTTGAATAATCACACACCTTTCGGCTAGTGGGCCAGTTTTCGTCAGTGTGACCAGTCATTTAGGCACTGCTGGTCAACAATTACCCTGGAGTATAGGCACTACTACACCGCAGTAGCTGTGAGTTCGACAGGGCGTGTTTTTTATACGAATAAATATGGCTCGTTCCATTTCACGTATAGGTCATGTTATGCAACCTGTGTTTTGTAGTGCATATTTACGCATCCCCCTTAAAAAGCGAACGCAATAACATATTCTTTTTGTCATTGATATCCGCCACGAGAAGCAAGTGATCGATTCATGACGTGTGATATCATCCCTCAAATTTATGACATGTGATGCCATTTGTAATATTCTATTACAATATAGATGACATGTACGGGACTATAAATTATTTGGCTGCCTGTCAGTGCCATACATATTTGTTCATCATCATCATCATCATTATCATCAGCCTGACTACGTCCACTGCAGGACAAAGGCCTCTCCCATGATCCGCCAGTTAACCCGGTCCTGTGCTTGCTGCTGCCAATTTATACCCGCAAACTTCTTAATCTCATCTGCCCACCTAACCTTATGTCTCCCCCTAACCCGCTTCCCTTCTCTGGGAATGTAGTTAGTTACCCTGACCAGCGGTTATCCTGTCTATGCGCTACATGCCCGGCCCATGTCTGTTTCCTCTTCTTTATTTCAACTATGATATCCTTAACCCCCGTTTGTCCCCTAATCCACTCTGCTCTCCTCTTGTCTCTTAAGGTTACACTTACCATTTTTCTTTCCATTGCTCGCTGCGTCGTCCTCAATTTAAGCTGAACCCTCTTTGTAAGTCTCCAGGTTTCTGCTCCGTAGCTAAGTACCGGCAAGATACAGCTGTTATATACCTTCCTCTTGAGGGATAGTGGCAATCTACCTGTCATAATTTGAGAGTGCTTGCCGAATGTGCTCCACCCCATTCTTATTCTTCTAGTTACTTCAATCTCGTGGTTAGGCTCTGCGGTTATTACCTGTCGTAAGTAGACATAGCCTTTTACAACTTCAAGTGCACTATTACCTATCTCGAAGCGCTGCTCCTTTCCGAGGTTGTTGTACATTACTTTCGTTTTCTGCAGAATAATTTTAAGAACCACCTTTCTGCTCTCCTTGTCTAACTCCGTAATCATGAGTTGCAATTTGTCCCCTGAGTTACTCAGCAATACAATGTCATCGGCGAAGCGCAAGTTACAAAGGTATTCTCCATTAACTCTTATCCCTAACTGTTCCCATTCTAGGCTTCTGAAAACCTCCTGTAAGCACGCGGTAAATAGCATTGGGGAGATTGTGTCCCCCTGCCTTACACCCTTCTTGATTGGTATTCTGTTGCTTTCTTTATGAAGCACTACGGTAGCAGTTGATCCCCTGTAGATTTCCTCCAGAATATTTATATATACTTCATCTACGCCCTAATTCCGCAGTGTCTGCACATGACGGCTGATATTTTTACTGAATCAAACGCCTTCTCGTAATCTATGAAGGCTATGTATATTGGTTGATTATACTCTGAGCATTTCTCTATTACCTGATTGATAGTATGAATGTGGTCAATTGTTGAGTAGCCTGTTCTAAATCCTGCTTGTTCCTTTGGTTGATTGAATACTAATGTTTTCTTTACTCTGTTAGCAATTACCTTTGTAAATAGCTTGTATACTACAGAGAGCAAGCTGATCGGCCTGTAATTCTTCAAGTCCTTGTCATCTCCTTTCTTATGTATTAAGATGATGTTAGCGTTCTTCCAAGACTCTGGTACCCTTCCCGTCAGGAGACACCTCGTAAACAGGGTGGCTAGTTTTTCTAACACAATCTGTCCTCCATCTTTCAGCAGGTCTTATGTTACCTGATTCTCACCAGCAGCTTTGCCTCTTAGCATGCTCTCCAAAGCTTTTCTGACTTCTTCTATTATTACTGGTGGGGTGTCATCGGGGTTACTGCTAGTTCTTATAGTATTAAGGTCCTGGTTGTCTCAGCTACTGTACAGATCTCTGTAAAACTCCTCCGCTATTTTAACTATCCTATTCATATTAGTAGTTATTTTGCCTTCTTTGTCCCTTAGTGCATACATCCTACTTTTGCCTATCCCAAGTTTCCTCTTCACTGCTTTGACGCTTCCTCCGTTTTTCAGAGCATGTTCAATTCTCTCCATGTTATACCTTCTTACATCGCATACCTTACGCCTATTAATCAACTTCGAAAGCTCTGCCAGTTCTATTTTGTCTGTTGTACTTGAGACTTTCATGATTTCTTATACATGTTATGTTATACATGTTATGTTTGACATATTTGTTATACCCACCCATTCATGAGTACCTTCATAACCTGATGTTTTCATGGATGTATAAACATTGTGGTGTACTAGCTTGCACAGAAATAGCGTATATTTGGCTGACTAGGTCGTGTCATTCACAAGAAAAACCGGTCCATTTACGTCTAATCATGTATTTACTGTTATGTAATGCCCTTTAGTATATTCTGTTCGTAAAGCAGCGCTGCAATGTTCATGACAAAGCGCATCAAACAATTGGTTTTACCTAAACGAAAAAAAAACATGAAAGGGTGGGTTGTTGGATGCGTTTTGTCTGTGTAGATCCGTTTTTTTAGTCTTCAACTGTGCAGCGCTGCTTTACCTACAACAGGATCAAATCAGCCCCAACCAAACCATTCCCAATTGGTATATCCCATTATAAGTCATGCGTACAATCATATGCCCTCATTATGCAAATAATGCCACCCCGTACATACCTGACATTCGTGAAAATCATGCTCTCCTTGATACACTATGTCGCGTGTTCTGTCTCGGTTGTAGTGGTCACATTTTGGTGAAGGTGAAATGCTAGAGGCTGGTCTACTGTGCGATGCCAGTGCACGCAAACGAAAATCAGATTTTAAGAATTTTCGGAGCCCCCCACTATTCCTAACAATCAACGTTTGGGATTTAAAACCTCATAGAGTCATCATCATCATCACCAGCTTGACTACGTCCACTGCAGGACAAAGGCCTCTCCCATTTTCCGCCAGTTAACTCGGTCCTGTGCTTGCTGCTGTCAATTTATACACGCACACTTCTTAATCTCATCTACCCACCAAAGCTTCTGTCTGCCCCTTCTGTCTGCCTTCTCTGGGAATCGAATTAGTTAACCTTAACGACCAGCGGTTATCCTGTCTACGCGCTACATGCCCGGCTGATGTCCATTTCTTCTTCTTGTATTCAGCTATGATATCCTTAACCGCCGTTTGTTCTCTAATCCACTCTGCTCTCTTATTGTCTCTTAAGGTTACACCTACCATTTTTCTTTCCATTGCTTGCTGCGTCGTTCTCAATTTAAGCTGAACCCTCTTTGTAAGTCTCCAGGTTTCTGCTCCGCAGCTAAGTACCGCCAACATGCAGCTATTATATACCTTCCTCAAAGAGTATATTATTATTATTATTATTATTATTATTATTATTATTATTATTATTATTATTATTATTATTATTATTATTATTATTATTATTATTATTATTATTATTATTATTATTATTTTATTCATATTATTCACATTTCTCTCATTATGACTGGATGATTAGCTCATATGTGCATGATGGCATTCATGGTATAGTAGATACCATGTTGATGAAATGACCAAGGTAGCTTCATAACTTGTGCGTTATGCCATATGTGTTATTCAGTGATCATATAGATGACACGCACACACGCCATTAAAATAATATTGTTATGTATCCTTGATATTTGTCATACAGTCGTATCAAGAGATACACGTTGTGGTATCTACCAAACTAATAAAACGGCCATCATGGCACTATGCTATGCATAAATAACGCATAACATCTATTTCGTGTTTATCGTACCTAAATGTCAAGTCAAATCAATATTGGTACATACCAAGTTATTAAAAGGACCACGAGGGCACCAAGCCCATGTCATGTGTGCCATGAAATACAAGGCATCTATATGGCAAGATTTTCACGTTGTCACCATCATTCATGTTTTTCATAGATTTATATGATGCCATATTATTCTGGGTACCAATAACGTTAAGGAAATTGCCTCGAGAAGACTAAATTGCTTTGATGTGTGTCATGGTGCGCCTTAGTGACGAAGGGTAGGCACGTTATGGATGTCATGTGGCGATTTGACGTTCATTATCCAAGTGTACTGATGTGATGCCTTTCTAATTTTCATTTGATTTATTGAGCGAGGTCACTATGATAGTGCGAAGATGTAGGTTGCTTGGCAGATAGATAGATAGATAGATAGATAGATAGATAGATAGATAGATAGATAGATAGATAGATAGATAGATAGATAGATAGATAGATAGATAGATAGATAGATAGATAGATAGATAGATAGATAGATAGATAGATAGATAGATAGATAGATAGATAGATAGATAGATAGATAGATAGATAGATAGATAGATAGATAGATAGATAGATAGATAGATAGATAGATAGATAGATAGATAGATAGATAGATAGATACCACGCACACAGAGAACGACAATGTATACAAAAAATGGTAATTCCACGTACATTGGGCATCGATGATATGCGAAGCATGAATGAGGAAGGTTGATAGGTCACTTTAAAATCAGCACAACGTTACGAGGCGACGTAAGTTATGCCGTACATGGCTTTTATGTCAAGATTATCATATTTGCACCTTGCATTTGTGTTCATCGTCAATTTATGTCAAGTAATACCAAATTTTGTACGTGTGAAGCTAGCAAAACGGGCCCGAGCACCCTACGAGCGTAGCATGGAGCCATGTTTTACATGACAGTCATCTCATGATTATCATATTTGAAAGTGTCATTTACCTACGTCGCCCGTTCACAACACGTGACACCAAATTTAGTATACGTAAAACTATCGAAACGGCCACGAGTGCATCATGGGCGTGGAGTGTAGTAATGACTCCCATGACATGCATGTCATGATTTCCACGTTATGAACTGTCACTTACGTTCGCCGTGCAAAAATGCAAATAGTATACCAGTTTTGCAATATATCACGCGAACGAAACCGCCACAAGAGCACCAAGACCATGACATGTAAAGCATGACATCCATGTGATCATTTTCATGTTATGATTAATCAGTTATGTTCGTCACACAGTCATGTTACGCCATACCAATTTTAATATAGATCTCATGATCGAAACGGCCAGAAGAGCTAAATGTCGTGGGCGGCTAGATAGATGCCGCGGAAGTTCGCTGAAAACTGCTTCCCATTTAAAAAACTGTGGTACACAACACCAGCTACACGCCTGCAGCGGCAGAAAAACCAGTGGAGAGTGGCCGTTTACTTGGCGCAAAGTTAGTTACTGTATCGCGAAAAAGAAAAAAAAACTACGCAAAGTTAGACTACAGAGCCTCCACACTCCCTATGGGCAAAGCTCCAGCAAAGCGCCTCGGCCGCCTGGAAAGTCGGAGTTCGTAAACTGAAATACTATGTAAACGTTTCTTTCAACATCTCTCTAGAGATACTTGGTTGTGACAGAAATTGAGATAAAGGAATGATGCGTTGAATAAATAAATGAAACTTCTTTAAAAAATGTAGACTATAAACGCATTTACTTGCTCTAAGAGCCGTTGCCTTTTTTTGTCAAAGTTGGACACATGACATAGTCATGTCTATACGTGTTTTCGAATAACGTTGCAATAACGTGGTGGCATTGTACTTTTAGCTTACGGGTATCTTCTGTTCATAAACGGGACACATACCTTTTTGTATCAACTTTTGGTGTGTCTGTGGATGTTGTGTTCTGTCGCAATGTTCTGTTGGATTGTAATTGATGTTCACTGTCTGTGAGAATAAATTTCTCTAAACAAACAGGACGGCTTTATGCTCTCCCATAGTAGAGTACCTGGTACTCTAAATCGGTAACCACTTTTCCGAAAGACACATTTCAGGGTCTGTCATATGAATTTTTTTAGCCATGGCCTCATGCAGTGCAAGGCCCACTGGACGGCTTTATGCTCTCCCATAGTAGAGTACCTCGTGCTCTGAGTCATTAACCCTTTCTAAACACACGTGATCATGTGCTGAACAGGTACAGCCTGCGGCTCTCTTGATACTAACCCTGCTATAAAACGCCCACAATTTATTCTGAACACATGCATCGGCGTGGTCAAATTACATGGCTCCCACTTATTCGCTCTCGTGGGCGCCGCTTTTACCACTGGCGGTTGCCGGGCACCCTACTAGGAATGACTCGCGAACATAAAATTTCTTTGATGACGTCACTGGTGACGTCCCGACATAGAGGTAAAGGTCAAAAGATCGATACGAAGAGAGTTACCGTGGTAGCCCTCTTTTTCCCTGTTCGCATGCAAGCGAAATGCGTTCGTGCTTTCTTTCAGGTCTGCTGGCCGCTTGGGCAATGCGGCCATATTTTTTTTATTTTTTACGTGTTTTATGAAGAGGCGAAAGTTAAGCCCAAACCTCATAAGCGCGAAAGTGCACGTGACAGCGACGAGCGACGCGACGTATATTGTCTTCGCGCGATCAGTCGCTAGCGCAGGCATACCTCATTCACGCGACAGCTTCGGCGAGAAAACTTCACTGTTGCTGACAAGAGGCCGTCTACTCGCACCAAGCAAACCGCGTAATGAGCTGTATGCAATTTAAAAATACGATACATTGTTGTGTGATGGAACGGAAAGTGTTTATGAATACCTTGCAGCACCTTTTTAGGCACATGCATAAACATTGCGTTATTTCTTGTTGCGCGTACGTGACTCGTGCACGGTCACGTGCACCTATGTAGTCTTTGTCTTTTCCGGTTTTTCGCTACTGGCTGCTTGAGCCCAGCACTTCCGCGTGATGAGCGACGGTTTCCAAATCTGGAGAACCGAGTGAAAACGAGCACGCGACACGTCGCGCGAACGCCCTGTTTCGTCACTCATAGCATCGCTCGTCGCTCTCGTGTGCATTTTCGCGCTTATGAGGTTTGCTTTTTAAGCTGACTGATTTCTCAATAAGACGACACGCGATCGGTGCAAATAAAAGGAACCTTTTATTGCACGTCTAGTGTAAAAAAAATACACACGTTGTGTGAAAGTCTCAATCGAATCACGCAGTTTTATTTACAAGTACCATGCGGACATAACGAGCATTCTTTTAAGCCAGAATATCCGAGCCAATGCGCAAATTCTCAATGATAGCGAGGAGGACACGTCGTATTGGACTCGGACACGTTTGTTATAAAGACGCGCACAGAATTCTTACAGAATTCACTCTAAGCCAAAAGGGAGCAACGGGGGTATAGGGGTTGCTCCTTTCAGGGAGCAAATGCTCTGCCACTCCCATTACTCTCCTAAAAGTAGTAACTGCAGTCGGATGAACCGTTGCTCTCCTTTAAGTTCCTCCTTCGGGGATGAACACTTACTCCCTGCAGTTGCTCCCTGCGAACCAACAATTACTCTCACCAGTTGCTCCCTAAGGACCAATCATTACTCCCACCAGTTGCTCCCCTAAGACCAACGGTTACTCTTTACCGTTCCTCCCGCGTGTTCGCAGTTACTCTCTGAGGACCAACTGTACATGCTTCCAGTTACTCCTTGTGGAAATGACAATTTATCTCGAGTATGCCTGTAGCAGCTTAACACATGGCGAGGGCTCCTTGGTAGAGCACTGCTTGGGTGCTCCTAACACAAAAAGTGGAGAATATTAAAAGAGAAAGAAAGGCTTTATTGTTTTTCTTTTTTTTAGACGACGTGTGAGCACACGTAGAAGTAGACTTCGCGACACCACAGCCAGCCCTTAACAAGCGCCATAATACACCAAAGGTTTTCTGCGTCTTCCGTGGGAAAACAATCTTGAATTTCTAGCATAGGGCAGTCTGTGTCATCACCGGTGAGAGAAGGGTACTTCTCCAATTCTGAAGGACTCGAGTTTCGCAGCTGGTGTTTCCATCAGGCTAACACAGCGGAATGTCACCGCAGGTATATGTAAAGCATCTCATTGCTGCAAGAAAAAAAATAGAAGTGTGAGGTTTAAGATGCCAGAATCAATACATAACAATGAGTCACATACACTGCAGCAGTGCTTACATTCTAGGATCTGTACTGCAAAACGAAATGTGAAAAAAAAAGGTAGGTTCGGCCAAAAGTTACTTGGCAAGCCATATAAATGCTGATGTGGTCGACGCTCTTCACAAGATGTCTCAGATAGCAATATTTTTGAGGGAAATGTGCAGCAACTCAAGAAGGCATTATATTTGTAGCACTTAAAGCTACCATTAGGTTCAGTTAACTTGTTTCCTATACACAGCTGAGTGACATTTATATGAGCCCATTCACCAATAAGCATTCTTAACGAGATCATGTGTGTGGCAAATAACACGTACCATCCGCTCATGTCAAAATACATATTTAGCTCGTGAACATAGTTGCTCTCCATTCTACTGTTCTATCATAAGCTGCTTCATGAATTGTGCAATACCTGTAGGCACAAGCCGAACATGCAAAGCCTGCTTGAAAGAAACCATTTACAGAGGCTACATGATAATCTTAGTATATTTCCTTGTACCCGACGCAAACGACTGAACAAAACTATAGACAAAGAAATGTAGACCGTGCTACCTTCAAAAAATGGTTTAAATTTAGGAAACTAGGTTGCACTTGTTCACACGGTTGACGAGTCACAGCCATGAGGTATGTCTGCACTTACCAAAAAAGTCTGCACTTACCAAAATTCACTTCCTTTCTGTACTTTAGCATCAATGGAAGCATCATTATCTACAGTATAAGTAGATTTGTGTCATACACCTGAAAAAAAATAGTAAAGGACATGCACCAAATATTGTTTTATTTGGTATTAGGGAAGTCTGGTTAAGAACCGCCAAGTGGGAATCAGCCGTTATGTGCATGCAGCAAATTACAAACGGCGTTATTGAGGTTCATGAAATTTTCGTCGATTGGTATTGACGTCAAAATGTGACTTCAATGGCTTGCCAAGTTTTCACAGCGGATAAAGATTCCATGATGCAGAATAATGACAACGCTAACGGGAACTTACAGCATTTATGAATGTATTTCACAATATCAAGTTTTGCGAAGGTTTTGCATCACTAAAGAAATCCGAAAGTTTTCGGTCATTTCTCTTCCCATTGTCCTGTCCATATTCAAAGTACTTGCTTGATGGTGCGCTTATCAAATGATACGTTCAGCGTAGAGGTGGAGCAAGTGACGCAGTGATGTAGGCAGATTTTTTTTTTTGAGGCTTGTGGGGAGGGGGGGGGGGTCCGCATGTCCGAATTGGAGGCCGGGCAAGCAAATATGGTCGTCATATTAGGCTCCCTATGCTCGGCCTGAAAAAATTCCGTGCCCCACCACCTGGCTATGCCTGCGAAGTGATGCGAAAATGATTTGTTCACGTGCTGCTCTGCGTACACTCTAAAGCTCTAAAACATGCGGCCGAAGGCCCCAACATCCAGCCGTTAACGTTAGATAAAGCCAATGATAGATAAGTACCAGTACGAAGGCAGCTACGACCCCGCCTAAATGTTGTTTTTTTTTTGAACTAGGTATTGTTGCGGAAAAGAACTTTTGACTGCAAAAGTACACTGGCACTGCAGTGGTGACAGAGGCAGCAAGAGGGTATGCAGGCGGTCCGATTTAGTCCGATGTGGCTAGCAATGAATACGGTCAATAAGCAAGAGCAAATCATTTCTCTTTTGATAGTGCAACCACTCAACAATGTCTTCGGAGAAAAAACAAAGAGCCAGCTGTTCGAGAACTCAACATTTTTCACAAGCTGTGAACAAGCATAAATTTGGGGTTTCAAACGCCCCAACCAATGTTAGACTGTAATTACCCACACTGTAAGAGCATTCAATGTTGCTGCAAATGCCACTTACCTGCAATTTCATGCATGCGCAGTCTTTTGTCCGACGAGCGAACAGCTTTGGAGATAGCTGAAGACGTGTTTACGTTGTGTTTGTTCCCTACAGCAGCAAAATCGACAACAACATTGCGCTATCTAAAGGTAAATATACACTAACCTTCACCATGATTAAGTAGAAATGCAAATCTGCGACACAAACACGATCATAACATAGCATACAAGCTCACCGACCACAAACCATATGATTATGAGTAGTGCAAACGTGAACCTAGTTGCGCCGAAAAAAACGTCGAGTAGTGGCAGCACAGGCGTCAGCGCAAATATTTCAGTGTGTTCTCCTAATACACTTATATAAAAAAACTGAGGTATACTAAAACTTATAATTATTTATAAAGAATTGAATTTAAATTTATTTAGTGCGAGCATACATAAACATTGAATAATGATCACTTTGTAAATTAAATCACTTGCTATACTAGCACCACACTTGTGAGGGCGCAGATGGTGCAGATTTGTCATTCTGCCCTCAAATTACACGTTGAAGCGTGCTACTAAGTTTGGCGGCTGATGAAAAGCGCGTCTTGGTCTGTTTTTCTTTTCTCCGATATATTTGGCGGTGCGGAGGGGGGGGGGGCTGCTTTTTCGCGTGTTTTGGTGCTTGATCGGCTTTGACGCCCTTCCCTAGCAGACGAACGGCATGTCTAGGCTTTTTCTTTTTTTACATCCTTGTTTTGCGCGAGTTTCGGCGTTTGGTCCGCTTTGACGTGCCAGCTCGCCATGCTGCTGCGGCGTGTGTTAGGCACTTGCGGTACCTGTATTCTTAGGCCTTCTGCGTTCAGCCAGCGCTGCTATTTTATTATCTGCGCATGCTAAAATAAACCACTGTTTTGGTTTGGTGAAGTTTTCCACACAGACCAAATAATAATCTTGCCCATGAATATCAATCTGGGTGGCATGCATATTTGTGTGCGGTGTCCTTCAGGGGAGTAACCGTTGCGTGACGAGAGCATTTACAGCGGTTCCTCCTTTCGTTGCTCCCTTAGAAACTTCAGATGAACAGTTGCTCCCCCGTTTTCGAACATGTCGGCCATCTTGTTCCGCTTGGTCCTTTCGGGGAGTAACAGTTGGTCTGAAGGACTAAAAACAGCCGTTGCTCCCATTTCGGACCAAACGAGAGTGAAGTTCAGAGGCACGGATAGGCTTCAAGCAAGCAGAAGTTTTTGGAGAAAGAACGTCATCTGAAACAGTGTTTAGGCAAGTTCACTTGTCTTCTTCAGAGCAACAGCGCTGCCTTGACGAAGAAAAGTTCACTTGTCAATACGTTGGCTCCGTCGACATTTTCAGTAGTAGTATTTAAAAGCATTTATTCCATCACATGTACTTGAGTGACAGCTTTAGAAGTAAAGACTCGAGTTATCAAACCATGGCTAGAACAATTTCATGAGCAGGAATAAGCATATATTCATTTGACATCATTTGAACTACACGTAGACAGTAAAAGAAATTAAAACTATGTAGCCAAGCCAACGCGAATGCAAACAGTTCAATAAACGTATTTGCGACAGAAACTTGGTTGCCGTCTTCATCAATTAGTCAAGCGACACTGCACTTCTGTCAGTCCTGTCAGGCTATAGAGAACTGGGTGGTTTACTGTTATGTACTCATGCAAAATTGATACCTGCTCAAATGATGGGTTCACATTCTTAGAATGACTCGTAGCCTTTAGGAAACGTTAAAAAACTTTCGCAAAACTAGAAATATTCGGTTTAGCACACCACAGAGCCGCGGAAAACGTGTGCTGCCCGATTAAGCCATCGTCGGTGAAGGCATGGTTGACCTGTTCGGCGTAGCTCACTGTGGATTCTGTTCTCTTCCCGCCACAGCTTGCTGTTTTTAACTTTCTCGTAGTGGACACGCCAACCGAGTGAGATAACTGGGTGCGATCGAACTTCTAATATCACTGAGTGAAGGGCGAGAACGAGCGGAGGCAGGCGCTACGAACGCAAGTCAAACACTCCCCACGCTTCTCCCGATTTAAAATTCACGAAATAAGTAATACGAAAAGACTTATATACAAAAAACGCCAGGCCTCCACGAAAGACCTGGTGGCAGAGACAGCAAGCTGTGGCGGCCAGAGAACGGAAGCCGCAGTGATCTACGCCGAACAAGTCAACCATGCATTCATCGGCGATGGCTTAATCAGGCTCCTATTCGGAGCACATTGTGCTACGGACATCCGGAGCAAATATTTTGCTGTAGTTCACCGGGAAAACTGCGTGGCGCACCCAGAGTACTTTTAAAAGAAATTTCACTCCGGTCGACTGAAGCATTTGCGTGGCGCCACCGGAGTACTTTTTACTGGCATTTTTCTCCGGCTGGCCGGAGTGATTACGGGGCACATCTGGAGAATTTTTCGCGGGTTATTCATTCCGGCTATCCGGAGCTTTTTTGTGGTACCTCCGGAGTATTTTACGAATGTACTTACTTCGTCCAGACAGAATTTCAGTAAGGTGCACCAGTACTTTTTTAAAGTGTTTGCTCATTCATTGTATGCTGATCATTTCACGCATTGGTTAGATGAAGGATGTCCCTATTCTCACGCAAGCACTGCAGAGCTACTGTGTATTTTTTGCCACAGAGCTCTAGCAGATAAAATTCAAAGAAACACTCGCGTTTTTATTCTTTGATTTATTCAATATAAGGTGCTGATTCTGGATGATTACCCAGCATTTAGTAAAAGGAGACAAGCATTAACAAACATGCAAAAAGCCACGAAAAACAAAACACAATAAGACAGATCAGGTGAAATCAAGAGCCCTGTTGTTTGAAGCGCAGCCCTTCGAAATGAACCCAACAATGCTGCAAAAAGATGCACGACAAACGAAAAAAGCGTGGCCACTGAGAACAACTCTTCAACATCCGCGAAGGACCATCAATCAGATTCATTGATGACGCAAGGGGGGAGCTGATTTCTTCCTGCATTGCAAAAAATTTTACATCAGAATTGCAAATCTTGTGAAAGGCGAACACACACACACACACACACACACACACACACACAGAGAAGGGGGGGGGGGATCAGCGGTCAATATTAAGAAGCACATCCGATGTAATCCAGTGTGAGAGAGCCATGACTTCATAAAAACAGGCTTGCCTGACGCGAACAAAGTTGAAAATTGGCCAAAGTTTTTTTTATATATTGAAATACGATGGCTCAGCTGATGCTTTATTCAAGCAACAGCAAGATGGTGCCGATTATGAAGAGGAACGAAACGAAGACTGATGATTGTTATTGACAGATGAGGAAGATGATGTCCAATGAATTCTTACACTAATTTCTCCCGTTGACGGAAGCGGCCAGCCTGGCCGCGAATTACACCGTGGGACGCATACGATAGGGCTTGAGACGTGAAACGTGCACAATCTCGGTCCTGCGGCAGCGTTGGTCAGTGGGGGCATGAACAGGTGTGACACGGCAGTTCACCGGTGAGGTCTGTTCGACAACTTTGTAGGGGTCATGATAGCGTGACTCAAGCTTCTCGCATAAGCCAGGCATTTGCGCCGAAGTCCACAGAAGTACATCGTCGCCAGGGCGGTAGAGAAAGACGTGGTGATTGGCAAAGTAACAATGTTTGCGATCTTCTTGGCTAGCTTCGGTGTTTACACGGGCAAGACAACGGCATTGAGTAACATGGGAAAGAAACTGGTCGCAAACAAATGGTGAAGAGTTGACGGGGCCAAAAAACAATGAAACGTCGAGTGGTGATGTCGGTTGGCGTCCGTATACTAGGAAAAATGGAGAATAGCCTGTGGTTCTATGAACTGACGTATTATATGCGTACGTGACAAAGGGAACTATGGCATCCCAATTTCGATGGTCCGGTCGGATATACATGGACAGCATGTCACACAGCGTGTGATGAAATCTTTCCGTTAAGCCATTGGTTTGTGTGTGATAGCTAAATGTTGTTTTATGAACTGTTTTTGGTGCTTGAAGAACTTCACTGGGCGTGCTTGAAATAAATACCTTGCCCCAGTCGCTCAAAAGAACACGAGGTGCTCCGTGACGTAGGTAAATAGCATACAAGAAGAAAGTTGCTACTTCCGAAGCAGTTCCCGAAGCCATCGAGGCCGTCTCAGCGTACCGGGTCAAGTGATCAATCGCGGTGACAATCTATCTCTTGCCGTGTGAAGTAGTTGGGAGGGGCCCGAACAGGTCCATTCCGACGACAGAGAACGGCTCTGATGGACAAGGAAGTGGTTGTAGAGTCCCGATTGGAGCAATTGCGGGCCGCTTGCGGTGTTGGCAAAGTACGCACGAGACAATATATTTAGCTACCGTCGTGGAAAGACCTGGCCAGAAGAATTGACTGTGGATGCGCTCGTATTTTTTGTAGTAACCCAAGTGTCCTGATGTCGGGTCGTCGTAGGAAGCGCGCAGAACTTCAGTGCGTAGTGCGCATGATACGACGGGAACCCATTGGTGGCCTTCCGGGTGGAAAATGTATCGATATAGCACATCGTCCTGCGTATAGCCAATTTGACAAGGGGATGTGACGTGCGCTGAAGACTGCGGCAAAGGGCATCGTGACAAAGCATTGGCATCTTGGTGTTGTCTTCCGGTCTTGTAGATGACGTCAAAGTCATATGATTGTAATCGAAGAATCCAGCGGCCAAGTCGTCCCGACAAGTTTTTTTTTATTGTGGACAACCAGCAAAGGGCATGGTGGTCTGTCACAACAATCAAATGTCGACCATGTAGATACGGACGAAAATTTTGGATGGACCAGACAACAGCCAAGCATTCTTGTTCGGTTATCGAGTACCTCTTCTCTGCATAGGTCAGAGTGCGGCTTGCATACGCGACAACTTTCTCGCGAAAGGCATGGTCGCGCTGGAGGAGTACGGTGCCGATTCCTTGTCCACTAGCGTCAGTGTGTAATATCGTAGGTGCCTTGTCATCGAAATAACAAAACACCAGTGGGGATGGCAGTGCCGGCTTGAGTTCTTGAAATAATGCTTCGCATTGATCCTTCCAATCGAAGGAACCGGTACTAGCAAGGAGCTTGTGAAGAGGAGCGGCGATAGTGGCAAAGTTGCGAATGAAGCGGCGAAAGTACGATGTGAGTTCAAGGAAACTACGTAGTTCTTTGGAACGAAAGGGTCGCGGAAAGTTGAGGACTGCGGAAATTTTGTCCGCATCGGGCTGGATGACAGCTTTACTAACGAGATAACCTAGAACTTTTATAGCTGCGTTGCCGAAATGGCACTTCTTTGTGTTTAGTTGAAGTCCAGTATTGAAGTAACATGTGAGCATTTGATCTAGGTGTTGCAGATGATCAGAAAAAAGTGGAAGAAAACACGACGATATCATCGAGGTAGCATAGACAAGTTTTCCACTTGAGGCCACGAAGTACAGTGTCGATCATCCTTTCAAATGTGGCTGGAGCATTACATAGGCCGAATGGCATTACGTTAAACTCGTAAAGACAATCCGGCGTAAAAAAGGCGGCCTTTTCTTTGTCTGATTCGTCCATTGGTATTTTCCAATACCCGGACCGAAGGTCAAGGGTGGAGAACTATTGGGCGCCTTGCAATGAATCAAGTGCATCATCTATACGGGGCATCGGATATACATCCTTTCAGGTAATCTTGTTGAGCGCACGGTAATCAACACAAAATCGTACCGATCCATCCTTCTATCGTACCAACACAACGGGTGATGACCAAGAACTAGTAGAGGGTCATATGATGTTTCTTTTTAGTATATTGGTCCCGTTCTCTTCAATGATTTTGCGCTCGGTCAAGGAGACTCGGTAGGGACGACGGCGTACAACAGCCAGACTTTCAGTGTCGATGCGATAATGTGCAACTGTGGTCTCTCCTGGTGCCGAAGCATTGGCGTTGAATGAGGCCTAGTGTTTCGTTAGCAAATTTAGCAACGCCTCACGTTGAGAAGCGTAGAGGTCAGGATTTATCCCGGGAGCAAAGGAGGAGGAAGTAACAGACTGGACCTGTTGTGGCGGAGCTCTCAAGGCGTCAAGAGAGACAATATTTCTAAATCGATAGCTCTACCTTTGCCGAAACATTCAAAGGCAATTTTTAACAAAAATAATCTTATTTCGGTACTCTTGTAGACGGCACCAGCAATTCCACTCCCAATAATTTCCTAATTTTATCAAATAATAATTCTGCTTACTACAGTCGCATTTTAGTGCGTGCTTATCGTCATAATTCCAGCAAAGTGGGCCCTTACAGTATGCATGGTTGCGGCCTGTCTTTAAGCAAAGTCTGGCTTCATATCCTTTCTAAAATAATTTTCGAGATAAGTTGGCATTGTTTTATTTTTTTTAATTTGCACTGCCCACTCTGTTTTGAAACTTGTCATTGTGAACATTTTTCAAAGTAGTGATTGTATGAGCATGTATTTATTCTAGACGAATAGCTACAAGCACAACATAAGGAAAAGTTCATTACAACGTAACAAAATAAATAAGCAATAAAAGGCACAAACATTACGCCACCTGAGCCAACTGCATTTTTGCAGACGTAAAGGAAGGCCGACCAGTTTACTCGACTGAAAGGTCCATGCACACGCTAGGGGGCCACAGAAGGTGAAGCAGGTGTAAGCGGCACGATCAGCGTCCCAGGCTTGAAGAAATTTTCTTCTCCCCTCTTCTGTTCACAAGCCAGTGTTGTAACATTTCCCAGGCCGAAACTGCGTCTCAGCACTGTTCGCACTTCAGTCTTCCGCAAAAAAAAAAAAGAAAAAAAGTACTACAGCCAAAGCCACAGCAGCACGACTGAAAAGAGTAAAAAAAACAGCAGCAAGGATAGTAATCTCTATCATCACTAACACAGAAAATACGGCTAGTTTTCCTAAAGGGTGCCTTATGCTTTCTCTCTTTCACTACAACGTCCCCTCCGTCTTAGAATGTTCAGCTGGGTTGTCATATGGGTTAACTTTACTCCCTCCCCCCCTTTCACAGAAACGTCGAGCACTGCACGACTCGTTCTGCCAAGCAACCCCTCTTCTTTTTTATTTTTTTGCATTCCTCGTCTCTAGTATCGTTAGTTTGTTTCGCCCCTCTCTTTCTTTTCCTGAAAGCACCGTGTCCCGCAAAGATTCTAGAATACTTCTAGATTAATATCTCAGATACTATTTATCGAACCAAAATAACTTTTTCACAAGTATGAGTGCGCGTATGCGTTCTAAAAGTCTGTACCAATTACATTGGTCTACCACCATTCACTACATTCGTAAAGAATGAAAACTAATTTCAGTCATTCAAGTTTTATTATTCCAGCCTGCATATTCTATCGAAATATATTTTACGCAGCGATAGACCTCGAATGGCATTTATTGAAATGTAAAGCTGACAAATGTTACCATTTATGTGTACTGACAAGACCAAAATATCTTTTAATCAGTTAGGTCCACTTATAACAATTATGAACATTTGATATAATCGACATGATTGATTGATAAGTGGGGTTTAATGTCCCAAAACCACCATATGATTATGAGGGACACCGTAGTGGAGGGATCCGGAAATTTCGACCACCTGGGGTTCTTTAACGTGCAACCGAATCTGAGCACACGGGCCTACAACATTTCCGCCTCCATCGGGAATTCAGCCGCCACCACCTGGATCAATCCCGCGACCGGCGGGTCAGCAGCCGAGTACCTTAGCCACTAGACCACCGCAGCGGGGGCTAGAATCAATATAAATATATGATATCTTTTATATTGCATATGTAATCAGCGCTCCAAATAGTACAACGTCTTGATTCAATTTATCGAAGTTAATCTGGCGTCAATGCGGCGCAAAGAAGTACGAGTGCAGGAAAGTGATCAACCACAAGCGCTTGTCGTGTTCACTTTTTTTGGGGGGGCTACATTTACGCCATAATGAACAGTACCAACTCGCTCACCTCTCCGTTTTGCTTCACCGAAGCTATGTTAAGGAAAAAAAGAAACGTAGTCCAAACAACACATTATCGAAATTCCGCAACTTTTTCACTGACGTATTGTGAAATTGGCATAATGTTTGGTTTATCAACCCAACATTATCCAATCTTAGCACTATCTGACAAAAATAACACAGGTAATTCAAGGAGAGCTCACTCACCATTTTTGCGCCGCACCAGCAACCACCGGGTCCCTCAACACTCGCGAGTTCACATTGTGTTGTTCGCTGCCAGGAACCATCACACGATTACCGTTCGCACAACTACCTTCTGTCGTTGCGGACTCGCTCGCTGGATCCCATGCAGACCAGTTGCCCCCTTGCAATCACCGACGTCAGCGCAGCTCTGCCCGACTGGGCTGGCCCTACGTCATCTCATGACGCCAATCTCCGACGACAGCGTAGCTTGATCTACTGGACTTGCCCTATAGGGCAAGTATAGTAGATAAGAGATACGCCATCTCCTGACGCCGACAAGAGCTCTCGAAAGTGGTCCCCGTCTTCGGACTCTTGTGACTGTGTTTCCATCTTTCCTATCTCTCCTATCCCCTCGATATGTCCTCACTCACTTGCTTAGCTCATCTCTCTTTCTCTCTCTCTATGCCTTTATTCCTAATTTCTTAATCCCTCCTCGCCCCCATCCCTTGTGAGCTACTGTTGAGGTGTCGCAGCCTGATGCAGACAGTACGGGGCTCATTTTTCTTTTCTTTTCTCTCTTGTAACCACTTCTCTCTCTAACGTTGATAACATTCGTTGCTGCTTGTCGCTTGTGACATCCAGAAGCTGCTCAGAACAATTTCTTTTTCTCCAACGTGGCCGAACGCTTCACACAATCCTCACTACACCGGCTTAGTCTGCGCCACGTTGGTTTGTGGAGAACGGCCTCCCGCCGGCGAGGCTGCCTATGTCACCCCTTGAACAGCCAAAGAATGCCAGTGTTGCAATGACCCGGAGCAATAGGGAAGCATCCACCAGGCAAAAGCGATGCGCTGGGGCATTTCTTGGGGAACGATGGGAGCATAATAAGGAGATTGGCCTCGTTTTTTTTCGCCCGGGGATTACCGCAGGAGAACAGTGGAAAACGAATGTAATTGCTCTCGTAGAATTTGGTTTAAGATCACCGGAGCAAAGCAGGCTCATCCTTCCCCAATTTCTTATAGCTGGGTATATTTCTGTTTACAGGGTGCATTCCTCGATGATCGCTTAATCAGGCAGCACATGTTTTCCGCGGCTCTCCCACAGAGAAACACTCGAGCCTTTTCACGGCCCAACAAGCCTGCTAGATACCAACTGCTAGACGAGCGTCCATGTCGACTTTTTCTCTTCTGTGACGACCCATAATAGCGGCCTCAGGAGGTCAATGAATACCCAAGTTTGGCATCAAATTTTTGCAAAGAAGAAGCTACGATTTGTGCAATTTTTACATCCGCTCTATAACGTGTCCCGCTGAGGACGTTCAATGCTTTACCACGAATATCAGTGAAGGCTGATTAGACGGCGTTCTTTGTTTTTGCATTTATTTTCACAAACGTACGAACTCATGTGGTTTACATGTGGCTTAGGTGTATTCATTTCGCGGAGGAAGGGGTGTGTAGCTTAGTGGTAAAGACACTCGCCTTCGAGGCGTTAGAGTACAGGATCAAATCCCAGCATCAACAAGAAAAAGTTTCATTACTTTATTCATGCAAAATACATTATCGCGTTTGACCAGCCGCTCGTTGCGCTGAAAGCTGCGCAGTAGCTCGGCCGCAGAGCTGTACGGGAGTGTTCGTTCTTTATGTCAGTATTGTTACGGGGTGAAGGCGTCTGAAAAAAATATTTACTTTAGGCAGGCATACAATACTGAGCCCAGTCTGCATGGCCTCACACTGAACATCGTCTTCTTTCTTGTTCGTCTGTGAAGCCCCGTAGCATCATCCCTGGTGGCGAAGGCATGGTCTCGGTGCTTGGTTGGTCCGAGTAATATCGGTTTAGCTGAGTGACGAGAACAACGTGAGAACACGATCGCACGCTGATGGTGTTAAGAGGTTCAATTTCATATGTCACGTCGGTGACTAGGCGCACCACGTGATATGGACCTGAGTACGGCGAAGTCTGCTTTTCGCCCAGGCCAACTCGCCATGACGACGTCCAGAGAAGGACTGTGCCATCACGGCTGAAGTGGACATCAAGATGGCACGCATTGTAGACCATTCGTTGTCGTTCCTGCGAATTGCTCAGACGCAGGCGAGCAATCTCGCGTGCCTCTAGAGCTCTGGACATCACATCGCGGGCATATTCTGACGTGTTGCTAACGGCAGGAAGGAGCGTGTCAAAGGCAGGGTGAGTTCTCGTCCGTCTAGGAGGAAAAATGGCGAGAAACTGGCAGTATCATGCCGGGACGTATTATAAGCAAACGTCACAACTGCGAGGACGGAGTTCCCGTCACGATGGTTAGAAGAAACGTACAGTGCGAGCATGTCCGCGTTGGTTTTATTTAGCCGCTCTGTCAGCCCATTGGTTTGAAGGTGATACGCTGTTGTGTACTTGTGCTTTGTATCGCAAGAGTGTAATATGTCTTGGATAACTTGTGATAAAAAGTAGCGACACCAATAGGTAAGCAGTTGTGGAGGAGCGCCATGGTGTAGTATGAGATCTTCTAGGAGGAAGTCAGCGACGCCAGTCGCACAACTGGTAGGAAGGGCCCGCGTGAAGGCATACTGAATAGTGTTCTCCGTGGCGACTGCTATCCACTTGTTTCCACTGGCAGGGAATGGTCCTAGTAAGTCAAGACCTACTCTATAAAATGGTTAGAATGGGATATGAATGGACTGAAGGCAACCCGCTGGAAGGGTTGATGGTTGTTTTGCGGTGTTGACAGGATTTGCATGAGGCGACTAACAGCAGACGGATTGATAAATACTGGGCCAAAAGATGCAACGTAGAACGCGGTCATATGTTCTTGAAACTCACAGGTGACCAGCTGCCTGAATATCATGCAACTGTGCGAGGACAGTCTTACTCATATATTGTGGTATCACCAAAAGCGGCTCAGGTCTGTCAGGATGCATGGTTGTTACTTTCTTCGAGTGAGGCCCCACCTGTCCAACATAGACGTTCGGCAGACTCGCAGGGTTCCACTTTACGATTCGGCCTGCGACGCCTGAAAGGCCTCGAAGTGCGACATCTCAAATTTATTAGCAGGTTGGTCGACTCGCGCGAGGTTGCACGTCTGGTGATGTATGAGCCTGACCAACGCGCTCGTAGAGCGGACACGGAGATTTGATTACACACAAACAAGCATTTATTTAAAACAAGGGGAAAGAAAAGAGTGATTATGTAAAAGAAAGGAAGAGAAATGTGCCGCCCGCAACTGTCTATCACTGGGATGACACCTCAAAAGGTCAAGACAAGGGGAGGGGGAGTGGAGAGAAAAGTGGATAGGAAAGTAAAAGCAGAAGTAAAAGAAAAAGAAAAAAAGGCATTCGAGTCGTGCTCGCGTGCGTGTGTCGAGACGCTCAGAAGACACACCCATCCAGAAAGGCCGCCGTGAAGGCCGGGAGAAGTGAATCCGCCCAGTTTTAAAAGGTGTGACGAGCTGTGGTTGCCTGTTTGATGTCGGGTGAGCGCGGAGCGCTCGCCGAGGCTTGTAGCCACGGCTCAGTAGAAAACAATGTCCGTTGTACTACGGAGGCGAGTTCACTGGCCCTCGGTGCGATAAAACAAAAAAACACAGACGCAGCCATCCACGAAGTCACAGGCGCTCGAAGAGCGCCATGGTCATGAAGGAGAGAAAAACAAAACAAAAGAGATCACAGACACACAGGTCCACGAAGTCACAGGTGCTCAAAGGGCGTCGTGTCCACGAAGAACACGATGAGCGCTCCCAGCACGCGCTTGTACACACTCGCGTGCGTCGGTACGCAGCGGTTAGGTGGCGGTGCTCATCAGTATAGGCCCCGCACCGCAGCAGAATATCTCCCGACCGGCGCTCCGAATTGTCACAAGTACACCTGTCTTACATCGCCGCCACGTTGAGATCATCTGGACTCCGGGCCACTCGGGGCTCGAGGGGAACGAACACGCTTATGACGCCACCGGAGCTCTCGTTCAATGGGCGCGTCATCCAACAGAGCACCTCCCCTCGCGACCTGACGCGGCTGAGTGACAGAATGGTTACTTTTGGAGAAATCCTAATGTATTTCCGCAAGGCCAGACTTCAATACCCACCACCCGACTAGTGCCTTAGTAACCAGCACTCCACTACCTGGCGTCTATTACAGAAACGCACTTTCCACGGTCCCTCACTGTACAGTCGTATTTACCCCGCTGTTCACACGCCACAATGAAAAACGTCTGGTGCACCTAACGCCGAGCTCGACCATATTATATGGGCCTGCCCCGCAGCTACTCACTCAGTTAAACACCGCACGAACCCTACAATCACAATCACCACGGCCGAGCAGTGGGATGCTTTGCTGCTCAGCCCATGCCCAGAGGACCAGCTCTGGGCTGTCCGGCTCGCTGAACACGCCGCCAGGATTCAAGGCCTGGCTGCCGCCTGAAAAAGGGTGTTACAGAGGGGCCCCTCTCCCAGCCCCCACCACCTTTGACCCCAGCAGGGACACCAATAAAGTTTTCTCTCTCTCTCTCTCTCTTTGTAGCTGCGGAATATGCGGCTGGCTGACGCGGAGGCAGAGGAGGAGCGTGTGCTCACTCCTTGTAAATCCGGTTCTTCGGAGGGGGTGTGGTGGCTTGCCGGCCGCCAAGCGCGCATCCGGGTGGGAGGAGGTTAGGGAAAGGGAAGCCAACCGGGCACTATGCCAAAGGGACTCACCGTTGTTGTTGTAGGCCTGGTAGCTGCGTGCGCTGCTTTTGCCAGCTGGTCGGCGGACTCGTTGTCGTGGATTCCGATGTGAGCTGGTATGCACTGCAGCACGAGGTCGCAGCTCAGGTTCTGCACGGCCTCGAGTCGGCGCGCAACACGCCTGGCCAGGGGAGGCACGCCGGGCCCCTTCGCAAGCAGCTGGAGCGCAGCCCTGGAGTTCAATAGTACCACGGCCGAAGGAACCTTCAGCTGCAAGAATGCGTCTGCAGCGAGATCGAGTGCGGCGGGCTCCACGACCGTTGAAGAGGCTTCACACCAAATTTCACACTGGACGTGCACTTCCAAGGAGGGCACCACACACGCAGCAGCGGTCGAACCGTCTGCCAAGTCCGATCCGTCAGTAAACACTCAGAGACGCCCCACTAGCTGATCCTCGAGGGTGGCAGCTGTCTACTGACGAAGCGCGCACTCAGGAGTCGCGCGCTTGCTCCTCACACCTGGGATACACGTGCGGATCATCAATGGGCGATGCCAGCAGGGTGGGGCCCCGAAGTCGCTCACCTCCGGAACGCCCGGCACCAGGGCGCGGAACCGTGTGGCACACCAGCCCATCCTTGAGTGCTGGAGATCATGGAGGCGGAAGACGAGCTGCCGACCGTGTCGCGAGGGATGCATGCAATTGATGTGATTGAGAGCACGCTGGTCGGCATGCAGCAACAGGGGAATGTCGCCTGCCTCTCCGAGGGTGTGGCCATTGCACGAGAAGTGGGGCAGACTGAAGTACTGCCAAATAGCAGTTGGGTGCACCGCATCGAGCGGCGCCCAGTTGGCAGGCGTGAGATAAGCGAGCAGGAGGCCGTATAGGATGCGCGCCGAAGCCATGCCGTTGAAGAGTCGCAGGGCGAGTGTCGGCGAGCATCTGTTGCCCCGCGCAAGAAGCGCCCGTGCGGCAGAGGCCACTCGTCTCGCGTTTCTGCACTGGGCCGTCACAGCTGGTTGCCACCTCACTCTATGGTTGAGCATGACTCCGAGGTATTTCACTCGTTTCGACCATGGGATGGGGACACCCCTGAGCGTGAATCGAGGTGTGGAGTGCAATGCAACACATCTGCGGTGCACCATCATAGCCTCCGTCTTAGCCGGAGAGAGGCACATTCCCTTGCCGCCAATGTAAGTGTCGATGGCAGTGAGGACACTCTGAACACGGGTCCGCATGTACTGTTCGGTTTCAGAGCGGCGCGCCACGAACACCGCAATGTCATGCGCGCAGACGGCGACGTGCACATCGGGCGACAAAGTTCGGGGAATGTAGTCCCCAATGTCAGCCAAGGCGACATTGAAGAGGAACGGACTGAGCACACTGCCCTGCGGGACACCAACACACACCAGACGCGGTTCGCTGAGGGCTCCCTCAACGCAATCATGCACGGTCCTACTACCAAGAAAGGCAGCGACGTGCGCGAGGAGAAGTCCGCTCACTCCCATGTTGCGCACCGTGCCTAAAATGGTCGGGTGTGTTAGAGAGTCGAAAGCCGACTTGATGTCCAGCAAGACGAGGTAGCCCACTTCTCCGCTGCGACACGCCTCCTTCAGCCTCGAGGTCACGTCGGCGAGGGCGTCGGCTGTGGCTCAGGTTCGGCGGAAGCCGCACTGCGAGGGGTGGAAGACGTCCACTGCCTCGGCGATCCACTCAAGCCTCCTCAGTTCCATGGCTTCAAGAGCTTTCCCGCCGCTTATGTGAGTGAAACCGGCCGGTATGAAGCCGGGTCCGCTGCGGGTTTGCTCTGTTTGAGCACGGAAATGACGATGACTTCGCGCCACTCTTGCGGAACGATTCCTGTGCGCCAAACGCTGTCATATGCGACCGAAAGCACCGGAAGCTGAAGTCATTGAGGTTGCAGAGCATTTGGTATGTCACTTCATCCCAGCTTAGCAGACGACGAGGGTGCCCGGTATTGCAGCCGTCTCAATACGTTGTGCGGGTCACTCCATACTCGCCGCCTACGTGAGCCTCGTGACATCGACGTCCACGCTTCTTGCTGGTTGCACGTCAACTGCCGATTTCGAAGCAGTCAAAACTTGTTCCGCGGCGAACGCGTGCTCCCGTAGCCGACTGGATGTCATTTCTTCTTACTCGAACGCATGCGTGCCCATTTCAGTACAGGTGTAAGGAAGACGCAGCGGCGCCGCTGCTGTGTCGTTAGTTGCCGGATGTCGTCTTCCCAACACAAAAGCGCCCTTTCTTGGACAATAGGGTGCGCGGGCGAGAAGAAAATTGCAGTCGTTTGTGACGATGCTGCAGCGATATAATACGACATCTTGGAACAAGAACATACGAAGAGACGGAGGAGCTGTGGGACCACTGAGCCGAAGGAATATATCTCGGAGGTGAGGATCATGGCGCAGCTGTTCTTCGATGTTGCTGAATGCGGAAAGTGACAAAACGCAAGTAGACTCCTCGCTCTCATAAAGGTCTGCTGATTGCACTGGATGACGCGACAAGCATTCAGCATCTTCATGGTGGCGGCCAGGTTTGTAGACATCCGCGTAGAAATAATCCTGTAGCCGTAAAGCCCACTGACTGAGACGTCCACTAGGATCTTTTAAGGACGACAGCAAGCATAAGGCATGATGATCACTGACAACTGTGAGCGGCCGTCATTCAAATATGGCCGAAATTTAGCCACTGCATGATGAAGAAATTTCGTTCAGCTGCCGAAGGAAGATGGTCATGCCCAAACGCCTCCGATTCCGTGGCAGCTGGCGTCGGTACGCACTTCCGTTGGAGCGCATTTATCAAAGTGTTCGAGAATCAGTGGCTTCGTAAGTCCGGTCGTTAGTTCAGCGAATCCTCTAGCTTGTTCAGGTCCCCACACAAAAGTCACATTTTTTTAGTAGTACCGTAAGCAGACGAGCAACGTCAGCAAAATTCCGCACAAATCTACGAATGTAAGAACAAAGGCCCACAAAACTTTGAGCTAATATAGCCCGTCAGGAGTTATAAATGCTGTCTTTTCTCGGTCCAGATCAACAACTGATATCTGCCAGTACCCGGAATGATGGTCGATGGAAGAGAAATAATGCGCTTCACTAAGGCAGTCAAGAGCATCATCTATCTGTGGCAGAGAATAGATATTTTGTTGAGGTTTCAGTAGCCGACACAGAAGCTCCAGCTGTTATCCTTCTTTCGACGAGCCCAACGGGCGAAGCCCAAGGACTTGAAGAAGGTTCAATGATGTCTCAGGCATGCATCTTGTCGACTTCTTGCTGGATCGCGTGTCGCTCGGTGGAGGAAACCTGATAAGGTCGCTGGTGTACTGGATTTGCACCGCTGGTGTTGATCCAATGCTTTACGACAGTCGTTTCACTTAAGGGTCCGTCATAGAGATCGACGACGTCTTGATAGGACACAAGAAAGCCACGAAGCACAGACATATGCTCGGCCGGGAGATCAGAGGCAATAATTTTATTTATGCAGTCTAGTCTAGTGCCCGACTGAATACTGGCAGATGATGGTGTATCCTCTGTTAAGGCGGAGATGTCATAGTCGTCGGCCGGGGCAAGGTTTTCAAGGGATATCCCTCGTGGCAACACTTCAGAGCAGACTCCAAAGTTCACAATAAGGAGACTTGCCATGTTATCCTTCATTGTGATGACGGTTTGCGGGAACGTGACATTGAGCTAACACAGTAAGGTAGGATTAGGTGTCATCCCATAATCGTCGTTAGTCACAAGTGGATCAGAAGAGACTTCGATATACGACACAGCTCGATAAGATAGGCGACTAAAGTCCGCGGAGCATAGCTTTGGCGGCGCCTGATCAGGAGGGTCAACGGCGTGTGGTAGAACGAGCTCTACAACACCAGCAGAACAGTCAATTAAGGCGGAATGCTCTGAGAGAAAATCGAGTCCCAAAATGATTTCATGTGGGGAGTGGTCCAGGACGTAAAGCAAAACAGTGATATGACGTCCAGCAACATTGACGCGGGCGGCACACATCCCAGTGACCGCTGGTGTTGCACCATCGGCTACTCGAACTACAGTTATCGGAGAAGGAGTGAGCACTTTCTTGAGGGGAGCACAAAGGCTGGAGTTCCTGACTGATATATGAGCGCCGGTGTCGATGAGTGCTGCTACAGAAGTGCCGTCAACATTTACTTTAATCAAGTTGTTGTGTCCGCGTGTTGTGTGTAGAGAAATTTCGGGTCGGGTCGTCAAAGCAGGCTCACTTCTAGGAGCTACGCCTGTCAGTTTTCCGAGCACTGCCAGTAGACCTGAGGGAGACCGACGTCGGTTAGTTGAGCGGGACATGCGTCTACAGGGCGACGGGGAAAGGTTCGGTTGGGCAGTCCTGGTTGCCGAAGCATCATCTTGTTCCACGTGGATCGGTATCCGAAAACCAGCAGGTGGGCGTCGGGTGTTGGTATAATGCGACCATGGCTGCCAGTTCGAGGAAGAGTGGCAATGACGTTAAATATGGCCGACTCGTCCACAGTTGAAGCAGATCGGCCTGTCATCAGAATTTCGCCTTTCTGCCGAGTTCCGGTAACGTGGGTGGTTGTTCGGTTCGCGGGACATACTATACTGAGCTGTCGGTAGTCAGGTCGGTCAAGGGGGCATAGCGTCTAAAGTCCGGCGTTGGCCAGTTCCTGGTGCACAACGCTCTTGATCATAGAAATCATGGTGCGAGAGTCGTCAGAGGCCCGTACTCGGTCATACAGTGGAGTTGCTGCCTCAATTTCGCTGCGCACGATGCGGACGATATTGTAAGAAGCAGCAGGGGCGGATGGCAAATGGGCGTCCTCGCAGGTAGATGTTGCAGCCGTGTTGGGAAGACGTGAAAAGTGTGGAGTGATGTGACAACTTTATTCTTCTTCGAAGCGTCGGCATTCATTATTAACGTTGTCCACGGTCGATAAGTTTCGAAACACGAGGAGAGTGGAGGCGTCATCGGTGGTTCTTTTGATGATGTGCGCGACCTTTTCAGATTCCGGCATTTTGTACGTCTTCCGGCACAGGACGAGCACATGTTGTATGTATGTGACGTATGACTCGGTGCATGACTGGAGTTGGCACGCTGGTTCTTTCTGTGCATCATGACGACGCCCAATGGGCTTGCCAAAGAGATCGATGAGTTTCTGTTCACAGATGTCCCTACTTGTGATCTCTTCCTCGTGGTTAGAAAACCAAACTTTAGCTGTGCCATCAAGGTAGCAAATTATATTGGCCAACATGAGCGTCGAATCACGGCTCTAAAGAGTGCTCACCCGTTCGTAAAGCTGAAGCCATTCCTTCACGTCAGTGCTGTCACTGCCCGTAAACATGCCTGGGTCACGCGGTTTGGTCAGGACGACGGTGCGAATAGTAGTCACTGGATGTGGTGCTGTTGGTTGCTGCGTAGCTGGATGAAGCATGGTTGAAGTAGTATCCGAATAATCCTCGTTCTCGTCTTGATCACTGGCGCGTCGATTCCAGCACCAGTGCTTTCAGAGCCAGAAGCAGAATTTTACCCACACCAAGCCACCGCTTCCTCGCGTGGGTGAAAACACAAATTCTGTGGAAGAGGTTGAAGATGACGAACTTCAGACGTGGTCCACATGCTGGCATGAATCTTGCTTGCGATCGACGAACCATCAGTTGTCGGTCACATTTACGGCAAAATGTTGTCGTAATGTGCGTGTGGTGATGACTGGTGGATAAGTGATAATCATGAGATGCGTCTCGTGTAAAAAATGACTACATGCTATGCTCCTTGTGTGCTCGCGGCCCTATCGCTGTAGTCGGGCACAACTTAAGAAGGCAGAATAGGCCCCGCCCAGATGACCGAAGCGCAGCAGCCAATTTGCTCCGCGGCTAAAGAAACAGTACCACTCCAAAAATTATGAATGCTTTTAAAACACGTACTTATCGGCATAAATAAAATTTGTGCATTGTGACGAGTGCTTTGGTAAGACTGCAATGATGGAAACGCTACAGAACATGCCGGATCGCGAGAGAAAAATAACTCCATGCCTTATACAACGCTGTGCGTCGTCCGCTACACAGCAAGATTGACGGCGGCGGGCGTGTATTGCAAAGCAGTCGTTGGTTTTATAGCATAAGATCCGCATAGACTTTTTTGTGTGTTTGCACAAGCTTTTTATTTCAATGTGTCAGGATTTTTTTTTTGGTTGCGAACCTGCAACCTCGTGAGTTCACGCATGCGGGCACCCGTCATTCCCTGCCAGAGTTAATCAATTATACGAGTTGCAAAATCGCGTTCCAAAATCCGGACAAACAGCTAGCCCGATTTTCGGGAAGTTAGCTGACGTTCGCGCCACGTGGGAACAACAACACGAAACACCAATAATGCATTTATTAGTACGCATGCAAATATACAGGTGGCGCGACAATCTGCTCACTCCAGACAAGAAGGCTAATGACGTGTTGGTATTTCGATACAAGGAGCCTATGGAGATTTTCGCAACTCATATGATTGAATAACTCTGTTCCGTGCAAGTTCACAGTAGATACCAAGCTTTGGTGAACTCTCCTCGTCGTAACTTCACTGAGGCACAAATAAAACACCACGAAACACACACGCACGATGTTTGTTTGCATCGGTATGTCGCCGCGGGATCCTGTTTCCTGACGAAGCACAGTGCAGCGTCACCGATGTTCGCTGCAATTTCTCTTCGCCGGCTCACGGCTCAGAACAAACACACATGGCACAAATTGTGTATCGTAAGTTCACAATAATATTTCCGGCATGACAGACTACCACACATAATTCGAATTCACTCTGACGAAGAAAGACGCACACAGTCAATAGGTCTCGGCCCAGTTCGAAGTGAGGGCGGCCATGTTGGGCATGTTCTCCGTCGAGTTGGTCCACGGCTAGAGTGTAGTCCGGTGCATGACGTTTCCTGAACTGCGCGTCTATTGGTGGAGGCTCGTGTACATCCGCCTTTGAGGGGAAAACGCCACTGCCTTCGTAAGCTGAGCCCAACGCGTGTTTCACAACCACATGCTGGAGAACGCGCGAGAGAGAGGGGAGACGCCCATGTCGTCTGCTATGGTGCTCATTGGCGGCGGCTACCATGAGCGTCATTTACGCGTTCAGTTTGTTTTTTACGGGGTCGAGAAGCGTGGGATTTGTCATAGAACCCTTCCTTTTGTCACAAACAAGTGCCAAATCAGACGTGCACCACCACTTCAAACAACTGCTTCAAATCACCGTCGTGCCGACGGCCGACAGTTCCCTCTATGGTTGCGTGCAACGAAAAGAAAAATAGCATCATAAGGCGCCCGGGGCTGGTCCTAAGCCTATACAAGTTCGGTGGCAGTGCACGAACCAGACGGAACATAACAAATCTTCTGCTTTCGTAGCTTGCTGGCTTCAACTTGGCTCACGGATACCGCCTTTATCGCCTTGATAGACGGACGCGTCGCCACCACTGTGGTCATCGTGGTCCTGCGCCTGCGCTTGGAGTTTCACGTGACCTGGACGTTTCACGTGACCTGGACCTGGAAAACGCTTAAAAAGACGGCATCGCCGAGTGGACCACGCAGTTCGGTGGCAGTGCACGAACCGGACGGAACGTAACAAATCTTCTGCTTTCGCAGCTTGCTGGCTTCAACTTGGCTCACGGATACCGCCCTTATCGCCTTGATAGACGGACGCGCCGCCACCACTTTGGTCACCGTGGTCCTGCGCCTGCGCTTGGAGTTTCACGTGACCTGGACCTGGAAAACGCTTAAAAAGACGGCATCGCCGAGTGTACCACGCAGTTCGGCAGCAGTGCACGAACCGAACGAAACGTAACAAATCTTCTGCTTTCGCAGGTGAGAAACGGTGTTACTCACGTCTAAGTCTGCTCCTGTGCCTGTGCACTGCTGCCGAACACAGCGTGAAGTGTATTTGCTTTGAGTGAAGTGTTCTTGCTTTGCAAGGGGGTAGGATTCCGCAAAAAGTGCGGGGAAAGACGCGGAAAAGTACGCAGCAGATGTAAAGGATTTAAAAGAGCTGTCGAAGCATTTGAAAATTTCAAACGCGATTTCAGAAGCGAGATTTGGGAAATTAAAGACAGCATAACCTTTTGCTCTGACACCTGCAGTGAAGTGAAAGATGTAGCCACTGATATTAAGAATATGAGAGCTGAAATGCAAGAGATCATAAGAAAAACATGGAATTGAAAGCGGAAAATAAGAAACTGTCACAAAATTGCGATGAGCTCGAACAGTATCAGCGCCTAAACAATCTTGAGATAAAGGGTGCACCGGTCGGGAATGATCTAGTGGATGTTGTAAGAAAGATAAGCAAAGCTGTCGGCACGGCAGTTGATCTGTCTGATATTGACACATGCCACTGGATTCCCACTCCTAAGCCTGGTGTGAAGAAAATAATCGTTCGCTTTGTAAAAAGAACAAAACGTGACGACATACTGGCGAAATGTGGAAAGAAGAGGCTCGATAGTTCTATGCTTGGGGATGACAAAAAAACGCCCATTTTTGTAAATGAGCATTTGACGCAGAAGGGCAAGGCATTGCTTGCACCGGCAATACAAAAAAAGAAAGAAGCCGCATGGAAATTTGTCTGGACATCTGGTGGCAAAGTCCTTGCACGCAAAGATGAAGGATCACGAGCGATACACATTGCGGATGAGACAAGCCTGGCTAAAATTAGAAATTAGATGTGGCATGTGTCATAACAAATTGAAAAACATTCCACTATGACTGATCTTGTAAATAACCAAAAGTTTTACAGTGTTGAAGACTTTAATAGGGTATTTCAATCCGGAAAAGGCTTGTTTAAAGCATTGCATATAAATTGTAGAAGCATAAAAAGAAAGGTCGACGACATTGCTAATTTTATATGGTCTATAGCTATCGGATTTGATGTGCTAGTTTTCTCCGAGACATGGATTACTTATAAAAAAGATGCGCCGTTCTTTCCAGGCTATACTCATGAACTTCTCGGTCGTAACCAGCAAAAAGGTGGAGGTCTTGCTATTTGTTTTAAGAATACGCTTTCGAGTGAACTGCTTGATAAGTATACTGTTATGAACAATGATGTTGAATGCATTACAATGTGTGTTGGCCCATTCATAGTAATTGGTGTATATTGGCCACCACATGGCCACAAAAAGAAATTTATTGAGTTTCTTAATGTTGTGTTATCAACTGTTCGCGGGAATACTCCTTGCATAGTCATGGGTGACATTAACATTGACCTCTGTTCCAATGATTCTTATGCCAAAGATTTTGAAACGCTCTTACTTACATATGGAAGTACAAATTTTATACGTTCACTTACTAGGATTACATCAATAAGTGCTACGCTCCTTGATATATGCCCCTCAAATTTAAGTTCACAAAATATATCCGGGGTATTTGCGTATGACATAAGTGATCATATGCCCATCTTCTTTCTTGCACGATTTACTTCTCAAATTGGTCAGAAAACAGAAACATCTTTCCACCGAATTAAAAGCAGCAAAACTCGGGAACATTTTTTTCAGCTAGCTAAGAACATATATTGGAACACTCTTTATAGACAAGAAAATCCTGATGATGCTTATAACACATTCATGAGGTTATTGAGTGCTAGCTATGATGCGGTATTTCCACTTCAGAAGCGCTCACGTGGCAAAAATAAGATATGCAGAAAGCCTTGGATAAATCGCGATCTTTACGGGCGCATAAAAATAAAGAATAAATTGTATCATGATTTTAACCGTTCGCGGAACACAGACGCCTTAGCTGAGTACAAGAAATACAGAAACGTTTTAAATTCAGAAATACGGAAGGCTAAACAGAACTACTATGAAAAATTATTTGAAAGCATTTACAATGACCAGAGAAAGCTATGGGAGGTCATAAATGGGCTTACCAACACAAATAAGGTTTGTAATAGGACACAGGACCTAACAATTAATGGTCAGATTTTGCTGTGGTGAAAGGTTGGCCAATGTTATGAATTAACATTTCATAAATGCGGGTTCCTTTATTTTAACGCATGAAAAGCGAGATAATGCTCCAACTCCTGATAAGTCTCCTTTGCCGTATTCTATTTTTCTCGCACCCACAGACCCGGTTGAAGTAGAAAGATTAATCAGAAAACTTAAAAACAATGTTGCATCAGGGATTGATGAGATAGGTTCTGTTGAGTTAAAAGTGGTGTCACCATTGATATCTAATGTCTTGGCCTATATTATCAACCTCACCCTCACTAACGGTGTATTTCCAGAGCAGTTAAAAGTGGCAAAAGTCACTGCAGTAAATAACTTTAGCGAACTATCGACCTATATCCGTGCTTCCAACAATATCAAAAATATTTGAAGGGGTTATTTATGATAGGCTTGCATCCTTTTTTGATAAGCATCAAATAATAACAAAAAGTCAGTATGGTTTTCAAAAAAATAAATCAACAGAACAAGCTCTACTGTACATCAAAGATAAGATAATAGGAAATATAGAAAACAAAAAATATACTCTTGGGCTCTTCCTCGATCTTCAAAAGGCATTGGGCTCCATACAATTCAAATCATTGATTCATAAATTATCAAGTTATGGGGTGCGTGGAGTTGCATTACAACTGTTTAAAAGTTACCTTGAAGATCGTTATCAATATGTACAACTGAATAACACTATTTCTGCAAAGATATAATTAAACCAAGGAGTCCCCCAAAAGTCTATACTGGGGCCATTATTGTTCCTTGCCTATATAAATGATATTCTCGATATTCCTCATTCTCCTGAACTTATAATGTACGCTGACGATACGAATGTTTTCTTTCCATCAGACAATCTAATATCACTTGAGGTCAGTGTAAATAATTATCCAAGCAATCTTTCAAATTGGTTAAGGCAAAATGAACTGCGCTTGAATGCAAAAAAAAACAACCTATATGATATTCCGACCTATAAACAAACCTATTAGTAACATAGCTGTAAAATTCGAAGGAAATTGCATCGCACGTGTTAGGGAACAAAAGTTTCATGGTGTATGGTTTCAGGAGGAATTAAACTGGAACACGCATGTAAATAATCTGATCACTGCATTAGCGCGAATAGTTGGTTGTTTTTTTAGAACAATGCACTTAATCCCATTGAGGTTAAAAATAAGTATGTACTATGCACTCTTCCATTCTAAAGTAACTTATGGGATGTTAGTCTGGGGAACGACATCACAAGGGAATTACCATAAGTTAACAACTATACAAAAGAAAATATTGCGCTGCTTTGAAAAATACAGGGGGAATCTACGAGACTTGCGCACTGCTCCACTATTCATTAAACATTCCATACTCAGAATTGATCAATTATATCATTTTAAATTG
This sequence comes from Rhipicephalus microplus, assembly GCF_043290135.1. NCBI lineage: Eukaryota > Metazoa > Arthropoda > Arachnida > Ixodida > Ixodidae > Rhipicephalus > Rhipicephalus microplus. The sequence continues at coordinate 470,154,711 of NC_134710.1, forward strand.
CTTCAGTTAATACAAAGGACTAAGCTATATGAAGAAAGTTGCACCGAAAGACCACACTACAGTCTGCGAGAACAAAAGAAACGAGCTCCTAGAACAAGAACCAAGTATGAAAAACAAAGTGTTGCTTACCAGGTACCTCAGGTTTTAAATACCCTTGCAGATCAATTGAACTTTAGGGCTAGTAGTGCGACTTTCAAGAAACAAATAAAGAACTTATTCATAACCACCGGTCTACACTATCGAAACTACGTAATGAAGTCTCATGCCTCTGCATATGCTTAAATTGTTCATAAATTTATATGTCAATTATACGAGTGTATACAGCGCAATTCATTGTATCCGTATGCATTTTGTGTCTGTTTTCGAGTTGTTTCATTGATATCGTTTAGTTGTGAATTTTTACGAGAGTGACCTCTAATTCTTAAAATGTGTTATGTAAACTTCTTATGCAATTTATGTTTGAATTTTGTGTGTACAATTGCAGGTTGCTTGAAACCAATGTATTGAATATATATATTGTTTGTCAGTGCTGATGACTAAGCTTTGCACTGCCACGGACTGCGGAGGGACAAGGGCCTTTGTCAGGCTGTTCGCCTTTAGCCCTTTGCCCCTGCAGTGAGCTCTGTATCCGGCTTACTGTAAATAAAAGTACTACTACTACAATAAAGACGACGTCATGACAGCCTCACGCCTACACGGATAGGGAGAATTGAAGACATCGTAGTGGTGCCTCTTTTGGGGCCGACCACTTCCGCAAGCAAACGGGCGAGACGAATTCCTTTCCCCTATAGCTGTCGCTGTGGTGCGTGCTGCCCGCAAAATAATTACTTAGGATGCTTGCGAAACCGGACAGGATCCAAACGAGAGGTGATGGACGTGTAAGGTTTGGCGTCGCAGGAAAAAAGAGGTGAGCGTTTCTTTGTCCCAAAAGTTTGCGCTTTCCAAGGAGCCGATTCCCGAATAGCGAGAATCCCCGCATATGGATGCCCGTTCTAGTACGAGAAACGTGGTGTGGTGATAGAACCCCCCCCCCCCTTCCCGGCTATCAGTGACTATTCGAGGGGGGGAGCAGTCTGTTTTCGCTTTTAACGACTAGCGAAACGGCCTCCGGCCAGCGGAAACCCCGCGATGTACCTCGAAGCAGATTTGCCATCGTTCCTTTTTGTCAGTTCGCGAAAACCACCAACATCTGCGTTCCGTACCCCGGCCAATGCACCGCGAGAACAGCGGAAGGGTTCCATGCGCACAATGCGTTTCTATTTTCTTTGATTTCGGGCTGTTCGGAGGCTTGCGGTACGGCAACTTTCTTGCGATTTCGCTCCGCCATTTTTCCTCAAACGCGTCGCGATTTTCTCTTGCTTGTTTTTAGGACGCTTTATTCGTTTTGCACGCTTCTTGGTACCGTCTACGGAGCATTTTACCCACCTCTGATGCTCATCATCATAGGTGGGCGAATTATCATCATCATCAGCCTGACTACTTCCACTGCAGAACAAAGGCCTCTCCCATGTTCTGCCAGTTTAACTCGGTCCTGTGCTTGCTGCTGCCAATTTATACCCGCAAACTTTTTAATCTCATCTGCCTATCTAACCTTCTGTCTCCCCCTAACCCGCTTGCCTTCACTGGGAATCCAGTTAGTTACCCTTAATGACCACCGGTTATCCTGTCTACACACTACAAGCCCGGCCCATGTCCATTTCCTAGCACTGAATATGTCTAAAAATAACCGAGAAGCAATTGCATCAATTGTCTTGAAATCACTCAAAACACTACGGAAACCTGTGCCTGACGGCTGTGCCACGCCAGATATGGCGTCACTGACTCGCCAAAAGCACAATAGCTTCTCCCACATGTGCCCCGCCGCGGTAGTCTAGTGGCTAAGGTACTCGGCTGCTGATCCGCAGGTCGCGGGTTCAAATCCTGGCTGCGGCGTCTGCATTTCCGATGGAGGCGGAAATGTTGTAGGCCCGTGTGCTCAAAATCGGGTGCATGTTAAATAACCCCAGGTGGTCAAAATTTCCGGAGCCCGCCACTACGGCGTCTCTCATAATCATATGGTGGTTTTGGGACGTCAAACCCCACATATCAATCATCGATTCTCCCACATGCACTTCACCAGGCCAAATAAGGGGCAAAGAACCTGATGGAACTTGTTGCAGACGACTCGCACCTCAACTGCCGCAGCAAGCAGGAAATCAATAAAGCGCATCAAAAATTAGTGTGTACGTTGCACTCCGAGCCTGCAAATCCCTTGACAAGACTTTACTCATGCTGGGGAAACCCTAAATGCTTACCTCAAACATCAACGGCATCAACAGTTCGATAAACAAAGCGGGAAGAACTCTACAAATGGGGATTGCGCACTCTTCTAGCTTTCACAGTAGCGTAACTGATTTCCCCCCCGCGAAGTGTGGTTTTTTATAGGCTACAGCATTTCGTGGCAGCGGTGTTGCATGCAAAAAACCTGGTGCCGGCAACCGTACACAAATGGGATCCTCGAAGATGCACCGGTCACACGCGTATTTGTATGCGCCATGTTCCAATAATTGACGCTCTCTCAATCGTGGCCTTGTCAATGGTCGACCGTTTCTGATCTTTTGAGATCACTTGTGGTTTCACGTTGCTAATTTCTATAGCAGCCTGGGCATGAACGCATGACCGTCATTGCTGCCTGAAGAAAGTGAAGTGCTCAGCTGCTATGCACACAGAGGAAGGTTCAGTGCTCAGCATGGAGGAAGGCTAAACTTGGGAGGGTGCATTGCACAAAGTGATTGAAATAAAAAAGAAAAATACGATAGGTGTCTCCGCTTGCCTCCACATTTCTCAGTGGGACAAGAAGGGCTCCTAAATTTTTGTTCATCTTCAAGAAGCAATGCATACTAACCATAACAAGTACCCCACAAAAATAATAAAGAACCTAACATGGCACAATGGAAAACAGAGTCGTAAGGCAAACATTCACCGTCGCGAGGGGTGTAACGGACTGCGTGGATGTGAATGCCGCAGTAATGGAAAAGGAACTCGTGCGAAGTGGCCGCGGATTCTTTGCGGAGGAGCGGGAGTATGTTGCTGCCATGACGCGGTCTTGTGGAGTCTTCGCCCCGGCCACCGCCAGCAGCAGGGGCATCACTTCGAGCTGGCTGGTCGATGCCTCAATCTCGAGGCCACTGGGAACGTGTCCCGGCCAGGAACAACCGTGGGCAAACAAATACCGCTGTGGCATACTTTTTCTACTTCTTCTGGCACGACACTCTTGGGACATAAGCTAGGAGTGGGTAGTCTGCTGAGGAGAAAAAAGAAGTAGTTGGAACAATGGCGGAGATGCAATAATAAACCGCGCTATGTTTTCGGAACCACGCTTCAGAGTGCTATATTTATTGGTGACCCGGACGTGATGCGATGAATGCGGAACTTGTTCTCGATTTGAATGAACCATAAGGAGGGATCGGCAAGCCCCAGCTGTGGTAGCGTCATGGTAGTAGTACCTCAAACAACACCCGAAGAGGGTACATGGCTGGGTGCAGTGGCAGCGGTACCAGGGCTCAGGCTGTCGAAATGTTCACGCTGCTCTATAGAAAGTCGCGTTCGTAGTCCGGGTTGCGATGACCGAAGAATTGATCGCTTGTAAAGGAGTTGACTTCTCGCGAAGACGCCGGTCAGTTTTGGACGCTAAAATTATGCTGACTTTTGCTACAGTGTCCACCAACATGCGCAGACCTGTGGTTCTGTCAGTGATGTGGAAGAGGCGGCTTGATGCTTGGCCTTGATCGCCCGCCGCTGTTATGGACGATCGGCAGGAGCGTTTCTCATGTGCCATGAGCAAGGTGGCACACATCTACGTCACCTGCAGCACCTGCTTGGGGACCAGCCGGACGACTCGGAAACCTTCCAACCCCAATACTATATCTGTCCACACCGCCTTGCCATCCACCCATGGTCTTCCCGCCTGCGTGGGGAAGATGCAAAACTTGTTTGAAAGGCGTTTTACGTGCAGCTCACTCAACATTACGAAGGTCGACCAAACAGCGGAGTTGGTGGTGTCAGCACACCTTTCCTCAACTTTCACCAATGCTCGGCACGCGCCTCGTCCTGTCTCAGCAGCCCCAGAGCTCAATCTAGTAAAAGTCAAGCCTGCATTTAAACTTCACCCCCCTTACTTCTGTGCAACGAGAAAGAGCTCTAATGAGAAAGAAAACCAAAAAACTGAAGGAACTGATTTTCTGTGGGTTTTTTTTTTTGGATGCAGACCTCAACTTCGAATTCTGAACTCTTCTTCAAGTTGTCACCAGAACTTAATGGAAAAAAGAAGCAAAATTTTAGACCTCACAAGATGAGCGATTTCATACAGTAAGAGTATGTCTTTGTGGAAAATAATATTGTCGCAATGTGCAAAGAACAAGACACAGGGCTTCCTTTCGACGTCAACAGCAAGGCTCTATTGGCACACAAAAACAAAGTGGAAGAGCAGACGCGCAACGTCGTCTTCCTCGAAAACGCCAGAAACCGCCACACGTGATGCTGGCTTCTTCCTCCTTTTGTGCTTACGGCTAATAACCGTGACATTAGCCTCCCTCTCCAGAAGGCATCGTCCCTATGCTTCATCATCATTGGCGGAAGGGTTTGTAGTCCCTGGCAGCCCACGGGTTCATTCGGACAAATAAGGTTTCGTCCGAACCACGTGCGCAACTTCTGGTGCATGTCTTTGACGTCTTGAACTATGTGGACTGTCGGGAATCACCTCATAGTTAACATCACTGAGACGACGGAGGACATTATGAGACCCAAAGTACCTTCTCAAAAGCTTCTCCGAGAGGCCACGATGGCGAACTGGGGTCCAGATCCAAACTTTCTGTCCTGGTTCATAGGAGACAGGTCGATGACGAAGATTATAGCGCCTTATATTATTATCCTGGTGGCGACGAATACGTACGCGGGCAAGTTGGCGGGCTTCTTCAGCAAGCTGAGTTATGTAGTCTGCACTTGTGTCAACGCCATCACTTTCATGCAGCAACGCAGCGTCGAGCATGGTTGGGACGTCACGGCCATAGAGAAGACGGAATGGTGTCATGCGTGTTGTCTCTTGCTGTGCCGTATTGTAAGCAAAAGTGACGTAAGGCAGTATGTCGTCCCAGTTTTTATGTTCCACATCGACGTGCATGCAAAGCATATTCGCAAGTGTTTTGTTCAGCCGTTCCGTCAGCCTATTTGTTTGTGGATGGCATGCCGTTGTGCGCCCGTGAGATGTTTCACTTAGACTTAAAACTGTGCGTAATAGCTCGGCTGTGAACGCTTTTCCTCTGTCAGTTATTACTACAGATGGAGCGCCATGCCTCAGGACTATATTCTCCATGAAAAACCGGGCTGCTTCACTTGCTATGCCCCGCTCCAAAGCCTTGGTTTCGGCGTAGCAAGTAAGGTAGTCTGCGGCTACGATTATCCATTTGCGACCAGCAGCCGAAGTTGGAAATGGTCCAAGAAGATCCATTCCGATTTGAGCGAATAGAGTTTCCGGTACATCAACTGGATGAAGGAGCCCTGCTGGTTTGACGGCTGGCACTTTCCTACGTTGGCACTCAAGAAAAGTCCGAACGTGTTGTTGAACGGGTGCCGTCAGTTTCGGCCAGTAGTACTTCTGCCTCACTCGGCATAGCCTTCGTGTGTGGCCTAAATGACCGGATGTCGGTTCATCATGGCACGCCTGTAGTACTTCTTTCCTGAGTGGTGTGGCGACGACAAGTAAGTAGGTGTTGCCGCTCGGAGAAAAGTTCACCTTATAAAGAACCTCGTTGAGCAAACAAAACGATGCTACCCTCTTGCGAAGAGCTCTGGCATAGCAGATGTGCGTCCCTCTAAGAAATCAATAAGGCGTTGCAACTCGGGATCGTCGCGTCGCTGCTGTGCGATTGTAGGCGTGTTGATTACACCGACAAACGCCGCATAGTCATCATCTTCAGCTTTTGCGTCTTCTGATGGGGCGCGAGAAAGACAATCGGCGTCTGTACGTCGCATTCCAGATTTTTAAACTATAGCCATATTGAATTCTTGAAGCTTGAGGCTCCAGCGCGCCAATCGTTCTGACGGGTCCTATATGTTCGTCAACCAGCAAAGCGACTGGTGATCACTGATGACTTTAAACGGGCGGCCGTATAAATATGGACGAATCTTCATGACCACCCACACCACCGCAAGACACTCTTTTTCAATGGTAGAGTATTTCTCCTGTGTATGGGAGAGAGTCCGACTTGCATAAGCAATTACTCGTTCGGCGCCATCTTGCCACTGAACGAGCACAGCTCCTAAGCTGACATTGCTGGCGTCGGTGTGAACCACTGTCGGAGCGTCATCGTCGACGTGTCCGAGAACTGGCGGGCTTTGAAGACGTTGTCGCAGCTCGTTGAACGCTGCCTGCTGCTCTTCACCCCACACAAACGTGACGTCTTCTCGGGTGACTTGTGTTAAAGGTGATGCAATACGCGAAAAATTCTCAATGAAGCGTCGGTTTTAGGCGCACAGGCCTAAAAATCCCCACACTGCCTTCTTAATTTGTCTGATGGCTTAGGAAAACTTGCAACAGCGGCTATTTTGTCTGGGTCAGGCCGTACACCTTCACTGCTGACAAGGTGTCCCAAGAAAAGAAGCTCTTCGAAGCCAAAGTGACATTTTTCTTACTTGAGTGTTAGTCCAGCCGATCGTATCGCTTGAAATACGTGTGTAGTCGCTTCAAGTTCTCGTCAAATGTCGCTGAAAATACAATTACATCGTCCAAATATACCAGGCACGTTCGCCACTTTAGGCCTGAGAGGACTCTGTCCATGAGCCGCTGAAACGTTGCCGGTGCTGAGCACAAGCCGAACGGGAGAACTTTAAACTCATAAAGATTATCGGGTGTCACAAATGCAGTTTTTTTCTCTATCTCTTTCGTCAACTTCTATTTGCCAATATCCGCTCCGTAAATCCATCGACGAGAAATACCGTGCATGGCGTAGTCGATCGAGAGAATCATCCATACGAGGCAGCGGGTAACCATCCTTTTTCGTAACCTCATTAAGCTTGCGGTAATCAACGCAGAAACGTAAGCTGCCATCTTTTTTCTTCACCAATACTACCGGTGATGCCCAAGGACTTTTTGACGGCTGAATAACGTCATCCTGAAGCATCTTTCGCACCTGACTTTCTATGGCCTCACGTTCCCACGGAGCTACTCGGTATGGGTTCTGCCGTATGGGCCTGGCCGTTTCATCCGTAATTATCCGATGTTTCGTCAACGGCGTTTGGCGAACTCTGGAGGTTGAAGAAAAACAGTCCTGAAATGAATTAATAAGCTTCAGAAGGGTTTGCTTCTGCGGGGGCAGTAAACTTGGGCCAACGTCGACGGATAGAGCGGCTGACCCGGTGACATTGGCTTTCTCCACAGTCAAGCAGCCTGCAACCTCAATAAGCTCCTCGACGTATGCGACTGCCATACATTTTGCAAGATGTCGTCGCTCAGTACTGAAGTTCGTAACCAGAACGTGCGTGTGTCCGCAATGGAGGCTTACGACGGCTCTTGCAACAGATAGGCCATGGCTGAATAGCAATGCTGGAATTTGTTCAGCGATGTGGTCAAAGTTGTCTGGGTGGTCGCATGTTACAGCTACGAGAGCACTTGAATGCAGTGGAAGGGTGACGTGATCTTTGAAGACGCGCAAATATTTACGCCGCTGGTCGTTACGTCTCATACCTGAAACTTGATCTGGGGCCATCAAAAATGTAACTGACCTATCTGGAATGTCTATGACGGCGTCGTATTCACAAAGGAAGTCCATCCCCAAGATCAGGTCTTTGCACCACTCGGACAAAATCACGAACGTAGCAACGAAAGCTGAATCACCGATACTAACTCTGGCAGTGCACTTTCCAGTCGGCGTCATCAGTTGCCCCCCGCGGTTTTTATTTTAGGCCCTGTCCATGACGTTTTAACTTCTTTAGCCAATCAGCAAGCTTTCTGCTCAAAATATAAAAATCTGCGCCAGTGTCTACTAGCGCTGTCACGTTGCGTCCGTCTATGTAAAGAGCTATGTCGGTGCTTACGATTTCCTGTGGGGTCGGTGGCGTTGCATGGTTCGTCGTATCGTACTGGTACTGGAGGTATTGCAGCATCTAGACGAGTGGCAACCTTCCTTCCAAAGGTGGCAGCTATTAGTTTCCCCGATGAGGGCTTGGGGACCTGCTTCGAACAGCGTCGGCGTAACTACGACGGTTGGGCGAAGAGCTCGGCGAAGGTGACGGACAGCGGGATCAACGATACAGAGCGGATGGCTGTCCTTGCGGGTGCGCGCTGTCACGTCGAGTGTCAAAACGAGGTCGTGAAAAAGTCAGCGCAGAAATCAGGTATTTTTCTTCACGATATGGACAGATGCGGTAAACATGTCCAGCTTCTCCGCTATTGAAACACAGTGGACGGCGGTTGACGGTGCGCCACAGATCTGTCTTCCGAAAGAATGGTCGACTGGTAGGCACCCTCGGCGACCAAGTTGCAGGTGCCGGCGGAGGGTAGAATGGCGAGTGGAACGGAGTTTCAGTAGGTTCGTTATATTGCGGAGTCGTCGTCGTTGGTGGTGGCGGCGGCGGCGGTGAGTTGTAGACTGGTGCCGCCGGCGTGTTGTAAGAATGAGCCAGTGCAGACGAATTGTGCGGCGCTGGCGACGGACGATGGATGGCTGCCGAATAATTAATAGATCGCTGAGTTGGTAGTGATTCGGGCTGGGAAAACGCTTGCCTGATTTGCTGTCGCCCAACTTTTCCAACTGAAGCATACGCCCGTTCTTGCGGAGTCACAAGGAAGTTGCGGATCTCCTCAAGAACAACCTCGCAAATAAGCTCACGAAGAGAAGCGTCCCTGCCAGCCATCAGAGCAGAGACGCTGATTGAGGCACCGTTTGGTCGGTCGTAATAGCGACACCGTTGCTGCAGTGCGCGCTCGATAGTTGTAGCCTCTTTGATGAATTCCGCAACGGTCGTCAGTGGATTGCGGAAAAGGCCGGCACACAGCTGTTCTTTGACACCTCGCATCAGATGGCGCAGTTCCTTGGCTTCAGGCATATCAGGGTCAGCCCATCCAAATAGACGCATCATGTCCTCCGCAAACATGGTGACACTCTCAGTCGGTTTCTGGACCCGAGACTCGATGAGTATCGGAGCAAAGACACGGTGGTCATTGTTTGCGAAGGTGCTGAGAATCTGGTGGCGAAATTTATCCCATGAAGACAGCGTTGCTGCGTGGTTCTCATACTACGTACGAGCGCTGTCTGCTAAAGCAAAGTAGGCGCGTGAAAGTTTTAGCTCGGCGGTCCAGCAGTTTGCCTCAGCAACTCGTTCATACTGGGCTAACCAGTCCTCAACGTCTTCATACACGTCACCATGGAATGTCTCCGGAATCTGAGGCTGCTCAAAAGTCAGCTGGGATGCACCTGCAGTTGCCATTTCTCCAGGCGGAGTGCTATGCTGGGAAAGTTCCAGGAGAATCGCTTCAGGACTAAGGCCTCGCTGTCGGCGACTGTAGCGTGGACAGGGGTATCCACTGAAGGAACGGGTTGCGGTGTCGGACTTGAAGTGTCGGGCCGCGGAGGAATCCCGAGCATCAGTCGTAGGAGTCCAGCACCTCCACCAGTGCCGCAACGTGAGAAGAACAGGACACAAGGCTTCCTTTCGACGTTAACAGCGAGGCTCTATTGGCACACAAAAAACAAAGCGCAAAGGCAGACGCGCAACGTCGTCTTCCTCGAAAACGCCAGAGACCACCACCCGTGATGCTGGCTTCTTCCTCCTTTTGTGCTTACAGCTAATAACCATGACAATATTATGATACCTGGAGTTTTCGCACGTCAAAATCACAATATGGCTATGAAACACACCATGAGGGAGAGTTACTTCAGACAGTACAGTACTCGCAGACCCAAACACGACGCCACTATTTAGTAGATCTGGCATGCACAACTGTTGGCTCTGAACTTTGCGTTCAAGTCAAAATTATGCCCATATGTCCTTGACTGAAAATGGTGGAAATGAGAGTATACGTGCGTTACTTAGCCCTAAATTGTCCCATTTCAATCCGCCAGTAGTGTACAAAACCGTCAGATATTTGACCTCCACCAGAATGTGATGGCTATGGCCAGGATTGTGGGACCAATTTTAGAGTATGCTGGCATAATCTGGTTCCCCTCCGCAAGCAGTGGTATCGGCATGTTTGAAAATGAAGAATTGTAAAGCGATTGGTTTCATTTATAACCGATACCGTCACCTCGGCTCCCCAACTGAACTACCAGGCCGCGAAGGCCTGTCGTCATTTGAAAGTCAAGCGGAATTTCATCGCCTGAAGTTCTTAAATTAGTTATTGCACAATTGTTTTAAAACAGACTATGCAAGTTATATGGAAACCAAGACAACAAGGAAACACGTCACACGCATCAGAGACTCCAAGAACACTCGTGCAAACAAACACATTCTATTACCTTTTTTTCTAGATTCAATTGTGATTGGAATGCTATTGACGAACTTTACAGCAGGACAGGGTACAGTTGATGACTTTTTATAAATATCGCAAACCACATATCATTTGATCATAAGCCTGATCACAGTGTACCTTACTGTACTTTCATTTCTATTATTGCTTATTTGTATTGGCTTGCTTGCCAATATTTGCATTTACACCAACTGTTATAAGTGTGTTTTATGTTTTTTCTCCTTTTTTGTGCTTGTATAATATGGATAATGCGTCCACTGCTTTGTTTCCTGCACGTGCTTTCTTCCTTCATTTGTACCTGTTATGAAAAGCTGCTCAAGCCAAGTTTTATTGGTACTGGTGATGTAAATGATTTTGTGATTTTTATCTTTTTGCTCCCACTTTTTTAAAAACCCTGCAAAGGGTTAACTGTACGCTGAAAATGAATAAATAAATAAATAAATATAACTTTCAGGTCCACTCTGGTGGACTTGAAATACGAACAGCACGAGCGCTACACTTGTGGTAATTCCCAGTCACAAATGACGTGTGGCTATCGGCGTGACAAGGGCTCATGTGAGCAAAGTAGCGAGTGTGCAGTTTTCGATAAAGAAAACACAAGCTAGACAGATGAAACTCATTGTCGCCGAGGCAGAAAGACACCCCAAATAGTGCCAATTGCCTTATAGCAGACGTGTAACGCGAGGTGTGATTCTGGCGGTAGAACGATACCTCTGAAGATGCCATTGTAGCCACCCTCCCTCTCGCCATGAATTCCAATCTCTTGGACATGAGCGCCGTTGTCGGAGGTGAAGTACACAAACGTATTGTTCATCTGGTCTGCCTCCTGCAACAGTTCTATAACCTGCACGAAAGAGGGCAGCGGACGTCACTGTTGAGTGACGACAGGGGCCAACGAACACACACTGACCGACCAACCAACCGCAAAAAGAGGAGGCGACTTTAATTCTCGACTTAGATGTCTCGTAGCGGCCCTTGCGCCTCGACACTCTTATGCCCTTATGTATTCCTTGGGTTAGCTTCACAATTTGTCGCACTGCCAAAGCAGATCTCAGAGGCCACTTGGAAAGAAGTGTGTGGTTGAGGCATGCCCCACCAGGTGTCGCAATGGTCCCAGCTGCTCACAAGAAACTCGTCTGCTCTTTCAGCGAACTCGTTCGATAAATTTTTATTGATAGTACTGACAGCTAACAATGCCCTCATCTAAACTCTTGAAGCCTGGTACATTATGTTCTGTGTCACCTAAATGGGCAATAAAGAAAAAAAACAATTTTTCTCGTAAAAGTAAAGTACTTTTATTTTTATCATATGTTAGATTTTTCTCGCAAACACCCAGCAATGCGTTTCCACACCCTTTCTCTTTAAAATGAATCAATTACTTTGTCACGATACCAGAAACGCCACATTTGCTGCAAGAAGATGCTTGGCAAAAGAAGAAAGGTCTAAAAACAAAATACGACCAGGAATTTTCTGCGCCAGTGTGGACCCAACACAAAAAAAATAAAAATCTTTGAAATCTATGATGTGATCATTGGAGGCTTTGGCAGAAAGTTTAAAAATGACACTTTTGGGAATGATTCTTGCTGTGACTATACTATTGACACTAGAGTTTTCGGAATATCGTCAAAACTAATTTATTGCCTCAGCTTAGGTCTCCTATTAATACTCCAAACATGGACATGACGTTATCATTACAGACATTGCAATGTCATCATTTCACCAAAGCATTGCCAGCGACAGCAGAACGTTCCCTCGCCTTGCCAATGGCCCAGTCCAAATCTTCGACATTGTCACCGTAGCGACCGTATGCGCTCTTGCCAACAAAAAATGGGTGCGAGAACAGGGCCATGTGCACGTGGATGAACGAGAGGAAGAGCAGAAACGGCTTCCGTTCCGCAACTGCGGAGCGGACGAAGCGTTGAAACTCGGCGATGAGCCTCTGCGTCATGCCCGGCAGCCGGAGGGGTTGCTCGACCACGTCGAAGTTGCCCATGACCACGCCGTTGAGTGTTGGAATGCTCCTGATGAAGAACACGAGCACGGCAGGGTCGACGAAAAAGAGGACGAAGACGAACGCCGCGGCGATGGGCCTTCCGCTGCGGAAAAGCAGGAACGAGAACGCGGCACTCAGCGTCATGGCCGTGTAGCAGAAACGGAAGATGTTGGGGAAGTAGGTCGTGACCACACTGCCTTCGTCGTCGCCAAAGTCCTTCAGGTTTCTCAAGGGTAGCCCGTGGAAGTTGTCAAAGTCATGGTGCAAGGGGTGGTGGCAGAGGTCCTCCTTGGACGTGCAGTACAAGCCCAGGTGCTACTTGCCTGCAGCATTAGCAGATCAATTGAGTCAAAAACCAAATGATGAAATTTAGCATTATAAAGCAACATACAAGCCACAGGAGCTGCCTTTCATGGAAAGTTCGGCATATCTTTCAGGTCACTCATCTCGTCATCCTCAGCGTATTCTGTGTCCGCTGCGCAATGAAGGCTCAAAATAACAGGAAGCTCAGCTGCACTGATATGAAAAAAAAAATAGAGCACTTGGGGAGTATTCCTGCCTCGCGAATACATTCGCTATCTGGCTTGTTTCCATTTCCTACCTTGAAAATCTGCGCCACCGCGGTAGTCAAGTGATTATGGCACTCGACTACTAACAGACGATCGTGGGATCGAATCCCGGGTTCGGCGGCTGCATTTTTGATGAAGGTGAAAATGTTTGAAGCCCATGTACTTTTGTTAAGGTGCACATTAAGGAACATCAGGAGGTCTAAATTTCTGGAGCCCTCCACTACGGCATCTTTCATAATCATATGGTGGTTTTGGGATGTTACAACCCCAGATATTATTATTACTATTATCTTCTAAAGCTGACTCTCGCCACTTTCCTATCAAGAATATAATCTTACGATGACAGCGCACATGCCGTTCATGAAGTGCCGGGATTGCAGCGACAACCCAAGAAAAGTACGCGCGGTCGATTACGAGTATAATTGTGTGGCAGAAAGATACACTCCATATAGTACTCCACTATCTCTCAGAGAGTAGTAGGTAGACATTTTCGATAAAAGAATAGTAGGTAGACATTTTCGATAAAGAGATTATAGGTATGTACACACGGATACAAGAGAAAAGTTGGGACAACTTGTCCTAAGCTCTCTCTCGTGTTCCTGTTTGTTCTTCAATCCATTCTGCTGTCTTCGACGACTTAATGTCACCCAATTTTTCTGTACCTTACGGTTCCCACATGTGGACATATCACAACGAAACATGCGTAATCGCACTCACACAACTTGCACAACAGTGAAACATACCGATTGATCGTCCTGTACAAACTACATCACACTTACTACTGACTAGTTCACCACATCTGAGTTGGCCGTCATCACAGAAAAGTTCTCACCTATGTATCCCGCGGAGTAACCTTCTTGTTGAAGAACCTTGGCAAATGTCTCGTTTGCGGGCAGCCCGCCACTCGGAACGACAATTATGAACACTTTGTTCTTGAAGTAGCTTTCCATGCCTGAAACACAAAGGCAACAAACAATGCTTTCAGTCAAGGAACTAAACTTCAAGTGCTACTAGTGACTGGAGGTAAAAAAAGAGCGAAAGAAGAATGTTATCAGCAGTGTTGTACGTCTGCTGCAAGAAATTTTGTTCGTACGTTTCAAACCAGTCAATAGAACTTTTTATTGCACTTGAGGGGCTAAATTTTCACAGACCTCAACAAAATGCTTTCAATTTTTGATTGATTTGTGGAGTTTAACATTCCAGAACCACAATATGATTATGAGAGATGCCGTAATGGAGGGCTCCGGAAATTCCGACCACCTGGCGTTCTTTAACGTGCACCCAAATCTGAGAACACGGGCCTACAATATTTCCCCCTCCACCGGAAATGCAGCTGCCGCAGCCGGGATTCGATCGCGCGACCTGCGAGTCAGCAGCTGTGTACCTTAGCCACTAGACTACCGCGGCGGGGCAATGCTTTTAATGTTCGAATCACATTAAACAAACGTGGCTGCGCATTCTTCTTCAATATTTATATTGATTTTTATGCTACATTTCGAGTCTTGAACCTCACACTAACATAATATTTCTTTGTTACAGGCAATATCACAGCGGCTCTCGCCACTTTAGGTTTTTTTATATCAAGAATAAATGCAGGTCAAATGAAGTGTGAACCAACAAAAGTTAATATTAAGCTTGTTACAGCAAACAATTTGTTATATCAGGGTTCATTATAATAAGGTTCACCTGTATAATTAAAATGCAGCTGCCTCAGTAGGCATTGAATGTGTAAGCTCGTGCTCAGCTGTACAATTCTCTTGAATGTTGCGAGCAACTGTATCTCTATGACATAACAGCTTCAGCTTTCTTGCTTCCAATCAGCAGGTTTAAGGCAAGGCCAAGGTATGCGTTGTATTGCATAACTCGCATAATTGCAACAGAACAAGCCGTAAACTTCACACGTTGAAAAAGACACCAACTAAAAAGACAATGTCGCATTCTCATAAGAGAGACTTGCCTGAGCACACCGGGTATCTGCCCGTGAGCAACGCTGCTCTGCTAGGAGTGCACACAGCTGCGGCTGCAGTGTGATGAGTAAGAACGGGTCGATTCTGTGCCAACCTACAAAAAAGACAAAGACGATGTGCAAAATGCGTGAGCCTCGTAGTGTTTGGATATTCGCTCAAGAATAACGTTAGCAATGCCCCACGATTAAAGTTGCACTTTGAGTTGGTGCTGCTTCAGCCAATTCCATAGGAATTTGTCGTTCACTAGAGCTACACAAGACATCCTCACAGGGCTGTAATCGAAACGATGCTGGTGTGTCCCGAAGGGCGCCTGAACTAGCGAGAGGTTGAAGATTAGTTGTGGGTGTATGTTGCGCGCGAGCCTACAACAAAGACGCAACCAGGAGAATTCTTCATAACAGTACTGTAACAGCAGAGTAGAATGCATTCGATGATCCAAAAGAGGCCTTCGCTCTTTTTTGCCTTTTCTTCCACTATGCTCGTAGGCTCGTTTGAACTCCTGGCCAAGCGCTGCTCCTCACAGTGCAAGTAGAAAGAGCAATGCATTCCTGTGAGCGAAAAAACAGGTTTTCTGGATGACAAGCTGATAATAATGTTTCCATGGCAAACGTTGAGGGGCTAAGGATTGCTGAAAGGCCCGGATAGGAGAAGGGATTGTTTCTTGGAATTTGTGGGGTTTGACATTATTGATCGTGATGGCATTTTGAACTAAAGATGCACGTTGCCTTCAAATGAGAAAAAAATTATCAAATGTGGTTGAGAGGCTCTTTAACAGGTTGACCTCACAAGTACAGTCGTGATAAATACAAGAGGAAACACGGAAATAAAATTTTAAAGGTCATAGTGGCTAAACGCAGTTGGAAAGTGCAAGTGTTCATAACGCTGAATTCTCGAGCAGATATTGCTTGCAAGTGACTACTTCACGTTCATATCGGTACATTACAAGTAGTCCCCGATTCAACACGAATTCAATGCTTCTTGTCCTACTGCTCACAATAATTATAATATTAATAATACCTGGGGTTTAACGTCCCGAAACCACGATTTGATTATGGGAGATGTCGTAGAGGGCTCTGGAAATTTCAACCACCTGGGGTTCTTTAAAATAAAGTTCATTTCACTTCACTTTAATGTGCACCTAAATATAAGCACACAGGCCTCAAACATTTTCGACGAAAATGCAGCCACAGCAGCAGAGATTCGATCCCACGACCTTTGGGTTAGCAGTCGAGTGCGATACCCACTAGACCAACACGGCGGGGCATACTGCTCACAACTGTATATCTGCTGTGCCAACATAATCAAATAGGCCTTACACATATCACAAATCTAGCTGCATGACAAAAGCAAGGCAAACACTTGTTAATTAATTACTGCGGCATTTGACATCCTCACCTCAATAGTAAAATAAAGTGGTCATTATCACAGTACCGCTTCACAACGTGAAGCCGTCCAAGGTAATCAATACGATTCAGTGTCACATGGCACATTTTGCATCGCGATTGAGCTAGTTCAGATTCTACAAGTGTCACACAATCACTTTTGATTGCAATCCAACCTAGTCAAAATTAAACATTTTGTTATACCTGGCTCCTTTACATGAAGTTAAAAACACAGCCAATAAAATAACTGTTGAAAAATTGAATTGTGATCACCATTGCACTGTGTCACCGCGGTACTGAAATTTATTGAGAGAGAATGGCTACCCTTCGTATGTGTAGCGCAAAGAAGCCAATCTTGATAAAGATTACTCAATCTCGATTGGGCTCTATCATGATTGGTTTTTTAATTAAGAAGCCAATCAGAGTACGTCTACAATCCACTCTGAGTCAATCACGATCGAGACACTTGATCCCGATCGAAAGTGTTTGCGCATGAACTTCGATCCCAGCAGTTGATATTACCTGTCAATGTTGGACGTGGATATGGTGGTGTTACCGAAGCATCCCGCATCGCTGTAGCCCAGGTCATCAGCCAGGAGCACCACGATGTTGGGACGCCGGGAGCTGCGTACACCGCAACCACCACCGACAGCAGCAGCAGTAGCCAGGGAGGAATGTGTAGTCGCAGTAACAACCACATAATTTACGTCTACGAATAGTGTAAACAATACATTAGAATACGTGAAAGGCGTATACCATATCACGCTTAACGCGACACTGGCTGAGCGCGCGCAGTCATGACATCCAATCGACGGCCCGTGCTACTATAATAGATAGCTAAGGAAAAGAAAACAGAACAGAAATAGATTCAAACGCGCCAGTAGTGCATTTGAAAATACTGCACAAACACACTTGCGGAAGCTTTGACAGCTGTTGTGCATATGCGCACGAGGCAGCGTTCTTCGCGCAGAGATTTCTAATAAATTATAGAGTCGTCGGTAAATGAACAACGGGTGAAAGACAGGTGTTTTCCGTCGGGGATACGATGGCGCACTTGAATGAATTATGCGTGTAGAATTTACATCAGCTACGTGTTGAAAGCTCTCTAGCAGTGTACTCCCACCTTTGTAGTACCAACGCCTCCTAGATTTCCCGTGCCTGCCGGATTATCGGCGGTCACTTGGCAAGTGGCGGTCGTCGGAACTACGGTGGTGGCGCCACTCAAGTGGAGGTGTCTTCAAACAAATTTTTACGTTTTTGGAGCGTCTATGCAACAAAAATAACGTTAAAATGTTTTAAAACGGCGTAAACATATTTATAATTAACCCTATGGAAGTGACGCCATCACTCAGCAAGCAACTTTTTTTAATACAAGACATCCTCTGAAGTTAGTAGCAAACACCGAAATTGCCGATCTCAAAGGCCAAGTACAAAAACTCTTACACCTACTTAGGCAGCGCCGCCGTAGATGACCGGCGTTTCGCGCTCATCCAGCAGGCACAGAAAATCTAGGAGGCGTTGGTAGTACCAACGCCTCCTCTAAAAATATGCCTGCTGCATGAGAAGAAAAACAGCTGCCACACCCTTTCTCTCCTTCATTTTAAATTGTTCTCGGTCGCTAGCGTCACCTGTGGCAGACGGTGCAACAACGCAACACTTTGCATAGCTTCCGAAGCAGTGGTGCGAAATTGAAGGTCCTGATTGACTCTCGACTGACGCGCCCCTATGGGCAGCAGATGAAAAACGCTTAGCTGGTACCGCCCACCACCGTAATGATAGTGTCGGTCGCGAGCGTCACCGCGCGGAGCTTGTTGAAAACTGAAGGCAGGCCAACTCCACTGGGAGCGCGAGTCATTCCTCAGGCATCTTTCTAGAGGAGGCGTTGGTAGTACACTCTGACTCACGACCTGCTCTATCAACTTACGGCCTCTTCACGCCACCATTCCCCATGTCGCCAGGTTTGCTTTTGCTTGTTTAATTTTTTTAGTTTTCAAAAGTGCCGCAGCACGCCTTGGCGCCACAACTAACCCTCATCGCTGCAGCCACCAAAGCGCTTTCTTGCGCGGTGTGTGCGTGCGTTGACTCGTTATTGTGCCATTTAAAGGTTAGCGTTCATCAGCATATTTCTTCAAGAATCGAGAGCGTTAGGGTATGACAGGTACAGCACCATTCACATAATAAGTGTACTGCTGCGTTCCATTCTGCAAGTCGAGCAGCCGTTGGTCAACAGGGATATCGAATTTCTCGTCACTTAGACTCGACAGCGCCAATGCTAAAAGCTCGTGAAATAGAACAGGGATATTTTAAAGTGATTTAGCCAGTTAGAACGGATGGTATAGACTGATACTTGCGTTTCTAGAAAAAAATATTGCTTTAACAGAAATGGAGCGCGACAAAAGCTGTTGTCACTTAATGCACTGTATTTTGCTGCTCCATATAGATACAAGCTTGGTGACATCGCCGGTGAGACACACACGGAAACGCCAGCGGCACTCAAACAGTGATGCAACGAACTGCTGCAGGTGCGAGAAGTCACTGTAACAACATTGCGGTAATCCACCAGTTTTATCGCGCGCTTCCATCGATCGTTGGACATTCGCCAGACGATGGCACAACTACTCCCTTCTATTGTTATCAGTGAACAGTATTATTGAAGGACGCTATGCTGGGCATGAAAACTTACACGGGTCATCGCAAGCGTTTTTAGTACCGTATGCGTCCTTATTGCATCGAAGAAACACACTGATTTCAGGTTGCAACTCGTTAAGATCACTGTTTTGCCCACGGACGAATTATTTCAGCACCTTGTAGACAGCGATTAGGTGGGGCGCACTGCGCAAAACAAACTGGTGGTGTGTCGCATATTGCTCGCGTTCGCCTGCGCTTAGACCAGGACACAAAGCGCTCACGCAGATTGAGTTCTTGTAATGACCATCCTGGAGCCAACCACTATGGTGCTTCTCACAGCTAGAGTGTTGCTTCGATTCGCTAGCTCTGTGAGTTGCTCAATCGGCACGTTATAACTGAGATAAAAATTGCAGAAACGCGCACGCACTAGTGCACCACTATGGCAGCACGTCGTCTGCTATGCGGGTAAGTCGTGGCGGCACCTGGCGGTATCAGGTCCTTACGCGCCAATTTTTGGGCCCACACTCTTTCATAGGGGTGGCGCCGATGAGCAGGTCGTAAGTTTATAGAGCAGGTCGTGCTCTGACTCCTATTCGCAACTTTCATTGCCTATAGGGGCGCTCGTTGGAATTCAATATTAGGGAGCCTACATGAACGGCCGTTTTTAGGGTGATGTCAGCCGTTGACCCACTACATGCCGCCAACGCACCGCTGCCCGCCAAAACACAATGTTGCCAGACAGCAACGCCGCGCTGTCGCCCCGCACTGCGTCTACGCCCGGTTGCGTTTAGTTCTCAATAATACGGCGTCGAACGTTGCGGTAGCGTGTTAAACGCTGCCGGTGAAGCCTTAGAATGCCTGGATGCTGCGTACCGCTCTGCACCAACCACAACAGAAAGGGGGTGCGAATGTTCCGCTTCCCAGCGAGCCCTGGCCGACAACTATGACTGGCTCAAGTGAAGGGAGACGGCTGGGAGCCCACCAGCGCGTCTCGTATTTGCTCTGTGAGTACTGCGTATTTCGTTCACTGTTTTTTCCTGCGGCACACGTATATGTGTTTCGCGGTGTTCGCGAATGAGTAGATAACCGAAGTTGTCGTTGCTGCGTCCACGCATTGCGAGTAGGAAGCCCACAAGCGGGACGCGTCCGCGCGTTCGTACGGAGATGCGTTCGCTAGTCTGAGCTGTTGCCACTCTTGCGTTCGTGTCAGCGTAACCTCAGTATTATGTCGCAAGTGTTTGTGTGTGGGCTGCGAATTTCTTCGTGCGCTCACTTTGAGAACTGGGTCGCTTACACGACCCTGAGAACCGCCGCTGTCACTCGGTCGGCTCCTTTTTGTTGCGCCGTACTTCGCGTAGCTGGAGGGAGCGGCGGCTGGCTCCAAAATGGCGGAGCACAGAAAACTATGCTGAATTTAGTGGAAGCTGGCAGCAGCGTGCCCCGTTGCCCGCTGGTTTTGGCTGAGTTTCTTGAAGGCACTTATTAAGATGTCTCCACCCTAAAAACGGCCGTTCATGTAGGCTCCCTATTCAATATGGCTGTCGTTTGGGGGATCGTGACGGCGCGGTCGCGGTACGGGTCCGTCCCTTCGAACTGCATTGTCGTTCCTGGTACAGCCGCGGTCTCGTCATGGCTTTATTTGAACTTTGAACTTTGAACTTTATTATGAATAAACAACATACAGTAAAGAAAAACATGTTAGCAACATCTGGATCCTTAGCAGAATGCTAGTATGGATCCATGCAATTATAACATACATTATTTAGAGGCAAGAGAAAGAGTTGTATAATGAACGACATTTTAGTTTAAGATGCAGATTGTTTTGATAAACATATCACTTATACACAGATACCGAACACATTGAAGAGGAAAAATCCAACTTATACACTACACTTTGAACACGTTTTTGGTTTGCATACTTAACGTAATACATCTAATATTTCTGTACATCTGGTAATAGCATTCCTGGTCAGCATACAAAACATTAGTTTAAGATCATGTCACTTTTCATCATTTAACGAAACTTATCAGTAGTCTAATAGAGCTCTTTGTAATGACGTTTGAGCATTAATGTGAAAGCATTATGTTGTTTCACTTCCACTGATAGGTTATTCCACAATGACGTTCCAACACTATAAAGTCGTCTTTTGCCATAAACATTTTTAACCAGTGGTTTTAGGAAGTTACCACAATGACGGGCTCTTGTTTGCAATTGTGAGGGAATAAAAAGGGAGCGGTGAAGAGGGATATTTCACGTTAGAGACTTGTACACCATTACTGTTGTTTTATAATTTATTTCTAGTTGTAGAGGCATTACCTGGTACTGTCGAAAGAGTGGTTTAGATGAGGCCATATAGTTTGCGTTAGATATAAATCGAATAGCACGTTTTTGCAGGACTATAAGTGGCTTTAGGTATGAATCGTATGTATGGCCCCTATTCGGAAGGCCACTGAGCTTAGGATGTATCATGTCCCATATTGGGAGCTCAGAAACGCGTGCGCGCTATTTAATTGAAGGCGAAGAAGTTCTGAATGCCGGGCACATAATTTGCTGCGGAGTGAAGGCTTGCACAGCATCGTCGTACACCATACGAGGATTGTGCCTGCAGGCATCACAAGTCCGGCAAAACCCACACGAGCTGTGGTTCGAATTAAGAAGCGATGAAACAATCAATGTAAGCCTACGACTTTGCTTGTTTGTCCACACTTATGGGAGTTGTTTTGTTCGCCGCAGAGAGATATTTAAGAAACTCTTGTTGCCTAGTGGGCCCATGCGGATAAAACGCTTGCTGCTGATGCGTGTATGCACACAGTCGTTCTCTCCTGGCTCGAGCCCCGCCACGGTGGTCTAGTGGCTAAGGTACTCGGCTGCTGACCCGCAGGTCGCGGGTTCAAATCCCGGCTGTGGCGGCTGCATTTCCGATGGAGGCGGAAATGTTGTAGGCCCGTGTACTCAGATTTGGGTGCACGTTAAAGAACCCCAGGTGGTCAAAATTTCTGGAGAGCTCCACTACGGCGTCTCTCATAATCAAATGGTGGTTTTGGGACGTTAAACCCCACAAATCATCATCTCCTGGCTCGAACATGCGAGCAGATTACGGCATTCTTCAGGAAAGTACGGCTGAAGCCCCACGCAGGGAAGCAAAAGCAGCATAGGGGTTGAGTGAGCTGGAGGTCCTACTTATTGTGTTTCTGCCTCGACTAGTGGTTCCGACGGAAGCGCTCGTGCTCTGAAGAGTACGGCAACAGGTGCACGTGATCTCAAGTAAATGACTGTACGGTCAAAACTACATTTTCCGGCGCTTGTTACCAAAAGACACTTGGTTGTGTCCGACTGTTGAAGCGTGATCTGTTTGGTCGCATTGCACGTGGTAAAACTTAAGGCATCCATGTGAGCTGATTTCAACGCCGTACGAGCGCTAATTTCAAATTAAAATAATGAACAGCATCTTGGGAAAATTGGTTGTTCATTTGTTTAGTACGACTGCATAACAGAAAAATTATTTAAAAAGACAAACAACAACGAAGGGGCACCAAGTTAAAAAAATGTTTATTGCACTCATGTATAACTTCACAGGTACAGAGCAACGGATATTTGAAAATCCCCGCTTATTTATTGGCATGTAGGCTACAGCAATAAAAACCATTCGGTCAACAAGTGTTAACAGTTCTACATGATCAGTGCAGAATAATTTTTTGTATAATTATTTTCATGAACCATTTATGCGCTATTGAATACGTATGCCTTTCTGAAATGCAGCTAGTACAACTGTTTTTCTCTCTTGCAGGGTCATTGTTCATGCAAAGCAGGAAACTCTGTGAGATGCAAGTACATGATTGCAATGTTGCTTTTTACACAGAGGTAAGCATGCCTAAGGAGATTCCCCATCCATGAGTATCATTCAAGTTTTCTTTTTTTTTTCATTCTCT
Organism: Rhipicephalus microplus; assembly: GCF_043290135.1. Taxonomy (NCBI): domain Eukaryota; kingdom Metazoa; phylum Arthropoda; class Arachnida; order Ixodida; family Ixodidae; genus Rhipicephalus; species Rhipicephalus microplus. The sequence goes on from NC_134710.1 coordinate 470,177,681, forward strand.
ATCAATGAAATTTTTATTTCCAAATTTTTTTTGCAATTTTTTATGGTTCCTGTCAGCAGTGGTAAACAGCTTGAAAGTGCCTGAAGGTCCTTTATAACAACACAATATACACCATGAAACAAAATAAAGTACATAAGCATTCAGGGGTTGTATAAATCAAAACACATAACAATTCGTGTATGACAGCGGTAATTTCTCAAAGTTATCGATTAGTGAATAACAGCAAAACAATGCGATTTCACATTATAATCGAAAATACAATAAATAAGATACATCAAATGTACCAAGAAATAGGGTGATACGTTGGCAACAGTGCATTAAAACGATGCATTGTTTTCGTACACAGGTGTCACGGATCATTGGACAACAAAAAATGCTGCCTCATTTTTTTCTTAGTTAAAGGATGGTGCGTGAAAACCTTGCTTTATATTTATTGAAAAGTGAGGGGACATTGTAGACTAGTAATTGCATTCGGTAATAGGTACACCTTTTCGGGACGAGCCATCTGTCTTGGTTACAGGTGCGTTGGTCACAAAACTGCCGTTGTAGTCCTGACAGTAGTTCTATAAAGAACTTTATAGAGAATAAAATTGCTAAAGAAGGTGGAAATGTTGTTTGGAGATATGGAAGGTTCGCTATAATCGAAGTGCCTGTTTCTGAAGAATAAGAAGTTTGTGTGCGTTAGTATTTATAGTAATGCCCCACACAAGCATGCAGTAGTTCGTGTGTGACAAAAATATTACTGATGTAATTTTATCTTTCCCGAAAGATATGGTGACATTCTCACAAGGTACCTGTTATGTTAACATAGGGTGGTTCAATTGAGTACAGTATTGAAAACGACACCACATACCTTATTTTTGCTAAATATCTTGATTGGTACATTATCAATTGGTAGTTCATCACATGAAGGAACCTGTCTGACACTGGTCCTAAATAAGATTGCTTTGATTTTTTTTAGTTTTGAAGCAAGACAAAAAGGAGCGCATTCACCTTACAAATGACCTCGCCAACCACTGAACCAGAGACAAACAGGCTGCTATCTATGTACAGAACATTTGTGGCCTTGTCGTGCGTGTATATCATATAGTTAATGTATATGACGAACAGTAGGGGACCTAAGGTGCTGCCTTTTAGGACACCTCACCCTATTGCCCTGTAGGAGGGAATTACACTTCTTACGATTTTGCACTGCTTATGATCAAGCAGATATGAACCAGCAGAGAATGAGGTTACCCGCATACTCCTGCGCAATCTGCATTTATCTTCGAACGTTAAAATAAGACAAGTCAGTGGACTGCTTCTTGCGTGGAGGTGGAGGTTGTCGAAATTTCCGGAGCCCCCACTACGGCGTCTCTGATAATCATATGGTGTTTTGGGACGTTAAACCTTACATATTAATCAATCTAATAATGTTTCTAGTGTGTACATAAATATTCTATTCTCACATGGTTCTTGGCTCTTCATTGCAAATGTTTTGTTTACATGTAGTACATTCTGTTCATTGCTGCAGAACTGGCATCCACAACATGGACCAGCTCAACCACCGATGTGAAGCAGTCATGGGGGAAACTAAAGGTGCAGAGCATATATAAAGCGATAAAAGGAGCTGTGCCATGTACAATCAACACGAAAAATCCAACTGTACTCTATGAAACTCGCTGCAATCCGACAGCGGCTGATTGCATCTGCTTCACAAAGTGCCTTGGCGAGGCATATGGAGGGACGCTGTCTCCAAAGTTCTAACAGAGAAGAAGGTGCCGAGAATACATTGAATGGCAGCGCACGCCGTGAACCTCAATATTTAATACGGCACATTATTGCAAGCCAACATGTACAGCGATTTGAAGAGCTGCAATTTCATGAAGTCCCAGTTAGAGACTTCGACAAGTTTAAAATATATAGAGCCTCTAAGAAGCATACGAGCCTTGTGCTTCTAAAATTTTATAAAGAAATGGTAGCTGTAAGCTCAGAAGGAGCAGTGACTACCTGCACACAGACTGCAGATCAGAACAGCTCTCAGTGGCAAAGGGAGCGAACGCTCCGAATTACAAGCAGAAAATGCCACACATTATACAGGTTTGTGCCATCACCAGAATGCAGCTGGCCAGAAAAGATAATCAAGCTCCTGACCCAGAACTTTGGAGGGAGTGATGCCACGAGATATGGAAAGGCTTGTGAGCAACCAGCCAATAAAGAATACAAATTGAACACTGGTAGGAAGTGTTCAATATGGGTATTGTTATAAACCCAATACTTCCATGGCTGGGATTCAGCCCAGATGGAATTGTTCTTCGTCATGGAAAGCCATCTGTGTTGCTTGAAATCAAAAGCCCAACACGTGGGAAAACTCAGCGAATTTCTGACCTTGGGAATCAGCAAAAAAGTGTCATACATTTTGTCTGACGGCGAAAATTATTCGTTGAGACCCACTCATTCCTATTATTCAGAAGTGCAATTAGGACTATTTCTTCTCGACTTGAAAGAAGCACACCTTATTATGTACAGCCAGGTACAATCACTGGTGATTGTTGTCAAGAGGTGTCCGTCTTTTATTTACAGTTTGGTTCAGCGACTACAGTATGTGTAATTTGTGCACTATTTGCCAGAGTTAGTCAAGTTTACCACATAGGTCATCATTAACGTCTGTACTTCTTGCTCGCACACCTCCTTCGTCAAGGAAAGGATCGTGCAGTGTCAGGAGGAAGTCTTCCCACAACTGACTTCGAGGAACGCTATTGCTCCAGTGCTTTCGCCCACCTGAGGCAATAGGCATGCCTTGGTGGAATGCATCTCTTGCGTCTATGTGTACGCCACAAAACTAATTCTTTGGCAGTTGACGTTGAACCAGCAAAGTGTACGATTATCGGTGTCATGAACCTCGCATGAACTGTTCCACACAACAGATAATCTGCTGCAACACCAGACCCTCGTTATCCAAGCTGGCAAGACCATCAGGACCACTTTCGTCAACTCCCCTACAAGCATGATCAGCAGACATAGTCCGCCGAAAACATCCTAATGTGACTATTTTGTTAACGTTTTTTTAAATGTACCTAGCTTCAAGTATACTTGTAGTTGTGCGCTTTGTGATGCACAAGAAACTCCAAAGCAGGAGCATGATCTTTCTCATAATTTTTGTTTCTCTATCTCGTGGAGTTTATTAGCATACCACAATGTCTGTGAATTTTTTAAACTAATTCTTCATTCAGTGTATTGCTGGAGCTGGGTGCTCTCCAGCAAATTATTGCTGGAGAGCACCCAGCTAGACTGGTTGGTGCCCCAGGTGGTCTAAATTTCCGGAGCCCTCCACTACGGCGTCTCTCATAATCATATAGTGGTTTTGGGACGTTAAACCCCACATATCAATCAATCAGACTGGTTGGTGTTAGCACTGTGTATGTTGTTATTTATCGGTCCATACACTACTGTTTGTCTTCGTCTTAACTCTGTATAATTTCTTGTGCTGTTATTTTTTTCATTTCACATCTATATGTCTTCCTCTTAGCTGACTTTCTTATCTCTAACCAATACAATCTTTTGATTAAATACTTGTTTGTTATTTGCACTAAATCTCCCTGCCTGCTCAATGAGTTCATCAGTCAATTTGAACAACCCCGCATGATTAAACTTGCTATGGAAAAAATTCGGTGCACCACTTCGAGGCCTCTCGGACGTCACAAGCCTAAGCCAAAGTGGAAGCCACTACTTGCAATGAATTCCACAAAATATTTTCATGTTATAGAAATACTGCCGTCAAATGGCGAGCGAGCCCCCCCCCCTCCCCCTTGCAATGAAGAATAATCAGACCAGGTTTGTCGAGGAGCACTTGCTTGGTCCCGAACCGAAATTCGAGATGGTGGCGAGAGAGCTGCTTAAAATATAAAAGGGCTATCAGTGTTGCTATGGAAATACTTCATTTATTTACAGCAATGAAATTTCATAAACGGAATACACATTCAGCGTGCTTATTTTAGTGGTACTTTTTACAGTAGCAATGCTTGTGTTGAAAAAAGAAAAGTGGCCGCACTTGCTCGGTTATTGGGGCTTATTTTAAGTGGTATATCAAAGAAGGGAGGTGGAGCTTGCTCATCATTTTACGGTATAATGAGAGAAGCAATGACCTTTCACTCAACTAGCTATGTTTTATTTAAAATTTATTCATTTATGATATCCTCAGGGCCAAAGGCATTACAGAGAAAAGTGGTGTGAAAGCAAGTAACAACAAAAACGCACAAAGACGTTAAAATACAACATACAATAAAATCGTTAACACAATGTAATTAAAAAACATTAGAAGAACTCCTCATTATACAATGTTAGCTAGAACATTTCGAAACCGTTGGACGTCATTAATGGATGTAGTGTCAAAAGGAAGGCGATTCAAGCTTGTCCGGGGCAAGAAGGAATGAAAGCAATGCATTGTTTTGCACATATCAATTCCAACTTTGCGCGCATGGTCAACACGACTTGATTGATAGTGTGGCCTAGGTAAAAGCTCGCCACGCAGCACGGGGTGGTGATACAGCTTATGAAAAGTAGTTAGTCACAAAATTTGGCGCCTAATGGAGAGAGATGGAAGGGCTAAATCAGATTTCATTCTAGTAATGCTTGTGGTTCGATGGTGATTGCCTAGCACAAATCTAACAAAATTAACAATACTGATTGTTTACCTAGTTGGTACTTGCTTACTGGCATGGTTTGGCCGCAAATAATACACACATAGAGTAAAGAAACACTCAACGACAAGCACAAGCGGCACTTCCAACTTGTGCTTGTCGGCACTTGTTCTTGTTATTAAGTGTTTCTTTACTCTGTGTGTGTATTATTTGCGGCCAAATCATGTCTCTAACAGAATTATTTTGGACAAGTTCTAGTGCAGTTATAAGTTTTCCGTGACATGGGTCCCATAATGAGCATGCATATTGCAGTTTGGAACGAACTAATGTTTTGTAGAGCAATAATTTGAGTGATGAGGGAGCTCTAAATAAATTGCGGCGCAAGTAACCCAACATGCGGTTAGCTTGGTTAACAATATGCTCAATATGAAAGTTCCAGGTTAAGTTCGTGGTAATCTGAATGCCAAGGTATTTGTAGGAAGCAACTGATTCTAATTGGATATTGTTAAGAGTATATTGTGATGGGTTAGTTTTAGAATGACAAACACGCATTGTCTTGCATTTGTTAGTGTTGAGTTCCATTAGCCAAGTTTTTGACCAATTAATGACAGAGTTCAAATCAGACTGCAAAATTGTAGCGTCGTTATCAGAGGTTATTTCACGGAAAATAACACAGCCATCAGCTAACAAAAGGACATTATATTTCAACAAAGAAGGCAAGTCAACAACAGGGGCCCAAAGACAGATCCCTGCGGCACACCTGAATAAACAGGGCTAAATGGAGAGCAAGATTGATTAGCGACCACAAACTGCGAACGGTAAGTCAAAAAAATATTCAATACAAATGAACAAACTTCTGTCAATGTTTGATTGATTTAGTTTGTGAAGTAGTAGCCCGTTTGAAACCTTATCGAATGGCTTTGAAAAATCTAAAAATATGCAGTCAGCATGCGAAGACCTATCTAAAATTTGATTTAATTTGTGAGTAAAGTAAATTAGTTGGGTTTCACAGGAGTACGATTTGCGAAAACCGTGTTGGGCTGTTGCGAAAAACGAGCTGGATTCTAGATAGTTAGCCAAATTACTGTAGATGACATGTTCTAGTATTATGCAGCAGTTATTGGTTAGAGAAATGGGGCAATAATTGCATACAATATTTTTATTGTCAGACTTTTAAACTGGAATCACCTTTCCTACTTTCCATTTCATAGGAAGCGTACCCGAGGCCAGTGATTGCTGAAATATTTTTGTTAATATGATAGAACAATAAACACCAGTGTTTTTCAAAAATTTTGTGCTTAGGCCATCAAAACCAGGCAATGAGGAATTATTTAGGTCAGTGATAAGTTTAAAGATACCGGAAACATTGATTTGTACTGAAGGCATAGCTGCGCAACTGAGTGCTTGAGTTGCAGGCTTCGCAACGGTAGACGCCGCGAAAAAATTTTTTACGAATGTATCGTTGAGAAGCATAGCACGAAGATTGCTGGGAACTGGTTCACCAGATGTGTCGTTTAAGGTGATGGTGTCACCGGAAGGAGGGTTTATGGTACGCCAAAATTTTTTAAGTCTGAAGAAAGCATAGACGGAAGCAAATTAGATAAAAAAATTCTGTTTACTGTTTTAGAGCCAAAATATAATCATTACAAGCAATCTTGTACGCATCCCAACGTGAGTAAGAAGGTGAGCGTCTGGCGATGCGAAACAAACGTTTTTTTTTCTTATTCGACAGACGCTTGATATGGACGTTGTACCATGGTGCTTGAGCATGCGTGGTGATGACTCGATTTGGTATGTATTGATATGTTCGTGAGCTTTAGCTTCAAACTTGTTCCAATTAACTTCTACAGAGTTGCCAAATGTACTCAAGAACACATCTGTAAACTCGTGAAGTTCGTTATTGAGTGCATCGAAGTTGGCTCTGTTGTAGTCAAGAATGGTTTTACATTTTTAGAACGCGCTGGAGCAGTAGTTTTAATGTGAAAATTGAGCAGCAAGTGATCACTAATTCCAAGACAGCAAGTAACAGCAGAGATAAGATCAGGTGTATTAGTTAGAATTAGCTCAAGTGTATTAGATGCGGTCGAAGACAGCCTAGTGGGTTCGGTAACAAGTTGAGTGAAGGAAAAGACAGAACACAAATCCAAGAATTCCTATGCTTCAGTTAACCTGCTTTTATGCTACCACAGTTACATAACGTGGTACGCATAGCATAACAGAGAAGGAAAAGTGTGAGGGTCTGTGTAGGGAGTGTATATTGTCACGGGGTCGTGACGTGGCCGAAGACAGGAGACTTCGTGTTGGCATTTAACTGTTTATTTGGGCGAACCTGTGCCCAGTAAATGGAAAGTCAAATTACAGCAGCAGTCTTGCACAGATAGCAGAGATAGCGGCGAACGGAGCGCCGGCCTTCGATCAACAACTGACAAGCGGTGGAGCGCGTCGGCATTTATACTCTTGCCGTCGAATGTTCTAGCGTTATCACTGGTGGTGGCGTCGGTTCCGGAATAATCTGTACCGTTCGCAGAGTGGGCGTGATCTTATCGAAATGATCTACTACAGTCTGGAAGCTTCTCGAAAACTGCAGGCGCGGTTTGCGCTGGGAATCGTGTAGTGTTTTGGGACTATAACAAAACTTCGGAAATAGAACGTGGCAATATAAAGGACATGGCTTTGTAATGATAAGGCAAGCGAAGAGATGGTGTCACAATGTGGATAGTGCCCGGCACGTCTTGCTCGAGTCTGTGGGATTGACACTTGAAGAGGACACAGTGTGGCCTGAAAACACACCCGATTTTCCTCAACATTAATTATACAAATGACCCACAAAAGACATGAATTACTTAGAATAAACCAGGTTCCCATAAACACAATTATTAACAAATTCTAGCGTGGCCAAGTCGCTCGTGCTCTAAACTCCTCTCGTCTTTCACGGTAACTACCGACTAAATTGATGCTGTGTCGGCCACCTGCGACGACTATTGGTTGCGCTTACATCCAACCGTTGCTCACCACGTCCGTCGGTCCTGGCGCCTCCACTAGTGTAAAAGCAGCTCCGCAAATGAGGCAATGTGCACAGCCGTCGGTAATGGGACTCATGCCAGCAGGTACTCCAGGCACGTTGCAGGCCACTCTGGCTCGTGCGCTGTTGGCATAGCAGACGAGTGTCCGCAAGCCCGGGCTTGTTCAAGGTTGGCGGCGTGATGCTGACCTGTTCCAGCCGCTCGTTGCACCGTCAGGCAACTAGACAACCGGAGCACGAAGACAGCAGCTTGCTATGGGTGGGAACTCAGGCAGCTTTCGACACATTGTAGTGCACGGGCAGGACCCAGGCTGCCTCAATCATCAGCCATCTTGGCCAACATTCTTTTCTGCTTAAAGAACCCCAGGTAGTCGAAATTTCCGGAGCCCTCCACTACGGTGCGCGAGGGCAAAGTCTCCCGGAAAACTGTTCTTTTTCAGCTACAGCTGGAGTTTGTTCTTTGCCAGATGCCCTTGTTAGCGGCGCCATTTAACGACTTGTCTCGGGGAGGGCGCCTTCAGGAAGAATGAGTCTGAACAGAAAGGGCTGCATTCAGTCGGTCACTGTGCGCTTCCCGCCAAAGCAGGCACCGCGCCGTGATTTTGACTGGATTGCAGAAATTAGGTGCCTTTCCCCTTCTAACCATTGAGCCCCCCACGCTTCAAACGAACGAGCCGCCGCTTCGGTCCTCCGGGCACAAAGGGCACCGAAATTTGAGCACTTGTTAGCTCGTCAAGGAGGTTTCAGAGAATGCAACCGTTTCCAGAAGCTGCCGCAGTTTTATCACGAGGCAGGATTTGTTTCCTTCGCAACGACTGCAACCACACAGCGGGGGTACTTCGCCGGACGACTAGAGGCCGAAAATTGAGACCATGTGTGCGCGTCGCCTCTGCTTGCCGGAAAGTGGTGTGTACAGAAAGTAAACTGATATTGTCGCGAGGCAGGCTTCAGGCAACCGTGAAAACTCATGTTGATTTGATTTTCCTCGGCTTGCCTGGTTGGTCCACGCAACCGGAGACGCTAAAAAAACCCTACTGAAGCCACGACTCGGGCTCTTTTTGGGGAGAGCGGAGTCGGGTTCAACAGCGCATCTCACCACCGGAGACCAGCCATGCAAGCCGAGGGGTATGCCACCATTTTCTATGTTTTGTCTTTGTGACTTAGTGCCTTTTGTAAATTGAAGTTGCGTTAGCTAAATCAACTCCCAATGAGTGCTCCCCGAAGTCATCGTGTTGACTTCTCATCAATTGCCTCTACGGAGTTTCAACCACACTTATTCGTCTCCCTGGTCTTCCGCTTTGCCTAACTTGGAACAACCCTGACGTTTCGCTACAAAATGGTGGAGGTTGCTCGGTAACGATAGTCCCGTTCTGAAATTATGCCCCGAGCCAACAACAAATATCAGGAACCTGCCTCTGACTGCTCTACTCTGACGGAACCCCCTACCTTCTTCTCTGCTATGTCTACCCCCCAAGCTAAACCTTTCGTTGGACCACCAGTCTTTAGAGGCGCGCCGGAGTAATCTATTTCCGAGTGGCTACTTTTCTACGAACATGTAGCGTCGCTTAACAATTGGGACCAAGCCACGAAGGTGAAATTTTTATATCTCGCTTTTGACGGTGATGCGAAAAAGTGGCACACTACCCAAATTTTAACTGGTGTCCCTAATACATGGGAAGAATGGGCGACGCTACTAAAAACGTCCTTTACGAGTCACCACTCAGTCGAGATCGCACATTTTCGGCTACAAAACCGCACCCAATTGCCGTCCGAAACCCCCGAGCAGTACTACTATGACGTCGTACAGCTGTGTGCAAGAGTGAACCCGTCCATGACGGAAGATGATCGGTTGCGGCACCTTATGCGCGGTTTGCGTCCGTATGTTCTGGAGAAGATGATAATCGCAAACCCGGAGAGCTGCGCTGCATTCATCGAAATTTCGCAACGCATTAATCAGGCAGCTTTCATGAGCCGTGCGTCGGGGCTACAACCGATTGGCATCCAGTATTCTGACGGATCGCAGTCGTGGATGCAAAACATCGCGCATCCCGTAGGGTTCGCACCCGCCGCAGCGACAGGGCACCCTCCTCCTACGTGTGTCGCCACTTGCGCCGCGGCCGAATTGCGTTGCCCGCGGGAGGTTGCCGACCGCGAGAGACACCTGAAAGCGATTGTGGACTCGATCGCCACCTTGCTGTCTGACCGGCTAAAAAGCATCGAAGACGAGGTGCGTCGCCCCCCAATGCCTTGGCCTCAGAGAACTCCCCGTGCCAACGACGGGCGTCCCCGATGCCAGATTTGCCGCCGCATAGGTCACATAGCACAACAGTGCTGGTAGCGGTTCCGAGATGGCAGGAACGGTCAGGCGGAGCTCCTAGGTAATCAGAATGGGCAGTTTAATCCTTCGGGAAACGATAACGGCCGGGACCTACGGGGCCAGCCCGGCCACCCCATCGGCACATTGTCGGAAGGTCGGCTTCTCGCAGTCTCTACACGAGCCAACGGTACAAAAACAAAACTTGTAATTGACACCGGCTCATTCGTAAATGTCATCTCAGAAGAATTAGCTAACAAAATATGTGCTTCATCCAAATCGAGAAAAGACATATTCATCCGAAGAATTGGTGGAGGCTTGCTCACCCCCAATGGTGAAGTTTAAATAAAACTTGAATTTGGCACCACCAAAGTTCAAGAGACGTTTTTAGTGGTCAAGGATTGCCCGTACGAGCTACTCGGTGGTCTTCCTTTTTGTCGAGCAGCCCGGCTTCTCTTTGATTTCTCCAAAAAAGAGCTGCAACTAAATGGTGAAGTTTTCCGGCTACGTATAGACTCAAGTTCCCCCGAACATAATGATGTACTTACAGTGCGGTGCCACGAGCAAATTCACATTGAACCTCGCACAGAAGTCGCTATTGAAGTAAAGGTCGCAAGGGACGGAATTCACCTCATCGAACCGAACAGCACGCTCAGAAACGGACTTCAGGTTGCACGCACAATATCGAGGATCGTGCATGGGAGAGGCCTCATTCGCATAGCTAATCCTACTATGTCGCCAGTGAACCTGCTCAGCGGAACAAAGCTTGGATGAGCTTCATCTATTCATGACGCACAGCTGGCAATCACGGCCCCCGAGAACGATCGAGTGCCTCAAGAGTTTGACATAGAGACTGGGGATCACCTACAGCCATCTGAACGAGATGAGCTGCTGTCGCTCATTGAGAAGTACCACCATCTATTTAAGAGCAGTGACAACCCCATCCGGCAGACTCAAGTTGCTGAATATGTGATTGACACAGGCGATTCTCGACCAATTCTTCAGCACCCATATCGTCATTCCCCTTTTGAAAGACAACAGATTGAGCAACAAGTAGAAAGAATGCTACGCGATGGTATAATTAGACAGTCTCACAGTCCTTGGTCATCACCTGTCGTCCTCGTGAAGAAGCCAAATGGGACTTGGCGTTTCTGCATCGAGTTCCGCAGAGTCAATGAGGTCACTAAAAAAGATGTGCACCCACTGCCACGAATTGATGACAATCTCGACGTGCTACAGAGGTCAAAATACTTCACCACACTTGATCTAACATCAGGCTACTGGCAAGTGGGCATCAAGAAGGAAGATAAGCAAAAAACCGCATTTGCCTGTGGACCCGGCCTGTACGAATTCAATGTTGTCCCTTTCGGCCTGTTCAACGCCCCTGCCACATTCCAGAGAATGATTAACAAAGTCCTCAGTGGTCTTCTTTGGAGAGTTTGTTTGGCCTACTTAGTCGACATCGTTATTTTCTCAAAGACTATGGCAACTCAAAGACTATGGCAAAGACTATGGGTGCAAGATTTGGAAAGTGTGTTTTCGACTTTGGACGCGGCAAACTTACGACTTAAGTCCGAGAAATGCAGCTTCACCCGCCAGGAGATCAAATACCTTGGACACATTCTCACAGGTGAAAGCATCCGGCCGGACCCAGACAAAGTAGCAGTGATCGAAAAATTCTCCAAGCCACGAAACAAGAAAGGTGTACAGAGCTTTCTCAGAATCTGTAACTACTATCAGCGATTCATCAAAGATTTCTCTCGTATTTCTCGACCTCTGACCAACTTAACCAAAAAGGATGTTCCTTTCGTCAGGGATGCGGCATGCAAAGTGGCCATGCAATCCCTCAAAGAGAAGCTGATCACAGCCCCAATTCTGCGTCAGTTTGAGCCGGGAAAGCCGATAGAGGTGCACACTGATGCCTGTGATTACGGCATTGGTGCCGTGCTTGTACAGAAAATCGGAACTCAAGAGAGAGTCGTCGCCTATGCCAGCCGCCACCATAACAAGACTGAGATGAATTACAGTACAACTGAGAAAGAATGTCTCGCCGTTGTGTATGCCTGCGGACAGTTTCGGCCATACGTCTTTGGTACTAAGTTCACGGTCATGACTGACCAAGCCAGCCTGGCTTGGCTAATGAAAGTAAGGAATCCGAACCGTCGTCTTATGCGATGGTCCCTGTTGCTTCAGGAATTCGACATAACGTTGCGACACCGCCCTGGCCTCAACAATGGAAATGCCGACACGCTTTCCCGCCTTCCTCATGATCCCGCGCCTGTCAGCGAAGAAAACCCCTTACCGTTGCTGGTTCTGAATCAGGTAGATGTTGGAAAAAAGCAGAGGGCCGACCCATGGATGAAAGAAATTATGCAGCACCTCGAGCACCCGGATGCGCCCGTTGTCAGGAGAACTAAAAGAACGGCACGGAGCTTTCGGTTGATCGACGGTGTACTGTATCGAAGGGCGAAAGGGTTTCAGGAGGATTATGCGGCGCTCTTTGTCCCCAAGTGCTTGAGATCTGAGATTTTAAGGTACTGCCATGACGACACCACGGCAGGCTACTTAGGTGTCAGGCGCACATGGGAGAAAGTTCGTTGCCGATATTTCTGGTCGAAGATGTTCTCGTACGTAAGCAAGTACGTTCTCTCGTGCCCCGACTGCCAGACACGAAAGCAACCACCGGGGAGGCCGGCCGGTTTCCTCCAACCGATCCCACCTGCAGGTCGACCTTTTCAGCAGGTGGGCATGGACTTTATTGGGCGCTTCACTAAATCCAAAGCAGGGAACCACTACATCGTCATGATTACCGACTACCATACGAAATGGATAGAGGCTGTCGCGTGTCCAGCGGCCACTGCCGCAGAAGCAGCAAGAGCTTTTGTTGAACAAATTGTCCTACGTCATGGGGCCCCGGAGAAAGTAATAAGCGATCGTGGGCAGCATTTTGTCGCCAACTTGACCGAAGAAATATTCCGGCTCGTGGGTAGCGAGCATGCCACCACAACAGCATACCACCCACAGGCCAACGGCTTGTGCGAGTGTATTAACCGCACGTTGGCTGACATGCTCAGCATGTACGTTTCCTGACGCCACCGCGACTGGGATGAATTTCTACCATACGTTCTTTTTGCATACAATTCTTCCACCCACGAGACGATTGGATTCACTCCCTTCTTTCTTCTTCACGGACATGAACCGACACTACCGGTGGATGTAGGGTCGGGTGCGCAATGCGGATTTGACTACACCCTGGATGCAATGCAAGTGGCTCGCAGGCTGCGGCAGGCTCGAAAAATAGTAAATGAACGGGAGAAGCGTCGGCAGAAGAAGAACAAACGCAGCTATGACGCTAGGCGACGAAGTGTTGTTTATCATCAGGGCGACTTGGTGTACTTGTGGACTCCCTCCCGGGCGAAAGGGAAGACGACGAAGCTTCTTCACAAATATCACGGACCTTCCCGTCTTGTGCGCCAGGTAGCCGAGAACAACTGGGAGGTGGTAGACCAAACTGGGAAAGAACGTGACGCTGTGAATGTGGCGCGTTTAAAGCCGTGCCACGTTCAATTGGTCTCCGATGCCGACGACGCGGACGATGAGTCTGATGATAATCATGAGGTGCGCGATCTAGGTGGTGATGTGCGCGAGTGCAGTGCAAGGAGAGATGACCGCGGATTGCATCGAAGTGTTGTGCGCGGGAACAGTGCAACGAGTGATGAACAGGGACTCTATCAAAGTGTTGTGCACGAGTGCGGCTCCAATGGTGATGTGCGCGAGTGCGGTTCGCGAGTGGATCAAAAACTTTGTTTGCAACATTGTGTGCGCGCGAGAGAGACCAGTGTTCCAGTACAGCAGTGCGAAGTCTACGACACGGACACTGAACTTTACTCCAACTGGAAGACATTTTCAAGTGGTAACAACGCACAACAGAATGTCAGCGCTTACCACAAGAACACTGAGTTGTGTAACAGTGCCGACGAGTGAACCTATATATTTCTGTTCCCAATGATTTTGTTTTGTTTTTTTTCAACACGTTGTTTTTATGTAATTTTTAAGGCTTCTCACCTTTTATACACATGCATAAGTTTCTTTAAATAAGCATCTCACACTTGTTGAATGCAAAACCTTTATGTATATTTAGTCTATTTCTTATCGTGTTTTGCAGATAAAACGAGTGGGACACTCTTTTTCTTAGGAGGGAGGGGAGGTGTCGCGAGGGCAATGTCTCGCGGAAAACTGTTCTTTTTCAGCTACATCTGGAGTTTGTTCTTTGCCAGATGCCCTTGTTAGCGGCGCCATTTAACGACTTGTCTCGAGGTGGGCACCTTTAGGAAGAATGAGTCTAAACAGAAAGGGCTGCAGCAATTCGGTCACTGTGCCCTTCCCGCCAAAGCAGGCACTACGCCGTAATTTTGACCGGACTGCAGAAATTAGGTGCCTTTCCCCTTCTAACCACTGAGCCCCCCACGCTTCAAACGAACGAGCCGCCGCTTCGGTCCTCCGGGGACAAAGGGCACCGAAATTTGAGCGCTTGTTAGCTCGTCAAGGAGGTTTCAGAGAATGCAACCGTTTCCAGAAGCTGCCACAGTTTTATCGTGAGGCAGGATTCGTTTCCTTCGTGCCCTGTGCGCAAACGACTGCAGGCACACAGCGGGGGTACTTCGCGGGACGACCAGAGGCCGAAAATTGAGACCATGTGTGCGCGTCGCCTCTGCTTGCCGGAAAGGGGTGTGTACAAAAGCGATCTGATATTGTCGCGAGGCAGGCTTCAGGCAACCACGAAAACTCATGTTGATTTGATTATCTTCGGCTTGCCTGGTTGGTCCGCGCAACCAGGGGCGCTAAAAAACCCTATTTTTACAGTCACTCCGGCTCTTTTTGAGGAGAGCGGAGTCGGGTTCACCAGCGCATCTCACCACCAGAGACCAGCCATGCAATCCGAGGGGTATGTCACCATTTTCTATGTTTTGTCTTTGTGACCTAGTGCATTTTGTATATTGAAGTTGCGTTAGCTAAATAAACCCCCAATGAGTGCTCCCCGAAATCATCGTGTTGACTTCTCATTGAATGCCTCCGCGGAGTTTCAACCACACTTATTCGTCTCCCTGGTCTTCCGATGCGCCTAACTTGGAACAACCCCGACGTTTCGCTACAACGGCATCTCTTATAATCATATGGTCGTTTTGGGATGTTAAACCCCACAAATCAATCAAATCAACCAATCAACATTCTTTTCTGCACCCACCTGCCTTCCAAAGCTTATGTTCCTGCGCACACTTTTTTTTCTTCTCTTATATTTTCTTTTCTTGGTCGCGTTGCGGGTTTTTATTTTGTCCTCTTCTACTGAGACTTCACTTGGCAACCATCACAGATGAACAGTTGGCTGTGGCATTCCATTTTTGTTTTCTATATTGATGCATCGCAGTATGGTGTCGGCATAACATTGACTCGATTATTCAGCTGCAATTCTGCATACAAGTTTCACGTTGACAAAAAAAACTGCTGAGATCTGCTGTCTACGAGCACAGGCGAGGACAGATTAGCAATACCGGCTATGATAACCATTTCTTCATCAATGACAGCCAACATTTCCCAGGCCAATGGGCCTTTCAGTATTCGGAATAGTTTCAAACGCTCAATCGCCCTTCCTACATGCACGTGTGTCCTGGTGACTTGCAGTGTTTTGGCCGCATCCTCTTTAGAGAACTGTGTCTGCTTCCGCAGAAATTGTGGCTGCACAACACCAATTCCCATGCTTGCACATGTCGTATCAATAATAAATCTTTTATCGACCCTTACATCGTCTTTGAAAGGTTCTAGATTTTTTAAAATATCTGAATCATCCACACACGCGTTATCAGAAGCGCGACCTCCAAAACAGTCACTCAAAAATGTAACCAGAGCACCTGGGGATACTCCAACTAAAACTTTAACGGTATGAACTCCCTCGTAGTGGGAATATGTTAGAATGTCGCATGATGCACAGTGAGATTTTTTCACTTCAACTTCTGTGCAGTCAAGCACGATTCTAACATCCCTGTACGCCTCAAAGCATTGAGGCTGATTCTGTTGCACTTCTGTCTTGCTTAGCCATGGAATCGCTGCTTTAAGGACAGCTGCCAAGGGGCTTATTGTGCCATAAAAATAACGGTGCGCTGTGGCTTCAGACACTGAAAATAATGTTGCTAGGCACCTAAAGGATAAAAAAGTCTTTAGGCGCACGAGTACTATAGTTATGCATTCTAATACACTTCTGTCTGCCTTAACATCGTCTACCTGAGCCACATCATCAGCAATAGTGATTAAGAGCATCATACTTTCTACACCTGTGAACGCTTCAACACAAGCATTACTGCGAAACAAATGCATGAGTATTCGGTTAGTGCTGGGTGCTGTATCTGTGCTGACCTGCACAGCCTTATCCAGAGATTTTGTCGTCTTGTTCTGGTTTAGCTGCAGCAGGGACACAAATGCAGCACTATCAACGTCGTAAAACTCTGCTGGGTGGGCACCAAGGAGAAGAAGAGCTTCAGCAGCATCATCTTCCCTCGTGTCCTTTGAAGTGCTTTCACTTTCTGAGGCTTCCTGTTAGGTAGAGAAATAATTAATAGCCATATTCCATAAGCCATAAGCCATAAGAATGGCAGAAAATATTAAATTTTTTCATACAAGATAAATGAGACTGAATACAGTAAGAATGAAAAATTAAACAATGCTAATGCTTCTGAATAACAATGAAGTTTTCACTTGTCTCATATAACACCAAATGTATAAGTGAGTGGAACATTTTGAAAATGGAACCTTTTTAGCCAGTCGTGAACACATAGGAATATAACTAATTTGTTCAACATAACCAGCTGTGAAGTAGGCCATATTGAGCTTTGAAGGCATGACCATATGCTTACGAGTCCAAACTCACACAAGTTAGGCTGGTGTCGCTTCGTCTTGGTGAACAAGGGATGTTTTGAACGCCATCCAGTGGATCAGCCGTGAGGAGCCCTGAAATACACATGTAGAGCAAATTTCGACATCAAGTGCACTTTTTTGACCTGCAATATTGACTAGAAGTTGGATTTCTAGGATTTACAAAGGGGCATTTTAGGTGTCAAAATGATGCCGGCAAAACAATGTTTTAGGCACTGAAAATGGGCAGGCAAACACACCTTAGGTTTCCGACATCATAAATGTGCACAATAATTTTTTTTCATAAAAGCGAATAATTTCAAAATAGAAGTGTGCATGACCTGCATCTACGAGAGGCAAGCAAAAAATGTTTATGCTATTGCCACGTTCTCTTTCCCAAATCTTCGTTATCGTCCCAAAACACCACACGATTCTCAGCGCAAACCGCGCCTGCAGTTTTCGAGAAGGTTCCGGACTGTAATAGATCATTTCGATAAGATCACGCCCACTGTGCGAACGGTACAGATTGTTCTGGAACCTACGCCGCCGCCAGTGATAACACTAGAACATTCGATGGCAAGAGTATAAATGCCGACGCGCTTCGCCGCTTGTCAGTAGTTGAACGAAGGCCGACGCTCCATTCGCCGCTATCAGTCCGAGACTGCTATCTGTGCAAGACTGCTGCTGTAATCGGACTTTCCGTTTACTGGGCAATGGTTCGCCCAAATAAACAGTTAAATCCCAACACGAAGTCTCCTGTCTTCGGCCACGTCACGACCCCGTGACATCTGGTGGAGGTGCTGCTTCGTTCATGAACCGGACGCCTCCGTCAAGCCGTGAACCCAGCCCACGTCGCGGAGAAGACACCGACGCCAACTAAGAGCAGCGAACAAGCCGCCGACAGCAAGGTCTCCCACCGGAGTACGGGCTTCTACAAGAAAAGGCGTGGAAAGCCAGGGCCATGACCTCTACTGCAGCGACTATGACAACCAGAGCGTCCCAGCCCGCGATCGTCATTCGTCAACCCAGGGAACCACCAACATTTCATGGGTCATCGTTTGAAGACCCGGAAACCTGGCTAGAAACATACGACCGTGTGGCCACCCTCAACCACTGGGACAACGAAGAAAAGCTCCTTCATGTGTACTTCTACCTGGAAGACACTGCAAGGACCTGGCTAGAGAATCGGGAGTCCACGCTCCGAACGTGGGATGTCTTCTGCGGCGCATTTCTGCAAACGTTCGCGAGCGTCGCTCGCAAAGAGACGGCCACTGCTTCACTAGAGACCCGGGCTCAGCTACCAAATGAAAAGGTTGGAATTTTTACAGAGGAGATGACCCGCCTATTTCGTCACGCTAATCCAGACATGCCTGAGGAGAACAAAGTTCGTTTCCTCATGCGAGGGGTCAAACAGGAGCTATTCGCGAGACTAATGAGGAATCCACCGAACACCGTCCAAGAATTTGTATCCGAGGCGACCACCATCGAAAAAATCCTGGACATGCGCACCAGACAGTATAATCGTCGCCTGACTCCAGAATGCGCTGCTGCTCAAGCCAGTGACTCCGACAACCTGCGTGAAACGATCCGAGCGATCGTGCAGGAAGAGCTGTGCACACTGTTGCCTTCGGCGCAACCTCAAGTGGATTCGATCGCCGACATTGTGCGAGAAGTTCGGCAATCGCTTCGAATTCCCCAAACACCGCTGCCCGAGCCAGAAACTATGAGCTACGCCGCTGCAGTGCGCCACAACGCTCCTCCTCGTCCACGCTGAAACGCCGCCCCGTCGCACTTCCGTCGCCAGACACCACCGCCACCACCACCTCCACCGACGACCTACCGTTCGCCAGCGGGCCAGCGCAGTGCGCCGAAGAAAACCGACGTTTGGCGCACCACTGACAACCGCCCACTGTGCTACCACTGCGGCGAGGCCGGGCACACTTACCGCTATTGCCAGTACCGACAGATGAGACTGCGTCGCTTTGCCGTCGATGCACCACGTCCGCAGCCAGGGGAACGGCCACGTGACATCGCCGACTACCTGACAGGAACTCAATGGACACCACGAAGTCCTTCCCGTTCGCCGTCGCCCAGCCGCCACATGTCACCGCACCCCCGGCAGTACTCCGGCCCAACGCGGGGCCGGTCTCCTAGCCCGTATCCGGGAAACTAAGGGCAGCAACCGGTGGAGGTGCGGTTGCTGTGCGACGAACTACCGAAGATCCTCCGACGATGACAACGCCGCGACGGAGCTTCCCGAACACAACGCCAACCAGGCAAAGCCCTGACGGCGAAAGCTAGCTTACCGAAGGTGGCCTGACGACGCAACGTGGAAGCAGTGGAACAACCCGACGCAGCCGTGACCCGACGCCACGCCCTAACTGTAATGCGAGACGGCGAACTAGCGACCTCGACGTTCTTATCGACGGCAACAGTGTGACCGCTCTCGTCGATACTGGAGCTGACTATTCTGTCATCAGTGGGTCGTTCGCCGCGAAGTTAAAGAAAGTTAGGACAGCTTGGAAAGGCCTGAAATCCGCACAGCTGGAGGTCATCTCGTAACGCCTGCAGGAATCTGCACAGCGAGAGTCGCCATTAACGGCCGTATTTATCCTACAGACTTCGTAGTCCTACAGCGTTGCTCGAGAGATGTCATCCTTGGCATGGACTTCTTATGCCTCCATGGTGCTGTCATAAACCTGAAAACAAAGTCAATAACGTTATCCACAGAACAAGCACTACCGCCGCGCACGCCGTCAGGACACCATGCCTTGAATGTGCTGGAAGAACAAGTCACCATTCCGCCTCGCTCAAGCGTCATTATTTCAGTCGGCGCTCCTAAATCACCTGACTTGGAAGGCGTCGCTGAAGGCAGTCAGCAAATGTTGGTCACCCGAAATATTTGCGTCGCAAGAAGAATTGCAGAGCTGCGGGGAGGCAAAGCAACGGTTATGCTCACGAATTTCAGCAATGAGTACAAACATGTGAACAAAGGAACAACGGTCGCATACATCGAAGAAATTGTCGAAGCCACCAGTGCTTTCGCCCTCGCCGATTCTGCGGAACCTGCTCAGAGGAACCAAGTTCCTCCCATAGCTTTCGACGTCAATCCCAGACTTGCGAAGGATAAGCAAGAACAGCTCAAGGCCCTGCTCCTGCAATACGAAGATTGCTTTTCGTCGTCATCGAAAATTCGGCAGACCCCATTCATGAAACATCGCATCATAACCGAAGAAAATGCCAGACCACTCCGTCAGAGTCCGTACAGGGTTTCGACGCGAGAACGTGAGGCCATGAAGAGACAAGTTGATGAAATGCTGCGGATTGACATTATCCAGCCGTCCAAGAGCCCATGAGCATCCCCCCTGGTGTTAGTGAAGAAAAAGGATGGGACCCTACGTTTCTGCGTCGATTATCGCCGCCTGAACAAAATCACAAGAAAGTACGTGTATCCTCTCCCACGAATAGACGACGCACTTGATCGGCTCCATAACGCCAAGTACTTTTCGTCAATGGACCTCAAGACTGGCTATTGCTAAATCAAAGTCGACGAAAGAGACCGAGAAAAGACGGCGTTTATAACACCGGACGGCCTCTTCGAGTTTAAGGTGATGCCCTTCGGCCTTTGCTCAGCGCCTGCAACTTTTCAACGCGTTATGGATACAGTACTGGCAGGATTGAAGTGGAAGACTTGCCTTGTGTACTTGGACGACGTTGTCGTGTTTTCCTCGAGTTTCGACGAGCATCTTCGGCGCCTTGAAGCTGTACTTCAAGCCATCAAGACGTCCGGACTCACACTAAGCCAGAAAAGTGCAGATTTGCGTATGAGGAGCTCTTGTTTCTGGGGCACGTTATCAGCAAGTCTGGAGTTCGTCCCGATCCACGGAAAACAGCCGCCATCGCCGCCTTTCCGCCGCCCACTGACAAGAAGACCGTGAGCCAATTTCTGAGCCTGCGCGCCAATTATAGGCAGTTCGTGAAAAACTTCGCCCGCATCGCCGATCCTCTCACTAACCTTACCAAGGCCGACGTGGAATTCAAGTGGGAAACGCCACAGGAACACACTTTCCAGGAGCTTAAACATCGCCTCCAGACGCCTCCGTTACTTGCCCATTTCGACGAATTCACCGAAACAGAAATACATACTGACGCAAGCAGCCTAGGTCTTTGCGCCGTTCTTGTGCAGAGGGCTGACGGACTTGAAAGGGTTATTAGTTACGCCAGCCGATCGCTATCCAAAGCAGAAGCAAATTATTCCGCAACAGAAAAGGAGTGCCTCACCATCATCTGGGCTACGTCAAAATTTCGCCCCTACCTCTATGGCAGGCCCTTCAAAGTTGTGAGCGACCACCACGCCTTGTGTTGGCTAGCCACCTTGAAGGACCCTTCAGGTCGCCTCGCACGATGGAGCCTGAGACTTCAAGAATATGACATTACTGTCATTTACAAGTCCGGCAAAAAACACTCCGACGCCGACTGTCTCTCTCGTGCGCCTGTTGACCAACCGCTACCCGACGACCCGGATGACGACTACTTCTTGGGAACGATAACTACAGACGACTTCGCTGAACGAAAGCGGGCCGACCCGGAACTTAAGGCCCTAATAGAATACCTCGAAGGCAGGACCGCCGAGGTCCCGAAGGTATTCAAGCGCGCACTTGCGTCGTTCTTCCTACGAAACGGTCTTCTACAAAAGAAAAACTTTTCACCGCTTCGAGCTAAGTACCTCCTTGTGGTGCCTTCAGCTCTGCGACCAGAACTCCTGCAGGCCCTACACGACGATCCGACGGCAGGGCACCTCGGTGTTTCTCGCACGCTCGCGAGGATACAAGAAAGGTACTACTGGCCACGTCTTACCACCGACGTCACTCGTTATGTGAGGACATGCCGGGACTGTCAGCGACGGAAGACACCGCCAACAAGGCCAGCGGGACTTCTGCAGCCAATTGATCCACCTTGCACCTTTCCAGCAGATTGGTATGGACCTACTAGTGCCGTTCCCGACGTCGGCTTTCGGAAACAAGTGGATCGTGGTAGCTACCGACTACCTCACCCGCTACGCCGAGACAAAAGACCAGCCAAAAGGCAGTGTATCCGAGGTAGCTAAGTTCTTCGTCGAAAATATCGTCCTACGTCACGGCGCCCCGGAGGTCCTTCTCACCGACAGAGGAACGGCATTTACTGCTGACCTAACTCAAGCGATCTTGGCATACAGCCAAACCACCGCCGGACGACAGCGTACCACCCACAGACCAACGGCCTCACCGAGCGGCTTAACAAGACGATCGCCGACATGCTGTCAATGTACGTCGATGTCGAACACAAGACGTGGGACGCCATTCTTCCGTATGTGACCTTCGCATACAACACGGCGGTGCAGGAGACGATGCAGATATCTCCATACAAATTGGTCTACGGAAGGAGCCCGGCAACGATGCTCGATGCCATGTTACCCAACGTCACCGACGAAGAAAGCCTCGATGTGAGCGAGTACCTTCAACGTGCCGAAGAAGCCCGACAACTTGCGCGTCTCCGTATCAAGAATCAACAGACGACAGACAGCCACCGTTACAACCTTCGACGACGCTTCGTGGAATACCAGCCCGGTGAACGTGTTTGGGTGTGGACGCCGATACGCTGACGTGGACTAAGTGAAAAGCTTCTGCGACGTTACTTCGGACCGTACAGGGTGGTTCGACGTCTCGGGCCACTTGATTACGAGGTTGTCCCTGACGGCATCACGAACTCTCAACGACGCCGATCGCGACCTGAAGTCGGGCATGTCGCGCGCCTCAAGCCGTTTCATGCGCGTTAACAAACTGAAACAGTGTTTTTTGTATTATTGTTTCATCGTAATTTATTCATTGTACTTTTTTGCGTTAATATTGTACCTTCATCTTTAGTTAAAGCAATGGGACGATGCCTTTTTTCAGAGGGGGGCAATGCCACGTTCCATTTCCCAAATTTTCGTTATCGTCCCAAAACACCACACGATTCTCAGCGCAAACCGCGCCTGCAGTTTTCGAGAAGGTTCCGGACTGTAATAGATCATTTCGATAAGATCACGCCCACTGTGCGAACGGTACAGATTGTTCTGGAACCTACGCCGCCGCCAGTGATAACACTAGAACATTCGATGGCAAGAGTATAAATGCCGACGCACTTCGCCGCTTGTCAGTAGTTGAACGAAGGCCGACGCTCCGTTCGCCGCTATCAGTCCGAGACTGCTATCTGTGCAAGACTGCTGCTGTAATCGGACTTTCCGTTTACTGGGCACAGGTTCGCCCAAATAAACAGTTAAATCCCAACACGAAGTCTCCTGTCTTCGGCCACGTCACGACCCCGTGACACTATTAACGGCACAATGTCACTATCAGTGGTCACTTAATCGTGCTCTTTCCACACGGTTGTCAGAATACTGTTTCTCCCTGTATTCTTCAGCATGGTGAGTCAAGTGTCTCCTGTTGAGCCTTGACAACTCTTTTGTTTCACTTTATTTCCACACTTTTGTTTCATTCACAAATTCGGTGATGCATGTGGCAAGGCTATCAGTGAACTTCCGTAAACTTCGGATTGATCATCTAACCACCAGCCTGTAACATCAACCATGTGTCCTCGCATTTTACATCTTTCAGACGATAAACTTTCAGTCAATAGTAGACGCTTGTCTCATGGTTTGTCATTTTAACACTTTTGTTTTTTGCATAAATGCCATTCACAATGCAACACTCTAATCCTTCATGGTAAATTTTCCCCATCCGTGAGGGCCTGAAAGGAGAAAATTACAAACAAAACAAAACCACGTGCAAATCACATTTTTTTATTTCAATCTTTGTTCTCCTTTTCCCTGATGACTCTTCGCGAATCGTAACATAAAGTGGCTATTCAAACAGACAAAGCAGGTCTGTTTCAAGCGCCACAACGTCTTTCCTGGAGTGAAAAGCTGTCCGCCTAAACTGTCTACAAGCTCGCCAGAGTGTGTGAGCGAAGGGTGGCTTCAATTAACGCTGAGGCTCTGCTAGCCCTTGTCTCTTCCCCGAAGTGTAGCAAACTGAATTTCTTGTGTGAAGGTGACAAATGCATGAGTGGCAAGATTAGGCTGCTGCACTACAACACTTCTGCGTGTACAGCAATGGAAGAAAAAAATCTGCAGCTATCACACTCTGTGAAAGGGCACAACCAGTAAAGCTGCATAAAATAATTTATGCAAGTCTGTTTCGAATTAAGTTTGACCTCTTATTTTAAACTATTTCGATTCACCAGCATCATGGTACATGGACATTTTTGATGCAGTGTGCGATTGGTGACGTTCGTCATGTTGAACAGCTTGCATACCTGTTGTACTACACCGCAACTCGCTACCCCGCTCTGCTGTACCGCAGTTTAAGACTGCATATTGAACATTCGATCACCTTTGATGCATACCCCTATATTGCAGGCTGGGGCATGCAACACACACTTTTACAAACGCAAGTACACGGAACTTAAGGTTCACTGTTTCAAAGGCTGGAAAATGTGAGAACCTTCTGACAACTGGACACTTTTCTGAATGTCTTTATTTATACTGTAAGTAGCTGTACCTATGCGCACTGATCACGTATCAGTCTCACGGTCCCAGTTTTTATGTATACGCTGTCCTAAACATGCTAGCAAAGCGACCAGGTGAAACTGAAACTGATATCAGCTCCAATTAGCTGAATTTGCATAGTAACGAAAATTGTACAGTGACTATAAACCCTATAGAGTTTTCAGCAGTCACTGTAAGGTCGACAATATAAAAATAGTCTGAAATCGGACTTAAAATCAAAGTGTGAGGTTAATCAGGGTTAATATAGGCACGTACTTTGAAAATAGGCATTATAGACAATATAAAAACACTATAAAAGCCTTTTTTAACTTATAATTCGTAATTGTATATATACGCAGTTATAGGAACAGAAGGAACAAGATTGGTGTTCGCCTATATTTTGATCTGTAGTAATTACAATGCCTTCGAAGATTGTTGGATTTGCATTTATTGTGAAACCAGGGTCCCAGAAAAAAGTTTTACTGTTAGAGATGCCAAGCTACATCTTGTGACAAAATTTTTTAATGTTTTTGGGTGTACTCAGTGTGTCATGAACACCATACAACATAGACTTTCAAGTGACTATTTCATGGGAGTTTGTGAATTGCATATTCAGTGAAACGTGACTCACTTGCTGCTTCTCTTGACACTGCTCTCAGGGCACTTTCAGCTGATGCCTGATGTCTTACTGGATCCTCGTTATCAAGGCTGCGCACAGGCAGGCACTTTGATGGTATTGCAGTATTGTTCAGCTGTCTCTGAGCTGGTTTCCAAGTTGGTTGCGCTTAAATACGAGATCACAGTCTTCGTCAAGTAATTTTCATGCTTCCACTTAAAGGCACACACTGCGTGCAATCAAAATGAATATACGATTTGCTTT
This sequence comes from Rhipicephalus microplus, assembly GCF_043290135.1. Taxonomy (NCBI): domain Eukaryota; kingdom Metazoa; phylum Arthropoda; class Arachnida; order Ixodida; family Ixodidae; genus Rhipicephalus; species Rhipicephalus microplus. The sequence continues at coordinate 470,202,986 of NC_134710.1, forward strand.
TTTAGTGCTCTTTAAGCAGTTCTACAGAATCGTTCCTATTTCAATTCACAAAGTTCTAACAAATATATTAAAAGTGAATTTAGCAATCACATTTTCAGAAAAGATTGAAGGCAATAACCAGAGACAGGAAGCTGTAACGAACGAAAATAAAGAATACTAAGAAGTATGCTCACATCTACTTAGCTAATAAATGGTTAGAAACAACCACACTAATTATGTTTTTTATTAATTCTGGGGTATCACTGAAAATCAAGCACACGCATTTGTATATATTTAGGAGCAATCATGGCACCTGCTCTTCTGTACTTGCGCGCGTGCATTTGTACGCGTGGAAAGTTACGTTTGTATGCACGAAAGTCGAAAAATTTCGGGGGAGGGGAGGGGTAGGCATTAACTCTCACAGCTTCTGGGTACGCCAGTGGCTAGCGCATATACATTTTCAAGCATATGCAAAGCCTGCGAAATGTTCGAAACTTATCGGCACCCTCCGGGCTGCGTGCAGATTATTTATTTTTGTGGTTCGTAAAACCACGCGATGTTGGCTTTCGTTAGAGCTGGTAGCGAACATCTACGTTGATCACACATGGGTGCTCGTACACTGAACATCTATTTCGGTCCTGCCAAAGCAAACTGTCTCCGTGAAACTTATGATGCATGTGAATGCGAAATATTCACTTACCTGCTGTACCCCAGAAGAAATTTTCCGGTACAAAGTGCGCGCTGCAGACCATCATCGTCTTCGTGACTGGCTTTATGATTCGTAGCTTCACTATCCACTCCTTTGTCACTCGATTGTCACTAGGAAACGTGTGCAGGCTTACCTCGCCTTTGACTGCTCGGCGTGTGCATTGTGGCACGCAGCACATTTTGTGACTCTTGTACATCTTACTCATTTTGAGGAAATAACGCAACAAATAATTGACACTACGACTCTCAGTACTTTCTGGCTTCAGTAGTTCACTACCAGGTTGAGAAAAACTCACGTAATATCTTCGAGGACTTAAAAAAAGTGATGCCGACCGAACGCAGCAAGCACGCCCAGCACGAGCAATGAGGACATGGGAAAGGGCATCCCCAAACGACACTTATGACAGCTGCCGCATGTCGTCGCCACCATCTGTGAAAGTTGCGAATAGAGCACGTCGACGATAGAATACAGAACTTAAGGAGTTATCGGTTACTGCGATAGCTTATAACTTTGCCGCCTGGCAGCGTTATGGCAACCGAGGCCAAAGTTGGTTCCGAACACACTAGTGACACTTTACCTAATGACGATCTTTTGTTGCTAATGTCGTGTCTCGGGCTACCTTTCATTCCTGTTTATCAAAACCTGATAAAAGATCTGCCCTGTACAGGTTTCTACGGAACAAAAAATCGCCGCAGGTACCCGCTTATTCGCATTCAGTTGTGCTGTCTCCAAAGAGGCAGCCGATTTATTAGAGGGCATCGCGAGAGGACTTGAGGCGCGTTTCGCTTCGTCATGCTTGAGAACTATGACATTCAGAAGCTCAGCCTCGGACTTTCGGGAAGTCATATGGCGGAACTGGCACATGTCATACTAACTGTAAATCAATCGGCTCTCAGTCCGGATCATATTACAAACTCTATGATTAAATTGATATTTAATTCCCATCCCGATGACCGTTTGAATAATATTGTTAAATGCTCCTTACAGCACACATGCAAGCGCATAGAGCCCCGCCGCGGTGGTATAGTTGCTAAGGTACTCGAATGCTGACCCGCAGGTCGCGGGATCAAATCCCGGCTGCGGCGGCTGCATTTCCAATGGAGGCGGAAATGTTGTAGGCCCGAGTGCTCAGATTTGGGTGCACGTTGAAAAACCCCAGGTGGTCGAAATTTCCGGAGCCCTCCAGTACGGCGTCTCTCATAATCGTATGGTGGTTTTGGGACGCTAAACCCCACATACCAAGCACATAGAAAATCGCTAAAGTTGTGTTGCTGCAAAAAAATCAAAGCCTCGGATATGTCCTGGATAACATTCGGCCAATTTCGCTTACTTCAATTCTAGTTAAAATAACTGGGAAAATTCTTCATAGAAGGCTCGATGAATTCACCGCTCATCAGGGCATCCTTTCACCAAAACAAGTAGAATTTATACGGGTGTGCTCTATATAGTCGGCTCATGTTGATTTGGAAAGCCGAATTCGCCTTGCAAAAGTATCTGGTGATCTTTCTGCATTAGTCACGTTAGATATTGCAAAAGCCTACGACAGTGTGGAACACAGAACATTAATTTCAAGATTAGTGGACTGTGAGGTGCCCAAGTACATTGTATCTTCGGTTCAGGAGTTTCTCTTTGTGAGGCAATTTTTTCGTTGCCACGAGGGAATTACTTCTGCCTCATATAAACAAACAAGAGGTGTTCCGCAAGGATCAATTCTGCCACCTCTTTTATTTATTATCTTCTAATCACCCAGTCTCGTTCATACAAATGCTCCTTTTTACGTCTGCGCCGATTGTATTGCTTTTTTCTCGTCATCCCGAGATATCAATAGTTTGTATCAAAACTTTGTCGTATTTGAGTGAGCTTGAGATATGGCTTGGCGGGCTCTCTTTTTCACTTAATGTTAGCAAATGTGCTCTGCTTGTATTCCCTCTATCCGTTCCTGTATTCATTTCAATGCTATATTGAAATGATCTTATTCCACGAGTAATGGCACTAAAATATCATGGCATTGTTTACGTGCATAATTTAAATTGGCAGCAACAAATAGAATCAAACACCCGTAAAACATAAAGCGCCTTAGGATTGCTACGCCGGTTTTGCAACAAGAATTCGGGGATGTGCAGGGATGCGTTACTTATGATATACAAACTTTACGTACGCCCAATTCTGGACTTTGGTTGTGTTCTGTTTTCCGGATGTGCTGAGTACAAATCTCTTATATTGCTAGAAAGGCAAGCTCTGCGGCTGTGTCTCGGGCTACCTAGGTGTGTCGCGAATAGCGTGCTTTACTTGGAAGCTCGAATCCTTCCACTTGATGCTAGATTTTGACAGCTTACCGTGCACCGATTTTTATAACTACGATGCGCCCTTCTCCTGTTCACAGACAGTTTTCATCAAATATCCAGTTTCTTTCTTTATGCGCCCGTGGTGTCGTTATCAAAAACCCCAAGTCATTTTCATCGAGCCTCTGTTATCAAATTTTCACGTTTCCCTCCAGCATTCAACTCCCCAAACCCTATGCTCGGTGCCAGTTGACTTAATTTTTGATGACATTTTCCCGAAAAATGCCAAGTTACTTGCAAAGCATGTTCTGGAGGGCCTCCTTCAAGACCATCTCAGTCATTTTCCCAATTACGTAGTAATTTTGACGGATGCAAGGCAAAATCTTCAGAAAGCTGGAGTAGGTATTTTTTTTTCATCAGCTTAATTGGTCTTTTGCGCTCCGATTGCCTGAATTCACACCAATTTATCTTGCAGAATTCCTGGCTATTACATTGGCTCTTCGAGAACTAAGTTCTCAGCAATCAAAAGCAATTATTATTTCGGTTGCTTTGTTTGTACACATGTAACGTCCGCAAAGCAGTCTTCTCTGGATATTTTGGTCTCTCATACTGCGTAGCCTATCAGAAGTTCGATTTATTTGGGTCGCTGGGCATGCTAGAATTGCATTAAATGAAATTGCTGATGCCCTCGCTTTGGCATATTTAAATTTCGCGGTGGTACTAGTAGCTCCACAGTTTCATTTTATTACTGCCGAACGATTTAAATGCCTGTTCGTCTTAAAAATTAACGAAATATCACTCCTACAATCTGAAGAATTTCGGCACTTGCAAATCACGTAAAACACCGCAAAATGCCTTTCCCGTCAATGTGAGGCGACCCTCACAAGCTTTCGCTGTAGAGTCCCTCAGTTAAATTTTTATCTCCACAAATCAGGATTTTCGTCTACTAACCTATGTGCAGTTTGCAATGAACCGGAAACAATATATCCCTTTCTTCTCACATGCCCCTACTTCGCCTCACGGCGCCGAATAATTCTTGAAAGACCAATTGGTATGATCGGATTGCCAGTTAATACATCCACCCTTTCATCGTTTGGAGCCAGTCAGTTGGGTGCAGGCCACAGTGCTATTCTGCCAGCGCTACATAAATTTATTCAGGTAACCGGAATGCCCTGCTAGTGGTACTGCCAGATATATCCGATTCTTTGTCCCCCTTCTTCATTCTTGCTAATGTGTTTTATATATTATGGTTTATCGAATTCTTCTGCACTTTTTTCAAGTTTTTTAAAAGGAACATCATTATTGTTCTTATCTAATTTCTTTCTTTTTAGCATGTGTTATACAAAAAAATTTATTATAAGGTATAGTGTGGCCAATCCCTCTTGTAGGTATAAGCCAAGATCTAGGCGACAAGACAAGACCTAGCTGAAGGTGGGTATGTGCCACGATCAATGGGTGAACAACAACGACACGCCGAACCAGGGCTCTGTCCTTGGAGGTTTCGTGGCGGTATTTACAGAAGACCTGGTGCTCGCCTCGTGGTCCTGACAGTGGCTCCAGCTGGGACACGCCGGACCGGGACGCTGTCCGTGGAGCTCCTTCTACCTGTTCCCTGGGGATCAAGGTCTGGGAGCACAGGTACCTGTCCGGGGCTACCGACACCGGTCGCGACTCTGCTACGTCGGCGTGTGCAACAGGGACGACGTGTTCCGGATCACAGCCGCCACCCGAGATTGCTGAAAGCCGTCTGACGGCCTGACGGAGGCCTTGACTCCTGCTGAGACTGCACGCGGGACGTGCCACCTGCGTGCCTGAGCTTGCTACAGGCAAGGATCATCGCTGTGCATGGACTTTAGCCTCCTTCAAAAGCTGGTTCGGCAAACTGTGAGCGAATACGTGTTGCCATGTAGATCGAACAGTAGCCGCTTGTACTTTGTAGTTTACGTGTTTATTTCTGTGCTTGTCTTCGTGATAGTCAATCGAGTCCCTCGTTGTCATAAATGTTGTTCGAGAACAACTCCTGCATCATCTCGTATTGTTCGTCTCGTTCACCACGCACAGGCAAACGTGACGAACCACCCCTGGCGTTACAATAGTAAACTTGCTGACCTGCAGCGCGCCGGGCTGTCGAAGTCGCTAGGCCTCCGTGGAAAACACTTCCGATCAGCGGCACTTCATCAAAGCCCCAAATGACCCTGCAGTTCTCAAGGCCTGGACAGCTGCTATTCTACGAAAACACATCCAGGTAACAGTCAAGACCTACATTCGCGATCTACATTTCGAATCGGAGAACCTAATTAATTGATCCAAGCACATGGTAGGCAGAAAGATTGTCAACATTCTACATGGTATGTGAACACAGTGCTCTTTCCCGAATTTTCCTGAATATTCCTGCACACTTGTCTAAACCACAGGCATTAAAACGCAAAAACCACACCCATGAAACAGAGAAACCGTGAATTTCAAGAGTCGGTGTGGTGGCGGTGTGCCTGAGGTTAACCTGGAGAACGGCGATTTTGACGAAGCTACTGGTGTCCCCTGTGATTCAGAATTGTGTCAAGGGGTGGTAACTTGGTTCTCTGCATTACAAGACCAAACAAATTTCTAATCCTGGAATGTCGAGCTTATCCAGGAAGAAGTTTTTTTTTCCCCAAACTCACTGTTCATCTTGCGCTGAAAGCTTCAAAAGCGAAGTCGGTGAGAGGGTAGAGCTACGAAATCGAGTGGCTGATTACTTGCCTGCTCCTTAAAATATCGAGCCCTGCTACTTATAGGCCGATGTCAAAGATGAAAATACTGCCTCCGTTGCTGCCTCTGCCGACATCCTCACGCCTTACGCAAAGTATAAGGGAATGAGTTGCGAATGTGGGTTCAATGAGGCTTTGGTCAGGATCGTCAGCTGTTCTGCTGGGGGAAGGCTGGTCATGAGTTCGTTCACTTGACTGGTAGACACTTTTCAAAGCTGTGTTTTCGTTTTCCGGATGTCGTTATTGGCTATTTCTCGAAAAACTGGGGCCCCGTCTTTTTTGGGTTTTTAGTAGTCGAGAGTAATTTTTGGTGAAGACTTGATGGTTTCGTAGATTTCTCTTTTTTCCTTCAAACGTGCTCGCCGATTCTTCCATGTTTTTTTGCATGGTCGGCATAAATCTTCCCAGGACAGCCAAAACACTTAAATGTTCCTCCACTTGTCCCGAATCTTCGGGGCTGATGTTGCTGTCGAAATGGGAAGGAATAAGCTGCTCTATATGACAGCCCATGCATATTTTTAGGTGATCAGCATAACTTTGGAAAAACTGACACCATCTGCAAGCTCACGAGTTTCAGCTGGCTTCCCATGCCATGTTCGCTGTATGCGCACGGGGGAACAAGCTTCCCCCTAGAACTGAGCACAACGGTGAGGTCTTTTGCTACCCCCATGCCTTGTCGATTTCGACAATACTTTTGTTTCGAGCAACATTGAAAAAAATATTCTTGGATAAGCTAGACATTCCAGGCTGGGAACTTTGTTCTTATTATACAAGAAACCAATCTGCTACTTCTGGACACAACTCTGGATTGAATGGGACGCCAGTAACATGGTCAACATTGTTGTTCCCCGTGTTAACGTCAGGCTTATCGCCACCCCTTGCTGACACGGCCCTCGAAATTCGGGGTTTTTCAAAGTGTCGGCTGCTGCCTTTTGCGCATATATTAATGCGATTGTGCAGGAATATTTGGGAAAATTTGAGGAACGGCACCAATTGGAATTTGGGGCTTTGAAGAAGTGCCGCGATCGCAAGTGCTTTTGTCGGAGGCATAGCCACTTCGACAGCCCGGCACGCTGCAGGTCGGCATATTTACTATGTTATACTCCTAATTCACTGAAACATGCTTACTCAGCCACATGTCAAATACAATTTGAGAAACAGCTTTTCAAATAAAAGTTATCCAAGTATTCTCCGCGTGTCATCTATTTTACTGCATTCTACTTTTTCCTAAATTTTTCTGTCTTCACTTTCGAAGCCTTTCTCGTAACTGCTTGGATAGTTTTGACAACAATCGGAAGAGTTTGTCTATGAAAAAAATTTTCGCATAAATATTCTACCATTTAGGTCAGCTGTGCTAGCTGTGAGCCCTGCTAGCTCAGCGATATGAAGCATGCTGTGGCGCGAATTCGCGCAAGACTGTCAGTGTGACCTGTCCATTTTCCCTTCGCCGTTCAAAAAGAAGCAGAACCTTTTTAAAATATATTCCTACACTCAAATTATATGACACGTAATTACAACAGGCTCGTTCGCTAAGAGTTATTCGTAAGCTGAAGGCGCAGATCAACGCTATTTATTGTAGAGGCACAGGCAGAATTTTTTTCGTGGGCTCGGGGCACTACCTTGATCTGAAGTGGGTGCCAGAGAGGCAAGTGTCGTTGAGTGCAACTTTTTGCTCTGGAAATAATAGCAGGAAAAAATTTGGGGTGGGAAAGAACGGCACAGGACCAGTGTTCCACCCCCTGATCACCCTTCTAATACAATGCAGGCGCAGAATTAGCCATACAGTTGTTAGGTACAAGCGTCGGCCTCATTTATCACTAAGTAGTATTTATGCGGTCCTCGTCTAGCTGCTTTACCAGAAATCCGTGTATTCGGCCCCGCCATTTCGCATGCAGAGGTAGCAGACGACGCTCATTCACCGATCCCAAAGCACTGCAGCGGCACCGCCGCTGCGCTGAATACAGGAAGGAGCAGCTCCTCGCAGGAGCGACCGCGCGCGCTTACCTAAGTGACAATGGAGGTTTGTAGCAAGCTACAGATACACGTTACAGAAAGGCGGCAATACAGAACCGGCTGACGAGTGCGCATTTACGAGTATTGTACGCGCATACGGGAATGATTTGTGTTCTATTTCTGTAACGCGTTTCCGTAGCTTGCTAAAAACGTTGGTGTCAGCCCAGTATTCTACCACTGTACTACGCTGGTGCTTTTGAGTTGTCGGCAAACTTGCCTTAGGCAGGCTTGATGTCAGGAAAGCAATCGCGTTAATACGACTGGACTTGTAAAGGGTTTCAAAGCAGCGAAAGAAAGCAGTCATCGCACAATGCGGATAGCATAATGAGCGGGTTGTCTAAGGCTCCAACCCATTACGAAAGCTTGCTTTTGTTCAGCTATTAACTATGACGTATACCCACTTCAGGCAAAGTTCCTCGTCATCAGCCACTGCATTAACAATTGGCAGAAAATTCCTCGGAATAGTTTAGCGGGTACCACGCTTTCCAGAAGAATGACGAAAAATAGCATAGCAAATGCCGGCTATACTGCCCTACAATTTTCATTTTTAATGCCGTAGTGGGCATCAAGCAAGTGTGCTTGGAGCATTTACCCAATGGGCGTTTAGGAAAAGCTCTGAAAGGCCGCTCTTGTAGCTTTCGCTGAGACTATGCTGCAACTTCCGCGCAGCCCTGGCGCTTTTTTTTTCAGATATTTCAAGTAAAGACATGCATTGTGTGCAGCGTGCCCTCACGATCAACGATTCCACGCGTGCCAGTGCTACGAGCCACCGGCTTGCCACAAATTGCAAGAAACAACCCTCCTCCTCTCCAGGCCTTTCGAGTCTCTGCACGATGGCGAAAAGTTGAATCCGATGTGCAGCCCGTTGATGCTGCGGTTGGTCGAGCAAGAGCCTATGGCTTCTGGTTGGTCTCCAAGCAGCTGTCCGCGCAGTTTGTTGTCGTTCATCGTGTTACCGTTGTGTGCGCACATGCTTGCAAATCGGCCACTACTGCCTGTAGCACATGGTCGATACCGGCACGATTCTTATTAGCACGGGCCGGCACAGCACTCTAAATGCTCATTTCAGAATGCAAGTATTCAGAAAACTGCCGCGCATAAAACTATTACCGACACAGGACACATCTTTTACTTTCAAGGAGGGCCTGAAACACTTTTTCAAGTAACCATGGAATGAATTAACTGGAAGAGCTTATTGCCCATCAAATTTAACGCCGCAAATTTTTAAGAATCCATCCAGTGCGAGTGGAGTAACAAAGGCTTGTCGCATGCTGCAATTGTATTCTCTTTTCTCGTCCCGACGAAAGCGCTGAAAGCTAAGCAAGGAGAGATGGCAGGGCCACAGAGAAACGTTTCGCGCACCTCATGACCTTGAGCACTTCGTTTTTCTTCGAATGCGCGGCTTCTCAGTGTGATCACGTGCGCACGAGTGTACAAGTAGCGGCCTCCCGCGGCGATCTCTGCAACAAGCGAGCGAGCGCGCCATGTTCATACCAACCAATGGCTGATGGATGGGTTAACTACGAGTGATTTTCAGGCTTGTTCCGTGATTTGTCCAATGAAGAGAAAGCAACTTCTGGCCGACTTTGATAGTTTCTTGTGAATTCGAGGCCGCCTGCTGCGCTATAACGTTTGGCTCGCGTGTTGTCGGGAGCCTCTACTACCGATCCGCAGCGGTTTATGACCATGCTCAAAAAGTGTTGCAGGGCTTCTTTAACATTGTCGTTTTTAAGTCTTGAGGGCTAAAAAAGGCTAAAAAACTGTAGGCAATCATTTTTCATTAAGCACGCAGAAAGTAAAAAATGCATAATATAAAGAGACATTTAGGATAAAAATACACGAACTGTGATTCAATAAGGTAAACAATGAAACACTGTTTTAACTTTAACTCTTTGTGGCTTCAACAACGAGAACGAAATGCACGCGAAGAACTATCCCGCATAAATACTTTTATTGCGGCTTTAATATTGTGCGTTACAAAATTTTAAAGAAAATTCAAAAAAAGAAATGCGCACAAGAGAATGTGACACGAAAACATTCCTTGTCATATGATTTTGGACTGTACATCGTTCGAAAACCAGGACATTGCGTAATGTGCATTTCATGAAAAACAATTTTCTCTTATCAATTAAAACTGTTTTCCAATAAAATAAAATACACAAATTGTGGTCATTCATCATGACGAATCAAAACCTGAATATTTTGGGTGCATTATGTGCCCAAAATTGCAGCACAAATTAAGTATACAAAAATGAGAGAACAACTGCCATTGTTTAATAAATTTACATGGTCATGATACATCATGACCCTTCAAAAGCCCGAACATTTGGTATATTGTTCATTTTGGCCCAAAAATTTTTGAGAGTACGTTATTAGGCAAAACATCTTGTTTTGAAAAGAAAATAATGATGCAACTTGAACCGCAATGCATAAAACAAATGTTATAACACTTTTTTTGCAAATTAGAATCATTCAGGACACAAACAATAGTTCACATTGTGCGTTAAATTGGTAGAACACTTTAGTATCGCGAGAAACACTAGCCTCGAAATGAAATTAAACATAGGAGTCAGTTTAGCATAAAACGATTATTGCCACAACAAAAAATGTTTGTGCATACATATAAAATAGATATACTGGCTAAGTATTTTTTTAGGAAAAGCCGCAAAGACCATGCTCTCTTTTTGCTCCCTCACCAGGCACGTGTCTGCTGAAGGACCTGAAATTGAGTCATTTTCAGAGTCTCAGATGACAAAGCTTTTGTGCATTAACATAAACTAAAAAGTCAGCTTCAACTTTTTCGAGAGCTCTATCAACGATGATTTGACCATAGAGTCAAACGCCCAACATAATAAATCCGGATATAATGAAATATCAATCATAACAGTGTAAATGAAAATAGTCCTGCAAAAGAGATGCAAGGAATATGCCAAGTCGTCTTTCCATGTGTCAAATGAAAGGCCGAGCCCTCAAGAACCAAGGATATGTGCTGGTAAGCATGAGTGTACCTTGAAAATGTATTTAGGTGCATTTTTATAAGCTAGTTCGAGTTACATTTGAAAACAACTGCGCAGTGCTCAGGCTGGTTCATCCTTGTCGCCATTATCATAATTAGTGTGGTAGCGGCACCAGTGCCGCCTGGTAGCAGAGCCAGGGGGCCGCACGAAGACATCGCAGAGTCTCGGTGTTGGGGCGGCAATCGGTATGGACGTCTCCTGTAAGAAATCTGCGGGAACCAGCAACAACCGTGGGTCGTTTCCCCTGGCGAGTCGAACACAACGTATTCGCGACACCTTGTTATTTCAAGTATATTAGAATTTAGAGTAGCTAACACAGTTGCTTGGGCGAGTTGGTACGACATGATTCACATAAAAACAGTGCCAATAGCGAGGGAGAAGAAAAGAATGAGACAGACAGCGGCACTGACCTATAACGAAGGATTTATTTGCTGGAACCGCATAATATATGCTTGAGCTGTATCTGACAAATAAAAAAGATGACAAATCAAAGAATACAGAATTCACCTAACAACTGAGTAATTATCGTGATAACACGCCATGAACATCAGGTGTGCCAATGTTCTTAAGAAAATCTATTTCTTTTTGTGATAGAGCAATTGAAGGCCTGCTGACACATGCACTGCCCAACCTTAATATTATGGCAACCTCATTAATTTCGCGTATCATCTAGTCTCGATGACGCCTAAAAAAGGAGAGCTGCCTGCGGTTTGGAAACACTCCGAGATCACCATGATTCCTAAGCCTAACAAACCTATCAGCATTGAGAACTTGCGCCCAATTTCCCTCACCTCATGTGTGGGAAAGCTATTTGAGCATATAGTACATGACCGCTTGACCCTGTACCTAGAAAATAATGGGCACCTACCAGATATGATGTTCGGCTTCAGACAGCACCTCTCGACGCCGGACGTGCTTCTACTACTTAAAAAGGACCTTCTTGATCACCTCAGTCACCAAACCAAGTACTCAATACTTGGGGTCAATGTCAAGGGAGCCTTCGACAACATAAGCCATGACGCGATCCTCACGAACCTTGCAAGAACCGGCTGCGGCGTTAGGACCTACACGTGAGTGAGTGAGCAAACTTTATTTAACCAGCGTATTGAGGCATGGGCCCTAAGCCGCGCCAGGAGCGGTGGAGAGACCCTGTCTCTCAGCCACCTCCCGTGCTCGCTGGATGGCCCATATTTGATCTGCCCGATCTGAGCTTATCAGCGCGGCTCTTCACCGCACCCCAAGCTGTTCTGGGGAGACTGCATTGGCGTCCTGTATCTGTGTGCATTGCCATAAAATATGCTCTAGGTTAGCGTGTCTCAATCTACATAGTTTACACGAGGCATCTGGGTGTAGTTCGGGGTAGATGCGATTTAGGTGCTTCGGGTTGGGAAATGTTCTAGTTTGAAGTCGCCTCCAGTCAACCTCCTGAGATCTGTCTAATGTGGAGCTAGGTGGTGGAAATCTGCGCCTCGACTTTTGGTAAAATTGAATAATGTCGCAGAACCTAAACATTCTGTCCCTCTCCCACCACTCCTCGCCTCCCGGTACCTAATGTGAAGCTCCGTCGCGGGTGCGGTGGGACCTCGTGCTACGCAGTGAGCTTCCTCGTTGAGGTTGGGAATGGGGGACGCACACGGGGTGTGGGCTGGAAACCATTTAATAAACCTTTCTTCAAATTCCTCGGGACCTACACGTATGTCCGAAACTTTCTGACGGACCGTACAGCAACTGTGGGCATCTGGAACATCCGCAGCAAAAGCTTCCAGCTGCCTTAAAGAGGTACGCCACAGGGTTCGGTCATGTCACCGCTACTGTTCAACGTGGCCTTGATCAATCTGCCTAAGGTTCTCGATAAAATACCACATGTACGGCACGCGATCTACGCTGATGACATCATGCTCTGGACCAAGGCTTCGAGCATCGGGAGACATGAAAGCTGCTTACAAGATGCCGTAAACACCATCGAACGGTATCTCCAACACTGCGGCCTCAACTGTGCCCCTGAATAGTCTGAGCACCTTGTACTCAAAGCAAGAACGAGAGGCAGGCCTCGCGTATATAAAGAGCACGACCCTTGCGTCACCCTCAACGGGACAACTATTCCGAAACTTGATACGCTACGGGTGCTCGGATTTTACATACACAAAGATGGATCGGGAGCGGCCACCATACCTAGACTCCAGAGAACTCTCTCGCAGCACACACCTCGTCAATAGGATCGCAAACTAACGCAATGGGCTTAAAGAACGTGACACCCTACGAATAATGCAAGCTCTGCTCACCAACCGCATCACGTATGGCACGCCATATTTGTTTAAAAACTGCGCAAATATAAAAACTTTATATGATAAGAAAGGCAACCAAAGCCGCCATGGGACTACCACCCATGGCTTCTACTTCACAACTTCTTAAGATGGGTGTTCACAACACGTGGCAAGAGTTCGCGAGGGTTCACAAGAACAGCCAGCTGGAACGACTCAAGCTCACGCCCACTGTGAGGTCGGTTCTCCGGTATCTCAACTACAGCGAATCACAATGCGGATGCAGACCGGAAAATGCGCATCCCGGTGGACGTTCGAGAGTCCCTGTCCATCGCGCCTATCCGACGCAACACGCGTGCCACATACCACAAAGGTAGACTAAAGGCTAGAACAGAAGCTTTTCAACGAAATTTCAGACAAGACCCAAACGCCCGCTATACCGACGTGGCCAAGTACCCCCGTAGAAACGCGTATGCTATCAGCGCCGTCGACTCTCAAGGCCGAGATTTAGTGTCAGCCACAGTCAAGGCACGCAACTCAAACGCAGCGGAAGAAGCGGCAATCGCTCTCGCCACCACCACATGTAAAGACGCCGCGGTGATTTTCACTGACTCGCAAGGCACCTGCCGGAATTATGTGAAGGGCCACGTCTCAGCCGACGCAATCAACATCCTGCAGTAGCGAAGCTCTCCACTTCCATATGCCTGCGTAATCTGGGTTCCTGGACACGAGAGTCCACAGGGAAATTAAGTGGCTCACGCCACTGCCCGCGGGCATGTCAGCCGGGCTGCCCTGAGACCAAAATACCCTATCCGTGGCTGTAGAGATGGAGGTAGTAGAAAACACCGACCCATCGCTACTTCAACACTACAAACTGCAGCGACGGGTGCACCCTCCACCTCATACAAGACTAACCAAAGAAGAGAGCGTCATTTTCAGACGCCTACATAGCAATACTTACATACATGGCATATTAATGCACCACCTCAACCCAACGACACATGGCTACATGACCCCGCTCTGACGCGTACCAGACACCCTGGCACATTTGCTCCTGGTGAGACGTCCCCCGCTACGCCACCGATCGCCAAAGAGAGAGAAGAACACTCAACCCTTTTTCTATCCGGTTCCTTCTTGGCTACGTGTCTCAATCACTTTGCACATACAGGGATTCCTGCTGGGGCCGGGAAGTAAGAGACGCTACGACCTGTTTCTGTTTACCGATTCATTAAATTTAATACTAACTGCAAACATCGTATACCCGTGAACATTAACCACTACACAAAATAATAACACAAGATTTACACACTCGCGACGTGCGACACAGGATACATAAGGGAAATAACTTTAACAATACAATGGCGCGACGATACAAAGTAAACACAGGCCGACACAAATGATAAAGTCATTAATTATTAAAACCGCGCAATGCCTCAATATGCCGCATCCCTTCCCGCAAAGCTCGTTAAAGTGAAGGAGATGAAGTTCGTCTCACGAATGGTCCATGTGGTCAGTCTTTACCGTCTTTGTCGTCTTCGTTGTCTCTCTCGGCGATTTCTATCTTAATCTTCTTTCATAACGTCCCACAATCACTCGTTTCCTCGTTTCTCACCTCTAACTTTCATTCCTCGTCATATCATCTCTGCCTCAGTCATCATCCCATCGACTCTCACTGCTATCTCTTCACACCATTACCTTCCTTTTAAATTCCGTCTCTCTACCATCTCGAGTTCATCGCATCGTATCTCCGGCTCTCTTCGCATCGTATCTCTGACTCCCTCGTATCGTCTCGTAGTCCCTTTTTGTAGGACCTGACTCCGCCCTACCGGGGCACCAAACCAGTCGCCACTCCACGCGGCATATCTTTTCTTCTCAGTCCAAGTGTATCATCTTCGGCGGCCGCCTTCGCGGCCTACACCAGTAGAAAACCCTCTCTCAAACAAAGCCGAGCAAGTAACAATGTACAAACTCAAGCCTCAGGGAGAGTGATGGGCGAGCTGTCCGAAGACACTTTAATTACGGGTGAACAATGGTCCCGATGCTTCCGGTACTTGGTGAGCCGATGTCCAGACCAAGTCTCAACGTTTTTATGCAGCTCGGTGTCTCCCGCGAAATTCTCCGTAGCCGCCGCTTCTTCGTCATTCACTGCCGGGGGGGGGGGGGGGGGCATCCGCTCAGAACGCAGTAATGAGTCCTGGAGCCACGGAGGCTGACAGAAGTCAGACCGGACCCGACACAGGCGCTGCGGCAAAGGTCGCATTCCCCGAACCCACAAAAGGTGCTCTGCTGCTCCCCCATGCCGCAAATCTGACGATTATCTCTACCGTACACTGTCACACGGTCTGTAGACGACAAGGCGCCGCCCGGTTCTCGTGTTTGCGCGGGGGAGCCCGCGAGAGTAGTAGAAATAATCCTTCTGGTACTTCACTCCGGAATGCCGATTCGTCACACCGAAGGTTTCCTTTTCCTTTTTTTATGCGTGGGTTTCAGAAACGAGCGTACACATCTTGAAAGGAGCGGGGTTCAGTCAATGTTTGCGGGGACGTCGCAATCCCTTCATCTTGCAGAATAATTTTCCCAGCGGCGAAATTCAAACGCGAGAAATGCGGGCGCATAACGCCTTCGGGTTGCGCAGCGAAATTGAGGCATTGCGGCAGTCTTAGGAATACGATATGCGAACACAGCACACTTGTGATTCAGCCCTGGCGGCAGTTCGTCGCCGAGAGGTACCAATCTGTGATTGTCGCTGAATCATCACCCACCACGACGCAGTTTGATTCCGTATTTCTACTGCGCACAAAACACTTGAAACCTTCATAATCACTGCAGAAACTCGTGGATGACGCGTGGACAAAACGCACACTGGTAACAGCTGCTCATCGGATGGTTTGGCACGCAGCGTTTAGTCATGAGTACGAAAGGTTCACTACCATGCGAGCACAACACACACTTCGCCTGCACTGTCCACTCTCGGCACAACCAAACAGAGTATACACACATTTCATTACGCTTTCATTCCGTACATGCACAAAATTTTAAGACCTAGAACATTTCAAACCAGACGAAAAGCGGGAACGCGGGAGAACATAGGTCATACAGGCAGCAATACTGAATTACCCTCGCGTACCATCTCCTGCCTGGCCTCTGCTGCACCTGTCGGTGAAGGAAAGGGACCTTCAACGTAATTGCGTGTTCGGATGGGCTGAGAAAGTAGCGTATATTCTGTCCTATACAACGGTGACATTGGGCGTTGTACATCAATACCGATCACGACGCTCCCTGCCTCCTAACGAGTTGCGGCACTTCCGTGCGGGGAGACGCCATGAACCCATTTCAATTTGAACTTTCCAAACTTTCTTGTTTCTTAAAACAGTCCCTTTTTCACCTTCCTTTCCGACAGGTGGCGAGATCTCGGCTACCTCAGGTTCACTGACTCTATGTTCTTCCCCCATCATTAGATGTTAATCGATCCCAGGAGGTACCACTTACTCAGGGATCAACATCAGATACCGCGAGCAACATAAAACCACAATAACCAAGTGAAGCTACCTGCCTCATTTGAAAACACAATCAACAAAAAAAATAAAACAAGTGTACAAGCCAAAGTAAAACAAAATGAAAAAACTCAAACTTCGACACAAGGTCTTCACTAAAGTAACATGCACAATGACCGAATAGAAATTATAGGACATAAAATGGCATACAACAATGCGGACTCTTATGACCCTAGCCGATCCCCGAGCGCTCAGCGTCTACCTGCATGTAGACTTCTTCCCTGACTCTGAGTCCCGGACCCTCGTTGGATGGTCCGAACTTTAACCTACTCAACCCAGTCGCGGACTGGAACATGTGCGAAGCTATCTGACAAGACGACCGCTGCGCATGTCCGGGTTTGGTGCGGTGTACATCGAGTGTGCTGCAGTTCCCCTTTGGCCCCACAAAAACCACCCCGTTGCGATCTAGGCATTTCTCAATCTCACTTACTCTCTCTAACGTTCGGTCTACCGCCGTGTCGACCAAGACTCCGACAACTGCATCCTCAGAAAACCCGTTCTCATCCAACTCCATATCTGCCACGCCTACTGGTAATGCCTCATCGTCTCGTGGGACTTTCGAGGTAGAAACCGCTGCGAAACCGTCTGTGTCCGCTCTAGCAACCTCGGCAACTTTTGTTTCACTCAGTGGCACCGGCGTGCCAGCGTTCCCCCCAAACACACACTCACCCAATGGCGGAACACCCTCCTCGATCACGGAAGTTACACTAACCAAATCCACACGCGGTGAACCGCGACTCGTTTTTACGGAGCTTATTTCCTCGCGAATATTTACGGGCGCGATTGACCTCTGTGCGTCACCGTCATGAGGAGGAGTTGCGTCTAGGTTTTCATATTCAATTTTTGTCACCATCTCCTTGTCTTCGTGAATGCGCCTGTCACCCATCGGATTCCAATTTCGTCACCGGTACCGGTGGCATTTTCGCAGAATATGACCAAACCTGCCACAGTTATAGCACCCGCCGGCATAAGAGAGTTGCTTCGGGAATTCCTGCCAATTTTGTTCCACCTTATTGCGTACTGCCAAGCTCTCCACAAGTTTTTCGAGGCAGTCAAGGTGGCTATGCATCCCATGAACATCCGTGTCCTCTTCTACGTATCGAATGGGTAACGAATGGCTGCTCGGCACTTTCTCATTCTGTTCCTCCTTGACCGCTATGGCAATGGCCTCGTCAAACCTTTTTGGGTCTCGAGAGAGAAGAAATCTGCGGACCGGATCCCTCAGGCCTAATAAAAATTGCTGGTGCAATTGTTCGGCTAGAATTTCGCGGCGAAGTGAAGCTTTCACCGGATCCTCACTATCGGAGCTCGCCAGGGTGGCGGTCTCGAGGATGCGCAAGCGATTTGCAAATGACTTAACCTCATCATCTGCCTTCTGCCTCGCGTTTAAAACCATTCCGTTTTAAAGATAAGTGGTTCCGTATCGAACCTCTTGAGGGCCAAATATTTGAACTCGGAAAAAGTTGCAGCCGCAGCGACGTTATCATCCCACCTCGCAAAATCGTACGCCGGGCCTACCATCTTGCATCGTGCTATGCAGACCAGCTCACCACCCCGCCATCCACCCAAGCGACCAACCTGCTCAAAAATTTTCAAGAAGACCCCAACATCCGGACCCATATCACCTCCCGTAAACGACGGAACCATGTCCGCTAACATTAACGCGCTCATTTCTAGTGGGTCGTCTCTGTTGATCATCTTGGTAGCCTGCTCGTTCATTTTGCCGCCTCTCGTTCCCTAGTACTAGGGTGAAATCTCGCACTGTTGCCCCAGCAGTAGTCCCACCGCTGCCACCACTTGAGACGTCCCCCGCTACGCCACCGATCGCCAAAGAGAGGGAAGAACACTCAACCCTTTTTCTATCCGGTTCCCTCTTGGCTACGTGTCTCAATCACTTTCCACATACAGGGATTCCTGCTGGGGCCGGGAAGTAAGAGACGCTACGACCTGTCTTTTTTACTGATTCATTAAATTTAATACTAACTGCAAACATCGTATACCCGCGTACATCAACCACTACACAAAATTATAACACAAGATTTACACTCTCGCGACGTGCGACGCAGGATACATAAGGGAAATAACTTTGACAATACAATGGTGCGACAATACAAAGTAAACACAGGCCGACACAAATGAGAAAGTCATTAATTAATAAAACCGCGCAAAGTCTCAGTATACCGCATCCCTTCCCGCAAAGCTCGTTTAAGTGAAGGAGATGAAGTTCGTCTCACGAATGGTCCATGTGGTCAGTCTTCACCGTCTTCGTCGTCTTCGTTGTCTCTCTCGGCGATTTCCATCTTAATCTTCTTTCATAATGTCCCGCAATCACTCGTTTCCTCGTTTCTCATCTCCAACTTTCATTCCTCGCCATATCATCTCTGCCTCATTCATCATCCTATCGACTCTCATTGCTATCTCTTGGCACCGTTACCTTCCTTTTCCATTCCGTCTCTCTACCATCTCGAGCTCATCGCATCGTATCTCCGGCTCTCTTCGCATCGTATCTCTGACTCCCTCGTATCGTCTCGTAGTCCCTTTTTGTAGGACCTGACTCCGCCCTACCGGGGCACCAAACCAGTCGCCACTCCACGCGGCATATCTTTTCTTCTCAGTCCGAGTGTATCATCTTCGGCGGCCGCCCCCGCAGCCTACAACAGTAGAAAACCCTCTCCCTAACAAAGCCGAGCAAGTAACAATGTACAAACTCAAGCCTCAGGGAGAGTGATGGGCGAGCCATCCGAAGACACTTTAATTACGGGCGAACAATGGTCCCGATGCTTCCGGTACTTGGGGAGCCGATGTCCAGACCAAGTCTCAACGTTTCCTTGCAGCTCGGTGTCTCCCGCGAAATTCTCCGTAGCCGCCACTTCTTCGTCATTCAGTCCTGGGGGGGGGGGGGGCATCCGCGCAGAACGCAGTAATGAGTCCTGGAGCCACGGAGGCTGACATAAGTCAGACCGGGCCCGACACAGGCGCTGCGGCAAAGGTCGCATTCCCCGAACCCACAAAAGGTGCTCTGCTGCTCCCCCATGCCACAAATCTGAAGGGTGCGCGCCGATTATCTCTACCCTACACTGTCACACGGTCTGTAGACGACAAGGCACCGCCCGGTCCTCGTGTTTGCGCGGGGGAGCCCGCGAGAGTAGTAGAAATAATCCTTCTGGTACTTCACTCCGGAATGCCCATTCGTCACACCGAAGGTTTTCTTTTCCTTTTTTATGCGTGGGTTTGAGAAACGAGCGTACACATCTTGAAAGGAGCGGGGTTCAGTCCGTGTTTGCGGGGACGTCACACTGGAATGCCAGTACCATGCTAACCATGACGTGCAACTGGAGCGGGACCAAGCCCCAAGAATAAACGACGACCACCTAATAGAAACGTGGAGGCCAAGCTCGTCCTCAAGGACATGGAAGACCAGCGACAACTCGTCGCCAGGGCCAAGAGGGAAGTCGAAGCCAGAGGTTCCTGGATAATGGAACCCTCCCAGCTTAGGGTGACACCGGGCCTCGCTCGAAACATTGTTTTCTAAATAAACGTTTATTTCTCTCTATCTGGGGGTGCACACACCAGAACCGCAATATCATTACGAGGCACATGTGAGTGGACTATTGCGCATTCTTCAACGTCCAACTACAGCCAGGAGAAATATGAAAGGGAACACATACCTCGTGCTTCAGGAATGAATACTTGCAGTGTACATACAAATATGCAGTATTGGTTCACAAAAGGTGTCTTTTCTTTGCAGTTTCATGCTTTCCACCTACATGTGACCACTGCATGGACTCCCATGATGCAATTTCCGAGTTCCCCTTCAAAATACTCTCCTTCAAGCTACTAATCCAGTGCGTGCTCTGCAACGCAACGGATTAGTCGCTTAACAACTCCTGCAGTGTTCTACGAGGACGACGCTGGGTACTGCAGCTTAACGTAGCACCAACTGAACTTAAGGAGAGCGCGTTAAGTGTTAATACAGCTCAAAACGAAGTTCAATAAGATGACTTGGACGAGATTTGAAAAGGTAAGTCTAAAATAATAAGGTGGTGAAGCGCAATCACAGAACATTCGTTGATTTTTGTTTCGTGAGAAAGCAGCTCTAAGCCACACGAACACACACTAAGTCAAAAGCAGGCCAGACTTGTGAAGATTGATTGATTGATTTGTGGGGTTTAACGTCCCAAAACCACCATATGATTATGAGAGACGCCGTAGTGGAGGACTCAGGAAATTTCGACCACCTGGAGTTCTTTAACGTGCGCCCAAATCTGAGCACACGGGCCTACGACATTTTCGCCTCCATCGGAAATGCAGCCGCCGCAGCCGGGATTTGAACCCGCGACCTGCGGGTCAGCAGCCGAGTACCTTAGCCACTAGACCACCGCGGTGGGGGACCTGTGAAGATTAGAGAAATGTATGTACTACCCAACTTTCCCATGCTCGCTGAAGCGCCGCACGTTGCAGCTCCCATAGACACTAGCGCCAGAGTTCCCTCTAGTGTATATTAGGAAGCTATGGCCACGACCTCACCACAAGGGCTCGCAGTGCGCTATTCTAAATCTCCCTAATGAAAACGTGATCGTAAAATTGTGGGAACGCGCAAACACGATTTCCCCACGTTTCGTGTTTTGCCTGCTTTGCGCATCGGAATTTTCTCTTCCCCATTGCTTACCACGCAGTGGCAAGAGTCACGTCTAAAAAAACTGCAGGCACGGGACGGCTGGTGAATGATCTCCTTACTTCTGGATGTCGCTGTCCCTGCGCCACGCTCTCTTCTTCCTCATTTCTATCTCTATACCTTTTAATACTATTTTTAATACCTCCTTACCCCCATCCCTCATGAGCTACTAGAGAGTTTTAGAATAGCGCACCGTGAGCCCTTGCGGCGCGGTCGCTGTCACTGCGCATGCGTCGTAACGCGAGTCGCTGTTCACGGCCCACCCCGAGAAAATTCGAAATAGCGGCCGCGTGTGCAGCCCGCAAACAATGGTTTCGAGGCTACGGCGTCGCTGGGATTGTGCGTGGCGGTTTGCAGGAGGGCAAACGCTATTCTAAAACTCATATGGCGCCCACTATGCCAGCGACGCCCGCCGCGCCTACAAACGTTAAGCTCCCTACTGTTGAGGTGTCCTCCCCCTGAGAGACAGTTACGGGGCTCACTTTCATCTTCTTTTCATTCAAGAATCGCATAAGAAAAGCGAAGGCACAAGACGCGTATAAATCTGAGCAAGTGGCAACTGTAGCGTGCATAAGCAAAACGCTAACAATCTGTCGCAGATAAAGTACGACTTACTCTTGGTGTTCTTGCTCGTCCCAAGTCCACATTTCTTCGCCGCACCGTTTCCGATGGCACTTCATGGCGCCAGCAATGTTCATCAGCTGCTTAGTGGTCTCTGTAATTTCGGGGCTGCATGAAAACAAAACTCAAGTTAACGCAATTGAGACGTCGTACTATTTTAGCTATGAGTGGGCGGGAACTAGCGTTCGCAATCAATTACCAGTGATCTGGGAACGCGTCCTTGGATTTGCAGATGGAATAACAACAGAACGCAGGCTTCAAACTTTCGCTGATCGGCTCGTAGAGACAGGAAGCGCTCACGAAGTACTGGCACAGGCCGAATACCATGTTCTAACTGCGACAATGCTAATTGCGACAAATCCTCCCTCTGTGGTTGAAAAAACAACTATATTATTCCATTGTTCACTCACATCTCCATTATTGTCTTCTTGTATGGGGGAATACGACTAAAGCAAGCACTGACAAAATTCACACCTTGCAAAAAAAAAGCTATACGACTAATATCAGGGGTGTCATTCAGGCATCATACCGTGCCTCTCTTTAAGGAACATAAAATACTTAAGGTAACCAACGTCATAAAACAAAAATTAGCAATGCTTATTTATAAACAGGTACGAACTGATCGCTCAGGGTTTTATCAGAAGCATCTCCCGAGAGATCACAGTCACAACCTACGGCACAGGGTGTATACATATGAGAAACCACGTACAAATTACGGCACACAAAAACTATTGCATCAAATTTCGCATTTCCTGAACGAACAACCAATTGTAGCTTTTCTAATTGACAATACAGTCTCATATGGCATTTTTAAAAAGAAGATACAGGAACACTTCCTATTTACACAAACGTAATCACCGTCACCATCTTTGTTTCATATTTCCTGAAGTATTTTCTTGTGTAAATCACATTAACGTTTGGTTATGTTATCTAAACTGTGTTTCATTTATCGGTCAAACATAATCCTTATTGATGTTGTCTTTTGATTGTTGAAACCTTCTATTCAAATTTAAAGTTTCTTCAGGTATTTTACATGTCTTACATTAGTTTTGTGTATGTCCTCTACAGTTTGCTTCATTTGTCGGACACGCATATGCTTTATTGATTTACTTCCCGGCGCAAATTTTCGCTCATTTATGTTTTCCTGTACATGTTTGGCATGAAGAAACTTATTTATGCTTAATTTCTTATTGACTGTTTAGTTTAAACTGAGCACTGTGTTATTTTGGTGGGTTTCGGGTTTACACGGGGCAGGCGCTTTGTCAGGCTTTTATGCCTTCTAGCCGGTCCCCTGGGCAAATTGTACCTTTCTTCTTTTTTTTTTGCTTTTGCCTGAAATAAACTTCAACTTCAACTTCAACTCGGCCCCAGACAGACCGGGCAGCTGAACCTGAAAATGCGCAAGACATCATATCAGGCATAGCGTGCAAAACTAAACAATGCGCCTAGAGCAGGGCTTATTAAACTCACGCCGAGTTGAAATCGGTGCGATTCATGGCAAAATCTTGCAAAAAAAGTGACAATAGGCTTCGAAGGACACGCACTGGCCAGGGTAACGGGAAAACGAACGGTGTTCTATTAAGGAAACGCCTGTTATTCGCAATAATTCGCATCAAACGCGCGACGCCGGAACACCAGCCAATGCACGAGCGACGCGGGCGTCGACAGGTGAACAGTCCAACGGTTGCCACGAGAGTGTCTGATTGGCCGACATTTTCTCACGTGCTCCAAAAACTGCGTTGTTGATTGGCCAGTAAAAGTTTACAAAAGAAAAGTTGAGCCAACGCCGCCTCTAGAAAGATGCCTGCCGCATGAGAAGAAAAACAGCTGACACACCCTTTCCCACCTTTATTTTGGAATGTTGTCGGTCGCTAATGTCACTTGTGGCGGACGGTGCAACAACGCAACACTTTGCATAGCCTCCAATATAGTAATGTACAGCTGCCAGTCTCGAACAATTCTCGACTGACGGGCCCCTACGGGCCGCAGGTGAAAAACGCTTAGCTGGTACCAACGTTTTTAGATTAGGTCAGTTGGGAAAGATCGTGCACCCGCCATGCCACGGAAACAGCCTCAGCCCGTATCCCACGAAGCGGCGGCGCTGCGGTCGCGT
Organism: Rhipicephalus microplus; assembly: GCF_043290135.1. NCBI lineage: Eukaryota > Metazoa > Arthropoda > Arachnida > Ixodida > Ixodidae > Rhipicephalus > Rhipicephalus microplus. The sequence goes on from NC_134710.1 coordinate 470,226,957, forward strand.
CAGGATCAGTTCTCCGAAGTTCGTCTGCTACTGCTCCGTGTTGAGTGGCGCAAGGAAGTCATATCTGAATTAACGCGAAGCCGTTAAAGGGCCACTCACCAGGTTTGACAATTTTGAGCTGACAAGCGCATTGCGTAGACGAAGCGTTCATGATCACGTCTGCCGAAATTTGCAACGCTACGCGCCGCGGAAATGAGTCAAATTTCAAGATGAAAGCTGCTTGCCCTCACCTCCACATGCGCTCGCGTAGAGAATGAGGGCATGACGTGGGCGTAGGAATGGCCCTATGTACACATAGAGGTGTGCGCCGAAGCGATTTCCACCGGCGGCGGCGTGGGGGTCGTTCAGAGTCGGCGGCGGCGGCGTTGTCGGCGCATGCTGGTTAATTCATCGGCGGCGGCGCGCGGCCAATTTTCATCGGCGGCGGCGGCGCCGGCGGCGCGGAAACCGAAAATAAAAATTCAAAAGGTTCTTCTGCCAGAGGTTACTGAATTAGTTGAAATTCAGGAATTTTCATCCAAATAGCACTAATGACACTACACAGATGTGTCGACATCACGATGAATGCAAAGCGTTTTGTAAAATAGTTTTTATTTCGCTTTCATAATAAAAAACGCCTATTTCAATCTATGTCCATGTTCTACCACGAATGTGCAGCACTTTGCTTGTTTTTTTTAAATTTAAGATGTAGCAGTTTGTTTCTGTTGTTGGCTACGTCATACTTCATGAAACCTTCTTTCATTGAACATTAGCAAGCACCGACGCACGTCACTCAGTTCGCTTTTTCCGAATTGGATCTCACTTTTACATTGTACGCTGCATAAAAAAAAGCACCTCTGCTACGAGTTTTCTTATTGCGATTGCAGGAAACCGCTCTTTTGAGTATCTGTCATGCCTTGAATGTTACTTTCCTTCAAAAGAATCGAAATACCTTCTTTTCACAATATGAGAATGTTTTATGTAGCGGTATAAGATGCGGAAGAAAACAAATCTGCGCATTTAGTCAACTAGTCCTCACCGTTGTGTTCAATAAATGAAGTGTAGACATAAGCGTGGTGCAAAGGGGGCACTTGACCCCTTCAAGCCGCACCAGCACTTGCTACCCACTCTAGCGACAGCAACACGACCCCCTCCCTCAGCCATGATGCAAGTTGAAAAAAGGGTTTCCTTACCCCCAAGACAATAACCTGTCGATGGCCATATGTGAAGATGAGAGCAAATGCAATATTTTCTCAGATGCACAGTCCATACTGGTCATGACCTGGATGCCCGTTGACCGCACCTGCAGAGAACGCTGACTCCCCGACCCCTTTGTGCTCGGTCAGGGGAGGGGGACACCCCTTGCAAGTGGGCCCCATCAAAATTTATCTTAAAAACGTCACAAATAAGAATGCTTGATAAGTATGTATAAAACATTCAACTATTTAATGCTTTTTTTTGTAGCGTGTACACGTGCTCAATACCCATCAGGTATGGGAGACAATTGAAATCGCAACTGCCACTCTCGACTGGTTCCGGAAAAGACTCCATAGAAGAATGCAATTACGAGTGCTGGGAACCTACGTTCATTTGTTAATTTGATTTTAAGGCATGATTTTAATTCTTATATAAAAAAACATAAAACCTGCAAAATATTAAAGCAAAATGGCTGCTATTGCAAGATGTGTGTGCCACTTCGTGATTCTTCTAGACTTACGCGTCTGCAAGCCACATCTGGTGTTACAAACTTGCAAGTGTCCCCCCTCCTCCCCACGACATCTCCCGATACCCCCCCCCCCCCCCTACCCAATAAAAAGGCACCAATGTAGGCCTCCATAGGCCTCCATGATTGCCTACTGGCGCACGGCGGGCCATTTCGGTTGCTAGGACCAACAGTACTGATTTCGACATGCTTTATTGAAGGTGCTGAAAGATCAAGAAAAGGCCGATTGCTGTAAATTTCTTGGGAGTTCAATGATAGCTTCTTTGTGAATACCGTAGATTATCGAACTTCACTTTGTGTATAATGCTCCAATGAAAAAAGAATGCTTTCACCCTGGGTCACTGCAGAGTCAGAAGCCATCACATGGGCAGGCGTCATTAAGCCTCTATATAACATTGTTAAGGTTCAGCACATTTGTACAAATAATTCTCGTTGATTGAACATTGAGTATAATCCTTGCTTGGGTTAGTATGTGTGAAACATAAATTTGAAATTTAAAAATTCTCATTGTGGGTTTCTGCAGCAAAGACACATTGATTAAAACTGATGATTCCGGAGCTACGGCAGAGGTAACATTCGTTATGTTTTTTTCGGTTACGGTAATGGTAATGCGTTACCTTTTTTATGTATATATAGAACGTGGAGCCGTGAAACGTTCCCTTTTTTATTATAATAAGAGTAACGAGTAACGTATTTAGTTACTTTTTACTGTAACGCATAGAACCCTAAATATATAGACTTACAGGAGTGATGTCGGCCCACACCGTCAGTTGCGGTCTATAGGCTGGCTGTAAACATTACATAGATATATTCCTTTCATCCAGCACGTGATAGTGAAGGTTCGCTCGACCTTTGAAGAATACACAACGCTTCGGTTGGATGATATAAATATTATTATATGTATATCATCCAACCGAAGCGTGCACTTCGTTTCGCTAAAATTTACAGTCAACGTGAGTGCTGTGGTCACGCCGTATGTTATAGGTAGAAACTTAGCCTACTCGAAATACCCAAAGACGTCGATCCACCTAGCAACGCGTGGCTACCCGCTGACGGTTCTGTATGAAAATAGCATCCACAGTGGAGCCTGTCGCATCTGCTGAAATTTTATCGCAACATTATTATACTGCCACTTCGCTTGTATTTTTATGTCACTGTCTTGCGCAAAGACACTGCCATTGTGGTTCAGTAGCTAAGGTGGTTCACTGGTGGTTCAGCTACTGAACCACTGTGGTTCAGTAGCTAAGGCTGCTGACCCGCAGGTCGCGCGATCGAATCACGCCTGTGGCGGCTGCATTTTCGATAGAGGCGAAAATGCCGTATGCCCATGTGTTCAGATTTGGGTGCATGTTAAAGAACCCCAGGTTGTCATAATTTCTGGAGTTCTCCACTTCGGCATCTCTCATAATCATATGGTGGTTTTGAAACGTTAAACACCTCATATTAATCAATTGCCTTGCGCAAAGCACGCTTGGCAGTCTGCGAAAATTCTAGACTATTTTAGAATCTTCTGATAAGTTGAAGCAATACTTTTTTGCAGACTAGTTGGTTCATACTTGAAAAATTGAATTGCTGCACAAACTTGAAGAAAAAAACAAACTTGAAGAAAAAAACAATGGAGACAGGAAACTGCGCTCTTTCCTGTCTGCCTTGTTGTTTTCTTCAAGTTTGTTTTTTTTTTCTTCAAGTTTGTGCAGCAATTCAATTTTTCTTCTGATAAGCTTGAAACACCTACAATATGGATCATGTTCGATGCCACGGGTGTATATGGCGACGTACCTTCGCGCAAACCATATTGTCACGGGGTCGTGACGTGGCCAAAGACAGAAAACTTCGTGTTGGGATTCAACTGTTTATTTGGGCGAACCTGTGCCCGGTAAAGGGAAAGTCTAATTACAGCAGCAGTCTTGCACAGATAGCAGTCTCAGACTGATAGCGGCGAACGCAGCGTCGGCCTTCGATCAATAACTGACAAGCGGCGAAGCGCGTCGGCATTTATACCCTTGCCGTCGAATGTTCTAGCGTTATCGCTGGCGGTAGCGTAGGTTCCAGAACAATCTGTACCGTTCGCACAGTGGGCGTGATCTTATCGAAATGATCTACTACAGTCCGGAACCTTCTCGAAACCTGCAGGCGCAGTTTGCGCCGAGAATCGTGTTGTGTTTCGGAACGATAACAAAGACTGGTGAAATGGAATGTGGCATTGCCCCCCTCTGAAAAAAGGCATCGTCCCGATGCTTTAACTAAAGATGAAGGTACAATAATAATGCAAGAAAGTACAATAAATAAATTACAATACAACAATAATACAAAAAACACTGTATCAGTTTGTTAACGTGCATGAAACGGCTTGAGGCGCGCGACATGGACGACTTCATGTCGCGATCGGCGTCGTTGAGAGTTCGTGATGCCGTCGGGGACAACCTCGTAATCAAGTGGGCCGAGACGTCGAACCACCTTGTACGGTCCGAAGTACCGTCGCAGAAGCTTTTCACTTAGTCCACGTCGGCGTATCGGCGTCCACACCCAAACACGTTCACCGGGCTGGTATTCCACGAAGCGTCGTCGAAGGTTGTAACGGTGGCTGTCGGTCGTCTGTTGATTCTTGATACGAAGACGCGCAAGTTGTCGGGCTTCTTCGGCGCGTTGAAGGTACTCGCTCACATCGAGGTTTTCTTCGTCGGTGACGTTGGGTAACATGGCATCGAGCGTCGTTGCCGGGCTCCTTCCGTAGACCAATTTGTATGGAGATATCTGCGTCGTCTCCTGCACCACCGTGTTGTATGCGAAGGTCACATACGGAAGAATGGTGTCCCACGTCTTGTGTTCGACATCGACGTACATTGACAGCGTGTCGGCGATCGTCTTGTTAAGACGCTCGGTGAGGCCGTTGGTCTGTGGGTGGTACGCTGTCGTCCGGCGGTGGTTTGTTTGGCTGTATGCCAAGATCGCTTAAGTTAAGTCGGCAGTGAATGCCGTTCCTCTGTCGGTGATAAGGACCTCCGGGGCGCCGTGACGTAGGACGATATTTTCGACGAAGAACTTAGCTACCTCGGATGCACTGCCTTTTGGCAGGGCTTTTGTCTCGGCGTAGCGGGTGAGGTAGTCGGTAGCTACCACGATCCACTTGTTTCCGAAAGCCGACGTCGGGAACGGCCCCAGTAGGTCCATACCAATCTGCTGGAAAGGACGGCAAGGTGGATCAATTGGCTGCAGAAGTCCCGCTGGCCTTGTCGGCGGTGTCTTGCGTCGCTGACAGTCCCGGCATGTCCTCACATAACGAGTGACGTCGGTGGTAAGACGCGGCCAGTAGTACCTTTCTTGTATCCTCGCGAGCGTGCGAGAAACACCGAGGTGTCCTGCCGTCGGATCGTCGTGCAGGGCCTGCAGGAGTTCTGGTCGCAGAGCTGAAGGCACCACAAGGAGGTACTTAGCTCGAAGCGGTGAAAAGTTTTTCTTTTGTAGAAGACCGTTTCGTAGAAAGAACGACGCAAGTGCGCGCTTGAATACCTTCGGGACTTCGGTGGTCCTGCCTTCGAGGTATTCTATTAGGGCTTTAAGTTCCGGGTCGGCCCGCTGTTGTTCAGCGAAGTCGTCGGTAGTTATCGTTTCAAGAAGTAGTCGTCATCCGGGTCGTCGGGTAGCGGTTGGTCAACAGGCGCACGAGAGAGACAGTCGGCGTCGGAGTGTTTTTTGCCGGACTTGTAAATGACAGTAATGTCATATTCTTGAAGTCTCAGGCTCCATCGTGCGAGGCGACCTGAAGGGTCCTTCAAGGTGGCTAGCCAACACAAGGCGTGGTGGTCGCTCACAACTTTGAAGGGCCTGCCATAGAGGTAGGGGCGAAATTTCGACGTAGCCCAGATGATGGCGAGGCACTCCTTTTCTGTTGTGGAATAATTTGCTTCTGCTTTGGATAGCGATCGGCTGGCGTAACTAATAACCCTTTCAAGTCCGTCAGCCCTCTGCACAAGAACGGCGCCAAGACCTACGCTGCTTGAGTCAGTATGTATTTCTGTCTCGGCGAATTCGTCGAAATGGGCAAGTACCGGAGGCGTCTGGAGGCGATGTTTAAGCTCCTGGAAAGCGTGTTCCTGTGGCGTTTCCCACTTGAACTCCGAGTCGGCCTTGGTAAGGTTAGTGAGAGGATCGGCGATGCGGGCGAAGTTTTTCACGAACCGCCAATAATAGGCGCACAGGCCCAGAAATCGGCTCACGGCTTTCTTGTCAGTGGGCGGCGGGAATTCGGCGATGGCGGCTGTTTTCCGTGGATCAGGACGAACTCCAGACTTGCTGATAACGTGCCCCAAAAACAAGAGCTCTTCATACGCAAATCTACATTTTTCTGGCTTCAGTGTGAGTCCGGAAGTCTTGATGGCTTGAAGTACAGCTTCAAGGCGCCGAAGATGCTCGTCAAAACTCGAGGAAAACACGACGACGTCGTCCAAGTACACAAGGCAAGTCTGCCACTTTAATCCTGCCAGTACTGTATCCATAACGCGTTGAAAAGTTGCAGGCGCTGAGCAAAGGCCGAAGGGCATCACCTTAAACTCGAAGAGGCCGTCCGGTGTTATAAACGCCGTCATCTCTCGGTCTCTTTCGTCGACTACGATTTGCCAATAGCCAGTCTTGAGGTCCATTGACGAAAAGTACTTGGCGTTATGGAGCCGATCAAGTGCGTCGTCTATTCGTGGGAGAGGATACACGTCCTTTCTTGTGATTTTGTTCAGGCGGCGATAATCGACGCAGAAACGTAGGGTCCCATCCTTTTTCTTCACTAACACCACGGGGGATGCCCATGGGCTCTTGGACGGCTGGATAATGTCATCCCGCAGCATTTCATCAACTTGTCTCTTGATGGCCTCACGTTCTCGCGTCGAAACCCTGTACGGACTCTGACGGAGTGGTCTGGCATTTTCTTCGGTTATGATTCGATGTTTCGTGATTGGGGTCTGCCGAATTTTCGATGACGACGAAAAGCAATCTTCGTATTGCAGGAGCAGGGCCTTGAGCTGTTCTTGCTTATCGTTCGGAAGTCTGGGATTGACGTCGAAAGCTATGAGAGGGGCTTGGTTCCTCTGAGCAGGTTCCGCAGAATCGGCGAGGGCGAAAGCACTGGTGGCTTCGACAATTTCTTCGATGTATGCGACCGTTGTTCCTTTGTTCACATGTTTGTACTCATTGCTGAAATTCGTGAGCATAACCGTTCCTTTGCCTCCCCGCAGCTCTGCAATTCCTCTTGCGACGCAAATATTTCGGGTGACCAACAGATGCTGACTGCCTTCAACGACGCCTTCCAAGTCAGGTGATTTAGGAGCGCCGACTGAAATAATGACGCTTGAGCGAGGCGGAATGGTGACTTGTTCTTCCAGCACATTCAAGGCATGGTGTCCTGACGGCGTGCGCGGCGGTAGTGCTTCTTCTGTGGATAACGTTATCGACCTTGTTTTAAGGTTGATGACAGCACCATGGAGGCATAAGAAGTCCATGCCAAGGATGACATCTCTCGAGCAACGCTGTAGGACTACGAAGTCTGTAGGATAAATACGTCCGTTAATGGTGACTCTCGCTGTGCAGATTCCTGCAGGCGTTACGAGATGACCTCCGGCTGTGCGGATTTCAGGGCCTTTCCAAGCTGTCCTAACTTTCTTTAACTTCGCGGCGAACGACCCACTGATGACAGAATAGTCGGCTCCAGTATCGACGAGAGCAGTCACACTGTGGCCGTCGATAAGAACGTCGAGGTCGCTAGTTCGCCGTCTCGCATTACAGTTAGGGCGTGGCGTCGGGTCACGGCTGCGTCGGCTTGTTCCGCTGCTTCTATGTTGCGTCGTCCGGCCCCCTTCGGTAAGTGAGCTTTTGCCTTCAGGCCTTTTCCTGGTTGGGGTTGTGTTCAAAAAGCTCCGTCGCGTCGGCGTCGTCGTCGGAGGATTTTCGGTATTTCGTCGCACAGCAACCGCACCTCCATCGGTTGCTGCCCTTAGTTTCCCGGATACGGGCTAGGAGACCGGCCCCGCGTTGGGCCAGAGTACTGCCGGGGGTGCGGTGACATGCGGCTGCTGGGCGACGGCGAACGGGAAGGACTTCGTGGTGTCTATTGAGTTCCTGCCAGGTAGTCGGCGATGTCACGTGGCCGATCTCCTGGCTGCGGACGCGGTGCATTGACGGCGAAGCCACGCAGTCCCATCGGTCGGTACTGGCAACGGCGGTATGTGTGCCCGGCCTCGCCGCAGTGGTAGCAGAGCGGGCGGTTGTCAGGTGCACGCCAAACGTCCGTTTTTCTCGGTGCACTGCGCTGGCCCGCTGGGGAACGGTAGAACGTCGGTTGGGGTGGTGGCGGCGGTGGCGTCTGGCGACGGAAGTGTGACGGGGCGGCGTTTTGGCGTGGACGGGGAGGAGCGTTGTGGCGCACTGCAGCGGCGTAGCTCATAGTTTCTGGCTCGGGCGGCGGTGTTTTGGGAATTCAAAGCGATTGCCGGACTTCTTCTCGCACAATGTCGGCAATCGAATCCACTTGAGGCTGCGCCGAAGGCAACAGTTTGCGCAGCTCTTCCCGCACGATCGCTCGGATCGTTTCACGCAGGTCGTCGGAGTCACTGGCTTGAGCAGCAGCGCATTCTGGAGTCAGGCGACGATTATACTGTCTGGTGCGCATGTCCAGCGTTTTTTCGATGGTGGTCGCCTCGGATACAAATTCTTGGACGGTGTTCGGTGGATTCCTCATTAGTCCCGCGAAGAGCTCCTGTTTGACCCCTCGCATGAGGAAACGAACTTTCTTTTCCTCAGGCATGTCTGGGTCAGCGTGACGGAATAGGCGGGTCATCTCCTCTGTGAAAATTCCAACCTTTTCGTTTGGTAGCTGAACCCGGGTCTCGAGTAGAGCAGCGGCCCTCTCTTTGCGAGCGACGCTTGCGAACGTTTGAAGAAATGCGCCGCAGAAGACATCCCACGTTCGGAGCGTGGACTCCCGATTCTCTAGCCAGGTCCTTGCGGTGTCTTCCAGGTAGAAGTACACACGACGGAGCTTTTCTTAGTTGTCCCAGTGGTTGAGGGCGGCCACACGGTCGTATGTTTCTAGCCAGGTTTCCGGGTGTTCAAACGATGAGCCATGGAACGTTGGTGGTTCCCTGGGTTGATGAATGACGATCGCGGGCTGGGACGCTCCGGTTGTCATTGTCGCTGCAGTCGAGGTCATGGTCTTGGTCTTCCGCGCCTTGTCTTGTAGCAGGCCGTACTCCGGTGGGAGACCTTGCTGTCGGCGGCTCGTTCGCTGCTCTTGGTTGGCGTCGGTGTCTTCTCCGCGAAGGGGGCTGGGTTCACGGCTTGACGGGGGCGTCCGGTACATGAACGAAGCAGCACCTCCACCGGATGTCACGGGGTCGTGACGTGGCCAAAGACAGAAAACTTCGTGTTGGGATTCAACTGTTTATTTGGGCGAACCTGTGCCCGGTAAAGGGAAAGTCTAATTACAGCAGCAGTCTTGCACAGATAGCAGTCTCGGACTGATAGCGGCGAACGCAGCGTCGGCCTTCGATCAACAACTGACAAGCGGCGAAGCGCGTCGGCATTTATACCCTTGCCGTCGAATGTTCTAGCGTTATCGCTGGCGGTGGCGTAGGTTCCAGAACAATCTGTACCGTTCGCACAGTGGGCGTGATCTTATCGAAATGATCTACTACAGTCCGGAACCTTCTCGAAACCTGCAGGCGCGGTTTGCGCCGAGAATCGTGTGGTGTTTCAGAACGATAACAAAACCTTGTGAAATGGAACGTGGCAATATTACCGACGACCAATGCTCTGATCACCGCTATCTGCGTAAGGCGTGAATTTCTAGCACTTTGTACTTTTCTAGGCACATGTCCACGAAATAAAAAGTGTCGTCTTGGGCAACCCAAGTACCATATTCTTTGCCGTCGCAACCACGTGGCAATAAGGTAAGTAAGATGAGAACGGTGAAATGATTGATACAAAACAGTGAGATGGGGCGTAAGTGCACCGCCAAGTTTTATTTAATATGCGTATACCACAAGCTATTTTCTTCTATAGAACCAATATAATGTGGATTTGTTAAATTACTGTGAAATTGAATGTCAAGAAAGGAAGAACGCGAACTTAGAAAGAGACAGTGGAGACGAAAAGTGATTGGCATCGACGTAAAGTTTGATCGGTCATTCCACGCCAAACGTCCAAGGTGTTTTGGTGGCTACCTCAGGTGTATTCGAAAAATGTCGGGATGATTTACTCTATTGAAAGCAGTCTATTGCGAAAATGTTTTGCGGAGAAAAATATTTTTGGTCACCTATATGTGACCAAAATACCAGCTAGAGTATGGGCCCTATATTGAGTCCTAAGATAAAAGCACATTTACTGAGCGAGTCAATGAAGGCTCCATTTATTTTGACGACCCATGGTTCCGAATATTTAAAACCTCCTACCATGGCGTCCCTTGTTGTCGTATTGACGTTCCGGCTTGTAAAGCCGAAAATTTCATTTTTCAAATGATAAAACTGTTCATATCTCTCCCTCCCCGGAACTCATTCTAGGTCCTTTGATAAACACCAGTCATATATATTTAAAAAATACTTGGATATCAACTATTCATAACTCTCATTTAAGGATGTGGAAATGAAATGACCGTCACTAAATGACCGATGAGGTGAAATATTAACATTAAAAAGCATAGTAAACGTGACTAAACAGCTACCTCTACGCTAAAACAACGTAACCTGAACTAATGATGTCTCCACACATCTAAAAACCCATGCGATGTCTATTGCATACCTGGAAGGTGCAGTTATTCAAGCGCTTTTTGCAGTGAAGTTCGGCCACGGAGTTAATCCCGTTCATGGTGGTGCTATTTTTAAATTTGACGTTTGAGTATATAACGAAGCATTAGGAAATTCTTTGCGTGAAACCCGTATTTTTTCGGCGATGTAATTGAGGATTGTATGCATTGTGCTGGCACGAAGTTTAATGTATGTGATGTGTTTGTACACCGTTCGCTGACTGTGGTGAAATAGAAACAGCACTTAATGTTAATTCATCACGTGATCTGCTCCCAGAGAACAGAATACATGACGAAGTTCATTACTAACGAACGGAGGAATTAAATATTTCTCGGTCTTTTAATGTTTTTTCTGTAATCCCATCTACAAACATTTTTATTAAACGAGCATGACGGTACGAAGAGATGGAATTGGGTTCTGCAGCTTGTTGTGACACATGTGCCACTCCAGGTCACCTTTATTACGTGACATCGGAATCTACATTGAGCTTGATTTATGATTATGTACCTAATCAACGGAGAAGAAGTGCTAAGCTCCAGATTCATTTGTAATGTGGCTTCAAAGACGAGAAAGCAGCACGAATCGTGAGCACTCGAGCACCCGTTCTCTCTCTCTATTGCGTTGAACTGCTTGTGCACTCGGATTCCACTTCAGTTTTTTTTTGAATAATTGTGGCGATTGGGAAAGTTGTGAGCGCCAAACAAGACGTTAACAAGAACGAAAGAGATAGGATGGGTGCTTGTGAACGTCGTGAAGATGCATTAGTTTGCGCTAAAAATTTCCCGATAGCAATGCGCCATCTGGCTGGATTTCAAGTTTTGTTAAAATGTACGATGATACAGACCATGGGCTTTTGTCATGTCATTTGCTACCAATTAAACAGTGGCTGCGTAATTTAGGGTACCATGAAAATTCTCACGGCTATATTTCAAGAAGGAGGCAGAAACGCACTTTTCATGCCGTACGTGATCCTTCATCACTCGCGGAAATAAATTTATTCAAGCTGGAACGTGGTGGAAGAATTCTTTTACCTCTCGGCAATCAGACAGGCTTTTAATTCTCGAGTCTCTTTATGAGTTATTGTTGCCATCTTTTTCCAACAGGCCTGCAGTTCTGTTGTACCGACACAACATAGCAACGCCCATGTTTTTATTGGGTTTTTTTTTCATTCCCATTTAAACACTTTTCCATTCATAGTCATCTTTGAAGCGCGTAAGAACTTCCTGTCGTCCCTCACCCATCATTGCGTTTTTCCAGTCCACACTGCAAAAGGCTTGATGGCAAGGTCGTTTTCCACGCTCAAGTTTCACCCAATCTTTCGCGCTATTTGTGCTCTTCAAGGAATACAGAAAGACTACAAATCGCAACGAGCTCTACACCGTGCCTTCGGGACTGGTGTGGGCAAACTTGTTGCGAGTAGTGTCGCAGTGTTCTGCCATTGTGCTCCGTTCGCTGCTCCCTGCGCTCAAGTTGGGTCGACATGTGGCGTCGTTGCAGTGCCATTGGTGTCGTGTTTCCCGTGTCTTTTCTTATACACAGTGTTCTGCGAATAAATGCCTCTGTGTAGCCGCTGCTGCCAGGTCACGGATTACGTTTTTCCTTCCTTCCGCAGCTGTGGTGACAATCGGTGGTTGGATTATTGGTTGTTCATTTATTTTAGTTTTCTCGTTTAGCTAGTTTTCTGTATTCTTCCCCAAGAAAGGGGATCTAGGACATTTTTTTCTTGTGGGAATGGCCATAGGTATGTGCGTAGGTGGTTGCAGCTCCACATTTCCAAGTCGTACGACTCGGACTGCCCTGCCAGCGGCCCCTATTCTCTTTCTGCTCTGGCAGCCATGGCCGTCACGTTCTTCCAAACCTTCTCCTCCTTCCTACTTCTAAACTCTTTTCTCCACTCCCCCCCCCCCCCCCTCCCTTCAAGCCACTGAGCCTTGCTCTCGCAAGGAAAGATAGCGTCTTTTTCCTTTTCTTCGACCACAGAGTCATCCATTCAGGGGAAGCTTGCATGCAGTAACTGGTTTGGAAGGCAGGTAAGGTTCGCGGAAACTCACCTCACCCTGAGCTACCGAAAACAAAACAAAGCTTAGCCGAGAGTCATGAGAAGTCTATAGGAGATTACACAGCAAGATAAAAAGAGAAAATATTTTGTCTAATGAAGTATTGCAAAAGCCACTGAGGCAATCATTTCCCTTACCACCATCCCCACTTCTATTCGTACATTGAAGTAATGAGAAAAGTCCAACCAAAACATATTAAAAAAACGACGTTTTGAAGCCAATCTCTCACCCCTGAGAAAGAAGCCGGACCAGCTTCGAAACATCTGTTTTTTTTTTCCTTAAATATATTTTGGTTGGAATTCTCATTGCTTCAGTTTCTATCCAAAACAGACAGGCTTATGTCGAATGTTCACCTTTGATTCCTGTCGTACATTATATCCTCGCTGCTCCGATAAACCCCCTCACACCGAAACATTTAGAGAAACAATGACAGGTGCGCAACCGTAAACAGCCCCTCTTCCTTCTTGGATGCTTATAGCTCTGGTGTGCGTGTGTGCGGGGGGTGGGGGGGCAGAAAGAGGAGTTCTGAAAGAAAAAAAAGTTGCATCTTGTTTTTTTTTTTTCATTTGTTGCAGCAGGTAGCAAACGACCTAGTCAATATTTTCCTTTTGAGGAAGCAGCATACAATACAACACAATCATGCCCACCTAAAAAGACGCAAACACAGGCGCTGTATTGCAACTGATGAGTTATTGTCGAAAGACTCAGCTTATGTAGAATAACACGTACATGTGCACTAACCACAGGTCCTTCCAATGAAGACAAGTTTTCCTTGCAGTGTTTTGCAGGAAGACTTGATGAATAATGAACCATGAATGCACCTTACCTGATACGAAACTCGGGACAAGTAACAGACTTTTTGAAGAACGCGACCCTGTCAAGTCTTGGTTCTCAGATTTTCTGCTGACAAAAATTTTATACTACAGCATTCCGCACAATGACCAAAATACAAGCGTGGGTGAACGTATATACCAGCATAGTATCACCAAATTTCAAAATAGCACAGGTATTTACAGCAGCCAATTCATATTTCATATGGTACTTAATGTATTTAGGGCTATCAGCGCGCATGTGCCTGTCGCGGAAATTGCATGTAATGTTAAGTTACTCTTTATTATTAATATTTAGAGGCAGTATAAAGAACTTGTTTTTGTATGGTGAAAGCTATGTTATCTATATATATATATATATATATATATATATATATATATATATATATATATATATATATATATATATATATATATATATACCAATGGAATGTAAATAAGAAGAAAGAAAAGTGGATGCTTGGTAATGTTGTGTTAAAAACACGGAAAAACGAGCCCTTAGGTATACGCTTCTTTCCCTTATTTCATTGAACGAGGGTCTCGTACTGGCAGCCTTGGTGTGTTTAGGTTGTATAAGAGGGACAATTAATCAGTTGCCCACTCATAATAAGTTCACGTGCTACGTGACGCCAAACATGCGCATAAGAGTGTTTTCACACTCGTCGTTTGGCTTATAGATGGCGCTGACTGTCACTCCTACTTCTAAATTCACATATAAACCCAAAAAAAGTGGATGGAGGGAAGGCCGCTGTGGTAGCTCAGTGGTTAGAGCATCGAACGCGTTATTCGAAGGTCGTAGATTCGATTCCTGCTCACGGCTGGTTATTTTCTTCATCCACTTTTCTTTCTTCTTATTTACATTCCATTGGTTCTTATAACTTCCTCTGTACATTCCTTTGCATTACTGTCTGTTAGATCTCATTAATATTGTGTTAAAAACACGGAAAAACTAGCCCTTAGGTATACACTTCTTTCCCTTATTTCGTTGAACGAGGGTCTCATACTGGCAGACTTGGTGTGTTTAGGTTTTATAAGAGGGACAATTAATCAGCTGACCGCTAATAATAAGTTCACGTGCTACGTGACGCCAAACATGCGCATAAGAGTGTTTATACACTCGTTGTTTGGCTTATAGATGGCGCTGACTGTCACTCCTACTTCTAAATTCACATATAAACCCAAAAACGTGGATGGAGGGAAGGCCGCTGTGGTAGGTCAGTGGTTAGAGCATCGAACGCGTTATTTGAAGGTCGTAGGTTCGACTCCTGCTCACGGCTGGTTATTTTTTTTTCTACTTTTCTTTCTTCTTATTTACATTCCATTGGTTCTTATAACTTCCCCTGTACATTCCTTGACATTACTGTCTGTTAGATCTCATATATATATATATATATATATATATATATATATATATATATATATATATATATATATATATATATATATATATATATATATATATATATATATATATATATATATATATATATATATATATATATATATATAGATAGATAGAGAGAGAGAGAGAGAGAGAGAGAGAGAGAGAGAGAGAGAGAGGTTGCTTGGCAATTGCAATTCTTTCACATGTGTTTTTCAATGGTGCTCCTTCGACGTTTATTGTGTGAGCCGGACCAAGTCGAATATCGCTCATTTTCAGTCCAAGTGCGTCTGTTTTAGAAACGTTTTGCGAGTCTATTAGTCCGAGTGAGTCCGCTGGAGGAACGTTTTGATCAGTCTGAGTATGAGTGGGTATATTTGAGGAAAGTATTAGTGGATCCGGCTGACAAAAACATCGGTGAGTCTGAGTCTGAGTGAGTTTAAATAGAGAGACATTTCGTTAGTCTCAGTCCGGGTGAGTCCAAAGCAAAATATTTTTATATATGGTTTCGTTACACCGACCGTACAGACAACAGCATAGAGGCTTTCACTTGCCGTCTTCGCGCTCACAATGATCGAGAGTTGCAATTTGGAACATCTGTGCACCGGGTCCCAGTGCATAAACCGGGTTTTTCAGCAAAAATATGTCACTTCTTTCAATCAAAATATGCCGGAGGGAAAATTCCTGGTGATCCAATGCTTGATAGTCCGTAGGAAATCCTGTCAATGCGTTGATATGGCTTATCGTACACCATTCTATAGAAGCAGCAGTGGGGCTTAACACCCATGAACCATGGAAAAGCGCAGGCAGAGAACAAGTACTCCCACGTGCGAACTTAGTTTAAAAAATATTGGAGCGATTTCCTTTTTTTTTTTTGGAGTATCGATTCCAGAAGTCATGCGCGGCGAATTAATATTTGTAGTACTTTAACTCAAATATATGCGAGTAACAACCACATCATACCTCGGCTATATAATGAAAATATACTAGAATTACAAGACTTTCGAAAAAAAGCTATCGCATACACTGCACGCCTTTTTATAGTAGATGCACGTTAGGTACGTCATTGTGACCACTACCAATTCCCTCTCGGAGTGAACTGCGCGTGCTTAAGTGCGTGTGTCTGTAGAAGATGTTAAGATCGGCCTCCCTGACTGGGCGCCGCTTAGACGCGGGGGACGATTGCAGCTAAGCCTACCCTGATTTGTTCCGGATAAACGCTCTCGAGGTGCGCCAAAAGCGGCGACAACACGAAAGTCATACTTAGAATTCTTTAGGGCTGTCGGCTCCCCTCGTCAAAAACTCTTTGGACACGCCTGACTGACTGAAGGCCTAGGAAGAGCTGTTTGAAATGGAGGCTGCTTGATTCGTTCGACGCGCCAAGAGACGCGCTGAACAATTAGCCGAGAGCTTGGGATCCCTCGTCAGGTGTGTTTCCCACACTCTGTGGTGCTTGCAAGTCTTCCATTCTCACAAGCCCTAGCCTGCCTAGTGCTGCAGACCCTATTCTGCACATGCGATGCAATGTTATTGCACTGTGGTGTGTTGTGCGTATTATTGCACTGTGACCTACGTTATGTTTCTCTCTCGCCGTGTGACAAACTGATCGTGCACCTTCTCTCTTTCCTGGGTAGAAAAGAAGGCAGTGTTTGACTTTCTCTCTCTTTCTCCCTCTCTCGTTTTTTTTAATCCTTATTTGCTGCTCCCTGCGCTCCCTGTTGGGCTGCAGAAATTAGGCACCTTCTTAAAACCACTCCCCCCCCCCCCCCCCCCCATTTGGCGGATGGAGATGAAGACGACAATTTGTTCGGACTGCCCTGAACTGAATTGGCATGCAGTCTGTCAGTTTACAGTGATCTGCAAGGCGGCTTTCCTGTAAGATTTGTTTTTCAACCAAAAACTCTCGTTCACAGACTGCTTTTATTTCTCATTTTGAGCACGCGAGTACAACAAAATCTCACCCCTCCAAATTCCAGCGAAGGCACGCGAGCACAACAAGGTCTCAAAAAAAGGAATGGCAAAAATGAAATGAGCGAGAAAAGCAGCCTGTAAACGTGAGTTCTTGGTTGAAAAACTAAGCTTACAGAAAAGCTGCCTAGCAGATTATTGTAAACTGTTTACTGTTTTCTCCAGCAGATAATTTTAGGAAGACCAGGGCGTAAAGCGTGAGCACCGAGACGCTCTGAACCATCCCTGAGAAGCTTCCATCACGCTTCCATGATGCTACCATCAACATATAGCTACCTTTAGTGTGTAAACAGTGTATATAAACGTTCCTCTTATCAGCCCCGGCTACTCTGCTCAACTTCTACCCGAGACTTGGCTAGCTCCTTCGAATACATTACGAGCAAGCAAAAAGGCACGGAGTTCGACAGGCGAATATGTGCGACATCACATCGCTTTTATTACGTGACATATTCGTTCTCCGCTGCATTCGCCCACTCGTGTCCGCAGATAACGCTCCAGTTTTATAGCGACGACACACCGTTGATTGCAGTCACGTCATTGAATATCAATTGAACAGAGGTTGCATTATTTATTTGCAAATTACTTCAACATAAAGATGGTGAAGTTATTTATTACTTAGCCACGAGAGGAGCTTTCTAACTTGACTAACCTTTTTATCCAGACCTGAATATAAAGTTAAGATTTATTTGGTTAATTCTGAGCATTACCTTCGCAACACAAGTACATCACCACTGTCCACAACAATTATTATTCATCTTTCACAGTGCCAGTAGGTCCGTTCAATTTACGTGATGAAAGCATGTTTGCTGGAGTATACGTCATATATGACATGTCGCTCAAGTGTCTGTCTCCGCATTATTGACGAATCCAGCCGTCTTTCGTAAACTTTTTGCTGGCAAGTTTTTTTAAATTTTATTTTGTTCTTTTTAAAACTGGTGGCCTCAGACAAGCTTATTACGCCTCTGCTCACCACTTATATAGCGTTGTTACACGCGGCGCCTGGGCCGACGGGGGAGAGCGGCGTTCTTGTTTGTCAAACAAGTCACCAAAGGGCTGCCAGCCTGCTGTTCACCGTGTTTTGTCCATCTTAGCCGGGAAGTGAGGTGGCATTCCGACACCATAAGCTGTTCGACGTGACGACCACAGTGGTTTCTTGGTGTCACAGGTGCAGTGTGGTGGCCACGCCCCAATCAAAGATGTTGACTTGAGCAAGTGTGAGCGGCACCGTCAGAAATGGTGTGTGTCCCCCGTGATTCAACAGCGCATTCTGGACCCATTCCCTGATTTAGTCAAAACGCACACTTTATAATGGGCCACCCAGCTCATTCGCAAGAAATCTCTCGCCCTGTTTGTACAGAATGTAATAAATCCTCTGTTGAGTTTGCCATTCTACTCCTGAGTGCACATGCGTTTTCTTTTCTGTCTCTCTACACCCCCTTTCTTGCCCCTATTTCTCCACGCCCAGTGCTGGGCAGCAAACCGGATGCCAAGATCTGGTTAATTCCCCAGCCTTCCTTTCGCTCTCTTGCCGTCTTACTGCCTTGGCATCTTCATCCCGGATATCTGATGCGTGAATTAAAAGGCATCAAATATTTTCTGCAGCATGTTGAGACGCTGCATATGAGTGGTCATCCTCGAAAATTATCAACTTTAACACCACGGATGATATACCCTGAGTAGGTTCGAGCATGTATTATGCCTCGACGCTTCTACTCTCCATTAAACTTCTCCCTTTCGATTTCATCCTTCGGGGCTTTGTGTAGTTCTTCACCTAACGCACTGCATTCGTGCTGCACTGCTACTATTTCAGTTCTTCTGTGTATACGCCCTGTTTCGGGCACGATCATAGGCTGCCATCTTGGACTGATTATGATGCCGTTTTCCATTCGTATGAATATTCGAGTAGTGATACGGTGAACTCGCACGCATCAACACGCTGGGCCAGTACATTCAACGTTGTATGACCAAAATCATTGCTACTTACGACATAGAAAACCAGCAAAAATTGATTTTAAGCCTAAGATGGCAGCGTCTATGCATTACGTTAACTGTTACATTTATTTTTTGTCAATTTGTCCAATATGTCATTTCATGCAGTGGCCGCCGAACCTGTGCCGCTGTTCATAGTGGTAGTCTCGGTCTCTAAAGCTGGATGAAGATAACTAGGAAGCCTGTTTTTTACTGGCTACATAAATGTGAAACGAAGCTATAAATCAAGATGAAAAAGAAAAGGACAAATCTGTAAAAATTCGGTACTGGTGCATAAATGGCGCGCCGATTGCGCCGATAAAAAACGTCGGCGGCGGCGGCGGCGGCGGCGGCGAAAACTCTCGGCGGTGGCGCGCCGACCAGTCGGCGCACACCTCTATGTACACAGCACCGCGGTCACGTTGGTCCTCTACGTAGACGACTCTGCTCTGACGTTGTCAACAGTGTACCACGTGACATGGCAAATATTATTTAACACAACATGCGTACTTTATGAATTTGTTGCTTTAAGAGATGAATAAAACTTGAAATAAATAATGAGACGCAATAAAAAATTATGCACGTTTTTTTTACATTTTTTTTCCTGTGAATTGCTACGAGATGCGGGGCTAATGTGCCAGTGTTTCACATGCGTTCGGGTTCCCACGGTCAGCGCATTGAGCAGACGACCGCCGTGGAACGCTCCTACGCGTTCGCGCACTCACTGTGCTCATCTACTCTACCGCGTCTAAGCCAGCGTTTCCAAACGATCCCGCAGGAACAGGCAGAAGACCACAAAATAACGCTGGTGAACAAAGCAACGCCGCTCGCATGCACGGGGTCTAGGCTTGTTCGGGCTAGGGTTCCTCGATGCGCGAGGGGAGAGCGCGCATCGAGGAACCCTAGTTCGGGCACGTCATGCGAACGTCACCTCTTGGTTGGATGCCGGAGAGGGTGGGGAAGAGGAGCGCCAAGGGTTTCGAACTCATCTCCTCTCACCCTCGTTTCGCACCGCTTCAAAAAACCTGTTTTCTCCGCTCGTAATGAACCGATTCCAGAAATTTTTGGGGCAAAAAGCTCCACATCGAACACCCAACAACTTCCACTGTCTAACTGAAATTCGGTATGGGGCCTGGTGAGTGGCCCTTTAAGGCAAGTTTAAAAAAAATTATTTGAACACTGTCGACTAGTAAAAAGTTGTGCAGCAGTTGCGATACCGTTATACTCATATCTAAGCGAAATTCTCCTGCTTATGTTAATTTTGAGTTTTTTACAACCCGATATTTGGCTATGAGGAGCCAAATCGGAGTAAATTTCGCGGCTGTTAGTTGGGGTTGCGATCATGTGGAGACCTTTTGTTGCACTTTCATATGTTATTATTCGTTTCTCAATTAATTATATCAATTTACAATAATAATGATAACCGCCAATTATGCATTTTGTGCTCATTATTTCGGGGGCTTCTTTTCTGGCTAATCGCTTGTGGCAGAAGATATAACCCTTTTTATTTTGGTCGAATCAGATTCACTGCCGCCGTCCATCAAAGCCGCATGTGATTAGGTATTGGGCTTTACATGATACCTTGCTTAACATCACAACCGGCTACTTATAAAGCCGGTCGTGCTTTATATACACCAATTAACTCATAACAAGCTTGCATAACTTTACCTCCGCATTTACTTGAGAGTTTCCTCACGAAGGGAGTTACCTTGGCTTTAAAATAAGACGTTCTTTACCGCTGCAAAAAAAAAAGACTTGTAGTGGTGAAGGAGGAGGCACAAAGAAACATGTACAAGTATAATGCATAGCCGGTGCAGTTATATCTTCTGCTTGCAAACTTTATTTACATGTAGCACCCTTTAAAGCGCTATGGCAGCATTTGTTTACCAATAGCGTCAGTTCCCCTTCACTCTACATCGCAGCATAGGCCGTCCTCTCCTTCGGTAGAGCGAATCTCTGGATTCTCTGCCTGTCTTGCTTTCGGAGGTTGCCTTTTCGGCGTCGTCTTCGGTTTTGACAAGTGAACCGGGATATTAGGGAAAATCCGGGGAAGCGCCCCTGGCCTAATTGCCCATCTTCCACGCGGAATCTGAACTGCGCTGCCGCAGATGACGTGCTCGTAACATGTGATGAGGTCCTGAGGTTCAAAATGTACATCGCAAATGTAGGTCTTCGTCGTCACCTTGAAATTTTTTCGAGGAATGGCAGCACCCCAAGCATTCAGCACTTTAGGGTCGTTCGGCGGTTTGAAGAAATGACGCGGAACGGCAGACTTCTCTTGCGAGCTGTATCCACTTAGACAGCCGGGCGCGCTGCAGGTCGGCATGGCAATAATGTGTTAGCCTCAGCCCACAAGACAATGGCACATGATGAACGCGTAAGGCACCACACTGCCGCACAACGGGAGACGAATGCACGGTAAACACCGCGACTCAACGCAACACGGCCAGCCGGTCGCACTCCGCCGATCTCAACGCGACACCAGCGCCGCTCCTTGGCTGGGATGCGAAATGTGGCCGCCTCCGGCACGGTGTTTTCTAACTGACCTAACCTAAAAACGTTGGCTGGTACGGCCCGGCGTAGCCCGGTGCCGTGTTGAGTGATGGATGGATCGATGAATGGATGTGGCTGTACCCTTTAGATCGGGCGGCGGCTAACGCCACCTAGCCGTAATACTTAGTGAACTAACCATAAGCAGTAGAGAACTACCCCGAGTATTATCATAGATCCTTTCTTTGGCAATTTCCTGCTTAAAAGTTCGATACATCTCTAGTGCGGGCTTCTTAATCATGCCAATTCTTCACGTGTCAGTCTCCGTTTTCTTCACTTTCTTCTTAACCGATAGTTCTCTTTGGTTTGGCCACCTTCTCTTTTCAACGTATTTGCCAGCCCATTTACTGGTTCACTTCCTCCATTTTGTATCGACATTCTTCATGTACAAGTAGCTCAAAACCTTCCTAGCCCAACGCTCCTCTCCCATTTCTCTCAATCGCTTCTCAAAGTTTATCTTCCTGCTACCTTCCCTGCCCTCAAATGATGTCCATCTGTCAAGGGTCCCGTTAATTAGGGGGGCGATCGCCGGGCTAATTCCAAGGGCCGAAGTATCGGCCCCCGAACCGCACCACGAAAGCGTGGACAATTTAGAAGTGGTCCTGTTTGGCGCGCCAGCGGACGCCGGCTGTGGCCCAAAGAACAAGTCAGAGCCGAGAGTTGATAAACAAAACAAAATTATATTCTCCATTATAGCAAATCAAAACGATACACAAGTATGCACACTCGACAATAGTTGAATACAAAATGTCACCAATCAAACAACGTACTACACAGTACAATCAGCCACACTCGAAACACGGACACAGACAACAATATGCACTACAATGCAGTCGCATGCATCGAACAACCAAGACACTTAAATACTAAAGAGTTAGAAAACTTATTCAGTCCAAAGTTCTTGGAACAAGAGTCTGAATGATACTCTTCCGAGAATCACTCACTCAAAGTCCAGCGTTGTTGTCGTTCTGCTGCCCCCGATGTTTCTCTTCCAGGAAACCTCGCGTCTTCATTTGGCCGCTCTCCAGGCTCAAAACTTCTTCGCCGGTAACACGTCGGCTTCCCACACGCCGCGGTTGCCACGCGTCTTCGCTCGCTAGCGGTAGACACACACTCTTGCCTGTAGCTCGAGTTTTCACCCCTCAGGTGGAAATCCTCTTCTTCTCCTCCTTTGCCACTGAAGACAAAAGGCTTCGCCGACAAGGCGGAACACCCTACGCACTCTGGCGCATACTTTCTTCTTCTCCTGCTTTTTCATTGAGGACAGATCCTTCGCCGACTACACGGCGGAACAACCTACGTGCTCGGGCGCATACTTTCTTCTCCTACTTTGTCACTAAGGACAAAACCTTCAGCGACAGACGCTGCGGAATAACCCACCACACACTGGCGCTAACTTCCTTCTTCTGATCTCCCATTTTTGCTGCTCGGTTAAATACCCTCCGCGCAAGATTCCAGAAAATTCTCATTTCGTCGGCGCAATACGCAGCGAAGGCTGGGGAAAGCGCAAAACGGTTCGAGGACCGTCCGCGACAGATCACGCAACCCTGCATCACCACGCCCCTTTCCATCGAGAAATTTCCAGGGCTTGCTCGGCCGCCGATGCGAGGAGGTTCGTCGGCAAACCTACGCTTCCGAGGGAGAGAGACGCGCGCGCGCCCGGGGAGTCTTTGAATGTTTGTTTTCTTTTTTTATCGGTGATTTCGAGGCATCTCTCCGGCGCTTAGTTGCGAGAATTTGGCGGCGCGCCCTTTTTGAGCGCTCGTTTTGTGACACCATCCCATATCACCTTGTAATCCCTGATTTGGTGTATTCCCGTGAGATTCTAAAGCAAGCCTACCTATTCCACGTTGCTTAATTACTAATCTTGCTTGAACTTGTGATCTCATGCACAAGACCGCATTGCCGAAAGTCAGCCCAGAAACCATGTCCCCTTTCCATATTCCTCTCAGAACATCATACCTATTGTAATTCCACAGTGCCCTATTTTTCATCACTGCTGCATTCCTGTTACCTTTAGTCGTCACGTATATTTCGTGTTCCCTTAGGTACTCGTTCCTATTGCTTATCCATACGCACAGATATTTGTATTTATCTGTATCTGTTATCTCTAGCGTGACCTCCTGTATTCTCAGCTCACTACCTTCGTTATCATTAAAAATCATGACTGCTGATTTTTCCTTACTGAATCTAAAATCTAACCTATCTCCCTCATAACCCCAGATGTCCATCAATCTCTGCAAATTTTCCTTGTTGCGGGCATTAGCACTATATCATCTGCGTACATTATTGCTGATAGTGCCTGATCAATGAGTTTTCCTTGTTTGACTAAAGAGAGGTTGAAGCCAAGTCCACTTCCCTCGAATTTGGCCTCTAATCCTTGTAGGTACATCATGCATAACAAGGGTGACAGTGGACACCCCTGCCTAAGTCCCCGTTTCTTCTCTGTGGGTTTGGACACCTCTTTTTCCCACTTTGTAACTACCTTGTTACTTTTGTAGATTTCCTTTGAAAGATTGGTGACTCCGTCTTCCACACCCAGTGTGTCTATTATTCCCCGCAAGTCCTCTTGAACCATGCTATCGTACGCTCTCTTGATATCCAAAAATGCTAAACGCAGGGGCATGAGTTCCTTTTCTGCTATTTCGATGCACTGCGTCAGTGAGAACAGATTGTCTTCCAACCTCCTGTGTTTCATAAACCCATTCTGCAGTTCCCCCAGCACCCCTCATCTTCTCTCCATGCCTGCAGTCTTTCCTTTATAATCTGCATCGCCAGCCTGTAGACCACTGATGTCACTCTTATAGGACGGTAGTTGTTTATGTCATCTTTGTCCGCCTTTCCTTCATAGATCATGCTCATCCTGCTCAGTTTCCAACCATCAGGGACTTCACCATCGATTATTGTTCTGCTCACTGTCTCTCTCAAAGTCTGTTTGGACTTCGGACCCAATGTCTTTATCAGCATAATTGGAATGCCATCTGGGCCTTTTGATATACTACTTGCAACCCTCTTCTCAGCCCTTTCCGACTCTCCTTGTGAAAATGGAGCCATTGTGCGACTTGATCTATCCCTGTCTATTGTGGTGCATAAGGCACTTTTTTGTTTAAAATTTTTTGTCACCCTTGTTCTTATATATTTAATAGCTTCGTCCCCTTCCAGCCTAGCACCTTGAGCTGTAGTTATAAACCTCTTCTCTAGGTTTGTTTCATTTCTTAGGGAGTTTAGATGGTTCCAAAATTTTGCAGCTGCCTTTCTGTCTTTTTTATGTACTTCTGCCAACCACTGAGCACCCTTTCTTCTAATCTTTTCATTGATCAGTGTGGTGTTTGCGAAAGACGTAAGAAGGCACCGGCAGCACCACCGTACAAAAAGACGTTTATTGTACGCAACACATCGAATATATACAAAAAGGACAGACGCGCCCCCTGGGGGTGAAAGAACACAAAGTAAAAACCGAAACTGAATATAAAATACTCCCTCCCTTATATGTAGTGATTAGTTGTTAGTAAGTGTTAGTAAGAAACCCCTATGCATGCACTGTACATTTTACACGCTGTATGCACATACATATTCACAATACATACACACTGTGCTATACACACAGGCAACTAGTTGGTCTGATAGTCCTTGAGCCAGACCGGTGGCCGGCGCTCTCGGGACGGCCGATGGGGATGCTGCATGGCCAGAGATGGTAATGAGCTTGTATAGCTCTGTAGTACGCCAGGAGACCGCGATTGCGGCCCAGGAAAAGGCGGCTGCAGCATGGCAGGCTCCTGTACAGGCAGCTGCGGATCAGGAGCAGGCGACTGCGGTACAGCAGACTGGAGTACGCCAGGAGGCGGCGGCTGCGACCCGGGAGAAGGCGGCAACGGCAGGGCAGGCTGCGGCACTTGAACCGGAAGCTGTGGCGCAGGTAGCTCCGAACGTTGGTATGGTTGAATCGTGCCCCTCTCAGGAACCCGGGAAAGCTTGGAGGCGTTCCATGTGCGGCCGTCTGCAAGTCGGAAAGAGGCAGGTCCCCTCCTCCCCAACACCTCAGTTGGCGAGGAAAAGGAGCGATCCCCTTGAAGCGAACGGTCGGCTTCTTGATACGAACGAAATCACCCACAGCTATCTTTGGCTGCTTAGCAGCTTTCCTGCGGTCCGTGTACTCCTTACTGCTTTGCTGTTGAAGCCGGACCCTTTGGCGCAGTCGCGCCAGTTCCTTTGCTGCGTCTTTTGCAAATGCTGGTGCCGAAAACCCCACAACATCCAATCTGGTTCGGGGCATTCGCCCATGCAGCAGAACTGCTGGGGCAACTCCAGCGGTAGCCTGTGGAGTAGAGCGGTAAATAGAGAGGTAGTCCGTAACTGCTTGTCGGATAGGTCTCCTTTCGAGGAGTGAAACCTGGATGAAGTTCTTCAGAGTTCGATTGAACCTCTCGACTTGCCCATTCGCCTGGGGGTAATATACAGACGAATGAGACAGCTTGATGGCTTGGTTTTGAAGAAAGGTTACAAATTCACGTGAAGTGAACTGCGGCCCATTGTCGCAAACGATCTCTTCCGGGTATCCTTCACGGGCAAAAACACTGGTTAAGAAGTCTTTCACGGTGCTTGTGGCCACTTCGCTGCAGAAATATATCTCTGGCCATTTGAAATGGTAATCGACCAGTGTTATAGCAAATTGGCTATTGTGAGGTGCATGTTCCAATGGGCCAACAATGTCTAGGCCCAGTTTCTGCCATGGCCTTTCAGGCCAGTCAATAGGCTGCAATGGCGCTGGCGATGTTTTGGCAGACTTATCTGCCTCCAGGCAGATGTGACAGTTTTTCACGGCAGATTCAGCTTGCGTGTTCATCTGTGGCCACCAGAATAGCTCACGAAGTCGCGCCTTTGTGCGCGTGATGCCCGGATGTGCCTCGAGGGCAACGGCGATGAACTGAGCCGTGAGTGAGGACGGAACAACGAGGCGTTCTGCGCGCAGAAGAAGGTCATCAACAACAGAAAGTTCTTCGCGCACAGAGTAGAAAGGTTTTGCCTCCTCTGGTATGGACTTTTGTGGTGGCCAAGAACCGAGCACGAACGACTTGACCATTTGCAGACAACCATCGTTGAGGACGGCTTGCTTGAATTCTTCCTTCGTTACGCAAGCCGACTCGACCGACGACACAATTTCTTCATCCTTGGCCAGCTGTGCCTGCGCGGCAGGAGCTGGCAGCCGAGAAAGAGCATCTGCCACCATGTTGGTGGACCCCTTGCGGTACTCGACAGTGAAATTGTAGCATAGGAGTGGCGCATTCCAGCGTGCAATTCTAAGTGGCCTTCTGCCACATCCTTGCGAAGACAGCAACGATACCAACGCCTGATGGTCCATTCGAATCTTGAAATGGCGACCCCAAAGGTAAGTGTGCCATCGTTCGCACGCCCAAATGCATGCCAACGCTTCGCGTTCGCCGACCGAGTACTTTCTTTTCGCTGGTGACTAGGTACGAGACGCGAAAGCCACTGTGTGGAGCTCATGGCCATTTTGTTGCTGCAGAACGGCTCCCAGCCCACAGTCAGAAGCGTCGGTCGACACTATGACGGGAAGTGATGAATCGAACATGTGGAGAACTGTACTTAAAGAAAGCATTTCCTTGACCCTCCGGAAACTGCTGTCTGCTTCAGCTGACCAGATGAATGGCTCATTCTTGCGAAGCAGAACGCGCATAGGCTCGACCACCTGGGCCAAGCGGGGAACAAACTTGGAATATTATTCTACAAGACCCAGGAATGAACGGAGGGCCGCAACATCTGTTGGCACTGGAGTGTAAACTACCGAGTCTACTTTCTCTGGAAGCGACGAGATACCTTGTGCAGTGACCTTATGCCCAAGGAAAGAAAGTTCTGGAACGTCGAAGAGGCATTTGTCGTTCAATTTCAGGCCTGCGTACTTGACTTTCTGCAAGACCTTTGTTAGGTTCAACAAATGTTCTTCTGCACTGAGACTATCACGTCATCAATGTAGAACAACACACCAGGGCAGCCATCCAGAGTTGTGGCCATCATCTTCTGAAATGTCGCTGGGGCAGAAGCTAACCCAAAGCAAACTCTCTTGAACCGAAAAAGTCCTTCATGCGTGATGAAGGCTGTCAGGTCCCTGCTGTCAGGGTGCAAAAGAACCTGATGGTAGGCAGAAGCCAAGTCAAGTTTTGAGAAGTGTGTCGCGCCTACCAAGGTATGAAGGAGTTCCTCTGTATGAGCCAACGGGAAGCTCTCTGGTACAATAGCCTTGTTAGGCTCCCGGAGGTCAGCACAAATTCTGATGGTGCCGTCTTTCTTGTCAACGACAACAATGGGCGAAACCCATTCAGAAACATCGATGCGTTCGATGATGTCAAGGCGCAGCAACCTGTGAAGTTCTATTGACACTGGTTCCCAAAGTGAATATGGAAGATGGCGCAACTTCGAAGATACAGGCTGCACACCTTGCCGAATATTGACACGATGCGTGAACCGCTTAGCAAGACCCAACTCGGGACTGAAAAGTGAACCGAAGTCGTGTTCCAAGGCTGGCAAAAGGTTTGCTTGCCTGGGTTGCTCTATTGACTGCATCGGAATGTGACAAGGTGTCGGGTCATTAACACGCGGCGGCGGGGCAACGGACGTGTGCAGGCACTCAAGAGTGGAGCCCTGTATTCGAAGATTTAGGGCCTTGATGCCGTTAAGGCCAATCAGACAAGTTCCTTGGCGAACGATGTAGAAAAGAAGTGGTGCAGAGCGCCCTTTAAACTGAACGTCTGCCTGGAAACAGCCTAGCACGGAAATTGGGCGCTTCTAATAGTCAAACAAAGTCACATGCGGAGCTGGGAGGAGCAAATCGCTTTGAAAATGTTGGTGAAATTCTTGCTCTAATAGAATTGAAGCATACGACTCTGAGTCAACAAGGGATGACAACTTGACGTCCGCTACGCGTACTTTTATGTAAATTGCACTGCGAGCGGGATGCTGCACAGTCAAAACTTGCTCAGAACTTCCCCCTGACAAAGCATCGTCATCGATGCCAACTTCACGAATCCTGCCTTGCATTTGACGCTTGCGGTTGTATACTTTCTGAAAGTGGCCCTTGATACCGCAAAACAAACACTTCTTTCCCTGCGCAGGGCACTGTGACGCTGATGAGCGGTGATTCCGCGAGCCGCATCGGAAACAGTGTGGTGAAACGGACCGGCTATCTCTGTCTCGCCGATGGGGGCGGGGCCTCTGCAGCGCACGCGAACCGGTAGCGCTTGGAGAGTTTTGCTGAAAATGCGCTTTTGGCTGGAAATTGAATTTTCGCGAAGAATGCGAATACTGGGAACGACGCCGTACAGAAACAGGCTCGACTGAAGCAAAAAATTCCTTCAGCTCTTCAGCTGCTTGCTCAAACTGAAGAGCGATCCGCACTGCGCTCTCGAACGAAAGGGAGGAACCCTCGAGCAGCAACCGTTCACGTACTCGGTTGGAAACAACGCCGGCAACAAATCGGTCCCGCCGAGCATCATCTTGTGAAGCGAACGAACAGCGCGAAACGAGCTCTCGTAAAGCAGCAACAAAGTCATGAACGGACTCGCCTGCGTGTTGGCTGCGGCAGTGGAAACGATGACGCTCGACGACGACGTTACACGACGTGAAAAACTGCTGCCGTAAGGCGATGAGTGCAGCCTCGTACTCGTCAGTAGCGGCCGCGGGAGGCTTCTCTTGTACTTCCGGTGCTGCGGCGCTTGCTGGTGCTGCGGCATTTGACCCTGCAGGTAAAGTCCGGTAAACACGCTGCCCTTCCGCCCCCAAACAATGCAGAAGAATGGCCTTGCGTCGCGCTGGTGGGAACTCAGCTGCTCCGGACGCTAGAAGGTGGACTGTTAAAGTCTGCGCCAACTCCTCCCATGGAAGTGACGGCCGGCCGGGCGTCGGGAGGAACGGCGGCGGCGGAGCAGGGCCGGAGAAACTCATGGCGGGGCGGACCCGGACGACACTCGATGCTGAAGGTAGCTTGACGTGTTTATCCCATTCTCGTCGCCAATGTGGTGTTTGCGAAAGCCGTAAGAAGCACCAGCAGCACCACCGTACAGAAAGACGTTTATTGTACGCAACACATCGAATATATACATACAGGACAGACGCGCCCCCTGGGGGTGAAAGAACACAAAGCAAAAACCGAAACTTAATATAAAAATCAGGAGGGATGCTTCCCTTCTAGAGCTCAGGAAGATTTTCCATTTTCTTTCAACATCATCTCTCGGTTCACCCCGTTGCTTAGCATGTCTGTGATCCCTAGAGGCTTCCTGACGTTTTGCTATGGCTCTCTTAACTTCCTCATCCCACCAACTCTTGAGCTTGTGTCTTCTTTTCTGGGGTGACTTGTCACGTGCCTTAGCAAGCTCTAGCCCAAACAGTCTAATTAGATTTGTGTATGTCCACACAGTTTTATTACCCTCAGTGATTATACTTTCTCAATTTGTTTAGTAGCAATTTCTATATTTGCCTTTCTGAATGAACAATTTCCTGTAGTTGCTCATCTTGTCTCCTTGCCACTTTCGCTGCTCTTCCAAAACTTTGCTTTATACGTTTGTGATCACTACCCAGAGTACCGGAGCCACCTTCATCTATGTGCATTCCCCTGAGCTTATCATACATCCTATGTTACATCAGTGCGTAATCTATCGTTGACTCCAGCCTTCCTACCTCCGATGTTATTTGCCCTTCACACTTCTCGGTACTGTTGCAAATGATCAAATCATGCCTTTCACACATATTCACTATCATTTTGCCTGTTGAGTCAGTATACCCATCTATATCTTCTATGTGCGCATTCATATCTCCTAGTATGATTTTCTCGCACTCTCCTCCTAACTCCTGAATGTCATTTGATATACACTCTATCATTACCTGGTTTTCCTCTCTGGCCTTCGCTGCCGTCCACGTACACACGAAACCACAAGTACACGAAAACAAGGAGTGTCATTTGCCCTGCCACTTTCCCTTTTAGCCATAAATGTTCCTTGCATCTCTGCTTGACTTTGCCAACCCATGCTCTTATGTAAAAATGCATCAATACCACCCCCATTTTCGCTGCCTTCTGTTCTATTGCAACATTCCCATACGTAGTCCGGATTGCAGGGTGGTTGCTCCAGGTCCCGAAGATGTGTCTCCAATACCCCATATACCATCAGCTCCTTTTGCCTCAACTGCTCTTCTATCTCTTCCCACTTTAACCTATTCCTGCCACTCTGCATGTTAATATAGCCAACGTCTGCTCGGCCCTTGGGCTTACGTCGATTTGTTCTCCCACGGACTTCGTGTGGCTTGAATATTTGTGCCCCTTTAAGTCCATCTTTCGCTACACTGTTGGCCTCAGAGCTCTCGGTCCCCCTAAAAAAGCTTTGGCTAGGCGACCCATTCTGTTACCGACCCTCCTGCCCGTCGCACCATTTTAGTGAATGCCATGCTGTACAAAGGGCCGAGCGCCGGGCTCGTACACGTCTTTATGGATGGATTGATGGATGAATGGATGGATGGATGGATGGATGGATGGATGGATGGATGGATGGATGGATGGATGGATGGATGGATGGATGGATGGATATAGCTGTACCCTTTGTATCGGGCGGTGGCTAGTGCCACCAAGCCGTAATACTTAATGAAACAAAAACTAGATTTTTTCTCTTAAATAGTGAGGTTGAGGATTCGTACTTTGCAGTGAAGGGTTTAATTTTCACTCGTGCCTTGACTTTAGCCACCAATCAGATAACCTGCTTCTCGTTAATTCTACCCGCTTAAAGTCTATTTTGCCCTCACTGTCCCTAAACCCCAGTGCTTTGAAAAACTCTGCGCCATCATCCTGAACTATAGGGTGAAGCCCTTTACAGAACATTATCAAGTGTTCCCCAGTTTCTTTTTCCTCTCCACACGCACTGCATACCGTGTCTACCCCTTCGTATTTGGCCTGATATATCTTGGTTCGCAATACTCCCGTCCTGGCCTCAAACAGTATAGAACTACCCCGAGTATTATCATAGATCCTTTCCTTGGCAATTTCCTGCTTAAAAGTTCGATAGATCTATAGTGCGGATTTCTTAATCATGCCAATTATCCACATATCGGTCTCGGCTTCCTTCACCTTCTTCTTAACCGATAATTCTTTTTGGTTTGGCGCCCTGCTGTTTTCCAAGTATTTACCAGTCAATTTTCTGGTTCGCTTCCACCATTTTGTATCGATATTCTTCATGTACAAGTAGCTGAAAACCTTCCTAGACCAACGCTCCTCCTTCATTTCTTTCAATCGCTTCTAAAATTTTATCTTGCTGCAAGCTTCCCTGCCCTCAAATGATGTCCATCCCATGCCACCTTGTACTCCCTGATTTGGTGTATTCCCGTGAGCTCCTAAGGCAAGCCTACCTATTCCACGTTGCTTAATTTCTAATCTTCCTTGACCTTCTAATCTCATGAACAAGACCACATTGCCGAACGTCAGACCAGGAACCATGACCCCTTTCCATATTCCTCTCACAACATCATACCTATTGTAATTCCACAGTGCCCTGTTTTTCATTACCGCTGCATTCCTGTTACCTTTAGTCGACACGTATATTTCGTGTTCCCTTAGGTACTCGGCCCCATTGCTTATCCATACGCCCAGATATTCGTATTTATCTGTTATCTCTAGCGTGACCTCCTATATTCTAAGCTCACTACCTTCATTTTTATTAAAAACCATGACTGCTGATTTTTCCTTACTGAATCTGAAATCTAACCTATCTCCCTCATTACCGCAGATGTCCACCAATCTCTGCAAATCTTCCTTGTTGTCGGCCATTAGCACTATATCACCTGCGTACGTCAATGTTGGTAGTGCCTGTTCAATGAGTTTTTCTTGTTTGAGGAAAGAGAGGTTGAAGCCCAGTCCACTTCCCTCTAATTTGTCCTCTAATCCTTGTAGGTACATCATGAATAATACGGGTGACAGGAGACACCCCTGCCTAAGCCCCGGTTTTACCTCTGCAGGCTTGGATACCTATTTTTCCCACTTTATAATTACCTTGTTACCTTTACAGATATCCTCTAAAAGATTGGATGGATGGATGGATGGATGGATGGATGGATGGATGGATGGATGGATGGATGGATGGATGGATGGATGGATGGATGGATGGATGGATGGATGGATGGATCGATCGATGGATGGATCGATCGATAGATGGATGGATGGATGGATGGATGGATGGATGGATGGATGGATGGATGGATGGATGGATGGATGGATGGATGGATGGATGGATGGATGGATATGGCTGTACCCTTTAGATCGGGCGGTGGCTAGCGCCACCAAGCCGTAATACCTAATGAACCAAAAACTATATTTTTTTCCTTAAAAAGTGAGTTTGAGAATTCGTACTTTGCAGTGAAGAGTTTAATTTTCACTCGTGCCTTGACTTTAGCCACCAATCAGATAACCTCCTTCTAGTTAAGTCTACCCGCTTAAAGTTTATTTTGCCCTCCCAGTCCCTAAACCCCAGTGCTTTGAAAAACTCTGCGCCATCATCCTGAACTATAGGGTGAAGCCCTTTACAGAACATTATCAAGTGTTCCGCAGTTTCTTCTTCCTCTCCAAACGCACTGCATACTGTGTCTACCCCTTCGTATTTGGCCCGATATGTCTTGGTTCGCAGTACTCCCGTCCTGGCCTCAAACAGTAGATAACTACCCCGAGTATTATCATAGATCCTTTCCTTAGCAATTTCCGGCTTAAAAGTTCGATAGATCTCTAGTGCGGACTTCTTAATCATGCCCATTCTCCACATGTCAGTGTCCGTTTCCTTCACTTTCTTCTTAACCGATAGTTCTTTTTGGTTTGGCCGCCTGCTGTTTTCTAAGTATTTACCAGTCAACTTCCTGGTTCGCTTCCTCCATTTTGTATCGACATTTTTCATGTACAAGTAGCTAAAAACCTTCCTAGCCCAACGCTCTTCCCCCATTTCTCTCAATCGCTTCCCAAATTTTATTTTCCTGCTAGCTTCCCTGCCCTCAAATGATGTCCATCCCATATCACCTTGTAGTCCCTGATTTGGTGTATTCCCGTGAGCTCCTAAAGCAAGCCTACCTAGTCCACGTTGCTTAATTTCTAATCGTGCTTGAACTTCTGATCTCATACACAAGACCGCATTGCCGAACGTCAGCCCAGGAACCATGACCCCTTTCCATATTCCTCTCACAACGTCATACCTATTGTAATTCCACAGTGCCCTATTTTTTATGACTGCTGCATTCCTGTTACCTTTAGTCGTCACGTATATTTCGTGTTCCCTCTGATACTCGGTCCCATTGCTTATCCATACGCCCAGATATTTGTATTTATCTGTTATCTCTAGCGTGACCTCCTGTATTCTAAGCTCACTACCTTCGTTGTCATTGAAAATCATGACTGCTGATTTTTCCTTACTGAATCTAAAATCTAACCTATCTCCCTCATTACCGCAGATGTCCATCAATCTCTGCAAATCTTCCTTGTTGTCGGCCATTAGCACTATATCATCTGCGTACATTAATGCTGGTAGTGCCTGATCAATAAGTTTTCCTTGTTTGACTAAAGAGAGGTTGAAGCCCAGTCCACTTCCCTCTAATTTTGCCTCTAATACTTGTAGGTAAATCATGAATAATAAGGGTGACAGGGGGCACCCCTGCCTAAGCCCCCGTTTTACCTCTTTCCTTTATTTATTAGTGTCGGTCGCGAGCGTCATCGCGCGGCGCTTGCTCAAAACTGAAGGCAGGCCAATTCCGCCGAGAGCGCAAGCCATTCCTCAGGCATCTTTCTAGTTGAGGCGTTGGTAGAGCCAAGCAACGCCTCCTAGATTTTTTGTGCCTGCCGGATAAGCGCGAAACGCCGGTCATGTATGGCAGCGCTGCCTACGTAGGGATAAGGGTTTTTGTACTCAGCCTTTGAGATTGGCCATTTTTGCGTTCGCTACTAAATTCAGAGGATGCCTTGTAATAAAAAAAGTTGCATGTTGAATGACAGCATCACTTACGTAGGGTTAATTATAATTACAATTACACTTTGTTAATACTTTTTGACGTTATTTTTCTTGCATCTAAGCTTTAAAAACGTAAAAAACCTATTTGAGGACACCCCTACTTGAGTGGTGCCACCACTGTAGTTGCGACGACTGCCGCTTTTTAAGTGACCGCTGATAATCCGGCAGGCACGGGAAATCTACGAAGCGTTGAGCCAAGTTAGTAAAAGAATAGAAGCCAATGCACGGGCCAATCCATGTGCGATCCATGGCGAGATCCAATCCCCGCCTTCCTCCACGAATCCATGGCATTATGGTGGCTAGAAGGTGCAATGTGACAGGCAGGGGCCAAATGGTGCACATACGCTCAATGAAACATGGCGGCACGTCTAGGTGGCGCTGCGCGCATCGGGAGTGCGTGCAGCGGTGTTGGTAGAGTGTGGCTGAGGGCCAAGTGTGTATATATATGTTTTTTTTATATTTGTTCGTTATGCGGCATGCATTTTTTACTTCTGTTTATTTTTAATTAGAACTACTACAGTTTCAGTTATGTATACTTTCAATGGGACCCGCACTGGGCTTTGGCTATAGGACCATACAGTTTGTGCTTAATTTGTATAAGATATGAGTGCAATAAAGATCATTCATTCATTTGTTGCACTCTAAACTTCCCATGTAGGCTGGAAATGACCAATTTTAATGAGTTGCCAGTCTGCGCGAAATATGTGATACATTGATAGATACAGTGATGATGCGATACAGTAAATTGGTAGTAAGTAGTCGCCCGTGCTATGTAAATTTTTGTTAGACGTTCGTCCCAGATATGACGTGCTCCTCAAATTATTCTATTCTTGTTGCTCCCTAGTTACGCCCCGCACTCGATAAAAAAACAAGCTGCGGTTCGCGCGGAAACCATACTAACTGCGCAGCTGCAGCTTGAATGTTTTGAAGAGGGGCGTTACGTTCCCTTAACATTTACAACTTGTGCGTGTCACAAGGCTTCAACACTCTGGTCATTCAGTGGCTCATCTCCAATTAGCTCAATGGCGGACTTCATCATGTCGAGTTCCCTCTGCACGTTCAGCAGCTTTTGTTTAGCAGCTACCAGACGGCGGCGAGTGCTGGCGTGCCTTACAAAGCGTTTAACTGAAACGCCGTGTTCTGTCGTGATTGCTCATTTTGCAAGAGCTTTCGTAGGTACTTGCAGTGCATGCAAGGGCTCTTACTTTCGCATGTATGGCTGCACTTGGGCGAAAAGTACAAGCCGGCAAATACTTATATTTTCCCACTGTGTTTGGTTTCATACCACAGCCAGCACATAAAACCAGAGAATGTGCGCTGTTCAGCACCAACTGTGCCTCATCTGGTAAGGAAACATTGCGTTTTAGGTGCAGCTTGCCCCTAAGAAAAACGAAACTGACAGTTCCTACTTTCTCAACGGCCTGTTCGAACTTCACTAATTTCGGCAGCAGTAGGTGATCCAACTCGGCACCCTTTAACTCGCAAAGGCCGAAAGTGACGGTCCCTGTTTTAGTGAAAAACGATAGTTTGTTCCAGCTTGTGTTAGGAAGTTCGATGATGCGGCACACGTATTCCGCACTGACTTCACTCTGCGACTCCACTTCTATCGTGCCAGTATGTTCAGCTTCAGTAAACTCCGATTCTGCAGCATGTTGTGCATCTATTACTTGTTCACTTTCTTCCAGCACCTGCTGCTTTACAGTAGTCCTTCTTTATTTAGTCGGGGGCTCACCTTGTTCACACCGGTTTCTCTCCTTCCTTCTAGTCGGTGTTTTCTTTGTGAGGTATTTTGGTGCATCCGCGAAGATTGTAGGAACGGTGTCCTCTGTTAGGAGCGGCCGATCGCGTGGAATTTCAACCACCTCACCATTGATGGGAGACCACTAGGGGGCGTCGAGATGAGCGGACGCCTACGCATCGGCTCCGCCTTCTGCTATACTTCTTGCTGGTCTGCTGAGTTCAATCTTCCCTAATTTTTCACCAACGTTTTCGCTAAGTTTGGGGGAACACCTTGATGCCAATTTTGGCCTGGGCCACCCCACTTTTCTCCCTTTCTAACCAACGTTTCGCCCAACGTTACTAGAATAGGTTCAGTTTACAAACTTCGTTGCGTTGCGCGGAACGGCCACCGATACTGCTCCCACTGGCGCTGCAGTCGCAACCGGCTCCACGGATTTCGCCTCGCCAGCCGCGCTGCGCAGCCAGTTTGGGCAGTCGCCGGGTGATTTTATGTGGTGCGCGTTTTCAGACCGATGTGTTTGCCTGAACGTATCGATTGCCTTGTTCGATGCAGTGCTGTGGGTGACTGTAGGTGCCCCTAAGCCGACCAAATCATGCCGACGTGTTGCGTACCCGGCTGTACAAGCGGGTACCGGAACGACACTAGCCCGTCGGTCCGGCATTTCTTCTCCGCTCCCAGCGACGAGCGACTTTGCGCAGCTTGGAACAGGGCGATACCCCGCGCAGACAAAGACCTCACAACGAAATCTAGGGTATGCTCCATCCACTTTCACGATCAGGACATTCGCAAAACGTACGTGCACGTGATCAACGGAGAAACTGTTGAAATCCCGAGGGGTAAGTGGAGTCTCGTCGAGGGTGCCCTTCCTAAAGTCTTCCCGAACTTGCCCTCGTACTTGTCAAAGCCAGCGGAGAAGAGGCGGAAACGGCAGCGAGAAAGCAATGGAAACGCTGACCAAGGAACAGCATCACCGCAGTCACAAGCTTATTGCAGCACAATTCCTGCCGATGTCGTGGTAGACGATATGCCCGAGCCATCCACGCCGTCGTTTGCTGAAATGGAATGCGTTGAGCTACCACCATCGTGGCAAAGAATCACTGAGGAAAACGGCAGCGGTAAGTTTGCGGCATTTTTCACACTGACCTCCGCAAATAAGGCGCCGCAAATCGAAAAGTGCGTCGTTGTAAGCAGTGACGGAGTGGCAACTGCAAGTGCGAGAGGCCGCGAGGCGAAGGCTTTTCTGAGCGTCAGCATTAAGGCCATGCTAGATCTTAGTGACCTGATAAACAAAGTGCACAGCCTTCATGCATGCTCCGGATACGACGTGCAAAGCAGCACTGGTTTTTCACTCAGGTGCCAGGCACTAGCTAAGCAGTCAACGTGTTCATTCTGCCGCAATGAAAAAAACAGGCTTTTGAAAAAGAATTCTCAGAAGCAAAAAAGGCAGGTGTGCAAACAGAAAAAGGTGAAAAACCTTCAAAAGAAAGCCATCAGGGCAGCTGCTGCAAGAGTGTCTTTCATGAAGAATATGGCAGAACTAAAAGAGAAATTGACAAGCGAAAGATCCTCATCAATCAATGAGCATCTAATGTCACTTCCGCCTCTTCAACAACTAGCATTCAAGATGTCTCTGAAACAAATGGAAGCAAAGGGACCACAGGGTGTGCGATACACCAGAAGTTGGGTGCTGAACTGCCTTCTTCTCCACATTTCAAGCCCCAAAGCCTACAATTTGATACGCAAGATGAATTTGCTTCCCTTACCAACTACAAGTCGACTTAACCAGGTGCTTTCAGGTGTACCCTGTGAGTATGGTTACAATCAAGTGGTCCTGAAAGCGCTCGAGGCATTCTTTTCAAGCAAGCGTGATGTTGAGAAGTGTGGTACGCTCGTGCTGGATGAAATCAAGCTGAGAGAGGGAGTGGACTTCAACAAATCCACGTACAAGTTTGATGGATTTGTGGAGTTTGAAAACACCGGAGAGAAAAGCAAG
Source organism: Rhipicephalus microplus (assembly GCF_043290135.1). Taxonomy (NCBI): domain Eukaryota; kingdom Metazoa; phylum Arthropoda; class Arachnida; order Ixodida; family Ixodidae; genus Rhipicephalus; species Rhipicephalus microplus. The sequence continues at coordinate 470,264,967 of NC_134710.1, forward strand.
GCCACCTTGGCTGACCATGCCCTTGTACTGATGTTCATCCCTTTGTTTCACAATTGGGTTCAGCCTATTGCCAGTTTCGCCACTAGGGGGGCAGCTCCTGGGGCTGTGTTGGCCAAGATTGTTGTGGAGTCGGTGCTGCAACTTCAGCGCCATGGTGCAACAGTTCTGGGTGTTGTTAGTGATGGTGCAGGCAACAACCGATCAATGTGGACACATCTTGGCATATCTGGAAAGTTGCACCACCCTGTCAACAAGATTCCTCACCCGACGCTTGAAGACGGACGGTTTCTTCATTTCCTATGTGATGTACCCCACATCATAAAGTGTGTGAGAAACCATCTCCTGACACACACATATGCAAAGGTGATTCAAACGGGATTGCTCAAATAGCCTACATGAAATTTACTTATGCCTTTCTTGCTGTTTTTTACCAGGCTGGCACCAACTGCATAAACTTTCAACACTACGTGCACCTGTACGAAGCTGAAAAGGACAGCCACCTCAAGATTGTTCCAAAGTTCACATCTTCGCACGTCAAGCCAAGCAAGCTGGAAAAGATGAATGTCAGACTTGCGACACAGGTACCTAACCGGTGTCGTACATTTAGTTTTTATTCAAGTTTTCTAAATGCAAATACTTGATTTTTTAAACCTTTGTTTCAGTTATTCAGCAGGAGCGTCGCCATTGGGATGAAGTTTTACAGAGAGCAGCGTGAGCCAGGCTTAAAGGACAGTGAGGGAACTGAAATGTTCACGATGCAGGTTAACGACCTATTTGATGTCCTTAACGCCAAGCACCCTGCTACCGGCATCCGTAAGAACTCGCCCAAGATCAAGGTTATGGGCTTCCTTATGCTTATTGTGTTATACTATGAGTCGAATATATTAAAGGGGGCATTTGTCTGCCATGCTACAGGTGATAGAAGACTTCCTGGTCATGCTGAATGAGACCGAAAGGAACAGCATTGAAAAAAACACAAAGCTGTTTGCATCTCAGTTGACGACGGAATCTCTGCGAGTCACGTTGATGTCAGTTCTGGACATAATCACCCTGCTTCTTGACAAGGATGTGAGATATGTGCTGACTGCAAAATTGAACCAGGACCCATTGGAAGTAGGTATTTTTAGGATTCATTTTGATGTAATTTTGCATTCCTTGTTTTGCTCTTCACACTGACAGTTTTTTTTTCTCCCCAGCGCTTTTTTGGAGTCGTGAGGTCGTTTGGTGGTGACGAAGATCACCCTACGATAGTACATTTCGGCCAAATATTCAGGCTTTTGAGCCTGTACACTCCTTTAAAGATGGCGACAAAAGGAAATTGCACTGGCGATGCGGATCCTGTTCTCGTCACCATGGAGGAGAGCCTGAGCTCAAAGAGGCTGGAAGTCCTTCATCAGAAGAAGGAGCGAGAAGACAAGCTCGGACAGCTCATGCACAGCATTGTGTTGGAGAAGCTGCCAGAAGAGGATACAAACCAGCACGACTATGGTCGACCAACTACACACGATGCTGCTCTGTACTACCTGGCAGGATACGTAGTGAAGAAAGCAGAAAAGTTTTCAAGCTGCGGGGACTGTAAGGCTACTCTTCTTGCTACCAATGACGTACCATCTGCAGCCATTCTGACAGAGATGCGGTCTTTTGTTCCGGGTGCCCTCCAGCTGCCATCAAAAGATTTGACGTCACTTCTTACCGATGTTGAGAGCGCCATAACGGAAAGAACAAGGGACAACGTAGTGTTTGTAGACCTGTTTTGGTGCATTGTCAAAGATTTGACACAAAGACACAGCCTTGCACAAGTCGGATGTGGTGTTCATTCTGAAGAGCTCTCTGCACGCATCATGAAGTTTTACCTGGTCACCCGCATGCATTTTTATGCAAGGTTCCTACGGCAACACAAAGACACAAGTGTGCAAGTTAAAGTTGCCAGGAAGCGTGCTAAGCTTTTGTGAATACCTGTTTGAAAAAATGTGCTTTCTCTGGACTGCAGCAATGCAAACAATTGCTGGGATGTTGCTTTCCTGGACCAGTTTGTTATTCAGTGTTGTGGACCGGTTTGCTAAAACATCTTGTACAGTACTGTTGATCAGTGTGGTCTGAAATGGAAGACCAGTGAATTTATGAATAAACCGCTGAACGAAAGCTGTTTACCTTGTTAACTTTTAATTCGTGCTAAATTGCTAGTTGCAGTGGTCATTCTGTGCCTGCCAAGATGCATGAATAAGCGTTTACTTTGCTTGTGATTTGGCCCTGCGAAGAAAAACCCCTATAGACTATTAGCCATTTTATTCCAAATCACGAATGAGAAGCAGTGGGAGGCCGCGCTGCTCAGCACAGACCCGCTTACGCAGGCCTTGTGTCACTAGCCCAGATGGCCGAAGACGCCGCTGGGAACTAAACGAATCCTACCATCGCCGGTAGATAAAACGGTCCCCCCCCCCCCCCGCGTCATGATTACGGGCAGGGATGCCACCTCTTATTTCCGCATGAATCGGACGCAATACTAATGCAGCATGTGCGTTCTCTCTCAACGGCGCATTTTCGGATAGTAAAAAAAGCAGGGCATGCGCAAAAGCAGCGAAACGACAGATGGTTTTCGGCAGCTTCGAACTCGTTACTCGAAAGCATGTCGCGCTGCATGCTTTGATACAAGTATAAAAGGAGCTTCAGTGGCTAGGATGTGTTGCAGTGATGTTTTTGTAGTTTTCCATCTGGTTACGCGTGAAGAAACGCGCTAATTCGGCGCCCGTATAGCGCCTAGCAGGCGCAGCAGCTGAGAAAGCTGGATCTCGATGGAACGCTCCCGCCATCTGTCGGACAAACTGAAAGTGGAGACACCGGCGAAGCACGGCGTCGGCGGAGAGTTTGGCAACTGAACCTAGTCTAGTAACGTTGGTTTCGCCTTCACTCGCTAAGCCTCGAGTAGGCCCAACACGGCTACGGACCCCTCTGTTGGCGCGTCCCGCCCCTGCGCCGTCATCATGCTCGAAGCCATGGTGGATGGAGAAACGATCACTGAAGAGGAAGCCAGTGCGCCTGGCTGGATCGAGGCAATCCGACGTCGAGCAAAGTCTTCAACTACTACCACCGGCAAGCCAGCCCGCGCCCGCATTGGCGCCCGGCGAACCGGAGCTGTGACGAGGGTCGCAGCCGCCAGCCGACTCCCCCCGCTCCCAACAGATCACCACCGTGTCATCGTCCGCCCCAGAGGTGGCCTGGATGTACGTAGGTGCAACAAGTTTAAGTTCTTGCAAGCTCTACTGCTCGCTGCACGACTCCCACCAACGGCGGCAGAGGAAGATATTGTTTGCACTAACGACACACAGAATATCTTTGTGATCAGCACGCCAAACCTACAAACGGCCGAAGCGTACGCCAAAGTGCGAGGAATCGTTCTCATGGAGCGAGAACATCCAGTATCCGCTTACATAGCGCCGTCTGGCACCACCAGTCGAGGCGTAGTCCGAGGGGTCGACGCTGACCTCCCAGACTCAGAGCTACAACGCCTGTTCGTCTCATCACATAACCCCACGTTAATGGGGGTACGACGAATCAAGGTTACAACCACCATCATCCTTCTCTTCGATGGACTTAAAGTCCCCAACTATGTGCGCTGCGGCATGCTCCTGCTGCGTTGCACGCTCTACAAGCGACAGATCGACACCTGTCGCAACTGCGGTCGCGTCGGGCATCGACAAGACGTCTGCCCTACCCCGTCTGAGAAAGTCTGTGAACACTATGGTACCAAACCCACCGGACCTGACCATGAGTGTATGACACCCGACTGCGCGTTGTGCAGCCAGGCCCACATTACGGGCGACCGCACATGCTCAAATCGCTATCAAGTCCCTTACGTCGTTCGACGTCGAAGCCGCCGCAGACGCCGGCGTAAGAACAACCAACAGACCCAAGGAGACTAGGCCACGCAACAGCCGACGCCCAAGCAACCATCCCTGACTCCACCGACGAAGCACCTGCCTACCACCACCAAGAACCAGACTGCAACGCCTACTTGGGCCGATCGAGTCACCGGTAAAGGTGAGACTCGCGGTTACGCGTGGCCGGGTAACTTGCCACAGCATGAAAACGATGAGATTCGTGAGCTCAAACGTGAGCTAGCGTTGCTGCGCAAAGAAAACGAAGAATTTAAAGCACTCATTAGAAACATGCAGCAGCCGAGTGAACGCGCTGTCGAGACGCCGCCGCTCCGGCCGTTGAACGCGCTTCCACTAACTCGTCGAACGCTAATTGCGCTGCAAAGCATCGCGCAGCCGAGGATCCCCCGGACGAGCCCGTTACTATGTCTAATTTCATGGAGGCACTTGCCCGACTACGTGCAGACATTGCAGCAGACCGCGGTGCCGATCTGACCCCACACACCCTCCAGCTCACCGAACTTCACGCGCAGTTACAAATACTAGAACAGCACGTGGCGGTTCATGCGACAACCCCTATGCAGTAATCATGGCTAACACAAGCAATCTTGTAATTTGGCAGTGGAATTGCTTTAGCTTTCCCAAGTGGAAGGCAGCCTTGCAACAATTCATTCAATCTAGTGTCAATCGGCCTGCCGTAATTCTATTACAAGAAACGCTGACCGCCGAGCCCGTTTTGCGTACCTATCACACCGAAGCGGACCATCGAGCGGGGACGCGTGGGATAGCGACGCTCATCTCCCAAAAGTACGCATATGTTCGCCATGAGCTCCGCCCCGATATCAAAGACGAACACATTATGATAGAGTTTAATTACAAACACACAGCTTAAACCGTCAGTCTTTATTCTCAACGTATATAGTACACCCAAAAACAAACAAACTACATTTCAGGGCCTCTTTCAGCGAGCGAGCAAAATTGCAAGAGGCCATATGTTGATAATCGTTGGAGACTTTATTGCCACGCATCCCGACTTTGGGTACCCCGGCTCTTCCCATAAGGGAAATGCCCTGGTAGCGCAAATGCGCGCATATAGACTCACTCTCTTTACCGATCCCATTTCCGCTACACGGGTAGGTAACTCGGTTACGCGTGATAGCACCCCGGACCTTACTATAGCACCGTGATAGTTACGCGTGATAGCAACCCGGACCACCCACGTGGACTAACCTGGGTGAGAATCTGGGAAGTGACCATTATATTATACAGACGATCATTAACGTATCTACACACAAACTGCGGCAGTTTCGCATAACAGACTGGGATCGCTTTCGAGAGCTCAGGAAACGTGACGACACTCAGTACGAAACCCTATCAGAGCTCCTTGCACAAATAAAAGAGGACGTTGCAAGTTCGACAAAAGACGTTGAAACCGAACTGGAGGTCAAGCGCATAGATAGCCGGCTAGCTCACCTACTCGAAGCTAAGAAATCACTACACGCAAAATAGCGCACGCAAAAGCTCAATCGCAACCTTCGTAAAAAGATAGCGGAGCTTAAACGTCAAATCGAGGAACATTGCCGTAACCTAGAGCGTCAGCAATGGGACGAAGTGTGTAATTTGGTTGATGGCCAAATGGAACTTGTTGAAACACCTACTAGGTGACAAACCGTCGAAAGCGTCTCAACAATTCACGATAGACAGACTAATACACAGACTCAAAGTCTCGGGTAAGACCGTGTGGGGTCTCAGCGAGACGAACGCACGCATCGCCACGCCATGCTCTTGGAATGAACGGACACAGTTGACGCGGTCGGTACAAAGCACACAACAAACATACTTTTATTAACTAATTTAGACGACGATATCGTCCACCGAATGTTACATCAATTTTAACCTCAACGCTACCATACAAACAACATAACCCAGTGACACACTAAACACACAATAACATGATAAACACACACTAACACACTAGCACATACCCAAGGCGGCGTCGCCAACGCCTGACTTTACACGCGGGACCCCGGCGCGAAGCCCGCGGTGCCGAGCACCGGGGACCCGCGCTACAGACAACCGTTCGCGGCAGCCGCCACGCGCAGAAGAGGCTCGCTCAACGCTCGCCCACCACCAAGGCCCGCCTTCCGCCAGGGGCCACCACCGGCGCTACCACTCTACCAACAGTGGTACTCAAAGCGAACACAACGCCATCTGTCGCCCGGTGGTGGTCACCACCGAAATAACGCCCTGGGGCGAGACACGTGCGCCACGCGGCGCAGACAACTTTACAGGGGGGGGGGGGTGTCAGCACCCCCACAACCGACACTCAAATCACCGACGAGCTAGCTACGCGTTACCTATGTGCCGAACCCAGCTCCCCATCCAATTACCCGCCTGCCCCGGATGATACGGAGGAGGATCCCTTTGCATTCCCCTTCACTTGCACCGAGGTTCGGGCTGTCATCTCCGAACTCAACTGCCGCTCAGCTCTTGGCCTGGATGGCATAAAGAATAAGCTTCTCAAAAATTTTGCCGAGGAGGACATAAAAGTTCTCACCGAGCACATTAACATGATGTGGCAGACTGGCAACGTTCCGCCTGAATGGCGCGAGGCAACCTTCATACTTATCCCTAAGTCGGGTAAACAGTTAGCGCTAGGTTCACTTCGTCCCATCTCGCTCACGTCCTGCATGGGTAAGGTGGCCGAACACGTAATACTCAATCGAGTCACAAAATTTGTTGAGGAGCGCCAGATTCTACCGATCAACCAAATTGGCCTTCGTTCGTCCCTCTCCACGCAGGATGTTATGCTGATGCTCAACTATGAGCTCATGGATAAGATCACCAGAGATACTAGAGCCATTCTAGCGCTCGACCTCGAGAAGGCATTCGACCACGTCAAGCAGTCTCATATCCTCGACTCGATTCGCGAAGCAGGATTAGGTACGCGTTTCTACAACTATGTTAGATCGTTCTTGCGTGACAGGGCGGCTACAATCCAACTCGGCTCGATGGGCTTGAAGAAATTCAACCTGGGACCGAGGGGCACACCCCAAGGGGCCGTGATCTATCAGTTCCTGTTCAACGTACCTCTCCATGCACGCTCTGTCGCAGCAACTCTCACAGATCGACGGCATCAGTCACGCCTTCTACGCAGACGACATCATCGTCTGGTGTACTAGCGGCAGTGACGGCCATATCGAGGAGCGACGTCAAGACACGGTAAACATGATACAAATATTCTTACGGCAGGCCGGTTTTTCGCTATCAGCAGAGAAATCAGAATTACTTCTATACCGCCTGAAATACAAGGCGCGCAGAGACGTATACGCGGGGATCAATGTCCTGACGGCGGATGGTACACCAATCCCCACGGTGGACCAAGTTCGCATACTAGACATGGTAATTCAGGCCAACGGCCATAATGACGTCAGCATTTCTCACATTTCCGGAAAGGCCGAAGCAATAGCTAAATTAATTAACAGAGTAGCTAACAGGCGTGGTGGACTATCTGAGGAGACTCTCTGCAGACTGTTTCACGCTTTCCTCATGAGCCACATCAACTATGTGGCTCCCGCCCACCTGTGGCAAAAACGAGACATACGCCGTCTCGACGTGATCATCCGCCGGTCCGTTAAACAGGTGCTCGGGTTACCTGGCAGCAGCCGTACGGTCAAGCTCAGTGAGCTAGGCATTCATAACACATTCAACGAAATCGTAGAAGCTCAAAAAGTATCTCAAATTGTAAGGCTGTCTTCCACTGCAGCTGGGTGACGGTTACTAGCCCACCTCGGGCTCAAATCTCCCGTATACCAAGAATGTCCACAGCAGCTCCCCGAAAACCTGCGCACAAAATTAACAGTGTCCCCGATACCCCGTAACATGCATCCCACACATAACGTTGGGAAACGTCAGGCACGTGCGCGAGCCCTACTCAGTACCACAGCCGCTATGGAGGATAACGTGGCCTTCGTAGACGGAGCGAAGTACAGCTCTACGGACCACTTTGTCTCGGTGGTTACAACACTCAAAGGCGAACACTTGTCGTCTATGACTTTATTAAATTCAAACGCTGATCGCGCCGAGCAGGTCGCTGTGGCACTAGCTATCGCTGCCACCGATCGCACCGCCATTTACACGGATTCGCGCGCAGCCACACCGGCCTTCATGACGGGCTCAGTTTGTCGGGAAGCCGCGCGCGTTCTCTCTGCTGCCAATTGGTCAGGCAAAAAACACATAATCTGGTTCCCGGCACACGTTGGCCGACACGTACACGGAACCATCCTTAATGCCAAAGAGTTGGCTCACTCCCGGGCGCGAGGTCTCACATTCCACGCCGGGGAGAACCTCTCGAAGGCTGAGGACGTCACTTGTTTTTTTTTTTCAGAGCCCCGTTGCTAACTTTTAATGAAATTTGCAAACACTACCAATTGGAGCGGCGGAAATACCCACTTCTGCACCCACACCTAACAAGACCTCAGTCCATAACTCTACGACTCTTACAGACGGAGGCGTATGCATCGCCTCTAACTTGTTCTAAATACATATATGGCATAGATACGGGGGCCCGCGCTGTGGTCATCCCAAATATACTCTCCAACACATGCAGTGGCAATGCCCTGCGTTGCGCGAGAGCAGCGAGTCTCCCTCTACGGAGGCGGACTGGACCTGTCTCCTCACAAGCCACGACAAAGGAAACCAGCTTAGGGCCATCCAGAGGGCCCACGACATAGCCGTGGAGTTTAACCTCCTCGTCCCGTCGTGGGAGTGGCCCACCGGTGTTTCCCCCTAAGGGGGATTGAGCGCTGCTTCCGGATATTAAAAAAGTCCTTTGCCTGCCTGCCTGCCTCACCATTGATAACATGACGATAAGTCCTCTGTATAAACGTTGCCTCGAAGTGACGTTCACAAACGACGCAGTCGTTGGTTAGTTCCTTATCGCCCCGTTTTATATTACGGGCCCACTGCTCCCGTTTCAATGCGTCTTTGGTAGCTCGAAACGACGATACCCTTGCCGGACACGACTTGTACCCACTTTCGCAACCGGGTACAAAACACGTACCTGCTTTCGCTGGCATGGTAATAGTGTCTCGCTATCCGCAATCATTCACATGGTGCGCGTCCAGGAGTGATACAAACGCAGTTGCACGTGCGGAAGTTTGCTCACAGTGCCAAACACACGTGGTTGCAGCAATGGCTGTAGCGGCGAAGATCTCGCGCGCTCCCAACGACCGCCGCGCCCCTAGCGGCGTAAAAAATGGCATCACGTTTTGTGCGCCTCTTTCCCACGGCGTGCATTTGGCGACCATCACACTGCCCCTTAATAATAGCATGTTGTGATCTTTAACATGTTGTAACCATAATAGCATGCTGTGATCTCTAAGCGCTATAATTGCTTGTGCGCGTAGTACCGACGCCTCCTACATTTCCCGTGCCAACGCCTCCTCTAGAAAGAAGCCTGTGGAATTGCTCGCGCTCCCGGTGGAGATGGCCTGCCTTCAGTTTTAAACAAGCGCTATGCGGTGGAGCTTGCGACTGACACTATCATCACGGCGGCGGACGGTACTACCAGCTAGGCGTTTTTCATCTGCGGCCCATAGGAGCGCGTCAGTCGAGAGTTATTCGAGACCTGCAATTGTACACCACTGTTTCGGAGGTTATGCAAAGTGTTGCGTTGTCGCACCGTCTGCCACAAGTGACACTAGCGACCGAGAACATTCTAGTAAGAAGGAGGAAAAGAGTGTGGCAGTTGTTTTCCTTCTCATGCGGCAGGCATCTTTCTAGAGGAGGCGCTGCGCGTGCCTGCCGGATTATTGTCGGTCACTTGGGTAGCGGCGGTCGTCGGAACTATGGTGGTGGCGCTACTCAAGTAGGGGTGTCTTCAAATAGGTTTTTACGTTTTTTGTAACTTAAATGCAACAAAAATAACGTAAAAAGTTTAAAAAGGCGTAAACGTAATTTTAATTAACCCTACGTAAGTGACGCCGTCATTCAACAAGCAACTTTTCTGATGCAAGGCATCCTTTGAAATTAGTAACAAACACCAAAAATGCTAATCTCAAAGGCTGAGTGCAAAGACCTTTATTCATACGTAGACAGCGTCGCCATAAATGACCGGCATTTCGCGCTCATCCGGCAGGCACAGGAAATCTAGGAGGCGTTACGTTAGTAGTACTAACTAGCGTTTGCTGTAGCGCATGCCTCATTGAATAATGCACGTCGACGATGGAATGGAGAACTCGAGGAGTTATCGGCTACTGTGATCGCGTATAAGTTGTCCGACTGCCAGTGCTATGGCAACCGAGACCGGAGTTTGTTCCGAACATACTAGTGACACTTTACCTAATGACAATCCTTTGTTGCTAATGTCGTACGTGCACAAGCTTGTTCGTGTTGAAACTACGGAGGGGGATGTTCTCGCCGGTTACGTTAAAACAGTCGACCCAATCTCTGAAAGGTAAGGGAGAAAGTAGTTCACTGGCGTTTCTTAGGTAAGCACGTGCGCTATTTTCCATTGGATTAGTGAAGGCAGGTGTTGGTGCTGTTAGATGAGTCATTTCAGAACGCACTGCATCATATTTTACATTAACGCAAAAATCACCGCCTACAGTAGCCCTCCTGAACTTGGGACAGTTGTCATGACTCGAGTGACTGTACTTCGGCGGTGTAGTATCCTACGGCTCTGAGAGTAGTAATCATAATACGCATTTAGTTTACCCGTCCCGTATGGTCTGAAGAAATTTGAACATAATTAGTCCTGACGAGCGATATAAAGTTTAGTGTGGGCGCAAAAGCCATGTGCCCGTAGGGGGCTCTTTGTGATCGACGCCTTACTGGCAACCAGTTTCCTTTTTGGTAACTTCTACATTGCTTTCACGTGATTCCTTGCCTCTATGTGTGTGTTCGTTTAACCCGCAAAATCAACACCGTTTACACGGTAACGACAACGTAACTCACTTAGTTTCTTAAAACGCGCGTGGTTGCTCCTTGTTCACCTTCTTTTGTGGCTCATGCCCAAGAGAAGAAAAAGTGGATGACGTCGACAAACATGTTCAACAGAGAAAGCTGATCTTCCGAATCAGAACGGAATATGGTATTCGTGACATTATAACAGTAACAGAAAGCTAACAATATTACTGAAGAAAACATTCCTGGCATTGTGCCCATAAATGTTTAAAACACCCGACAGCCAACAAACACTTTTGTTTAATGCAGTGCCTTGGATGTTTTCTTTTCAGAGGCAGGAAAACATGCAAAAAGTTTGGTTAGACAAGCGTTTTCTCAGATCTTGCTTTGCTCTTTATTTTTTTAGCGTCGTTCTGGTCCTGTTTGAGGACGGCAAACCGAAGGTGCTGCATGTCATCATGGGACATGCCGTCAAGTCGGTGACGGTCGTCACAGACGCGAGCCCTGCAGACAAGGAGCATATCGAGAAACTGTTCATGCCGACGCAGAAAGAGCTCAGTACGGAGGAGCTTCGCCAGAGAAAAGAGAAGGTTCGTTCGTGGATGTGTGTCAACCGCATTCCAATCAGCGAGGCCACCAAGGAACCCGGTACACTGGTCATTGCCGGATCGGTGCGGCTGCTTCCACCCTACGGGCCGGACGACTTGCAGTGCACCAACTCTCTCGTGCTCGGCAAGATACGCGGAATCATGTCCCTGATGCCTGCCGACGTCGAGTCGTGGACGAGCCCTTACGAACCGACTAAGTAGTGGGGAGTTCTATGGGCATGATGTGAATGGCCAGGTTAATTGTGAGTGGCTTCATTTTCTTATTGCGGAGTTGCTTGCCAAGTCGTAGACGAATCTTGGCAACACAAGAGCGTGGCGTGTTACCTGCGGCATGGAATCGACGCGAAGTGCAGCGTCTCAAGTTTGTTGCGGGTGATCCACCCTCTGCATATTCTCGTTGGAACTGTAAAGTTACCATTTTTGATTTTTTTTAAAGGACTGTCCTAAATACAGAAGTGAATGCAAACTGTCTTTACGAGCTTTAGCGTTGAATTTTTTCATTTCAGCCCAATTATGCTTTGTGGCTTCCTTCCAAATAACCATCTCTTGTAACTGCATCTGAACACGCTTTTGTGATTGAAGCCCAGATATATTTCTTTACATGTATGCTTCTTGGGTCACATTCAAACAACTTCAGTTTTTTTGTAATGGAATGAGTACAGTTGCTGCAAATGTATTTATTTTAAAACTTAACTTGCTCAAGCAACAAAAATATAGAGTAAAGATTAATATAAGCTGGTCTAAGCTAAGCACAGGTCTATTGGCTCTTGAAGACTTGTCTGATGATAGGATAGTGTATCTCTTTATTCATCTCTATTAGAAAACACAGCATCCTTTACACATACCCCTTTAATAAAACCGACAAAAGTAGGCAAGCCCTTAGTCTTCATCGGGAGTAGGGGAGGCACTTGCTGAAAGACTTATCCATTTGAAAAAAAAAAAAAAAAACACCTGTTGTGTGTTTTTTTTTTTTTGTAATACATCCCCTTGATAACCAAAGTTTGAGGGACAAAGACCCTAGAGCACTTCCTTTGGCAATAGGCCTGAACACAGGGTACGCAACAGCCATCACATGCTGGAAAATGGCCATTTATATATAAAATCACAACGCAACGATACAGTCATACATAAGACTTGCAGCAACTTGGCAACGAAATGGGTCCCCACAGAGTGAGGTTGTACGGTGCTCACATGATGAAATGCATATACTCTATTTTTCATGGGCTTTAGTTTGTGGCACATCTGCGTAATACTGGCTTGTGCGACAACCTGTTTGGGGGTCAGATTAGCAGCAATACGATGTGGTTGTCTCGTGTAATTGCACAGATTACTTGTTATACAAGTTTTGATGTTGCATTGTGTACCGTGCACACAGTACCTTATGATGAGAGTTTTTGCAGGCTTCGGCTAGGAGGGAGGTAGATCACCCTTCTATCTGTACGTTTGAAACTAGAGTACTGTGCCAGAAGCATACCTTAATTTCTTCCTACGTGGAATGAGTGATATAATTATTGAATCACTTGGGATGTACGTGCCGCACTAATTAGACTAGAGGTTTGTCGATAGCGTGAGGACGGCATCGAACAAAGCTAGAAAACTCCCTGGCTACAACACTATGTCCTGTGTGTTTGTAGTCATCATATGTAATCTTGTATCTCTTGGACATGTCACAAGTATTCGTTACGCCGCAACCTTCAAAAAAGAATGCCCGTCTTGGACACTATCACGCGGTCATGTCGTACCAAAAATATGAAAAGAAAAGAAGAAAAAAAGCAAAACATGCCATTTGTCAGCTCAGTCATCAAGTTCCTTCGCTGCTGTCTACCTGAATTGCTGTCCATCAACAGCCAAACCGGTACACCCTATACCCCGCGACAACTTTCTGTGGCTGCACAGCCAAGGCTACAGAGCCGAAGCACGCTTGTCTTACTGCGCCACAGCATGTAGTCCCTCAACGAAAACGTTTGTATACTGTTCTGGGTAACTAAGATTTTACCATTCGTCACTTACATTTTTCGCGGATTTATTTTTTAATTAGTGAATAAAAACGTTGCGCAGTAGAAAAAATTTCGTTTCACGCTCTCTCAGGTTTTTTGGGGGTTTTTTGGCTTCCGTCGCCTTTTTACCTCACTGCATTCCTCACTGTCAAAGATGGCGTCCGCCGGTTACAGCTCGTCAACGTCGCTTACGGAGGAAACACCGCCGCGTGCCGCGAGTCCACCAGCTGCGCAGCCGTACCAGGCGTTGTCAAATCAAAAGCTGTCCGTACCGGCCAAGAAGGTGGCGTACAACGTTTACGCGCAAGTAAGGAAAAGCGACCCGCAGCTGTCTGTGAGAGCCGCATGTCGGAAAGTCAGCGAGCTCACTGGTGTTAGCGAGCGCAGTGTCTTCCGGATTAAGCTCGACGTTAACAGTGGAACCCTGAAGTCACCGAAGCGCAAGCGCCTGCGCCTCCCCGCCATGGATGACCGTGCGAAAACCGGGAAGACAAGACTGGAGCTTCACGACAGCTTCTCCCTCGCAGCTCTACGAAGAAAAGTGCATCAATACTTTCTGAGGAATGAACTCCCAACAGCTGCAAAACTGGCTCAAGATGTAACCAGTGACATGAACATGCCTAAAATGAGCGTGCGAACGATGCAAAGGCTGCTTAACAATATCGGCTTTTCCTTTCGCAAACGGAAGAGAAACTGTGAGCTTTTGGAAAGAGACGACATCATCACGTGGCGACGGCGGTACCTGCGTACCATCCGACAACTTCGCGCTCAAAAACGGTACGTGCATGATGAGTTGTGTAACCATTACATGAATAATTGAATGTATCATTCACCCAGCAACCTGGGCCCACGCGGCAGTGAATCACGTCACAATATTATTAAAAATTGCTCTCGAGTTCCCAAAGATGCGACTCGCGTTTCCTGCAGCGAAACGCGAGCCGAAACGAGAGCAATTTTTAATAATTGTGACACGAGCCGAGTTTTGCTGCATTCGCCGCGCTTCGCTGCAGATGACATGCTTCCTTTTTGTTGTTTATTCTTCCAGACCCATATACTACCTTGACGAAACCTGGGTCAACGCCGGACACACAAAGAATAAAGTATGGGAAGACGCGAACATCACGACACGAGAGGAGGCCTTTCGGCAAGGCCTGACCACAGGGCTTCGCGCACCAAGCGGCAAAGGTGGCAGGCTCATCCTTTTGCACGCCGGCAGTGAGGACGGGTTTCTGAATTCTGCATGCCTTCTCTTCCGAGCTGCAAAACGATCTGGGGACTACCACACCGAAATGGACGGGCCGCGCTTTGAGCAGTGGTTCGGTGAACAACTTTTGCCCAATATCAAGCCGTGCAGTGTCATTGTAATGGACAACGCACCGTACCACAGCGTCCGCCTCGAGAGAGTTCCAACATCGTCATCTCGAAAGGCTGACATTCAGTCGTGGCTGACAGAAAAGAACATCGCGTTTTCACAAGACCAATTGAAAGCTGAGCTGTTGGATTTGGTGAACAACCACAAGAAGATGTTTTCCGCCAATCGCGTGGATGTTTTGGCGAAGGCTGCCGGTCACGACGTCGTGAGGCTTCCTCCGTATCATTGCGAATTTAACCCGATCGAACTGATATGGAGCCAGGTGAAAGGTTACGTCGCTGCTAACAACACAACATTCACCCTTGCCGGCGTTGAAAAACTGGTGCGTGAAAGCATCGATCGCGTAACGCCAGACAACTGGCTCCAGGCATGTGCTCATGTGAAAAAAATCGAAGAGGACTTGTGGCAACGTGACGGCCTCATCGACTCAAAGCTCGACCAGCTTATAATTCCACTCGGGTCAGAGTCCAGCACCGAGAGTGACGGTAGTGACAGTAATATGAGCGAACTGGAATACCTCACATGAATGCAACCACAGTCGTGAATGTAAACACAGTGAATGTAAACCATAATATTGTGTTCTGTACCTGTGCACATGTCGTTTTAAAAAGACCGACAACTGGCCAGAATATACCGAATACCAACCGAATACCTGCTTTTAACCTCATAAAAAATTCTCATAAAAAATGTTCCACGGCGTTTTCCCCGTTTCCATTGCATGATTGGGCAGTGTCACAGATATTTCCGTTGAAATAAAGAAAACGGGCACCTTAAAAATTGCTTCATCATCATCATCATCAGCCTGTTTAAGTCCACTGCAGGACGAAGGCCTCTCCCAACGATTTGCAATCCACCCTATCCTGAGCTTATCGGTCCCTTTAATGTTTTTCCCACAATAAAAGTGCACCGACATTCGTTACAAATAGAGTCTGTTCTCGTAGAGGGCTTTACGCTTTGCTATATTCTTTCGCAGTAAAAGATCGCATTACAAGTCGTCGCGCTGCGTTTAGACACAGCCTGTGTCTTTTGCGGACGAGATGAACATCAAATTGAGTACTTATTGCCAAATCCATAAATTTTTTTTCAAATACTGCTGCAAATAAAATAAATTTTATGAACAGTTATATCACTCTTGCAAATTAGATAGATATACATGTGTATATGCCTTCGATGAACGCCATTCACGCGTAATTAAGCTCGATGGTGCTTGCGCGCAGATCGTAATTCACCGCATTTTCACATGGCACCGTTGTGGGAATGCGTTGACGCGGACTGCGCTGGTGAAATCGAAACCGAAACACCCGTCGAAGAGGTCGGACTATTTTGCGCAGTAGCACATGTGCATAGGCTCCGCCCACGTAGCCTTGGCCGTGCTGCCACAGAAAGTTGTCGCCGGGTATAGTGCAGTTTGCTTTTCAACCAAAATGATTGTTGAAAGTAAATTTATGGAGGGCATAGCAACTGGGTCACAGCAGTGTCGAACCATCCACTCAATGGAACGCCATTCAACATAACGTGAAATGCGATACGCGCCAAGTGACCCGGCTTTCCTATCTACTATGGGTAAATACTAATCGATTGACTAACGGTCACATAGAGGTAAGGCCAGGAGTTACTCTTAAGTTGGCCATCCAGTTTGTAGAGATTGAAAGGTACTAATAGAGTGCGAGATGATGAAGATGAGAAAATTACATACATGCTCATTTGTCTTTATACGTGTCTATCATGTATTGCACGTTTTTTCATCTCGATTTTGTGACTGTTGATCCTTTCCAGATCATGAGTTGGTCGGTAAAAGTTGTTTAAACAGGATAATCGCTAGAAAAGTTCGCTAGGATGACATCCTAAATTCATTATGCTTTGCATACATTTTTGAATAAATATGCTATGTATTCTAGGTATGTTCACAATTGTTATTAAGGTTTTTTAGGTAATTCAACTCGTGGAACAAATTTGAAAAGAAAATAAGATACATCCATGATTGACATTAAGTGAAATATATATACAAAAAACACACGTATGGCCTGTTTGTCACCCCTGAAAACCAAGCTCCTCAGTAATTTGAAGCAGATGGAATAGAAGTACGTAGACATTTTAGGTAGGCTTGCAAAGCTTTCAGCCCCAATTTTTTTATCCAGTAAGCACTACCAACCAATTTTTTTATCCAGAAGCACTACCAAATGCTCTCATCTTGTACACAGTTTAGCCATACATGACCTCACGGACATTAAAAATATCAAATAAACTGAATATAAAACTAAAACATCATTCCACTGTAGTTGAAGTTTCAAACACGGTTGAACTAATAACAATCGTGAATATAACAACTTATGAATTTCATTTGCATTCTATATAACACAATTTGTAATGTTCCTGAATAGCATAAAAGAAGATAAGTGCTTGTATAGAATACTGGATATACTGAGGTAGAACTTTGGTTCTAGTGGAAAATTTCATTATAATGAGCTAAACTATACCATTAAAAGTCAAACGCATCAAGTAGGCACTCTACTACTATTGCAAACAAATGATGAAATTGACCGTGAACTCCAAGCTGTCTGCTCTGTATCTGAACAGATGCCTCAGTACTGAAATTAAATGGGTAACTTTAGTGATGTGATTAACTCCTCCAACAGCTCGAGCCGAGGAGCCACTTGCGATCGAGGCATTCGATGCCCATGCAGTACAATTAGGATTGGAATTTCCATTTTGGCAAGCCATTGAAAACAGGTAAAAACAAAGCAACCACACGCACTCGTACTTTCAGCAAGGCCCTGTCGAATCTTTTAGTGCCTAACCTGCAGTTGCTTCTAAAATGTGTGCATGGTGTTGGTCTACACTTTTAAGCCATAAAGTATAATAGAGGTTAGGCATTGTGTGGCCTTGAACAGTGTTAATTTAATAGTGAAAGTATAGGAAATGTATTGCATGTCACCACATGGTGGTGACAGTGGCTTGTGACATTGTCACAAACTACACATTGCCACAAGCAGGTGGCCACATATGACAATATCACATGCAGCTACAACAGGGACATTTTAGCTGTGGCTACACTGTAGCCAGGTGAGAAAAATGTTTTTTTGGCTGTAATTTTTTGTTAAACTGAAGACAGTACAGGAATTACTCGAATATAACGCGCACCTTTTTTCTGGTTAAGCGAGTTCATAAATCGCATGCGCGTTAGAATCGAGTACGAAAAAAAAAAAATGAATACGGTCATTCTATTGCCATCGGCATTTTCAAAATGGCCGCCCCCTACACGCGTCAGCATGGTGCGTCAGCCATTTCTGCCTAGGTGTTTCCCATGTGCGGCACATCGTACGTTTGCTGAGGAGTTCGTCATCTTGTAGTGCATTAGCATCGACGGCATGGATGGGCGGACTCCAAAAACTCCAGTGCACCACAATGGCGCTTTTAAAAGAAAAGTCATCGCATGTGCAGAAACGAACGAAAATCGGGCCGCATCGCGGTCATTCGTAGTTCCCGAAACGTGCGTGCGGGACTGGCGGAAACAAAAGCAGAAGATTGTCGACAGCAAAGCTTCACGCAAAGGCTTCATTGGACCACAGTAGGGTCGGTTTCCGCAAATTGAAGAGCTGCTCGGCAAGTATGTGCTTAAGCAACGAGCGGCACAGCGGCCCGTGACGACAGAACTGCTCCAAGTGCGGGCTATGCAATTAGCCTTAGAAAAAGGTCTAATGCAGAGCCAGCGTAAAGCGAGCAGGTGCTGGCTAACTAACTTTATGAAGAGGAAAGGCTTTTCCCTCCGAAGGTGAACAGGCATATGGGAAAAGTTTTGCGGAGGAGTACGATGAAAAGCTTCAGAGTTTTCAGAGGTTCGTCCTAAACTTGCGGCACAACAACGGCTACTTGCTTGGGCAAATCGGGAATGCTGATCAGACGCCTCTTTACTTCGACATGCACGGCACCACAACCGTCGAGGAGGGGGTGAAGCAAGTTCGCGTGCTGACATTGGTCCACGGTAAAACTACAGTGACTGCAATGCTCTGTTACACGTCAGATGAGCACAAGCTTCCCCCGTACCTCGTATTTAAATGGAAGACGCTCCCGAAAGGAGTCGTTTTTTTGAGTGGTGTGATTGTGCGGGCCATCGAGAAAAAATGGGTGCGCATTGCAATCGATGCCTTACTTTTTTTTTTTTTGTCATGGAAATCGGGTGCGCATTACAATCGAGGGTGCCGTAGAATCGAGTAAATACGGTAGTTCAACATTAGTGAAAGTCTTCAGCACATTGCTACAACTACGTGCGTACAAATACTTCAGCGCAGCAATGTTCCTCAAGTCGAAACACGTTTCAATGTACGCAGGGAGCAAAGCCGAGTGGGTCATCTCAGAGTTTCACAGGGCTAACATAGAGTTCTGCAAAACACAGCTGCACTACATTTCCATACATGGGTTGCCTCTCACGTCATTCAGATATCACAAGTAAAACAACTTAAAAACACCAACTAAGTTCCGACGATATGCGATACCAGTAACAAGATACAAGGATAGGATCCGCAATATCAAAAAAAGGTTCACTTACTATTCGCGCAATTTTTTCTGCACATTTTGCCGCTGCAGATACCGGCTCTCTAGACATGGCTGGGGATAACGTTTTCAGGAGCAATCGTAAAATTTTAAAAATCTCTTGCCCCTTTCTCCCTTTAAGGGGGGACGTGCCTTTGAGAACGAACTTTCTTGTTTCTGGTCGGATGATGATGAAAATCAGCACAGACACTAAGAATGGCCTCACCGTGCATCCATGAAAATTTCGAGGCGATAGCACAAATACTTAATGAGAGACAAATTATTTTTCAATTGAACCTCGTGGAGGGGCTGGAGGATTTATAAAATGACAAAAATGGTTGGTAATTGCTGTATCCACTGCCAAATGTATGTTAAAGGGGGCTGCGTTCTCAAAATAACTTATTTGCAACACTAAAACTTGTAGTTTACGTTTTCTCCAGCGACACTGCATTGAGCACACTTGCACTACAAACAAGAAACTATAAAAAATTCTTTAAGGAGTACAATGAAAAACTAAGATCGCAGCCCCCTGAAGCACAGTTCAAGGAGCATTACAAAATAAACGGAATCAAAATCCGTACAGTGGTTGCCCAGATATCTGCTCCACGAGCCGAGTATAATGCCAAAAAAACAGTATTGAGAAAACTGCGTTTGAAGTTTCAACTTCATTTTACGTCTCTAAAACACCTAAAGATTGTGATCTTAGGTTTGTCTTGTGATATTTGACTTTTCAGGTATCTGGTCCCTGACCAGTGTGCCTTGGTTGCCCCCTTTTTTTTTCCCCCATAATTTCCTTTTCATGTTTTACAAAGAACAAGTATGGATTTCAAACCAAGTTCTTTGTATGAAGGAGTGGTGTGATAGGCATGACAGAAAAGATTGTAATTGAATGAGACCATGTACTGAATTGATTACACATATTTCTTGCACCGAAGTTGTAATTAGCTTAATTACGTTCTTGATTATAAGTATTCACTGAACATTTCTTTATTTATAAAGGTTTATTGCATCAGAAAAATGGATCACACCATGACAGCCTATGCCTTCTTTCCAAATAACAAAGTTATGGGCAGAAAACTGGTGGCACAGGAATTTTTAGAGTATATTTAATGACGTAGAACGGGCATATAAAAATCCTTGCCCCTGATTTATACGTGCTCTTTTGCCGCTCTAGCTGTGAAACGCATCATCATACAGCCGGTCGCGGAAACTCTAATCTACAGCAATTAATTAACCTTGGAACATTCGTAGACGTTCGTGGCGATATCAAGCACGGCTCCAAGCACGTCTCAATCGCATCACAAAAGCTTTTTGACAGCACTCATATGACCGTGGAGTGCGCGGCCGCGCGGACAGTGCAGCCGGCGCGTAATGCACTTGCCGGCGGCGTTCGATGACGATGTGCGAAATGTGTAACTACGAAGACAAAAAATCGGCACGCACTGCACTTGGCATCGCATTTTCGAATGACGACGCGCGAAACTGCTAGCCGCTGTTCGGAGCAATCCATGGCAGTGAAGGGGGGGGGGGGGGGGGCTGACGAGCTTGACTGTGTTGTCCGCTGCCGATGCGTACGTGATTCCCGTGATTCCCGTACGTGATTCAGAGGAGCTAGCGAGTGATGTGGTACATTACTTGCAAAGAAGCACGTCGCCAAGAGTGCGCTTGCGCGTCGCTCCTGCTCGCAGTCTCGCTGTCAGCGGAGTTAGGCCGAAAGCCGACTCCGATGACGCGCCGCACTCGTAGACCGCCGCGCGCCCGCTCGTAATAATCTGATCGTGCATCCGGTGCGGCCACTCGTAGCAATCAGATCGTGCCGCCGCTTTCAGCTTCATTGCTTGCAAAGAAGCACGTCGCCACGAATGCGCTAGCGCGTCGTTGCTGCCCGCAGTCTCGCTGTCGGCGGAGGGCTGAAGACGACTCCGATGACGCGCGGCGCTCGTAGACTGCGCTCCCGCTCGTAGTAACCTGATCGCGCATCCGCTTAGTTCTCGTAACTAAAGCGTAGTTATATCTTAAGTGATTATCAAGCCGTGAACACGTCACGAAGTGGCGATTTTCGAGAGCCATGTCCTCGCGACGCACAAGCAGCAGACGACGATCTCCCAGAGCGAGCATCGGGCCAATGGCGAGGCGAGCTGAGGCAGCACGGCGGCCACAGCCAATCAAGGGCCTCAAAGCGACCTTCAAACATTTGCTTTTTGCTCGCTTGTTGTTAAAGGGAGTAGCCAGCTGAGGCGGGAAAGTTAAACACGGAGAAATGCTCTTTCCGATGCGCCCAAGAAGTCGGCTCCCGGTCCAAGCATCGCGAAGCTACAATTTTTTGAAAATCGCCGTTTTCTTGCCATTTCCAGAAAAAGTTTCGCTACCTATGTGGGTGAAACGAATTTTCCGAAGCACTTCTGCGCGGTTTTCAGTGTAGATATTTTGGAACCAGATAGAAAAAGGGTTCCAGAAACTGAAAACTTCAGTTTCAAAAATTCGATTTTTTGCCATTTTTTGCGATCCCAAAGCCGCCGCGTCCCCCGGACGTCAAGCATGGTCTGTTGCATCGTACAAAGCCACTATGATGCACAATATCGTCACATAGCTCACACATAAGCGCAGTCCTGACAACAATGGTCAAATTCTAAAAAATCCTGAAATTTGTCATCTCCTCCATTTTCCTTTTAAGGCACTGATGTCGCAGCACATGAGCTTAGGTCAGGGTCATGAATGTGCAATATGCGCAATGTTGCACCAATTTGTGACGTAGAAGGTCACCATGACGCACAAAGTGGTGACACACAAAGTCACGGCCTAGCCGAATCGTCTCATGGGGTGTCCGCGAGCATGTAGTTCTCGCGGCAGAAGCAGAACTTGTAGCTGCAGCACGGCTGCAGCCACGGCCGCCACACAGAGTGCAAGAAGTCAAACTGCTTCGGCACCAGCTGCAACGACGCCACCGCTTCCGCAACGGCCTCCTGCACTCGTGCAACACGCGGATCGCCCTGCTCGCTTAGTGGCCGCAACTCGGACGGGTCGGAGTCCAGGTGGAAGACGAGAGATGGGTCGTGGCGAAGCACGTAGCTGCCATAGCAGTGATAGACATACGTGCACAGGGCAGTGTCGGGGCTCATAAAGTGCACCTTCCACATGCCGGAACCTGCGTCAGTCAGTCACGAAGCAGCATGGATAGTTGGGCTAGATGGTACTCATTTATATTGGACAGAATATGGCATGCACACAACAAAGCACACAGCGCCTGCATTGTTTTTTTCTTTTCTGGGTCTATGTTTACATGCACACTATAATCAGTCAGATATGAAGGTGCTTGAAGTTTGCTCAACTCGCGGTAGCACAAGTTGCACTGCGTTCGCGTGTGTCTCATATGGAGTTTCTTGCACACCACCTGCGCAGCCACGGATGATATGAAGTCACAGCCAAGGTATGCCGCGACTTTTTTTTTTTTTTCACTTCAAGCTTGCCTGCTTGAAGTGATGTGAAGTTCATTAAAGAGAACATCTTGCTATTAGGGGCCCTGATGAAGACAAGTTTCCACCTGGTCCCCCCTAAGCTGGGTGCCCAGCTTGCTGCCTATCCGTGCATTCCACCTGGTGTGATCACTCCCACAGCAAAGTGTCGAATACAAACTATAACAGGGCTATCAATACTACACATAACACGAATAACCATTGCCATATTTTTGGGCATGTTGGTAAACAGAACTTGAAAACATATTCAGCACTAGCAAACAAAGATGCCAAAGAGGTTTGTGTGTGCCATATTCTGTCAATATCAATGTAATGTGCAGGTTGCGCATCGTGCGCATAATGGTCTCGTCTCTCCTACTACCTTGTGTGTTGGCACTGAATCATCATCATCAGCCTGACTACGTCCACTGCTGGACAAAGGCCTCTCCCATGTTGCGCCAGTTTAACTCGGTCCTGTGCTTGCTGCTGCCAATTTATACCCGCAAACTTCTTAATCTCATCTGCCCACCTAACCTTCTGTCTCCTCCTAACCCGCTTGCCTTCACTGGGAATCCAGTTAGTTACCCTTAATGACCACTGGTTATCCTGTCTACGCGCTACATGCCCGGCCCATGTCCATTTCCTGGCACTGAATATATCGCAGTAGGGTTGACAGACGGGCTAGTTGGTACAAATTCATAATGGAATAATTGGAAGTGCAAACCAACGGGACACAAGAGAAGAGACAAACAAGCGCAGACTGAAACTCAGTATATTCAGAGAAGAAATTATATACCAGAAAGATGAGAAAGGGAAACAACTGGAGAGAAGGTTCCACCTTGATCAGGTGTCGTCCAGAAACGTTATTTCACAATCTAACAGTGATATAGATGGCGAATTAACACAACTATCAATATTCTTTTTAATAAAAAAGGCTTCCGCAATCTCTCTAGTTTTCATGTCATGATGGCTGTATAAGACAGATGTGTGCGAAAAATCAGGTACGCAGCCACACTTTTTGCAATGGGCGGACAAATGTAAACCCGGGGCTGATACGAAAAAAAATATAAATCTTTGAAATCAATAATGTGATCATTGGAGATTTCGGCAGAAAGTTTAAAAGTGACACTTTTGGCAATGATTCTCGCTGTGACTATATTATTGACGCTAGAGTTTTCAGACTATAATGTCGTCAAAACTAATGTATTGCCTCAGCTTAGGTGTCTTTTTAATACTCCAAACATGGATATGACAATATCATTACAGACATCGGAATGTCTTCATTTCACCAAAGCATTGCCAGCGACAGCAGAACGTTCCCCCACCTTGCCAATGGCCCAGTCCAACTCTTCGACTTTGTCACCGTAGCGACTGTGTGCGCTCTTGTCAACAAAAAATGGGTGCGAGAACAGGGCTGTGTGCACGTGGATGAACGAGAGGAAGAGCAGAAACAGCTTCCCTTCCGCAACTGCGGAGCGGACGAAGCGTTGAGACTCGGCGATGAGCCTCTGCATCATGCCCGGCAGCCGGGCGGGCTGCTCGACCACGTCGAAGTTGCGCATGACCATGCCGTTGAGGGTTGGAATGCTCTTGATGACGAACACGAGCACGGCAGGGTCGACGAAAGAGAGGACGAAGACGAATGCCGCGGCGATGGGTCTTCCGCTGCGGAAAAGCAGGAACGAGAACGCGGCACTCAGCGTCATGGCTGTGTAGCAGAAACGGAAGATGTTGGGGAAGTAGGTCGTGACCACGCTGCCGTCTTCGTCGCCAAAGTCCTTCAGGTTTGTCAGGGGTAGCCCGTAGAAGTAGTCAAAGCCATGGTGCAACGGGTGGTGGCAGGGGTCCTCCTTGGACGTGCAGTACAAGCCCAGGTGCTACTTGCCTGCAGCATTAGCAGATCAATTGAGTCAAAACCAAATGATAAAATTTAGCATTCTAAAGCAACATACAAGCCACAGGAGCTGCCTTTCATGGAAAGTTCGGCATATCTTTCAGGTCACTCATCTCGTCATCCCCAGCCTATACTGTGTTCACTGCGAAATGAAGGCTCAAATTAACAGGAAGCTCAGCTGCACTCATATAAAAAAATACAGCACTTGGAGAGTATTCCTGCCTCGCGAATAAATTCGCTATCTGGCTTGTTTCCATTTCCTACCTTGAAAATCTGCCCCACCGCGGTAGTCAAGTGATTATGGCACTCGACTACTAACAGACGATCGTGGGATCGAATCCCGGC
This sequence comes from Rhipicephalus microplus, assembly GCF_043290135.1. Classification (NCBI taxonomy): domain Eukaryota; kingdom Metazoa; phylum Arthropoda; class Arachnida; order Ixodida; family Ixodidae; genus Rhipicephalus; species Rhipicephalus microplus. The sequence goes on from NC_134710.1 coordinate 470,289,946, forward strand.
TGCGGCGGCTGCATTTTTGATGAAGGTGAAAGTGTTTGAAGCCCGTGTACTTTTGTTAAGGTGCACATTAAAGAACCCCAGGCGGTCAAAATTTCTGGAGCCCTCCTTTACGGCATCTTTCATAAACACATGGTGGTTTTAGGATGTTACAACCCCAGATATTATTATCTTAAAAACCTGACTCTCGCCACTTTCCTATCAAGAATACAATCTTACGATGACAGCGCACATGCCGTTCGTGACTGAGAAGTGCCGGGATCGCAGTGATAACCCAAGGAAAGTATGTGCGGTTGACGACGAGTATAATTGTGTGGCAGGAAGATACACTCCATATAGTACTCCACTTTCTCTCAGAGTGTAGTAGGTAGATATTTTCGATAAAAGAATAGTAGGTAGACATTTTCGATAAAGAGATTGTAGGTATGCACACACGGGCACAAGAGAAACGTCGGGACAACTTATCCTAAGCTCTCTCTCGTGTTCCTGTTTGCTCTTCAATCCATTCTGCTGTCTTCGATGCCTTAATGTCACCCATCTTTTTCTGTTCCTTACGGTTCCCACATGTGGACATATCACAACGAAACATGCGGAATCGCACTCACACAACAGAGTAACCTACCGATTGATCGTCCTGTACAAACTGTATCACACTTACAACTGACTGCTTCGCCACATCAGAGTTGGCCATCATCACAGAAAAGTTCTCACCTATGTATCCTGTGGAGTAACCTTCTTGTTGAAGAACCTTGGCAAATGTCTCGCTTGCGGCAGCCCGCCACTCGGCGCGACAATTATGAACACTTTGTTCTTGAAGTAGCTTTCCATGCCTGAAACACAAAGGCAACAAACAATGCTTTCAGTCAAGGAACTAAACTTCAAGTGCAACCAGTGACTGGAAGTAAAAAAAGAGCAAATGAAGAATGTTATCAGCAGTGTTGTACGTCTGCTGTAAGACATTCTGTTCGTACGTTTCAAACCAGTCAATAGCACCTTTTATTGCACTTGAAGGCCTAAATTTTCACAGACCTCAAAAAAATGCTTTTAATTTTTGATTGATTTGTGGAGTTTAACATTCCAGAACCACAATATGATTATGAGAGACGCCGTACTGGAGGGCTCCGGAAATTTCGACCACCTGGGGTTCTTTAACGTGCACCCAAATCTGAGCACACGGGCCTACAACATTTCCCCCTCCATCGGAAATGCAGCCGGGATTCGATCGCGCGACCTGCGAGTCAGCAGCTGTGTACCTTAGCCACTAGACTACCGCGGCGGGGCAATGCTTTTAATGTTCGAATCACATTAAACAAACGTGGCTGCGCATTCTTCTTCAATATTTATATTGATTTTTATGCTACATTTCGAGTCTTGAACCTCACACTAACATAATATTTCTTTGTTACAGGCAATATCACAGCGGCTCTCGCCACTTTAGGTTCTTTTATATCAAGAATAAATGCAGGTATAATGAAGTGTGAACCAACAAAAGTTAATATTAAGCTTGTTACAGCAAACAATTTGTTATATCAGGGTTCATTATAATAAGGTTCACCTGTATAATTAAAATGCAGCTGCCTCAGTAGGCATTGAATGTGTGAGCTCATGCTCAGCTGTACAATTCTCTTGGATGTTGCGAGCAACTGTATCTCTATGAAATAACAGCTTCAGCTTTCTTGCTTCCATTCAGCAGGTTTAAGGCAGGCCAAGGTATGTGTTTTATTGCATAACTCGCATAATTGCAACAGAACAAGCCGTAAATTTCACACGTTGAAAAAGACACCAACTGAAAAGACAATGTCGCATTCTCATAAGAGAGACTTGCCTGAGCACACTGGGTATCTGCCCGTGAGCAACGCTGCTCTGCTCGGAGTACAGACAGCTGCGGCTGCAGTGTGATGCGTAAGAACGGCTCCATTCTGTGTCAACCTGCAGAAAAGACAAAGACGATGTGCAAAATGTGTGAGCCTCGTAGTGTTTGGATATTCGCTCAAGAATAATGTCAGCAGTGCTCCACGATTAAAGTTGCACTTTGAGTTGGTACTGCTTCAGCCAATTCCATAGGAATTTGTCGTTCACTAGATATACACAAGACATCCTCACAAGGCTGTAATCGAAACAATGCTGATGTGTCTCGAAGGGCACCTGAACTAGCGAGAGGTTGAAGATTAGTTGTGGGGTGTATGTTGTGCGCGAGCCTACAAAAAGGCAGCCAGAAGAATTCTTCATAACAGTGCTGTAACAGCAGAGTTGCATGCATTCGATGATCCAAAAGAGGCCTTCTCTCTTTTTTGCCTTTTCTTCCACTATGTTCACTCGTAAGCTCGTTTGAACTCCTGGCCAAGCGCTGCTCCTCACAGTGCAAGTAGAAAGAGCAATGCATTCCTGTGAGCGAAAAAACAGGTTTTCTGGATGACAAGCTGATAATAATATTTCCACGGCAAACGCTGAGGGGCTAAGGATTGCTGAAAGGCTTGGATAGGAGAAGGGATTGTTTCTTGGAATTTGTGGGGTTAGGCATTATTGATCGTGATGGCATTTTGAACTAAAGATGCACGTTCCCTTCAAATGAGAAAAACAAATTATCAGAGGTGGTTGAGAGGCTCTTTAACAGGTTGAACTCACAAGTACAGTCGTGATCAATACAAGAGAGAACACTGAAATAAAATTTTAAAGGTCATAGTGGCTAAACGCAGTTGGAAAGTGCAAGTGTTCGTAACGCTGAATTCTTGAGCAGAGAGATATCGCTTGCAAGTAACTACGTCACATTCTTATTGGTACATTACAAGCAGTCCCCAATTCAACACGAATTCAATGCTTCTTGTCCTACTGCTCACAATAATAATAATAATAATCCCTGGGGTTTAACGTCCCAAAACCACGATTTGATTATGGGAGATGTCGTAGAGGGCTCTGGAAATTTCAGTCACCTGGGTTTTTTTAAAATAAAGTTCATTTCACTTCACTTTAATGTGCACCTAAATCTAAGCACACAGGCCTCAAACATTTTCGACGAAAATGCAGCCACAGCAGCAGAGATTCGATCCCACGACCTTTGGGTTAGCAGTCGAGTGCGATACCCACTAGACCAACACCGCGGGGCATACTGCTCACAACTGTATATCTGCTGTGCCAACATAATCAAATAGGCCTTACACATATCACAAATCTAGCTGCATGACAAAAGCAAGGCAAACACTTGTTAATTAATTACTGCGGCATTTGACATCCTAACCTCAATAGTAAAATAAAGTGGTCATTATCACAGTACCGCTTCACATTGTGAAGCCGTCCAAGGTAATCAATACGATTTAGTGTCACATGGCACATTTTGCATCGCAATTGAGCTAGTTCAGATTCTACAAGTGTCACACAATCACTTTTGATTGCAATCCGGCCTAGTCCAAATTAAACTTTTTTGTTATACCTGGCTTCTTTACACGAAGTTCAAAACACAGCCAATAAAATAACTGTTGAGAAATTGAATTGTGATCACCATTGCACAGTGTCACAGCGGTACTGAAATTTATTGAGAGAGAATGGCTACCCTTCGCATGTGTTGCGCAAGGAAGCCAATCATGATAAAGATAACTCAATCTCGATTGGGCTCTATCATGATTGGTTGCTTTTTGAATTAAGAAGCCAATCGGAGTACATCTACAACCCACTGGGAGTCAATCACGATCGAGACAATTGATCCCGATCGAGAGTGTTTGTGCATGAACTTCGATTCCAGCAGTTGATATAGCAGTCAATGTTGGGCGTGGATATGGTGGTGTTACCGAAGCATCCCACATCGCTGTAGCCCAGGTCATCGACCAGGAGCACCACGATGTTGGGACGCCGGGAGCTGCGTACACTGCAACCACCACCGACACCAGCAGCAGTAGCCAGGGAGGAATGCGTAGTCGCAGTAACATACACATAATTTACGTCTACGAATAGTGTAAACAATACATTAGAATACGTGAAATGCGTATACCATATAACGCTTAACGCGACACTGGCTGAGCACGCGCAGTCATGACATCCAATCGACAGCCCGTGCTACTATAATAGATAGCTGAGGGAAAAGAAAACAGAACAGATATAGATGCAAACGCGCCAGTAGTGCATTTGAAAATACTGCACAAACACACCTGCGGAAGTTTTGACAGCTGTTGTGCATATGCGCACGAGGCAGCGTCCTCCGCGCAGAGTTTTCTGATAAATTATAGAGTCGTCGTTAAATGTAGAACGGGTGAAAGACAGGTGTTTTCCGTTGGAGATACGATGGCGCACTTGAATGAATTATGCGTGTAGAATTTACATCAGCTACGTGTTGTAAGCGCTCTAGCAGTGTACTATCAACTTTGTAGTACCAACGCCTCCTAGATTTCCCGTGCCTGCCGGATTATCGACGGTTAATTGGCAAGCGGAGGTCGTCAGGAACTAAGGTGGTGGTGCCACTCAAGTAGAGGTAGGAGTAGAGGTAGGTACCCCCAGGTAGGCTGGGCAGAGCCCGTAACTTCCACTCAACCCACTAACCAGGAATACGACCAAACCATAACTCAACTACACAAAACCATCTCTTCACAGCAACTACTCCTAGAAAAAGAGCAACAAAAGATCGAACAGCTCGAGAGAGCGTTGAAATCTAGAACACCTAGCCCCATACCTAAGAGCGCCAAAGAAATTCGCACTACGGAACCTAACTCCATGGAAACCGATACACTAGAGCATCCTACAACGCACGAACGACTGCCTAACGCTACAGCGAATCCTTCTCAGGTCGAACAGATAGGCGACCTCGTCATCAAAACTCATGTCGCTCATCCAGAAAGAAAATGACGAAATGCAGGTGATAAAAGAGCTCCAAGTGACTTCTCTTCAACAAATCAAAGAGCAATGACACATTGTGGTCAAGGAAGCACTAGAACCCAAACTACTTGAACTCGATGCATTAATAATGAAATATCAGCGCAACTCGTCCCAATTGGATATGAGCAAGGCCCGGCTACCGATCAAACAACTCACAGGCCGCAAAGATACACCAAGCATTGCATATAACGTAGGCGATACCGACGACTCCTCCTCATCCTCGTCTGCATCGTTGACATCTTCCTTCACCCTAACTATATAATGACAAGACCTCCAACTCTCGAAATAATACAGTGGAACTGCACAAGCCTTCGCAAGAAAGCAGCATCACTTCAACAATACATCAATACACTGCTCAGACCACCGGATATCATAGCACTGCAAGATACAGCAGTCGCAGATGCAGAATACCTAAATATACCACGCACACCAACGAACATGACACATCAGTCTGCACGTTAGTACATAACATATGCACTGCGATCACCGTCGACCTAAAGCCTCAGGACACCAACCTACACTATATCTTCATCCAGCTTCTTCCTAATAAGAGATCACAACTGTCTGTATATGCACTCAACATATACAGCAGACCCCAAACCACGCAACAATCTTTCCGAGACATTATAAAGAAAGCCAAAACAGTAGCCCAACAGACCCCGCTATTAACCATAGGGGACTTCAACGCCCACCATTCCACGTGGGGATATCACAAAGAGGATAAGAAAGGCAGGAAGCTATATAACGACATTACCCAGGAGCACCTCACACTCCTTACGGAACCGGCCTACTCGACTCGCACTGGCAACAGCGTCACTCGGGACACCTGCCCGGACTTAACCTTAGGCCATAACCTCCCGAGAACACAATGGTGGAACTCACAAGAAAACCTCGGCAGCGACCACTACATCCTTCACATTTCCATAGAATACAGAAAGCATAAAAGACACCTCAAAGCCGCGAAATTAGTGGACTGGACCTCCTTCAGAAAAGCGGAAAATTTTCCATTCCAACACACTCACAGCTTGTACTCCGAATAGGCGACCGCGATACTACGGCTGAAGGCAGAACTGACCCGAATGATTCAGACGACACCAGATACTCCGGCAGTCGACCCACACTTGCTCCATTCGTGGGAAGCACGACGGCAACTCACTAGGTGTTGGAAGCGGCAAAAACACAACCGCCAACTTAGGAATCGCATCGCCACCATAACAAACACAGAAGAGCAGTATGCTGCACACTTGGCCAAGGAAAACTGGTTAACTAAGTGTGACTCTCTCAGGGGCACACTTCACACGAAGGCCACATGGCACATTTTGCGCCACCTCATAGACCCAGCATCTACCAGGGGTGCCACTCGGCGAACTCTCAACAGAGTCGTACATAGCTTCCAAGGCACAAATGACGACCTTCTTCAGGCCCTTGCACCTAAATACGTTAACACAGCAGTAGACCCCACCCCAATACCAGCTTACAATGGACCCGATAACCCAAGCCCATCTAAACAGTTCTCACTTGAAGAAATCAAAACAGCCATTCACTGTATGCGGAAAGGCACGGCGCCAGGTGCTGATCAAGTGTCAACAAATCTGCTAGCCAATCTGAGTGATGACATGACCCAGCTCCTCACAGATCAAATTAAAAGGCACTGGGAAACTGGCACTCTACCAGCAGAATGGAAAAACGCAGACATGATCTTTTTACCCAAGCCAGGCAAACACGTTAACATAGATAATCTACGTGCGATATCTCTTACGTCATGCGCAGGCAAAGTCATGGAGACAGCCATACAGCTTCGCTTTACGGACTACTTAGAAGAACATCACATCCTTCCTGACACCATGTTTGGCTTTCGCCCGCTTCTTTCAGCTCAAGACGTCCTTTTACAGCTCAAACATGAGATAATCGACTTACCTACCCCAGGTGTCCGACGACAAGAAAGAGCCATCCTAGCAATACATTTTAAGAAGGCCTTCGATAACGTAAGGCACTACACCATCATGACTAACTTGATAGAACTCGGCTGTGGACCAAGAATGTAAGCATATGTGAAAGCTTTCTTAGAAGGACGGACGGCCACAATACATATAGGCGATCTATCTTCACAACCTATCACCATGGGTAACCGCGGCACCCCCCAAGGCGCAGTGATATCCCCACTCTTATTTAATATTGCCCTCTTTAAACTACAGCATGCCTTACAATAAATTCCGGGAATCCACCACGCCCTGTACGCAGATGATGTCACCATATGGTCCAAGGGCTCACTGCAACTCATTGAGAGCAACCTCCAAAAAGCAGCTTCGACAGTCTAGTTAATCGGTAACGCAGCGGGTCTGGAATTCTCACCCTCCAAGTCGAAATTGCTTGTTTTCCGGCACAGATATTCGAAAACCACACCTCTCAAAATCAAGATAGAGGACACCTACGTCCAGGAAGTCAGAAACATCAGAATCCTAGGAGCATACTTTAGCAACAAAGGAAACAACAGGATCCCAATACAGAAACTTATGAACAGGAGCCTCCAAATTTCCCGTATGGTTAGCCGGATTGCCAATAAGCACAGAGGGCTGAAGGAACACGACCTCCTACGCCTCTTTCAAGCTTTTGTAGTCAGCCTTGTAACATACAGCTATCCCAACCTACAAATATCCAGGACATATGAACAAAAGATCGACGCCATACTGCGCGATACCCTCAAAAAGGCACTGAACCTCTCTAGACGGACGTCTACAGAACGACTCCAACAACTGGGCATTCAACACCGCAGCAGAACTATTCAAAGCCCATCTCGACAATCAAATAATCAGGCTAGCCCTCTCCAGAACAGGCATGGCGGTGCTTTCTAAACTAAACATCACACCACCAACGCATGTTAAGAACAAACATAGGCTGCCGGAGGCATGGCAGACAGGCATTATCATCATTACTACATGGCGGGGCGGGCATTCCCAATGCCGCACTCAAAACTCAATAGAGCACAGGCCGTCTCGTTGCGCTCACTTCAAACCCATTCGTACCCGTCGTTAGCATACCTAAATGCAATTTATCCTCACAAATTCCCCGATGCCGCCTGCGGGCAGACCGCTACGTTAGCACACATGCTCTGGGAGTGCGGGTCGCTTGGACCGACTTATAGCGAACCCGAGTGGTATGCGCTTCTGCACAGCCCAGAACTCCATGACCAAATCCTGGCCGTCCAGTGCGCCCGCGACAGGGCCGTCAGGCTAGACCTGCCGGTCCCCTTGTGGAAGTAGCCGGGTGACGCGAGGCAACCTCAGCGTCTGCATCATCATCAGCCTGACTACGTCCACTGCAGGACAAAGGCCTCTCCCATGTTCCGCCAGTTAACCCGGTCTTGTGCTTGCTGCTGCCAATTTATACCCGCAAACTTCTTAATCTCGTCTGCCCACCTAACCTTCTGTCTCCCCCTAACCCGCTTCCCTTCTCTGGGAATCCAGTCAGTTACCCTTAATGACCAGCGGTTATCCTGTCAACACGCTACATGCCCGGCCCATGTCCGTTTCCTCTTCTTTATTTCAACTATGATATCCTTAACCCCCATTTGTCCCCTAATCCACTCTGCTCTCTTCTTGTCTCTTAAGGTTACACCTACCATTTTTCTTTCCATTGCTCGCTGCGTCGTCCTCAATTTAAGCTGAACCCTCTTTGTAAGTCTCCAAGTTTCTGCTCCGTAGCTAAGTACCGGTAAGATACAGCTCTTATATACCTTCCTCTTGAGGGATAGTGGCAATCTGCCTGTCATAATATGAGAGTGCTTGCCGAATGTACTCCACCCCATTCTTATTCTTCTAGTTAGTTCAATCTCGTGGTTAGGCTCTGCGGTTATTACCTGCCCTAAGTAGACATAGTCTTTTACAACTTCAAGTGCACTATTACCTATCTCGAAGCGCTGCTCCTTTCCGAGGTTGTTGTACATTACTTTCGTTTTCTGCAGATTAATTTTAAGACCCACCTTTCTGCTCTCCTTGTCTAACTCCGTAATCATGAGTTGCAATTCGTCCCCTGGGTTACTCAGCAATGCAATGTCATCGGCGAAGCGCAGGTTACTAAGGTATTCTCCATTAACTCTTATCCCTAACTGTTCCCATTCTAGGCTTCTGAAAACCTCCTGTAAGCACGCGGTAAATAGCATTGGGGAGATTGTGTCCCCCAGCCTTACACCCTTCTTGATTGGTATTCTGTTGCTTTTTTTATGAAGCACATGGTAGCAGTTGATCCCCTGTAGATTTCCTCCAGAATGTTTATATATACTTCATCTACGCCCTGATTCCGCAGTGTCTGCATGACGGCTGATATTTCTACTGATTCAAACACCTTCTCGTAATCTATGAAGGCTATGTATAGTGGTTGGTTATACTCTGAGCATTTCTCTATTACCTGATTGATAATATGAATGTGGTCAATTGTTGAGTAGCCTGTTCGAAATCCTGCTTGTTCCTTTGGTTGATTGAATTCTAATGTTTTCTTTACTCTGTTAGCAATTACCATTGTAAGTAGCTTGTATACTACAGAGAGCAAGCTGATCGGCCTGTAATTCTTCAAGTCCTTGTCATCTCTTTTCTTATGTATTACAATGATGTTAGCGTTCTTCCAAGACTCTGGTACCCTTCCCGTCAGGCGACACCTCGTAAACAGGGTGGCTAGTTTTTCTAACACAATCTGTCCTCCATCTTTCAGCAGATCTGATGTTACCTGATCCTCACCAGCAGCTTTGCCTCTTTGCATGCTCTCCAAAGCTTTTCTGACTTCTTCTATCTTTACTGGTGGGGTGTCATCTGGGTTACTGCTAGTTCTTATAGTATTAAGGTCGTGGTTGTCTCGGCTACTGTACAGATCTCTGTAAAACTCCTCCGCTATTTTAACTATCCTATCCATATTGGTAGTTATTTTGCCTTCTTTGTCCCTTAGTGCATACATCCGACTTTTGCCTATCCCAAGTTTCCTCTTCACTGCTTTGACGCTTCCTCCGTTTTTCAGAGCGTGTTCAATTCTCTCCATGTTATACCTTCTTACATCGCATACTTTACGCCTATTAATCAACTTTGAAAGCTCTGCCAGTTCTATTTTGTCTGTTGTACTTGACACTTTCATGCTTTGACGCTTCTTAATTAAGTTCTTCGTTTCCTGGGAAAGCTTGCCAGTGTCCTGTCTAACTACCCTGCCTCCAACTTCCACTGCACACTCTGTAATGATACTCGTTAGATTATCATTCATTGTATCTACGCTAAGGTTGGTTTCCTCACTAAGAGCCGAGTACCTGTTCTGCAGCGACACTCTGAATTCCTGTACTTTCTCTCTCAGTGATAGCTCATTGATTGGCTTCTTGCGTATCAGTTTCTGTCGTTCCTTCTTCAAGTCTAGGCGAATTCGAGACCGTACCATTCTATGGTCACTGCATCGTACCTTGCCAACCATTTCCACATCCTGCACGATTCCTGGGTGTGCAGTCATTAAAAAGTCTATTTCGTTCTTATTTTCGCCATTAGGGCTCCTCCATGTCCACTTGCGGTTTTCTCGTTTTCGGTAGAAGGTATACAAAATCCGCAAATTATTGCGTTCTGCGATTTCTACTAGTAGCTCTCCTCTGGCGTTTCTAGTGCCGATGCCATAATCTCCTACTGCCTGGTCTCCAGCCTGCTTCTTCCCTACCTTTGCATTAAAGTTGCCCATCACTATAGTATACTGTGTTTTTACCTTACTCATAGCCGATTCCACGTCTTCATAGAAGCTTTCAACTGAAGCGTCATCATGGCTTGATGTAGGCGCGTAAGCCTGTACTGCCTTCATCTTGTATCTTTTATTCAGTTTAATTACAATACCTACCACTCTTTCGTTAATGCTATAGTATTCCTCTATGTTGCAGCTATGTTTCTGTGAATTAGGAACCCCACTCCCAGTTCTCTTCTGTCTGCCAAGCTCCGATAGCAAAGGACGTGCCCATTCTTTAGCACAGTATAGGCCTCATCTGTCCCCCTAACCTCACTGAGCCCTATTATATCCCATTTAACACCCTCTAGCTCCTCGAATAGTACAGCTAGACTTCCCTGGACTTCATAGACTTCACTGGACCATAATGACTCTGGACCATAATAGTGAGTAAGTTGTTCTTACTCACTTTATCACATGGCATGGGAGTGCCAGAGCAACACATCCAAAACAGATGTCTTTAGGGATTTCAGTAGAGATGGATGGGAGGCGGCACAATCCAGCCCGGACCGGGAGGTCCAAGAGGCCCTGGTAGCCCGCGCAAGGTGTTCTGTTCTGTGGTAGGTGTTCTGTGGACCGGGGCGCAAGCCAATGGGATCCAGGTCTAAGGACTCCACCAAGGAGGATACATAAAACTTGCTGGAGTGGAAGGGACGCTGTGGGAGTGAAGCCAGCCGCCGCCATCTTGCCAGTGGCAAAAAGCGTGCTCAGTGCCATCGCGAGCTGCTGATTTCGTCCGTTCTCTTTTCACCTTGTCGGCATGTAAAGACAAATGGTTTACATTGGTTGCCTCTTGCGTCGTTCACGGATGTGCCAACAGGTTGAAAAAAGGTTGTGGCCTCATATTCCACTTGTACGTACACGAAAACGTCTTCGACATAGCCATTCCGCGCTCGTTACTAAAGAGAGCTATAGCTGACGCGATCTAAGCGTGCAAAACATAACAGTCCGGATTTGTTTTACAGGTTTCTTAAAGATCCCGTAACGCGGAGCCTCTGGGAGTGGGCCATTCGCTGTGAGGAGTCGAATGTGAAAGACTGAGATCACTTCGCTCTGTGCACTTCGCGCCAGAGTGCTTTGACCACCTCCTTGACATTGAAGGGAATCATGTGAAATGGGGTTATGAAGTGGCATTGAAGACACTTCAACGTGACGAAGGGTTGTGGCTCGGAAATAAACTTACGAAAGTCCACGTTCAATGGGAAAAGCAAGAAAATGAAGGTATGATATGCTGTACAACTGATCGAGTGCCTCAGTTGCCGATGCTTTGGACTTCTGCGAACAAAAGCTAAAGCTGCCACAATTTAAGGGTGCCAGCACAAGATCTACGTTTATTAGAACTTTTGATCGCTTGTTTGACATCTTAAAACTCCAGGAACCCGCTGGCAAGGTCGTACAAAGCGCCCCTTCGGCAGGGGAGCGAAGCATTCAAGAATTCGTTTTTTTGCGGAGACTCAAGCGTACATAAATGGGCTGAGAGATTCGGCAGTGACAGAAGGACTGAAAAAAAAAAAAAAACGGATTCATTGGTTTTTGGATACACATGGCAAGCACGGAAAGAATGTTTGACAGACTTGTCAGCTAGGGTCAGCTGAAATACTGACAGACAAACTCAGTCAAGACTATGCCGAAAACTTCTTTGAATCAATACGTGGATGAGGCGGCCATAACCACAACCCAACAGCTTCGCAGTTTATGGCTGCATACAAGCGTCTATTGGTTCAGACAGAAGTCATGTCTTCAAGTTCTGGACACTGCTCCCAAGATGTTCTCTCCGTATTAAATGCAACGACTCCTGCAGCCATGGTAGATCCAAGAAGCAATCTCACTGACATGCGCAAGGCCCCAGTCCTGCATCCTGATGACCACGACAATGCGCATCGCATTGACTAGCCCGAAAGCTTTTCTGTTTTTGTCGGTTCTGTGGCGCCATACATAGCAGGCTTCATTGTTCGAAAGGTCGAACTGCAACTACCTGTGAAGAGTGTATAGCAGCCATGCACTCAGATGAGCTGACACCTTTAATTAAATGTAAGAGGTGGTCTTGTTTCACCGTCACGAGATGTCATTAGCCTCTGTAAAGAAGTCGAGGAATGAGGCGGCTACAGGCTGAAAGTGATTCCATCACAACGGTGAAGTCAAGAGCAAAACACCTCATCCTGAAAGTTCTATGAGCTTCCTCCGACAAAAACTGGTTCCATAAACCAGAGCAGCACGTCCTAGACTTTGATACGCTTGATAATAAGGTTTACAGTTTGTGCAGGCAAATCGCCGAAAAAGTGAGGATACAATACATGACGAAGGAAAAAAAACCGAGAATCGGTCAAAAGTAAGGTGGGATCACTTTTGGCAAGGGCAATAATTTTCAACCACCAGTAGGGCACCTATGCTTTCGATGATGTGTTTGCTTTAGGCATCGCTATTTGATGCATATGCAATTTAATTGAGTTCTCTACATGACACTTGGCTGCGTACAAGTCGCAATAAACATTTACAACCAGAGTTACTTGTTTTCGTTGCTTTATATAAACACAGGAGTCACTTCACCCGCAGCGCGATGAGGCATAAATATGCAGCGCTCGGCTCTTTTCTGCCACTGGCAACATGGCCGCCGCACGCTCGGCGCGGCTTTACTCTCTCCCGTAGCGGCGCATAAGCGGCTTCCACTCCAGCAAGTTTTATGTATCCTCCTTGGACTCCACCCATTCAGCAATATGTATAATAAAGTTTTTCATCCATCCATCAAGTAGAGGTGTCTTCAAATAGGTTTTTACTTTTTTGGAGTTTATGTGCAACAAAAATAACGTAAAATGTTTTAAAACGGCATAAAAATCTTTATAATTAACCCTACAAAGTGACACCGTCACTCAACAAGCAACCTTTTTTTAATACAAGGCATCCTCCAAAATTAGTAGCAAACGCATAAATTGCCGATCTCAAAGGCCAAGTACAAAAACTCTTACACCTACGTAGGCAGTGCTGCCGTAGATGACAGCGTTTCGCGCAACGTTTTGGTTTCGCGCTCATCCAGCAGGCACGGGAAATCTAGGAAACGTTGAGTAACTTTAGAAGCAAGACACGTGGCGCCGTCTTCTGTAAGCTTATGACAGCTGTGGTACTCGTGAAAAGTACTAGATGGCGCCACTTAATGGCAATGTGGCGCACGACTGTCAGAGAATAAATGGCGGACTCTGGGAGCAGCGCGGTGGACCGGGGATTGGGGGTCTGTGTGGGGTTTTCCTTTTGGTTCCTTATGAAGTTGCTAGCTGGTCACCACGTAGTTTGGAAATACAGCGGTAAGCTTCCTGATCACACTCTCTTGCGTTTAGAGCACTTGTAATCTGACAAACGAAAGAAACGACGCCGTGTGCTGGCGTGTTAGGCCTCGGTTAGCTTTACGTCAGCAATAAGCGCCTTCCTTCAATAAGGCGCTTATTGCAGCGTCTATGCAAACAGCTGGCTTTTATAACTTGCTCATTAGAACATGGGCGTTTGCTGTGCAGTCTAAATAGCTTCTACTGCTTTCTCTCTACGCCCTGAGGTGCGGCTGTTTTAAATAGGTTATCGAACTCTTGACCAAGCTATGTCCGCCTTCAAGTCGCACGCTATTTTGTGCTGCAGTGGGCTTTTTCGTTGACATTGCGCAGAGAGTTGATACCAGCCTGGACTACGCTGAAATGAATTCAAGGCACGCCGAGGTGGCTCCTCTAAAGAAAGGTACGCTGCTTCATTCATCTTCGGGGAGGCCACGTGTGACGTAATCGGGCACTTGTATATTTTGCACATTGCATGTTTTAGGATGCGTCGATTATAGGGAGTTTTAGAATAGCGCACCGCAAGCCCTTGCGGTGCGGTCGCTGGCACTGCGCATGCGTCGTAACGCGAGACGCCCGCATTCACGGCCCGCCAGCAGAAGATCCAAAATATCGTGCGGCGATCGTGTTCCGCCCGCGAAGTGCTGCGTGTAGCTTCCGTGCATTCGGGTTAGCGGTCTGGGCGAAAGTCCCTGACTTTTCTCTAGGGTGGCAAACGCTATTTTAAAACTCATAAGGCGCCCGCAAACCTTACGCCCGCAAACGTTGCTCTAAAACTTCTTACCCTAGGGAAAAGTCTAGGGACGCCCAGAGGGAGTTTTTAGAGTAACGTTTGCAGGCGTTGCGGGCATAACGGGCGCCTTACGAGTTTCAGCAACGCCCCCTAAAAAAAAAAAAAAAAAAATGAACTGCGAAGACGGTGCCCTACCCTCCGACTTCAGCCTCCTCCTTCTGAATGACGGCTACCCCCTGCGAACACAGCAACGCTCTCACAGTTGCCTCATAGAGTAACATACTATATAAAGAGTGGCCACAGGAGCCTTTTCACAGCACAGCAAGAAAGGGTTTGACTAACCGGTAGATGATGTACCCATCCTCGCTTTTACTCTTTCGTTAAGACATGTTATAGCCTGTTTTGTTAGACATGTTATAAATTTGTGCAAGTTTTCATATCTGCTCTACATCATGTGCCGCTGAGGACATGTAATGTATTACAACAGAAAACAGTAAAGTATGACTAGAAGGTTTTGTCTTTCTGCATTTGTTTTGCACTAAGACACACAATCATTTGGGTTAGATGTATTCGCTTTGTGGACGCATCGGTGTGTAGCGTAGCGGTAAAAACACTCTCTTCCGGATCATGGGGGCATGGGTTCAAATCCCAGTGTCTGAAATAAAAAAAAGTTTTGTTATTTTATTTATGCTGAAGACATTATGGGTCTGACCAACCACTCATGGCGCTGAAAGCAGCGCACTAGCTGGGCCACAGGGCCCTACGAGAGTGTGTGCTCTTTAAGTATGTTTCTCTATGGTTGCCTCCGAGCAGCCGTGATGTCACGTGACAGAGCGGTACGGTTATATCACGTGGCTGAGCGGTATGGAGGCCAGTTGTCTCACGCGGGGGCCGGTCCCAACACAAGGCAGGAGGCATGAGCTCCGAGATTTCGTGCTGGCAGGAGGCTCCCAATTGAAAAGAGAGCGACGTTCCAGGCATATTTTTTCTAGGAGGCGCTGGTTTTAGAACTTCGGCGCTAGTTTTAGGACTTTCGCCCCGACTGTGTTCCCAAATGCACGGAAGCTACACACAGGACTTCGCGGGCTGCGATCGCCGCACGCTATTTCGCTTTTCCTGTGCGCGGGCCGCGAACGCGGACTCGCGTTACGACGCATGCGCAGTGGAGGTGACCGCACCGCAAGGGCTCGCGATGTGCTATTCTAAAAGTCACTATTGTTGTCAAGACTAACTTTTGGTTTATCGGGGGTGATAATGAGGTGTCGTGAATGGCTTTGTGTGCTTGATGTCGTAAGCTGCCCAAAACAAAGCGTCTGTGCAGCCAAGAAGGCTGTTCTCGCAGAAGCGTTGATAACTGGGGCGCTAATAGGGACATTTAGAATAGCGCACCGTGAGCCCTTGCAGTGCGATCGCTGCCACTGTGCATGCGTCGTACGAGAGCCGCCGTTGGCGGCTCACCCGCAGAAAATCCGAAATAGCGGGCGGTGTGTGCAGCCCGCAATCGCTGGTGTCGAGGCTATATGTAGTGTCCGTGCATTTGAGTTTGCGGGGCAGCTAAAGTCCCGATATTGTTCCCTAGAAGGGCAAACGTTATTCTAAATCTCGTATACTGCAGCGCCTGCAAACGTTATATTCTAAACGCACCGTGAGCCCTTGTGGTGCGGTCGCTGCCACTACGCATGCGTCGTAGCGCGATTCACCAGTCGCATTCGCGGCCCGCTTGCAGGAAATCTAAAATATCGGCCCTTTACGTGGCCTGCAAGCGCTTTTTTCGAGGCTAGTGTCGCTGCGATTGTTCATTGCGGTTTGCAGGAGGGCAAACACTATTCTCGAACTTGTACGATGCCCGCTATGCCCGCAGCGCCTGCAAACATTGTTCTAAATCTCCCTAATGATGGAGGGGCGCACGCTATAGCCTTTGTATGCATTATGGGTGAGAGATGCGATGTTGAGAATATTTGAAACTTATCTTTAAAAGGCTATGCACTAGCCTGATGCAAAGTGCCACACTGTTTGAAGCCGGATCAAAACTTGTGTACCATGTAAGTGGTTAATTAGCCAATGATGTCGAATAAAATGGGCAAATAGCACAAACCATTCAGTGTGTTTTGCGCCATCTGATATTGACAACTGCATCTTTGCATGAAAGTAGTTGGTGATTATGTCATTTCAGCAGCATAGCTCATGCATACAATTTGCATGTGGTATGGATAATGTTTTGGCATTTCAAACGAGTGGTATCACATCAAATGTCATCCTTTGCTAAACATATTTGACTTTTGCTAAACATATTTGAGTGTTTGCAGTCATTAACAGCTTCACATCTTCAGATGGTGAGAGCTCGTAATACAATCTGCACTCTTTGTTGAGACGGAAAGAAACATACAAATGATGTGTAAAATGCAGTGCTGCTGATCGCAATGAGAAAAGTGAGCAGATTACCGAAGGCATTGGGTATGTGCATTGCTAAAACTGCAGTGTTTTTCTACAGAGGGTAGCGTCTAGGGACCACTTGCACACCAGCACCTTTTGCTAAGTCTAGTGCTGTGAAAGTGCAAGTATTGATATTAGCTGCTTGTTGTCAGCAGGCTTGAAATCCCTTCGCCGGCCTTTATTCGGGCGTTCGAGCCAGTGATGTCATTGCTGTGCTCGGGTGATAAGAAATGTGGATAACAAGTTTTTGTGTAAGATAGAGAAGAAATGGATGCTCTGTATACCGTGCAGAGGCAGCAGGCGCTGAAGATGAGGACCTTACGATCCCGCGGGCGGCCATGAATAAGATGATCAAGGAGCTGCTCCCGAACGTGCGCATAGCCAACGAGGCTCGCGAGCTCATTCTGGCCTGCTGCACAGAGTTCATCCACCATCTTTCCACTGAGGCCAATGACATCTGCAATCGGCAACAGAAAAAAACCATTTCGGCAGACCACATTCTGGGTGGTGAGTCTTTTCAAAACGTCTAGTTGAGTTCATTCTGGAGCAAAATGTTCACTATGCAACTCAAGGCGAAAAATTCAGGGCAGAGCATTCTTTCCTCAGGAATGCATTGTAGCCATTTTGCTCTAGGCGAGTCTTTCCAGCCATTGTCCCCATCGTGAGAACATGAAGTCTGCCATTGGACGAGCCCCCAGGAATGAGTTTCAAATAAAGCACCTCGCGTCATTGTGAACCCCTGTGGGCTGAAAGGAAAAATTTCAGGCTGGCCGTTTTTTTTTTTTTTTTTTATTGATGACATTCCCTCACTGATGATACAATCCTTATTTTTGTAGCTAGGCTGCTTCACTAAGGTTTTTTTTTTCCCCGATTTCGTGTAGTATTTTTCGGATTGCACCCCTCGCAAAGAGAAGGTAGTTTTTTGGATCTATAGATTTGTGCTTACGGTCGACCTCTTGGACTCGTTCGAATGCTGCATTCTCCGACAAATTGTGTTGTGAATAGAACATCGTCCTGCTCGCCATCCTGCCGAGTGTCCGTCAAGCTGCACGATCGATGGCCATAATCACATCACGCTTGCTTTGAGTGCTATATAACCTAGCGTCGTAGACACTGATGGGTCTTGCATTATGCCTCAACTATTTAGTCTCGCCACTTACCTTTGAGTTGTTTGCATACAACAGTGTGGTTGGCGATATTAACAAATAGTAGCTGATTACATTTTGCCACTGTCACACAGGTAAACTTAAGTGCACTTTGAGGGAGTGCACTTCACCAGCAGGGTCGTTCACACGCTTTCACATGCTTAGTAGTGATGTTCCGTGCAGGAAATTTGCCCTTTTTCGGGAAATTTTGGCTTGTCATTTTGAGCCAAAGGGAAAAGGGGAATCTTCATGATATTGCAGGGACTTTCAGGAATGGTTGAACTCTCCTATGACTAGTGATATATAGTAGTCACAGTGCGCCTTCATCAGCTGTAATCGGTTCTGACGCAGGCACCATGCAAGCATGGCCTTAGAGATATGTTTCGATATTTACGCGGAGCCATTTCTAGTTCACTAGAAATGGCCCTGCGTTAGTTCATATACTGTTATACACTGTACAATGTGCACTGTACGAACAGTATATGAATAAAGTCATGCTTTTGTTGTGCGCCAGTGGAGGTGCTAGTCACGATTTCAAAAGTCACCAGTACGTGAGACACGTGTAATTATAGTATGTGTGTGTGTGTGTGTGGAGGGGGGCAGAAATCGGTGATGTTATGAAGGAAATTTTGCTGGGAATTTCATCGTCTGTAGATGAAATCCCTGAAAGAGGCAATTTTCATGTCTCTGAAAGGGAATTCTTCGACGTAGTACGGAACATTACTGATGCTTAGTGATACTTGCTGCAAAAGTGCACTCACCAGCAAGTGCAAACTCTCTTCTCTGCAACTGGGTGTGTAGCCTCGGTAGCAGTGGCTCGACAGTAAACAAGTTTCTATCGGAAGCTGAGCTTGTATCATTTTTCAGTATTGTTTTCGTTATTAGGAGTATTCTTTGCACATTAAGACATACTATTAAAAATAAAGCTACCTTGCTATTCCTGCTCTCCAGCTGTTTACAACCACAACCGCCAAGGGTATGCCCGGCACACGCCTTGCTATGGCTGCAGCTGCGGTGTTTCCACGTAAAGTTTATTTTAAGGGAAGATGCAATTTGAAAAGTTTCTTTAATTTATAGCCCAAGGCAATGAAAATTTGTGCTGTTTACAGAAGTTTTTAGGCTGGTTTCAAATATATAATCAGTTTTATACTAAGTTGTATAGTTCTCATTTATATCATGCCGGTGTGTAAAATCTGTAATGCCTTTATGTGCCTTGAGGGTAAAATAAATAAAATGTAGCGCTCTTCTACAGACCTTTACTGCCACTAAACTTTGATAATTATGAGTCATAAATGGCTCATATTGCTCCATGTTAACTGTAAAATGCAAGCAACTCAAGGGGGCGTAATACATTTAAATGAACAAAAAAAGCTGCCCCACCGCGGTGGTCTAGTGGCTAAGGTACTCGGCTGCAGACCCGCAGGTCACGGGTTCGAATCCCGGCTGCGGCGGCTGCATTTCCGATGGAGGCGGAAATGTTGTAGGCCCATGTGCTCAGATTTGGGTGCACGTTAAAGAACCCCCGGTGGTCAAAATTTTCGGAGCTCTCCACTACGGCGTCTCTCATAATCATATGGTGGTTTTGGGACGTTAAACCCCACATATCAATCATATCAATCAATGAACAAGAAAAGCTATGACGTGAGAAGTCTTAAATGCTCAGCCCATACTGATTGCTTACTGTAAGTTCATAATAATTCCAGAAACTATTTGCTTTATAGGATACAATTGCTCTCTTTACATGTTCAGGAATATGTGGCAAAAAAATCCAAACCCAAGAAGTTTCACAAAATTGCATCTAGAAATAAGTAAATTTTAAAACTTTGAGAAGAAAGAGCATCTGTGCGACAGTGATGTGCTTTTTGAAATGGTTTCTTCCATTATGAGAGCTGAGGAATCGTGATTGCTTTTAGCGTGTAGCTTTGGTGAGCTCTGTGTGAAATGCAGTCGCAAGGAGCCAGGTTACAACTTCCAGGGAATCTAGACAATGAGCTCTTTTTAGTTTTTATTGCCAACTTTTGCTCTCCAAGGGCAATTTTAGCCTGCTTCGAGTTTAACTACAACCTTAATTTTTTTTTTTTTTTGTCGTGAAAGTATAAACTGTATTCTGAAAAATAGACTGATTTTAAAATTGTAAAATTAGCTTTTGCTGCTATGCAGATCGAAATAATGGTGGCTTGTCGTGTAGTGCAAGTAGCCTGTTCAAGCACAGTTTACTTTCACAATGACGTGAAAAATACTGAGTCACCTTTGTTACTATAAACACCCGTAATAGACAAGCCTCAGCGCTATCAACTAGGACCGGGTTATAGTGCCTAAAATATACTGGCTAGTGTGCCGTCTGCCGCCTTCTAGGTGGCACCAGAATGGATGAATGCCTGTGGCTGCCGTTTGGAGCGCTGCAGCGCCGGAGGGTGCCACTGCTGCGCTCGCTTCTCATAGCCCACTGCGTTCCCACAGTATCGGCAAGGGAGCTGCTGCCCGTTTTTATGCTAGAAGCGGGACATTTTTTTGTTCGGTAAAGCAACCGTAGGTTGATTTATTTCAATTAAATGCAATAGTACCGCTATACATGACGTCAGCAGAAGACATTAAAAGCTTCCGCTTTATGAATTTATAAAGCGGAAGCTTAATGTCTTCTACCCGAGGTGCATGGCCGCGGCATTGCCTTGGATGCTAGCGTGCACTTGCCTCGAATAGTTTTCGCACTTGCACAAGCTTCTCTTTAGCTTATGTCAGCACATATAGCTCAGTCAAATCATTAAAAATATTGCCACTGAGGCCAAACGTCTCCCTCGAAACGCTGCAGGTACGTAC
The DNA here is from genome assembly GCF_043290135.1 of Rhipicephalus microplus. NCBI lineage: Eukaryota > Metazoa > Arthropoda > Arachnida > Ixodida > Ixodidae > Rhipicephalus > Rhipicephalus microplus. The sequence continues at coordinate 470,310,978 of NC_134710.1, forward strand.
CTTCGCAGACAAGTTCTCCCAGGCAGTACCATGATGGCTTCTTAGCGAAGATGTTCATACAACTTCGGGCTTCGCATCTTCATCATTATGCATTCCACAATCCACTCATCGCTGTACTGCATATTTTTATGCAACTTCCGTGGTGCGGCAATGAAGCAGCTCTTGACAGCGAGTTGTTGTTTTGGGGAAAGAGACCTAATATTACTTTCGAATGCGTCTTCGCTTTCATATGAGACAACTGCTCATTTGCGTTCGCGAGTCTCTTCTTGATTCTCAACAAATTGCAAGAAATATTCTTGCAGTGCTCCTTTCTGGCATCATCTCTTGTGCTTTTCTTTGCCTTTTTCTTTCTCATGCAGGCCTGGTTTTGAACCAAAACCTTTTGGTATTTGCAAAAAATGCAAGGTTTTTCGTCTGAGTGCTCTGTCAACAAACATTTTTCAGAAAAAAAAAAGCATGTTTCGAAATGAGTTGTGTTTCAATGAAACTGGCTTCAAGTCACAACCACCACAAAGAGCTGTCACTGAAACTTCTTTGATGAAAGCTTCAGCCTCATCACTACGTTTGAGCTCTAGTATTTGCTTTCATTTCTCTCGTCCTGTTTGATATAGCGTTGCAACTACTGATTGCCGTTTGGGCAAAGGCTTTTCAAAGTCTACAGTTATTTTCTATGAACAGGAAATTCTTCGCTTCACTTTCACAGTACGTATACGCTACTGTTCGTTCTGGCAGAGACTGCACTTTGACAGGAATATTGAGGCCTCAGAATGGATGTCGATGGGTGCATTGTGGGTGCTGATCGAGCTTCAGTGTTTTGCACATTTTCTGTTTCTGATCCGCAGGGTGTAGCGCACTCTTCAGGCACAGGAGAATTATTCTCAGCACAAGATTATTTAATGGCAGAAATCATTTCCGAGGTATTAGCGCTGCGGCGCTTTGCTGGAATGTGCACTCTGAAGGCAAACATTTCTGTTTTTTTGTCTTGTTGGCAATTTTGGAACAAGGAGCTGAGGATATTCAGGCAATATAGTAGGCACCGCACCAGGTTTGAAGCGCGGTTTGTCGCGAGGGATTTTGTTGACGACGCCGTTCATAGTGATGGGGAATGCCCGCTCGATAAAACTCTTATCAAAGTGTTTCTCACAAACAGCAGTTTGTGGCAGTCTCCTTTCTGCCTTAGTTATCTTTCCCATTTCGGGAGAAGTGCTTTGTCTGTTGGGGCCATGAATAAGGATAATTGCTGTTTGTTTGAACAGTAACTACTTGTACAGAACGGTACAAAGCAGGTCCTTTCCTTCGATCGCTTTTACTTCTATATTATATCATTCACCTCATAGTTCCCGTTGTGACAGGCACAGAAACACAACAACTTCTCACTCACCCTTTGATGATGCGAACAACAAACACGAAACCCGGTAATAGCGCTGAAAACACGAACACAGAAATGCACGCGACCCCGGCAAATTGGTCGTGCGAAGCAGACGACATGCGGTCAGCACCCACCCGCTTGGCAGCTCCCCTCGCGGCCACCGCGGGCATTCATCCAAACCTGTGCCACATTCCTTCATTGAAAAGAGCTGGCAAACGGCACACTAGTCGGTATATTCTAGGCACTATAACTGCGTGTCCGCTTGAAGCATGACGGGGGCCGCCATTACTTGCAAAGATGCAGTGCAGAGAAGCCCACTTGCAAATCATAAAAAGGGTCCATTAAATAAAGTATTTTTTTTTTTTTTGAAAAACTTGCGTTTTTTTGTTCGCATCTACCGTTATAGGCTACTTGAAACTGTGACGTATTACTTAAAGGCCAACTCCGGCGGAGGTCAATGGATCTCAATTAAATTCTCTGGCTACAGTCCTTTGCACATTTCCATCATTTATGCCAAATTACCGCTTTGAGAGATGCACTGATTGTTTGCAAATGAATTTTAAAGATTGCCTTGAAAAGCTGACCTCGCTTGCCAGAATTATTAGCAACACTGTGTGTTACGTCATGTTGAGCCGGTCAAAGGAAGTGAGGCAGCCGATGGCATAGCTACTTGGACCGCTACAGCATTTATTGTGCGGCCACAAGGCAATGGCGGTGGTGTTTGGCACGGGTATAGCACAGGAAAGCTTTCTTCCTTCCTCTGTGCTCTTTGGCTGGCGCTTCGCTAGTCTGGCTTTCATAGTTTTCATACTCCACGCCAGCAGGAATCCGATTCTTGCCAAATAGTACATCATAAGCATACAGGGCGCCCGGTGTGATTTCAGTATTGCATTTTTTTGCTTGTTAAAAATTGTTTCCGAATTTTCTGAGCATTTCAGCTATTGGGCTCATGACAAGAGTGTCTCAGGAACATAGAAACACCAATACCTTGACATGGTAAAAAAAATCGCCGGAGTTGCAATTAAGGAACATTGCCTGAAATATGAAATATATGTTGTGCTACTGAAGTGCACATTACCATTGTTTCCAAAGCACACTTCCTTTTCCTGCACTGCCTAAGTGACATTCTCGAAGTGCAAGTCCACTCGCCTAAAGAGACGCTAAATTTGACAGTGTTACCAGGCTTGACCACACTTGGTCACACTGACAAATTTAACATGTTTCTTACGATTAGTGTAAAAACATTAATGATAAGGAAGATGTTACTACCCTGCATTACCTACAAAAATAATGAAACACATTACCGAAAAAACGTATTGTTCATTACTTGTGCTGTTTCTAAGCTAAAGAATTTCAACTGTGTACCGTATTTACTTGCATAATCCTTTCACCTTTCTTTTTTTTTTTTTGGAAAATTGATGAAAAGTTGGAGGGTGCAACAAATACGCGGGGAGAATTTTTCGCGTAAACAGACAGAGTGAAAAAGAAAATGAAGTGGCCATAAATCAGGATTCTCATGCCAGCAACTAACTATAAGCTTTGAGAAGTACAAAGCTTTGAGAAGCTTTCAGAAGTACTAATTACGAGTTACCTTAACAATAAAACCACAGGTTCAACACAAAATTTATTTGAGACAAAAAGGCTGCAAACAAATAGTAGAGAATTGGAATACCGTACGCAAAGCTAGTGGGCGTTGCACGCGTAGCGTTAGCATTTGTCTCTCAATGGGAGCCCCCAGAAGGTTAGCGTACAACGTCAACCTCGGGGTGATGGCTATCGAACGCGGAATTCGTTGCAGTTGCCATTTGATGAAATAAAGTTTACCATCTGTCTCAGTCTTAGGCGCTGGGAAGGCTCAACGCATCTTGGTGGCTGTCAGCTTCTCGTGCTGTCGTCGCCACTACGGAGCATAACTCGTTGATTCCGAAGTGCCTACCGGTGGCCCTGTTGGCGTTATTTAGTGCATTATCAATCACTTTCAACTTCAAAGTAGCCGCTAGGGGCCCTCCAACACTATTGCAGCACCTATTTTTATTTGTGGTCTGCGTGGACTGATAGCTGGAGGTAATTTTACCATAGGTCTAAGCGCTGATATCGCATCATTTCGTATTTTAATCGTGCAATAAAGCTCGCTAGAACATTGCGGGCGGAAATGCCACCGGAAGGTTGCTGCCATATCATTGGATAAATGTAATGTTAGAAGCGATCTTGGTGTAGGATCAACTTATGGTACTAATCTGTTTCATTTTTCTTCTCTGTGCTTTTTCATCGAACCTTGAATAGATGCGGCCACAACAAAAAAAGGTCCCTGCGACTACAAAGCACGACAGAGGCGCTGGCTGCCATTTCACCACTTGATTTTTGGCTTGCACGGGTCGGATGTCTATACTAAACACTCCTCTCTCTTTCATCTCCCTTGTAGCTTTTGAGAGCTTTCTCTTTCCGCACGTGCGCTGTTGAAGGGGTGCAGTGTGCCATTGTTGTTTGTACTGTGGCAACAAGGTCATCATTACAGTAATACCTCATTAACTCTAATTTGTAAAAACCAAGAAAAATTTCGAGATAAGCGATGTTGCGCAAATTACCGCGAAAAATCTAGCGCATTTTAGCGAAATCGCTACTACTTGCCAGCTCTTCAGCAGCAGTTTCTAATGTTTTTTCTCATGTTAGCTTTAAAGAGGAAAAAAAAATATCACACAAGAGACGTTAACCAGCTGGATTTTGCAGCACTGACCTTTTTTTTTTTTTTTTTTAGGGGAGAAAAACTCCCTATTGCTTGTCTGCTTTGCGGTCATGCTCGGGCCTAGGAAGGCGTCCTCCAGCTGCTTCATGCATCGCATCAGACCATTTTCCCCGCCACTGCACTCCACCTTATTTCAAAGCAAACGCAGTAGATTTCTTGTTTCTGCAGATGTCGGTACCTCTCGAGGTGATTCATCGGCGGCGGCATCTCCGCTGCCCCCTACGTTAGTTGTCGTTTAAACGATTTCGGCGTCTGTCATTTCTCGGGTCACCGGCACACCCGCTTCTGCTGGCTGGAGAAGCTCTTCTAATATTCATCGAGCACCTTCGGCTTGTTTTTCAGCACCGTCGAAAGCGCAGACACAGGGATGCCAAATTTCTGTGCGATGGTGATTTTGTTCGACCTCCTTTCTTCACTTCCTTAATTAGGGCAACCTCCCTTTCTAGCATTGACGACTTGCACTGCTTTTGTGATGCCATGTTTGCCGCACTCACTCTAAGTCGCCGCTCCTCAAAGTCAGCGTTAAATCCATACCGTGTGCATTGTGCAGATTAGACTGAACGGAAATCACACTGTAGAAAAACAATGAGCACTGCCAAACGAATGCGAAAAACGATGAGACTACGCGCCTATGTCAAGCGTCGGGCTATGGTGGCTAGAAGGAGCGGTGTCAGTATCAGCGCGCCGGAGAGCGAGCGAGAATTGATCCGTATGGGGCAGTGCTGCATTCGGTTTCAAGATGCCCCTCCTCGCGCTTGCGCATGCGCATCAGTCGTTTTTTGTTGCAAATATTTCACGCTACCCTGCGGATCATAATGGTCACCTGTCACAATTCTGGCTGGGCACTACAACGCGTGTATTGGCACTGAAAACTAGCGTTTTCAAATCGGTGTTTCAAAAGCTTAGAAGATAGAGAATCGAGTGACTTGCCGTGAGCTTGACAAAGTCCGTGAAGTTTTCAAATTTGATGCCGCAGTGTCCTCTGTGAAGTCTCAGTGCATGTAAAGGTATCGGCAACCGTTATTTTTGTGACTTGTGCAATCAAGGTCTAATTTTACAAGTAAGACATTTATTTTCTCTAAAGCTAGAAACATAAAAAATAAACACATCTGCATTAAGGTTGAAGGAAACTGCAAGTTATATGAAACTTGGCTAAAGCAAGTGAATAAGGCAACTGAAGAGAAAAGTAAATATACGATAATACAATGGGCATTCACACACACATAATATTGAGATTTCATTGACAAACAATTCAGTCACAAATCAGCTCACGAAAAAATTGATTTCTGAGTATGTGAAACACAGCTAGACAGTGACATCACTGTTGTTAATGGGAGATTTATAACAATGTGAACAAAACAATAGTAAAATCACAAGAAACAACAAAGTGTGAGTAATGCACAATAGCATAAAATAAAACCTTGTTCGCTGAGTTAACTCTACGACAGTTAAGTCCTACGTCTCAACTTCAAGAACTTCAGTTTTTTCTCTTTTTTTTTTTTGATTGGACACATTTTCTCCAGCCATGAGAAAATGCATTCTGGTCAGTGTAAAGAATTTAATTATGATTTGTCGCTTCCTGTTCGTAGTGTTCACAGCCGACCATATTTAACCTCTTGACAGGCAAGAGATAAGGTCAGTTATGCTGTTACTTTTCAATGTATATAAAACGTATATAAATATAAACTGAAGCAATAGGTGAATGAATCTTAGCTTTGACCAGGTCTGTTAAGGACTCGGACGGTTACAGAAGGCATGATTCTGCCGGAAGCAAGCTGGAATTTTGAGTGAAGCAACAACCTGCTACATTCGTTGCACTTTGTTTTTTTCACCATCTTCCGGTCCACATAGCCACTGACGTAATGTGATCTGGGAGTCACTTTTGCGTCCAATGAGATCAGTGCGGTCAGGGAGGGCTTCACAAGCAACAATAACTTCATGAACCTCATTGAGGCGCCCCACATCTTGCAGCTAATCCAGCTTGTTCTGTAATTTTATTGAATTATTGTGGATGCCAGGACGTAGAAGGCTGCTCAGAACTCTAGAAGGTACGTTTCCACTGGAGGGTGACTGTGCCAAACTGTAAAAACTGAGGCAATTCACAGAGATCAAAAATTGTGTCGGCAAAGGGTGATCATTTGAGCCAGACATTTGCTTTTGAATTCCAAAAAGATTTTAAATGCGTCTTGGCAGAGGCGAGACGTCATCAAGTATTTATATCCCAAGTTTTTCGTGACATTGTGCCAAATGGAAAGGGTGCTGGTTAGAGTGATGCGGAGTCCTTCGGCAGTTGATTCACTCTGGAACCTTCACTCCTTAGGTACAGTGTTTTCCCAAGTTGACAAGAACCCGTTGATAACATGCTTGTGGCTACAGACGATGAATCTTTCGTCGAAATGAGCGTCGCACACAACGCAATCCTTTTCCAGTGGTTTGTCAGCGCGAGGAATCGTACGCTCCCAGGCTTTGCGCTGTTCATTGTCCACGGGAGCAGAGAAGAAAGACGCTTTCTTCCCTTGTTTGCGGACTGAAGCATATCCCGCATTGCATCCAGGTGCAAAGCAGTGTCTTTGCTGTTTACTCATTACTGTTGCATGGTCACATTGGCATGTATTGATCCCGAACAAGTCCAAATAGGCAAAGCGCAGACGTTGCGGCATGCGAGCACACGAGCAAGCGACTAAAAGTGCCGTGCTAGCGGCTAGTAAACGCTCTCGACCGATCACGGTGGCGACTTGCGCACCGCTCCATGGCGGAATGAAATACCAGCACGCCTCCTTTCAAGGCGCGGCTGGGACGATGCTGACACCTCTTCTTTTAGCCACCATAGTGGGGCAAAGAGCGAGGCCCACTGCGTGGAAATCGCATGACGTGCCACAGGGTTGTTCAACAAAGTTGATATGCCGCTAGGCTCAGACTTCACGTCTGAAGAAAGTATCGACGCAGCGGCAGACGCAGCTAAATAAATAAAAAGCGAAAATTCGATGGATTTCAGGCGTTGCAGCATCACGCAAATTTTGTGTAATGGCCCGGTGACAGAATTTTTGTTCCACTCCCACTCAAGATTTTGAGATATCCGCTATGTGATCCAGAAATACTTCGACATAAAGGGGGAAAAAATACATAGGACGTAAGGGATAAAGTTCGATGGCATAGAAAATTTCGACTTAGCCGATTTTTTTCAGATATATGAGTTCGAGTGAACAAGCTATTACTGTATGTTTGAAAATAAAAGCAACAATTGAAGTGTGAGCTTCCCCTACATAGCCGATTCTAGCTTATTTCGTTGGGGCAGCCTGCGACATCACGGGCGAATGAAATGTGGTAAAGTGACGCTGCAAAAATAAAGTTCAGGGCCGGCATTTTTTTTCTTGTATTTTGAATTATTCGAAGTTTAATAACTTGAGACTGTAGAGACATTGAGTACGCTCACAATGTCTCTACAGTATTGGGCCACCTCGGCAATCATTTTTGTCTGGTGTTTAAATGAGCTGCTGAAAAAGCACGCTCACAATCTGTTTACAGTATCGGGCCACTTCAGCATTCATTGCCGAAACTGCGGCTGTTCCCCCGACTTTCAGCATTGTGTTGTCGTTAAGCGTCATCGGGATCAAATGAAACGCGAAATTTTTGAGGCCAAAGAAATGACAATACTGGGCAATGTATGTGTCAGCAGACCTTAGATCGGGCTATCACAGAGAGAAATGGATTTTCTTTGGAACGCTGGCATACGTGATGTTCATGGGGTGCTATCACGATAATTACGTGGTCTTAGGTGAATTCTGTTTTCTTTGTTTTGTTGCTCCTCGTACATTTGTGTGATAATTACCCGCAAAAAAAAGTTTGTTGGGCTATGTGGGAGGTGTGAGAATTGTGCCAGAGTGAGGATTACGCGAGCAAATATGGTATATCCATTGAAGGAATCGACAATGACATTTTTTCTAAAGCCGGTACAGTGGAACACCGATTATACGACTTTCAGGGGAGCACGCAAAACTGTTGTATTATCCAGATGTCGTGTAATCCAAAAACTAAGAATATAGAAATGACACGCGGCTTTGCCCTGAAGAATGGGTATAGACCACTTGAATAAGCCCACAGTACGACCATGTGCCTGGGCTCGAAAGGTAGGTTAAATTATTCTTGCTAGCGACAGCTAATGGCAGCATAACTTAGTTGAAAGAGGTGCAAGCTAATCTCTATTCTCAAGTTTAAAAAGAATTAAATGCAACGCACATCTTTCTACCAATAAAAAAAGTCTGAAAATTGCCTGCGCCTGAAAACGAAACCGAAATCATCTTGCCAATACCCTCCCCGTAAGAAGAGTCGGATACAGTGTTATCTCTATCACATAATTGCGACCGACCACGAGTGAGCGTAGAATGCCTTCGTGTGCGACTGAGCTGTGCATGTCGTAATTTGTGGCCTTGTGAAGTGCAACCATTGATGTCCCATTATGAACTTCGACGTCAAGAGAAAGTAATATGCCACAGTGGAAACAACTGCTTCGCGCCCTTATGCGCCCGCAAGCCTGTGACTGCGAGTACGACAAAGGCAAGAGATCAGCTGTATGTCGACCAGAAAATGTTTCCATAGACCGAAAACGTGAAAGTATCAGCTTTTCGGTCGACTGGAGCTATTTTGTGTGGATAAAGCTTGACTAGGTAACGACTCTAGATACGTGCACACACAATTGTGGCGTGTGTAAAAGCGCATGAACTTCCAGGTGAATAAATTTTCCATTCTAAGAAGACATCTGTCTCCCTCTCTACTTTTCTGATCATCAATCTAAGAGTACACAAGTTTATATTTTGCACTCGTAAATGTTTTGTCTACGCTTAATTGAAGTAAAGGCTTTCTTTCTTCTTTTGGACGAAATCTGAATGTCGTCGTAAGATGCGAGGTTGGCATGAAACTGCGTCATATAACCAAGGTTTTTAATACATTGTTCATTCCTAGAACGATGTTATATGCACTATTGAGTGCGATGGTACCGGAAGTGGTTATATGCACGACGATGCATGCAGTGCCATGTCGAGAAAGTGCTTGCGGTCGGAAACCTTGGCCGAAGCGCGTCGAGGCAGCTGACAGCAGACGATGCTCACGTGGATATTTAGCGGCACTACCACCTCGCTACTGTAACTGGTGCTTGAAGCTTTGCAAGCGAGCGCTCATCTTCGTTTGTGTTTGTCCCGAGTTCGCACATTCATCAAGCCGAGTAAACTTAACGCTTACATACTGTTACATTCAGCGCTGCCCGTGCCAAGTTTTCGCTCGACGTGTTCCTAAACGTGAACAAATCGACAAACTGTGCTATACTTGCTCGGCGAGGCGTTGTGACGCCGCGAATGGTGGGGTTAAGGCCAAACCTCATAAATCGGAAAATGCATGCGACAGCGACGAGCGATGCTATGAGCGACGAAACAGGGCGTTCGCGCGACGTTTCGCAGTGTAGTTTTCGCCCGATTGCTCGGTTCTGTAGATTTGGAAACCGCCGCCCGGAAGTGCTGTGTTCAAAGCACCGGAACAGAATGTACATGACTGACGTACTGCCGATTCCCTTCATGTGCCGCGAAATCACCACCTCCTCTCACTCTCCTCTCCGCCCGAGTCACGCGTGCACAACGAAGAAATAGCGTAAGCTTATGCACGTGCACATAAAAAAAGTGCTGCAAGGCAATAATAAACATCTTCCGTTCCATTACACAACAATATATCTTATTTTTAAATTGCATACCGCTCACTACGCAATTTTCTTTGTACGTGTAGACGGCCTCGTGCAAGCAACTGTGGAGTTCGCTCGCTGAAGCCGTTGCGTGAATGAAGTTTGCCTGCGCTAGCGACTGTTCGCGTGAAGGCAATCTTCGTCCTGTCGCTGTCGCGAGCATTTTCGTGGTTTGGGGTTTAGCCTTTATCGTCATGGGCACCCTAGCCGAGCAAGTCGAGCACCGTTCGTTGGGGCTCGACTCGCTCGAGCCCCAACGACTTGCTAGACTATATCGCCGAGCAAGTCGAGCCCCGGTTCTTTGATTTTCGGCATTTAGGAACTCGGGACAAGGACAGAAGGCACACAAAGACAAGCACTCATTTCGTAGCTTTAAGCCCCTGTTACAGTGTGTGTAAATCTCTAAATATCCGCGTGCGCATCGTGTCTTGTTGGCTGCCTCAGCGTGCTTTGGCGGAGGTTTCCGATCTAAACCCCTTTCTCGACGTGGCGCTGCATGCATCGTAGTGCATATAACATCGTTCTTATTCCTATGGGGATTTTGCTGGGATCTAACTGATTCGTCATATCGTGCAGGTCGTCGCGATCCCGGGGGACGTATAATTGAAGTTCCACTGTATTTCTATTTCTTGTTAAAGTTCAGCCTAAATAACTAGTTCTAGTTTAACAGCAATGTTTTTTGCACATGTGCCACACTTCTAAGTTGCCTGTTGCAGGGGTGCAACAGCTGCGCCAAAACCATAAAATTTGTTGAAATTGCGCCAACCTGCATCAAAATGCCAGACTTGCCTCAAAGCTATCCCAGGTGTGCTAATATCGGCGAAAAATGAAGGCCACATTGGTCACCCGCACTTGCGTCATCAATCGGAACAAGTGTGCAGACCGTAATCCTAAACCACGGTGTACTCGTTATACTCATTAGGGGAGATGCAATGAACCAGATGAAGTATAAGATGAAATAAGAATGCAGTGTGCTCATTTGCCCGCTCACCACTGTGGATACCTAACGGTGGTACGACGGAACATAAAAAGAAAAGCTGTAGCCATCGACGCTTCGCGCGAAGTATGAACTTCCTAGTAAGTAAACGCGGTTTGGCATGTTAAGAACATATGCTGCGTTCTTCATGCGCAAACCAGGTCAATGTACTTAAAAGGTCGTTCTTGCCAACCATCAGGTCGGTTGCTGTAGCAACAACACCTGAAACTTTTTTCTTTTGAAGCTGCGTCATCCCAGCAATAGATATCCATCGCCCGACCAACCATCGCCGGGCGTGCATCGTTGTTACTTTATCTGGTTGAACGTGCCTTGCAAGCGAGCTGAGAACTTGTGCCCTAAACTTAACCCCACCGGAAAAAAAAAAAAAGTGGGGGCGGCTTTGGAGGGGGGCATGTAGCAGTTCGAAAATTACTTGGCCTTGTTCTATCTAACCTGCGCAGAACGCTGCTTAAGCCATTTTCGCTGCAGTACACCAATGTCCTACGGAAAAGAGCAAACTGGTTTGCAAGAGGCTGTTAGCGCTAGTCACGGAATAGGACATCTTGTTCGGTTACTCGTGTGTGTATGTGCCACATAATTGTGAGTGCTGATTTGATGGCTGATGTGTGAAAAAGTTACTGGCAATCATTTTGAGTTGCGAATGACATTTCTGCTGCCCTAAAAAACAACACAACTTGTGCGGCAGTTTTCTTTTTTTTTTTTTTTACCACCCCACACCTCGGTTCTACAAATCTTCTGAATTTCAAGGTGGCCAGCCTGGCAGAGCCCTATTTGAATTCGCAGAGTCTGTCAAAGGATTAGAAAGGCGCGGCAAATTCTAATGTAGACTTCATTATTGTTTGCTCAGTGGGTAATTCGGAATACTACTTTTATTGAAATATCAGTGCTCATATTCACTCTGCACGACTTAGGTGGGTTGAATGGTTTATACATACTTTTTACACTGCTCCAAATTTCGGTCTTTCATAATAAAAATTTCTTTTTTTTTTTTAACATAACCTGCTCCAAAGTTGGATTTTAGTGCTCCAAAAGTAACATTTTGCTGCTGCAAAAGAATCTCCAAATTCTGTTTTGGCTGTTGCACCCCTGCTCTTGAGTTACACACAGTGGCTTTTAAAAAACTGTGTAGTACATTTTCCTAAGTATGACAATAAACAGGAAATGAGATTTCATTCTCAGTTCTGCTAAGATATCATCACTGAACTCTCATCAAATTTACGTTTCAGACAGCATGAAAGCTTCTGCTAATGAAAGAGGAAGGGAGGTGAAAAAGAGATGCTGTGCTAATTTTATAGCAATAACTAAATGCTGTGATGACATAGTTTTTGAAAAAAAATATTGGGGAACATAAATGTTTTTGTATTTTAACATGTATAATTACCGCTGAAATCGTGAGTGCTTACATTGTTGTTCTATATCTGCTTCGATCGCTCATGATTTCAGATACATAAAGATGCAAAATTTATTTTTGAAAACAATGTTAATAAACAGTGTGGCAGATTTGCACTAGTATTGCTGGGATGATGATGTAATAACTAAACTTGGGGGAAGGGGGGGAGGTGTCATTGATTGATATGTAGGGTTTAACGTCCCAAAACTACCATATGATTATGAGAGATGCCGTAGTGGAGGGCTCCGGAAATTTTGATCACCTGGGGTTCTTTAACATGCACCCAAATCTGAGCACACGGCCTACAACATTTCAGCCTCCATCGGAAATGCAGTCGGGATTCGATCCCGTGACCTGCGGGTCTGCAGCCGAGTACCTTAGTCACTAGACCACCGCGGCGGGGCCAGGGGTGTGCTGTTGAAGGTAACAAATAGTTGCATTTGCGTGTATAAAGTTGCGTAATCATGTTTACCCCCCTCCCCCCCATGGATTTGGCTCGAAGGGCATCATGGCCCATCACACTTGCCATTAATAAATTCTTTATCTTACCAAAAAATTAGGTGCGAGCGATTGCATCATTACGCGCTGACGCTATGTGAAGCGGATGACATGCTACTCCTGTGTTATCACTGTGTGGAAAGTGAAGCACATCTTATCGGCAGTCGTGCATTTCAATTGGCCATGAGGGTGTTTTTTGTGTGTGTGTGTTTGTTTTTCGATGCCAACAGTAAGGCCCGTCGTTCCCTTGCGTTTGTGGCGAAATTCGGGCGAGATGTCGCTTGAGAACATAACCCCTGGAGCAGCAAGCTAGCCGAAGCAGTAAACAACCATTTGTGATTACTTTCAATAAGTTTAAGTTCTTTTTATACCATTTTTTGTACATTTCATCAATTAAAAAAGGTGCTTAGTTAGAATATTTTTTCACTATCCCAGTGACTTTGAATTAGCAAGGTTTTACTGTATATTCGACTGTTGACCCACAGGTCACATGATGGAATCCCAGCCGCCGCCGCTGCTATTTCTATGGATATGAGAAAGATTTAGAACCCCAGCTGGTTGAAATTTCCGAAGCCCTTCACCCATAATCATATGTGCTCTTGGGATGTTGAATCCCAACATTTATAATTAAGAAAAATTGTAACTGCATCGAAGAAAAATAGTTCAAGCACGTGATATATCAAAGATCGGGTAATGCAAAACACTCAAAGAATAGTGGGTCTTCTCTTGCAAGAACTTGGCTTTTTGCCACGAAAAGGGACTTTCCGGCATGCATTTGGAAGGGGGAGCATTGTGAGAAAGAGCCACTGCGCGGATCGCGTAGAAACTGGTTTTCCGTGGTGTGTCTTCTTCCATGATTCGATGGAAGTCCTGTGAAGTCGCTACTCACTTCCAGGCTTCCTCTGTTAATGTAGTAGAAGAACCTGGCTGTTTTGCACAAAGCAGGCAATAATCGGCTCAGTCAAACATGGAAAAAGAAGTTTGTTGCCGCTACATACATCATCCCAAGCAGCATGCTGACTGAGTATGATAATGAAGAATGCTAACATGAGGTCTAAGGCAGACCAGGTGCTTAGGCACCCGACGAGTATGAGCAGTTGCGTATTAAGGTGTTGAATCGCTGTGTACATTTATGCCGTATTCGCTGGCCAACAATCTGTTGCTGCACATAACCCTCACTGCCAACTTCAAACAGTAGAGAAAAAAAACAGACAATGAAGCATTCTCGTGCATTGCTGTAAGCTTCCCTCCATGCGTTATTGTGAAGCAGTAGTGCAAAGATAACTTGCACACTGAAATACGTGTCAAAAATACTGTGTAGTCCTTAAAAGTTTTTGTAGGATTATACCATGTCAAACTAATTCCCATTTTTTAGAGAGTATGATATATGCTAGTTCGACTGTATAAACTAATAGTGAAACCTCATGCTACCTAAAAATGTAGTGCTTATTACCTGTTACAGTTCTATAATGGCAATAAGTCCATTATTAAGCTGTTAAAGTGCTAATGCGTAACTGGCAATCTTGGTACTTGAAACTCGTTAGTGCCAGCATTCCCGTATAGGCAATAAGCGATATATGGGGATGATCGAAACATGGCATTGTCCTAAAAATAAGGAAGACTAGTGGCAAAGGCGTTCTTAGAATGAGTATCCCGGTCAGTGCCCCGAGATCGCTCATTGTAGGTGCTGTCAATTACAGTGTTATTTCTCTTGTGCGACTCGCTAGGTGCAAGGAAGGCTTAAAGCAGTCATGACGGGGTCACCCAACATATAGTGGTTTTCACTTCAAACTAGTAGTATGCAGATTATCATGCCTATACAGATTATAACAGTGCGTTGTAAAAGAATATTTTAGGCCAAAACGAACCCTACAAGTCGCCAGCTGTGTACCCCGCCCACCACTGATGACCGCTATTTTGCCATGTTGTGTGGGATGCCATGTGCTGGAGGGAGTGCAGCCATCGTCTTCTACTGCGATTTCAGCCTGTGCGAATCTTTCGCTTTCAATGCCAAGCCAAAGAAAGCTAAAGTGTCTCAATTTCACTCTTGAATGACCACGGAACATTATTAGTTGGAATGCAGACTCTAGGACAGCTAGTTTCTTGTTACGTCTCGGCTCGTGAGTGTGCCAGTGTTGCCAAACTCTCGAACAGCTCGCGCGATAAACATGTTCAATTATAAATAAATTTCTCAACCAAGTGTGCTAAAATTTCGTCTGCTTATTTGTGAATAAAAAAGGATTATCACACAACACAGATTATGATCAAATATTGGGGTCATGGCCCCTTTAAAGGGACATGAATGAATGGACGTGGCTTGTTGGAATATGAATTAGACTCCAAGCTGTTAATATAAAGCATATGTGTATTTGTGAAGCCTAATGAATTCGTCTTTACTCTTGTATAACCCGCACATTAACATTAAAAATGCAGGCTATGTTGATACACAAAAATCAACAGAAATTTTGGTCTGGTAGGGTGGCTTGACAAGTAGTAGTAGTAGTACAAAACTTTATTATATAGAGAAACCAGATAGGCTAGAACTCCAGTGCCCCGAGGAATATACAGGGTGAAGAACGTAGTCTGTTCGGCAGGGTGGTGGCCCTATTCCAGGGCCCCACTGGTACGAGCCATCCGCTCAGCTCTGTGCATCAACCGCAGCTGATACACCAAGGCTGGGCTAGACAGCAGCGCCTCCCATTCTTCTAATTGGTGCCGTGTCCTTCGTCGTGCTCTGCACACTCCCACGGGGTGTGAAAGAGTGTTGGGGTGGCTCCACACCACAGCATTCCTTCAGAGCTGTCCAAGGAAGGCAACTTCTCAGCAATATGGGGGGATTTTATTTTTCCAAAATGTTTGCAAATCGTTCTTGTGGATGCGGGGCATATGCAAGAAAATTTGTATTTTTGAACACCAGTATTGAAATTTATTTGTACACTAACAACTCAAGTGGCATCTTGTCTGGCATTCACCAAAAAGGATATTTTACCCTTTCGAAAACACCATGGCTGGAGCTCCATCTACCCCCGCCTTGCCTCGCGCGTGCACTCGGAGTAGAAAACAAAAAGTACCTAATTATTCACTGCTTAGCATTTTCAAATCTTGCAGAACCTGCAATTGTCATTTTTCATTTGGGTGCCCAATACTGCATAAAGGGTGGCAGTTGTTTGTTGAATGCATGGGCAAACTAGCTCTTCAAAAGGTACAAAATTTGCACAAATATTTGTTCAACCATTAAGGGTGTGCCACCAGTTACGGGGGACCCACTTAAGGGGGACGCGGAGCTTAGAAGTAAAAAATCAGCCGAAAAATCGGATTTTCTCTTTCATCATTTTCACGTTCCCGATGCCTTCCGCATCTATCATCAAAGTTTGGCTTCGAAATTCCTCTTTATTTCTGAAGTTATAACCCATTATAAGAGAGCAACTTCATGCAAGCGGACCTTTAAATTGAAGTGTAAACTAGCCGTACTTCAACCGCCGATGACATGCGAACTACGCATTCCACCAGCATCATTTTGGTCTTGTTGGAAAGGTCACGTTTCTAGCTTTTTTTTTCTTCTTTTCTAATAGACAACTATGTGCCCCTCACAAAAGCAAAAAAGGCGAAGTCAAAATCACGAGCAGCGCGTGATTCCATTGGTTGCTTGATGCACGTGACCAAAATGGTGCTTCCTGATTGGCCAGGAAAACTCGCTGGCAGTGTCTGCTGCCATTCTGAAAGGGTTCGCTCTTGCGAAGGTGTTGTGACTATTACCCCAAGCGTGCTTGTGCGTCTCGCTATGCCCGGCGGTGCGAAAAAGTTACGATCGCAGCATGATTTTCATCCTTCACGGAAGAAAGGCAGAAATCCCCTTGGTGCTGCTACTGTGTCTTGGCAACATTGTTTGATAGTGCCGCCGTAACCGAAGACTGTTCCTCGTGCGTGCGCGGCGTGGACGCTGGCCGCCCGTGTACCGAAAATGTTATCAATCGAGGAGTGTGCGAGACTGCTAACCCAAATAGTGGACGCTCTGTGAATTATGACCACACCGATGCTATTGGAAAACAGTGAAGTGCCTGTAGACATGGGCCTCCTTGACAACGCGCGCCATGTCGACTCCGGCCGTGTGCGAGTAGACCCTGATGTGATCAATGCCAGTGAAGTTGGCGACGCGCGTGCCCGCGAGCCAACCATGACACTTGAGGTTTTTCGTAGGTGTCGGCAACAGCGCGAAAAATTAAGCGCTTTTTGGAGTCAAGTGGTGCAACAGTGAGGCAAGATGCCAGCAAGGCAAGTCTCGGAATTCACATGAAATCCTCTAATCAGTGATTTGGAGTGAGGCATCAAAGGAGCAGCACACTTCTCTTTTTGCTGTACAAGCTGCTGCTGCGGAAGGTGTGCTGTGGTTCAACATGGACTATGTCAATACTTTTGGTGCAACTCTAGAGCAGCTGGACATCACTATATGCAGCAGCACATTGCTGAGGGCTAAGGAGAAGGACTGTTGTCAGAGTGCAACCTCAAATAAATACAGAGAAGCGTCCCAAAGTCTGAGAAGGCTGGTCCAAAAGAAGCATAAGGATGGGATTCATGAGATTATGCCCCTGGTGCATTTTCATCAGATTTTATTAGTATTTTTTTAATAAAGGTGTCTTGAACCGTTTTTTCTTGTTTTGGCACATTTTCTAAGTTGGATGGAAAATAACTTCTGTTCCATTCGAGCTATCAGCATAATTCCTGCTTTGCCAGAAATATAAATGCATGCAGTATGCTTATTTTGAAGGCAATATACTGATAAAAAAATTTTTCAATTGGGTCACATGCGTGACAAGTGAAGATGGCTTGTTTTTCTCTGAACATTGATGTCCTCTACTCCTGTTGAAATGGGACCAGCGAATTGATTTATAGCATATTGCACTCTTTAAACATCCTACATTGTTTCTATACTATTGCTAATCTTTTGGTGCTTCCTGCTTAGATGCTAATTAGGTTGCAAAGCCTAGTATGGGAATAGTTAGGGATAAAAGTTAATGGAGAGTACCTTAGTAACCTGCGCTTCGCCGATGACATTGCATTGCTGAGTAACTCGGGGGACGAATTGTAACTCATGATTACGGAGTTAGACAAGGAGAGCAGAAAAGTGGGTCTTAAAATGAATCTGCAGAAAACACTTAAGTAATGTATAACAACCTCGGAAAAGAGCAGTGCTTCGAGATAGGTAATAGTGCACTTCAAGTTGTAAAAGACTATGTCTACTTAGGGCAGGTAATAACTGCGGAGCCGAACCACGAGATTGAAGTAACTAGAAGAATAAGAATAGGGTGGAGCACATTTGACAAGCACTCTCAAATTATGACAGGTAGATTGCCACTATCCCTCAAGAGGAAGGTATGTAACAGCTGTATCTTGCCGGTACTTAGCTACGGAGCAGAAACCTGGAGACTTACAAAGAGGGTTCAGCTTAAATTGAGGACGACGCAGCGAGCAATGGAAAAAAAAATGGTAGGTGTAACCTTAAGAGACAAAAAGAGAGCAGAGTGGATTAGGGAACAAGCGGGGGTTAAGGATATCATAGCTGAAATCAAGAAGAAGAAATGGACATGGGCCGGGCATGTAGCATGTAAACAGGATATCCGCTGGCCGTTAAGGGTAACTAACTGGATTTCCAGAGAAGGCAAGCGGGTTAGGGGGAGACGGAAGGTTAGGTGGGCAGATGAGATTAAGAAGTTTGCGGGTATAAATTGGCAGCAGCAAGCACAGGACCGGGTTAACTGGCGGAACATGGGAGAGGCCTTTGTCCTGCAGTGGACGTAGTCAGGCTGATGAAGATGATGATGAGGTTGCAAAGGACCCAGGTTTTACATTGATTGTGGAGTATCTTAGAAACTACTTTACCTATCAGGAAAGTAATTACATTTTACAATCTGCACGTCGAAATACACAAACTGTCTAAATTTCGTTCAGATCTATACACTTGTAAAAAATCAGATCTATACACTTGTAAAAAAGTTGCCCATCAAGTGTAGCCTCCCCTCTTAAACAAAGGGGTAAAATATTGTTAGGAAAATTCGAGCATACAGAGTTCGATGAACTTCTAATTGGAGAAAATTCTTGTCAGCAAGCAGTATAAATAGGGTAATGAACAACATAGTTGCAGTCTGGTTTTGAGGTCAAAAGCTTGTATTTCCATCCTCCTGCAGTATTTATTCAAATCGAGGCAATTGGTGTTCTTTTAAATAATCTTATACCAAACTTTCTGGTCGGCTTAGATTTCATGATATTAAAAAGCTATCGGCTTCTAATCAAAATTGTGAGAAATGGTACATGGGTAGCGCTACCTCAAAAGGGCAGTCTTACAATGGCTACTAGCCATGCCACTAGGTAGCTGAATTAGACTTGAAAGAGTAACACGGTAATTTACAACTACCACCTTATGTAGTGGCCACTAAGATAGCCACTTGAAGGGCCCGTAGACCACCCGTAGGTCGAGATTCAGTAATGGGGGGTAAGTTGTACACGAGTGTACCACAACCACGGAGCCGTGAGAATTTTTCGAAACGATGGCATACTAGCAGAATTAGACGTGTTTGATTTTTGTAACACAATGATTGCCCTTTTTTGTTCTTTCCTTCGCTACCGTCCGCTGGCATCCTTTCTGAAAGCCGCTTTGCTCTCCTTTTGAGTGCGTCTCCCAATCTAGCAGCATTTGTGAAATGACTCGGCCGATTACAAGCACATTTCATTTCATCTATAAGCAATGCGCCTACTACGACTGTGACCTTATATCGACCATGTTCCTCGGAAGTTTCTCTCTATTGTTCGCGTGACCATGATTGAGTGAAGTTACGGCGGCAGCATCCTTCCCCCCCCCCCCCCCCCCACGCGTTGTAACTTTTTATCCCTCGGCAGCCTCCTGCTGTCTGCCCACCCTTCACTTTTTTGCATTATGTCGCCGTCAGTAACTCAGATGCATATTCGAAACAACGCTTTTCAAAGTTATGATGCGTAATAATGCTGGTGCGATGCTTTCAATCGTTGCAAGTTTTCGTATACCACCCTCTTACCTCATACTCCCCCCTCCCTTTTAGTAATACTGTCTCCCCCTGTTTACAGACACATGAGCACGTTTGCCCCGAACTCTGTCGGGGAAGGACTATAGATCAGCGCAGCACAGTCGTACACGATGAACTGTATGTGCGCACCCACCCTCCGTACAGACAGAGAGAGAGAATAAACTTTTGAAAGCATTAGTTCGGTGAACCACCCGAAGCAGAAAAGCTCGCGTAACCACAGCCACTGACCACTCTGCCACGGCAACCCCCCCCCTCCCTGACTCCTGAAGCGAAGATTCGGGCCAAAGACAACCTGCGGTTGCTCTGTTACAGGGTGAAGCAATGCCCGGGTGGAAAGGCGCTGCCACCGTGCCTGCTGGCAACTAGAGAAGCACTGCCATAATGCACTACCATAAAGGCTCTTGCGTTCAGTGGTCCACAATCTAGCAACTCATGTTTATGAAACTCGAAACATATATAGGCGGCAAGTGTTTTGTCTAAATTTATTAGAACCAATCGTTCAAAATAAGCCATCATTCACAATTTTTGTTTTAAAAACTGAATGGCGAATGGCTCATTTAGCAAACATTTCCCAAAAAAATTTCCATAAATGAAACCAAAATAATGCCCCTTTTTGCACCTTGTTCGACTTGTGACCTTTATTGCAGAATTCAAAAATCACAAACACGCTTAAA
Source organism: Rhipicephalus microplus (assembly GCF_043290135.1). NCBI lineage: Eukaryota > Metazoa > Arthropoda > Arachnida > Ixodida > Ixodidae > Rhipicephalus > Rhipicephalus microplus. The sequence continues at coordinate 470,331,429 of NC_134710.1, forward strand.
CATTTTGTGACGTATGCCTGATGACCAAAGAGTGGCCAATTGCCGAACGTATTCGGGAGACAAAGGTGTTCGGGAGATCAAGCCCAGGAGATAAGGCGTTTCTGAATCTCGAGCTGAGGGCTGTTCATCCGCACTCCCACTGTTTTGGGGTGGGATCATTTCATTATTATCGTTAATTTTATCTTTTTTTTTTTTTTTCAACTTCGCTCGATGCCTACGACTTGGCATATATCCGTGTTGGCATCGCCAATGAAAGAAGACATTGCAGAGGGGAACGTATTTTGTTACGCCCTTAGTACTGTAATACGACACCCAAATTTGTTGTGTAGGCCTGAGTACATGTTCTATCGAAGTCAAAGGCCGTAACGCATTCTCTAGGTCCACCTTTAGTTAGCCAAAGCCAAGGGTTGGCGTGGTGCAAAAGTGGGAACAACCTTCCTATTCGTTAAACAGAAACTGAGGCACAAGTTAGTGCACAAATGCTATATGCCAACAGATACTGAAGGGAGTAATGAATTATCTCTGCAAGTTCGTTCACATTCTTTTCCCACACGGAAGTGGCCAATGCTGTGTGCACTACCCAATCTTTATCTCAGTTTAGTACCCGACTTGCGTAAATAACCTTTGCGACAAGCAAGACATTGCGTAGCTGCGTATGGGCAAACACTGAAATATATCACTGAAATAGAAGTGCAACAAAATGCTGCAGCACCTCCAAGGATCCCCGCCGAAGCGTCGTTGAGGTCAACGGCCACGCCGCAAGGTGCCAGCATCACGGCCTGGGGAACTGAATGTCCGCTGCTTTGGTACCATGTGCTGCTACTTGCTGGGAGAGGATGCCATTTGCTGACGATGGCAGTCATGATGCAGTTGATGCCATTGGGGGTACTTGAGCTCCACTTTGAATTGGTAGTTACTATGTAGCACATAAACAATCATGCTTGTGATAATTATGGGAACAAGGATATTGAAGCTTTTCAAAAGTTTAAATTCTCCAGCGAAAAAAATTAAACGGTATACTTGGAAGTCAAAACTTCGTTAAAATGAATTATTTGCCTCTTAATGTATAATTTGTTTCTGGTCTTTCTTCAGCGAGAGATTACTCATGCATGGCATAAATGCTTTTCACCGAGTTTAGCAAGCTCCTTCGTTTGTGCACGTTATTTTTGTTTAGTGACAGATGTCCCCTTGTGGTAGCCAACTAACCCCATTAAATAGCACTAATTGTTCTCGTGGGACATGGGTGTAGTAATTCAGCTTTGGCAATTTGTGCATTGCTCTGTCAGGTAGCAGTTTGTGCGGCCATGGTCGCTGTCTTTAAGATTATCGTTGCCCTTAATTTTTGCCCACTTTCGCTTTGAAAGGCATTATCTTAGCTCCATTATTACCAGCTAAGCCACTTCGTATGAGAAACGCTTCTTGCGCATGTCGCACCTGGAGCACTGGCTCTGAACACAGACCATGCCACCCTGTTCCCAAGGGTCACTTCTTGTGGAACTCGTAGAATGCCCAAAGAATGCATTTATCATGATTAAGCCTATGAGGGCGAATTCTGCCACTTTGTTGTTCACCTACATCCAGCAGCTCGAGCTTCCACTTCATTGCATGCTGTGATTTCGGGCACTCCTGCCGTCAATGCATTTCTCACACACCCTATAAGAAAATGACGTTGAACCAGTGGCGCTCAGTATGGAACACCGTGCCTATTTCAATGTACTGTGACGGTTCACACATGACCTCATTACGGATTACTGAGAGAATAGCATTTTTTTTATAATGCATTAAGTAGGTGATGAATCACTGTAAACGTCATTTGCTTGAGCGTGCAACAGTTAATAATTCAGGCATTCTTGTAGCACCCCCTTGTAGCGTTGATTTCTGAAGGAATGAGGTATGTGCAACCTGTTTTCTAACACCAAATTGTTCAAAGTGTAATCCCTGTGGAGCACGATGCAACTCCTAGTGGTTGCATGCCACATAAACCAGCCAAGTCTTTTTACTTGCCTCTACTCTGCAAAAGTGAAAAAGCCCTCTATAGCACGCCTAGTGGTTCTGTGCCACGAAAATTGGGCCGGTCCCGCTACTCGCCTCCAGTGTACTAAACCTTAAGGCAGTGTGATGCCACCAGCTTTGATGTTTATTTATTTTATTTATTTATTGCAAATACTAGTTTATGGCCCAAGCAGGAGGGGCAATTGGCAATACACACAACACTGTTACACATACACACAAAGAATAAAAATAATAACAATAAAAAGGAGTACAATGCAGATTGGTCAAGGCATAGCACACCATACAATGCATATACTTAGCGACAGATGCTTTCCTGGAGCGCTTGGGAAAAATTTTTGGCTTGTATCACTGCTTCCGGGAGCGCATTCCATTCGGAAATTGTACGTGGGAAGAAGCTGTGCTTAAACTGATTAGTTTTGGCGAAGATAGGCTGAAAGGAATGAGCATGCATGTGACGGGTCCTTCTTGTGCTTAAGCGGTTTAATCAAAGTGGACGGAGTTATTTTCACCTTAGAAGTAGCAATATTGCTGAGGAAGAGTAAACGGGCCAAGCGTCTACGAACTGCTAGGGTTTGAATGCCATTATCAGTCATGAGCTTCGACGGAGAATCGTAACGCCCATATTTGTTAAAAATAAAACGCACCGCTTTTCTCTGAACGAGCTCAAGCATGTAGATATCTTTTTTCAAGTGCGGATCCCATATCGTGAAACATATTCAAGTTTAGCTCTAACAAAAGCTTCATAGGCTAAAAGCTTAACGTGACTTGGAGAATGTCTTAATTTTCGTCTCAAAAAACACAACTTAGTAAATGCAGCAGAACAAATACATTTTACGTGGGATGACCAAGATAAATTAGAGTTCAAAGTGAGGCCCAAGTACTTGTACTCCCCAACATCTGCAATACAAGTGTTCTGCAAGAAGTACTGGGAGTTGAAGAAATGTTTTTTGCGTGTTATTCGTAGAAATGCACATTTTCCGGCATTCAACATCATTCCCCACTGCTCACACCAACTCTCTATTGCAACCAGGGATTCCTGCAAAACTTCAGAGTCATCAGGTGAGCGAATTTCTCTAAAAACAACACAATCATCGGCAAACAGCCTGATGGAGACAGTTTCGGGAACTACGTGGGCTAAATCATTTATATAAAGAAGAAACAACAGCGATCCCAGCACGCTGCCCTGGGGTACCCCAGAGGTAACAGCAAGAAAATTGGAGAAACAACCATTAATATCAACATATTGTTTTCTGTTATTTAAATAAGCTCTTATCCAGTTCAAAAGGCAATCAGGAAAGCCAATGTGTTCAAGTTTATACAAAAGCTTATCGTGTGGCACTTCGTCAAAGGCCTTGCTAAAGTCTAGGAAAACCACATCAACTTGTCCAGACTCGTCCAATACCGCAGAGAAGTGATGAACAGTAGTGACCAATTGCGTAACAGTGGACATATTTTTTCTAAAACCGTGTTGATAGGGCGACCAAATGTTCCTTTCAGCCAGAAATTTATGAATGAACCCTACAATAACATGCTCCAACATTTTACAACAGCTACATGTGATGGAAATGGGTCTGTAGTTAGAAATTGAAAGTTTCTCTCCCGTTTTAAACAGTGATTCGACCCTAGCAACCAAAAAAATCATACGGGACTTCATCTGATGTGAGAGAGATCTGAAAAATGTTAGTTAAAAAGGCAGATAGCTGATCAGCATACCGTTTCAAGAATCCATTTGGAAAATCATCGGGGCCGGGACTTTTTCTAGGATCAAGCTTTCGTAATAATGCCAGTATTCCGAGATCCGAAATAACAGGTATATTTGAATAATTCGTTGGGCGTTTAGGAACTGATCTGCCCACTGACACTGGCGTTTAGGAACTGATCTGCCCACTAACAGTGGTGAGAAACCAGTCTTCACCACTGTTAAGTTCGTGAAGCTCTTTCAATTCCTTTTTTATATTATTTGAAGACAGCTGACCACGGCACCAGACAGAGCAGTGATGCACGTCAGGCACTCCAACGCATGCACGTGAGCATCGCGTTGAAAGCTGGGGCAAAGAGCCCATGCACATAGCATGACAGCCAACACGCACAAATGTAATATTGTTGGAGTTATACGCTCCAAAACAGCGATATCAAGATGAGGCACGCCTTAGGGGAGCTTTGTAAACTTCAATCACCTGGGGTTTTATATATGAGCTCCTAAATCTAAGCGCACGGTGCTCTAGCATTTTTCCTCCATGTAGCTGCTGCAGCTGGGATTTGATTCTGTGGCCTTCGGTCAACACAACTTCTTTACATGGGTGGTTGTTTATTGAAGGACCAAGTTTCTGTTGAATGTCGCAAGGTTCCCTGTTTTGCCTTCAGTTTTGTGGATTATGTGTAAAAAATTAATTTGAAATATGTTCTATTCTATATTTTCATTCAAATGATTTACGTTTATCTTCACAAATCTGTCTCCCCAGCATAAGTCTGCATACTCACTTGGACTCGGATCGAGCCGCGAGTCGGAGTCCAAGTGAGTAATATTTTTACGAGTCCGAATCCGAGTGAGTTCACTTGAAGAAAATTTTCATGCGAATAAGTCCGAGCGAGTCCAAAGCGCGAGATATATTTGTTGAGTGGGCTTCTTTCTTTTGCCAGCTTATGGTCATATCTACTCATCTTCAGCGTTACTATCAGCCTTACTTGAATCCACGTTTATACTCTCATATTCTTACACACATATCAAAGCAGTGTCTTTTATACACTATTTCAATATTTATTGATCACAGGCATGAATTACGTAAAAAAAAGCCTTGACCCCCCCCCCCCGCCAACTCTTCCAAGGCAGTTTTGACAAATACATTTCATGTTGCCATCTTTTTCAAGAAAAATGACCTTACTGGTTTACGAGCATTCGTGTATTATTCGATGGTTGTATATCAAAAGGCGCCAAGGAGAGCACTGATTATGTGAAATGCTGAAGCTATACAGCAGCATTGGCATCATGGTTGAACAACATAATTCTTGGCGAACGGACTTGCGAGTTGACTTATTCGGACTCACTCAGACTCGGATCGAGCTGTCGGTCTGAGCGAGTCCGAGTGTGTAATATTTTATTGAGTTTGAGTCAATCTAGTTGAAGAAAATTTTTGTGGGTGCGAGTCCGAGTGAGTCCAAAGTGTGAGAAACATTCGGTGAGTGAGTCTGAGTGAGCTCCATAATTTTTTCCAAACTATGCTCCCCAATAATCTCTCCCTCAAAATTCTATGTCCATAGTTAAAGGGCCAGTAGACGAACTTTGTAGTATTTTTTTTTTTACACCTGCCAAACCAGCTCACTCATTCATGCAGAAGGCCACAGCTATTGCATTTCCCGACTGTCACACCATTGCACTCAGTGCAAACTTTTGAGTTCGAAAAAAAAAAAATTGCCCGCGTCTCTCCGCGGGGTTTGTTCAGTCTCCTATGCCTGCAAAGTGACGCAACATTTTTAATGGGCAACGTTAAGTAGCTCTGACCTTGTCAATTGGTCCTGTGCACTACAAAACTGTGCCTTGAACCTGCAGTGTTTTGGCTGCACAGTTGTTGCTCATGTCACGTGTTTTGCCTTATCAGTGCCACCCTCAATGTCATTTTTATGAATGACACCTGACAAAACCCTTGCTCTTTGTTTGTTGCATGCCAATTGTATAATTGCTATTGTGTCATATTGCCATCACTCATATGGGTGGTTTGGCAGAGGGAGAAATCAAAGCTTGCCGAAACAGTTATCTTCTGTAATTTCATTATTACACCGCTTATTCGTGAAATTCTTGTGACGGGATGTCTATGTTGTTCAATTGTCTGGTTATCTCTTCATCGCAGGGCTGTTACAGGGCTCTCCACTGACCTTCTCAGTATTGGTATGCTTTATAGGAAACTGTCAGCACAATTTGTGGGTGCATTTCAGCTTTGGACAGTCTTGGCTTCGGTGCCTACCGCCAGGATGCTGAGGCAGTGCTCAAGGACTGCAAAGCAGTGGCAGCCAAGCGTCGTCGTCAAAGTACACGCCTGGAGAACCTGGGCATCCCTGAAGAAGAGCTGCTGCGACAGCAGCAAGAGCTTTTTGCACAGGTCAGTGATGTTAAATCTTAGAGGCAAACTGAATTCTTCCAGAAATATATAGGTATTCACTGTCTGCCTCTGAGGCATGCAGGGAGGCACATTTGGTATCTTGAATTGCAGCTACTGACCGTTTGTTCGGACTCTCAAAATTCGGACATGCTCGTTTATTCTGACACTGTCACTCGGCCCATTGAAGTAATGTAAGCTTGTGACCGAAAATTCCCACACTACACTGTGCACCATTTAAATTTTCAGACTCCTGCTGGCTGGTCAAATACGTCAAATATCATGACAAGCTGTCAGTGATGTTTACAATATGTTTGCCAGGTTGCCAGCACTACAATATTGTAGTGGCTATGGCTGGTGGCCTTGCTAGTATTAAAAACCTATGCAGGAAGTAAAATTGCCGATCTGAAAGCTTATGTTTGTTGGCTACACATAATGGTTGCCTTTTGGCTTTAGCCAGTGAAGTATCCATTGAATGTCTATCATGGCCAAGTCAAGCCATGCTCGGAGTCAGCTCACGAAGACATTTGAGGGTTTGTGTTGACAAAGTTTTGCACTTGATTTTGACATCTTTAGAACTGTATGGGTCAATTTTCACGGCACCACAAACATCAGCCATTATCTCCGCATCGATACAGTCACAAACAGCTATGTTGTCATTTGCACTGATGAAGTTGCTAGCAGTACTTGCATTCTAAAATGTGCCCGGAAAAGCTAATAAATTGCAATATTCACTGAGGCACTGTTCACCATAGTCTGCAGTCATAACATGACGCAGCCAAAGTTGTCTTCTTGCACCAAAGCCGATTAGGAAACAGTTCATGGCGGTGTTTCACTTGATGTCGCTCCAAGCACCAGGCATTGTTTTTATTCCTTCAAGCGGTGGTCAATTTTAGTTCGAGTCTCGAATAAGACTTTATCAGGAATGAAGTCAAAAATGCCAAAGCCACAAGAGATAACGCTGCCCACATGCTGTTCATGAAGAACAGAACAAGTCCCCATAGTCAACATGTTGGTGATAGCGATGGCACTTGTGGCTTCATAGCAGTAAAGCACTGTAGCAGGCAGCTGCTGCTTTGGCGCAAAAAGCAAGAAAAGCATAGCCTCAGAGATGTGTTTTAAAACTGAAAATACCGAAAATTATCACGAGGTTGCTCGTCTTGAAGGCCATGCTTTTTGGGCTTGTATGCCATTGTGCATGATTAAACAAGAAAGGGTATGCAGGCATTGCAGTGAGGTCGCCGAGCCACTTTGCATTCTCATTTTGGCACCCTGGGCAATCAACCTCTTCAATAAAACACTATGCCTGCATCCTAAAACCTGCAGATTGTGCATCAAACATTCTTGTGCGCAGACAAGCTCTGTGCAACAGACCAGATCAATGAAATGAAATAACGCACTGCCTTTTCGTCACCTGCACCCCACAAGAGATTGCAATTTGTGAGAACGTAGCTGAAAATGATCAATATTTGTTTAGGAAATGCTCTTCTTGGGCTTTGGTACAGAGCAGCATTCAATATAACTGTCTCGCTGTGCAAGAGTTCAGTATACGTATGTGCCAGCTGCATATTTTTGTAGGAGAAATTCAAGTGGATTTTTCTATGGTTCTATATAGCCAATAATTTGCTATAGCAAAGTTTGATATATGCGGGCTCGACTGTAGTATGCTTTCATTAATCAGCAACACTGCCAAGCAAATATGGGTCAATCACGCTCTCTCGCACTGTGCAACGTTGGCCGCCTGTGTTAAAAGAGCACTGACATCAAATTTACTCCTGTGCAGATTTTTTCGTCAGCGAGTAGCTATCGACCCTCTAGTAACGATTTGTGACCTAAAACACAAGTGAGGAACAGCTAACTGTCACTTTTATTGATTTATATCGCTGGTTTCTAGCATGATTCAAAACGGCGGGCAAGCCCACCATTTCTTGTGCTCGGGGTGCTTTGTCGCGGTCAGCTCCAGATCGTGCCATAGCTGACCACTTCTCCACAGAAAAGAGTGACGGGAGGCTCGGCTACTTCGCAAACATTTCGTGTGCTAGGCGCACACATTCAGTCATGCCTTTCACTTGCATTGCCGTCGTCGTCGTACAACTAGGGTTGAATACGAGTCTGGAGCTTGAAATCGTCGCGAATCGTTTATGCTTCGATCGACCCTTAGCAGAACGGCCATTTAAAAATGGATGTCATTCCCAGCAGCTAGGAGGAGGTGCGCCCGAGAATGCATGCTTTGGTCATGCTCGCTCGTGTGTCTGAATTAGCTATATTGGGGAGTTACGTGCACATCATTCAGGTATACGCAAAGGGGTCATTTGGAATATGGGTGTAGAGAATGCGCACCAGCGGAGAAATGGAATACGATCTCTGCTTGCCAGGTTCTTCCTTGCACCGCTAGATGGCCCCATCTATCCGGACTCTCACGGTTGTAGCGACAGTAACCCAGTACAGTCGATCCCGAATATATCGATAATTTGAATTGCAAGATATACATATTTAAGACCTAAATTAAAGCATTTCAGGCCTCTGAAATCTTCACAAGTGCTAACATAATGGTTCACTTGCAATTTAATGAAGAACAAGGTGTGAACTGCAAGCTACCGCACTTAATTTCGCATGAAAATAGTCTATAAACTCGTCTTACTTCTTGGTGCCGTCAAGTTCCAGTCATCCTTAATATAATTTTAGCTTTTCAAATACGCGAATTTAGTTCCTTCGGCCTCTGTTCATTGATGCAGAACGCCGATGCGAGCATTGTAGCATGGCAAAAGGTTGCTTAGCGGTGGCAGCAATGGCGTTGGCATATTCATAACTGCACGGGTGCACTTCCGCAGCACCGGGCACGGCAGCCATGATCTCATCATCGATGGAGTCAGAAACAGCTACATTGTCATCTGCACTGATAAGTCACTCACTGACCAAGATGGTGCCTGTAAACGCTGATAAGTCGCAGAATTCACCAAGGCAGTGTACGTCAACGGTCATGATACACCCGAAGTCGTCGCCTGGCAACAAGGAAAGTTTACGACGGTACTTGATGTTGCTCAAATTTTTTTATTGCTACATGCGGGTCAATGTTCAGTTCAATTCGCGAATGAGGATTTATCAGGAACGAAGCAAGAAGTACACAAGTCCATAAAGCGTAAAAGACGTCGAGTTTCCACAGTCGACATGTTGGCAATATGAATGTCACTTGTGCCTTTGTAGCTGGCAGCTGCTGCGTTCAGTTGCTCTGGTGCGAAAAGCTAGAAAAAGTGTTGCTTTCGAGACTGTTTTAAAACAGAAAACGTCAAAAATACGTTGCGAGTTTTCACATCTCGAAGGCAATGAGATCGCTGAGTAACCTCACATTCTCATTTTGGTTTCCTTGGCAATCAGTCTTTTTGAAAAATGCTATGCCCACGCGTTAAGACCTGCAGATCGCACATCAAGCATGCTGGCACACTCGCAATTCAATGCCACGCAATGAAATTAAATCAGCATGATGGAATAATACCGCCTTTTTGACCTGCACACGCAAAGGGATCAGAAATTGTTAGAACCGGAATTTGTTAGAACACGGCCAAAAACTGGTCAATATTTGCTCGGAAAAATGCACTTTCAGGGCTTCGGCACGGCGCAGCGTTCGATACAGTAGATGTCTCGTGTCTCGCTGTGCGGGGGTTTGATATACGGGTGCACTAGTGGCAAACTTTTGCATGGGAAATTCAAAGGAATTTCTTAGCTGTCTGATTTAACTGATATTTCTATATACAGTTAAACGTGCTTCTAACGAACCTACATATAACGAATTCCTTGATATAACGAGGTTTTTCTATTCCCCGCCGTTGCTCCATAGGAGCACATGTATTTGTGACTTCTATGTAACTAAGTAATAGCAGAAGACAACCTTGATATAACGAATTTTCCCCACGGACAATCTAGTTATTTTGCTCCGCATTTTGGCATTTTGTTACGAGCATGCATCTTCCGCAGCTGCCCCGCCGCCAACAAAGCGTGAAGCGGTGGCGGCGGTGCACACGGCGCACCAGGGAAGAGCGTGGGAGGCGGGCAGGCAGGCCATGACCGCACGAGCCGGTGTTGCGGCCGCTCTCACCGCCACAGGCGCATGCACGGGTGGGATCCCTCCCTTTACTGCAAGCCAAAAAAACTACTTTTGCGTGTTTGCAGTGCCCCGCTTTTAGTTCGCGTCGCATAGTGGGGCCGCGCTGCATATGGAAAGCACTTTACCTAATAGTTTTCCGCGGTATCCGTGTCTGTGTCGTTCGCTCATCGTTTTCGACGCTGTGTGTGCATGCATAGTTTCACTGCGCAATAGCAATTATATGAACCGTCTCGGCTGGTTTTATGATGTCGCCGCCACCATTCATCGCATATGTATACGTATATGTGTATATGAAAGCTCAAGAAAGAAAAAAAGCCACCTGCGCTCGGCGCCCAGCTCGTCACGATGCACCGACGCGCGCTTATCTCCTACGTGTACTTTGCCCTGCGAAGGGGGGGAGGGGGAGTAGATGCATGTACGTGCCGCGCACTTATCCTTCGGGGGGGAGAATCGTGCGCCTAATCGTTCGACTTTGACCGCAACGATTACGTGTAGTTGCCGGGCGCACAAAGATCACTTCGCTCGCTGGACAGGCGGCATTTGCGAAAAGAGTGTGCTTTTCAAACTCGGCGAAGTAATAGCTGCGGCTTTGGTCAGTTCGCACTCATATTTGACCTGTGATTACTTTTCATGCCTTGTTTTTGTATAAACAACGCATCAAGTTCCCAGCAGTAAATGTTGTTAGTTCGCTCTCGTTCTCGTGCGTCATTTGTGCGTGAGCAGGGCGCTGCACGTTTCGATCTGCTTGCCGTTCTTAGCGTTGCATTCCAAGTTGTTGCTATCGCATTCGATGCTTCGCCCTTGCGGCGAAATTGTGACTTTTCTTAATTTCGGACAGCCGTATCGTCATCACTGAGGGGATGTCAGACTAGGCGCTTTGGAAACTCCAAGACCATGGTGATGACGGATCTTCAGACTTGCGTCTTGCACTGCGAGGTCGCAGGCCAGTAGATTTTGGGATTTAGCCGATTAGTTCTGGCAACAAGACGTGCGTGTTGAATTCAATGCAATGAATGCGATAGCAAAAAATTGCAATTTTATAAGAAGTAAGGCTGGCAGCCAATATCGCGGTTCTGATATCATGGAACTCATGCAAAACGATGGTGTGAGCAAATACAGCCGCCAGGGAGAAGTCCCTTTTCACACAGTCTCTTTGCATTAAAACCGCACTGATACTTGCCGAGATAGCAAGCGCACCAGCGATGGCGCCCTAGAAAGCCCAGGCGAAGAAATTATCATAGAAAAAAAATAAGATATCTCATTTATTTTTTCTTGAGATACAGCAGAATACATTTGGAACAAGTTGCAGTGGTAGAGATGTTACATGTAATGATTGATATGTGGGGTTTAACGCACCAAAACCATCATATGATTATGAGAGACGCCATAGTGGAGGGCTCTGGAAATTTCGACCACCTGGGGTTCTTTAACATGCACCCGAATCTGAGTACACATGCCTACAACAATTCCGCCTCCATCGGAAATGCAGCTGCCTCGGCCGGGATACGATCCCGCGACCTGTGGTTCAGCAGCCGAGTGCCTTAGCCACTAGACCACTGCAGCAAGGGAGATGTTACATATAAAAAATACAATTTGTATCATATATGATACAGTGGGCTTTCCTGAACAGATATTAGCGACACGCCAATGTCATGCTTCAGCATCTATAATAATAATAAAAAAGCACAATTTATCTCCTTGCTGAGGCAAAGTGTGATGTCACATTTGGAACAAATGATGGAACCGAGCTTATTCTCACTTGCCGTCAGTTCCTGTGGCGCTGCCCCGGGTTCGTCAACATTGGGTATTGCCCAACACCATCTTTCCTGGCGTCAACATTGAGCTTCCTCAGTGAAATTTTTATTTTTAGGTAGAAGGTGATGGCAAGCTCAATGGGCATCCCTTTTTTTCACTTTCCATACATCATCAGGCCTTACTTTCCATACAACAGCACAGCAATGAACACAGGCAGCTTCATTGCCTTGGTGATGATGATGATGGCCTAAATGTGTGGTTACATCCACTCTGGAGGATTGACCAAGAAACGAGTAAAACATCCACTCTGGAGGATTGACCAAGAAACGAGTAATTAGATTTATTAGATAGAGGGAATATCATAAAAATTGTAAATCTAATGAATTGGAGTGCACGTTCAAGTACTGGCCGCAGTATGAGATATGCTACAGACGAAATTAACCCGCTATATAGAGTCTCAAGCTACAGGACATCCCAAAAAATTATAACCTAGGGCTCATATGATGCATGAGGCTAAAAAGTTCACGAAAGGTTTCAGAAAAAAAGGTTCTAATTACATTTTTTAGTGTAGAACGTTCGAACGGAAATTCTATCACGTGTGGTGCTCGAGACCGTCATTTTCGACAGGGAACTAGTGGCGCTCTGGTGGCGAGAGCTAGAAGCACGGAGATTCTAAAACACTTTTCAGCGTTCCCTAGGTACCACCAACCAGCTTTCGCGCTTTCAGTTTCAGTTTTTAGCAGCAGGCCTAGCTTGAAAGTTTGTGTAGCAAATATGATACGTTGGGCGTTGTGGGGTTAAAATGAAAGTTCATTATCGCTACTCAAGCGATCCCCTCCCCGTGTTGTTTCATGCTCATTCAAGACTGGTGGTTTACTTTCTGTTTGAGTCTTCGACGGCAGTTCTAGCACACGGAAGATGTTATCTTGTGCACTTTTCAGGTGATAGGGATGGGCAGACTCATTTGATCTCTGCTTCAGCAGCGCTTGCGTGCCTTTATCCGCTCGTGAAAGTTACAATGTGCAGGGCCATGTTATCAATTTTGACTTGTTACGGAACATGGCGGCGACAGCAAAAGCTCGCTGAGAGTATCCATATCATTGCTATTGCAATAATAACACACTTTTTACTGTAAAATAGGTGTTTTGGTTTAACTATGCCTTTGGTCCCTGTTTGTTTAATTTGTGCGTTTACTTTCAGAATTTTCGTACCGAACCTTGTGGGGTCTCAAAATGGCGAGCGAGAGCACCACCACGCTCTTTAAGTAAACGGACACAGTAGACGAGGTCGGAACAAACTAAACAACTGACATGTTGAACTATTTTAGGAACGATAATATCATCAGCCAAATTATTATAACATCAATCGTGATCAACACGCTAGGGCATCCTTACACAATAGTAAACAAACAAGCGGTGTCGCTTGTTTGTCACCGCTGCCAACAAAGCGTGAAGCGGTGGCGGCGGTGCAAACGGCGCACCAGGTGAGAGCGTGGGAGGCGGGCAGGCGGGCCATCACCCCACGAGCCGGTGTTGCCGCCGTTGAATCGTGAGCACATGTTGAATCGTGCTCTTTTCTTTTGCTGTTCTCCTGTGGGTTATTTTCATTTGTAGTTTCATGAAATTATTCAAAGCAGTGCGATGAAGATCATACTTGAAGAGTGAGTGCGTTTACAGGCTTCGGCACCAGTGGGTTCCACGATGAGAACACTGTGATCGTAAACTTTATCGCCACTAGTGCATCGTCACTCAGGTTGATGTGTGTTTCCTGTATTGCACCGAACACGTAGCACTAGTGTCGATGTCGCAAGGCACTTCATTTTCTGTTGAGCTCTCACATGCTGTTTGCAGTCGAAATAAAATAACTTCCACGCGACGGGTACGATTCAAATTTGGCGAAGAGGACCTACTTATACCGAGCGATTGAATGAAGGGCACATCTCCATTCTGAAATTTGATGTCAGTGCACCTTTAAAATGGGTATATTGAAATTTCGTTTTTTTTTTTTTTTTTGTCCGCTCGAATCGTTGGTGAGCGACTAAATATAACAGTGAAATAGGAACCAGGGTTGAAAGGTGCCTTTGTATGCCAGTCACTTCAGAACCAAAATGCAGTGCCGATCTTGTTGACGAAAGAAGTTCACGTTACTATTTCCTTTTTTTCTTCGCTCAGGTAGACGATACATTTGATCAAAATTAGTGTTGCCTTGTTCCTGGCATTGTCATGGCTCTCTTGTTGCTTGCAGAGTGTAGGAAGCATGGGGTAGTCATAGTAGACCGAAAAAAACAAAAAATAGCTAGCACCCAAAGAGCTGTAAATACACGACTGATTTTGTTTTCGTGTCCAGCAAAAGATAGCGGATCTACCCTGTAAGTGTCGACAGGTCGTGTTGTACACTTTGAATATATCCTGCACACACACCTGTGTATCTGCATGCTTAGTTGATGCTTTGACTAATGATAGTCATGGCTGAGTGCTTTATAGCGGGCGGCAAGCTTTACACTACCCTGTCATTACTCAATGTGCATGGTCTGACACGTGCTGCCATTCTTAGTTTCTGCCACTTAATACTACAGCCTTCAACGTTACTCCTCTCCCGGCATGATGCTTGAGGGGAGACATGGGTCATAGGACTCTCTTATCTATTTTTGAACCAAATGTGGCAAAAGTTGGCATGCTTACTCAGTTAGGTCTTCAGATTCTAAAGATGTTATTTTTTATGTACCTTCATTATATCATTAAGATAACCATCTCTATTATTCCTGCTACAATAGAAAAATAACCACCAGTCAGGAATTTACAGATAACATAGGGATCAACAGCAGAAAGCACTCTCTACACAACATAGGAAGCATTTTTTTGATTGGGTCATTATATTTTACTTTACAGTACACTAAACTTCATAGCTCTGATTGTGGCCATTGTTTGGTCACACAAAAGACTAATATTAAAAACTTGCATTAGGAGAAATTAAAATCTGCTTTCTATGTTGTGTGCTCCAAGCATATAGCTTCATGTTGCAAAAAGAATTATTCTGCTACAGTCGAACACGGATATATTCAACTCGAAGGGGATCGTGAATTAGTTCGGTATATGAAAAATTCGATATAAAAAAATGGAGGCCCCGAGAGCTTACCTGTACCCGATAATCTCCTACAATACAGTGAACTCCCAATAAACAAAACTCGGTTAAACAAATATGCCTCATTAACGCAACTAAATGGGCTCATATGGCTGGATTTCTATGTGTTGCACAGAAAAATTCATCGGTTAATCGAAAGAGTGCTGATTGGTCACCTACGGTTAAACGGCACAAACTAAAATCAGCATAGACTTGCTCAAGCCGAAGGTAGTCTCACAACCATGGCAGCACCTTGTGATCGAGACAAGCTAATCCAGTAGCCATTCTCGCTTGTGGCTGTAGAAGCTGAGTCGGCGAGTCAATTGTGCATTAGGCCTATTTGTGTGGTTAAGTGTGGTGAATCGCGTTGTTATTTCGGCCCAATAGAAAGGAAGTGGCCGCACCATGCACGCTCGTTTGAAAAAAAAAAAAAAAAAAAGCTGCAAATTCTTCAGGAGCTCGATCGAAGCGGCCTGCCCAAGATGGAGGTGGCGACAAATACATACTGAAATTGACACTGTTGCAGATATGGTTAGGCAGAAAAAAGATTGAAGGCACTGTAAAGAACGGGACCTTTACGTCTAAACAGATGCGGACAACACTTTATGAACAACTAGAAAAAGTTCTGTTTCTGTGGCTCAAGTGTGCACAGAGTTCCAATTTTCCCATAAGCGAACCAATTTTCGAGCAGCATGCTCGAGAGATGGCCATGCAAATGGGTGTTAAGAACTTTGTCCTAAGCAACGGATGGCTCAGCCGCTTCAAAACACGCCATGGCCTAGTCTTCAAAGCAATCTCAGGTGATAGTGGTGCAGTCAACAGGGACATTTGTACCCACTGGCAACAGGGGCAGCTTAAGGAAATTTTGATGAGCTTTGAGCCACGACACGTCTTCACCGTCGACAAGATGCGTCTTTTTTATAAGGCGCTTCTATCAAAGACTCTCGCCTTCAAAGGCAGTAAAGATCGCATCACTGTGCTGGTGGGTGCGAACATGGCAGGAGATGAAAAATTGAAGCTATTGGTAATAGAAAGATCAAGGCACCCACATTGTTTCAAAGGCGTTCGACAACTGCCTGTTGCGTACCATGGGAACGGAAGAGCGTGAATATCATGGCCATTTTCAAAAACTGGCTTCAGGAGGAAGACGCAGGATTTACGAGGCAAGGGAGGAAGGTTGTGTTCATTGTGGATAATTGCCCTGCCCACGGTCAGGTTTAAGGACTCCTAGCCATCACTCTGGAGTTCTTGCCAGCCAATGCAACGGCAGTGATCCAGCCGATGAATCAAGGGGTTATTCAGAAAATTAAAGTTCATTACTGCAGACAATTGCTCTATCAAATGCTGCTTAGAGCAGGCAGCGGGAAATGCTACAGCATAAATTTATTCGCAGCCATCCACATTTTGGCTTGTGCCTGGGAGCAAGTGAAGGCAACAATATACAGGTGTTTTCACCATGCTGGCTTTCAAGCGCAAGAAAGCAGTACCCGATGAAGAAGAAAGCCTTGCTGATGCCGACATTGAGACAATATTCAGTCAAGTCGTGCCCTCTGCCTCTTTCACGCTGCAGGACTGCGAATCAATTGATGAAAATGTTTGTACCTGTTGTGAAGAGGTTTTTGAGGAAATGATTTCTAAAGTGCAAGATGAGGATCAACCTTCCAGCGATGAATGTAATGACAATACTGCCAGTGAAGTGGCGCCTCCAGACCGATCAGCGAAAGGGGCTGTTGAACTTTTACAGCAATATTACAGTGGCTAGAATATGAAAGTGTGATGAGCGGCAAGCGGCGCCTACGGAGCGCACTAAAGCCTCCGAGAAGGAGCCGCGGGGGGAGGGGGGGGGGGGCGTGCAATCGTTTGTACGTTGTTTGTACGTTTCTGACAGTTTCACCAGGTGCGTTCGTCCTCATTTTTTTTTTTATAGTGGTGGCGCTGTGACAACACCAATGCTTCTGTATGCACTCTTATGGCAAAAAACAGTCATTGCTTCCTCTCATGGTGCACTACAGGCTACAAGTCAGAAAAAGAAAAGCATGCGTTCAGCGTTCCAAAGGGCGAAGCTGTGTTTGCGCAGTGGGGGAGAGCCATCCCACGAGCTGACAAGCTGCTTCAAAAAAACTTGGCTGTGTGTGAGCTGCACTTCGATGAGAGGTACATCTCCTGACACTTCGAGCACACTGTGAATGGTGAAATTGTCCGCATTGAAAGGGGTAAGCCCATAGGCGTGCTTGCCCTTTAAGGAGGGGGGGGGGGGCAAAGGTTCATAGCAGGGCACCTCCCCCCCCCCCCTGCCCCGCCGCGGTGGTCTAGTGGCTAAGGTACTCGGCTGCTGACCCGCAGAGCGCGGGTTCGAATCCCGGCTGCGGCGGCTGCATTTCCGATGAAGGCGGAAATGTTGTAGGCCCGTGTACTCAGATTTGGGTGCACGTTAAAGAACCCCAGGTGGTCTAAATTTCCGGAGCCCTCCACTACGGCGTCTCTCATAATCATATAGTGGTTTTGGGACGTTTAACCCCACATATCAATCAATCAGGGCACCTCCCCCCTATTAAATCAGTGTATGAGGCAGAATTTGTGCCCCCCCCCCCCCCTTTTTAGATTACCAAAGGAGTGCCCCGCTCCTCAATGTATACATAAGCAGAATTAGCGCCCCCCTCCCAGGTGACTAGAAGGGGCGCCCACCCCATTTGCCGCCTTTGTGTGGACGCCTATCGATAGGCCTTTCGCAGAAGTTCTTCGCATTTGTAGACTCTCTTTAAATCACTTTTTCAAAGGGGTTTTGCTAAAACGAGCTTCACAGTGACAGCTTGGAAGAGCTTGTTTTCTGCCTGAAAAAAAAAACTTCACACTGGGCTGCGCACAACATGGTCCGAGCCTCACCAATCAAGTGACCAAGTTTTCTCTGCTCACCCATTTGCATTTTTACATAAGGCACTCCACAAGGAGCGAGCATCGTCCCGTAAAAAAAAAAAGGAAGTACCTGAAGCTCAGGAGCGTCACTTAGGCTTGCAGCCCATTGTTTTGTGGGGCGCTTGTGAACTATAAAACTTTTTTTTGATAAAGAAAAGGCACATGACCAATTACGAAGAATGCATTGTTGTAAACAGATAGTGTGCCACTACACTGAAATGCGTTGCGTGACGTGTGTGCAGAAAATAAAAGGTTTTCATCCAGATACCGCTCATGATTCTCATCTCCGAGTTTGACGTTACGAATATTCGGGCTTTATTTACAAATTAGTGCTCGAGCCGTGAAAGGTGTTTGCCGTTGAGTTTGCCGTGAAAGGTGTTGCAAGCAATGGCTCACAACAGAGTTCATCGTTCCGCTTCCATGTATTCCATGTTTAAGAAGGGCAAGAGTGCACTGAATACGAATACACAAAGAAAGGACACACACACATCACTACTTTCAACAGTTTCTTTTGTGATCACAACACTACAACACTACTTATAGGGCACAACGATGAGCACAACTCCTGCGCAGAAGTAACCGCAACATTACTACGCATCATAACGGACACCAAGGAAATCAAATTCCTTCTTCGTCAGTGCGATAGAAGGCATACTAACACGCCTGTCACCTAACTTTTCTATCTCTCCTGCCTCTGTTATCTCGCGTGTAAGCTGATTCCTATTTCTTGACAAAACCCCGCAGGTGTCGAACAGGGGCATACAACCACACTTTTTACAATGTATCACTAAGAACCCTAGCTAGTTTGTCAGTCATGGGTGAGTACCTTGTGAAAGAACAACTCAAGCTTGCCGAACAAACCACTCTTCACTGCGCTGACGAAGCTCCTTGAGCAATAACGTGCTACGTGACCGGCGTAACCGCAGGCAAAGCATTTGGGCCGGTTGTCGGGTGCGTACCATCGGTTCGCCGGGGTAGGTCTCACCCATGTCGCAAGAGCCGATGGACGGAAGGGTGGCTGGAAAGGCTGCATGGTGGGCTGAAGCTGAGGTTGAGGTGTTGCGTCAACATACGTAGCGGGCATACCCGCTGCAAAGGACTGAGGTCGAGCAGCAGCTTCGGTGTAAGTCAAAGGGGCGGGTGCTGGAACGACTTGAGGGGCCTGGCGATCACTTGGGCGTAACTCGGGGGCACAGCAGGAGCCAGAGGTTGTTGGAGGTGGTACGCAGGCATGACCTCCGCTATTTCCTGCTCAATCGCTCGACGGATGAGAGGGAGGAGGGTAGTGGCCGATTGTTGAACAGCCGGTGTGTGGGCAAAGGGTAGGAGAGAGAACTGACGCGCGATTTCTTCACGAAAGAAGGACTTGAGGTTTGCCATCAACGCCACTTGGTCACAACTGGCCTCCAAGCCAGCAAGCGTTGCAGCTCGCGGTGGGGAGCGATGGGTCATCGAACACTGCCGGGGGAGCTGCTCGTAGCTCTGGCATAGTGTGATGACCTCAGCCACTGTGCCGGGGTTTTTGGCGAGCAGAATCGTGAAGGCATCATCGTCAGTGCCTTTCATGATGTTTCGGATCTTGTCAGACTCTGACATGGTGTGATTGGATTTGTTGCATAAGTCCAGGATATCTTCAATATAGCTGGTGAATGACTCACCAGCCTGCCGAGTGCATTCACGTAAGTGCTGCTCTGCTTGCAGCTTACGAACGGAAAACATTGATTACGGCGGTCTTAAAATCGGAACAGGTTGCAAAATCCGACACGTGGTAGTTGTACCACAAAGTGGCTACGCCCGCAAGGTAGAACACCAAGTTCGTTAACTTGCCGTCCTCGTCCCATTTGTTGGGGACGCTCACACGCTCGTAAATTGTGAGCCAGTCATCCACGTCAGTGACATCAGCGCCAGTGAAGATGGGTGGATCGCGGATCCTGGGGACACCGGGACAAGGGGGTGGCATTGGAGGAGGCGTTTGCTAAGAGGCGTCAAGGGCATGGTAGATGGTTGAATACGTGATCGAAGCTCCAAGGGCATCGAAAGGGAACGCAGCACTCTCCACCAATTTGTTAAAGCATTTATTAGCCAGCAACCAGCGATCATACGCTATGGCGACAGTCACGGCCAAGCACGAACTCACAGCACCCGCGGCGTCTTTGTTGGGTAGCCCCACTAGAAGGTATTCAAGAGTTCGACCCATTTCAGAGTGAATACTCATATTTAGTTCTGAAAGCCTTAAAATAAACGAATTTTCACGTTCCTCATTGATGATGATGGGAAACATTAAAATTTTTTTCTGTCTTTAAAAAACCAGTTTGAATGATAAAACTTGCCATAATAAAAGCCAATTATTTTGTTTCAATAGAGATTCAGTAAACCCTTGTTAGCTCGAACATTCATATCTCGAAATCTCGGTTAAATTGAAACTTTTTTTCGCTGTGCATTAACCTCTCATAGGTGCTATGTATTTGCCCCCCTTTTGAAACGTTTTTTCAAGGGGACAGCGGACATCTCGAAATCTTGATGGGGTGGGCACAAAGGAAAGTCCACTCCCAACAGGAAACAATGGCTCCTTGCTAGCGCTTACACTCGGCAAGATGGACCCGCATACAACAGACTTTCATATACAACAGACCAAATTCAGCCCAAGTTTGGTCTGTCTAATAAATAATGGAGCAAAGTTCGCTTTTAAACGCACTTCGATTCAATGGACAATCCGCTCCGGTGGACAAAATTAGCGGCACTTTTTGTCGAAATTGGGAGCATAAAGTGGATTTTCACCGGGTTGATGTGGGCTGATAACAGACTTTACCACGCTGCTCTCTGCGATCTAAAGCCATGGTAAATCTAAATGGCAGCTGGAAGTATTGGTGGCTTCCAGTCAAGCCAAGCCTCCAGCCAAGCCAGTCAGAGAAGCACATTGGCTACGTTGGTCATGCACGGACGTATCTAGTTAACGCCATTTTGTCATGTTTTCATGTTTGAATGTTCTGTCTGTTCGCAAATTTTGAGGTAATGACCTCCAGAAAGTGGAAGCAAATTTCGGTGAACGACAAGCTCAAGATAGTGAACGCAGTCGCGCACGGTGAGAAGCAGGCGGGCATCGCAAAAGCAATGGAACTGTCCAAGCAGACTGCGAGTTCAACTGCGAAGATCAGGAGTATCACTACAGCAAGCAAGTTGCGGGAGAAATAAAATTACTCGCTTCAAACTCTGTGAAGTGACGTATCTGGATGTTGAGTCCATGCTTTTAATGTGGCTGTGCGATGCCAGATCTCGTAATATTCCAGTCAACGGACTATTGCTGATGAAGCGGGCCGCGCAGCTAGCTGCGGTCCTCGGACACGACGACGACATCACTTTCAGCGACGGATGGCTGAAACGCTCCAAGGCGAGGCACAGTGTCACATTCATGCAAGTTCGCAGTGAATGCAACTGCATGAGTGTCAACGCTATCGCCAAATGGCAGACCAACGAGCTACCAGCGCTTCTTGCAAGTTATGATGAGAAGGACGTATTTATAGCCGACGAAAGTGGTTCATTTTACAAGGCCAAGCTGAATAGGACGAACACGGTTTCTGGCAGCCAGTGTCATGGTGGTAAGGGCTCCGAGGAGTGTTAGTCCGTGTTGTTTTGTTACAGCATGAGCGGCACTAAGAAACGAAAACTGTTGGTGATTGCAAAAGCCAAACAGCATTGCACCTTGCGGCACATAAAGAATGTACCAGTCGAATGGACTGCAAATACGAATGCACGGATGATGGACATCTTTAATGCCTGGCTATTGCAGTTTGACCGGGAGATAATAAAGCAGAACAGGAAGGTGCTACTCTTCCTGGATAACTGTTTCAATGACATGAAGTCACTCCAGCTCGCAGCAATTGAGCTGGCCAACTTCCTGCAAAATGCGACTTCGGTACTGCAGCCGATTGACCAAGGAGTTGTGCATTCCGAGAAGGCTGCTCACCGTACTCGCCTCTTGAACGCCTGTTCTTGACATGCAAAGTAATCGGGCATCAAATATAGACGTCGCATTTCCTGTCAAAGTGTTGGCGAGAATTTGGCAGCAAGTGAAAGAGGGAGTAATTGAAAATTGCTTCAGGAAAGCTGGTTTTCAGCAAAATGATAGCAGTTTCAATGTCGAGTCCGTCCCAAATGACAAAACATCAGACCCGCCTGTGTGGCGTTAAGTCAGGGAGGCTTTGGTGACAGACAGCTTCTCTGACATCGTCACATTTGACAACGGCATGGATAATGAAGAGCTGACTGAAAAGGAGGTGAGAGCTACGATGGAAGGCACTAAGCTGTCGTCAGACAAGGACAGCGAGCGTGAAGACGAGTCCACTGCAGTCAGGCTGACTTGTGATTGACCGCATTGGTAAAGTGAAGGAATACATCCGCCCCGCCGCGGTGGTCTAGTGGCTAAGGTACTCGGCTGCTGACCCGCAGGTCGCGGGTTCAAATCCCGGCTGCTGCGGCTTTATTTCCGATGGAGGCGGAAATGTTGTAGGCCGTGTACTCAGATTTGGGTGCACGTTAAAGAACCCCAGGTGGTCAAAATTTCTGGAGCCCTCCACTACAGCGTCTCTCATAATCATATGGTGGTTTTGGGACGTTAAACCCCACAAATCTAATCTAAGGAATACTTCCAATGGCAGCAAGACGACTGCGGTGTAGAAGTGTTGCAGCTGAGGGAAATGCGGCGCAAAGTGATAGCAACATCGCACAAGTGTGCTCACCAATCGCTGATTCCCAATGTTTTTTCAAAGTAACTGTAAATATTGTAATGAATCAGACGGAACCAAGAGACGGTGCCCTTGCTGCTGGCCGGCTGTTCTTGTTCTCCTCCTCTTTCTCTAGCCGAGTACAGTAAAACCCCGTCAATTTGGACTTAACAGGAATGAGAGAATGTCCGAAATAACCGATGTACGAATTATCGCGAGTACGAACAAAACATTTGAAAAATGTCTTTTACATCATCAAACCTTTATTTCTTAAAGTCTGTGATCGCGGTTTACTTCACGGACGCAATGTCCGACAAAGTCACAATTTTGCAAAGTTCCTGCACACACTGTCCGAGGAAAGCATGCATATGACCTCCAAAACGGCCAACGCATGCGCAGCCTTCATCATACAGTGGTGTGGGCGCTCGTCAGCGTCGCTTACCTCCTCGTCAGCCCCTGTGATTCTCGTGTGCCGTCCAACACTTCGGCGACGATATCGCTGTCGGTTACTGTGGCAGCCACGGTGCCGGCCACGGCAACATCGCTCAATTTCGAAGTGGTCGCCCAGGGGCACTTTAGCTGGCATGATGCTCTCATAGCGGCCGTCTTACTCTTTGCTCTTCGCCGGTTTCCTCTTTGGCCACCACCCCCAGATCAGCAGCGTCGTGCACGAAGTCGCTATGCCTAAAGCAGTTTGCGACTACTGCAGGCGGTGTTGCCCCATACGTATGTCAGCATGTAGATTGTGCTTAGCAGGCTTACTTCGTACTGCTTGCCTGACTCCATGCAGAGCAACATCTGCTCGAGTACCTGCCATCGATTCCCTGGTCCATCGATGGGCTGCAGGGAAGCCATTGTGTTCGGAGGCAGGAATAGCAGTTCAATGTTCTCGTGCCCGGACACTTTCGTGTGTGCACTACAGTTGTCTAGCACGAACAACATCTTCCGAGCTTTGGCCGCGTGGCGGTCGAGCTGACGCAGCCAGGCTTGAAAGAGTTCAGCTGTCATCCGAGCATTTCTTCTCAACTGGTTGTCAACAGGCAGCTGCTTAATATTCTTAAAACATCTTGGCTTCGCAGCCTTCCCGATCATTAGCAGCAGCAGCCGCTGTGTGCCGGTCATGTTAGCAGCCAGAAGAATTGTCACGCGCTCTTTACTTCATTTTCCACCGACGCACGGGTCCCTCTTAAACGCAATTGTCTTGTCAGGCAGAGCCTTATAGAACAGCGCTGTCTCATCAGTGTTGAAAATGTTGCACGGCTCGTACATAGAAAGGTGCGCTGATAGTCCAGACCACCAGTCCTGCACAACACTTTCGTCAACCACACCTCTTTCACCACACACGTTGCGGAACACCAGCCTGTGTCGCTTCTTGAAGCAGTCGAACCAGCCTGCCGACACATTGAAGGAGTCAACGTTCATGGTCACCAGGTACTTCTCTGCTTGTGCGCAGATAAAGGGGCCGCTCAAGGGCAAACGTGCATCGTGCGAAACGGCAATCCAGCGCAACGGCGCTGCCGTTCGAAGCCTCCTTTGGTCGCCAAACATGTCCCCGTGATATGCTAGCATAATCTACTGTTCATTCTTCACGTAAGTGCTCGGCGTGCTTTTCTTCACATTGAACTTTTTCATCACTTCTTTTCAAGATGCTCCCACTTGCAACGCCTTCAATATTTTCACCTTCGCAGCCAAATCTTTTGCTTTGTACGTCGCCCTCTTCGCTGCGGGAGTTGGGGTGGTTGGGGCCGCAGGAGACGAAGGGGAAGCCATATCGGCGTCGCTCGCGTGGTGGCCACACACGTGCGCACGAAGTAGACAACACACACACAAAAAAAATGCACGGTGATAAAAACAAAATAAAACCGGCAAACTTTTCAAAAAACAGCCAACAGTAAGACTGCAGATGGCACTGATCACGTACAAATAATTTAAAAGCACACTAGAGGTGAGCAATCCAACTCAACCATCATGCAAACATGTTAGACACGCAAAAAAAAAAGGAAATACAAATCCGTAGGTTCCTCGTTGCTAATGACAGTAGCGATTCACTGCCTTCCATTTTGGTTGTTTAAAGCACCATGTTGTTTTTGTTTTGTTTTTTTTGGGGGGGGGGGGGGGGTGCCTTCGTGATGTACTACCCATGGACGAAGTTTTGAATCTCGGAGGCCGCAATTCGATCCCAAAGTCTAGGTGCACGGTCGATTTGGTCGGCAGAATCCGCTGCTGCTTCCCTGTCGTGACTCGACCGCGGTCGGGCGTTCGAATTAACTGAACCGCGGCCGTATTTGTCCGAAATAATGCGAGTTTTCAGTCATAGAACAATGTGCATTTTCGACGGAACCAGACGCCGTGGCTGAATTATCTGAAATTTCGAATTAACGGGGGTTGAATTGACGAAATTTTACTGTATGTGCCTGTGCCCGGGCCCCTGTGGCAGTGTAATCCTTACACTCGGCCATGACTGAGACATAGCATGACCAGCAGCTCAAATTGTCTCTGGTTGGTGGCACTGAGTGTGCTGCGGTGGTCTGTCTTGCGTATGCCATGAGTCTTGCCGAGCTGCCTATCTTTCTGGGGGCGGCACTGGCTTTGTCGATGGGGTTGCTGCAGATCTTCGTTGCACAGCGACCTTCCTTGCCTCGCAGCCAAACATTCTGGGGGGCGACATTGGCTGTGTGGCGGCGGTCGACCTCAGCCATGCCGTGACATACTTCGGAAGTCCGGCAATGATGATTCCAGTGGATGCTACCGGCTATGTCGAAATAGTCGCCGCATGCTGAGCAGCAGATTACGCTGTCGTTGTTTCGGGCTTAGGTGTAAGCCGTGCTTGTTCATGTTAAGGCGCTGGCCAGACGCGTGCTTGCCCAACAAAGCATGCTTGCGAGTTCGGCCAGGCTGCGAGACCTGATCTTCGTGGTTGGGAGCAATAGTTTCTGCGCTGCAATCACTGAACTTTCTGGTTCCCTGTGTGCAAGGAAGAAAGATGTTCTCGGGTAGTTCTGTACCGCGGCCGTACAATCAAACACCACTTCCCCTGCACCCCACGCTGCAGACGCCATGGTTGTACAAAGGTACCATATCGAGGGTTTGTGCATGCTGGTCCCGACACCAATGAGTGTCGGGTTCCCTGTGATCTCTTGGGCATTCAGGTGGTACGCTGGAAGTCAGAGGTGACTCTTTGTAGGTAGTAGCAGGATCACACGCTGTGCGGTCGGAAGGGCTGATACTGGCAAGGGCCGACACTGGCTTCTGCCGGCAGCGTGTCGGTATCCTTGGCCAGTCCGCGGCCGGTAGATCCTGACAAAGTAGTTACATCTTCGACAAATGTGTCTTCAGTAGCCATGGGCATCTTGAACGCAGCACTCGCACATTCAGCCAATGACTGCAGTGAAGTTGGTATATGCGCCTTCGGCTGCTCACTAGGGTTTCCTGTCGCTGCTGGACATAGGTGGCTGTGGTCTCCCCACTGGGTAGATTAAGGCCGAGAAAACACTGAATCAAAAAGTAGAGCTTTACCCTGCCGCCATCAAGAATGAGCTGAACTTCACAGGAGGTAGTCAGCTCCCGATATATCATGTCTGCGTGCAAGTCATCGAACAGTGGAACAGCGGCTAGGAACTGGCTCCCTGCTTCGGATTGTATGTGCAACCCAAGTGCACCGACAGGCAATGCGTTCCCGCTGAGGCCACGCAGGGGTACCTCGAACCAAGGCTGGAGGGCAACTGGGGCATATCGTCGATACAGAGCAGAATGTGGATCCCTCGTCTGCACCTTAGCTGTGAGCTCACAGATTCCGTCAACGCGGACTTACAGTCAGAAGCGGCCACGTTCTGGTTTCAGTGGCTCGTTGTTCTGCATGTGAAGGTACTACGTCGTGGGTCTAGTCACGGAGGGCTGATTGGAGGTCCTTTTTCTGCACTGGCTGTGAGAAAAAGCAGGGTACGGTGCTTGTGCGACAGCAGGATTCCCAACTGCCTGTGGATGTGCCGCCATCTGTAGCTGCAGTCGCAAAAAAATGCCCCCGAGCCTCGTTCTTCGTATGGGTGTGGCTGAGCACACATTCATACATAAAGGGGTGCCACAGTTGTGCCAAGTGTGTCAATTTGATGCAATTCCCGACGGTTGCGATGAGCTGTGCCAAAACCATTACATTTGTTGAAGTTGCACCACGCTGCATCAAAATGACCGGCCAGTCTCCGAATTTTTTTCAGGTGCACTAATTTCGGCGAGAAATACAAGCACCGTCAGCCACTTGCACTTTGCGCCATCAGTCAAAAGCGCGCAGTCTGTACTATAGTGCTTAGAATATACTTAAAATATCGTAGCTCCCGCCCTACACTCGCGAGATGCGATCGACCAGATAAAGTAACAACGCTGTGTGCTCATGAGTTCGCTGAGCGCAGCGGATACCTATCAGCGGGACGACAAAATTTCAAGACAAAAATGCATTGCTGAGAAGTGGGGTGGTGGTGTAGTGATTAGAAAATTTCTTGGCCTTGCTTTTAATGCTGCTTGAGCCACCTTCGCGGCAGTACATCGGGGCCTTGCGAAAAAGATGGATTTAGAAGATGGTGTTAGCGCTAGTGAGACACTGCACATTTTGCTCGGTTATGCGTTTGTACGCCGCACAATTCTCTTTACCAGTTTAATTACTGATGTCTAAATAAGCTAGTGGCAATCGTTTTAAGCAGTGTATGACATCTCTGCTTCCCTAAAAAAACAAACTAAATTGTGTGCCCCCCCCCCCCCCTTTTGCCACCCCTACGCTACGGTTTTATAAATCTTCCAAATTTCAAGGTCGCGAGTTAGTTGATATTTAAGTTCGCACAGTTTGTTGAATAATTTAACAAGTGCGGCAAATGCTAATATGGACTTTATCATTGTCTGCTCGGTGAGCTGATTGAAAATACTACTTAAATTCATTGAAATAGCAGTGCTCATGTTCACACTGCTTGATTTAGATGTTCAATGGTTTATACATATTTTTTTCTAAGTGTAAGCCTTCTTTTTTATACTGCTCCAAGTGTGGTATTTCATGATAAGAAATACATGGTTTTTTCCCCATAACCTGCTCCAAATTTGGAATTTAGTGCTCCAAAAGTGACATTGTGCTGCTCCGAAAATTGCTTCAAATTGTATTTCAGCTGTTGCACCCCCGTACGTAGCACAACATCACAAGGGGAAATGTTAGAGCTGCGCAAATCGCAAAATTTTGGTTGCGAAGCAAATTTGAATATTGAAGTGTGAGTGGGAAGCAAATGGAATATACAGTCGACATCCCAGACGCCCAAAATTCCGGACATGCCGGATTTTCCAGACTCGCCTGTTTCACCATCAAGTTCTCCATAGAGTAAATGTACTAAACAGTTCGAAATTCTGGACTTTGTAGCTTTCGCCATTCGATTTTCCAGACTTCTTGCCTCTAACCGCAAAGTCGAAGTCACTATCGATGCCGCCATTTTGGTTTTCGTACCCTTGACACCGCAAATGCTGCAATTCAGCGCACGCCAATCCGTTGCAAGTCATAGATTAGTCAAACCTCTGGCCACAGCCACATGGTGCTGTCCCTGCTGTTCTCCGACAGCCTGAAAAGCTACGCTGTTTACTGACCTAAGTTACTGTTTACTATGGTGTGCCATCGGCATGCTTGCAGACTCGTGGAAGGTGGTTGCGCAACAGACCACCCGAAACTGTTTTCGCCACGCGAGCTTCATACTGAATGCCGTCCGTCTCGTTCGGAGTTTACAACTTGCGCGACGAACTTCCACCCGTGGACAATGTGCACACTGCAGGTGTTTCGATTCAAGCCTGAATAACCTTTGAGGGCTTCGCCGATGTTGATGAAGACCTCGAGTTGTGTGCGGAATTGACCGATGACAAAATCATTTGTCAAGTTACGGAAAATTCCGACGACTCGGACACCGATATAGAAGAGTCAAGCGACTACACAGCCAATGAGCTCGCAGTTGGCACGAGCACTGACACAGTTATTGGTGTACGTTGATAGCTTGGTGTTAGCTGAATTAAGACAGACATTATCGTGTACAAGTGGAATGCCGTGCTAACGAAAATAAGCAATTTTTTTTTGTGCTAAAGTGTTTACAAATGAGGTAGCGCCGGCAACATTGAATTTTTGTTTTGGTCTCTCTTTTTTCAATTTTTTTAAAATATGAATGGCATCGTTACAGAGCACCTGAACAATGCCTTTGCTGAATTGCCATGAGAATCCTGTACTCCTGCCGCGACCCTCTCCATCAGCGTAAAATACCTATTAAAGAGTGCGTTCTCTCTTTGCCCCGCCGTGGTGGTCTAGTGGCTAAGTGGCTAAGGTACTCGGCTGCTGACCCTCCGGTCGCGGGTTCAAATCCCGGCTTCGGCGGCTGCATTTCTGATGGAGACGGAAATGCCGTAGGCCCGTGTGCTCAGATTTGGGTGCACGTTAAAGAACCCCAGGTGGTCGAAATTTCCGGAGCCCTCCTTTACGGCGTCTCTCATAATCATATGGTGGTTTTGGGACGTTAAACCCCACAAATCAATCAAATCGGAGCGCTTTCTCGCTTGCAGCATTCATTTTTCTGGGCGATTTACCAGACGTTCTCATGGCCCCTTCAGGGTCCGGGAAATCAAACGTTGACTGTATTTCGAATAGAGTAGACTCGCGATAATTCAAACTCTGATAATTCGAACTTTCGGTTAATTCATACAAAATTCAAAAATTTTGGTTGGCTCGCTATGCTTTCAACGTATTTAAAAGCCGCTTAATTCAAACTTCGTCATTCGGTTAATTCGTACTTTCTGCCTGTCCATACCGGAAAATTTCTGCTGATTTGCCGGCAATATTTGAAAATTTGCGTGCTTATGATTATCATAATAGTCTGATATTGAAAAATAAGCGCCTTAAAACTTCAAGGGAAAAGGTTTTGCCACACAATCATTTCTCAGCATTCCGCGCCGCGGTGGAAAAAAAAAACGAAAAACGAAAACGCCCCGGTGGTTACGAAGCTGGCTCGCGGCTTATCTCTGCTTTTCCGCCGTGCCGGTGGCGCCGGCCGACTCCGAAGCACGTGACCTGCCCACAGAATGCGTACAGGTCTGCCCGTCTTTCTTACGTGCTGCGCATTTTTCGATCGACCATGTCACCGCGAGGAAAATATCGGACACTACCCCTAAAAGAGAAATTGGCCGCTATCCAAGAAGTCGACGCTGGGGTAAAGAAGACCGAAGTGGCACTGAAGTATGGAATAACCAAAAGTACTCTCACAACCATTCTGAAAGCCAAAGACAAGCTGCACAATAACGCGAGCCGCTTCGCTCCCGATCGGAAAAGGCTTAGGGAAGCTGCGTACCCGGATCTCGAAAACGCCGTGCTTCTTTGGCTCAAGCGCGCACGGAGCTCCAATTTACCGATAAATGGGCCAATCCTACGAGAGAAAGCTGAAGAACTTTCCTTGCGCTTGGGAATTGAAGATTTCAAGTGCAGCGATGGCTGGATTTCTCCGTTCAAGGAACGCCACGGTCTCTTTTTCAAAACAGTGAGTGGTGAAGCAGCAGTGGTCGATGAAGCTGTTTCTTCTGACTGGCGGCAGACTAGACTTCAAAGCCTGCTGCTTGAATACTCCCCGGCTGATGTATATAATGCCGACGAAATGGGGCTGTTTTTTAAGTGCCTGCCCGATCAAACCTTGTGTCGCAAGGGAGAGCGTTGCACTGGCGGAAAGCTGAGCAAAGAACGGTTAACCGTCATGGTTTGCGCCAATATGGACGGAAGTCACAAGCCAGAACTCTTCGTTGTGGGCAAGTCAAAGCGTCCCAGGTGCTTTAAAGGCGTCCGAACGCTCCCAGTTGCATATGACGGAAACACGCGAGCCTGGATGACGCAAGCTTTGTTCGAGGGTTGGCTCCGCAAACTGGATGGGCAAATGAAGCGAGCGAAAAGGAAAATTTTGCTCATTGTTGATAACTGCCCAGCGCACGGCGACGTGGAGGGGCTGGAAGCAATTCGCCTTGAATTTCTGCCTCCTAACACTACAGCTGTCCTCCAGCCCCTGGTTCAAGGGGTAATCAAATGCTTGAAGCTTAATTACCGGAAAACACTGCTAAAGAGAATGCTGATATGTATGGACAATTCCATGCCTTACAGTGTCACACTACTCTCATCGTTGGGCATGCTCGCCGACGCATGGAATGCTGTCACATCAGCAACAATAAGGAACTGCTTCGAGCATGCCTTCCGCATACCTGGCTGCAGCATTGCCACTTCATCTGACTGCTTGCAGACTGAGGGCGACGATGAAAGCCAAGTGCTGTCTGCTCTAAAAGCGCACAACATAGCTGCCGACCTCGACAGTTATGCAGCTACTGATGATGACCTGTGCGTGTGCAGGGAGGACACACTCGATGACTTGGTGGCAGAGGTGCTGCCAGCACAACACAGCAGTGAAAGTGAAGAAGAACCGGAAGTGGAAAATGTGACAACTGCACAGGCTTTCCAGTACATTGCTAAAGTGAGAAAATTTCTGACAACAGAAAACTCTCAGAATCAACTGGCAGCACTTACTGGCATCGAGAGCTTTGTGCTAAATGCGCATGTGGCAAATAAGCAGTTGACCATCCATGATTTTTTTAAAAGGTCTAGTCAGCAGTAGATAGTCAATAAACTTGTTGACCATACATGCACCGCTCTCTGTTTTTGTGTAGTTAGGATCTAGAGATGCTTAAAAGTGTGAATATAGATGTCTGATCATAATTTGTGCTGTCACCTTACCCAGAGTCGCATATATGAGAACTTCTGATAATTCAAACAGCCTGATAATTCAAACAGCCTGGTAATTCAAACAAAATCCAGGGGTCCCTTCGAGTTTGAATTAATGAGAGTCGACTGTACTTCAAAAGGTAATCGCGGCATATCGTGACAAATACGGTCTCTTGCAATAATTTTGGCCCTGATCTGTGCATTAAGTAGAAATGAGGCCGCAATGACTTAAGTTGAAGACACTGGAAATGAAAGTATGTGGGTGACTCGGTCCTAAAATGTCCCGTTTCAATTCGTGAGCATGCTTATCTCAAACACTCTGTTGCTTGGCCTCTCCCCGCTTCGACTGATGCCAGGGCTGCCAAGCATTAGACATGGTATGTTTTCTCCAGCTATTACTAAGTGAACGATGTGTTGATTTTACTAGTAAATTTTTTTTTCATTTCTGCCTGACCGGTGGGTCAAATACTCGCTTGGTTGGACCAATTTTGCCACTTTTCGCTCGTGGCTGCGTTCAGGCACCCTCGTTAAATTCGTTGCCATATGCTTATCTCGGCAATGAATTTGTTGCTTGTACAGCTGGAGCACCATCAGCAACACGGCAAGGAATTTTGTCGGTGCATGTGAAAAAGTAGCCACAAGCAAAGCGGGGTGGAAACTGTCTTTTCAAACTGGGGGGGGGGGGGGGGCACTTTTTTGATGTGATCATATTTTTAGCTCTGTATGCCATGGCGAAAAACATTTCCGTGGCCGGAAGTAAGGAGAGTCACTAGCGTTGATGGGGAAGGGAAGTTTAGTAGAGGGCAAAGGTTGTGCTGCAGCTGCTTGCAATTATTCCACACATACTGATGTGAGAGGATCTTTAGCATGGATAAGAAGATGCCAGCCGAATTTCACCTGAAGTCTTCGCTTTCCAGCAAGACTTAAGGTGACCTCATAGTGAAGGGTCATCAAAGTGGACATTGTTTTGAGCAGGACATTGTTTTGTGAAGTCTGCAACTACTAGGTCCCTTCACAAGTAAAAGAAGTTCAGTTCCCTCCACTATAAAAACAAGTAAAGTTTCTTGAGATGAAAGTACACAGCAGCTCTAAATAAACATCTTTATCCCTTTCTGGTGTCAGTCTCCAACCGTAGTAAATGTCTATGTGCAAAAAAAAAAAAAAAAACTGCCCTCTCCCTTGGCTGGGGTCTCTCGAATAGGTGACCAGTAAAAGAGCGAGGGATTGTGGGATGCACCGTCTGTTACGGCCTTCCGGTTCTAGAAATGTAGACGACGGCGAACCACTTCGCCGCAAGCCTCAGATTATTCGGGATTCGCGAGCGGTCGCCCATTTATTTTCGGCCTGATAATGCATGGTCGGTTGTTCAGCCGTTGGCTGCTTCAACTCGAGCGTGAAAGGCAAACGGCATGTATCGATTCCCATGGAACGAAGAAAGAAAAATGAGGTGGGCCGTGGCTGTCAAGAGAGCCACAGCGACTGGTAACCTTTGAGTACGTAACGTTGAAGCCAGAGTGTGCCAAACCATTTTATCACAAGTACGTGTGTATTCCACATTAAAAAAAACGCTTACGCATGAATTTGCTGCAAATATTATATTGAGAAATAAATTGTCGCGCAAGTGCCTTGCAAATATATTATGGGAACGCGAGAGTGAAATCAACTTGCCAGACGATATGAGCGCCAGCCATTGCACTCATATATATGATAAAAAACACAAAAGCTCCACTCGAGAGTATGTTTACACGAAACGCTGGACGAGTCTATTTGCGTTATTTTGGTCAAACTGTGCGCACGACAGCACCCAAAGGAAAAAGTGCGTTAAAAAACCAGGTTTCGATTATTCGGCGCCGTCTATATCTAACTGTATCGTTTATGTTCCACCGTGCCGCGCAGCTTTATGAAGATCAGCTTTTACATAAACACCTGGCTTCGACTAAGAAATACGTCTTATATGTACGCGCTGAAGGCTAGAAAAAAAATATATCTCAACGCACTCAACAGGTGCTGTGCTTTATGTCGATCGACCGACGATGTCGGCCGAAGCAGCGATCTCGAAATGAACTTTTGGCACACTGCCATAGTCATTCCCATCCCCTGAGATCTTTAAAATAATGATTTTTTTAAATCGGCAGTAACGTATCATATAATAACTGTTTTCTGTATCGACTGATCTGCTAGCCAAACTGATAGTATACCCCCGCACAGCATAAAAGCATTGCAGATCATTTTAGTGCGATAAAAAAAGTTTCCTTGTCGTTCATGGCTTTCGTAGCTTGTCATCGTCACAGTCACGGTTAGCAAAAACAAAAAACTAACTCGAAAGCACTCACATTGCACGGAGAGGTGATTTTTTCAACGGAGCTGTACAAAAATGCTCGCGTGCTGCTGCTAACCGGCGTGGTGCATCGAACCAGAAGCCGTCGTATCTCACAGTTCCCTGCGATTGCCCATTTTACCGGTCACCTATTGTCATGCTGCTGGTTTGGCTGTTGTGCACATGCAGGTGGATTGGACTATTTGTACCAAAAGCTCAAGGTGTAGAGGTATTGCTAAGATCTTTATAGACTTCAATAATTATTGGCTAATTTGTTCACACTGATAGTTGATCTTGGGACAGCTCTTTTTTAAAGGGACACTGAAGGGAAATAACAGTTTATGACAGAAGGAAAACTCAATATATGACTTCTAATACGAATAATATGGACAGAGCAGTGCCCTACTTACTGAGAAATTAAGCTATATGTATCGCACGACATGCGCCACAAATAGGACATTTTGAGATGATGTCGAGGACCTGAGAGAGTCAGACTACAATTAATCACTAGCATACCTGCAAAGTCTCCTGAATCTTCTGGGAAACTTGTGAATTTCGACCAGTTTTTACATTTTGTACTGTTCTCGGGAAATTTCCTGGAAATCGAAACTTCTGTGCGTGATCTGGCTACATTCACAAAAATGCGTCTCTCTCTGATCCAGACTTTTTGCAAGCCTATCGCATTTTGTTGCAAGCGACTTTCGAAGACATTCATGTAAATGTACAGTAGAATGTCTGCAATACCGGTAGATGCGAATTCTTGAAGTTCCCAAGCCAAACCCAAGTTTAACTGTGTGGCCTAAGTTCGCAGATTCACAAGGACAACGCTACCAGATTCTTTGTACAGGGACGCTGAAACGTTCCTAGCCTTTTTACATCTTTATTGCCTTTAATCTACCGCTTCCTTAGCCGCGCGCTTTCAGCTAGTAGTTGCTATTGATGATCTCCTCGGTGCCACTGCAGTTACAAAAAACGGTTGTTCCGTTTTCAATCTATGTGTGCTACCTGCGCACGTGCCTTCAAAACCAAGTCGTTTTTGCTATCTATCATCACATCTGCAGCAGTTTTGTGCACAATGTTTGTGGAAAGCAACGTCGCTTTGATTGGTCGAGCTTTGGATGCATGTGCGCTTTCGGAGTTCTATCAGCTACGTCGTCGCCATACGTGATCGTGCCAAGAGCGACCGCGGTTTCATCCGCGCATCCTTTCAAAACTTCAAACATGCTGCTCTCGGCCTTCGTTTGATGGTTTCTGTACTGAAGTTCATACGACCTGCCGCGATGAAGAAGAGTGTTCAGAACATCCGAATTTCTGCCCAATGGACATAGTGAAAGTTGGCTTGGTAACTTCAAGAATTCGCATCTACCGGTATCACAGACATCTACTGTACATTTACATGAAAGTCTTCAAAACTCGCTTGCAACACAATGCGATTGGCTGCAAAAAAAAGGCCTAGATCAGATAGAGATGCATTTTTGTGAATGCGGCCAGATCACGCACAGAAGTTTCCATTTCCAGGAAATTTCCAGAGAACAGTACAAATGTAAAAACTGGTCGAAATTCACACGTTTCCCAAAAGATTCAGGAGACTTTGCAGGTATGCTAGTGATTAATTGTAGTCGACACTCTCAGGTCATCGACATCATCAAAATGTCCTACTCGTGGCGCATGTCGTGCGATACATTTGGCTTAATTTCTCAGTAAGTAGGGCACTGCTCTGTCCCTGTGACCTCCATGTAATGAAGTTATTGTGGTAATTGATGTGAATGTAACAAATTTACGGCACTGATTATTTTTTATTCTGAGTTGTAACATTACTAAAATCTCGTGTGTACAACACGCAAGTTCTATAATGTGAAGAATTAATATACAAGGGGGCAACCATGAGCAGAACGCATATCATTGCAGCAGGCAAGTGTGTGCCGCAATGATGATGCAAGCATCGCTAGAATAGCTTGTGCCGCTTAGCGGCAAATGGAGTTCCCTCGTTACGAAGCCTTCGGAGAAGGTAATGAAGCGCGCTATCTCAAAGGTCACACTATGCAGTTTTTGCTTGCGAGTTGCGTCGTCTGGTGGCACTACTGTGCCGAACGGGTGAAGAAAGCGGTGAGACGAGCCAGGTGTGAGCGTCGAGCATTCTCTAGTCTCTTGTTAGTCCTCTCGGCTGCCCTCACTGTGAAGATGAGCTTCGTGCAGAGAAAGCACAAGGTTTTGTCTTTCAAAGAAAAGTTTGAGATTGTTAACGTGGTTTCTGCTGGTGAGAAAAAGGACGTTGAACCACGTTTTAATATTCCAGCCAGGTCTCTTTCGACGATATAGAGTGCAAAGGACGGCATCCGCAAGACAGCAGAATCGGGCACGGGTACGAAAAAAAAAACTGAATGAAGAAGTCAACGTCCGCTGACGTGAACAAGGCTGCCTTCACCTGTTTACTGGACAAGCGGGCACGCAACGTGCCCATAAGTGGAAAGCGAAGAATTTTGCGTGCATTCTTGGCCATGACCATTTCAAGGCAAGTAACGGCTGGCTGCAGGGGTTCAAGAGTCGGCATGATGTCGTCGGTAGAGTGATTTGCGGCGAGTCCGCATCTGCTGACAGCGATGCCTCTGCCTCGTGGGTGGCCGAGAAGTTGCCTGGCATCTTGGACCGCTATGAGGCGGCGGACTTGTACAACGCTGGTGAAATGGCGTTGTTCTATCAGATGTTTCCGAATTGCATGCTGGAGCTCAAAGGGTGCGCTTGTCGAGGTGGCAAGGAGAGCAACCTATGCGTCACGGTTTTGTTTTGTGCAAACAGTGATGGCAGTGACAAAAGAATCTTATTAGTTATAGGCAGAAATGCCCAGCCAAGGTGTTCTAAAGGCACGAAGCGGATGCCAGTCAAGTAAGTGGCCAATTCGAAGGCCTGGAGTGAGCTGAGAAATCTTCACTGTACATCTGAAAGCATTCAATTAAGATGTCAAGCATCAGGGTCACCAAATATGTCTATTGCTTGACAATTGCTTCGCGCACCACATCGAAGACCTTTAGCTACCGAATATCGAGCTGCAGTACTTCCCTTCCAAATGCACGTCCCTAATACAGCCGATAGACAAAGGGATCATCTATTGCTTAAAGTGTTGCTATCGTCGTCCCGTCACTCAGAAGATCCTCTTGGATATACGCGTTGAACGGTTAACAAAAACGGACATTTATCAAGCCAACGAAATGCTTGCTGCTTTTTGACAGGAAGTAAAAACGGACAGTCGGAAATTGCTTCGTGAAAGCCCTGTTGTCAGTAGTTATAGATGCTGGACTCGACGAAAAGGAGCCCCAAAAACCTTCAAATTCATCTGACGTCAGTGAAGCGTGGGATGTACTTTGCCCGAATTGTGAAGTGCCTGACGACGTTGAACTTGACGACTTTTTGTATGCCGACAGTGATGCAATGTCTACAGAAGAAATGTCGGATGTGGCACTTGTAGAAACTGCCCAAGATCGTGATGATGGTAAGGTGCGTCAGAGGCAGATACGTTGCCATTGCCTACTGCGAAGGAGGTCTTGGACATGCTGGATGTTCTACGCCGTCTTGTTGACTTGCAGGATGACGAGGCAGCATTAGACGAGTTGGTTTCTCTGAACAGCCTTGTAACATTATCTTCCAAACATGAAAGATACAAGCCAAAATAATGCAGTTTTTTTTTTTTGTGCTAAGTAAATATTTTTTTGAGCTGAATGGCTCTGTATTGTCATCTGCCGCGTCTTTATTTGGTTTTTGCGATCGTTTCTCAAGTCTTTACTCAATCTGCATGTAATGAAAACCTGGATGTAACGAAAATTCGGGAACGTTTTCCAATTTTCTTACACCTAGGTTTTAACTGTACTTGGGCATTCAGTTTTAAGTTGGAAACTTTGACCTGCGCTTCCCTGGCAGCTGGCTGCGCTGTCTCGTCTGTTAACTTGTTTCCTAGGAAGACATATGCGAGTTTTTTTTTTGACAATAGATTTTGCTTAGGAGTTTCTGGAGATTTAGGAGTTCACTTGTTTGCGATGTTGCTGCGACGCTGAGAAACAATGAGTGGAAATGTACGCCAGCTTTTTTTTTTTATTGCATGTTGATTTTCTGCATTTTTCGGTGATACGAATTTTGGATAATACGAACACTTTTGGTGACCCTGCCGGATTCGTATCACTAAGGTTTCAGTGTATATTTTAGATGTGGCATGGTAGTGTATGATGCATTTGATGTTTACTGGTAGTTCTTTTGTAGGCACGTGCATGCTGGCTAGTCAACCTAAAGTGGGCACTTGGCAATTTGAGGATTCGTTCTGATGTAAGCACAGCTCGATTAGACCAAAATTCAATTTGGGTGGGGCCATCTTAATAGCTACTGCTTCATTTTACTGTGAGCATTCTAGCAGTGCAGCATCTTATAAGCGGAACTGCAGTGTGGCGAGAAATGTGTGATGTGTGTTCTGTATGAGTTTTGTAGGCCAGTTTAAATCATGTTTATTTTGTTGGTGAATACCTTTGTTATTTTGTTTGGTACTAGCTAGCCTTGAGTAGTCAAGGGTGGCCAAGTGAATACATTTATTTCATTTACGGGAAAAGAGTTGAATGTGACCCGTAAATTAATTTTCATGCAGGCGCGGCAACAGCAAGCCGAGTTGGCCCAGCAAGAGTGGACACAGATGCAGCTGGTGGCGCAGCAACAGCTTCAGTTGCAGCAGAGCCAAGTCGAGGATGACGACGAGTACTGAAAAGGAGGGGGTGGTGTTGGTAGCACTGTTTTGTTTGACAGGCCTTCAGTCTAGGTACTCGTATGCAACTAAGGTATTTTCGGACATTGCAAAAGCCTTTTGTCTTAAATACTTTGGCTGGTTAGCACAATTTGTATTAAGCATTCTCGAGAGAGAGTTCGTGTGTGATGCACTCATTAAAGAGACCGACAACTGCCCACAACATGAAATAAGATGACTGCACGAGTGGAAAGATTTTCCCTTTTAGTGACTCAAACCAACCCTGTTTTTTCCGTGAGAAGTGGGTTTTTATTTTTATTTCTTCAATCAATATCGTGAAAAATGGCCTGTGGCGTCTCTGGTGGCAAAAACATTAACTATCATGAATGCCCTGTCACGTGACCATGCGTTAATGTACACGGTCAACAATTTATTGATTAGTGCTGAAATATTGTTTGATTCTTTATAGCAAAACTTATTTTAAAAAAGTAAATGTATAAGCTTGCATTAGTGGTACGCGTTAAAGTGGCGCTGCCTTTGCATGACACATGTGCAGTTCCGTTTTCGATTACTTGGCTTGGCGATGCGGTGAAAATGCAAGGAAGCTCTATAGAGGCACACTGTCTCATTTTAATGACTTGTTGCTTTCAAAAATAGTTCTAAAGTGCAGAATAAACGTCTTTAAGCATAGTTCCAGGAAATCCTGCAAATGAAATAAGAACAGCATGCATAAGCCACCAGAAAGGCTACCGGCATCGCTATCAATACTCAGCGTTACCAAATGAAAAGGCACTACCATGTTCAGAGCCTTTCTGATCGAAACATACTGCTTATAAAATGACTATGAGCTCTTGGGAATAATTACTGCAGCTACAATCACTGCAAAGGGTAAGCTTTCTGTAGCGCAGGAAAAAACTGGATCGAAAAAAGTCACTTGTCGGTCACTTTAAAAAAAATTTACATGCACACTGTACTACTCGAGTGTTTTAATGGAGCACATCACTGGACTCTGGCATCACCTTAGGTGCTCTTGCAAGGATCTTTACATTCCTTGCGCTGAAGCACAGTGGTGAAAAATGTTTTATAGTTCATTTTTCGGAGTGCCCATGCCTGTGGGCTGCTGTACAGGCCAATGGAATGCATATTGATTTTTTTTTGTCCTTGTTTCAAAACACTTTTGCTGTAAATGATGAAATAGCTCTGTATTAGTGCTGTATTGATTTTGTTTTTTTATTTACAGTGGCTTAGTAGCATGGATGTATTGTATGTGATTTGTTGTCACATGAATATTTTCGACGCACAATTTCTCTTATGTTGGTTTAATGTACTTGCTAAAAATTGTTTTTGAGTTGCACGAATAATAAAATAGCGGCTTTCTACTTTTCGAAGAGTGCTTGCTGGATTTTTGCATTTGCTGCTATGCTTTATCACTTGCAGTGACAGTTTGTGATGAGCAATGTGCCACAAATGATAATGTTTTGTTTGCCACAAGCTGCGCACATTTGTAATAAAGACTATTTTAGTGTACTTGAAGCTGGATTGTCATTGAAAGCTGCATGGTGCTCTACATTTATAGCATTATAGAGTTGGGCTCGTTTGTATTGTTAGTGCCCTCACACAGTGCACAATATGGGAAAGGTGAGTCCTTGGCATGGTGCCGTGTTTTCCTATCGTGGTGATAGCTGTTGGAGTTTGTGATGAGATGTCAATGGGAGTGAGCACAACAGTGCGGGGATGCAACAGCTGTGCCAATTTGATACAATTTCAGATTTTTTGTGCCGAGCTGTGCCAAAGCCGTGAAATTTGCGGAAATTGCGCCAAAATGCCCAGCCAGCCTCAAAAATTTCTCAGGTGTGCTAATTTCGGCGAGAAATGCAGGCCACATCGACCACCTGCAGTTTGCGCCATCCATCCAAGCGCGCAGACCAGGGGTGTAGCCAGAAATTTTTTCCGAGGGGGGAGGGGGGGGGAGGGGCTCACACTGACCCTGCTGGGGGGAGGCAGACATCAGCCTTTCTCTGCGACGTCACTATCGGCGGTATTTTACACAGACGGTGTACATGTATATCAGGTCATGACATTTCCCCTTTCCCCATGCGTAAGTTGTGAATGGAGTAAATAAAAGTACCGTAAGAATGAGTGATAGGTATGTGGGGTTTAATGTCCCAAAACTACCATATGATTATGTAAGACGCCATAGTGGAGGGCTCTGGAAATTTCGACCACCTGGAGTTCTTTAACGTGCACCCAAATCTGAGCACACGGGCTTACAGCATTTTCGCCTCCATCGAAAATGCAGCCGCCGCAGCCGGCATTCGATCCCGCGACCAGTGAGTCAGCAGCCGAGTACCTTAGTACGGCGGCGAGGCAGTACTGTAAGAAGTACTGTAAACCACAGTAGATGCCAGGTACAGTGACAGTTTGGAGAGACAGCCTCTCGTCGCACCATTCATTAGACTAGTCTTCGAAAACTCGTTATTGCGATGAACCACCTGATCGGCGAAGACATCGTTAATCGTATATGACGTAGTCCTCGTCGGAGGGAAGTGCATTTCCTAAGTCAAGGATGGTTCCGCTTGCAACGAGGAATAAGAGGTATACGCAGCATGTTTTGTACATTCAAAATTACATTTTGGATTTGCTTAATTTGCTGAGCGAATTTCTTACTGCCGATGTCGGTGACTGCATGCCTATGGAAATGATCTTTATGCTAAGCTTTAACTGTTCTCTTCCCTACAAGACTATCTTTTGATACTTGCCTCAAGGAAGCATCTCAAGGTTAGTGCTCTT
Source organism: Rhipicephalus microplus (assembly GCF_043290135.1). Classification (NCBI taxonomy): domain Eukaryota; kingdom Metazoa; phylum Arthropoda; class Arachnida; order Ixodida; family Ixodidae; genus Rhipicephalus; species Rhipicephalus microplus. The sequence goes on from NC_134710.1 coordinate 470,372,720, forward strand.
CATTATCTACATAAATTATAGTGTCTACATAAACAATGACGCTACATTTCTACTGTAGGCAGATGACGCCAGTCTTGTTTTGTTTCCGGAAGAAAATTTGAAATTATTGACAGAGCCCAAAACTTACTTTCAGGTGTGCTGCGGTGGTCTACTGTTAATGGCCTGCGAATAAATGCAGAAAAAACTAAAGCTGTCTTTTTCAGATCTAGAGGTACGGAAATTAATCCTTATGAATCATTAACGCTGGACGGAATACCTGTAGTGCAGAAAAACAATATTGTAGGCGTGGCTTTTTCTGGTCATATGAAGTGGTCGTGTCATGTTGAATCATTTACCAAATCATTATCGCGTGCTGCTGCTGTTCTGTTACGATATCGACATTTTCTTCTGGAGAAACCTAAGGTGCAGATCTACCACGCTCTGTTTTTCTTGCACATAAATTACTGCCTACTTGTCTGGGGAACCACAACCTTGGGCAACATAAAAATAATTCATTGTAGAAAAGAGCACTGCGCTGTACTGCCAATGTCCCACACAGTATGTCTGTAGATTCTCTGTTCCAACGCTATAAGTAATAAGTATGAAACGTACAACTTCCTACCTATTTATAACTACTTTTTGCAAGAAAACAATTTCAAACATTCATTAAAGATTTATCAAACAAATTTACAACACAGATTTACAGACCCGAAGTGCGGACAGACAGATGGCACCTTTTCCTTGTTCTCGCGCAAACTATTTTCTACACTCCTTTAGATACGCATTTTCTTCCTTACTAAATAAATATGAGAGTAGTGGCCTTAACTTTGTGTTTTGAAAAAGAGAAATGCGTGAATTTTTCGTCACCCTCACATAGTGTTCTTTGTAGTGTGTTTTCATTATGTATAATACGTCACCAGAATGAATCATTCTGCTGACGTGTTTGCACTTTGTATCATAGTATTACAATTTATATCGCGTTCATGAGTATTGCTCGTGAGTGAATATTTAGTTATAGTTTGCTGTATGTCTGTTTGTACCACTGCTCTATTTGTATAATAATACGCTTCTAATTTTTTGTTCATTTCTCCGGCTATAGTTGTAAATGCTTGTATTCAAAAAGTGCTGCCATGTATGTAGGCCCTCAAGCATTCTCAAATGGTTTTTTTAACTGCTTTTCAAGACATGTTGGAAATAAATATTGTTACGTTTGAAAGAGACTGGTAGACGTTGAAATGGGCCGTTTATTAGGTCGCGAGGGGCAGCTCAGAAGCGGCTGACTGGTTAAAGATCCGCCTGATCCTCTTCTTCTTCTCTCGTTCTGGGCGACAAGTGCGTTCACCGTATACGCTTCTTTGTCTTCGTGCATGTACGCAACATTCCTCTCCGCGCAGACGAAGGCCGCCGGCCTAGTCAGTCGAGTTGTCGTGGCGTGTACAGTTTCAGGCGGGCAACATGAACCACTTGAGTTTTGGAAGCTCGTCGACAACTCGCCGTGAGACGAGCTATTACATAGTTGACCTCTGTAAGTCTGTCGACAATGACAAAAGGTCCATCGTAAGTGGCCAAAAACTTTTGGCATAACCCGCGCTTGCGCATCGGAGTCCACAACCACACCAGATCACCACAGCGATAAATCACTGGTCGATGGTGAATGACATAGCGTGCCTTCGCTTTGTCTTGCGATGCCAGTGTACGTAGTCGAGCTATGCGACGCGCCTCTTCGGCGAGGCAGAGAGTCTCGGCGACAGTGACGTTGTCGTGGTCACAGAAAGGCAATATTGTGTCGATTGTGTGCCGGGGCGAACGTGCATAAAGCAAAAAGAAAGGGCTATAGCCTGTAATCTCATGCTTCGCGGTGTTGAACGCGTAAGTAATGAACGGGAGTACGTCATCCCAGTTCTTGTGGTCGCATGAGACATACATAGACAACATGTTGATAATGGTGCGGTTGGTACGCTCCGTCAGCCCATTAGTTTGGGGGTGGTATGGTGTCGAGTGACGCAGGCGGGATTCACATAAACGGAGTAGCTCCTCCACGACATCCGCTGTGAATTGTCGTCCACGATCACTGATAATCAGGCGAGGTGGCCATGTCGGAGGATGACGTACTGTAACAAAAACGACGAGACTTCAGTGGCAGTTGCGGAGGGGACGGCCGCCGTCTCGCAGTAGCGTGTGCGGTAGTCGATGCAAACAATTATCCAGCGGTTGCCCTTAGCCGATTTTGGGAAGGGGCCCAGAAAGTCAATGCCCACTTGTTCGAAAGGTGCACCTGGAGTAGACATCGGCTGTAGAAGACCAGCTGGAGCCCGCAGGGGCGCCTGCGCAGTAGGCGTTTGGTGTGTAGCGACACCACGGACCCGAGCTAACGGGGGAGTTTCTACTCCCTCCCACGCCTAGCCGTGCGTGGCTTTGCCGTGTCCGGGGAAAAGGGGATCCTGGGGGTTGAGCCGACGCTGGGTGATTGGACCTTTAAGGCCCCCCGGCAGAGGCAACACACCCCTTTGGCCCCGGCTTCACGTAGACGGCACCCCTGGGCAGACCCACCCAGGGGAAATCGGCAGTCGCCTTTTCCTATCTCTCTCTTCCTACATCTTAGTCTTTTCTCGTCTTTAAATCTGTCCTGTCTTCTTCTCTCTTCCATTTACTTCCGATTTTTCCTGGCGGCAAGGGTTAACCTTGTGTAATTACTCAACCTTGAGTAGTTATATTTGGTTATAGTGGCAATGTACGGCTGGCGTCTGCAGCCTTATGCTATTAAGTGCTTCAGCGTCCCCTGGTTGAACTCCATGGTGGGTGGTCGCCATTGCTGCCGAAAAAAAGTACACTACTATGGGAACACCTGCATTTCCCCGTCTCCTAGATCGTCCTCCGCCTAAGAGGGGACGCACCGATGACATCTCAATTTTCAGCCAACCCAAACAATGCTTTCCCAAATTCCATGTTGTGCACAGCAAAAACCCAACAAAACATGCCAGAGCCATATCGCCATTTCTTGTTGCTAAATCTCTGACCGAGCTCTTTGGCCCAGGATACAAGGTTACAAAGATGGCTAGCGGAGACCTTCTCCTTGAGCTGCCTGAAAAACACCACTATGAAAAACTTGGCAGTCTCGTAGCATTTGGTAATATCCCAGTATCTGTTTCACCTCATAGATCGATGAACACCTCACGCGGAGTTGCTTCAGAAGCAGACCTTCTTGAAATGTCTGAACAGGAACTGCTTGAAGGGTGGAAAGAGCAAAATGTCACGGATGTGAAACGAATCGTCATCAGACGCGACAACAAAGAAATACCTACTAAACATTTAATACTCACTTTTGCATCTAGCACACTGCCTTCATCTATAGACACAGGCTACATCAAATTCTCTGTCCGTCCCTACATTCCCAATCCGAGACGGTGTTATAAATGTCAACGATTTGGTCATGGTTCGCAGAACTGCCGGGGTCAGAAAACTTGTGCAAGATGTGGTGGCCGCGGCCACCCATCTGATAACTGTGTTACCACGCCTCACTGCGTGAATTGTGACGGGGAACACGCCGCGTATTCGCGTTCGTGTCCTAACTGGAAGAAAGAAAAAGAAATCATCACTCTTAAAGTCAAAGAAAACATCACATTCAAAGAAGCAAGACGAAGAGTGTCGCCATTTTACGGCGCAACATATGCTGATGCGGCGCGTCAGGGGGCAACGCCGCACCAGCCCTCGCCACCCCTTCGGCCTGCGCAGAGCGAGCCGTCGGCTGTGGCACCTGCCCCCAAGGCGGCTGTAGCCCAGGCTACACCGCCTATTCCCAAACAGAGACCGGAGACTCCAGAGTCTTCGGGTCTCAAGGCCTCCCCTCACCAGGCGAGGCCCAAAATTCGAACTAACAGCCCGCATGTGCGGGCATCCAGTGCCTCCGAGGAGGCAATGGATACATCGGCACCCTTGGTGCCGAAAGAGCGGCGTGGCTCCTTGGAGCGCGCCAAGAAAACAAAAAAGCAAATAACAGGGCCTGGTGATGGCCCTGTTAAGTGAACTCAAACTCCCCGTCTAAGCAGCCACTCGCATTTCGTACACACAGCACTATTTCACATTCACCATGAACACTCAAATTATACAATGGAACATCAGGGGCCTTCTCAGAAACCTTGACGACATCCAAGAACTCTTACATGAACACTCGCCAAAAGTGCTGTGTGTACAAGAAACACACCTTAATTTAAAACACACAAATTTTCTTCGTAAATATGTTACTTTCCGAAAAGACCGTGTTGATGCTATGACATCATCCGGAGGTGTTGCCATCATAGTGAATCAAGGAATAGCATGCACACACTTACAACTCCAAACACCCCTTGAGGCAGTGGCTGTTCGAGCGGTTCTTTTTGATAAACTGATCACAATCTGCAGTATTTACATTCCTCCGAGCTATCAGCTCCAAAAACGCGATTTACACTCTCTAATTGATGAACTTCCGGAGCCTTATGTTCTCCTTGGAGACTTTAATGCGCATAGCAGGTTATGGGGTGACTCTCGGTATGACGCGCGAGGTCGACTGATAGAACAGTTCCTTATCTCGTCGAGCGCGTGTCTCCTAAATCGAAAAGAACCAACCTATTATAACCTCGCTAATAACACCTACTCCTCCATAGACCTGAGCATAGTATCTCCATCTCTTGTGCCTCTACTCCAGTGGAAAGTCGTCAGTAATCTGTACGGAAGTGACCACTTCCCCGTAGTTTTGAGCACAACGACAGTAACTGAGTGTCCACCACGTGTTCCCAAGTGGCTCATAAACAGAGCCGACTGGGAACAGTTTCATACTATCGCTTGTCTAGTTTGGAATGACATCTGTACTTTGAACATTGATGTTGCTGTGAACTACTTCACAACGTTTTTGATTGATGCTGCAACAAAATGCATCCCACAAACAAATGGACACCTTGGAAAACGATGTGTGCCATGGTGGAATTCTGAATGCCGAAACGCGCGCAAACAGCAAAACAGAGCTTGGAGGCTGCTTCGGAACTCACCGACAGCCGAAAATCTTGAAACCTTCAAGAAAATAAAGTCTCAAGGCAGGAGAACGCGTCGGCAGGCCAGAAGAGAAAGCTGGCAGAAGTTTTTATCAGGGGTTAATTCATACACACAGGAGGCTAAAGTCTGGAACATGGTCGGTAGGATAGCAGGAAAACAAGTATACACACTTCCACTCGTAAACACTCAGGATGATACCTTGGAAGATCAGGCAAACTTCCTCGGTGCACACTTCGAACAGGTATCCAGCTCGTCCCACTATACTGACACTTTCCAAAAATACAGAACAAGAATAGAAAAGCAGAAACTCGAACACAAATCCACTAGATACGAGGCATATAACCAAGCTTTCAATCTAGCTGAGCCCCAAACATCTCTAAACTCCTGCAGTACTTCTGCCCCAGGTTCTGACCGTGTGATGTATGAAATGTTAAAAAACCTACCAAACGAAACCCGAAAAACCTTACTTTGTTTGTACAATGCTATTTGGTCTTCTGGCACTATTCCTACCTCCTGGAAAGAGGCTATTGTTATTCCCATTTTGAAAGAGGGCAAGGACCCTTCTTTACCCTCGAGTTATAGGCCTATAGCACTTACAAGCTGCTTGTGCGAAGTCTTCGAAAAAATGATAAACTGCAGACTTGTACATTTTCTTGAAACAAATAATTTGCTCGACCCATTTCAGTGCGGGTTTCGAGAAAGTAGATCCACCACAGACCACCTTATTCGTATCGAGGCACAGATCAGAGACGCGTTCGTCCATAAACAATATTTCCTCTCTGTGTTCCTCGATATCGAAAAGGCTTATGATACTACATTGCGTTACGGAATTCTAAGAGACCTGTCCCACCTTGGTGTGCGCGGAAGAATGTTTCATATAATCGAAAGTTACCTGTTAAACCGGACATTCCGTGTCCGTCTGGGCAGTGTGCTCTCCCAAACATTTGTCCAGGAAACAGGCGTGCCACAAGGTGGTGTGCTTAGTTGCACACTTTTTATTATTAAAATGAATTCTTTGCACTTGTCCATTCCCCGCAATATGTTCTATTGTACATATGTCGACGACGTTCAGCTTGGCTTCAAGTCATGCAACTTGGCCATGTGTGAGCGACAGGTTCAGTTAGGTTTAAACAAGGTCTCCAAATGGGCAGAGGAAAACGGATTCCGACTGAACCCACTAAAGAGCACGTGTGTCTTGTTCTCCCGAAAGAGAGGCATGCACTCAGAACCTGACATTGAACTGAACGGTCAACGTCTGTCTGTCAATGTGGAGCATAAATTCTTAGGATTAATCTTGGACAACAAGTTGACCTTCGTACCGCACATCAAGTATCTAAAAACAAAAATGTTTAAAAGCCATGAATGTTTTAAAAGTGTTGTCACGTACTACGTGGGGTAGTGACAGGCAATGTCTCATGAATCTGTATCGAAGCCTCATTCGCACCCGCTTAGATTATGGGGCCATTGTTTATCAGTCTGCAACACAAAGTGCTTTGAAGATGCTGGACCCCGTGCACCATTTGGGCATCCGCCTTTCTACGGGTGCTTTTCGCACCAGCCCCGTAGAAAGCCTTTATGTTGAGTCGAATGAGTGGTCGCTTCATCTGCAGAGAACTTACATGTCCTTTGTTTATTTCCTTAAGGTGAAAGCAGATAAGAAGCACCCCTCATACTCCACTATTATTGATTTGTCGAGCTCCATTCTGTTTCAAAACAGGCCTTCGATGAGGCAGCCCTTCTCAGTTCGTCTGAAAAGTCTAGCTGAAGAAACTGGAGTCTCACTTGAACTTAGTTTAATGGCTCCTGTAGCATATCTGCCACCGTGGCAGTGGCAGACTATAGACTGTGATGTGTCCTTTCTTGAAGTTACAAAACATGCGCCTATTGCCCATATCCGAACATACTTCCTGGAACTTCAACATAAATACACACGTCCTGAGTTCTTTACAGATGCCTCCAAGTCTAACTCCTCTGTGTCCTACGCTGCTGTCGGCCCATCCTTTTCGGATGCTGGCCCTCTACATCCAGGCACAAGTATCTTCACAGCGGAAGCCTACGCGATACTTGTGGCGGCTAAACACATCAAGCAATTACAAATACAAAAAGCAGTAATTTATACAGACTCCCTCAGTGTAGTAACGGCTCTGCACACTCTTAAAAAACACAAAAACCCAGTCCTTGTCTCACTTTACTCCATTTTATGCACACTATACACACTCAAACAACATGTTGTAGTGTGCTGGGTGCCAGGGCACCGTGAGATTCAAGGCAACGTGAGGGCGGATCAGCTCGCTGCATCCGTCCATAAAAGCACTGCCCCTACACCCATATCAATCCCGGCCGTTGATCTTAAGCCGTCTCTCAAACGAAACCTCAGAGTATACTGGCAGAGCAAGTGGGATACACACACACAAAACAAACTACACGTTATTAAGCCACACCTTGGTCATTGGCTGCCTGTATCGAAATCGCGTCATACACAGGTAATACTAACGAGACTCAGGATAGGACACACATACACGACACACACACACCTTTTGTCCGGTGGCGATCCACCATTGTGTAACAGATGTGGTGAAGTATTGACAGTCCTTCACATTTTAATTGAGTGCAAACAATTGGACACTGTAAGAAAACAACATTTTCCATTACCCTACCGGCAACATATACCTTTGCACCCTGCAATGTTCGTCGGTAGGGAACCGCTTTTTAGTCACAAATCATTGTTAGCGTTTTTTAAAGAAATTCATAGTTTTCACATCATATACCCGGGCATCCCGTAGCATGACCTCTCCAGAGAGGTTTTTGCTGCGGTGGTTACACAAGAAAGCACTTGCCTCACGGCCCTTGGACGCAAGGGTATGAACGTGTGAGGCACTTGTGCTAATGCCATACATATCCACCATCGTCTTTTATTATCACCAACTTTTGTCATCTATTCACACCGCACACACCTTTCACGACATGGTCATGATTTTATTACTTGTATGTTTTTACCCGCCTTACCGCGAGGAATTTTATGGCCCTTATACAGCCGCTTATCACAATCATTGTCCATGTTTTTAGTAAGATGAACTGGCGCTCTTTGGCCGTGAAATGGCCCTTGCGCCATAAAACATCAAACATCATCAGAAGACCAGCTGGACCAGTTGATGGACGTTTGTGACGCTGACATTGCATGCAGCTTGCCACATAACTCTCAACAGACTTCTGCATGCAGGCCAATAAAAGCGCTCTTTAGTCCGGTGAAGCGTCCGCGCCAAACCTAAATGTCCAGATGTAGGGTCGTGGTGCATGACACTAATAATAACTGTTCGCAGGCTCTCCGGGACCACTAGAAGGAAACGCGCGCCACTGCCGGAGAGGTTCCTTTTGAACAACAGTCCATCACGCATACAGAAACGGCGTGCACTAGTGGAAGCGGATGGAGCGGCGAATAGTGGTGCCAGTTTAGCATCCTTCCGCTGTTCTGCTCTGAAACTGAGATAGTCCGGGAACGTAGGCGACACAGACGCTACAAGCTGGTCAAGGTCATCGGATTCACAGTCTGTTGTGCTAAGTGGCATACGTGAAAGACAGTCCGCGTCAGCATGTCGACGACCACTCTTGTAAGCGACGGTAAAACTGTATTCTTGTAGCCGGAGTGCCTAGTGCGCAAGGCGGCCACAAGGGTCACGAAGGTTGACAAGCCAACACAACGAGTGGTGGTCGGTTACAACTGTGAATGGGCGTCCGTACAGGTAAGACCTAAACCGCTGAATTGCAAATAATACCGCCAGGCATTCTTGTTCTGTAACAGTGTAGTTTTGTTCCGGCCTGCTTAGGGAGCGACTTGCGTATGCGATGACGTGTTCGCGGTCGCCGTAACGTTGTACTAGGACAGCTCCAATACCTATGCCGCTAGCATCCGTATGAAGCTCTGTCGGAGCAGAAGGACTGAAGTGCTGAAGGACGGGTTGTGACGTCAGCAAAAACTTCAATTGACGGAATGAAGAATCGCACTCTGGAGTCCACTCAAAGGAATTGTCCTTTCGTAAGAGGCATGTGAGAGGATATGCAACGTCGGCAAATTTCGGAATAAAGCGGCGGAAGTACGAACAAAGCCCCAGAAAACTACGAAGCTCCTTGACGGAACGCGGCGCATTGAATGCCTCAACTGCTGCTGTCTTCTGGGGGTCAGGGCGGATGCCATCCTTGTCAACGAGATGCCCGAGCACAAGCGTCTGGCGGTCTCCGAAGTGGCGTTTCTTCGAGTTTAAAATTAGGCCAGCGTTTCGGATGCAGTTCAAAACACTATCCAGACGAGAGTTGTGTTCACTGAACAAGCGGCCAAAGATGACGACGTCGTCGACGTAGCACATACATGTTCCACTTCAAGCCACGCAGAATGGTGTCCATAAACCTCTGGAACGTTGCCGGTGCATTGCACAGTCCAAATCGCATCAGGTTGATTTCAAAGAGCCCATCAGGGGTTACAAAGGCAGTCTTTTCCTTGTCCTCTGGGTGCATCGGAATTTGCCAATAACCGGATCGTAAGTCTATGGAGGAAAAATAAGAGGCCGAATGTAAGCAGTCTATTGCGTCCTCTATACGGGGCAGCGGGTATACGTCCTTTTTAGTCACGGCATTCAGTCGGCGATAGTCGACGCAAAATCTCCAAGATCCATCTTTCTTCTTAACAAGGACTACCGGTGCTGCCCACGGACTGGCTGACTCTTGTGTCACTCCCTTTTGCATCATTTCCTACACTTGGTCGTTGATAATTTGTCTTTCTGACGGGTAAACACGATATGGTTTTTCGCGAATCGGACTTGCCGCGCCAGTGTTGATGGTATGGCGCGTTCGAGACAGGGGGATAGGGATTACTTTGCCCTTCTGTGCAAAGTCAAATACCGAAACGTGCTTCAACAGCACATTCATTAAAGTTCGGCGCTCGCTTGAGCTAAGCGACTTATTTATCATTGCCATAAGCGCCCCGTCCGAATTGTGACAACCAGTTCCGTCACGTTCTTCCGGCACGTCTGTGAGCTCGACCACTGATAAGGTCGCGTGTTCTTTGCTGACCGAAGCTAATTTCAAACCATTGGGTAGTGTCACGGGCTCAGAGGAACAGTTTACAGTCCATAGGCCAGTTCTTCCGCCATTAATCGACACCACACAATGAGGAACTAACACATTCTTCTTCACGCAGTTTATGTGCATTGGTTCTACGCTCGCATCGAAGCTGTCAGAATCCGCGCCACGACAAACAACAGGAACACGTACGGTAGACAACGCAGGTATGAACGTATCGCCACAGACACACAGCGTAGTTTGGTCATTCGCTGGAGTTTCCAGAAGTTCTGAAGGCATCTGGCCATTCACAAAGACTTTCCCCGTGCGACAGTCTACAGTGGCACCACATTCTCGCAAGAAGTCCATGCCGAGAATGACATCATGTGTCGACCGAGGAATAATCGCAAACTCTGTCGTTATCATAAGGCCTCCCAAAAATACCTCAGCACTACACACACCAATAGGGCGCAATGGCTCTCCACTCACTCCACAGAACGTCGAAGTTTCATTCCGCGTAAAAACAACTTTCCGCCCTAACACGTCTTTCAAGGAAGCACTCATCACGGAAATCGTTGCACCTGTGTCCACCAAGGCCATCACAGGCACATGATCTACCAAAACACGCACTTTGTTTTTAAACATACAGACAGAAGGTATTTCTCTCAGTAGCACGTTTCCAGCGACCTCACCCCCATTGGCCGCGCTGGCAAGTCTTCCGGTGGCGAAGAGGGCGCTTTGTGACGCAGCGGTGAAGGAGAACGATGAACTCTAGGTCGCGGTGGGGGCGTTAAACTCCTGTCAGATGCCGGGGAGTGGTTTCGGAAGTTGCTGGGCCAATAGTTTTCATCAGGTGGTATGTGGGCCGGCCACCGAAAACCATGAGGCTGTTCGAAGGGTCGTGAAAAGTCGGATGGTTGGTGATACCGAGGAGTCACCCGACGGTTGCAAAATCGTGATATGTGGCCTGGCACACCGCAGGAATAGCACACCGGCCGAGGTCGAAACGTCGATCGCTCGTCGATGAATAGAGCGTCATTATTTGCTCTTGTGTGATGGATGTACTGGTCGGGTACGTCGTAACGAGATGTCGGGTGTCGACGAGGCATGCGCTGAGAGCGTCGGTCATACCGCGACGCAGGAAATCTGGTTGTCATCCTTGACTGTGGGGCTGGGCTGTACTCCACAGTTGCCGCGCTCATAGTCGGTTGCCATGGGGTCAAAGGAGGCACATTCATAGCCTCACGTGGCAGACACAACTCGTGATGGTCAGCTGTCGAACACGACATTTCTCGGTGGGACAGTTCGTCACGAACAATCTGTCGAATGGTAGAGAAAAGGTCGAGGCCAGGATTCGTGTCCACACTGGCATCAGTTGTAACGTTAGCCAGCCGACCAAACTTGGGCGCAATTCGACGCATCTTGAGCGTTTCAAACGTTCGGCAATGCTGAATGACGTCGGACACTGAACTGAGGCTTTCTTTTCCAATTAGAAAATTATACACGTCCTCAGCAATCCCCTTGAGCAGATGCCCAACTTTGTCCTCTTCCGACGTGGTAGCACAGACCACCTTGCACAGCCTTAACACTTCTATGTAAGTGGTGCATGTCTCACCTGGTAGCTGTGCCCGTTGTGACAGTGTTTACTCAGCCCGCTTCTTTCTAGCAACAGAGTCGCCGAAACACGCCCTGAGCTCTTCAACAAAAAGATCCCACGCCGTGGGTGCGTCCTCGTGGTTCTCGTACCATACCAGTGCGGTGTCGGTCAGGGAGAACACTACGTTGGCTAGCATAGCGGCTGCATCCCAACCGTTGGACTTGCCCACACGTTTGTACTTGGTGAGCCAGGCGTCGATATCTTCTTCGGCTTTTCCTCCGAAGGGCGGTGGAACTCGGTAGTACGGAAGTGGGCCAGATGGTGCCGTCCTGGAAACGCCTGCTTTTTCGGGCATGTCGAAGTCACTCACGGCAGATGGTGGGAGACCGGCAAGTCGACGGCTTCGTCGAAGCTGTGGCAGTGATCGTTCCGTAGTTGAAGCGCTTACCCAGCTCCTCCACCACTCTGTTACGTTTGAAAGAGACTGGTAGACGTTGAAAGGGGCCGTTTATTAGGTTGCGAGGGGCAGCTCAGAAGCGGCCGACTGGTTAAAGATCCTCCTGATCCTCTTCTTCTTCTCTCGCTCTGGGCGACAAGTGCGTTCGTTTTGTTTTGTTTTGTTTCCCTGGGAGGTTGGCTCATACCCACTCAGGGGGATTGGCCAAGAAAGTGTAGTGCAGTTTTTCTGTAATCATTTTAACTATGTGTAATGAATTGGTATTATAGTAGGACTAATGTAAAAATAAAAACAACATAAAAAGAGCAAACGAAAAAAAATCAAGTTGAGCAATTTTGAGATTTGAGGTGTTATGTTTACCACTTAGCTGCGTTTACTTCACTCTGCCCTTGGGAGTAATAAATAATTTGTTTTTGTTTTTGATTGAAGATCACAAAGGTATACGCTTGGTTGCCTGAATATAATCGCAAACGGCATTGAAAGCATCCCTGTGGCAATGTCCCAAAGCTGAGGCGCCAAAGCTTAGCGCCGTTTCCGCCGTCAATGTAAGGCCTATTTTCCGAAATGGCATAACTTGTAACCTTTTTCTAAGTATCTCGTAGCGGCGACAATACAAAAAATAATGATCTAGTGATTCCATTTCTCCGCAGAATGCGCAGAGGGGTGATGTTGTCTGACCAGCTCTGTGTAGATATAGGTTTAGGGGGGGGGACACGACATCGAAATTTAGTGATTAAGACTTCGATCTTTCTGGACTGACTCCAGTGGGGTTGCCATGGAAACATGAGGTGGTTATAGTCTGTCCATGTAATTACTTTTTCTATCGTATCAGTGGAGATTGCTGATTTTCGATATCTTATAGCCGTGATATATTCTACATCTGGCAGTATGGACAAAACTGGCCCATCAAGTGCGGCTCGTGCTAAGGAATCGGCCAATTCATTTAATCTTAATCCACAGTGACCCGGAACCCATAGTAATCTCAGGAGTCTCAACTGCGGCGGTACTAATGTTTTGAATGTGCTTAGAATTCGAGAGTTCTCTGAAGCTGTCAGAGCTGCACAAACTGAAAGAGAATCCGTCATTATTACTGCATTGTTTTGATTTGATGGAAGTTTTCGAAGAGCTAAAATAATCGCCAAGAGCTCCGCTTCAAAAACTGGAGTAAAATCAGGCAGTCTCACTGAAAAGGACCAGTCAAGCAAATCAGAGGCAATGCGTACACCTGCCTTTTGATTATTTACGGAAACATCTGTGGCTATTATATTTTTAGTTTTTGCATGCTCCAAGTAATCTAATAATATGCTATTTAAAAATTTGAGGGATTGTAATTTGGCGTTTTGCGGGAATATATCATCATACTCAATAATAACATGACAATTCGAGTCATTAGACTCAATTACATTTCTAATGTTCACATTTATACTTTGTAGATTTTTTTGTACAAACATTATCTGAGGTGTGTGAAACCGTGGCCAATGAGCAAGAAAGAAGGCGTCTGGGTTTGCGATAAAAGCATATTGAGATCTTCTTGCCGGTAAGCTATAAAATTTTAAAAAGTGCGTTCACCGTATACGCTTCTTTGTCTTCGTACATGCACGAAGACAATATATATGAATACATTTCAAGCAGCTCTGACGCAGTGGTAGCTTTTAGTCAACATTTGTTACTTTACTGCGCACATCCAAGCATGCCTGTGATGCACAATAAGTGATATTTTTTTGTAAGACATGCTGCACATTGGCAACAAGACATTGCACACGGTATTTTTCAGGCATAGTTTCAGTTGCACTGTGACTTTTGATAGCAATGAAGTACTCCAATTGTAGAGATTTTATTGTGCAATCTGTGAAGGCGAGGTAGTCATTTGTGAGAAATATTCACTTGGTCTCAATAAAAAGTTCACGTGCCACCTGACTATAACTACTCACATAAAGCTAGCTTGTCCGCTGCGTATGCGCTAAAAAAATTAAATACGTTCAAAAAACGCGGAATGTCTGTTTTTTTGCTTTTTTTGGTAGCTTTCGTCACTCGGCTCCCTGAAACGATAGCGTTACGCCAATGTGTCTTCTGTTGTTTGCGAGCGTGCAGCCGACATTTCCCTTTACGTCAACAGATTCAGAAGTGTACAGCATATTTCACCGCGCAGCATAGTACATGCATTCATGTTTCCAGCACTTACACCGGCGCGAATAGGAGCAGCCTCGAACCACACAAAATTTTCAGTGATCGGTTCACCAGTGATGAAGGAATGAACTGCGGAGTTGTTCAGAGCATAGTGCACCATTATACATTTCTCAGAATGCATAAACTCCGCCGAAAACTTCCAGTGCATGCAACACGAGTTAACTTACGCAGAAACGACCAGCCTTCCGTATGGGTGCAATCACAAACGCGAGACGTCTCGCGTGCAGACTAAGATACTGGGCGAGAGCGACCTTACCGGCACCTGAAGGGAAGCAAAGGAAATGTATACCCGCGACTATTTCTGCCAGGTGAAAAACGAGTGCTAGTGGTTAAGGCGAAACTTAACCAGCCGACACGTTCAGTCGCGCGCATTTCTCGCATTCAGGGTCACTGCCCAAACCTTGCTAAGTGCGTTGCTTCCTAGCAATGCGAAGTCACCCCCTTGAAATACGCTGCCTACACGTATTTCTGGTTAGTTCAGTGTCCTGGGTCGATTATAGCGCCCTTCTATGAGACTGCATGGTCACGCCGAAACGTCGTATGGTATAACGCTTGACGATTATTTCTTGAAAGGTGACGCTGCTCCCAGTGCACACTTGATAACTGGCGAAAATGAGGATGCCGCTTGTCACAGGTAGGTTGCTGCATCGAAGTAATGTGCCAGTGGCTAGCGTTAAAGAGCATTTTAAGCCTTCAGTATTTCTGGCCTTTTCTGGACTATTTAATAGACCACTTCAATGAGCGCTTTAAAAGGCATCAGCAGACCTTGAAGGCGCTACCACAGAATATTCCCGAATCTGCCCTCTTCCCAGTGCCGAGAAGTTTGCTGACGTGTACTCGAACATTATCTCAACTTTGGAAATTCAAGGGGAGTTAGCAGTACGGACTGCGAAATGGAAGCGAGAGGAGCGAGAAAAGCTGAGCAAGTCTGCGATGCAAGCGGTTGTTCCCAAACGTGCACCGTCTTTTAAAGATTCTGTCAACTCTGCCCGTGATCATTCACAGCTGAAGCGGAACGCCCTTTTTCTTCGCTGAGACGCCTATAAAGCTTTACCTGAGAGCTACAACAACAAATGATTGTTTGGCGTCGTGCTCTGAACCTCCGCCGTGAAATACAAGTCCGCCCCGAAGATATTCTCTCTGTTCTTTACCCTGAATGTAGACGGCGTCAGCTGAATGCGTGTGCAGTATCAACCATGGGCGCCTGCTAAAAATCAAGGTAGAAAGTTAACTGAAGTGATTCTTGGATTGAGATTTTCCAAACAGCAGTAAAAAGATAGTTCTTCATGATCAATTGATCTGGTTTAACATCCCAAAACCACGATATATGATTACGAGAGACATCGTAGTGGGGTGTTTTGAAAATTTTACCTCTTTGGTTCTTTGACATGCACCTAAATCAAAGTGCACGGGCCTCAAGCATTTTCGCCTACATCGAAAATACGACAGAGATTTGATCCCGCTACGTGCGGGTCAGCAATGGAGCACCATAATCACTGGACCACCTTGGCAAGTAGTATAAAAGACTTCTTTGGATAAATTCAGTATGTCCTATTTTTCGTCCAGATGTAAGGAAGCAATTAAGTTCAACTGTATAGGGCATGTTGCTGGAAATCACTTTGACAGCATGGCAGAGTGATTCCCTTCTCTCCCATTGCCGATACTTTTTGCTTTTCGGTGGCACCTTTCACTTGAAGACGTAATTTGCGGATACGAAAGGTGTGAACGGCAAGGCAACAACCCATATGTGTATGTGGCAGTGCTCGGAAGTTTTGGGTAACATGTGGGGCATATAATATGACATGTAATGCGCAGGATTATCTTCGTGTGAATTGAAAAAGATAACCAACACTATACTGCTATGTAATCTGTCTGTTTGCTGCGTGAGACATTGCTTGCACAGAGTTTCTTTGATTTCTCTAAAAAATTATGGTGGCAGCGGGAACCTGTGTGGCGACCACCAGTACGCCGGACCGACTTGTGGCACACTGCCGACCGTCGACGCCTATGTTTCCACCGCGGCGAACGAGGCCACATCTCGCGCTACTGCTGTCATCGAGAAGCCCAGTTTGGAAGCTGTTCTCGTCCCGCTTCATTTTATTTTGAAAACCCTCGTGACCATGGTGCTGATCACCTGCCGACCAACCAAGCGTCTTCGCCAAGTCGTCTCTGGTGGTCTCCCTCACCTGCACGAGGTCACACTTCCCCGAATTGCCAGAGTTACGCCGACGTCGTCAGAAATCGCTCTCCAAGCCCGTGCCAAGAAAACTAACTGCCGCGATCTCCGGGGGCAAGGTTGCCAATCGCCGAGACGCTAAAAAGACCCCTTTGCCTCTACACAAAGACTACATGACGATGGTGATGACGAAGACGACGACAGCCACGAGTACTAATGCCGATGAATTTGTACGTGGCGACCTTAGTGTTATTATAGACGGACACTACGTAACAGCACTGTTTGACACTGGTGCGGACTTCTCTACTATGCGACAAGAGCTCGCCGACCTCCTTAAGAAGGTCAAGACGCCGTGGAGTGGGCCGAGCATAAGGAGTGCTGGTGGACAGGTAATGACGCCAACCGATAAATGCACCGCTAGGCTCGTAATCGGTGATTCCAGCTTCGTCGCCACTTTTGTCATTTTACCGGATTGTTGTAAATAGCTGATTTTGGGTACGGATTTTCTGCGAGAGTACGGTGCTGTCATCAACATTCCAGAACGTATCGTCACCTTTTCCACCCATCCTTTTGTCGACGCTACCACTGAAGAACAACTGCAATGTTTACGTGTAGCCGATGATGTGATGCTCCTGCCGAGATCTTGCTACCTTGTGTCGGTGTTATGTGAACGGCCGTGCCGTAACGAGGTGATAGCGGAGCGAATAGACACGCTATTGCTTACGCAAGGGGTTTCAATAGTGAGAGGCGTTCTGGCACTAACTGATGGGCGGGTAGAAGGGCTCCTCACCAACTCTAGCGACGAGTACCGTCACATACAGAAGGACACTGCAATTGCCTACTACGAAGATGTGGACCAAGCCAGAGATTGCTTCGCTTTGCAGCCGGACGACGCGACCGTCTTAGCCTCGACACCTTTGTCTGTCAACATTTTCTCTACCCTGTCGCCCTCGGATAAACAGCGCCTACTAGAGCTGATATACCAGTTCAAAAATTGTTTTTCGTGCACGTCGAAAGTCAAGCAAACACCACTGACCCGGCACCGAATCATCGTTGAAGAAAATACGAGACCAATCCGACAAAACCCATACCGTGTGGCTGCGAAAGAACGTGAGGAGATCCAAAAGCAAGTTCTGAAGATGCTCTAAGATGACTTAATACAGCCTTCCAAAAGTCCCTGGGCATCCCCCGTGGTATTGGTTAAAAAGAAAGACGGCAGCTTGCGTTTCTGTATAGATTACCGCAAGTTGAACCAAGTCTCGAAGAAAGACGTCTACCCACTGCCACGCATAAATGACTTTCTTGATCGGCTGCGGCATGCACACTATTTTTCATTGATGGATCTGCAAAGTGGCTATTGGCAAATAGAGCTCGACGAGAGAGACCGTGAGAAAACTGCCTTCATGACGCCTGACGGTCTTTATGAATTTAAAGTGCTTCCATTCAGGTTATGCTCAGCGCCAGCCACTTTTCAGCGTTTAATGGACACTGTGCTATCAGGACTGAAGTGGCAGACATGCTTGGTCTAGATCTAGACAATGTTATTGTCTTCTCAGCTAAATTCGAAGAACACCTAAGTCGATTATTCGCATCTCTACAAGCTATACGTTCGGCTGGCTTGACTTCAAACCAGAGAAGTGCCATTTTAGTTTAAGCGAACTTTGCTTCTTAGGCTACGTGGTCAGCCACGAAGGTGTTCGACCTGACCCGGGCAAAATCGACTCTGTCGCAAAGTTTTCCGCACCGCATGACAAAATAGCAGTGAGACGCTTCTTAGGCCTCTGCGCTTATTACCGACGATTCATCGCCAACTTTTCGTCTATTGCGGCGCCTTTGACGCGGCTCACCCGAGAGGATGTCTTCTTTCTTTAGGGCGAAAAGGTACAAACTGCATTCAACGAATTACGCCAACGCCTACAAACAACTCCGGTTCTTGCGCACTTTGACCAGGAAGCACCAACAGTGCTTCACACCGACGCAAGCTATGTAGGCCTGGGCGCCGTACTGATACAATGGCAAGATAACTCCGAGAAAGGGATAGCATATGCCAGCAGAGCTCTCTCTCGCACGGAAGTTGACTACTCGACTACCGAGAAAGAGTGCCTCGCCGTGGTCTGGGCGGTTCTCAAATTTCGACCGTGTCTGTACGGCCGCTAATTCAAGGTTGTCAGCGATCACCACTTGCTTTGCTGGCTCACTCATTTGAAAGACCCATCCGGCCGTTTAGCATGCTGGAGCCTTCGGCTTCAAGAATTTGATATGACCATAATTTATAAATCAGGAAAGAAGCACACCGACGCAGACTGCCCCTCGCGGTCACCCGTTGAGCCTGCCGCTATTAATCACGAATATATGGATGCGGCATTCTTGGGAGTCATCAACGCGGCCACTATTTCGCAAGAGCAGCGCAATGACCCTGACCTGCTTCCGCTTATCGATTTCTTAGAAGGACGATGTGACGTGCCGCGAGTTTTTGCCAGAGGACTGCCATATCTTTTTGTTTAAGAAACGGCATCCTATACAAGAAAAAAAACTTTTAGCCCACCGGCAGCCCCACTTGCTCGTCGTCCCCGCATCGCTGCGAAAAGAAATTCTGAAAGCTTGCCATGATGAAGTCACCTCCGGTCATCTCGGCTACACTCGAACATTGCCCCGTCTGCAAAGCAGTTACTACTGACCGAACCTATACCTGCTGAACACCACGTCCAAACTTGTGCCGACCGTCAAATACGCAAAGCATCCCTCGGCAGGCTGGTAGGCTTATTACATTCCGTCCAAGTACCAGCAAAGCCATTCGCCCAAATCAAAATGGATTTCCTGGGCCCATTCCCAACTTCTACCACAGGGACCAGATGGATCATTATCGCCACCGATTACTTGTCTCGCTACGCAGAAACTAAAGCCATGCCGAGGGCCACAGCAGCAGAAGCGGCTCATTTATTCATAGAAAACGTCGTCCTTCGGCACGGTGCTCCAACAGTTCTCTTCGCGGATAGAGGAATGGCGTTCATGGCAGAACTTTTGTAGTTGGTTCTCGGGCTCAGCGGTAGAGCTCACCGGAGAACAACGGCGTACCATCCACAAACAAACGGACTGACAGAGTGGCTTAATAAGACCCTCGAAGACATGCTCTGCATGTATGTCGACACAGAACACAAGAACTGGGATAAAATCTTGCCTTATGTGACCCTCGCCTATAATACCGCCCGGCAGGAAACTACCGGAATGACGCCATCTAGTTTAATACACGGGCACGAAGTCACTACAACGTTGCACGCTATGCTGCCACATGAGTGTGAGGACACTCATGCTGACGCCGAAGAATTTGGTCAGCGCGCAGAAGAAGCCCGACAGCTAGCTAGCCCGCGTGCGTATTTGCCATCAGCAACACACAGATGCGAAACGGTGCGACCTACGACATAAATTGGTAACCTACACACCAGGTGACAAGGTATGGGTCTGGATCCCAATACGTTGACGTTGACTTACAGAGAAGCTATTACGACGATACTTCGGCCGATATCGAGTCACCCGACGATTGAATGACATCAACTACGAAGTTATTCCCGACGGCGATTGCAGATCCAGTCGGCGAAACCACTCACCCGAGATCGTGAATGTCATCGGCATGAAACCTTACTTGTCCAGCCAACTCTCGCTTGTTCTGTGGATGCCGGTGCATGCATATGTGTGTTTTTATAAGTAGAGCGCCTTGGCTGCGCATCGGGATGATGCCATTTTTGGAGGGAAGCAAATGTCACGTGCGTCCTGCGAGAAAGACGAAGGTGACAGTGCATACGCGCATCTGCACGCTTTTATGCAGAACGCAACAACGAAAAAGACAAGAAACTCTCTGGCACGCGGTAAATAAGAAGACCGAACGGCTGCTGCTTTTTCAGCTTCTTCAAATACGACCTCTGTCTTCACGTCACGACAATATTTAGAACTGATGGGTATTTTTAACACAAATGTCACAAAGCTGAAATTCACAAACAATTAAAACTTGCAACTGAAAATCTACTTCAGCACAAAACTGCTATGTTAGCCTTCATATAAAATGTCACAAAGTAAGGGGGGGGGGGGTTTGGACATCATGCGGGGGCGCGCACATTAGGCTCGGCTGCAGTAAGTTGCCGAGCCCTGGTTTGTGGCACTGTCACATCGTGCCGGCGCTGCGCACTTCATTAGAGCGGCCCGCGGCGCTGCTCTAAAGGAGTAACGTTTCTGGGGGGAGGGAGGGGGGGATTGAGATTTGTGTCTGTCTGTCACTACCTACATGCCTGTAACCTCGCGATTGGTGGCCTGATTGTCGTCAGCGTGCCTACTTGAATAATCTGGCTTGAAACGTGAGCGGAAACGTCGTGTTCTAACAAGCTGAAGCGCGGGCACGTTCAAGTACGGCGTTGTCACGCAGAACGCACTTAGTGCACATGGGCTGATCACATGCTAGATACGGCAGCTTAAGCGAATATCAACAATCAAGCAGGTTAAGACTCCTCTGTAGAGTTTCTAGCGTCCACGACCGCAACAATGCCACTCGTGCCGCTGCAGAACAGAACGTAACAGTGCACGTATTTCGTTTAAATTGAACCCGCAGGGTATGCTGATGATAGTCGCCATCGAACACCCCTGTTTCGCCGAACGGTTGCCAGCACTTCGCGAACATCGCGTCGGCCAGTCAGCGTGCTCATGCATTCCGCTCGTGCAGCCCCACCGTGAACAGCCTCCGTCTCCAGACCGGCTGAAAACTGGAACGGTCCACAAAAACGGAGCGGAACCGTGGGTATACGGCCGTACCGTCGTTTGGAAAGCCAGGCTCGCTGACTGCAACAAAGCGTATACCGTGTTTTCCTCGCACGAACAAGCTCGACGTGCTGTGAACGCCAGACTTGCCTGCGACCACTTCTATTGCCTTGGCAGTGGCACATAAAACTTTTTTTTTTTTTTTGAAGTTGGGTCGTCCCGGCCATCGTCCTGGCGATAGATATCCGGTACCATCGCCGGGCCGCGTGTTTACATTTCCACACCGTTTCAGCCGGTGACTTCAGCGCCCCAGCTAGTCATGGCGCGAGCTAATACGAGTGGCCACGTGCTAGGTGCTTTTCTGACGACCGCGCGCGGCTTAGGTACCAAATTGCGCGAACAATCCTTGGTGTTTTAGTCCCAAGCGGTGCGCCCGGGTATTCTAGGTCACTCTAGCCTGGGCTGGCTGGAGCGGTGCGGGCATGTAAAGGCACTTGCCTGCACGGCTTAGAACAAACGCCAAGGAATTTCCTAGCCGTTACACGTCCCCTCCCCCACCTTTTTTGTTCTTTGCAAGGTGCCGCATCGGCTCCCTTGCAAAAGGCATTCAACCAGATTAAGTAACAACGGCGCACG
Source organism: Rhipicephalus microplus (assembly GCF_043290135.1). Classification (NCBI taxonomy): domain Eukaryota; kingdom Metazoa; phylum Arthropoda; class Arachnida; order Ixodida; family Ixodidae; genus Rhipicephalus; species Rhipicephalus microplus. The sequence continues at coordinate 470,394,572 of NC_134710.1, forward strand.
TCCGTTTCGCCCGGCGGCGCCTTTTACATTCCCGTCCATGATCCTGGCGATAGATATCCGGTACCATCGGCTGGCCGCGCACGCTGCAAGAAATGCTGCTTAAGCTACCTTCGCCGCAATAGCGCTGTGCCCAGCGAAAAAGTGTGTTGAGATTTGGAAGGGACTGTTGCGCTATTTACGGCACATCGCACATTTTGCTAAGTTACTCACGCGTTTGCAGGCCGCATAATTTTGAGTACCAGTATGATAACTAACGTCTAAATAATCTACTCGCAATCGTATGAAGCAGTGTACGACCTTTCTGCTTAAAAAAAAAGGCTAAATTGTGCGCCAGTTTTTTTTTTCGCCACCTTTACTCCTTGGTTTTACGAATTTCCAAAATTTTAAAGTGGCGAGCTTGGCAGATTTATAATCAAATTCACAGTGTCGAATGATTTGACACCCGCAGCAAATGCTGATATGGACTTCACCACTGCTTGCTCAGTGGGGTGGTTTGAAATACTACTTTGATTGAAATATCAGTGTTCACGTTCACACTGCACAATTTAGGTGATGTTGAATGGCTTATACATAGTTTTTAATGTAAGCCTTCTTATTTTCTCTACTCCCAGTTCGGTGTTTCATGATAAAAAAATGTCGGTTTTTTTTTATCCGTAACCAGCTTCAAATATGGATTTTAGTGCTCCGAAATAACATTTTGCTGCTTCAAAAATTACTCCATATCGTATTTCGCCTGTTGTACCCCTGTAAGTGTTAAACAATGTTGGCTAGTAAACAAGTGCCACTTCAATTTGAGTAACAGGAATGAACAGTTGTGGCCAGTCAGGCTTTCCGCTTCAAGGAAAAGCAAAATCCATACATGTACATACCTGCCAAGTCTCCCGGATTTCGACCATTTCTCACGTGTGTAAGGTTAACTGAAAAATCTGGAAATCGAAATTTCTGTGCGTTACCTGGCCTCATTGACGAAAATCCAACCAAATCCGATCTAGACAATTTTTTTTGGCAGCGTCTCCTGCGCCGCGCGGCGCAGCAGCCAGACCCACACAGAAGTGGCTCCTGCGCCAAACGAAAGTGACGTCACATTAAAAATTATTGGCAGCGTCTTCTGCGCCGCGCGGCGCAGCAGCCAGCCCCACACAGAAGTGGCTCCTGCGCCGCACAAAAGTGACGTCATTTTAAAAGTTATTACCTAAAGCTAGTTAAATGTGTAAATTATTCGTGTGTGAATGCGTTAAACCTACAAAAATTTTACTAAGCAGGTGTTTAACGAGTCAATTAGCCTAGGTTTGTTATTTGAATACATACTACAAGTATTTTAAATACAGGGGGTGCCATGGGCGCTGCGGCTGCGAAAGGTAAACACTGCGAGATGGTAGCCAACTGCGATGTGTTAGGTTGTGAAAACTCCGATGAAATCGTGGCCATGGCCTAGGCCACTCCCAAGGAGGACTGGAGTGTCGTCGCTGCTTCATGTGATTGCTGGATGCTTAGTTGAACCTGGTGGTTGGAGCTAGCGTGGCCGTCCACCACGCCGCAGCTTCATCTGAGTGTGTGCGCCATAAAGTTTCTCAGTATGATGTGCGGAGAACAGTTGTTGGACGTACTGCATTTTCAATGCCAAGCGTGGTGTTGTCAAAAGTGAAAGTGTTCTTGCTGCCGAGTTTTGCTTGTCGCGATCGGACAAGGTCGACGATGAAATAGATGCTTTCACACAGTTCACGTGTGACTGACCAGACACACATGCATGAAACCCCGGTGCGTCGGCGAAGTGTTCATACGATGGATGGAAACAACTTTATTGTAATGTTCTTACGAAGCCTGTGATCCCCGAAGGCGAGAGCTACTGCATTGCCGTCTGTTTTGTCAAGTGCGAACACGTACGGCCGTTCTCATCCGTTGCTCCGTGAATGCTCCCGTGTTGTCACAGGCCGCGCGTGTTATTGAGCCAGGCAGACAACCTGTTTTGTAATTAGATGGGCTAACGCCGTCGGCACTTGCCCTTAGGCATTGTTTATCAAGTGCTGATCGCCTAGAACATTGCGGTGGCACGTCAGTATTTTTAAAGAAAGCGGCCTGCCGGTTACCTCGTCAGGTGATGGTACACTGAGCCACATAAAAAAAGTTGCCCGAGACTACGTTGCAGTGCACCTTTCTGTCATCAAAACTTTGATAAACCGTGGAAATCAGCATTCCTGACACCTGTGCCGAAGAAACCAATGCAGCCAGCTGCATTAGAGTTTTTGTGTCTTTTTGTGTCTCGCCGATTAACAATAACAATAATAACAATAATAATACGTTTATTTCATCATCATTGTGTACATGATGACAGGGGCCCGCAGTAAAAGCTGCAAAATCCGAGGATCGTACAGCTTGACTGAGCTGCTGACCCGTACTTTGGCGAACAGCAAGAATTCACCAAATGTGCATAATATAACACAACCAAATGTGCATAATATAACATAAAAAGAAAAATGAAAGAAACAATACAAGGAAGTACACTTTTAAGGCACAGAAATCGCGAGCAAACAGATAACAGGAATTATGAAAGAAAAAATGATAACAACTCTTTATTTGTCAATGTTTCAAGGGGTGAGTTTATAGCTGCGAAGCTATTGAGCAGTCGCGGAAGCTGGTTTTTCAGGGTTTGCGTGCCGTAAGTTGTTCTGTATGTTTGAACGTGCCATATATCTGTATTTCTTGTTCTGCATATATGTTTTCGCGGCTCTAGCAGAGCAATCTTACGAAGTAGAAATGTACTATACTTGATTTCACGCTTGAAGGAATGACAAAGACGATACTCATATAATTTAGTTACCCGCACAATTTTGTGTTTGGTAAAAAGTTCAGTTGTTGTGTGCCGGCGAGGAAGGTTTTTATTACGCGTAAGAAGCTTTTTTGTAGAACGTGTAATTTGTTTAGGTTTTCTTGTGTCGTGGTACACCAGACTAAGTGACAGTAGTTTAGATGAGAATAAAATAAAGACTGATAGATTAGGATCATCAGCCCCGCCGCGGTGGTCTAGTGGCTAAGGTACTCGGCTTCTGACCCGCAGGTCGCGGGTTCGATTCCCGGCTGCGGCGGCTGCATTTCCGATGGAGGCGGAAATGTTGTAGGCCCGTGTGCTCAGATTTGGGCGCACGTTAAAGAACCCCAGGTGGTCGAAATTTCCGGAGCCCTCCACTACGGCGTCTCTCATAATCATATGGTGGTTTTGGGACGTTAAACCCCACAAATCAATCAATCAATCAAGATTAGGATCATCACGTTCAGTGGCAGCATCTCACGTTTTCTGTAAACAATGCCTATTATCTGCGACAGCTTGCTACCAAGATAGCTTACATGGTCATCCCAGGACAGTTTTTGATTTATCATAACTCCTAATGTTTTAATCGATGGCACTATTTCAAGGGAATACGCTGAAAACATATATCTCTTGTTAATGTGACTTTTTTGTTTTTTCCTCTAAAGATGACAACTTTAGTTTTTGAGCTGTTTATCTGTAATGCGTTCTTTCGTGTCCAGTTATCAAGTTTGTCTAGTGCGTCATTTGCTTGTTCTGTCAACTCGTCTATATTATCTCCAGCTAGAAATATGCTCGTGTCGTCAGCGTAGCATACAATTTTTGCGAAGGGTATAGTCTGCACAATATCATTTATAAACATGTTAAAAAGAAACGGGCCCAAAATGCTGCCTTGTGGGACGCCACACTGAACAGGCCAGAGCACTTATTCGCTAAACACTTTATCATAATAAATATAGTCAATCCTGCAACAGTCATCGAAGATCCAATATTAAAGGGCCTGTGGATGGGACCACCACCAGCAGCAAGTCGGGCTGATGAGGAGGCGCAAATGTTAAAAAACAACACATGCGTGAACAAGAAAAAGAGAAAGTATCGATAACTGCAATGAGACTTGAACCACCGACCTCACCAGTTGATGCGTTGCTTTAACCAACTACGCCACAGCAGCCGATCAGTTAGAGGTGGCAAACAAGCCGGTTTTGTATTGTTGTCACGCTAAACCTAACTAACATTTTTGTTCACTTTTTCGTTTGGACGTAATTTTAACTGCTTTTATCGTTATGTCTAGACGTACCGCTAGACACGCACGACTATTCAAACAAAGCGCCTAACCGGAAAATGCATGACGCCACTTCCGTGCGGCGCAGCAGCCGTTTCTGCATGGGGGTGGCTCGTGCGCCGCGTGGCGCAGCAGTCTCTGCCTTTTTTTTTTTTGCAAAACTATCCTGCTCCCTTCTTAAAGTTAAAATGAATTAGGAGAGGTTCATGCAAACGCAAGTAGAATCACAATGATACGAATTCGCCAATTCCCCAGCCGAAGGCACTGCGTACAAAGGGCGAAAATTTTGATGTTTCGAACACTTTGCCGATCGCTCCGGCTGATGAGATATTCGGTACCAAACCGGCGAGCAGTGACTGGAAGCTCGGGAAGGACGCGCGCGGCCAACGAAATAGCCGTGGGGGCTCTTCGATCATCAGGCCTCTGTCAGCTCTCTTGCCGCCAGATCTAGCCAGAGGATCAGCCAGCTAGTTCCGTTCGGGACAAGAAACAGCGTCGTGGTCAAGTGTGTGCGGAATCCGAGACAACCCGAAGCTGCCCGAAGATTGCAAAATCGAACGCTGGGACAGTAAGCCTATGGTATGCATGGCCTTCAAGATAGTAGGCGCGCAGACCACCGCCAAGGAGGTTATACAGAAGCTTCTGGAGTGGCGGTTCCGCATACCCGCTTATGTATTGAAGCGAAGCTGCGGTGGCCACATTGCTCAGGGCAGAAGGAGGAATCAACTGCCTTGTACAGCCGTGGTGATTTGTGAACTTGCGGTCGTGCGTTTAGTTATAGCTTTTAAAACAACTGCTTATTATTTTTAGGAGGCGAGAGAACGTGAGAATGACTTTATTGCACATCTGCCTTAATTTTTTTTGGTCGTTAGCGTTTTAGGCGTGTTAAGAAAAAGCTACTCAGGGATATCAATTCGCGTTATAAGTACACAGCTGCCTAACCCTGGGAGGAAACGCAGCGCAAATAAAAGTGTCGCCCGCACACAGTCATAAGCCCTTGGCGAATAATAGTGCAACATCTGTGCAAATTTTTAATTACTCGGGGGGGGGGGTTGTCCACCTTTTCACGGAATTATTTGAGAAGCTCCCGAATATTCGGACAAAACGATACTCGGAACACTTCCGATCCTTCATCCGATAATAATATCTGCTCCGTTAGCAGGTCAATTAAATTTCGAGAAACCTCAATACATTTTAAAAGGCACCGTTGGTAGTGCTACGACGTCTTACCCTTCTCTTCCAGCTGTTAATTGTACCTCGTTCGCCGATTCATTTTTTTTTCAGGGGCGAATAAGCTTCTTTTAGTCTGTCCTGCGTCAGGCGTAACCAGCCAGACAGACAGACGTATCAGATGGATGGACGGACAGGCAGACGGACGAATGGACAGACAGATGGGCGGGTGGATGGACACTTCGCCCCACTCATCATCATTCACTCCGTGGATATGCTGTGATTTTTCGCCTCTACCACTCTTTCGTGGGTGAAGTTTTTTGCCTCTACCACTCTTTCGTGGGGGCGGGTGGGGTGGAGTGTTTTCACAGCTCTATCAATGTTGGGCGCTTCAGGCAAAAGTGTTTTTTCGCCTGACTTTGCAGAGGAACTCGTTTCCTTTTCTCCTACATAAAGAGAGGCATATCACAACATCAGAATGTTTGGCGTTCGGAGCGTAGTGTTCATGTTTATATAAAAAACTCAAAATGCCAGAAACTGGAAGGCTGTGCTGAATTTATTATATTTCAGAAAACGAAGCGCTTATTTGTATTAAACGCAATCACGTACGTACTGGCATATGTAAGGGCGCTGGAAATGATGCAAAGACAGCAGTAATTTTACAAGCCCGTAATCTCATTATATACCCTGTATCATTGAAGCAGCCTGCTTCAACATGAGTATTGAACATTAGTCGTCATTTTTTATTGGCGCCTATAGCCTTCTTGCCTGAGAGCGCACTCCCATGTGCCGCGCAATACGGCGTATTTAGAATCCTGAAACACACAAAAACTGTTCAAAGTGTCTCTGTGCACCCGAACGCAAAAGCGAAATATTTGTACACGCGAATGCAGTCGTAGTCCCAAAAATATGTGAGGAAAAGCCAGTGAAGCATGCATACTTACACATCGATAGTTAAGCCCGGCGCCCACTTCACACAATTCACGCAGCCAAATGCTGCGCAAGAACACACCAAATTGTCTTAAAAAGGGATCATAGGCGTAATAAGAACCACCTTGTTCAATTACAGGCATACACGCAACATCACTAGCACAAAAACAACGCGAAAAATACGTACGCTACAATGCACCAATCTGCTTTCTGCCCCGAGCAATATGGCGGCCCATCGTCTTCAGTCACGGAGCCCCTCCGCTACTCCAGAAGATTTAGTACACGGAGGAAGAAACGAGAAGAGAGAGCATGCCCAGTCGGCGCTATTAGTACACTCTACCGGCGCACTACGTGAAACCAGGCAGTCACTGCAGCGTGCTCCCTACCGGGCTGCAGAAATTAGGTGCCTTGTTCCTCTTCTAACCACTACCACCACCACGTGAAAGTGTCGCGGAAACGACGCCATGGCAGCCATATTAACTAGGCACAATGACGGTGTTGCTACAGTGTCCTAGAATATGGGGTAGTGCACGGAGGAAGGAAAGGTAAGGAGAGGCCCTGTCGTCACTCGTTGTGAAGCCGCAATGAAGCCGGAAGTTGGCCATATTGACTAGGCGAATTCTCCTCTCTTGTTTACATGTGAATGCAGAGCAGAAGGCGCGACTCCCCCTCTGTCTGAAAAAGCACGTGGCCTGCGCGCCGCGTGCGTCGGTGCTATCCGAAACCAACGGAACGGATTTCAACACGCTGTCTTGCCGCGATACGGTTGACTAAATCTCTGCGTATGGCTGTTGTATTCTTTCACTCCCGGCGTTAACCATAAACACGGCAAGTTGCACATTAAGCTTTTTTTATTTGATGTGTTCTTTGTGAAAATAAAGATTATATTTCGGACATTGCCGCGCGACGAACCAGGCACCGAAATTTGTACAGCTTCTTTCAGATCACTTTTTTCCCCTTTTGCGCTTCTCTTTAGGTTTTATGAAACTTTCGGTCAGGCTGTGGGCTAGACACAACGATAAAAAAGAAAAAAAAATGTCTTCCCTGCCATAAACCCGGAGGTCCATAATTATGCCAGTGAAGTCGGCGTCGGTGGAGCTCCTGTGCGTGGCAGCCCGTTGAGTTTGCGCCGGCCTCTTTGTTTTCGCCCCTCTTTTGTCCGACGCGCACTGGTTCCTACGGATATCCCAAGGGCCATGATTTCATTAGAACGAAAGCAGCGAGGACCACCCGAAAGTGCGTGGGAACACGTCTCCAGTGTGATTCACGCGCACTAGTAGCTACGGAGAAAGGAGACCAGGATCGCGTTAGGGTGAAAGGTGGGAAAGTTAGCCGAAGGAATGCGTGAGAAAAGGTCTGTGGGAAGCTTCACGCGTCGACACAGCCGCCAAGAACGGCAGTGAAAGCCAGCCAAACGCGAGGGAAGATGTCTCCGGGATAAGTAGCTAGTCATTAGAGGAAAATAAAGATAAGGCGCTTGTTTCGGTCTTCCTTATCTGGAACATAGCTCAGCGCCAACCGCCAACCGGTAACTGTACAGGAACATGAAAAGCAAGATTAGATTACAGTCTTAATAAGGGCCTGTGGACCGCAAATGCATCGTCCGTTGTCATAAGAAGCAACACCGCATAACTGTCACTAACCTGCAAGGCATTCATTGAACGAATTCTTGAGCACAGTCGTTATCTTCTATGATGGCTTTTCAGCATAATTTTGACGGACACTGCAAATTCGGAGTACGTATACGCGCGCTCGTTCCGTGGTTTCTAGTTCAGACACCTGGTTACAACCACCACGGGGGGAAAATTGTGTAGCTAACAATGCGGCACAAAGAATGGCTGCTGTCGAACACCTGCAGTACGCCACCGCTAGGTGCGAGGCCAATGAAAACGCGCACACCGCCGCTGGACCGCCTGAACGGTGCCGCACCGCGCTACACCAACAATAAAAAAACGCCGCCATTGTGCCTAGTGAATATGGCCGCGCGTGACGTAATTTCTGCCACATTTTTTACGCCCTGCGCCGGCTGGGTATGCCCTCTCCTTACCTTTCTTTCCTCCGCGGGGTAGCGTGTTCAGGGAGGAGCCGCAGCTGCCGCAGTTGGTATCGACAGCCGCGAGATGGCCAAACCATAGCATGGGCTCAAATATTCAAGCCACACGGAGTCCATGGGAGAAGAAATCAAGGTAAGCACAAGGGCCGAGCTATGTCCGACTAGACTATATTAACATGCATGGTGGCAGGAATAGGTTAAAGCGGGAAGAGATAGATGAGCAGTTCAGGCAGGAGGAGCTGATGGTATATATTGTCGCTGGTTATAAATTACAGAGGGTTTATTTAAAAACACGGACAGCGGGACTTGTAGAGACGCTCTCAGAGAAGGCCGCTAGGATTGTCGTCTTCTTCACTCTGCTGCGCTGCGCCTCTCGAGCAAATCCGCGTTCTTCGTTGTCGTCGCTATCTCGCCGCTAAAGGCAGCTATGCACGCGGCATTACCCTCCCGCCAGAGTGAGCGTCGTCCCGATGTTCAACAGGTAGAGATGCGGCCATTGAGTGTTGACATCACTGAGAGTGGTAAAGTTTCATGCGGACCACGTGCACTGTCTCAGGCAGATGCTGGCGACGTTTCGAACAGGAGGAGGCGTCGGGCACGACTTCGTACGTCACGTCGCTAAGATGGCGCAGAACCTTGTAGGGTCCGAAGTATCAGCGTAGAAGTTTCTCTGAGAGGCCTCGTCGTCGTACAGGAAACCAAACCCAGACTCTATCTCCTGGTTGATAAAAGACGAATTGATGACGAAGGTTGTACCGTTGGGCGTCAAGTTGCTGCTGGTTCATTAATCTGAAGCGGGCAAGCTGCCTTGCTTCTTCGGCGCGCTCAGTGAAGTCTGCGGCGTCTGTCTCTGAACCATTGCAATCGTAAGGCAGCATGGCATCAAGCATTGTCGTAACTTCTCTGCCATGAATTAGTGCGAACGGCGTCCTTATTGTTGTTTCCTGGCGCGCCGTATTATACGCGAATGTGATGTACGGCAATATTCAGTCCCAAGTCTTGTGTTCTACGTCGACGTACATGCAAAGCATGTCAGCGATTGCCTTGTTAAGTCTTTCTGTAAGCCCATTCGTTTGTGGGTGGGAAGCTGTCGTCTTCCTATGCGCTGTGCCACTGAGCGTAAGCACGGTGTGCAAAAGCTCGGCTGTAAACGCGGTACCTTTGTCTGTTATGACGACAGCTGGAGCACCATATCTCAGAACAATGTTCTCAATGAAGAGCTGGGCCGCTTCAGCTGCAGTGCCACTCGCGATTGCCTTGGTCTCCGCGTATCGGGTGAGGTAGTCCGTCGCCACTATAACCCATTTGTTGCCGCTGTCCGATGTTGGGAATGGGCCCAGCAGATCCATTCCGATTTGAGAAAACGGGGTTTCTGGCACGGGCACAGGATGTAATAGCCCGGCGGGTTTGACAGGTGGTACCTTGCGCCGCTGACATTCAATGCATGTTCGGACGTAATGTTTAACCTCTGCTGCGATTCTTGGCCAGTAATATTTTTCTTTGATGCGTGTCAGTGTTCTTGTGAAACCGAGGTGTCCCGCAGTGGCTTCGTCATGGCAGGCTTGTAAAATTTCGCTGCGGAGAGCTCCAGGAACTACCAGCAGATAGCTTCTACCTGTTGATGAAAAGTTCTTTTTGTACAGAATTCCGTCCCGTAAACAGAATGACGATAAGTTCTTCGAAAACACTCTTGGTGCATTGGCGGCTCGTCCGTTAAAGAACTCTATAAGCGAGTTGAGCTCCCGATCATCTTGTTGCTGCCGAGAAATGATAGCTGCATCAACAACTCCTAAAAAACCTGGGAAATCATCATCCTCTATAGCCGGTGATTCAATCGGTGACCTTGACAAACAGTCGGCGTCTAAGTGTTGCCTTCCGGACTTGTACACTACAGCCATGTCGTACTCTTGGAGCCGTAAGCTCCATCGTGCTAAACGTCCAGATGGGTCTTTCATGTTGGTCAACCAACAAAGAGAGTGATGGTCGCTTACGACTTGGAAAGCGCGGCCATATAAGTACGGGCGGAACTTCGCAACTGCCCAAACGACGGCCAGACACTCCTTCTCCGTTGTTGAGTAGTTGGACTCGGCGCGTGTCAACGTTCTGCTTGCGTAGGCAACCACTCTCTCCACACCATCTTGGCATTGGACAAGAACAGCACCTAGGCCCACATTGCTGGCGTCTGTATGGATGGCTGTTGGTGCATTCTCGTCGAAGTGAGCGAGGACAGGTGGAGTTTGTAGACGCTGTCGCAGCTCGTTGAATGAAGCTTCTTGCTCTTCACCCCATACAAATGCGATGTCTTCCCTTGTAAGGCGGGTGAGTGGAGAGGCGATGTGTGCAAAGCCTGCTATAAATCGCCGGTAGTAGGCGCAGAGACCCAGAAAACGCCTGACCGCTTTCTTATCAACAGGCCTTGCGAACTTTGCGACGGCTGCTGTTTTATCTGGGTCAGGCTTCACACCTTCGCGACTGATCACGTGTCCCAGGAACTGGAGTTCTTCGAAGCCGAAATGGCATTTTTCCGGTTTGAGTGTGAGTCCAGTGGACCGTATGGCTTGAAGGACAGACAGTAGCCGCTTTAGATGCTCTTCAAACGTGGCCGAAAAAACGATCACGTCGTCGAGGTACACAAGGCATGTTTTCCATTTCAGGCCGGACAGAATGGTATCCATTAGTCTCTGAAACGTGGCTGGGGCTGAGCATAGACTGAAAGGGAGGACTTTGAATTCATAAATCCCGTCTTGCGTCACGAAGGCGGTCTTTTCTCCGTCGCGCTCATCTACTTCTATTTGCCAGTATCCACTTTTAAGGTCCATTGACGAGAAGTAGCGCACATGCCGTAACCTGTCCAAAGAGTCATCGATCCGTGGTAATGGATAAACGTCTTTTTTGTAACATGGTTCAGCTTACGATAATCGATGCAGAAACGAAGGTGCCATCTTTCTTTTTCACGAGTACCACTGGCGATGCCCAAGGACTCTTTGATGGTTGGATAACGTCATCCTCTAGCATCTTCTTGAATTGCTGCTGGATTACCTCACGTTCTTTCTGAGCGACGTGATATGGGTTCTGTCGGATCGGTCTTGCTGTGTCTTCCGTAATTATATGATGCTTAGTCAAAGGCGTTCGACCCACTCGTGATGTCGATGAGAAGCAGTCCTTGAACTGGTCGAGCAGCTCCATAAGACGGCATCTTTCAGTCGGTGTTAGACTCGGAACGATATCAACTGGTGGTGTATGTGGAGGTGATTGAGCTGTGGCTTCCCCTTGCATTAGAAGACAGTCGTGAGTGTAGTCGAGCTCTTCGAGGTACGCCACAGCCGTGCCTTTACCGATGTGCCGGCGCTCATTCGTGAAGTTGGTCAGAAGCACGTCTGCGCGCCCATCCACTAAGCTGACGATACCGCGAGCGATGGCGATGCCTTGGTGAAAAAGAAGGTCAGTGATGCGTTCGGCTATGGCGTCTTCATTACAGTGCACGGCGCAACACACGGAAACAAGACTACATGACATTGGTGGCACGCAGACGTCGTCGTCGACCACACGTAACACCCTGGGTTCTTGGTCTGGATCAGTGGTCACAGACTTGTCAGTGGCGAATGTGATCACACCGTCGCGTATGTTGACCACAGCACCGTACTCTCTTAAGAAGTCTATTTCCAGAATCATAGGTTTGCAGCACTCCGGTAGGATCAGAAATGTGGCTACAAAAGCCACATTCTGAATAGTGAGTCTTGCTGTACATTTTCCCGTGGGAGTCATTATCTGGCCTCCAGCCCTTCGGATATAAGGGCCCGTCCATTCCATCCTGACTTTCTTGCGTTCGTCTGCCAATCGTTTACTCATTATGGAGAAGTCTGCACCCGTATCGACTAAGGCCGTCACTTCAATGCCGTCAATCGTCACAGCGATGTCGGCAGTCACAGTTTTCTCGGCGAAGTCTTCATCGTCGTCTCTCACGTGTTTCGGCAGCAGTGGGGGTTTTTCGGCAATTCAACGGCTTGCAACCTTCCCCCCAGAGGTCGCTGCTTTCAGTTTCCCCGCCATGGGCTGGGAGACCGACCTCTGACGGCGTCAGAAAAACTACGGCGGCTTGGTGAACCAAAGCGAGCCAGTGATGGTGACCGCGTCCGGAAGGTAGAAGAGCCTTCCCGCCTGCCAGCCTGGTCGTCGTGGATTAGGGCACGGCTTTCGTCGAACCGTCGGCGCGTAGCTGTAGGTGCACTACCGCGGTATTCAGCTCGGCGATGTGGGCAAAAACGGTAAATGTGCCCTGGCTCTCCACAGTTGTAGCAGAGTGGTCGGCGATCCGCAGTGCGCCATATGTCGGTCTTCCGCATATAGGGTCGCCTGACAGAATCCTGCTGAGCCCAGGCTGCCACAGGATACGGTTCGAGGTACTGCGGCGCTGGCATGGGCGTGGGTCGACGAACAGCGTCTGCATAGCTGTATCCGTTCGGCTGGTACGATACTTCTGGAGCCAATGGACGACGCACAGCGTCTGCATAGGTACACGTGTTTGGACGGTGCGGTGGAGCGGAATATTGCTGAGGAGAGGCAAACGCTTGTCGAAGTACATGGCGAATGACTTCAGCGACGGAGGCTACCGTGGACTCCTGCTGCGGGGGCGCCTGTGACTGCAATGTGTATTTTGCGTTCTCCTTCGCGATCTCCTCACGCACGATCTGTCTAATCAGGTAGCGTAGAGGAAACTCGTCGTTTTCGGTAAGTGCGGTGGCGCCTGCAGCTGCGCCGGCGGCCGGGCGATCAGACTGTCGGTACCGTTGCTGTAAAGCACGCTCTATTGCGGTGGCCTCCCTGGTGAACTCGTCCACTGTTGTCGGCGGATTGCGCACAAGACCAACAAATAGCTGCTCTTTGACGCCCCTCATGAGATGGCTTAGCTTTCGAGCCTCGGGCTTGTTGGGGTCCGCGCAGTGGCACAAGCGCACCATATCCTCAGCAAACATGGCGACGCTTTCATGCAGCTGTTGGGTGCGTCCTTCAAGAAGGCGTTGTGCGTTTTCGGGTCGGTCCGCGTTACCGAAGGTGTCAAGAAACCGACGACAAAACTCCTCCCATGTCGTCAATGTTGCCTCCTGGTTTATAAACCACGTCTTCGTGCCGTCTTCTAGGGCGAAGTATACGTGGAAGAGCTTCCCATCGAGACTCCAGTAGTTCGATTTAGCTACCCGTTCGAACTGCTCAAGCCAGTCTTGCGCATCTTCGTTCGGCCGGCCATGAAATGGTTCAGGAATGCGCATATTCTGGACCGTCACCTGTGCAGGACTCCTTGCCATTTCTTGAGTAGGGGTGGTTGTTGGAAGTGTTGCTCCCTTAAAAAGTCCAAATTCTGGTTCAAGACCTTGAAGGCGACGGCTTGAGCGGTGCACAGGCGTCTCCACGCGTGGCTGTCTCGTAGGGCTGGACTCGGGGCTTCTCACAGGGGTGCTGATCATGAGGTGGTAGTACCCAGCACCTCCACCAGTGTCGCGGGTTATAAATTACAGGGGGTTTATTTAAAAACACGGACAGCGGGACTTGTAGAGACGCTCTCAGAGAAGGCCGCTAGGATTGTCGTCTTCTTCACTCTGCTGCGCTGCGCCTCTCGACCAAATCCGCGTTCTTCGTTGTCGTCGCTATCTTGCCGGTAAATGCAGCTATGCACGCGGCAATATATATGGGGTTGTGGAGACACATCTTCGGGACATGGAGCAACCACTTTGCAATCCGTACTAGGTATGGGAATATTGCAATAGAACAGAAGGCAACGAATAGGGGGGGGGTGGAATTGGTGCAATCATACATAATAGTATGGGTTCGCAAAGAGTCAAACAGGGATGCATGGAACATTTATGGTTAAGAGGGAAAGTAGCTGGGCAGATGACACTCCTTTGTTAGGTGTACTTGTGGATGGAAGAAAAGGCCAGAGAGGTAAACCAGGCAATGATGGAGTGTATATCGATGAACCTTGAGGAATTAGGAGGAGAGTGCGAGATAAACTATACTAGGAAATATGAATGCACACATAGAAAATATAGATGGGTATACTGACTGTCACAGGTCCCGTTAATTAGGGAGGCGATCGCCGGGCTAATTCCAAGGGCCGAAATATCGGCTCCGCAACTGCACCATGAAAGCGTGGACAATTAGAAGTGGTCCTTTTTAGCGTGCCAGTGGACGCCGGCAGTGGCCCAAAGAACAAGTCAGAGCCAACAGTTGGTAACCAAAACAAAATTATATTCTCAATTATGGCAGATCAAATCGATACAAAAATATGCACACTTTACAATAGTTGAATACAATATGTCACCAATCAATCAATGCACTACACGGTACAATCAGCTACACTTGAAACAACGGACACAAACAACAGTACGCGCTACAATGCACTCACATGCATCGAACAACCAAGACACTTAAAGACTAAAGAGTTCGAAAACTTATTCAGTCCAAAGTCCTTGGAACAAAGTCTGAATGATACTCTTCCAAGAATCACTCACTCAAAGTCCAGCGCTGTTGTTGTTTCCCTGCCCCGGAAGTTTCTCTTCCAGGAAACCTCGCGTCTTCAACTGGCCGCTCTCCAAGCACCAAACTTCTTCGCGGGTAACACGTCGGCTTCCCACGCGCAGCTGTTGGCACACGTCTTCGCTCGCTGGTGGTAGACACACACTCCTGCCTGTAGCACGAGTCTTCACTCCTCAGGTGGAAATCCTCATCTTCTCCTCCTTCGTCACTGAGGACAAAAGGCTTCGCCCACACGGTGGAAAGACCCTACGCACACTAGCGCAACATTCCTTCTTCTCCTGCTTTGTCACTAAGGACAAAACCTTCACCGACAGACACGGCGGAACGACCCTACGCACACTGGCGCTAACTTCCTTCTTCTCCTGATCTCCCATCTGTGCTGCTCGGTTAAATACCCTTCGCGCTAGATTCCAGAAAATTCTCATCGTTTCCGTCGGCACGATGCGCAGCGAAGGCTGGGGAAAGTGCGAGACGTTTGGAGGGCCGTCCACAACACATGACGCAACTCTGCATCACCACGCCCCTTTTCCTCCAGAACCTTCCAGGGCTTGCTCGGCCACCGATGTTAGGAGGCTAGTCGGCGAACTACGCTTCCGAGGCGAGAGAGACAGCGCGCCCAGGGAGCGTTCGGATGTTAGTTTTCTTCATTATCGTTGACCTTGCGGTGTCTCTCTAGCGCTTGGTCGCGAGAATTTGGCGGCACGCCCTTTTTTGAGTGCTCGATTGTGATACTGCCCCCCACTTTAAGAATACTATCGCATAATATTCAAAACCACACAAACGCGCGCGAACAGTCACGACACACGTAAAGACTGCAACATAGTCCGTCGCTCATGGCGCATCACATTCACAATAGAACACTCAATACAATTGCACATTGCAATTAAATCTCCCAACACATGAAATATAACCACAGCTACATGAGTACAACACTTCATTCCCTATTTCAAACAATACAAATGTACGAAGGTCTGTCCTTACAAAAATTGTATAATCCTATACATCAAATCACCGCAACAAACATTTTGACTCGCTCGGCATACGATTGTGACAGAGGATAACAACAACACAGCACATTGAGGCTCAACACTACCAAACATACTCCGATTCGACCTCTGCACCTATCCTGTGTACTTCGAGCTGCGCTTGTGCCCTTTCTTGCGGTGCTCGCTCGATCTATTCTTATGGATCTTGTTTCTGTTCCGATGAGCACTTTCCAACGACGGTATCCGAGGCGGCGTCTCAGCCATCGTTTTCATTTCCGACACCGTTAATGGGTCATAATGTTCAACCGATCTTGTCTGGTTATTCAGCAGATTGTTCATGTCATGACATTGGGTCTGGCTGGCCGACTCCGTCACCTTTACACAGTCGGTCAGTTGAGGTCGTGCCGACGTAAGTCCAGCTGCCCAGCATGTTCTCGCGTTCAACACGATCATCTCCAGGTTCACTGTCTCTCGCACCTCAGCTTCACCTTGGACTCGAGTGAGATCTGTAGCGGGATGCTTCTCCACTGTATCTCGCGGTCTCTGTGTCAGCGAGGGCTCCATCTTCGGGTCTTCCCCCCAAATGTTCTGGATCATTCGGCCCTCGCGCCCCATCAATGTTTCCGATGATGAAGTCGTACAGGGGGGTCATCATACATAGGGCAGTAACCTTCCCGCTGAAGTAAGGGGTTTCAACCTCAATCTCTGCTTCGAGAAGCACCCGAACCGTACTGTCAATTAGGCAAATCACTTTCGTTTTGCCTGTTAACTCGCTTTCCCGTACCAAATTTCTCCGCAGGATAACAGTGGAGCTACCGGTGTCTCTCAACACTGTAACCTTCTTGCCCGCAACTTTTCCATGCAGCCTTGGCATTCCCTTCGTTGCACCGATTGGCCGTTTTGTCATTACAGCACTCACAATCGGAAGTTTCTCCCCATTTTCAACTCTAGGAATCCACCGGGGACGTCACTGTCCTCGGCTTTCGGTGCCACTTGAACACATGCTACGTGGTGAGTTTGAGTCGCTCCATTACGACATGCGTTTGCTTTGTGCCCACTCTGGCCACACTTAAAACATTTTACAATGGTAGGGCTCGTGAAGTTAGTCCGACAACTGTTAGCGCGGTGACCCACTCGGTTACACAAAAAACATTGCGCAATGCTCTCCGGTGCACGATTCTTTTCTTCGGGAGCCGATTTCTCCGAATCTTCAGGACACTCCTTCTTGAGCTTGGCCAAATTAGTTCCACCTTGCGCTTCCAAGAATTGATCAGCTAATTCAAGCATGTCTTCAAGTGACTTAGTTCTCCTCTCTTTCAAATACAGCGACAAGCTTGGGTGGCAACTGGTGAGAAATTGCTCTCTAATAAGGAGCTCTCTAAGCTCATCGTACTCCTGTGCTGTCCCTGAAAGTTCGATCCATCTGTCGAAACAATGGCTAAGTCGGGCGGCGTACTGCGTAGCCGTCTCACCATCAGCTGGCTTTCCTGTCCGAAATCTGTCCCGGAAACCTTCCACAGTAAATATAAATCGCTTCAGTAAAGCAGCTTTCACCTTTGCATAGTTGGCTGCATCGGTCGGCGTCAGCCTACCATACACACTGAGCACTTCGGCACTTAAGCAGGTACTCAAAGCAGTTGCCCATTGATATTCCGGCAGATTATGGCTCCTTGCAATCGTCTCAAATCTGTAAAGGTACGCGTCGAGGTCGTCCTTCCTTTCATCAAATGCTACGAAAAGCTTGCTTAGGTTCAAGCGGAAGCCATGGTCTTCCCGTTCGCTGCTTTCAACTCTAGCTTGGACAGAAGTTTCACTTCGTTGTTGCAAATGGAGCCGCTCGAGTTCCATCTCGTGCTGCCGATGCCGTTCCCTTCCCTCTCTTTCTTTTTTCAGCTGTCGCTCCCTTGCCTCTCCTTCGTCTTTCGCTCTTTCAGCTGCCAACTTTTCTCTTTCCAGCTCCAACTTCAATTGCTGCTCTCTTTCTTCTTTCAGCTGTTGCTCCTTTGCCTCTCTTTCTTCTTTCGCCCTTTCAGCTGCCAGCCTCTCTCTCTCTCTCACTCAGCTGCTTTTTCCGCTTTGGCTCTTTCAACCGCCAACCTTTTTTTCCAGCTCAGCTGCCTTTTCCTCTTTCGCCCTCTCTTTCTCTTATTTTTCCTTCTGGGTGACCCACTTCCGTAGTTCGGCGCCGGAAAGACCCATCTTCTCACCGAGAGCGACTAACTTTTCGAGATCCATGGTGTCTCGCAAATAAAACCTTGTCGCGTGCAAAAAGTATCTGCCTAAATAAGTCTATCAAAACACTCTCTGCACACTCGTTAACGAGAACACTGAGCAACACACAAAAATTGTTCCGATAGCACTATCAACGACTCGAGGCTCTTTCTCACTACTTTGTACACACTGTGCACCAAAAAGGTCCTGTCGCAGACGCCAGATTCATTGTCACAAGTCCCGTTAATTAGAGAAGCGATCACCGGGATAATTCCAAGGGCCCAAATATCGGCCCCCCGAACTGCACCACGAAAGCATAGACAATTAGAAGTGGTCCTATTTGGCACGCCAGTGGACGCCGGCTGTGGCCCAAAGAACAAGTCAAAGCCAAGAGTTGATAACCAAAACAACATTATATTCTCAATTATGGCAGATCAAATCAATACAAATATATGCACACTTGACAATAAAGGAATACGATACGTCACCAATCAAACAACGCACTACATGGTACAATCAGCTACACTCGAAACAACGAACGCAAACAACAATACGCGCTGCAATGCAATCACATGCATCGAACAACCAAGGCACTTAAAGACTAAAGAGTTCGAAAACTTAATCAGTCCAAAGTCCTTGAAACAAAGTCTGAATGATACTCTTCCAAGAATCACTCACTCAAAGTGCAGTGCTGTTGTTCCGCTGCCCCTGAAGTTCCTCTTCCAGTAAACCTCGCGTCTTCAACTGGCCGCTCTCCAAGTACCTAACTTCTTCGCCGGTAACACGTCGGCTTCCCATGCGCAGCTGTTGCTACGCGTCTTCGCTCGCTGGCGGTAGACACACACTTGCCTGTAGCACGAGTCTTCACCACTCAGGTGGAAATCCTCTTCTTCTCCTCCTTTGTCACTGAGGACAAAAGCCTTCGCCCACACAGCGGAAAGACCCTACGCACACTAGCGCAACATTCCTTCTTCTCCTGCTTTGTCACTAAGGACAAAACCTTCACCGACAGACACGGCGGAACGACCCTACGCACACTGGCGCTAACTTCCTTCTTCTCCTGATCTCCCATCTGTGCTGCTCGGTTAAATACCCTTCGCGCTAGATTCCAGAAAATTCTCATCGTTTCCGTCGGCACGATGCGCAGCGAAGGCTGGGGAAAGTGCGAGACGTTTGGAGGGCCGTCCACAACACATGACGCAACTCTGCATCACCACGCCCCTTTTCCTCCAGAACCTTCCAGGGCTTGCTCGGCCACCGATGTTAGGAGGCTAGTCGGCGAACTACGCTTCCGAGGCGAGAGAGACAGCGCGCCCAGGGAGCGTTCGGATGTTAGTTTTCTTCATTATCGTTGACCTTGCGGTGTCTCTCTAGCGCTTGGTCGCGAGAATTTGGCGGCACGCCCTTTTTTGAGCACTCGTTTGTGACACTGACTGAACAGGCAAAATGATAATGCATATGTGTGAAAGGCATGATTTGATCATTTGCAACAGTACTGAAAAGTGTGAAGGGCAAATAGCAAGGTAAGTAGGAAGGCTGCAGTCAACGATAGATTATGCACTGATGCCACATAAGATGTATGATAGGCTCAGGGGAATGCACATAGATGAATGTGGCTTCAGAAGTCCGGGTAGGGATCACAAACGTATCAAGCTAAGTTTTGGAAGAGCAGTGAAAGTGGGAAGGAGACAAGATGAGCAACTACAGAAAAACTTTTATTCAGAAATCGAAATAGAAATAGCTACTGCACAAAGTGAGAAAGTAATCACCGAGGATAATAGAGCAGTGTGGACATACACGAATCTAAAGAGACTGTTTCAGCTTGAGCTTGTTAAGACACGTGACATGTCACCCCGGAAAAGAAGACACAAAAGCAAGAGTTGGTGGGATGAGGAAGTTAAGAAAGCCATAGCAAAACGTCAGGAAGCCTCTAGAGAGCACAGACATGCTAAGCAGCGGGGTGAACCGACAGATGATAATGAATGAAAATGGGACATCTTTCTAACCTGTAGAAGGGAAGCATCCCTTCTGATCAATGAAAAGATTAGAAGAAAGGGGGCTAAGTGGCTGGCAGAAGTACATAAAGAAGGATAGAAAGGCAGCTGCGAAATTTTAAAACCACCTAAACTCCCTAAGAAACGAAACAAGCCTAGAACAGAGGTTTATAACTACAGCTCAAGGTGCTAGACTAGAAGGGAACGAAGCCAGTGATTTAAGAACAAGGGTGACAGAAAAATTTCAACAAAGAAGTGTCTTATGCACCACAATAGACAAGGATGTATCAAATGGTGCAATGGCTCCATTTTCACAACGAGAGTTGGAAAGGGCTGAGAAGAGGGTTCCTAGTAGTACATCAACTGGCCCAGATGGCATTACAATTATGCTGATTAAGACATTGGGTCCGAAGTCTAAACAGACTTTGAGAGAGACAGTGAGCAGAAGAATAATCGATGGTGAAGTCCCTGATGGTTGGAAACTGAGCAGGATGAGCATAATCTATAAAGGAAAGGCAGACAAAGATGACATAAACAACTACCATCATATACAGTAGTCTACAGGCTGGCGATGCAGATTATAAAGGAAAGACTGCAGGCATAGATAGAGGATGAGGAGGTGCTGGGGGAACTGCAGAATGGGTTTCGAAAACACACGAGGCTGGAAGACAATCTGTTCTCACTGACGCAGTGCATCGAAATACCAGAAAAAAAAACACAGGCCCCTGTGGCTAGCATTACTGAATATCAAGGGAGCGTACGATAGCGTGGTTCAAGAGGACTTGTGGGGAATACTGGATACACTAGGCATGGAAGATGGAGTCACTAATATTTTAGAGGATATTTATAAAAGTAACAAGGTAGTTATAAAGTGGGAAAACAGGTATCCAAGCCCACAGGGGTAAAACGGACGCTTAGGCAGGGGTGTACTCTGTCACCCCTGTTATTCATGATGTACCTACAAGAATTAGAGGCCAAATTATAGGGAAGTGGACTTGGATTCAACCTCTTTTTCGTCAAACAAGGAAAACTCATTGAACAGACACTACGAGCATTGGTATACGCAGATGATATAGTGCTAATGGCCGACAACAAGGAAGATTCGCAAAGATTGATGGACATCTGCGGCAATGAGAGAGATAGGTTAGCTTTCAGATTCAGTAAGGAAAAATCAGCAGTCATGATTTTTAATGATAATGAAGGTAGTGAGCTTAGAATACAGGAGGTCACGCTAGAGATAACAGATAAATACAGATATCTGGGCGTGTGAATAAGCAATGGTGCCGAGTACCTAAGGGAACACGAAATATACGTAACGACTAAAGGTAACAGGAATGCAGCAGTGATGAAAAATTGGGTGCTGGGGAATTACAATGGGTATGATGATATGAGAGGAATATGGAAAGGGGTCATGGTTCTTGGTTTGACGTTCGGCAATGCAGTCTTAATTGTGCATGAGATCAGAAGTTCAAGCAAGATTAGAAATTAAGCAACGTGAAATGGGTAGGCTTGCCTCAGGAGCTCACGGGAGTACACCAAATCAGGGAGTACAAAGTGATATGGGATGGATATCATATGAGGGCAGGGAAGCTAGCAGCAAGATAAAATTTGAGAAGCGATTGAGAGAAATGGGGGAGGAGCGTTGGGCTAGGAAGGTATTCAGCTACTTGTACATGAAGAATTTCGATACGAAATGGAGGCAGCGAACCAGAAAATTGACGAGTAAATACTTGGAAAACAGCTAGGTGGCCAAACCAAAAAGAACTATCGTGTAATAAGAAGGTTAAAGAAACGGAGACTGACATGTGGAGAATTGGCATGATTAAGAAGTCCACGCACACTAGAGATCTATCAAACTTTTAAGCAGGAAATTGCCAAGGAAAGGATCTACGATAATACTCGGGGTAGTTCTCTACTGTTTGGCGGCCAGGACAGGAGTATTGCGAACGAAGACTTATCGAGCCAAATACGAAGGGGTAGGCACGGAATGCAGTGCATGAGGAGAGGAGGAGGAAACTGCCGAACACTTGATAATGTTCTGTAAAGGACTTCATTCTATAGTTCAGGATGATGGCGCAGAGTTTTTCAAAGCACTGCGGTTTCGAGACAGGGAGGGCAAAATAGACTTTAAGCGGGCAGAATTAACTAGAAAGAGGTTATCTGATTGGTGGCTAAAGTCAAGGCACGAGTGAAAATTAAACCATTCACTGCAAAGTACCAGGCCTATACTTCACTATTTCAAGAAAAAAATAGATAAATCTAGTTGTTGGTTCACTAAGTATTAGGGCTAGGTGGCGTGAGCCGCCACCCGATCTATCGGGTACATCCACATCCATCCATCCAATCATCCATCCATCCATCCATCCATCCATCCATCCATCCATCCATCCATCCATCCATCCATCCATCCATCCATCCATCCATCCATCCATCCATCCATCCATCCATCCATCCATCCATCCATCCATCCATCCATCCATCCATCCATTCATCCTGTCACCTCACGAATTGCCTGCCCTTCATGCGCTTCTGTGCTTTTATATTAGTAATAGTGGGGGTTTAACGTACCGAAACCACCATATGATTATGAGAGACACCGTAGAGGAGTGCTCCGAAAATTCGGCCACCTGGGGCGCTTTAACGTGCACCTAAACCTAGGTACACGCACCTCAATATTTGCACCTCCACCGAAAATGCAGCCGCTGCGTCCGGGATTTGATCCCGTGGCATGCGCTAGCTTGCATACGTCACGCTTAAGAGTCTTGTGTTTAATTGGTGACAAGTCCGCGCAAAGCTTTCTGCATAGGTTTGTTCGTACTGCATGCAAAAAAAAAGCCAAATGTCAAAGCTGCCACGCACGGTCCGAATGCAGGTATTAACAAACGACGGCGAAGCAGTCATCCCTGGGGAAACTGCCTGCAGTTTTTAAAGCTCGGTTGGCGAACGAATAAAAAATTAGGAAGATTGAGGTATCGAAGGAGCATCTATAAACCAGAAAGTTTCTTTTTATATTACTGCTATATCGAGTCGTATTCTGCACACTGCGACAGCTTCGACTTCCTTCGTTACGCGCGTGGCACCGTTCTTGTCGACAGTTGCATCATGCAATTGTAATTATGTGGCTAAGGTGACAAAACTACAAGATATGGTGCAAACTTCAAGATATGGTGTGAATACGGAAACGCAAGCAAGTACAATCCGTGTTTGCATCTCAGTAACAGCGAGACGCCGCCGCTGGCCATCATTCCCCAGCTGTGCAAGGAACGCCGCCCTGGTAGTGCGTCTATAGGAGGGAACAGAGGTATATACTTCTACTCCCTTCTCACTGCCGGT
Organism: Rhipicephalus microplus; assembly: GCF_043290135.1. NCBI lineage: Eukaryota > Metazoa > Arthropoda > Arachnida > Ixodida > Ixodidae > Rhipicephalus > Rhipicephalus microplus. The sequence goes on from NC_134710.1 coordinate 470,417,865, forward strand.
GAAGCAACGCAAGTGGGGTACGTGCCAGAGGCCTCGTCTCTCTTGAGATCACTACATCGTGGTCGTAAAACCACGCGTTCCTATCGAGCTACGCACATGTGTCCCGGCTTATCGCGCTGGCGACGCAATCGGGAGCTACCTGGGTATTGTGGCCACCATAACCTGGGTGACCGGACCACCACACTAGCTCAAATGTTGCCTATCTGGAAGTGAAACATCTCGGTCTGCAGCACCACCATGCTTGCTATGGCAGAGAAGATCCTCGGTGACTTCCAGCTGCAAGTGGGGGATCGACAGCGGCCTGTCCGAGGCTACACCAAAGCGTCAGGAGATACGCACAGAGGTGTTATCACCATCAGCCCTGATGAAACTCCGGAAAAGATAAAATCGGTACTGTGTTAGCCTCGAGGAACCATCCTCGCGGTCCGAAAACTCGGACAGTCCGCGATGGTGGTGGTGACTTTTGAGGGCACGAAGTCGCCCCGCCTTGTCTTCTACCACTGCGTGGCGACGTTTATCAGCCCTTACAAGAAAACCATTCCTGCTGGCACTAGGTGCGGCACCACCGGTCGCCAGTGTGCCCTCACCCCACTCCAAAACAATGGGCCAAGTGTGGCACTCTTGCCCCGGAAGCCCTCTCACTGAACACGATTGCCACCTCAAGTGCCCTCTCTGCCATGGCGCCAACGTGACTGAGACTAGTATCTGTGCTGCAAAATACCGGAAACCCAAGTCGCCCTCGACATCTCATCGAGGGCCCACCTGATCTTCGTCACAATCAAACCAAAGCACCCGCCTGCAGCATACGGCTCCTTCAGAACCGGCCAACACTCAAGCATTCCTGCCGCTCTTCAAACCAGTGGTGGCACGTCAGGTGAGCAGTTGGGTAGGGGTTGCTGCTTCCAAGCCTTTGTACCGCCGCTGTCAATCCTCCCTTCCCTGAACGTGTGACCCTTCACCAGCAAGTTGTGCAGCTTCAAAAGCAAAATGATTTCCTAACTCAACAGCTCGCACTCTTAACTAACTTGTACCCCAACAACAGGGCCTGCAAAGCCCCTCGGTACTGCCACCCCTGTACAGGTGGCTACGCCGGCAACCTCCAAGCATATAGCCCTCACGCTACGCGCTCTCCAAATGACCCTCCGGCTCCAGTAGCCGACGTACCTATACTCCAAAATCTCCGGAATTAAGCTTCTGTATCACTTCAGGAGGTGCACTTGAAGTTGTAAAAGACTATGTCTACTTAGGGCAGGTAATAACCGCTGAGCCTAACCACGAGATTGAAGTAACTAGAAGAATAAGAATGGGGTGGAGCACATTCGGCAAGCACTCTCAAATTATGACAGGTAGATTGCCACTATCCCTCAAGAGGAAGGTATATAACAGCTGTATCTTGCCGGTACTTAGCTACGGAGCAGAAACCTGGAGACTTACAAAGAGGGTTCAGCTTAAATTGAGGATGACACAGCGAGCAATGGAAAGAAAAATGGTAGGTGTAACCTTAAGAGACAAGAAGAGAGCAGAGTGGATTAGGGGACAAACGGGGGTTAAGGATATCATAGTTGAAATAAAGAAGATGAAATGGACATGGACCGGGCATGTAGCGCGTAGACAGGATAACCGCTGGTCATTAAGGGTAACTAACTGGATTCCCAGAGAAGAGAAGTGGGTTAGAGTGAGACAGGAGGTTAGGTGGGCAGATGAGATTAAGAAGTTTGCGGGTATAAATTGGCAGCAGCAAGCACAGGACCGGGTTAACTGGCGGAACATGGGAGAGGCCTTTGTCCTGCAGTGGACGTAGTCAGGCTGATGATGTTGATGATGATGATGATGATCACTTCAGAATAACTTGCCGACTAACCCAATTTATCCCAGTGAAGAATGCGTCACGTGCATGGAGAATCACCTCACGTGAGTCGAAGAGTCGATCAGTCATCTCATTGATAGCTTCTCTGTCCAACACATAGTAGTAGAGGTAACTCAGGCTATTCAAGCCTCGGCAATTACTCAGTTTCAACCCAAAGCATCGTGTTCATGCTCCTGTTCAGTTAGCAGTGCGGGTTCAGCTCCACGACGTCATGGTGAGGTGGCTACCACCACCTCGCCGTCAAACAATCTGGCCCCCGTACCTCTCGATGCCTTTGAAAGCTCTGAACAAAACTTGGAGGGTGAAATAAAAAAAAAAACCTACAATATTCATGATGGCTACTAATCGTGAATCTTTTGCAAGTTTGTCGTCAAAATTTGAAATTATACAGTGGAACTATGAACGCTATGACAACAGGTGAAAGCGCTCACACCTTTCATTCTACTGCCACTTACTTGGCTCTGAGCTGGCCCTGTTGGCACTTCAAGAATCTGGCGCTCTTTCTGGATACTGCTCGTAGGTGGGAGACACCATTGCATGCCTTCTTGTGCATAAGTCGTACACGGTGGTACAGATCTACCTCGATCTAGATATTCCATGCGACTATTGTATGATAGAACTGTCATAATGGAAAAACCTACCAATATTTCACATATTAAACGTATATTGTCCCTATCGTCTTGCGGGGTCCTCTATTGCGAGTCTGTTTCATAGGGAACTGAGCACGGCGGCCCGTCAATCCCTGGTGATTGTCGGGGACTTCAATGCCCTCAGCCCTCACTGGGGTTACCATTATGAGAAGGTCAGGGGCAGATAACTCAAAGAGCTCCTTTCCTCGCTTAGCCTCACACTCCTAACCGATCCGGCACAGCCAATGCATTCCAGCAATTTGGTCGCACGCGACACATGTCCTGGCCTCTCCCTGACTCGGCCCCGCCGCGTTGGTCTAGTGGCTAAGGTACTCGGCTGCTGACCCGCAGGTCATGGGATGGAATCCCGGCTGCAGCGACACATTTCTGATGGAGGCGGAAATGTTGTAGGCCCATGTGCGCAGATTTGGGTGCACGTTAAAGAACCACAGGTGGTCGAAATTTCCGGAGCCCTCGACTACGGCATCTCTCATAATCATATGGTGGTTTTGGGACGTTAAACCCGACAATCAATCAATCAATCTCCCTGACTCGTAACATTCACGATGCAACATGGGAAAACTTGGGCGAGACTTTGGGAAGGGACCACTTTTTGCTTCGCATTTCTTTCACACCGGGGCAGAAAATGCGCCAATACTGGGGCCGGACCCGTCTCATCGACTGGACTAAATTCAGAATGCAGTCATTTCATATGATCCCCAGCTCGGACGAATACGCGACGTGGACGTTCTACGCCCTTCATACGCAGCGGGCAAACACTCGCAACCTCACAACCTCAAGTTTGACTCCTGAATTCGACCAACACCTCTTACATTTCTGGAACGCTCGCCGTGGGCTTATGAAGTGCTGAAAACGTAACAGACTCAATCGAAAACTTCGCGCCCGCATCGAGGCACTCACTGCAGAAGCAGCAGCATACTGTGCGCAGCTTGCCGATTTAAATTGTGCTGGCACCTGCACGAGGGCGACGAACCAGATGAGCTCTAAGAGCACCTGGTGGCTATTTTCTGGCCTTCTGGATTATTCCAGCACTCAGGCAAAAACGCAACGCCAGCTCCGCTGTGCTCTGCATGCCTACCAGGGCACTACCTATAAAATCGCGCGAGAATCGTGTGACCGCTACATCTGTCGTACAACTGACCACAAAGGCGCCGAATATGCGTGTTCTGGCACTCGTAACACCGAGCACGATGCGCCATACACGCTTCCGGATTTACGGGCTGCAGTGATGAAAATGCATCTAGGCACGGCCCCTGGCCGGGATGGCATCAGAGTGTCGTCCTGGCTAACCTTCCCGACGAGGCACACCTCTCGCTACACCACCTGATAAGTTCGATATGGGATGGCTCCCTGATCCCCTCGGCATGGACGACATCACTCGTTATATTCATACCCAAATCTGGCATGCTGGTGAGCATCGAGGCATTGGCATCCATCTCACTAACCATTTGCTCCTGAAAGCTCATAAAAACCGTGGTACGCGAAGAACTTTCCGTCTACCTGGAGGCCAGGGGGACCTTTGCTGACACGATGTTTAGCTTTCGCCCGCATCAGTCGGCCCAGAACATCTTGCTCCAGCTTCAAAACAACATTTTAGAACCAACCACTATATATGCACCGCCACGATGAAGCCGTGCTCACACTTGATCGTGGAGGAGCATTTGATAACGTCAAACACAGTAGTATTCTTTCTAGCCTTTCTACCAAAATATGCGGTCAGAAGACTAAATTACATTCGAGCCTTTCTATCTCATCGCGCAGCTTCCGTCCGCCTCAAGTCCATCGAACATGGCCCGTACCTATTAGGCACAGGGGGTACACCCAAAGGGGCAGTCCTGTCACCCCTCTCTTCAACCTGGCCATGAAGAACCTCCACCCCGCCCCCCTTCTACGCGAGGTCGAGGGAACATACCATGCACTATATGCCAACGATATTACAATTCCGACTAAGACCGGCTCCCCAGCGCTAATTGAAGAGCGCCTGCAAAAGGCTGCCCTTCTGGTTAATGCCTACGCTGCTTCGTGCGGCCTAGAGTGCTCTCCAGCTAAATCGGGTATTCTCTCGGTATCCTAGTTACCTCCACCCCAGATTTTGCTTCCATCTGTTCCCGTTCCATAAGTCGAAAATGTTCGGTTCCTTGGACTTCACATCAGATCATCTTTGGATCCCAAGGGCAGAATAGGAAGCCTCCGACGCACCAGTGAACAGCTAGGTGAGTGTGATGTGTAGAGCGCGTAACGCGTGAAAATAAAGTGTTGCTAGAGCGTCAGACACGCATACTGAAGCAGCAGCTCCAATTAGAGAGGGTGGACTTCGAGCGGCGACTCGAGCTTGCGATGGCGAAAAGGGGGCAGCTGGCGATGCAGAAGGTCGAGCAAGCGGTGAATGTTTGCTCCGATAGCAGCGTTTGCTGGAGGGAAGTCGATTCCTGCAAGGTTGGCCTCGAACCTCGCGACAGCCTTACTTCGGAGCGAGAAGCTCAGATAGAGGAAGGCAGAGAGGTGGACAGCCAAGAAGGCAGGAGTCATGAGGAGTTTGTTGAAGCGACGGAAAGCTTCTCTGGCTGGGAACATATTACTTCCGTTAGCTGCTTGGGGACCTCTGAGAGGCCAAGCACCTATGAAGAAGAGCGCCTGGATATGGGCGACCTAGAAGCTGTGGAAAATGTGGTGGAGCAAAGCTTCGATAGCAGGGAACAAAGAAGTTCCATTCAGAATGAGGTGTGTATCAGAACGTCTCAAAGGCCGAGCACATTTCGGGAAGGGGTAGGGCTACCTCTCAATAGCTCCATGGAAGGAGCGCTAGAACGTCATTGGGAAGATGGCAGCGAATGCCATGAAGGCTCTGATATAGTGGCCACTGATTGTTTTGTACCGACAGAGGTAGCAGCAGGCACCACGTCAATGGTCCTAGACCATACGTATATCTCACTCAGAGAGAGAGGGGATTCTAGTTCACAGGATAGCGTAACTGCTATTTGTCCGAGAAAACACGATGGGAGTGCTGAAGCACTCTTCAAAATAAACAGTATCGAATCGGAGGTGGGCTCGATAGTAGGTATGGAGAATGCCAGACAGGGTCTTGAACCTGAGAACGTGATTGGTTTTGAACCTATAATTAAGTCCACTCAAGATGAGCTGTATAATGACCGAGCACAACGGCATCCCTTCTCAAGAATCCAGGAACCTCACACGCTTGTCGGAGCGTTTGGGCTTGCTGAGGGCACCCCGAGCTTGTGTTCATTAGATGGTGAACTAAAAGAAAGCATTTGTGTGAGAGATTGTGGCATTTGGACATTCGTGTCTCAGTGCGTTTCGTGTCGACGCCGACGGCTCGAGACCGCGCCCTGTTCCTCTGTGACCGGTAAGCGTTCATGTGGCCGGCGGGGGCGCAGACACGCGTTTCAGCGAAAGTGCATAAAAGCATGTTTGCCACAGTTACTTTCGAAACGTGCGAGAAGGGCAGTGCGTCTGGTTTGGGACGCGATAACCTGAGTGTAGGGTTAGAAAACCGGTAGCTCTTTCTGGACTTCGACTTTTAGATGCGGACACAAGTAGCTTTGTCCATAGTCGATTTTGTAGTAAAAAGGTTTATTCCGGGTTTCAGAACTTTTAAATGCAATTGGGTGAATCTAAAGTTTAAGTGTGGACATTTGGACGATGTAGCGAACTGTAGCCCGGTGATGTGTTGAACTGCGTGGTGCAAATATGTGGTTTAATTGTGACGTAGTGCAGAACGCGCACTCATCGGCAGTTTTTTTTTTCTAAAAAAAAAAACTTGAATAAAAGGGGGGCGTATGTGATGTGTGGTGCGCGTTCAAAGTGCGCGCCTTCGAAAAGTGCGCATCACGGAAAAAAAAAAAACAAAAGGAGAAATACCAGAGTGCACGTGCGGTGCTGCTTAAACAAGAATGACGACGTTAAAGAGCGTCAAGCACGAGGATGCGTGGCAGGACGTGAAGTAAACAAAAGGTAAAACATCCAATGGGCAGCGAACACGGAGATTTCAAGGCCCAATGGCTTGACACCACGAAACAGTAGTATCTCCAATGAGAACGAGACAAGTGGGCCAGAGCTGAAGCAGGAGCCTGGGGAGACCAGAGCAAGGGGAGTTCGAGGTGAACGAGGCAAGAGGAAGGTCACAGCTGGGAGCTGAAGACAGGCAGTCGGGTGGCAGACCTGAGCCTTCTGGACTTCACCCGGTCTGGACCTCCGGACAACGCCTTCCAAGGACGGCGAGCTGCCTCAACGGTCGAGACCAAGGCCTGCAGATTCCGGTGCGGGTGCAGCAACGGCAGTTCGGGTCACGGGCCTGAGCCTTGCAACCAGCCACCTCATCGGGCGAATCTGGGCCGCCACAGGCATCACCGAGCGAGTCCCGTTCCATCGTCGCCGCCAGCGAGCATCGGTACACGCCGTCGCCACCATTACAGCAGCAACGTTTTGGTGAGATCGAACTTGCTCTCTTCCCTGCACCGCCGAATCACCGCGTCAGAACTGCATCATGTAGCTGTGACTTTCCGTCGGCAGTTTCGGGACTTTAGATGTTTGTTTTCCTTCTAAAACCCGCTTTTAGCCAGCTACTCATTTCTTGTAGTTTGTGTTTGAGTTTTGCTTCAGTTCTGCAGTAAATGTTTAGGTGTTGTTTGTTAAGCAAACGGCTTTGTCCTTATTAGAAAAACTCTCCGGGGCTCAACCAGGAGAAACAAATCAGCAACAAGAACCCGCATCACAAATTGGCGTCCGCTGCGACAGGACAAAGTCGTTTGTTTTTCCAGTAGATTTTTTTTGACGCGGTTAACACGATGACGAACACGTGGGAGTTAATTGAGTTGGCGGATAAAATGGGACTGACGGGAGCGGAGTTTAGAGTATGGTACGAGGAGCGGATGGAGAGGGAGCGTGAGCAACGGGCTGCAGAACGAAAGGCGGCGAAGGAAAAGCTTGAATTGGTGCTTAGAGCTAAGAAGGAGGAGCTAGAGCGCGTAACGCGTGAAAATAAAGTGTTGCTAGAGCGTCAGACACGCATACTGAAGCAGCAGCTCCAATTAGAGAGGGTGGACTTCGAGCGGCGACTCGAGCTTGCGATGGCGAAAAGGGGGCAGCTGGCGATGCAGAAGGTCGAGCAAGCGGTGAATGTTTGCTCCGATAGCAGCGTTTGCTGGAGGGAAGTCGATTCCTGCAAGGTTGGCCTCGAACCTCGCGACAGCCTTACTTCGGAGCGAGAAGCTCAGATAGAGGAAGGCAGAGAGGTGGACAGCCAAGAAGGCAGGAGTCATGAGGAGTTTGTTGAAGCGACGGAAAGCTTCTCTGGCTGGGAACATATTACTTCCGTTAGCTGCTTGGGGACCTCTGAGAGGCCAAGCACCTATGAAGAAGAGCGCCTGGATATGGGCGACCTAGAAGCTGTGGAAAATGTGGTGGAGCAAAGCTTCGATAGCAGGGAACAAAGAAGTTCCATTCAGAATGAGGTGTGTATCAGAACGTCTCAAAGGCCGAGCACATTTCGGGAAGGGGTAGGGCTACCTCTCAATAGCTCCATGGAAGGAGCGCTAGAACGTCATTGGGAAGATGGCAGCGAATGCCATGAAGGCTCTGATATAGTGGCCACTGATTGTTTTGTACCGACAGAGGTAGCAGCAGGCACCACGTCAATGGTCCTAGACCATACGTATATCTCACTCAGAGAGAGAGGGGATTCTAGTTCACAGGATAGCGTAACTGCTATTTGTCCGAGAAAACACGATGGGAGTGCTGAAGCACTCTTCAAAATAAACAGTATCGAATCGGAGGTGGGCTCGATAGTAGGTATGGAGAATGCCAGACAGGGTCTTGAACCTGAGAACGTGATTGGTTTTGAACCTATAATTAAGTCCACTCAAGATGAGCTGTATAATGACCGAGCACAACGGCATCCCTTCTCAAGAATCCAGGAACCTCACACGCTTGTCGGAGCGTTTGGGCTTGCTGAGGGCACCCCGAGCTTGTGTTCATTAGATGGTGAACTAAAAGAAAGCATTTGTGTGAGAGATTGTGGCATTTGGACATTCGTGTCTCAGTGCGTTTCGTGTCGACGCCGACGGCTCGAGACCGCGCCCTGTTCCTCTGTGACCGGTAAGCGTTCATGTGGCCGGCGGGGGCGCAGACACGCGTTTCAGCGAAAGTGCATAAAAGCATGTTTGCCACAGTTACTTTCGAAACGTGCGAGAAGGGCAGTGCGTCTGGTTTGGGACGCGATAACCTGAGTGTAGGGTTAGAAAACCGGTAGCTCTTTCTGGACTTCGACTTTTAGATGCGGACACAAGTAGCTTTGTCCATAGTCGATTTTGTAGTAAAAAGGTTTATTCCGGGTTTCAGAACTTTTAAATGCAATTGGGTGAATCTAAAGTTTAAGTGTGGACATTTGGACGATGTAGCGAACTGTAGCCCGGTGATGTGTTGAACTGCGTGGTGCAAATATGTGGTTTAATTGTGACGTAGTGCAGAACGCGCACTCATCGGCAGTTTTTTTTTTTCTAAAAAAAAAAACTTGAATAAAAGGGGGGCGTATGTGATGTGTGGTGCGCGTTCAAAGTGCGCGCCTTCGAAAAGTGCGCATCACGGAAAAAAAAAAACAAAAGGAGAAATACCAGAGTGCACGTGCGGTGCTGCTTAAACAAGAATGACGACGTTAAAGAGCGTCAAGCACGAGGATGCGTGGCAGGACGTGAAGTAAACAAAAGGTAAAACATCCAATGGGCAGCGAACACGGAGATTTCAAGGCCCAATGGCTTGACACTACGAAACAGTAGTATCTCCAATGAGAACGAGACAAGTGGGCCAGAGCTGAAGCAGGAGCCTGGGGAGACCAGAGCAAGGGGAATTCGAGGCAGGCAGTGCAAGCGGAAGGTCGTCACCGGACCGGGCGCTGAAGATGGGCCGTTGGGTTCCGGACCCGAGCCTACAGGACTTCCACCGGCCGGGGCCTCCTGCTGTCGGGTTCCCGCTCCAAAGGACCGTGGCCATCCGGTCCTGAACTCCTTTCCAGAGCCTGCGGACTTCGGTTCCGGCAGGCGAGCTACAGCCGTCGGGCTCCGGGCCCGAGCTGTGCGCCCAGCTGCTTGACTAGGTCGACCCTAGTTCCCGGACGCGTCGCCACCAGCCTGCGTTCTCCCGTCTCCGACGTGTCCACGCTCCTCAAGCCGAAACCATCACGATTTGGTAGGGCTTTTCGACGTGTCGCCAGCAGCCAGCGTTCCCTCGTCCTCGTCCAGCCCACGCATTGACGCAGGAGTCACGGCGTTCCGGTTTCTCATCACCGCCGAAAACCAACTTGTGGGTGAGACTGCACCGATACTCTTGCGCTACTCCCATCACTCAGCCCCTTTCGAACGTTAGGTTTAGTTACTGACTTTGAACGTTTTTGTTGGGTGTTTACAGATGTGTTTCGTCATGTCCAGTCAACTGTTTATTAAGTGTTTTGTTTTGTGAGGAATCTTTGCCTTTTTTCTTTTCAATTAAACTTTTTGTGTGTTTCTTGGAAACCGAACGGCTTTGTCCTTATTAACAAAACTCTCTGAGGCTCAGCCCGGGAGAAAAACAAATCAGCAACAAGAACCCGCATCACAGTGAGCCGTATGATATGGTGGGTATCTACTAGGCACGGCAGCTTCCGCGGGCCCAGTCCATGCGACTGGTCCATGCGTTTGCAACCAGTAGCGTCCTGTATGCCTCACCTCACCTTCACCTGCGTCATTACCACGAGCACCAGCTGAATGTCTTTCTTCGTTCAGTACACACATGTACACTCGACCTTTCCATTACCACCTCCAACAACCGATTTGCGACACTGGTGGTACATAACTCCTTTGCAGAGCTGCGGGAAGCTCATCGTGTCGCAGACGCCCTCAGAGCGACGTCTGATACGCAGGCTCGGCCTCAATGCAATCTCTGACCAAGACACTTCGACGCCCATACCGGAACTCTGGCGTCAAAAACTATTGGTGGAACCACTACTCCGCAACATGAACCCCGAGCTACATCCCGGCAATAGACTAGCACGTTCTGCGGCCCTTCCGGCGCGACACTCCGATCGCCCTGGCGTTTTCTACGTGGCCATCTGGGGCCCCTCCCCATCGGGTCATTTCACGACCGCCGTGATCACAAAGGGAAAACACGTCGATGGTCTCTCCTTTAGAGCCAACACTGTGACGCAAGCTGAGGAGATTGCCAATGCTTTGGCCGCCTCGCATCTTACCTTGTGCACCGTCTTGACGAACCAGTGATGAGCCTGTTCCCAATATACTTTCAAAGTTCCGTCGCCCCACTGGCAGCTCACCTACTAAGGACAGTCTCTTGGCGCTCTAACCCTCACCCCATTCGTATAGTATATACCCCAGGCCACTCGGGCCTGCCCGGCAACGAGGCGGCGAACACCGCTGCCTGCGCTTCTCTCATTCGGGCCGTTACCCCTCCATGTCCCGAATCGGAATCTGGCAATACGAACCTGACGCGCTTCCACAAAATTCTGGCCTATTACCGGGCTTCACGCTGCCTCTTCCCGGACCCCGCACTTGGTGTGAAAAAAGTGGACGAGCGAATACTACGCCGCCCCAAGACGAACACTTATCTCAGTCCGGCGGTCTCCAGGCATTTTTCGCCGGAAATGAGTGGCAGCTGCTCGATCTGCCAGGTCCTGGCCGACACATAATACATCGTTGCTTTGTGCCCCACCAACCCCCTTTCTTATTCATCCCCTTTCTTAGAGGCTTCGGAGGAGTACCTGCTTGGCTGCTCCCCCTTGGATGCTCAACGCTCCTTGGGAGGCACGCTCGGGCAGCGGCCAACTCTATCGGCGTCCCGGAATAGGGCCTTGCCACTCAAGCATGTAATATGCACACCTCTGTGGCACATTTTATAAAATGTTTTCTACCACCAGCACCACCATCTCACTTGCTTCACCCTCTCTACCGCTCGCAACGCTCGAGCCCACTCCTCCTGTGGGCATCTAGAGTTACTGTATATGCCACCTTAAAGGTAGCATATATAGTAACTCTATGGGCATCATCTCACGTGCGCCACCTCTCTCCATATAGAGGAAACCCACGCCGAGGGAGGCGCTGCGGAGCGTGGCACTGTCAGTCAATGTGGTGAGAAAACTGGTTGCTCGAGTGTTGGCCCCTCCGCTGTCCCATTCAACCTGCTTGAGAACGCGTTGCTTCGCCCGCACGCTGCACGCGTTCTGCACGTGTTTTTGAGAGTCTCGCGTCGCGCGGGCAAACTTGAGCGGGTCTCCTCTATAGGAGGGTTGGACGTGACGTCATCCGCTTGAGGCGCTAGCGGCGTTTGCCTCTACCGACAGATGATGTTGAAAGAAAATGGGCAACTTTTCTAAGCTGTAGAAGGGATGCATCCCTTCTGATCAATGAAAAGATTAGAAGGAAGGGAGCTCAGTGGCTGGCAGAAGTACATAAAAAAGATAGAAAGGCAGCTGCGAAATTTTGGAACCATCTAAACTCCCTAAGAAATGAGACGAGCCTAGAGCAGAGATTTATAACTACAGCCCAAGGTGCTAGGCTAGAAGGGGACGAAGCTATTGAATATATAAAAACAAAGGTGACAGAAAAATTTCAACAAAGAAGTACTTTATGCACCACAATAGACAAGGACGAATCAAGTGGTGCAATGGCTCCATTTTCACAACAAGAGTGGGTAAGGGCTGAGAAAAGGGTTCCTAGTAGTACATCAACAGGCCCAGATGGCATTCCAATTAGGCTGATAAATACATTAGGTCCGAAGTCTAAGCAGGCTTTGAGAGAGGCAGTGAGCACAATAATAATCGATGGTGAAGTTCCCGACGGATGGAAACTTAGCAGGATGAGCATGATCTATAAAGGAAAGGGGGACAAAGCTGACATAAACAACTACCGTTCTATAACAGTGACATCAGTGGTCTACAGGCTGGCGATGCAGATTATAAAGGAAAGACTGCAGGCGTGGATAGAGGATGAAGGGGTGCTGGGGGAACTGCAGAATGGGTTTCGGAAACACAGGAGGTTGGAAGACAATCTGTTCTCACTGACGCAGTGCATAGAAATAGCAGAAAAGGAACACAGGCCCCTGTGGCTAGCATTTATGGATATCAAGGGAGCGTACGATAGCGTGGTTCAAGAGGAATTGTGGGGAATACTGGACACACTAGGCGTGGAACATGTAGTCACTAATATTTTAAAGGGTATCTATAAAGGTAACAAGGTAGTTATAAAGTGGGAAAAACAGGTATCCAAGCCTGCAGAGGTAAAACGGGGGCTTAGGCAGGGGTGCCACCTGTCACCCTTATTATTTATGATGTACCTACAAGGATTAGAGGCAAAATTAGAGGGAAGTGGACTGGGCTTCAACCTCTCTTTAGTCAAACAAGGAAAACTTATTGATCAGGCACTACCAGCATTAATGCACGCAGATGATATAGTACTAATGGCCAACAACAAGGAAGATTTGCAGAGATTGATGGACATCTGCGGTAATGAGGGAGATAGGTTAGATTTCAGATTCAGTAAGGAAAAATCAGCAGTCATGATTTTCAATGACAACGAAGGTAGTGAGCTTAGAATACAGGAGGTCACGCTAGAGATAACAGATAAATACAAATATCTAGGCGTATGGATAAGCAATGGGACCGAGTATTTGAGGGAACACGAAATATACGTGACGACTAAAGGTAACAGGAATGCAGCAGTCATGAAAAATAGGGCACTGTGGAATTACAATAGGTATGATGTTGTGAGAGGAATATGGAAAGGGGTCATGGTTCCTGGGCTGACGTTCGGCAATGCGGTCTTGTGCATGAGATCAGAAGTTCAAGCAAGATTAGAAATTAAGCAACGTGGAATAGGTGGGCTTGCTTTAGGAGCTCACGGAAATACACCAAATCAGGGAGTACAAGGTGATATGGGATGGACATCATTTGAGGGCAGGGAAGCCAGCAGCAAGATAAAATTTGAAAAGCGATTGAGAGAAATGGGGGAAGAGCGTTGGGCTAGGAAGATTTTCAGCTACTTGTACATGAAGAATGTCGATACAAAATGGAGGAAGCGAACCAGAAAGTTGACTGGTAAATACTTAGAAAACAGCAGGTGGCCAAACCAAAAAGAACTATCGGTTAAGAAGAAAGTGAAGGAAACGGAGACTGACATGTGGAGAATGGGCATGATTAAGAAGTCCGCACTAGAGGTCTACCGAACGTTTAAGCAGGAAATTGCCAAGGAAAGGATCTATGATAATACTCGGGGTAGTTCTCTACTGTTTGAGGCCAGAACGGGAGTACTGCGAACCAAGACATATCGGGCCAAATACGAAGGGGTAGACACAATATGCAGTGCGTGTGGAGAGGAAGACGAAACTGCCGAACACTTGATAATGTTCTGTAAAGGGCTTCACCCTATAATTCAGGATGATGGCGCAGAGTTTTTCAAAGCACTGGGGTTTAGGGACCGGGAGGGCAAAATAAACTTTAAGCGGGTAGACTTCTCTAGAAGGAGGTTATCTGATTGGTGGCTAAAGTCAAGGCGCGAGGGAAAATTAAACTCTTCACTGCAAAGTACGAATCCTCAAACTCTTTTTAAGGAAAAAAAATAAATATAGTTTTTGGTTCATTAGATATTACGGCTTGGTAGCGCTAGCCACCGCCCGATCTAAAGGGTACATCCATATCCATCCATCCATCCATCCATCTACCGCCATGTCAGTGGTCTAAGCGCGCCCTTTTTGAAGCGGCGAGCGGCAGTGAGAGGTAGTGTGCGTGCCGCTACGTACGGTACCAACGTGTTGAAATTCAACTGAGTGCTTACGCGCGTGACTTCCGAAGTCCAGCGAAACTTCGCTACGAACATAAGGTTCACATTTGCGGCGGATATCGACCCATTCGACTTCAGCAGCGATGAAGCTGTTTGGGATGTGAAGTGTTATTCCCGCATCAAGCTCACGAACATTAAGGACCACCTTGTTGGCGGCACAAGCTTTGCAACAAGGGACGAGCTTAAAGCCTGTAAATTGATGGACGCCCACAACTATGTCACTAGCGGATGAGTCCAACAGCATCGAGTTAGAGACCTCGGAGACGGCCGCCACGTCGTCGTTGGAAACAAGAGTGGTTCCTCTTGCTCTGTGTTCGGACAATTTTTTTTTCACCGCGGTGGTTTCGTTTCCCGAATTCTTTGTGTGGAAGGGCTTCACCATTTGCAAGAGCATGTGAGGTGATACAATTGGCATAGTTCGTTCGTGGTTGAGCCCAAGCCGCTTGCGATCGAAAATGCTTTTTGCTGCAGGGTCCAATCACGCGCGTTGGGCAGTTGCGCACCCAGAAATCACATACAGTCTCGATTGTAACTGATCGACGTTAATGTGCTCAGCTCTTTAAAGCATGGGTAAACGAGAACGCACTGCGTCGCTGACTGTTTACTAACACAGATAAATCAGTAACACGTCGCACCTACCTGAATGATACCGCTGATAAGCAGCGATCGCGGTCGTAGTGCGCGCGCTCGTCTCCTGCTGCGTAAACAAAGCTTCATAGCGCACGTCGCAAAAACCTAAGTTTTTGACAACAAAATTGAGCCTCTATGATGTTGCATAGGTTCTAAACACTTACCGGAAATGAAATGTTTTACGCCCACGCGGCATAGTGTGGGGCTGAACCATTCAAACCTTGTCGATTGGTTTACAATCATTTTAGGCATAAAAAAAGCCGGCATCAGACGCATTGTCATGACCAGCCTTCTAACTCGAGTGACTGTAGGAACCAAATAAGGCACAGTTCACCATTATGAGCACAGGAATCTTGCACAGGCGCGCAGCCGTGACTGTACCACGTACTAGTGTACGTTCTGCGACTGCTTGCCCGCGGCGGCAGGGAGGGAGACCACAAAGATGGATGCGCTGCCTCTTCGACGCTGGCGCCATCTCGTGGGCCACGCCCCTGTGCAACCCTCGTATACGTTCTGTCCGCATTTAATAGGATGCCGCAATTGAAAATTTTTTTTTTCATGGCAGCAATTTAGTAAAAAGGCAGCGAAGCAAGTTGTAGCAGATGACGCCGTCCTCGTCAGGGCGAAGTGCGTTTCGCAAGTGAAAGACGACGCTGTTTACGACGTTAGAGGTGAATAAAACTTTCTGTACGTTCATAATTATATACCTGTTTTATTTGGTTTGCTGTGTGTACTATGCACTATGTTTGTAACTGGATGCATGGGTAAGGCCGCTTCTCGTGCTTTAGGTTAAGCGGTTCTTGCGCTGTGACTGCTATTAGTTGGGATACCTTAATTTACTAGCACCCACCTAAGTTATCGTGCGGTATATACACTGCACTTCAAAAATAAATGTTATATTTGGGGCTTTTTTCTGACCCACAACAAAAATTTACATCTATCTCGCGTGTCTTTCCTGGCATTATCACCGTTCTCATCGCGGGTACTTGGAGTTCACGAACAGCGTGCGTACCATCATGATGAGCGCCCAGCTTTCAGAGAAACTTTTTTGTGTGTGTCTAATCTGCAGGGGAAAAGCGCATTGCTATAAAGACATTTTATCTTGGTCACGTATCAAAAATGCACCGTGTTGTACGGGCTGCCCCTGCACATTCAGTAACAATTAGTTCACTGTATCTGCCAACGGACGTGCAACAACGGCTAATGCATTTTTTCCATAGTTGTCGTGGTCGTGTCCACTCAAGCGGGAGCGTCGAATCTCCAGCGGCAAATGTAATTGCATCGCTGACGTCTCTAGCGATTCTAAATCGCTTGAAAGCGAGTCATAGACTTTGAGGAAAACAGAGTTCTCTTCATCTTGCATTGCTGGGTCGTCTTGAGCAATACCTCGTGGCACAGCCTGCTCCACAGAATTTTGTGCTGATCCAGCTGCTCTCACAGAATTACGCTTCACCTAAGCAAAATAAAGTTGTGGCAGAGATTAGATTGTGCCGCTCACAACAACGTTCATACGTTGGAGTTTTTTTTTCATGCAGATATTGTACGGTGATCATCAGTGAGCATATCTGTAGTGCGGCAGCTAATATATAGTTTTTTTTTATCATCTTCAAGTTTAAAATGTACAAAAATTCTGAAAATGAGTAGACGCGGTTTTCCGTGATCCTGTTAGTAACACCTTACATTCACAAAGTAAAACAAGTACTGCGTATGAAATCAAACTGTATAAAAACATGTACAATGGCAAAACACCCCATTAAAAAAACTACAATTGTGTCCATCTGTGTGCACAGAAACACTTCATACAAGAACTTCACGGAGATAGCTGCGTATGAAAATTTATTGATTACACAATTTGCAACGTCTGTTGCTTGAATCCTTTCTACTTTGTACTAAAACTATCAAAAAAGTAATGTGCTTGTTACTAACCGCGTTTCAATCTTACCCTTAAAATGAAACGGTGCTAAAGTGCCATGTTCGATCAAAACCCTTCTATTTTCGCTTGACTTGATAATTGCGCATACGCGTAACGAATTCTCGCTGAGCTTGGAACGAGGAATCAAGAGTCCTCAGAAATTGCTTTAAAATGCATAGATAGTTATGCGCTTCACTGCCTATCATACCTCTGAGCCGTTTCCGCGTGAGGTGCCTGTTTCTTGTAAGCCGCTGAAAACACTGTCGGCACATAAGACGGGTGCAGACTTGAGTCATTTTTGCAGTTTCTCACAAAATGTCTGCTACAAATCATTGTCCAAGCTTTTGGCAACCACACACTTCCGTCGGCGCTGCGTAGATATAAAAATATATAAAAACACATCACCAATACCACATGTGTACACAGCTTCAACTACTACGTCCCCAACAATATCAAATAATAGTAGCAGCATAAAATATTTCTTCGCTATTTTTAACTGCGCTCTAAAGACGGACTTTGAAAATTTATACTTTTAAGATGGGGACGTGCATTTCCAAGTAACTCGATAGATTAGAGGAACGGTGACGCAGAAATTCACACCTGTTATTTTTAATGCATTGTGCGCCTGCTAATTTTTATGAAAAAATTGTTTACTTACTTTTTTCGGCGCACTGCTTTAATCCATTCCTGTCGTCTGCTTGTTTCGTACCATCGGTATGGGAATCAGTAGAATTTTACTAGTGGAGTCGACCCCTTCGTGTTTGCATGGTTATTGTGACTGTTGACGACGCCGCAATAGTTCCCCCTTTTCTGTTGGGGTGACATCGTGGAACGAGGGTCGTTTCACGTGCAGCGCGCGCTTCGCAAATGCGTTAAAGCCAAAGGGAGCGGAAGGGTCGGAAGACGCTACTGTTGTGCGCTTTTTCTGGCAGGGGAAAGGCAAGCGCTGGCGTCGCCGGTCAAACTTGAGTGGGTCTCCCCTATACTCTAGCCGTCGTGATAAATTAAGCCAAAGTGCGAGCACTTAGAGCGATTACATAGTTTCAGCCAGATGACCAAAGCTAGGATAGCGTGGAACATAGAAACTAAATATATGCCAGCCCCCAACCAACTGAATAGGTGGCGCCATCTAGCGCGGCTATAGTGAAACAGAAAACCACAACATTTTTATTGCCGAAACATTGTGCATTGTACATCTGGTGCAAAAACTGCACAGCGACAATATTACGATTGAGTAACCTTTTTATTCATTTTCACCTCAAAAACATTACGCGTACGCTAACATGTTCATGACCTCACCTCATTGAAACTTGAACTTGGTAACGTTTAACGCTAGAACCTTATCTAGTGAGGGAAGCCTAGCTGTACTATTGGAGGAGCTAGAAGGTGTTAAATGGGATATAATAGGGCTCAGTGAGGTTAGGAGGACAGATGAGGCCTATACGGTGCTACAGAATGGGCACGTACTTTGCTATCGGGGCTCAGCTGGCAGAAGAGAACTGGGAGTGGGGTTCCTAATTCACAGAAACATAGCTTGCAACATAGAGAAATACTATAGCATTAATGAAATGGTGGTAGGTATCGTAAATAAACTGAATAAGAGATACAAGATGAAGGTGGTACAGGCTTACGCGCCTACATACAGCCATGATGACGCTTCAGTTGAAAGCTTCTATGAAGACGTGGAATCGGCCATTAGTAAGGTAAAAACTCAGTATACAATGCTGATGGGATACT
This sequence comes from Rhipicephalus microplus, assembly GCF_043290135.1. NCBI lineage: Eukaryota > Metazoa > Arthropoda > Arachnida > Ixodida > Ixodidae > Rhipicephalus > Rhipicephalus microplus. The sequence goes on from NC_134710.1 coordinate 470,436,495, forward strand.
TTAATGCAATGGTAGGGAAGAAGCAGGCTGGAGACCAGGCAGTAGGAGATTATGGCATCGGCACTAGAAGCGCCAGAGGAGAGCTACTAGTAGAATTCGCAGAACGCAATAATTTGCGGATTTTGAATACCTTCTACCGAAAACGAGAAAACCGCAAGTGGACATGGAGGAGCCCTAATGGCGAAAATAAGAACGAAATAGACTTTATAATGACTGCACACCCAGGAATCGTGCAGGATGTGGAAGTGGTTGGCAAGGTACGATGCAGTGACCAAAGAATGGTACGGTCTCGAATTCGCCTAGACTTGAAGAAGAAACGACAGAAACTGATACGCAAGAAGCCAATGAATGAGCTAGCACTGAGAGGGAAAGTACATGAATTCAGAGTCTCGCTTCAGAACAGGTACTCGGCTCTTAGTGAGGAAACCAACCTTAGCAGAGATACAATGAATGATAATCTGACGAGTATCATTACAGAGTGTGCAGTAGAAGTTGGAGGCAGGGGAGTTAGACAGGACACTGGCAAGCTTTCCTAGGAAACGAAGAATCTCATTAAGAAGCGTCAAATCATGAAAGTGTCAAGTACAACAGACAAAATAGAACTGGCAGAGCTTTCAAAGTTGATTAATAGGCGTAAAGTATGCGATGTAAGAAGGTATAACATGGAGAGAATTGAACACGCTCTGAAAAACGGAGGAAGCGTCAAAGCAGTGAAGAGGAAACTTGAGATAGGCGAAAATCGAATGTATGCACTAAGGGACAAAGAAGGCAAGATAACTACAAATATGGATAGGATAGTTAAAATAGCGGAGGAGTTTTACAGAGATCTGTACTGTAGCCGGGACAACCACGACTTTAATAAAATAAGAACTAGCAGTAACCCAGATGACACCCCACCAGTAATGATAGAAGTCAGAAAGGCTTTGGAGAGCATGCAAAAAGGCAAAGCTGCTGGTGAGGATCAGGTAACATCAGATATGCTGAAAGATGGAGGACAGATTGTGTTAGAAAAACTAGCCACCCTGTTTTCGAGGTGTCTCATGACGGGAAGAGTACCAGAGTCTTGGAAGAATGCTAACATAATCCTAATACATAAGAAAGGAGATGACAAGGACTTGAAGAATTACAGGCCGATCAGCATGCTCTCTGTAGTATACAAGCTATTTACAAAGGTAATTGCTAACAGAGTAAAGGAAACATTAGAATTCAATCAACAAAAGGAACAAGCAGGATTTCGAACTGGCTACTCAACAATCGACCACATTCATACTATCAATCAGGTAATAGAGAAATGCTCAGAGTATAACCAACCACTATACATAGCCTTCATAGATTACGAGAAGGCGTTTGATTCAGTAGAAATATCAGCCGTCATGCAGACACTGTGGAATCAGGGCGTCGATGAAGTATATATAAACATCCTGGAAGAAATCTATAGGGGATCAACTGCTACCATAGTGCTTCATAAAGAAAGCAACAGAATACCAATCAAGAAGGGTGTAAGGCAGGGGGACACAATTTCCCGAATGCTATTTACCGCGTGCTTACGGGAGGTTTTCAGAAGTCTAGTATGGGAACAGTTGGGGATAAAAGTTAATTAAGAGTACCTTAGTAACCAGCGCTTTGCCGATGACATTGCATTGATGAGTAACTCAGGGTACGAATTGCAACTCATGATTACGGAGTTAGACAAGGAGAGCAGAAAGGTGGGTCTTAAAATGAATCTGCAGAAAACGAAAGTAATGTACAACAACCTCGGAAAAGAGCAGTGCTTCGAGATAGGTAATAGTGCACTTCAAGTTGTGAAAGACTATGTCTACTTAGGGCAGGTAATAAACGCGGAGCCGAACCACGAGATTGAAGTAACTAGAAGAATGAGAATGGGGTGGAGCACATTTGGCAAGCACTCTCAAATTATGACAGGTAGATTACCACTATCCCTTAAGAGGAAGGTATAAAACAGCTGTATCTTGCCGGTACTTAGCTACGGAGCAGAAACCTGGAGACTTACAAAGAGGGTTCAGCTTAAATTGAGGACGACGCAGCGAGCAATGGAAAGAAAATTGGTAGGTGTAACCTTAAGAGACAAGAAGAGAGCAGAGTGGATTAGGGAACAAACGGGGGTTAGGGATATCATAGATGAAATCAAGAAGAAGAAATGGACATGGGCCGGGCATATAGCGCGTAGACAGGATAACCGCTGGTCATTAAGGGTAATTAACTGGATTCCCAGAGAAGGCAAGCGGGTTAGAGTGAGACAGAAGGTTAGGTGGGCAGATGAGATTAAGAAGTTTGCGGGTATAAATTGGCAGCAGCAAGCACAGGACTGGGTCAACTGGCGGAACATGGGAGAGGCCTTTGTCCTGCAGTGGACGTAGTCAGACTGATGATGATGATGATGATGATGATGAACATGTTCATGACTGTGGTTGCACAAAGTGTCACAAGATGTAGACACTGTCGTTACAGTAACATTGTATATTTCACTGTTTTGCGTATACCAGGAGACTGTACACGATAAAAAAGTGGCCTGATCACTAGGTATGTTTAATTTAACATTTTATATCATAAAGATGAGTAAATAATACTTACGCGACAAGACGTTATGACGCTGCGAGCGCGTGTGACCTTCGTGCGGCTTGCGTTTGCGTGTGCGCCTCTATAAGGCATTCCAGTTGGGTATGGGTTGGGTACGCAACGCCACGCGCCCTCAAGCCCGCAGCGCCCCAAGAGCTTGGGTACCCAGCCCTAAATCTCTCTAATGAAAGCAGCCGACGCATCCGTCCAAGCTCATGTTCACCCCGGCTTTACTACAGGAAGCGCTGAGGGGAAGGACCATGCATGCTACTGTACTCGTGGGCAAGAATTCTTGGCAATGAAACGATGCCTAGTGAGCCAATATGCGCGTGTCCAATACTGCCAATAAAAGTTGCCTCACAATCGATCCCGTATTTTCTACTTGAGGTATCAAAACAACATACTTGTTTTCTTCATGCATAACTTATCGAGACAAGACGCAGCACACACTCATGAAATATTTATATTCATGTCACTTTGTACATTGTCACTTTGCCTTTTTGCACGCATAAGAAAGTGTCGCCTTTTACGCGTACCTCGATCGCTAAGTGGTGTCGGCCTCGGCCGGCGGCGCTGATTGCGCGAAGCCTTGACTTTCCGTCACGGAATGCGACTTGCACCAAACCGGACTGCTTCGCGTATAGACTATGTGTGAAAATTCGCCACCCTTCAGCTTTCATTATATCGACAAGAAAGGTTGTTCGTTATTTTCCAAAGTACAGCGACATTTTGCAACCATACGGGCTAGAAAGGAGAGCTTGCCTGCCGCATCACATGAGCCTTACCAGCGAAGATGCAGTAACGGGAAGAAAATTTCAAATTGATATTAGCGTCCCTCAGTACTTTCTCCACCAACACTTTTTATTGGTTGCAAAATTTCTCCGTCGCAATATGATAGAGTTTTGTGTGCTGCCAAACGTGACCACGCGATGGCACCGCTAGAACTATGGAGGCATTCGCGAAGCGGCGATAGTATATTGATATCTCGAGTTTCACGTCCCAAAACCACGATATGATTATAAGTGGAGCCCTCCACTTTTGGAGCCCTCCACCTTAATGGAGGGCTCCAAAAATTTTGATCATCTTGTGTTGTTTAACGTACACTGACCTCGCAGAGTACACGGGCTTCAACCATTTCGCCTCCTTCGAAATGCGACCGCCACGGCGGAGATCGAACCCGTGACCTTCGGGTCAGCACTTTAGCCGCTGATCCACCATGGCGGATTCTGAAAGCGGCGAAGTGACCGTGCTGTATATTGCGCAGTGCTGACGTACTATGTTATCGGAGCCGGTTATCACCTTGAACTGATTGATCGATATGTGGGGTCTAACGTCCCAAAACCACCCTATCTTATCAGCTTATCACCCTCGAATGGGATGAACAGTTAAAGGCAGTTTGGCAAACGATGCCGGGGACTAGCTGTGGGCCACACTGTCGCTCCCGCTACAGAGGGATGATAGAGCAACTATCATCCTTCGCTTTTCCCAGTGGCGACACTGACACTGACAGAAAACCTCCGTGCAAGAGAGGAAAAAGCTGGAAATATTTATAATAAAAGTCCACATCCACTTGAAGTTGCGAATAGGACTCCTTATAGGGCTGCCCCGCCGCGGCGGTCTAGTGCCTAAGGTACTCGGCTGCTGACCCACAGGTCGTGGGATCGAATCGCGGCTTCGGTGGCTAATAGACCCGTGTGTCAAAATTGGGTGCACGTTAAAGAAACCCATGCAGGTGGTCGAAATTTTCGGAGCCCCCCACTATGGCATCTCTCATAATCACGTGTGGTTTTGGAACTTTAAGCACCACATATCAATCATTATTGAATACCGATAGGATTATCGCCTCAAGACACACGTTTCACCTCTGAAGTGTGAAACTGTCTATTGCGTAAATAGCGTCTGGCGCCTCGCATGTTCGTTCTCAAGAATTGGTTTAGAGCGTTGTTGCGTCTTTCCATCTGCAAGCTCAATCACCACAGCCGGTATAAAAGTGTAAAACAATGCAACGCTTTTGAGCCTTGCGCATTTAGACCAAGTCTAATGATGCTTATAGGAATGAGAAAACAACAAAATGCTGCCGAATTCATAGTTTCCTACTTCGTACAATTAGTACTCGATGTAAACGGCTACGCCTACTAGTGAGGACATACACTTATCAGTCGATTTTGGAATTCACTCCCGTTAGCTTCTCGTTCAGTTCTTTCACCTGTTTTCGTCAAATCAATGAAAACCGACTGTATCAAAGCGTAACTTTCATGCACTCCCAGGAGGTTTTCCAAGTCGCTAAGTCATATTTAGGCCCAAATTTAATTGATTTGCGTGCATCAGGGTGTCATCCACTTTCCGCCAAGGTCTAATATGTCATTTTAAATTTGCACGAGATGGTAAGATGAAGGTGGCAGTATAGAAGAAATATGCGCTTAAAAGAGCAATCATGCAACATCTTAAAGGCCAACAGAATTTATTTTACGTGTTCTACATGTGTTTATTTGCTTAACTCGAAGAATATTCATACTGTCCGTTTAGGCGTGACAACGACATCAGTAAGTCAACACTTACTTTCGAGAAAGCCATAAGAATGATGATTTAAATAACGGACATTATTCTGAGGCTGCCAGAAGAGGCCAATGATTCTTGTCAGAATTCTGATGGCATCATCATTTCTGTTGTTTTTGTTTCGGTTATACGAGCTAACTCTGATATTTTTGAACTTGTGGCGAATGAATTTCTTATATATAAATACGATTTAAAAGTGAAATGTCATGTACTGAACGATAGAAGCGCTCCCAATACCCAGCAGTGAAAACACCAATGAAAGAGTAAAAGCAACCGGCTATTGACAGACAGCAGCATGTAACCGACAGCACACAGTCAACTGCAAACGTTTACACACTGTTCGAGCACATGGCCAACAGCCTCCTCGCGACATTTATGCTATGCCATGCCTAAGGCAATCGACCACAGCGCTACACCCAAGACCTGTCCTTGACTTGATCGATGACCACTCCGTTTAATGCGACACACTCTCAAGATCTCATGACTACACGCTTCTTTTTCGACGAATACACGCGATATCAGTGGCAACCATTCACACGAACTGATATCAACCCTATGGCGCTCCCCTTGCGACACGTCGTGACTGCTGTCATTTTGTTTAAACGTAGAAGTTTGATGGCGTCACTCCACATAAGCGCTTTGCGTGAAAATGACGAATTAACTATCCTCAGCGAGGCTCTGGAAAATCGATGTGACAGCGAGCAACACGACCACCCACTTCCCTCCTCGCCGTGCTCGGCAGTATAGGGGGAGCAGGTGGACAGTGTAGCACGAGCTCGCGATAGTCAGTAAGTTTTTGCGTTCGATTGTGAGCAGCATCACAATGTTTGCACTGGCAAATACATGAACATGAATGAAAGATGCCGCAAAAAAAAAAACGAATGCTATATGAATTTGAGGTTTAAGTGGTACAGTGCATATGCAAAGACGCTACCTGTCATTAGCTGCAGTTGCTTTTGATTAGTGTGAACTCTAGCTAGTTGATATACATTCATTGTAAAAAATGGAAACAGGACATCACTCGGTGCTGTTTCTTCCGTCTCTTGCTTTTTTTGCGCTGTTTTCTTTATTGATAAATGCTTATGAACATCTCATTTCAGAAACAGAAGCGCTTTCCTTGGCGCTCAACTTATGAAGACTGCGATGCTATGTCATCGCTCATGCGGTGTGCCACCACGATCTTGAACGTAGCCAACATTGCATTGGCACCTCGGTATTTTAAAAACTCCTGGACCTCTAAACAGTTGCCCTATTTAGAGTTGAAAGCTTCCAAGTGACATGAGCACTGTAGACATTATTTTGAAGACTAGTCACATTTAAAACTAATTCTAAAAGATATCTGTTTAAATGGACACCATGAAGCAGAGCGGCGATGACTGAATTTTATTTTGGAGAATGAGATACCCACTGAAAAAAAATTAAGGTAAAATGCGCTTTAAAATTTTGCTATTATCTCCATCCGCTAGCGACAGGGCCAGAGTGACTTCAGTAAGCTTGGCTCATTGCTTTGTGCGCCATTGTTCACGCATCGCTCAATAAACATGAAGAGTCATTCTGGAATTCTATCATAAATACATCACCTAGCGGCTAACGCTTGATGAAAAAATAAAGGCTATCACCTTTATTCTGTCGGCTACCGTAAATTTTCGTATCGGCCAAGTTATGGTGGGAAACACCACCATTGGCAGAAGGGCACTTCTGGCACAACTCACACATTTATTACCAACCACAAGTAAAGGTACGTAGAAAATTCGAATCTGACTCACTTGCTGTTCGAAAAGATTGGCCATTAAGGCTGGCAGAACACAGCAGCCAAACAGGAATGGTTTAAACAGCCTCTCCCACGGGCGCTCAGGCTTATAATCAATCAAACAGTCACCAGTGGCAGGCGCGAAACTACCCAATGGGGAAGAAAAAAAAACAGTGTAAAATTTGGAAAGGACGTACAGGATGAAGGCATGATAGCAGCACTTACTAAAAAGTGATTTAAATTTTTTTGACATCTGCGCATTATATACCTTGATGGTAAAGAAACGGAAGGAAAAAAAATAACGTGATCCATTTTCCCTATCTCTCGTCGGCATGAATCACCGCCGAGCGGCACAAACACGTGCTATACTACGTATCGCCTATAAATGAAAGCAGATATATTTTTTTTTTGGTGAAAGATTTGGAGATCAAATTCTCACACAGTTAGTCTCTATACATCGTGTTTCTGCCGCTTCAATCATTTCTCCATTCCAAAAGAACAGTAAAAAGAAGAAACAAAAATATTAGCATACTAAAGACGATAATTATGCTCTTTCTTTACTCGCTTCATTCAGAATTTTCTGTCAATTATATGCCAGCTGTCTAGAGTCAATACATCACCAAACACTTTTCCTACTTACCATAGTATAGCACCACACGTGTGATGTCATATAGTGCGTAGAAACCAGCACATACTGTGCAGCACGTGCTCGTTCGATTATTTGCATCTACGGTTATATGGGGCCTCCATGGCAGAGAAATAGGGCTCTCAAACATCGCTAGATATAGCTTCATTAGTAGTGTTTGTAAGAAGGCACAGACATAAGGCCTCTCAGTAAAATGGGTACCATCATTATTTAAAGGGGCCCTGCAACACTCTTTGAGCATGGTCAGAAAACGCTGCTGATCGGTAGTAGAGGCTTCCGAGAACACGTGGGCCAAATATTATAGTGCAGCACGTGCCCTGGAATCACATTAAATTATCAGTCAGCTAAAATTGCTTGCTCTTCTCTCAAAAAATAATGGAAGACGCTCAAACATTTCTCATAGAAGGCCTTCTATCAGCCATTGGCTGATTTGAAAAGGTGCGCTCAGTCGTTACAGGGATCGCCGTGGGAGGCCGTGGCTTGTCCATGCGTGCACGCGCGATCACACTGAAAAATCAAGCCGCGTATTCGAAGAAAAAAAACAAGAAAAAGTGCTCAAGCTCACCAGGCGTGCGTGACGTATTTGCTCTGCCCCTGCCATCTCCTTTTGCCTAGCTTCGCGCGCTTTCATCGGGACGAGAGAAGAGATCATGTGGTTGCAGCGTGCGACAAATATTTGTTACTCGGCTCGTGCAGGACAGATTCTTTAAATTTATGCGGCGTTGAATTCTTGAGGCAATAACCACTTTCAAATTTGGTTCCATGCTTGCTTACAAAGTATTTCAGAGCCTCTTTAAATTTTTTCAACTGTCGCGTATCACCAGCATAAACAGTAATTCGGCAGATAATTGCTTGTACCCAGAAGGTAGAAATTTCTGGAGCCCTTTACTACGGCGTCTCTCATAATTGTATGTTTAGGGGAGGCCAACTGATTTCCTTTAAGCAGCGCAACCGGCCTCTTGGCCGGTCACCTCTTTTCAAAAAAAATAAATTTTTGATCATCATCATAATAATCATATAGCCGTCTTGTGACGTTAAACCCCACATTTCAATCGCTAGTACGAATACATCTCTAAAAAGTTATTCACAAGGTGTAGCAAATATGTCAAATTTTTTAAAATTTTAAACAGCAGGACACTGAATTTGCACGTGCCATGAAAAAATGTTGAAGATTGGATATCTGGCGTATGGGAAAAAATTCGGCAGATGACGATTCACAATTTAGGAATGCATGGGCTTCTCATTTATTCAGCAACATTCACATTTACGGTCTCATAGCTTCACTCGGATGCGAAAAAACAATGGTTGTGAAGAAGGTCGGCAAACTAAATTATTGTTTCATTTATTCCTTTAAGAGTGCTTTCTTATGGCCACGTGGTTTCATCGAGTGGCTGTGGCTTGCAGCTCTTCGTGCTCGAGACGACTTAAGCCACTGGTTTTGACTGCGTTCACGATCTTGGGCACCAATGAGCCCACGCTTTACCACAGCACGGTAGTTTGTAAGACGCTTGTTCAGGGCAATGAGCTCTAAGGCAGGCTGCGACAATGGAACACCAAGAGAACCAAAACAAATTTCGTGCGGTCATGGGTTCGTTCAGTATCTTTCGAACAAATAATCGAGTTATCTTCTCCCAACACAAATATGGTGAGCGAATGCTGTACTCTATTGAAATGGCAGTATTTCCTTTACACACACACACACACACACACACACACACACACACACACACACACACACACACACACACACACACACACACACACACACACACACACACACACACACACACACACACACACACACACACACGCACACACACACACACACACACACACACACACACACACACACACACACACACACACACACACACACACACACACACACACACACACACACACACACACACACACACACACACACACACGATGACATTCAACAAATTCATTAAGTTGCACAAGCAAATACAGAGACAAAAATATGTTTTCTCTCAAAAATAAACTTTTTGACATTTGGCATCCTATTATAACTGGATGTCAATATATATATATATATATATATATATATATATATATATATATATATATATATATATATATATATATAACTGGATGTCAATCATGTGGCAAAGCCCGCTGCAAGGTGTGCCAACACATACAGGTAACCAACGTTGCTGAAAGCACACAATCTGATTACAAGTACTTCATTATTCAAACCTTAACTGTGACAGCTCTAATCTAATATACCTTCTCGAGTGCGGAAGATGCGGTATTCAATGCATAGGACAGACTGACAAAGCCTTTCGCATCCGCTTCAATAACCACCGTTCACATGTTCATTCACTTCCGGATCTGCCTTTGTCTCAGCATAATAACTGCGGAAACCACCCATTTGATTCAATAAAGGTCACACTCTTACAAAGTGGTTTCTCTAGCACAAGGGAACGTGAACAGCGCGAATCATACATGATTTATAAATTTAATACATTTAAAGCTCGTCTAAATAACACTCCAGGCATACTTTCTTCAATTCGCGCTCTGGAAGATTCAGGATAATATTTATCCTAACCAAACGTTTTAGTTTTCTTTTTTTTTCTACTTCTTTTTCTTTTCTTCTTCTCTCTTTTTTGGTTTCCTTAATTATCATTTTTCTTTTTTTCTGATTTCGTCTGGAGCACGTGTTTGGGCGTGCGGCATGGGAACACGCATTCCGAGAAAGGTGGACCACTAAACGAAGTAAAGTGACACGTCCAAGCCCCGAGGTCAAAACTTGAAAAACAACCTCCAGTATATATGTGACGCTATGATGACTGGGTGACGTGGCCTGGCTCATACGCCACGTTTATTCCAAAAGCTCTTCTTCTTCCTCTGCCTCTACCAACCATCACTTCATACGTCACACGATTCCCCCTTCCCCCAAAAGAAAGCGTGGATTACGAACAATAAAAAGTAAACAAGGAGAGGTTGAAAAGTCACAAATGTCATAGTTCACAATTGGTTCTGTACTCCAGGGAAGTTCCGTAAACGTTCAGACTTCAGGGGAGAGTGCAGCAGTCCGGTTAATGCAGGAGTTCTGGTGGGCGAGGCTGGTGGTTGCGTCCTGGATAACACAAAAATGCTTTGGACGTGGAGATAAGGGTAATTACAGCTGGAATTCATGTGAAGAACGAACGAGGTTCAAGCATCTTGCAGAATCGACAGTTCCAACATTTTAGGCATCGACTTCGTCTTTGCTTCTTTAATTGATGTTGTCTCTGATGATCTTTCAGCCACAAGTGTACTCGTGAGGAGGTGTCACTTGATCGTTGTTCTTGCTCGAGTAGCCGTTGCAGTTCTTGGAGTTCGTGGAGTTGCCTTTGTTGAAATTGCTCGTCTTATTGTGAAAGTTCGTCAGATGGGCCTCTTTCAGGAACATGAGTCTGCTTTTTTTCTTTAGATGGTGATGTGATCAATAGATTGTTGGTAGTCGACACTGTACTGCTAGGCTTGTCCTGCGATGAAAGCAGCGTGACAGGCTGATGAGAACGCTCCCAAGATGGTTGTGAGTCATCCTTGATTGTAAATGCTTCTGTCAGTTGACAACGCGCCGGCGTTCGTGGATTCGAAATTCCTGCAGTGCTTTTACTCACATGTGTGTTGTCACTTGACGATGAGAGCACAACAGACATGGCTTCAGGTGGTTCTGATGGCGTATGTTTTTCTTTTTGTAGCGTAGTTAGGCTGACAATGTCTGTCGAACGACCCTGGTCCGGAACGTCAGGGTAGGGGCTGGTATTGTGAGGATTCACTAGCTCGTCACGTGTGAATTCTGTCGCACGCTCGAAACCGTCTTGGCCTTGTGTGTGACACGAAGCATCAAGGAATTCGGGTGGTTCAGTAAAATGTGAAGTGTTGTGGTGCAGTGAACACGTTGAAAATGCCGATTTCATTGTTCTTGGGAAAGCCGGCTTGAGGTTTAGTATTTTGCCGAAATGGTCTAAATTCCTTTCGGTATACGGAGGCTTTACCTTGTCTGTTGCGACGTGCAAGTTACCAGTCGTAGTTCGAATGCGTGACGTTTTTTCGGAAGAGTCATATGATGGTACAATGGTGGTATATTTTCTCTGAGGTGTCGTTTGGAAAATAGGCTTACTGCGGGAAGACTTCGCGTAACTGTGATGGGTCAGTTGAAAAGCCTTCCGCTGATGAGGTATGAACAGGTCTTCATCGTATTCTTTAAAACAAATGATCATTTCTTCTTTGATCTTTTTCCAAGACTAATCGTTCTCGAAGATGTGGGTGAGGTAAAACTTGAATGCCTCACCTGAGATGTAGTCAGTAAAGTTGATGACCATCTCCCGTTCCGACCATGATGCAGCGGTAGCGTGGAGCTCGAACAGGTCGAACCAGTCCTGTACAGGTCCATCGTCCACTGCTCCGGTATACTTGGGGATGGGAAGGTCTGTCGATGATTCCGTCATGATGCTCGTCGATGTGTACTGTTAGATGCTGGTTTGGTAGTTCACTTATGGTCAGGGTGTCTTGCCGAGAACCTTGTCGATGATGTGTGACTGACGAAGGGGCTGCCAGGTCTTCATCCTGTCGACTCGTGTGACGCTATGATGACTGGGTGACGTGGCCTGGCTCATACGCCATGTTTATTCCAAAAGCTCTTCTTCTTCCTCTGCCTCTACCAACCATCACTTCATACGTCACATATATTTATTATTCTTGAGCCACAGACCGGAGATCGTAGCTACCTGGGATGTGCCTATCCTGCACGTGCGGAGCTTTGACACGCGTAGCCCTTGTTTGCTGTTCTTCTTTCCTTTTTTCTTTTTCTTCCTTTTTTTCTTTGTTAAGTTGTCACATCGTTCTGACGTAGCCCTCCTCACCAGGCATCAAGAGCAACTATGGAGAGGGAGAACAGGTAGAATGCGACAGCGACAATGATCGCAAGGAATGTACTTTGGTATTCTTTACAAGCTACCGGGAAAGCTGATGATAGGTGAACCTGAGGAGTCAAACTTTTTATCACTGGAATTTGCTTAATTTAGCCACCTGGACCAAAAAACTTGCCAGGATTGTATGTTGTTTACCACTCGTTTTTTTTTACAAAATGCACCTGCCATTATTAGTACGCAAACGTGGTCGTTTGACTACTTATCAATGTATAATAATTGGTATTGCCACTGGCCCAGGTGCGTTTTTTCTCCTTTTCTTATTTTTCTTTTTTTCTTTTTCTTTTTTTAACGCACGTGCTATGCGTAGTACGCACACGTGGCCGTTCGGCTGCTTATCAGTGCATGATGGGTAGTTGGCCCACTGGTATATGTATATTTTTCTTTCTCGCTCTCTCTCGGCTGGACGTTGGCATAAAAACGCGTCGGAGCCTACTAAATTTTGTCTGATGAAGATCGGTTTCCAATCGAAACGTCACCAATAAACAGTTTTTTAGAGGTGTTTACTTGTTTTTACTATATATATATATATATATATATATATATATATATATATATATATATATATATATATATATATGTATGTATGTATAAATTGACGCAAGGCAGACGCAGTATTCAAACTACGCGCGCTAGTTCGTGCGCCCCCCAAGAGAGCAGCGGCCCGATGATGAAACAAGAAAAGGCCGTGACGGCGCGCGCCTGCTAAGCACAGGATTTTGATGAAAAAGAAGTGGTGCACCGCTCGAGGGCTTCTCGGAGATTGATCCCTTTTGCTGATCGCCTGTTAGAAACGCAGCTACATTTTCCTTTGCTCTTCGGGCACAAGTTAGCCCCAATAAATAGTTATTCATACACCATTTGGATTGTGCGTAACAATTCTGGTGGAGGAGCCGGGTAATGATCCCAAACCTAATTGAACTTCGAGGAAGCTGCCCGGAACCACGAGCAGTCGAACCAACTGAGCTCACGCCAGTTCATCAGCGCTCCAGCCGTCGTCTACGTGGTGAGCCGCCGGAATTTCCCCTGCCACCAGAGCCTAGAGTGTCTTAAGCTGTCTCCAGTGAGAGTACCCAAATGCCGTCTTCAACCGCTGCCGCGCACGTCGTTTCGTCTCCAGTCACTGCCACGCATGTCGTTGTCGATGAGCCACGGACGCTCCACCCTTTTATGGCGATCCTCATGAAGACGCCGAGGATTGGCTGGAGGGTTTTTAGTGTGTCGCCAACTGCAACGAATGGACCGAAGAACGGAAGCTCCGCCGCGTTTATTTCGCGTTGCAGGACAGCGCACGAACGTGGTTCGAAAACCATGAAGGTGACATTCGGTCGTGGGATGATTTCCGACGGGAGCTACTGGCCACATACCACATACAGACCGCAAAAAAAGAGCTGAACCTGCCTTGCAAGCAAGAAACCAGCGCAACAATGAAAGCGTCGCAATGTATGTGGAAGACATGGGCCGGTTATTTCGCCGGTCTGATCAAAATATGAGCGAGGACAAGAAACTTCGGCACCTGATGCATGGGGTGAAGCAGGAGATTTTTGCTGGTTTGCTACGATGTTCCCCGCGGAACGTCGCTGAATTTCGCACCGAGGCGACAGCGGTTGAAAGGACTCTGCAACAACGAGTGAGGCCCTACAATCGAGATGTTAACGTCGCATCTGTAGACGCGGTGTCAGCAGTCTTCGGGAATGGTATCAACGTATTACGAGAACTCATACGATCGGTGGTTCGAGAAGAGCTCCAGAAGCTAAACGGCAACCCCTCAACGGTCTCGTCATTAGCGGAAGTTGTTCGGGAGGATGTGAGACAGGCAGTTTGTGAGCAGCAGCCACAAGCCCAGCCTGTTCAAGCGTTGGTTCCGATGCAGCCCGCAGTCTCGTACACCGAGGTGCTGAGAGGCGCCCCTGTACCTCCTTTAGTCGCCCCTGGACCTGCTTTTGCCGCCCTGGACCTTATTTCGCCGCAGCAAGCACGCATCTACCAAAACCTCGATTTACGTCGTCCCCAGCCGAGACGAGGATCCGAAAAGCTGATATATGGTGCACTCCTGATCGAATTCTGCTTTGTTATCACTGCGACGAAGCTGGCCATCTTTACCGCATGTGTGAATATCGCCGAGCTGGACTTCGGGGCTTTCGCGTAAGCGCTGCCTGTCCACGGATAGGGGAGCGACCTTTTGAAATCGAGGAGCACTTGTCAACGCGTCAAGGGGCTCACTCCTCGCAGCCGCATCAGTCTCGGTCGACAGCGCCACTGAAGTATCGGTCACTAAGTCCGCGCCCATCTTCAAACTCTCCGAGGCGACTTCCCCAAAGCCCGCTTTGAGAGAACTAGAATCGGCGACCCGGGGAAGTAAGACCGCTGCCGACGCAAGAAAACAACTTCCAGTGCCGATTTCAAAATGTGATGATGGACACGAGACTACGTGCGGAAACAGTAACGTCGCTTCTGATTTGTCGGTAATTATAGATGGCTACGAAACGAATGCTTTGGTAGACAAAGGCGCAGACTATTCCGTCATGAGCAGGGGACTTGCTAGAACGCTGAAAAAAGTGCTGACCCCTTGGATAGTACCACAAGTGCGAACCGCCGGAGGACACCTTATCGATCCGGCAGGCATGTGTACCTCTAGAGTCAGAATACGCGGCTTCACCTACGTCACCAGCTTCATTTTCCTGTCGGAGTGTTGAAGAGGTGCAATTATCGGAATGGACTTTTTGCAGGCCAATGGCGCAGTGATAAACTTGCAGGAAACGTGCGTCTCGTTCTTGACGAAACACGCCATTGCGACATTTGAGAGTGAAAAACGATTCGATGCGCTCCAGATTGCAGGTGATGATGTAACAGTACCTGCAAGATCCATCATTGTTGTCACCATAAAAAGCAATGTGTACAACGACTATAAAGTAATGGCAGAAAGCAATACTGGATATTACTCGAGAAAGAGATCTGTGCAGCAAGAGGTATTGTACGATTGCGTGATGGGTGTACGAATGTCGTCCTGACAAATTTACGAAATGAGGTACAGAATCTTGCGAAGAGAACTGTTGTTGGTCACTTGCACGATTACGTTCTGATTATGGATTTGAATTCTTCCGAGACTGCACCACTACACCTTGACGGTGTAGATTCCGTACTCGCATCTATCCACATCGAAGCAGCCCTATCACCGAACCTGAAACAAAAAATCGAGAGCCTTATACGGGAATACGCCTCGTGTTTTTCCACGTCATCGAAAGTGCAAAGAACATCCATAACCAAACACCGCATCATAATCGATCAATCTGTTAGACCTATTTGCCAGCACCCATACCGAGTGTCACCAAAAGACAGAGAAGTCATCAGAGGCCAAGTTGAAGAAATGCTCAGGGACGACGTAATTCAGCCATCGGCCAGCCCATGGGCCTCACCTGTCGTGCTGGTAAAGAAAAAGGACCAGACCTTGCGCTTCAGCATTGACTACCGAAAATTGAACGTCATCACGAAGCAGGAGGTCTATCCCCTTCCAAGGATCGATGACACCCTTGATAGACTACGAGACGTGAAATTATTCTCCTCTCTAGACCTCAAAAGCGAATACTGGCAGATAGAGGTGGACGAACGAGATCGAGAGAAAACTAATTTTGTCACCTCAGATGAGTTATACGAGTTCAAGGTACTCCCATTTGGCCTGTGTTCCGCACCCGCCACATTTCAGCGGATGATGGATACTGTGCTGTCCGGGTTAAAATGGCAGTCCTGCCTTGTTTATCTCGATGACGTCGTGATCTCTTCGGCCACCTTCGATCAGCATGTGGAACAACTATGGACTGTGCTCGAAGCGATTGGTTTAGCAGGGCTGACGATAAAACCCCAAAAGTGCAATTCTAGTTTTCACGAACTGCTTTTCCTCGATCATGTGGTTAGCTCTGAAGGCATTTGACCTGACCCCAAAAAAACAGCAGCTGTAGAAAAGTTTCCTAGACCGACGAATAAAAGGTCTGTGAGACGACTTTTAGGACTTGGTGCTTAATACAGAAGACTCATCAAAGATTTTTCGAAGATTGCGGAACCACTAACCCGACTGACGAAAGAAGACACGCCTTTCACCTGGACAAGCGAGCAAAAAGACGCGTTCAATGAGGTACGACAGCCACTCCTAAACCACCCCGTCCTGGCACATTTTCATGAAGAAGCTGAAACAGATTCACACGGACGCAAGCAATTTGGAACTAGACGCTGACCTTGTGCAGCTGCAAAACGGAGAGGAAAGAGTGGTCGCATATGCTAGTCGCACTCTTCCGAGAGCTGAAATAAATTTTTCGGCGACGGAAAAAGAATGTCTGGCGGTAATATGGGCCATACAGAAATTCCGACCGTACTTATATGGTAGACCATTTCAAGCAGTGAGCGACCATCACTCGCTGCGCTGGCTCGCCGGCCTAAAGGACCCTTCTGGGCGACTTGCTAAATGGAGCCTCAGGTTTCAAGAATATGACATAACAGTCGCATACAAGTCGGGTCGCAAGCACAGCGATGCTGATTGCCTGTCACACGCACCAATGGAATCTGCACCTGTGGAAGATGCAGACGACGTTCCGTTTCTTGGAGCTGTCAGCACCGCAGACATGACTGAATATTAACAATCTGACGCGGATTTGCTTAAACTGATCAAGACTCTGGAAGGGCAACCCGTGCGTGTTCCAAGAGTTTTCGTCCGGGGATTGTCCTCGTACCTGATGAGAAACAACGTTTTATACAGAGAATCTTCGAGAACAGCAGGGATAAATTACTACTTGTCGTTTCTTCGGCCTTGCGACCCGAAATCCTGGAATACTGCCACGATGACCCAGCAGCAGGACACCTCGGAGTGAGTAGAACATTGGCTCGCATCCGCACCGAGTACTGCTGGCCAAAGTTACTCTATGCTGAGCAGCATTTTGTAAGGACATAGAGATTGGCAGAGACGCAAAACGCCTCCATTGAAACCTGCAGGATTTCTCCACCCAATCGAACCACCTGAATCTCCGTTTGAACAAGTAGGAATGTATCTACTTGGTCCATTTTCTACGTCATCAATGGGCAACCGATGGATAGTAGTGGTGACAGACTACTTCACCCGGTATGCCGAGACAGCCTCTCTCACTAGGGGCACGGCCATATAAGTCACTGAATTTTTCGTCACTAACACTGTACTACGGCATGGTGCCCCAAAGGTGGTTATCACGGATCGAGGAACTGCATTCACAGCCAATCTGACGCAGTCCATTATGAAACTTACCCACACATGTCATAGGAAAGCAACGGCTTACCACACCAAACGAATGGGCTAACCGAGCGACTCAACAGAACTCTAACCGATATGTTGTCCATTTACGTTGACTTGGAGCACCGTACGTGGGACAAGATACTACCATACGCCACTTTCGCTTATAATACTGCTGTGCAGGAGACTACTAAATTGACGCCATTCGAGCTAGTCTATGGTCGAATAGTTACCACACCATTAGATGCCATGCTGCTTGTAGGCGACAATGCAGAGCACAAGCCTGACATCAGTGAATTCATTCAGTGAGCCGAAGAAGCACGGCAGTTGGCGCGACATCACATATAACAACAACAACGCGTGGATGCAAACCGTTACAACCTTCGGCTGAGAGGAGTCGACTACGCACCAGGCGACCGAGTTGGATTTGAACTCCCGTGCGGACGCCTGGCCTCGCCGAAAAGCTCTGGCGCCGCTATTTCGGCCTTTACCGAGTCCTTCGTAGCGTCAGCTCCTTGAACTACGAGGTGTCACCGGAAGGACAAGTGAGCTCATCAAGATGCCGACGGAGCACAGAAATCGTGCATGTAGTCAGAATGAAGCCATACTATGGCAGGCGATGAGCATAGAACTATACACAACCGGTCACGAGGAATATCTCTTTCTCAAATGGAAACCACGCATTCAGACCATCTCAGCAACACTGCTTTTACGCATCAGGACGATGCGTTTTTAGAGGAGGGATAGTGGCGCAAGGCAGACGCACTATTCAAACTACGCGCGCTAGTTTCGCGCCCCCCAAGAGACCAGCGGCCCCATGATGAAACAAGAAAAGGCCGTGATGGCGCGTGCCTCCTCAGCACGGGATTTTGATGAAAAAGAAGTGGTGCACTGCTCGAGGGCTTCTCGAAGATTGATCCCTTTTGCTGATCGCTTGTTAAAAACGCCGCTACATTTTCCATTGCTTTTCGGGCACAAGTTAGCCCCAATAAACAGTTAATTAGTTAATTGTACACCATTTAGATTGTGCGTAACACAATATATATATATATATATATATATATATATATATATATATATATATATATATATATATATATATATATATATATTGTGACGGAGCGAGGTCTTGGCTTACAGGACAGCGTCCACCGAGAGTCGGCAGCCGAACAAGATGTCTGAGATGCCTCTCGTGCAAGCGCCTAACGCACAGGCGTCTTCTTCATCTTCGCTAAGTGCCACGCTTGCTCCTGTCGATGATGCACCGTAACATCACTCCCCTGCGGCGGAAGCGCCGTCACGGCGCTTAGTACGGCGGCGACGAATGAGGAGGGTGATACGGTTTCAGTCTGGAAACGTGTACAACGTCTGTCTGGAGTGAGGTGGTCGAAAAGGCATTGTTTAGGGGTGCGATCTCGTAGCTCACGTCACTAAGTCGTCGTAACACCCTGTAGGGGCCATGATAGTGTGATAGTAGCTTCTCTGATAAGCCGACTTGGCGGTTTGGTGTCCAGAGAAGTACCAGAGACCCCGGCGAAAAGTGCACGCTTTGGTGGCGACTGTCATAGCGGTCTTTTTGCTGCGCTTGCGACAAGTGCAGCCGATCACGTGCCATCACTAAAGCACTGCCGACAAGCTGTTCCACTGACGTCGCTGACTTTCTATTGTATGAAGTCATTCTTCATCACGGCGCTCCGCGGCAGTGCTTTAGTGATGGCAAAGCGTGTGGCGTAGTCTGTGGCGACTGAAACCCATTTATTTCTGGAGGTGGACGTAGGAAACGGGCCCAACAGGTCAAGACCAACACGGAAGAATGGTTCCGTTGGTATGTCAATGGGCTGTAGGAGGCCAGACGGTAGCACAGAGGGGCGCTTGCGGCGTTGGCAGCGGTCGCAAGCAGTGACGTAGCGAACCACAGA
This sequence comes from Rhipicephalus microplus, assembly GCF_043290135.1. Lineage (NCBI taxonomy): Eukaryota > Metazoa > Arthropoda > Arachnida > Ixodida > Ixodidae > Rhipicephalus > Rhipicephalus microplus. The sequence goes on from NC_134710.1 coordinate 470,456,134, forward strand.
ACGATACAGTCCGGGCCAGAAAAAGCGACGTCGCACACGATCGTAGGTACGAGAGACGCCTAGGTGACCGGCTGTAGGTACGTCATGTAGTTGTTCGAGAACGATGGTACGCAGGTGATGGGGAAGCACGAGTAGTAATTCCGGGCCATCAGCGTTGAAGCTGCGACGGTACAGAATGTTGTCGTGCAGTTCGAACAGGCGAACGGAAGGGTCTGTCGGAGCAGAAGTCAGACGCTCGATAATGGAGAGTAACGACGGGTCACGTCGTTGTTCGGTGGAGATATCACCCAAAGCGTGGATGGAGAGAACGCAGGGGTCTGAATCAAGGTCTGTCAAGTCGGGCGTTTCAACCGGATAACGTGACAAACAGTCTGCGTCTGTGTGGAGGCGTCCCGACTTGTAGTGGACCACGAATGAGTATTCTTGCAGACGGAGCGCCCAGCGACCAAGACGTCCAGATGGGTCCTTTAGCGATGACAGCCAGCAAAGAGCGTGATGGTCCGTAACAACGGAAAAAGTTCGGCCATACAGGTAAGGCCTGAATTTCGCCACGGCCCACACTAAAGCTAGGCATTCACGCTCAGTGATGGAGAACTTCCGTTCGGCAGGTGAAAGAAGACGACTGGCGTAAGCAATGACGCGGTCCTTCCCGTGCTGTCGTTGGCCAAGGACCGCTCCAATTCCATGGCCACTGGCATCGGTCTGAAGCTCTGTAGGTGATGCTGGGTCGAAATGGGCTAGTACTGGTGGCGTAGTCAGCAGATGGATAAGAGCCGAAAAGGCGTCCGCTTGCTCTATACCCCATGCGAAGGGAACGTCCTTCTTTAAGAGATCAGTAAGCGGTCGAGCGATGTCGGCGAAGTTGCGGACAAATCGACGAAAATAGGAACATAGCCCTACAAAACTTCGGACGTCCTTGGTTGAGCGTGGTTCAGTAAATTGTTGTACTGCTCGCACCTTTTCGGGATCTGGTTGAACACCATCGGCACTGACAAGGTGGCCGAGTATGGTGATTTGGCGACGTCCGAAATGACATTTTGCAGAATTGAGCTGGAGAGCAGCTCTTCGAAAAACATCCAGAACAGCTGACAGACGTGTTATATGGCTGTCAAAGGTGGGCGAAAAGACGATGACATCGTCTAAATAACATAAGCAGATGGACCACTTATATCCTCGGAGAAGGGAGTCCATCATGCGCTCGAAAGTTGCCGGCGCATTACACAGTCCAAACGGCATGACTTTGAACTGGTAGAGGCCGTCGGGCGTAACGAAAGCGGTTTTTTCACGATCCATGGGGTCGACGGAAATTTGCCAATAGCCGGATCGAAGGTCGATAGACGAAAAGTATTGGGCACCATGGAGGCAATCGAGGGCGTCATCAATCCGAGGCAAAGGGTAGACATCTTTGTGGGTCACTTTGTTTAAATGGCGATAGTCCACGCAAAAGCGCCAGCTGCCATCTTTCTTCTGAACGAGCACGACTGGGGAGGCCCAGGGGCTGGATGAAGGTTCTATTACGTCGTTAGTAATCATTTTATCCACTTCATTTTGAATTACTTGGCGTTCCTTGTGAGATACGCGATATGGACGCCGCCGTATAGGACTGGCATTACCAGTGTTGATCCGGTGAGTCACTGCAGTTGTTTGGCTGAGAGGGCGGTGGTCAAAGTCGAAAACGTCTCTATATGATGTTAGCAGACTACGGAGGCTGGCAGCCTGCACTGCAGTGAGGTCGGGAGCAATCATCTTGTTAATGTCATCTGCAGGCAGAGTGTAATTGCGGCCAAGACAGGGGGATGTAGTATCGGTGTCCAAACCAGTAACGTTGCAGCTGTCAAGTGGAGATAGGGTGGCCAAAGACATGTCTTGCGGAATAACTTGAGTCAAGAGACTCACGTTGAGTAGTGGTATAACCACTGTATTATTAGCGACAGCGACAACAGTGTGAGCAAGGGCGATGTCTCGGGCCATCAGTACGTCGACTATAGGAGTGACGAGGTAGTCACCGTCGGGCACATGACGTGAGCACGACAAAGTGACATATGTAGCAGCTTGCGGAGGCAAGCGAACGTGGTGACGAGAGTGTAAACGGGGGGAATAGTCTGCTAGAAAATCGGCAAACTGTGGCAGTTCAAGCTGAAGAGCACCAGTGGCACAATCAATGAGCGCAGAATGACGTGAGAGGAAGTCCAAACCAAGTATTAGGTCATGAGGACACATTTCAATGACGGCAAACTGAACTAATGTAGGATGACCAGCAATGGACACACGGGCCGTGCACATCCCTTGAACATCAGGGGTCCTCCCATCAGCGACACGAAGTTTGTGGGAAGCGGCAGGCGTGAGCACTTTATGTAGGCGTCGGCGAAGGTTCGCACTCATTACAGAAATGTGCGCTCCAGTATCTATAAGGGCAGAAATAGGCACACCGTCAACGGCAACGTCTAACAAATTTTGTCTCGTCGGAAGCGTCAAGAGAGGATTTGTGGAGGGAGTCGAAGATGCAGCGTCACCTCCGGGCGCTGCACCGTTTAGTTTTCCGGGTAGGCAGGAGCGGGGTTGAATGGAGATGACGGCCTGCGAGTCTGCGGTGAGCGAGACGACTGGCGACGTCCTGGAGGCGAACGCGACTGATGACCATGCGGTGACGGAGATCGGCTGTTGAACCTTCTGTAGTTGTTTTGCGGAGAAGGCTGCACGGCAGACGCGAAGCGGGTGCTGTCCTGTCGGTAGTGAGGTTGAGATGAAGTCCGAGGTGGCGAGGACCAGCGGTAATTGCAGTAACGGACGACATGACCGATACGGTGGCAATGAAAACAAATTGGTCGATTGTCGACGGTTCTCCACGCCGCAGGGTCGCGAGATCGGGCCGTGAACTGCTGCTCGCGATAGGACGAGGGTGGACTCCATGAAGCTCGCTGCGGGCTGGGCAAAGCGCACACCGAGGGAATACCTATGCTGGCGAGTTCTTGGCGGACGATGGCTTGAACCATGTTAGCAGTGAGTGGGGTGGTGTCACTTGCAGCGGTGTGAGCCGGAGCAGAGGCAATGGCTTCAAGTTCGCGCCGTACAATTCGGGTCACCTGATCCGATGAATCTAGAGGTGGTGGCTGTGTTCTTGCTCGGTCTTCGCAAGATGATGTTGCAGCCGTATTCGGAAGGCGGGTGAACACGCTGTTAATCCGCCGGCTCTTCGCTTGCTCAAAGCGCCGACATTCTTTTATAATGGCGTCCACTGTAGAAAAATTTTTGCAGATGAGGAGGTTGAATGCGTCATCCGCAATCCCCTTAAGAATATGCCCGACCTTGTGTCAGCCTCCGGCATATCGGCATTGGCTTTGCGACACAACAACACATCTTCTATATAGGAGACGTAAGACTCGGTCGAGGTCTGCGCCCGAGACGCGAGCATTTTGTTCGCGGCCATTTTTCTTCCAATCGGCTTTCCGAACAGGTCTAGCATTTTCTCCCTGCACACTACCCAACTCACAAGTTCTGTTTCATGGTTCTCATACCACGATTTGGCGGTTCCCCTAAGATAGAATAACAGGTTTGCCAGCATAAGAGTCGGGCCCCATCGGTATCGAGTACTCACACGTTCGTACTCTGCCAGCCAATCTTCAACGTCAACTTCATCTGGATCGCCGGAACCGCTGAACGTACCAGGATCCCGCGGGGGTTCGAGCACAAAGGTTGTGGTCGCAGAAGGAAATGTAGTTACCGCATCATCTCCGGCCGCAGGAACACCAGGAGCAGATGCAGACGCCGTACTCTCCATCATCGTTGTGGAATGACCCTTCAAACGTCGGCCGCTGCGAAGTTCCGTTGCGAGGCGGTTGCCCAGCACTTCCACCAAATGTGACGGAGCGAGGTCTTGGCTTACAGGACAGCGTCCACCGAGAGTCGGCAGCCGAACAAGATGTCTGAGATGCCTCTCGTGCAAGCGCCTAACGCACAGGCGTCTTCTTCATCTTCGCTAAGTGCCACGCTTGCTCCTGTCGATGATGCACCGTAACAATATATATATATTTATATATATATATATATATATATATATATATATATATATATCAGTGATATGAGTGAAAGATATATATATATTGTGAGAATTCATTGTAAGTCATCTTCCTCATCTATCAATCACCATCATCAGTCTTCGCCCCGTTCCTCTTCATCATCGGCGCCATCTTGCTGTTGCTTGAATAAAGCGTCAGCTGCACCGTTGTATTTCAAGTGGTGGAGGTGCTTCCCGATCTCTTCGACCTCTCTCCATCCAAAGCCAGCTCCTGGAGCTCCGTTCGGGACGTCGCTTGCGCCAGCAGAGCACCATGGCCCAAGAGCAAGCCCAACCGAACCACCCGCCGGCGCAACCACCAGCCGCCAACCCTAGCCCGGTCAACAACCCCCCTCGGGAGCCTCCAATCGTCTCCGGTCTGCCTGGCGAAGATGTCGAAGACTGGCTCGACAACTATGACCGCGTAGGTGTCTACAACAACTGGAACGAGGCATCGAAATTAGCACGCGTCCAGTTTTACGTCTCTCAGAATGCCAAGACGTGGTTCCTGAATCATGAGAGCGACTTCCGCGATTCGTCTTCCTTCAAAGACCAGCTCCGACGCATTTTCGGTACACCGTCCGTCCGTTCAGAAGTTGCTCGCAAGAAACTGGCAGAACGCGTTCAACATTGCGGTGAGTCCTACACTTCCTATATTGAGGATGTACTTGCACTTTGCCGCCATATCGACGACACCATGCCAGAAGGTGATCGTGTCCGGCACCTTCTGAAGGGTATCGGACCTACCGCTTTCAACATCCTCGTCGCACACAACCCTTCGACGGTTTCCGACATCGTCTCGGTATGCCAGCGGCTTGATACCTTGCAGTCAATCCGCCTGCGACCCGACTTCTCTGTGAACCCCCTGGCAAACAGTATGGAGCTCCGATCTATCATTCGAGCCATAATTCGCGAGGAATTGCAAGCCTACACTTTACCTCCTTCTAACAACGTTCCTGCTCAACCCGCTTCTAGTGATCTGCGTGGAATTATTAGGGAAGAAATGTCAGCGTTTCAAAGCACCCACCGTGCTCCACCATGCCCCCAACCCACTTCGTATGCACAGATCACTGCAATGCAACCCTCGCCGTCTCAAGTACCACCACCTGTACCTGATCACGAACATCTCGCACCTCTAGTCGCCCGTCCACCGAACCCTACCTACCATTCTTCCTGGCGGGCCCCACGTCCTATTTGCTACTACTGTGGAATTCGAGGACACATTTCCCGGGTCTGTCGACGTCGGCAGCAAGATGAACGTCGTGGTTATGCCGCTTTTGAACGAGATGACACATGTGCTCGAGGTTACTACCGTTATGCCGACAGTCCTTCCAACCACCGATCACCGTCTCCTGTGCGCATTTCCAACACGACCAACAATACACGTGCATCCCGACCACGCTCCCCTTCGCCACTCCGACGCTCTGTTTCACCACTTCGGCCTGTCTCTCAACTGGCTGCCCAGCGATCGGAAAACTAAACAGTGCAGTTTTTGGAGGAAAAACTGCATCGCGGCGAAATGACCCAAGTCCTTCTGAACGACCGTCAAACATGTTATTGGTAACTGTGGAAAGTGTGCGGGTGTTGCCTTTGGTGGACACGGGAGCAACTATTTCAGTTATGCGTGCCGACTTGCGTTCTCGATTGCGGAAAGTGAAGACACCCTACCTTGGATCATCTTTGATTGGGGCCAATGGAGCAATAATTAGACCATCGGCCCAATGTACAGCGCGTGTCTTCATTGATGGTATTCTTCATCACATCACCTTCGCTGTCTTAACTTCATGTGCTCATGAACTAATTTTAGGTTGGGACTTTCTCTCATCAGCATCTGCATAAATTTCTTGCCGTCAACGTGTAGTCGAAATGACCGAGACCGATCACTGCAGTGAACGCGTCGACGAAAAACCATTGCGTTTCTTCACAGCTTCCGAATCCATACTGCTCCCGGGTCAAGAGCAACTCATCACCATCACTTCTCCGAATATTGCCAATGGTGACGTCCTTATCACCCCTTCCAGCAGCTGTCTAGCTCGCGGCGATGTAGTCCCCTCCAGCCTGGTGCGGTTCAAAGACAGTGCTGCGATAATCCTTGGCCTGAACCCTACCCTAGAGCCCGTCCTCCTACCCCAAGGTTCTGCAGTGTCATGTTATGTGGATACACAACCGGTATCTTTGGTCTCTCTTGACACCTTGACAGCTCAGCCACAACAGGCCCAGTCTGTTACTTCCTCCTCCTTTGCTCCCGGGATAAATCCTGACCTTTCTGCTTCTCAGCGTGAGGCGTTGCTGAATTCGCTCAGGAAACACCAGGCCTCCTTCGACGCCAATGCTTCGGCACTAGGACAGACCACAAGTGCGCATCATCGCATCGACACTGAAGGTCAGACTGTTGTACGCCGTCGTCCCTACCGAGTCTCCTTGGCCGAGCGCAAAATCATCGAGGAGAACGTGACCGATATGCTAAACAGAAACATCATACGACCCTCTACCAGGTCTTGGTCATCACCCGTTGTGTTGGTACAAAAGAAGAATGGATCGGTACGTTTTTGTGTTGATTACCGCGCGCTCAACAAGATTACCCGAAAGGATGTATATCCGATGCCCCGTATAGATGATGCACTTGACTCATTGCAAGGCGCCCAATACTTCTCCACTCTTGACCTTCGGTCCGGGTATTGGCAAATACCAATGAACGAAGCAGACAAAAAAAGACCGCCTTTTCTACGCCGGACGGTCTTTACGAGTTTAACGTATTGCCATTCGGTCTATGTAATGCTCCCGCCACATTTGAAAGAATGATCGACACGGTTCTTCGTGGCCTCAAGTGGAAAACTTGTCTATGCTACCTCGATGATATCGTCGTGTTTTCTTCCACTTTTGATGATCATCTGCAACGCCTAGATCAAGTGCTCACATGTCTCTCCAACGCTGGACTTCAACTAAACACAAGGAAGTGCCATTTTGGCAACACAGCTATAAAAGTTCTAGGACATCTCGTTACTAAAGATGGCATCCAGCCCGATCCGGACGAAATTTCCGCAGTCCTCAACTTTCCGCGACCCTTCCGTTCCAAAGAACTACGCAGTTTCCTTGGACTCGCATCGTACTTTCGCCGCTTCATTCGCAACTTTGCCACTATTGCCGCTCCTCTCCACAAGCTCCTTGCTAGTACCGGTTCTTTCGATTGGAATGATCAATGCGAAGCCTCATTTCAAGAACTCAAGCAGGCACTGACATCCCCACCGGTGCTTTGTTATTTCGATGACAAGGCACCTACGATATTACACACTGATGCGAGTGGACAAGGAATCGGCGCCGTACTCCTGCAGCGCGACCATGTCTTTCGCGAGAAAGTTGTCGCGTATGCAAGCCGCACTCTGACCTCTGCAGAGAAGAGGTACTCGATAACCGAACAAGAGGGCTTGGCTGTTGTCTGGTCCATCCAAAAATTTCGTCCGTACCTACATGGTCCACATTTTACTGTTGTGACAGACCACCATGCTCTTTGCTGGTTGTCCACAATCAAAAACTTGTCGGGACGACTTGGCCGCTGGATTCTCCGATTACAATCTCATGACTTTGACGTCATCTAGAAGACTGGAAGACAACATCAAGATGCCGACGCTTTGTCACGATGCCCTTTGCCGCAGTTTTCGGCGCACGTCACATCCCCTTGTCAAATTGGCTATACGGAGGACGCCTCGTCGATATCATCCATTTCTTCCCTACCTTCATCCACCCATCCGCCAGTACTTACTACTCACCAGCGAGCCGATTCGTATTGCACTGACATCATTGATCGGCTTACCGGTGCTTCGTCTTCCCCTAATGCCAGGCTCCGGAAACAACTCCGACTATTCAAGTTGGAGGACGATGTGCTATATCGATACATTTTCCACCCGGAAGGCCACCGATGGGTTCCCGTCGTACCACGCGCACTACGCACTGAAGTTCTGCGCGCTTCCCACGACGACCCGACGTCAGGACACTTGGGTTACTACAAAACATACGAGCGCATCCGCAGTCGATTCTTCTGGCCAGGTCTTTCCACGACAGTAGCTAAATATATTGCCTCGTGCGCACTTTGCCAACACCGCAAGCGGCCCACTACTGCTCCAGTCGGTACCCTACAACCAATTCCTTGTCCATCAGAGCCGTTCTCTGTCGTCGGAATTGACCTCTTCGGGCCCCTCCCAACTACATCAGACGGCAAGAGGTGGATCGTCACCGCGGTTGATCACTTGACCTGGTACGCTGGGACGGCCTCAATCTCTTCAGGAAGAGCTTCGCAAGGAGCAACTTTCTTCTTGAATGCTATTTATCTACGTCATGGAGCCCCTCGTGTCCTTTTGAGCGACCGGGGAAAGGCATTTCTTTCAAGCACGCTCAGTGAAGTTCTTCAAGAAGCATCAAAAACAGTTCAGAAAACAACATCTAGCTATCACCCGCAAACCAATGACTTAACGGAAAGATTTCATCGCACGCTGTGTGACATGCTGTCCATGTATATCCGACCGGACCATCGCAATTGGGATGCCATACTTCCCTTTGTCACGTATGCATATAATACGTCAGTTCAACGAACCACAGGCTATTCTCCATTTTTCCTAGTATACGGACGCCAACCGACATCAACACTCGACGTGTCATTCTTTTCTGGCCCCGTCAACTCTTCACCATTCGTGTGCGACCAGTTTCTGTCCCGCGTTGCTCGATGCCGTCGTCTTGCCCGTGTAAACACCGAAGCTAGCCAAGAAGATCGCAAACATCGTTACGATGCCACTCACCGCGTCGTTCTCTACCGCCCTGGTGACAATGTACTTCTGTGGACTCCTGCGCGAACGCCTGGCTTATGCGAAAAGTTTGAGTCACGCTATCTTGGCTCTTACAAAGTTATCGAACAGACCTCACCGGTGAACTACCGTGTCACACCTGTTCATGTCCCCACTGACCAACGCTGCCGCGGGACAGAGATCGTGCACGTTTCGCGTCTCAAGCCCTATTGTATGCGTTCCACAGCGTAATTCGCGGCCAGGCTGGCCGCTTCCATCGACGGGGGAAATTAGTGTGAGAATTCATTGTACGTCATCTTCATCATCTATCAATAACCATCATCAGTCTTCGCCCTGTTCCTCTTCATCATCGGCGCCATCTTGCTGTTGCTTGAATAAAGCATCAGCTGCACCGTTGTATTTCAATATATATATATATATATATATATATATATATATATATAGATGATCAGAGTTTCTTCCGGCTACCGTAATAAAAGTTATAAACTTCGAAAATAGTGCAGTATAGGAAACAAAATAATAAAATATTCATTTAATCCTAACAGTTTCGGCTGGTGGACCAGCCTTCTTCGGAGGATGTAAGTGAAATGGTACAAGTTCCCGTAGCATAGGGGTGACCCTCTGCTACGGGAACTTGTACCATTTCACTTACATCTCGAAACCAGCATAGTAGTTGCAGTTCAGGCTGCAAGACAAAGCCAAATTGGTTGTGGCTGCATCTTGCGAATACAAGTGGAGCTCCAGGATATGTGCAGCTAAGCCACAGCTTCTAGCAAACAACCAGGAATGGAATGTGGGGGTGAAGAAAAGGATAATACACTATCTGCTGCAGCCCTTGCGGGAGCCCACCTCGGGGACCAGGGATTAGTTGACTACTCCTCCTACCTGGCCTTTCTCCATAGGATCGGCTGAATGGGGTGGCATATTTTGAATATATGCTGGCCCACCACTACATTGTCCTCCCCAAAGAGTCAGGCAAGTTTGACACGTGTACTGGTAGCCGGTTTTTCGAACCACACCCAGCTGCCAGAAGAATCTTGGAAACCAAAATCATCGGACGTGCGCGAAACTTGGTGACGTGTGAGAAAACGTCGGTGCAGTGCTTTGGTGAGCATATTTGGGCATCGTGTAGACTGTGCCCTCTCCGCATGCATTATGTGGTGTATTTCCTCTCCTTCGTGGGTGGAGCACCCACACCATGGAGCACCCTATTGGCGGAAGCCGCGGACAATGTGCCAAGGGTTGGCAACGAGGCGCTATATAAGCCGAAGACTTTCGTGTATTTCAAGTTCTACATTTCAACAGTTCTCCTGTACAGTTCTTGACTTCTACTTGATCACTTGATCACCTCTTTTCGAATTCTCAGTTACTAACCATGTAAATAAATTGTTGTCGTTATTACGAGCGCCTCATCTGACTTGTTCGACGATGGGTCCTGGGATGGGGTCCCGCTACCAAACTGACACCTGCGGGACCCGGAGTCACAACAACTGGATGGCAGTGGGGGGATTGCGTCAACCCAGGTCGCAACCACTGAATTCAGCGGAGAGATGGTGTCAACCCAGGCAGCAACGACTTGACGACAGCCGTCAGATGCTACGACGCCATCGACTTTGAGAGGCGATTGGACGACAACGGTCGGATGATCCGAGCTGATTGACTCGAGAGGCAGCCGAACGGCACTTCTGGGATGACACGAGGTCATCGACTGCGAGAGGCAACCGGAAGGCACTGCTGAGATGCACAACGCTTAAGGCTTGACTGCGAGCCGGGTGAGTGCCGACTTTCTCTGTTAAACTTTACCAGGCATTTACTAATGTGCGAGTAAAAGCTGGTAGGAAGCATAGCTTTTTCGTCATTGTGTAACTAGCGTGAGGCAGATTGTGAGATAGCTTGATTAAGCTATAGTCTGTGGGTGACGGCAATGTTAACAGTGACAGAGCTATTTTAGTCATAATGTTAACAGATAACATAACTTGCGTCGGGCAGATAATTGTGAGATAGCTTGTTTAAGCTATAGGCTGCAGGGGACGGCAAGGTTAACAGTGACGGAACAGGATTCCGTGTAAGAGCTTGAGGAAGCTTTCGCAGACTAAGTTAACAGGTAACTTGAGGCGAGGCAGAAAAATATGGCTGTCGTTGTTGTCAGGGTTAATTAGCTGCACGACAGGAATCATTTGTGAAACAGAGAACGGTACCGAAAGCAGTCATGAGTCTCGAAGCCCTGCGAAAACCCGTATTGCTAGTGACCGCAGAGGAGTTGAAACTGGATGTGTCGGACTCCCCAAACAGAACAGAACTGATCGAGCGGATCGTCGGGACAGGGACAAGTGATGAGGACCTCTCAGAGTATGTCGAGAGCATTCAACAGAGAAGAGCGGCAGAAGCCCAGAGAGAGGAGACAGAAGAAGCTGAAAGGATACGTATACACGGGGTGGAAATGCGAGCATTAAACGAAGACATTGCAAGAATGAATCTTAAAACTAGGGCACAGCATTGGAAGCGTCTTTGGTCGTGTATATGTTCAGTATGTGTAGAGCCCGAAAGGTGCGGTGAAGTGGCGAGTACGGTGCAGTGTGAAGTCACCGAGAAAGCCGCTGTTTGCGAGGTACCACACGAGAATGGTACGCGTCTATATCAGTGCGACGTGGAAAGTGATCCTTTGGCAGAAAGAAAAGAGCAACAGGTCATTGTTCGTGAAATTGCGTCTAGGGAAGGTACGCGACTCTCCGATGGTGTGAAGGTAGTGCGTGTAGAGAGCGGGACGGGGGATGGTATGCAAACTGTAGCAAGTCCAAAGGGTGTTCCGTGTGAGACTGAGGCTGGTTCCAGTCGCCATGGTGAGGTGATTGAACAGAAGGATGAGCTGGAGACCACGCTCGAGCCTAAGCAAGGGAATGACCTTTCGGATATTGAAAGAGAGGACAACGAAGGTGGTCCTAAAGGTAGCGAAGACATAACGCTACTGAAACCCGACAGTACTGCCAGCGAGGGCGAGCTACTGTTGAAATTATTTCCTACAGATAGCTTGGGAAATGTTTCAGAGGGTGAGAAGGTACATTGCGAGGCTGTCGTAGGTGTACAAACAGGCACAAGTTCGGTGGAGGATCGTTTCAAGGAAAAATCTAATCCCAGCAGCATGAACAGGGATTGTGTGTTGTTAGAGACTGGCCTTGTGCCACGGCAAGTAAACGATCGGCCGGACGCTAAAAACTACCCGGAAATTGAGCAGGACGCTAATTTCCAAGAGTTCAGATCTGTGGAGTGCCCAGAGTCTGGTTTTGTGAGGGGTAGCGCAGATAAGTTAGCCCGTCAGAGCAATGGAACGGGGAAACCAAAGGGCAAAGGCTGCAGAAAGGGTGGTGCACAGGCACATTTGAATTGTATAGTTGCCGATGACGCAACCAGAGAAATTTGTAACAATCAAAGAAAGGTTGTACGTAAGCGTCACCGCAAAAGAAGGAAGCGGGGACATGCGGCACTACAAAAAGTTGAGGCAGAGGGCACGCCGCAGCGAAAACGGAAAGGTTGGCCATCGGGCAATTCAATAAAAAGTCCTTTGATGCGTAGGGTCAGGCAAAATTGGCGAGAGAGGAGTAGCGGAAAGGGACACGCGTCCTCAAGAAAGAAGCCGCGGTTGAAAGGAACAGGTTCGCTTAGACAACAATGTGGACAGGTTCTGAAAAGAAAGGCTTCTGGTCCTAAATTCAGGATAGAACCAATTGCCAAAGGACAACGGTGAATCTTTCTCCCGCTCTTCAGGAACCTTCAGTGTCCCGAAGAAAGCCGGCCAGAATCAGGAATGAGGCGAGAGAGAAAAGTTGGGCTAGGAGCTCGCGCTATATGGCCTCTGGCGATCGCGAAAGCTGCAGAGAACACGACCACCACGTGCAAGGCTGAAAGCGTGAAGGTCAGCTGCAAGCTTTTCGCAGAATGTGACCTGCAGAGTTCTGGAAGGTAATTATTTGAATATTCTTCCACTTTTGATCTTTTGAAGTAAAGTTTTTTTTGTCATGAAGGTAAAAAAAACTGGTTTCAAAGGGTTCGTGCCGAATGCGGTATGTTGTGGTTTTTGTAAACATTTGCAAACAAACGGCATTTAGAAGATTTTTAGATGGTACGGAAGCGTACGTTGGTCGGGAGATGTTACAGCGCTCTATAAGTGCGAATAGAGCTAAAGGACCTGAATGAACCCAGCACGTTCTTTATCCAAGTGGCTAGCATGATAATGTAACATTAACCAAACAAGACTATTACGCAAGGTTTAGTTCCGTCCATTTATTTTTGGTAGAATGCTTGAGTGTCGTGCGATAGTTTAAGCAGAGCGTTACGCGTTACTGAAAGTCGAGGTTAGAGCAACGTTTCAGACAAGTATAGGAGGCAGATGAATCTAATCTGAAGTATTGGAGTCTGTCTAGGTATGTTCTACTAGAGTAATGAAGAACGGTAATGTTTAAGCTTGGTTTATAGCGTCCGCAGAGAACTGCACGAAGGCTTAAGTTTTTGTTTGTGCGTAAACGAAACTCATGCGAGAATTCTTTGTTTTGAGCTTTTCGTTGTTTTGAAAGTGTCCTGTTTAGGTGGTGGAAAAGCCTAGTGAAGGCAACTCAGAAAACTAGCTCTCTAGATTACCAGTTGAGTTTTATCGAGGTGGAGCATTGTCCTCTCTTGGAGCTACTGCCTTTGTTCTCTAAGAATGGCCGCCTTTTGCGTTGAAGGCTCGTTTTGCAACAGTATACGTTTGAAATACGTTTCAAAGAGAGGTATACCCCATGGCAACGCTGAGTGTTTAAGTCACTGTCCCTGACGCGAACGCCATTCTCGAGAGTTCAGCAATATTTTTTTTCCTGACCTAGACGAGGGCCATTGATTAGGTTTTTTTGTTTTGTGCTTTTGAGAGTTCATTGAACTGATGGTGAATACATTAAAGACACCGCTATCCAAGGTTTCAGGTTTGGTGTGCTTCCGTTACTGTTATTCTGTTTCACTCAAACATAGGAGAGGAATTTACAATAACTAGTGTACTTCATTTAATTAGATTTAAAAGGGTAAATAGGCCTGGTGGGGTCTGACGGAGTTGTCTGGCGCTGACTAGGTGATTGGTTGTGTTTCATATGCGTATGTGATGTCTGTTGAGTCAAAATGAAGCAGGTGGTCACTACTTCATCAAGGACAGTCTTCACCAGACCAGACGTCAGCGCTGATTTCTCCGAACTGTGGCTGCCAACTTCCGTCCATCAAGATCTTCACCCCACCGCGCGAGAGACTGTTACGACCGTCACCATTATTGAATCTTTTCGGCTTTTGTGAACGGGACGAAAATATTTCGACACATTCCAAGCAAGGGTGTGCCGTCAAGACGGATTAATTTCCTCTCGGCAACCTGAACGAGGGGTTCGGGACTGGTTCGCGCAAAGAAAACGCAGGAGCCAAGAGAGGTCACTGTGAGCTCGACTCAAGAAAGGCCATTGTGTTTGCTGCCAGCAAGGCTTTCGAGGCAGACAAGGAGGCAGCTGGGCCATTTTCGAGGTCACCGAGGATCTGGAAATCTTAGAACCAGCATGGTATTTGCAGTTCAGGCTGCAAGCCAAAAACGAATTGGTTGTGGCTGCATCTTGCGAGGACAAGCGGAGCCCCGGGATATGTGCAGCTAAGCCACAGCTTCTAGCAAACAACCAGGAATGGAGTGTGGGGGTGAAGAAAAGGATAATGCACTATCTGCTGCAGCCCTTGCAGGAGCCCGCCTCGGGGACGAGGGATTAGTTGACTACTCCTCCTACCCCGCCTTTCTCCATAGGATCGGCTGAATGGGGTGGCATATTTTGAATATATGCTGGCCCACCACTACATTGTCCTCCCCAAACAGTCAGGCAAGTTTGACACGTGTACTGGTAGCCGGTTTTTCGAACCACACCCAGATGCCAGAAGAATCTTGGAAACCAAAATCATCGGACGTGCGCGAAACGTGGTGACGTGTGCGAAAACGCCGCTGCAGTGCTTTGGTGACCATATTTGGGCATCGTGTAGACTGTGCCCTCACCGCATGCATTATGTGGTGTCATTCCTCTCCTTCGTAGGTGGAGCACCTAGACCATGGAGCGCCCTAGTGGCGGAAGCCGCGGACAATGTGCCAAGGGTTGGCAACGAGGCGCTATATAAGCCGAAGACTTTCGTGTATTTCAAGTTCTACATTTCAACAGTTCTCATGTACAGTTCTTGACTTCTACTTGATCACTTGATCACCTCTTTTTGAATTCTCAGTTACTAACCATGTAAATAAATTCTTGTCGTTATTACGAGCGCCTCATCTGACTTGTTCGACGATGGGTCCTGGGACGCGGGCCCGCTACCAAACTGAGACCTGCGGGACCCGGAGTCGCAACACTGTGCAATGTCATAATACGTCTAAGAACAAGCGCTCCACTACGGTGACTGCTCTCATTCACAATCATTTCGGGGTTTTTAGACGTAACACCTCAGGTATATATATATATATATATATATATATATATATATATATATATATATATATATATATATATATATATATATATATATATATATATATATATATATATATATATATATATATATATATATATATATATATATATATATATATATATATATATTTATAATGAGGAAGAGCTTTATTTTAGGTGAGCTCGAGCTGGCACACACTGATGATGATATTTACAGATTAGAAAATTATACAAATGATGATGACACGTCCAATTGATAAAGAAGAGTCGGTGACTGCGCTTACACTAATTCCTCGTCACGCTGGAAGCGGCTTCCTGGCCACGCGAGAGACAATATTAGGAATCGCGTCGGGTATACAGTTTCAGCCGAGAAACGAGCGCAATTTCTGTCCCACGGCAACAGTGGTCGGAGGAAGCGTAAAGTGGTGAAATACGGTAATTAACGGGGGACGTTTGTTCAATCACCTTATAGGGCCCTATAAAACGACTGAGGAATTTTTAGATAAGCCGGGCACACGCACGGGAGTCCACAGAAGAACTTCGTTTCCTGGGGAAAAGGTGACAGCCCGGTGAGTTGAGTCGTAGCGATACTTGCGAGCTTCCTGAGAGATGCTGGTGTTGATTCGGACCAGATGAGGGCAGTGCTCGAGGCGAGACAAAAATTGTGCGGATAGAGGGCCTGCTGAGCTAGCAGGAGCCGAAAGGAAGGAGACGTTCAGAGTTACACTTGGAGAGCGGCCATCGACCAGAAAATAGGGAGAAAAGCCGGTGGTGCGTTGTGTAGCTGTATTGTAGGCGAACGTTACGAATGGCGAAATGGCGTCCCTGTTCATGTGGTCAGGGTTAACGTACATGGCAATCATGTCTGAGAGGGTACGATGAAAGCGTTCCGTCAAGCCATTTGTTTGAGGATGATAAGTAGAAGTTGTGTTGTGGAGGTTGTTGGGGGCGCGTAGAACCTCAGCAACAATAGAGGGAAGAAACACCTTGCCGTGGTCGCTGATCAGAACATGTGGAGCTCCATGGCGTAAAAATATGTTACGCAGAAAAAAAATCAGCTACTTCAGTGGCTGCACCAGCGTGCATTGAGGCGGTTTCCGCGTAACGAGTGAGGTGATCAACAGCCGTTACAATCCAAAGATTTCCATTGGAGGTCACGGGAAGGGGGCCGTACAAGTCTATTCCGACGACTTCGAATGGCAAAGTGGGACAAGGGAGATGTTGGAGAAAGCCAGAAGTAGCAGTATTGGGTCGTTTTCGCCGTTGACATAAGGCACACGAAGAAACATATTTGCCAATAGTGGATGAGAGGCCACGCCAGGTGAACCGACTGCGTATTTTGTCGTACGTTTTGTGATAGCCGAGATGCCCAGCAGCAAGATAATCGTGGAATGTCTCAAGAAACTGACGTTATAGACAACGTGGTATAACGGGGACCCGTTTGTTTCCTTCAACGTGGTAAATATAGCGATGTAAAACACCATCTACAAGCTTGAATTGTTTCAGTTGTCAGCGAAGTCGGGCGTTCGGAGGAATAGATGTGCTTTTTAAGCGTGCTATTATGGAGCGGCAGTAAGGGTGAACACGTTGATGCGACACAAGGGTAGAAGGGCGGCCGAATCTTTGCCAACTGAGACCTGCGATGGGTAATGCTGCGGTGGAAATTGGTGACGATGGGCTATTACGGTTGGGCAGAGGTCATCGAGAGAGAGCATCAGCATCTTGGTGTTTCTTACCAGACCTGTAGACGACATCAAATTTGTGCTCTTGTAAACGAAGCACCCAGCGGCCAAGACGACCCGATAGGTTCTTTAGCGATGAAAGCCAGCACAATGCGTTGTGGTCGGTGTCGACTGTGAATTGGCGGCCGTTGAGGTATGGATGAAATTTTTGTACCGCCCAGACAACAGCAAGGAACTCTTGTTCGGTTATTGTGTAATTTTTCTCTGCAGAAGTCATAGCACGACTGGCGTAAGCGATGACACGTTCGCGTGCGGTGTTGTCACGCTGCAGTAGAACGGCACCGAGACCATGACCACTGACGTAAGTGTTAAGAATTTTGGGTGCACCTGGATCGAAGTGACATAGTACCAGGTCGGATGTTAGGGCTTGCTTCAATGCCAGGAAAGCCTTTTCACAGTCTTCGGCCCAGACGTATGCCGTGTTACTTGCGAGCAGTTGATGGAGCTGAGAGGGAAGCCTTGCGAAATCAGGTATGAAGCGCCGAAAGTAGGATGCCAAGCCGAGAAAACTGCACAGGCCTTTTTGACGCAACGGACGGGAAAACTCGAGCACGGTAGCAAGCTTTTCAGGATCCGGTCGAAAACCGTCTTTGCTGACTAAGTGCTCTAGAACCTTGATCGTCTTGTTTGCGAAGGTGCATTTTTTTGTATTCAGCTGTAAACCAGCTTTTGTAAGGCAACCTAGGACTTCTTCGAGAGGTTGTGGATGTTGCGAAAAGGCGGACGAAAACACTATGATGTCGTCTAGGTAGCATAAGCAGGTTTTCCGCTTCAGGCCACGCAGTACGCTGTCGATCATACGTTCGAAGGTAGCAGGTGCGTTACCATGTCCGAAAGGCATTACGTTAAATTCATATAGCCCATATGGGGTAGTAAAAGCCGTCTTTTCTTTGTCAGATTCAGACACAGGTATTTGCCAGTAGCTCGATCGCAGGTCAAGGCTGGCAAAATACTCAGCGCCATTCAACGAATCTAGTGTATCATCAATTTGTGGGAGAGGGCAAACATCTCTGTGCATTATTTTGTTCAGTGCCAGGTAATCAATGAAAAAACGTACTGTTCCTTCTTTCTTTTGCACCAACACAACTGGCGAAGACCATGGACTCGAGGAAGGACGCATGATATTCCGTCGAAGCATGTCTGAGACGTTTTCCTCGATTATCTTCCTTTCTGCGAGAGACACGTGGTATGGGCGCCGGTGAATTATTCGGGAGCCATCAGTCTGAATACGGTGAGCCGCAGAAGTTGTCATACCAAGGACAGCAGAATGAACGACAAACAAAGGACGATGTCTGTTCAATGAATTCAGCAATTCTTGACTCTGGGCTGCTGTAAGATCAGGGCTTATCGTCACCGATAGAGGATTGGGAGAGTTAAGTGGCGGCGTGCTTGGCTCTGGCAGGTCTTCTTGACTTGGAAGGGCAACAATTGCAACGGGATGCGGGTCAATAGCGCATGTAACTGTTGATCCACAGGGCAACAATAAGAGTTAGGGGGTCTGATTTAACGCAGTAATAAAAGCAGACCCTTCAGAAAAATAAACAAGGCCTGGAATAATCAGAATGCCTTGATGTACTGTGTGGCCATAAGGTAGTAGAAGCACATCGCCATCCACGATGTTGATGCAATCAACGCTAATTACTTCTTCTCGGGATGGCCAAAGAACATAATCTGAAGTGGTGATGAGACGAATGCGCTGTTCGGGTTCCGATATAGATGAGTCGGTGGGATTGAGGTGGATGAGACGCGGAAGACAAGATATAAAAGTGCGTGCAGACGACAGAAAATCCCACCCCAAAATGAGTTCGTGGGTGCATTCACGGAGAACTGCAACAGCAATATGATGACGAATACCGTCTATTAAAACATGAACTGTACACTGTACACAACATATATATATATATATGTGACGCAGGAGGCGTGATGGCTGTACGATGAGCCATTTATTTGTCTTCGTCTTCCTCCTTTTCGGCTTCTACCAATCATCGCTTC
This sequence comes from Rhipicephalus microplus, assembly GCF_043290135.1. Taxonomy (NCBI): domain Eukaryota; kingdom Metazoa; phylum Arthropoda; class Arachnida; order Ixodida; family Ixodidae; genus Rhipicephalus; species Rhipicephalus microplus. Next base: position 470,475,200 of record NC_134710.1, read on the forward strand.
ATACGTCACACGATTCCCCCTCCCCCCGAAAGAAGGCATGGATTACGAACAAGGAAAAGTACACAAGGAGAGGCTGAGAAGTCACAAATGTCAAAATGCACAATTGGTTTCATGGCCCCGTGGTGTTCCGTAAACTCGCAAAACTTCAGGAAAGAGTGCAGCAGTCCGGTTAACGCAGGAGTTCTGGTGGGCGAGGCTGATGGTTGCGTCCTGGATAACACAAGAATGCTTTGGACGTGGAGATAGTGGAAATCGCAGCCGGCATTCTTGTGAAGAACAAACGAGGTTCGAACACCTTGCAGAATGGACAGTTCGGATATCGTAGGCATGGAATTCTTCGTCGTGGCATAGGTCGTGCAGGCAGCTTGCGTGCGCGTTGATCGAGGTTTATTGGGCGCTGCCTGTGTTTCTGCCGAGTACAAGGGGTGCTTTTGTGGCTTTTGAAGATTTTTCTATGGCGATGTCGCAGATGGTTTGATGAAAGGTACATTCTTGATCTTTGGTGGAGAATGTATCCACGACGATGGGCCTTTTTGCAATGTTCTTTGAGCCTTAAAAGTGGTTTTGATGAGGTTTCCTTTCGTCGTTGACAGTGTTGAAGTACACGTTGACGTTGTAGTTTCTTGGTTTCGTCGACTTGCTTGTGGTGCGACATTGATCGTGCTGTGTCAGGATTCTTAGCAAGTCCTTCGCAGGCTTCTACGACGTGAACCAATGCAGATGTTTCCGGCACAAAACAATGTGTGGGGTTTCGTGCTCTTGAATCTTCTGTATTCATAAATCGTTCATTGTTGGTGGTTGCCTGAAGATTACTTGTGTCATCAGAAGTCACACCTCTGCTTTTGTTTTCATTGTTGGCAGTGAGGTTGTATACTGGATTCACGTCACTTCGATCTTGTAATTGATTAACACTAGACGTTTCTGCAGAAGACTTTCCTTCACAACATGCTGATTGCGAATGCTTTTGTCTTTGTGGCACTGCTGAGCTGAATGCCAAGTCAGTTTGCAAAGTACGCATGTGGCATGAAGTATTAAATGCATCTCAGCCATTAATAGCGGATTCAATTCTTTTATGCAGCGGTGAGTTGAGCATTGGTGATATATCCGCGGATGAGGAACCAGGTGGAAGGTTGGGAACACGACCACGTGGTCTTTCCGTGAGCATGTGGCTAACTTCACCTGATGGGAATTGTAAATTCATGCTCTGTACTCGAGTGCGTGAAGGCTACTTATGACTGCGATGACTGAATTTGAATGCACTGAGAGTGCGTGTGGTAATCAAATCTTCATTATAGTCTTGAAACCAGATGATCATTCCTTCTTTTATCTTTTGCCAAGACTAGTCGTTGTCGAATCTGTGGGTGAGGTAAAACTTAAAGGCCTCACCGGTGACATAGTCGCTGAAGTTCGTAACCATCTCCCGTTCCGACCAAGATGCAGCGGCGGCGTGGACCTCGAAAAGGTTGAACCAGTCCTGTACGGGTCCGTCGTCCGCTGATCCGGTGTACTTGGGAATGTCGAGGTCAGCCTATGGTTCTGTCATGGTGCTGGTCGTTGTCCTTCTAGGCGATGATTCGGTAGTCAATGTATGGTCAGGGTGTCTTCTGGGGAACTGCGTCGATGATGAGTGACTGATGAAGGGGCAGGCAGGTCTCCATCCTGTCGACTTGTGTGGCGCAGGAGGCGTGATGGCTGTACGATGAACCATTTATTTGTCTTCGTCTTCCTCCTTTTCGGCTTCTACCAATCATCGCTTCATACGTCACACACACACACACACACACACACACACACACACACACACACACACACACACACACACACACACACACACACATATATATATATATATATATATATATATATATATATATATATATATATATATATATATATATATATATATATATATATATATATATATATATATATATATATATATATATATATATATCACGGCCGAAACGTAGAGTAAAAAAGTATCCAATTTTCGTAAGTGTGCTACTTTATTTCTTGACTATATGTGTACCGAACCCACATACCGAACCCATATATATATATATATATATATATATATATATATATATATATATATATATATATATATATATATATATATATATATATATATATATATATATATATATATATATATATATATATATATATATATATATATATATATATATATATATATATATTAAGTTCAACATTCTGCCGTGATAAAAAAGGCTTCACGCTGCAGCATTTGTCCTCTTTTCAAACTATTCAATTATGTAAACACGCGTGCAATAGATGCACAATCCTTTTTTTTTTCAAAATAGTTGTGGGTGTAGATTTCACAAAGAAAAAATGCAGCATTTTCCAAGTTCATGTTTTCACTTTAAAAAAGAGCTGTCGCCCTCACACCGTCGCAAAAATGTTATTCCTCGCTTTTGTCATTCTCCTCCTAGCTATATACTTGTCCCGTCCTAAAAGTTGCCTGTGTGCCATATGAGGTCATCCACTGTTTTATCGAATTGGTTCCGTATTACCACAACCCATCCATTTCTCCACCGTTTTGAAGGAATAGCACCCCGCTTCTCGAAGGTCAGCGGCACACCTTCAGAAGGGAGGATGCCTGCTTCAGCCATCGAGGCAGTGTTGTTTGGTGGATGGTGCTGTCAACAGGAAGAGATACTTACAATCGCTCTCTCTTTATCTTTTGCAGGAGCTAGCCGTCTCGACCGATGTGCAACTTAGGCCCTCTTGGATCAACTAAACATACTACACCGAACACTGCCCGGTGCTTCATCGCTGTCAGCAGTGTTCCGATGCACTGGATTTGACAGCTGCCTTCCCGGATATCAAACATATCGTCACTCAACCAGAATGGACATTGAGCGTATCGTGATGTGAACATCAACAATTGAAGATGAATACGTTTCAACACAGGTGTGGTTTCTTTCGCTCCGTTAGAAATTGCTCGACAACAACAAAAATCTCGACCGTACCCAGATAGGAAGCTTCTCGGATGCGTATGGGGACCTTAGGACTTCGGTGAGGACATTCTCTTGCCCTGTCCTGCTGATCCTGCGTGACTAGTCGACTTTGAATCTGCAAGGCTGTCGTTGAAGCCTAGTGTGGCCCAGTGGCCATACTTACCTGAAGAAGAAGACGTGCTGGTGGTAGATGTGGGCGTTTCATCTAAGCCATCTACTGGACTATCGCGCATGACCACTTCCATGCTAACTATGCAGGAGCAACGTGCAGCTGCCAGCTCAACGATTCAAGGTGCAATGACCAAGGACTGTACACTCCGTGATGATAGTATGAACCAACGGGAGGCCTTGTTGGTGGGCAGTGGGGAACCCACGGACGTGCAGTCTTCTGGCGGTCCCGTGATTCCAGCAAAGCGAGGTCCTCTTGTCATTGTGCATCAACAAGATACCTTCGCATCGGAGCAACCACTGAAAAAGGTAAGGGCCACCCCTGATAATGCGCCCACGCTCTCCGCTTCTCAGTCTTACCCAACGCCGGCCCCTTTTCAATCTTATCGAGTGCACATACGCCCCCTCTCATGCTTCGACATAACTTCAGTGCCCACCAAATATGTTCAAAGGGTCATTGACCATGCCCTTGAAACAAAGGGATACAAAGGGTTCGCAGCATACAGATCGACGAACACAATTACTGTGCACTTGGCATCTCTTAACGATGTGTAGAAACTATGCTCTTTAACATATATACCGCTGTCAGAAGATCGAGAGCTGCCTGTGTAGTGCTACTTTGCATTGGGCCCTAACATACAAAAGTGTGTTGTCTATGGCATTGACCATGAAGACTCTACTGAGATAATATGTCGCGAATTGTATTCCCAGACGCACAAAGTTCTTGTGGCCAGATTCATGAGCAAAAGTTGTACTTGCTTAGTAACGGTGCAGGGCCCCAATGTATTCCTAACCAATTTTACTACTACGGGCGTTTTTTTTGCGCCCCAAACACTACCTTCCTCGGGCAATTTTCTGTTACCGTTGATTTCAACGGGGACACATGCAGACATTTTGCCCACAGCGTACTATTGACCCAGAAAGGCTCACACCTGAGGGCCAACCACAATATCTATGTGGTCTATGTAAATCCGATGAGAACGACATGACGAGCATAAGCTGTCCGACTAAACAGAGGGCCACAGCGAGATTACGAAAGGCTACAGTAAAACACAATATAGTAAGAACTAACAATTTTTAGTTCTTACTGAAGAGCCGGAGGCACTCACGGGAAAAGACACACAGGGCTCTGAGACACAACTGTACTCTTCAGTGGTTAAACAAGGCAGACAGACCCAGACAATGAAACCAAAGTTAGCTGAACCACTGCTTGAATCGAATGATAACCATGATGATATTGACGCTCGGATAGAAGCATTAGCCAAAGAAATTGAGAGGCTACGCAAACATTGCATTCTGAAGCACCAGAAAACAGGACCTACACGCAATGAATCACTGAGTGCACATTCCCCAGTTACGCCTGCAGCCCACACGACACTACGGGTCAACCAACCAGTTTGGACAGCAGTTTTGGATCAGCTTGCTCAACTGACGGCACTCATACAGGATTGCTTGCATCATGGCTAACTCTCTGCAGCAGCTGCCGCGTGACGGAATTCTTCAATGGAATTGTCGAGGCTTAGGCTCCAAGTTAGGAAAAATCAAAACCAAGCTTGAATACAACAAGCTACATGTAATGGCACTACTTATTCGAGAGCATAATAAGCTGTGCTCTCTGTATAACTTCAATGGGTATCATAACCCATCTATTACAGATAGGCATGCTACGACAATGGATTCAACCCCGGGAAAAGCCACAGTGTATGTGTCATCGCGTATTCCTCATACAATGATTACTATGGCACCATGGTGCAGTGGAAATCAAGAAGTTGTCGCTGTTCTGAGACGACCATTGAGGACTCCTGTCATACTAGTGCATTTTATGCCAGAACACAGCGTACACGTCTTAACTTGGGATGGATAGCACATCTGCGTTCTACGTATCCTGGATTACCATCCTCGTAAGTGTAGATTTCAAGCCCCGCCGCGGTGGTCTAGTGGCTAAGGTACTCGGCTGCTGACCCGCAGGTCGCGGGTTCGATTCCCGGCTGCGGCGGCTGCATTTCCGATGGAGGCAGAAATGTTGTAGGCCCGTGTACTCAGATTTGGGTGCACGTTAAAGAACCCCCGGTGGTCAAAATTTCCGGAGCCCTCCACTACGGCGTCTCTCATAATCAAGTGGTGGTTTTGGGACGTTAAACCCCACAAATCAATCAAGTGTAGATTTCAATGCACCACATATAGATTGGGGATACAAGCACAACTCACAACGAGGAAGACAGGTTAAAAACATCATGACTGATGTCACATTTACTCTGTTGAACCATCATGCCATGTCTACCTGCTCTTTACGTACAACATCGGAAACGCACGCTCCAGATCTCACTCGGTGGTTGGGTCCTGGGACGCCGCAATGGCGAGTGGAGCCGGATACCTGGGGTAGTAATCATATGCCAATAATTATTAGTTTAAAAAGAAGATGCACAAAAAAATTTGACGACGCGTAGCGATCACGCATTGAGATAAATTTCGGGAATCGTCAATTGATAAAATTCCCACAGAGCCCACAGAAATTCTTCCCGCTTTGCAAAAGCTGCTCCGAAGTAACAACCACCATTGACGAAGAACAACCTCAACCGGACCTCGCTCTTTTGAGACTCTGGACGAAGCGACGTCAGCTGGAGCTGTATGCGTCGAGGAATCTAGATGCACCAGGTAGCCGTGCACATGCCAATCATATAGCAGCAAAGGCGCGTCGGCACAAAAAGCAGCTTTCTCGACAGCAGTGGCATGAGTGGAGTGAAAAATTTGAATCTGGCACGGGAAATAGAGCCGTTTGGCGTACGTTCAGGTCGATGGAACGCGGTTACAAGCAACCTGATCCTGCAGCGAGCGTTAGGTTATCGATGCAAAATACGCCACAGGAATTTGCAGAGCAGGCTGCAAGAGCGGTTCTCCCGAAGTATGATAGCGCGTCTTTTATAACCTGCCCCGAAATCGACGAGCTTTAGCCAAGTGCCAAATTCAATATATCCAGTCCTATTCGTTCGGCATGGCCGAACTTATAGCGGCGATTGAAACTTCTCACAAAGAAACAACACCTGGTCCAGACGGTATTCCATACGAAGTTTTCAAGAACATGAAAGATGAAGCTCTTGATGCACTTCTGCAGGCTATTCATAAAGCATGGGAAACTGGGGACCTCCCATCTGATTGGAAACACTCAGTTGTCATCCCAATACAAAACCCGAGTAGTCGCCAAATAGCCTGAAATCCTTAAGCCCAATTTCATTGACTGCTACTGCCTGCAAGCTTGCTGAAAAGATGCTGGCCACACGTGTTTCCTGCTGGCTTGAACGACACATGAAGTACCATCCGCCCAAGCCGGGTTCCGTTCTCATTCAGGGACTGAAGACGGTCTTTCTATCTTGTCGGATGACATTTTACAAGCTTCTCCACAGAGCCACGCAGTACGCACAGTAATAGCAACGGACGTAACGAAAGCTTAAAACAACATAAACCATGACGTCCTTTTATCCAACCTCATCGAGCTTGGATATACACTGCGGGTAGTAAAATTTATTTACACTTTTCTTTACAACCGCACATATGCGATAAGAGTAGATGAAAAGCCTGAAGGTTGCTTCATGTCCAACAGAGGTGTCCCGCAAGGATCCGTTTTGGCTCCTCTCCTGTTCAACATTGCTCCAATACCTATAACATAACAACTACATCGAATTCCAGACGTGAGATATCTGATATACGCTGATGATGTGGCTTTATGGTATGTACACAAAGACGTCTCAAGACAAACACAACAGCTTCAGAAAGTCATTGGTTTTCTTCAGAGCTACACTCGGAACGCAAGGTCAGATATGTCCACCCAAAAATCATGCTATGTTCAGGTAGCTAACAAAGCAGGACGCAGAAAAATCAAGCAGTGTCCCTTTACGTTTACACTAGGTGCAGTGACCATTCCTGAGGCTTCGGAAATCCGCATACTAGGTCTTGATATTAATCAGTCCGGCAGTGGAGTGCACTGGCTTCAAAAGCCAGACAGAGTTCTACAAAAAAACCCTTTATCTGATTCACCGCATTGCATCGAAAGCAGCTAGAGCTCGTACACGTGTAGCTCGACAGCTCGTCCACTCTCTTCTGCAGCCAAGAATTTTATACCAGGTGCAATTTCAACGTTTAACTTTGGCCCAGTTGGCACAGTTGGAGACTTTTAACCGTGATGCTATACGTACAATAACAGCGTTACCTCCCATCACTCCCATACCAACTTTACAGGAGCATGCCCAGCTTAACACAATTGCAGAGCAGATTACGCAAAAAAAAATCTCGTGAAATCAAAAGGCAACTTGTACCGGTTGTTGCTGCGTTGCATGCTCCCTTTCAACGTGGCTCTCGCATTGACAACCGGCCCGAGTCTATGTCTCCTTGGGAATTCACCACCATCACATCTAATAAAACAACAAAGTTACGGCGTTCTGATACATCATCTACAACTGGCGAACGCTCCATCATCGAGGCCCCATGTGCTAATAGCTTCAAACTATATACAGATGCTGCCATCCTACAAGACAGCGGAAGGACATCATTCCTGAGTACTACGCATACTTTTGTCATAGACCACCAGCTTTATCTATCTATGGAAGCCACTCCTCTTGTGATGGAGCTTCAAGCCATCCATGACGCAATGCAGGATGCTACCTCTAAGCTGCCCACATTTAAGCATATTGACGTATACACTAATTCCTTAGGAGCTATTAAGGAGCTCAAGAAAGTACACAAGGCGACAGAGATCTGCGAGGCGATTCATAAGCTGAACCATAATACGGCTACTTGCGTAAAAGTACATTGGATTCAAGGCCATGCTGCGAACCCACACAACATTGCTGCTGACCAGCAGGCGCACTGCTCTCCAGACAAAAACCTTCCAGCCATTCTCCTTCCACCTCAGCCGCTAAATTTACTCCATACCAGTAAAAATGTTCTCCGGCAAGATAAACGTGCTCTGCTTGCCCCGCCGCGGTGGTCTAGTGGCTAAGGCACTGGGCTGCCGACCCGCAGGTCGCGGGTTCGAATCCCGGCTGCGGCGGCTGCATTTCCGATGGAGGCGGAAATGTTGTAGGCCCGTGTGCTCAGATTTGGGTGCACGTTAAAGAACCCCAGGTGGTCAAAATTTCCGGAGCCCTCCACTACGGCGTCTCTCATAATCAAATAGTGGTTTTGGGACGTTAAACCCCCCATATCAATCAAGATAAACGTGCTCTCATTCCACCGTGTGTCTGCTCTCTCCCCCGTCACCTTACTAGGGCGGAGGAAGTTGTGCTTAGGAGGCTTCGGGCAGGGGTGGCCCTTATACCGGCCGTTATATCGTCATGGAACTGGTCACATTTACGAGTTGGTGATACGTGTCCATATTGTCCCACTCCTGCGATGCAAGCAGATACATACCGCCTTTTATGGACATGTAAAGGGTTGCAGCCAGTACGCTCCCGTCACCTCGCTGAAGCCGGCGTTTGCTACAGCGACACAGCCAGTTACAACCGCTGGATACATCAAAACAGATTCCGCAAAACACTATTTCACTTCATACACAACACCGCCCTAGCAGCACACATTTAACAAAAATATTATGCGATAAAGGCAAGTCTTTGTCGCAATAAAAAAAAGAACATCAACAATTCAAGAGCGTGTTTCGACAGCCACCGCTGGGTTTCAGTGCTGTCAAGAAGACGGGATACTTACAGTCGCTTGCTCTTTCGCTTTTGCAGGCGATAGTCGTCTCATCCGATGCGCAATTCAGACCCTCTTGGATTAACGAATCATGCTACACCGAACAGTGCCCGGGGCTTCATCACTGTCAGCCGTGTTCCGATACGCTGAATTTGACAGCTGTCTTTCCGGATATCAAGCATATCGTCACTCAACTAGCATGCGCATTGAGTGTATCGTCATGTGACCACCAACTATTAAAAAGCCTGTTTTGGCAGCCGCTGCTGGGTTTCGGTGCTGTCAAGAGGACGGGATACTTACCGTCACTTGCTCTTCTGGTCAATATGCCTCTCTTGCACGTTTCCATTTATCGGAAGGGGGGTCTCGCGTGACGGGATAGAAACCCAATTAACCTTTCATGTCTTATGCATGCTTATTTTTATTGCCTGTCTGAGACAATTGCACAGAAATCTCGGTCTGCATTTTCTGTGTGTGTGTGTGGGGGGGGGGGGAAGGCGTTTATTGCTGTCAGGCATGTCGAGATGAATGCGCGACCGTCCACTGTAGAATAACAACAACTTCCTGAAGCATCGCATTCTCTGCCAGTAATACACGACGGTCAGAATAAGGTTCTCGAGGTGCTCTAAGACATTAAAGCTAATCAGAAGGCTGCTGATAATAGGCTTACAGAACGTATAGCTCGACTAGCCGCAATTGAACGTGACGTTGATGTCCTAAAAAAGTTAAGGGACGATTTCCAACAGCTGAAATTTGAGAACACCTTACTTGAAACCAAGCTGAACTGGTTAAAAAAAAAGGGCCAAGATGACCTTGAAAATAGGTCACGCAGAAATAACCTGGTATTCTACGCATTGAAAGATGCATCAGCCGAGAGTTGGGAACACTCTCAACGCCTGGTGCTATCTCTTTGCTCGGATCATCTGGGTGTGCAGGTGATGTCATCGGACATTGAACAAGCGCAAAGGGGGGGGGGGCGATTCTACAAAAAAAAATTGACCCATTATAGCGTGATTTAATTCCCTCAAAGAAGATAAAAATATACTTGCGAGGGCACGCAAGCTATAAGAGGAACCGCTCTGGTAATAAGCAAGGATTACTCAAGCAAAGTTGGTTTGCAAAGAAGACAAGTGGTCGCATTTGCCAAAGAGCGCAAAGAAACATTCAGGTTTCAAATCAATTAGCTAATTACGGGCGCCCATACATTTATGTACAATTCTTTAAGAAAAGAAATATAACCGTTGCGTTAACAATCAAAGCCTTCAGGTCCATGCCAAGGGCATGATGAGCGAGAAGTGGTCTTTGTCGTTGTAAACTGTCGGAACATAAGCAATGAGAAGGAAGCGTTTTCATACTTTGTAGCTACAATGAACGCTGATATAATTTTAGGCACTGAGTCGTGACTTGAAGACAGTATTTAAAGTGCAGAAGTATTTCCTTCACTGTCTTCATATATGAATGTCTATCGTAAAGATAGCGACGCGCGGCGGGGGAATTTTTATATTGATCAATAACAGATTAAAAAGCGTGTCTGTATCACTTACCAGCATTCACTACGAAGTCGTGTGATATAAAATTGAGCTGTCACAAGTGCAACACGTTGCGGTGGGCTGTTTTTATCGGCCGCCAAACTCCAATAGTGTGCAGCCATCGGAAGCATTGTCTGAAGCACTGGCTTCGTTAGGAACTGAATATATTTTACTAGGAGGCGATTTTAACCTGCCGGATGTTAACTGGATAGCTCATGTTCTCGTCTTGAACTCAGGATCCGGCCCGTCATGGACACGCAATGACGGGCCGGTGTTTCCTACTGGAGCATGTCAAGTGCTGCTAATGGGCAATGGGACACAGAAGACACCAAGTGGACACAGAAACTTGCAGTCTGTTTTTAGTTAAAGCGCACGCGCAAATTTTTATTACTCAACAACGCACAGGAGAAATCTTCCACCGGCACTACCTTGAAGGTAAAAAGCCAGTGCGTATATGCACGGGTTGGCCAGTCAACGGTTGTGCAGTGTGAGCAGTTAGTTGTTTCAATAATAATCAAAAAAAAAAAAAAAACTCGCTCACAGACGCTGCGTGCATCGGCATTGCAGGGCGAGAGAGGGGGAGCATAGGAGAGGAGAAAAGCGAGCGGATGCGTATGCGCAATGGGAGTGTAAACACCACGGGGATTCTATCCACCTTAGCGGGGAGGAACGCCTAGAGGAGAGAGGGGAAGAGGATAGGAGAGAGAGGTTGGAGAGCGAACGTGCATGCACTGTAAGGATGGTCCCGCGGCACACCAGATTCAGCTCGACCCTAAGCTCCTTTGCATCTAAAAACATAATTCCAAAATATAGATAAAAGTGCTTGAGCAGTTTCTGTATGTTTGATGATGATATGGGGGTTTAACGTCCCAAAACCCCCATATGATTGTGAGAGACGCCGTAGTGGAGGGCTCCGGAAATTTTGACCACCTGGGGTTCTTTAACGTGCGCCCAAATCTGAGCACACGGGCCTACAACATTTCCGCCTCCATCGGAAATGCAGCCACCGCAGCCGGGATTTGATCACGCGACCTGCGGGTCAGCAGCCGAGTACTTTAGCCACTGGACCACCACGGCGGGGCTTTCTATATGGTAAACAACATACTTCGCAGATGTTACTTGAATTCACATGCAGGCTGTTTGAAGTCGATACTTGCCGAAAATTTTTTTAGTATTGCTGGTAACTGGTATTCGAGAAGGCGTTCTTCGTAACGTGTGCAGGAAAAGAGAACCGGTCTGGGTTGATTTCAGAGAGTGTATCAGCGGAAGCTGTTAAATGAATGCTGTTGTTTATTTTTCTGAAAAATAATACATAATTTTATGTGTGAAAGGGCCACCTGCCCTAATAATATCATGATTTATGAAGAGACGATGAGTAGGTATTTAGCTAGGAAGCCCACAAAAATTTCAAATATTCTAAGAACTTTGTTTTGTAATATCTCTAGTCTGTTGAGGCGCTGACGAGGCATTTTTGCCCATACTAGTGCATAGTAAGATAACTGAGAGTAGAAATGGATGTAGTAGATAACCATTTTAAGCTAGAAGGTCTGATAGCTTATACTTGTAGCCTACAGATTGGCCCCATTCAGAGACAAGTTTTAATACACGTATAGAGTTTCTCACAAAATAACCTACAGAGAAATGTGGTGCTAGTGAGCTGCTGGATGGAAGGGAATGCCGGGATATGTAAGTTTCGAACTTGACTCGGATTTGTATACCTCGAAGAGGCGTCTGCAGCTTCATGTTAAAGCAGGTGATAAGCTATTTATGTTTTGCTAATGCACAGAAATGTGTTACGGGTTTTTCACTCAAAGCTTCTGCGCCAATGTAAAATTTTACGAAGCGTAAAAAGTAACTAACTGCCGCTAAACTTGGCAGGCAGATGACAAAGTCAGCGATCTCTCTCTCATTTTATGTCGTCTGTTTCTCTCACCGTTTGGTTGTGCCGTCAAAGGAAGTGGACTTATATTTTAGAATATAATACGCGTGACCAATATTTTCTTATGAAAGTTTTGTTTTAGAGAAGCTTTATTTGCGCAATTGTATCCGCTTTTGAGCCGAAGCCTCGCTCAACACCAGTCAGCACAAGCCTCGCAGACACATATACTGTCGATTCCAGCACTCCAACAAGGCCCCTTAAGAAATTTGCATAGACGGTGGCGCCATATTTCCCTCTAGGTATTTGTGTGAGAAACTCTAAGAATATATGTGTACTCCATGAGAAGTTTTCTTCAGACCACACACTTTGAATATGCAAACTGCACTCAATCGGAAGAATACCGGTGGGTTACTTTTAAGAAAACTCTTCGAATTTCTTAAAGAGGTAGCTTGTAAAATGAAAAGGCATGCTTAAAGGATAAAACACCTTTTGCAGGTCTTATAGGAGCCTGACAATATCTTGTTGGTTATTCTTGTTAGAAAGTATTATTTTCATATATGATAAGTAGTGCCGATTGAGCAGACTTCTTGTGACACCTGAAGTTTTCAGACTTTCAAAAGAACTTGTTTTCTGCAAAAAAAAAAAACGTTGTCTATTTTTAATTCAGTCCTCTTAGAGTTAAAAAAAAAAACAAATGAGGTAGGGCATATAAAGTATTTAGGTTATTGTATTCATGTTATTTAGGTTGTATTTGTGCAAAACAATCACTCTTGCAAATTTTGTCCCCTCTAGAATAATACTCTGGTATCGAGCATTATTATATGCTGTAAAATGAAGTGTGTTGATCAGAAGTGAATAAGACTACAAACATTGGCAGATACTGCTACTATTGTCAACACATTCATTAACGCAGTATTGACAGAAATAATAATAATAATAATAATAATAATAATAATAATAATAATAATAATAATAATAATAATAATAATAATAATAATAATACTAATAATAATAATAATAATAATAATAATAATAATAAGTTGTAAAGTCCACCATTAACTACTGGAAAACTAGTAACAGCGTTATGAGGAATTTTGTCTACTGGTTACTGTCATAAGTGCGTATTTTTTCACATAAAAAGACACTGGCCACTCAGCTTACCAGTCTGTTACTCTGGCCAGGGATTGGTTCAGCTCAATATCTGTGAAGTAGGTAAATAATGCGGTCTACAAACATATTCAGTGTCTCTTGTGAGGTTGTCATTGAAACTTGAAAGTATTAATGGTCCCTATATTGAACCTTATATTACCATATTACCGAACATCAGGACTGTGCAAGAGACAACGTGGATGTAATTTAATATTGCCTATTGTTTCTCTTCCACCCTTCAGTGGAGGTCGGCCACATTTGCATGCCCTAGTTTCTCGAGGTGACTGTTGAGGCTGAGTGTGAGTGAATTCACTCGCGCGTGCGAGCTGAGAGAATAAACTTCTTCATATCGTTCGGGGACCGGCGCCTTTCGGAAGGGTTGCTCGAGATCCTAAATGGGCTCCTGTCACTGCATGAAAAAGTGACGTCTTCCCGAGTGATGTCGTCGCACTGCATGAAACGTTTCAAATAAACTGTCGGCAGTGATGCACAGTCTGAGTATGGATACTGTAGCAGCCACCAAGGGCGCCAGGGTTAAGCAATTGCAGGATGAAAGCTTCCAAACAGAACCGAGTCCACGCTCAGTCGCGCAGGACCACATTTCGCCTTCCGCCGGGAACGAGTGAATCCGAAGAAAAAAAAAAGCAATATTAACCAGAACAACGGAGTGTTCGCTGCTCTTCCCTTCAGTGAGAGAGCAGGAGCAAGCACTGACGTCAGAGCGTGCATCCACGAATCAGGAAGCTAGAAACGGGGTCGCAGCAAGCTTATTTTGCGCTGGCCTCCACGCCAGTGCGGCGTGATGCTGCGCGCTCCACAGGCTCGCATTTTAGTGGGGTAAGCAGCGCCACCGGCTGGCCGCGGCTAGCGAGAGAGAAGAAAAAAAAAAAGGTGGATGGTGAGAAGAGCCGGGCTGCGCCCTGAAAGCCACCTGGACCGTAATATCTTGAAAAGCCGTTGTCTGCTGATCATCCTGCGCTGGATCACTGTTCTGATTGTGGTGGTCGCGGGTTCGTGCAACAGCCGTCGGTTGACGATGCGGAGTGAACAGAGCAACGGTCGATAGCGCGTGCCCGGAGGATGCGGCGAGAGACGTTTCCATGCGCAACAAGCGGAGTTTTTGCGGAGACGCCAGTCTGGGCAAAGGTACTTTCTCTTATTTCATTGCGCAAGCGCTTCCGAGAGCACTGCGCTCCTCCGAGGCGTTTCGCGCGAGCCGTTTTCTCTGCCAGCTTAGAGTGCAGGGCACGTTTCAGCAGAAAAAAAAAAAAACATTGAACGGGGAAAACAAAGGATGAGACGGCGCAGTTTCAGCGAGCGTAATGGCGAGCATCCTCGACCCTACCACGGCTAAATCCTGGGGGTGGTCCATTTGCTCGCACCAATGCACGTGCGACAGGTTGCGGTAGACGGTCTTCCTTTTAGAAGCAGGTGCGAAGACACAGAGTGCTTGCACGCACCGGGTTGAGACGGCATCGTTCTCGGACATAAAGAGCAGTGTCATCGGAGAAGGGAATGAATGGCGCTTCTGCTTAGCGCGCAACAAGCTTTGTGAAATGCACCCTGAGATACATGTAGAGTGGTGTATACGTAGACATTGTCTTAGTGCACATGTTACAAGCGAACGAAAAGCTTTCTGAACGCGGCCTCTGACCTCAGTGCTCAGAGAGCAGTTCGATAACACCGAGAGAGCGCTCACACAGCGGCCACGCGGCGTGCACCTCTGCGGGTGCTTGGGAAGCGGGCATTTCCCTTCCGCACGCCAAGATCAACGCCGCACTATCTCTGCGTGTCATATGTGAGCGCACTCTCACAAACCATCTCTTAAAATACTCATCTTCCGGGTAACCGGCCTGTTCCACGTTGTACTTGCAAATTACGCTCAGTAGCTCTTAGGTTTCTGACGATGGTTGTACTTTAGTCACGTCTAGAATACAACAATAGCAAGAAACCAACGTGCGTTCCACAATTATTCTATCCGACGATTGGTGCAAGAATTCTGGCAAGCGAGATGGCAAATGCGTGAAAAAAATTGAGAATAATGTTATAGACTTCATTAATTATTCGATATACGTAACGGTGACGGATGTTTGCAACCGTTCTCTGATCACTATATAGAAGGAATGAAATAGTAGTGCTTAAACATCGTTCGCACTTTCAAGGAGAAAATAGGCTCTAAGATAGTGAATAACCACAATTTACTAACTGGTTAGAGAACGTAACCAAGCATTGGGAAAATGAACGAGTGATACGGAAATGTACTCGCTAAGAGACAACGTATGAACGAAGGGCGTACATGCATGGCGAAAAATGAATGGCTGTAATTCAAACCTTATGGAATATCCTGTTGCTGCTTCTGAAGAACTCATCGAGACCTGAGCTGCTGAAAAAAACTGGCTGGTCAAATGTTACTTTCTGTGCTTCGAAAACGTAGTTTACTAGAAAGGCATGCAAGCGTACGAAAATGACAACAGTTTTAGTAATGCCAGAAGCACACTGGTTTTCCGCCACCTCACCTCGCATAACAAGCAACTATTAGGAGTAGCTCGGTTGTACGTTGAAATTGGTGCTATAATTTTGTCGGATAGTTTTTTCTTATTTTTATTCAACGAATACGCATAGCTTAGTGGCTCAAAAGTGCTGAAGACCGAATGAAAAATATGTACCGAATGAAAAATGCGGCATAAAGGCAGTATACAGACTTAAATATAAGGATGTTGGCATAATGGCCTGCACTTTTTTAAAAGTTCTTTTCTCTGCACGCCGCGACTGCTCAGTGGTTATGCTGTTTCGCTATTGACCCAAAGCTACTAGTTTTATTCAGGTATCGGTAGTCGCATTTCATTGGAGAGGGGAATGGTAAATGACCGAATAATGTGCGAAGTGAGCGCAATTCGGTGACTACAGGTGGCCGGAGTTATTCAGAGCTCTACACCACGGTAGTCTCTCGCAGGACAAGCACAGTCGGTTGAAGGGGGGGGGGGGGAGGTCGAGCACTACTTTACCTTTTGAAATTTTTGAGTTTTCAGTATATATATATATATATATATATATATATATATATATATATATATATATATATATATATATATATATATATATATATATATATATATATATATATATATATATATATATATATATATATATATATATATATATATGCACGCGTACAAACGCACGCTCCAATGTATTTAAAGTGTGGTTAAGTCCTACGTCCCCCCCTCCTCCTACCGAAAATAACTTCTGGCTACGCGGCTATCTCATGGCCGTAATCGCTTCTGGATGTGTAAGCTCCATAAGTCAACATACCATTATTTTCACTTACCTTTTCTTCATGTTATACAATTGCGCGAGCAACATTCCTTTTAGACAAATAGTTGTCACTTAGCACTCACTTCGCTCGTTCTCTGCAATCATTTTCACCGTCATCGAATACTACTGTTGGCCTCAGTGGTTAAGGTTCTCTGCTGCCAACCCGACAGTAGAGTGATCGATCACGGCGGTTACATCTCGATGGAGAAGAAGCGCTAGAGCCTGTGTACTGTATGTACGATGTCAGTGCACGTATAAGAACACACATGGCTGATATTTACGGAGTACTCTATACAGCGACGTGCCTGATAATTATATCGTTGCGTGAAACAACATATATTAACTAGTAAGTTGCACTTCTGTGGGAATGTAACAAAAACCTTGGTTGTTTTTCATAATCTAATTCTGAATATAGTCATCATCACTCTTACTATGCCCACTGCAGGGCGAAGAACTCTCCCATATTCCACCAATCAACGCGGTACTGTGCTTTCTCCTGCCACGTTATACCTTCAAACTTCTTAATTTTGCCTTCCCACCTAATTTTTCTTTGCCCTGCCACGTACTTGCCTTCTCTTGGAATATAGTCAGCAACCCTTATTGACCAGTGGCTGTCCTGCCTATACGCGCCACGAGCCAGGTACACGTCCATTTCTTATCCTTGATTTTAACTATGATGTGCTTAACTCGCGTTCGTTTCCTGAATATGGTGTATAGTAATGTAATTGTAATTGCATAGTAATGACATTTTCATAGAATCAAGTGGCTCAGCCTTGTTTATTCGGTTCAGTATAAGCGATGTTCACATAAATTTACTGAATCAGTGCCGAGAAGGGCTCATCACACCGACTCAGCGGTTGATCGTGGTAAAGTATTTGATTCTATTTATCCATTACCCTATTCCGGAACAGATATTACTCTTTCTAACATTCTTTACAACTCGTTCATTCTTTCAAGCATTATTACGTGTCATATCACAATAGCTTTCTCTTTTGACCATTGTGCTGGCATCACCGACACGAGTTTTGCTTAAAGTGTTTTTACCGTGGTAAACTTACAAAACTGATATCTAAATATGACTAGTGTAGTGGCCATAAGCGTGTGCGTAGAGGGGAACAAAGGGGCACCCTCCTCCCCTCTCCCCCCATTACCTAAGCAGGAGTGGTGTACGAAGCCTGCCCCATACTTTGACCTAATAGGGAGGGGATGCGCTCGATGAACCTTCGTCCCAAGACTTGGGTGCACGTTGAAGAGGCCCAAGTGCTCGAAATTTCCGGAGCCCTCCACTACGTAGTCTCTCATAATCATATGGTGGTTTTGAGACGTTAAACTCAACACATCATCAACCTTTGCCCCCCCCCCCCCCCCTCCACCCTCATGAAGGGCAGCAATGCACATGCGTATGTTAGTGTTATTTTAATGATTGAAGTTCAAACAGGATAAAACACGTTCATCTCGATCAGAGCCAACTGCTTAACTCATAGATGACTAGTGTACAGTGACGTAAATGTTGGTTATCCAATAAAAATCTCCGGTTAACAAATATATTGTTATCTAATAGCTTATGTAAGCGAAATAACGTATATATATAAGACCTCTTAGTGCGTGATGAAAAATTGTTACAAAAGACTCGGGCAGATCCCACGCACTGCGGGAATCGATTTCAAGCCGGAAGTGACATGCACAGCTTGTCATTTTCTTTTTTTTTCGCTTTCAGCGAAGCGCTCCGACGTGAATAATTTGTTGGTGGATATCTCAATAAAAACAGAGTAGTTTTATTGTGTGACTTTCGGGGGCTTACACTGACTTCTAATGATCGGGTAGCTTATTGTCTGACGTAGGCCAGTCCTCGTGTTAGAGCATGGACGTCGATTTTATTCGTACAAAGTAGACTGCGATTATATACATACATGAGTAGCTTTCGTTGGCGCATTTCTCCGGTGCCAAGGAACGCTGGACTATAGCTTGCTGAATCATAGGACTAGATATGCAATGTTAACTACACTGTTATAAAAGCACTCAGTTAGCACAACATCCAGAATAGACGTTAAAGAAACAGCATCCAAACCGATGCAAGAAAACCATCACCACAACTGATAATTGTCCCGCTGCGGTGGTCTAGTGGCTAAGGTACTTTGCTGCCGACCCGAAGGTCGCGGGATCGAATCCCGGCTGCGGTGGCTGCATTTCTGATCGAGGCGGAAGTGTTGTAGGCCTGTGGGCTCAGATTTGGGTGCACGTTAAAGAACCCCAGGTGGTCGAAATTTCCGGAGCCCTCCACTACGGCGTCTCTCATAATCGTATGATGGTTTTGGGACGTTAAACCCCACAAATCAATCAAATCAACAACTGATAATTTAATACATTTACTTACAGTTTCTACCGCACGGTTGCTGGCTGACAGTCGTTGCCAAATTAAAACGGTTGGTATTTCTTGTTTAATCCCTGCAAGGTGTGTAAAATTTGCAGTCTATGTTCGCGGTTGCTGGGATGTCATAAACCATGGGTTCTCAAAGTGATTTCCTTGGAACCCAGGAGTTCTTGATATATACTAAGTGCGTGCACGCAGCACGCACACAAACAGAAACGAAGACAGGAGAAAACACATAAACAACATACACTGTCGTGGACTTCCAAGATAGTTTGTGCATGATTTTATGCATGCGCACATGTTATCAACAACTCAATACATATCATGGGTGAACATACTAAAACGGCATTTCTCTGTCCCTTGAATACACGCTTGGCGTACTTACACACTTGATACCGGATTTCTTTATGTGAGCAGCCTCTACTATTTCTCTTTCTGTGTTTGTTTTCACAGGCTTTACAAAAGTCGCATGATCAAATTGTAGAGTGAATTTATACTTGTAGCAGTGAGAGGCTCCGTGCAGTGGTTCAAGGGGTTCCGCGAAGGACATCTTATAAGGTTCCGCAAGCGGCCACTACGAGTGCAACTTGCTCCTGTTTTGTCCCATTAGCAACTGGCAAATGCACTTACATAATAATTCGCATTGCATTTTGCACTTAACGAAGCCATCTTGCGTCGCATACGCACATCGGGTCTTCATGGGATAGTGAAAGGCCCAGCAACAGTAAAGGCTCGGCGTTTAGTACCCACCGTAGAAATTCCACGCATAATGGACCTGTGGTAAACCGAACGTGCTGGCAATTCATCCTCGTGAGCGTTCAAACGAGTTAGAACAGCATTTTGTACAAGCTAGGCACTTTATTTGTGGCCCATATAAAACGTCAGCTGTCACGTCACACAGTTTTTACACACAGAGATTTGCCACCGGCTCTATGTCCGTTTTAGAAATCAAACACGCAACGAGTGTTTTCATACGCGCTAGCCGTGTCGTGCCGAATAAGAGCTACATGAGCGTTTAGGCCTAGCTTCATGATCAGCGTTACAGTCGGCGGCCGTTTCGCTGCGCGCCTGACATGCCTCCCTTTTTGCTGCGTAAAAAAATAAAACAGGCCTCTGTACAGCCGGCGCGTTTTTCGCGTGAGCTCACTCCTTACGCTGCGCGGTACCTGATGCGTGCAGTGTGTGGTCAGCGAGTGCTTTACGGGACTTGTGGAGCGTCAGTGTATTATTGGGAGTTCGACATCAATGGCGACGGGCCAACGTCAAATAGGCACTTTTAGTTGGGCGTACGCAACGAGCCTACGTATGTGGAACGATACGTTGCGTAGGCTGCATGTGAATCGCTCAACGACACGTTTAGTTCACTGTATTGACCGTACCGAGATACGTCTGGTTCAACTAGACGTATGTTCTCAGAAATAAAACAGCATTTGGGTGCTTTTTATCGCCCTCGTGTGGTAGCAGCACAACATCGTCCCTCAAAGTAAAATATACTTCTTTTTGGCCGGCTTTGTTGCCCTCTGCGTTTGACGCCGTCGCTGCCGTTTTGCTATCTGGTTCCTATACCCATAGAGTTTCCTAATATACACTAGAGGGAACTCTGGCGCTAGTGTCTATGGGAGCTGCAACGCACGGCGCTTGAGCGAGCATGGAAATGATGGGTAGTGCACACATTTTTCTAATATTTCTACTTCTGCATGGTCTGTTTTTGGCTCCGTGTGTGTTAGTGTGGCTTGGAGCGGTTTTCTCACGAAACAAATATTAGCAAATGTTCAGCGGTTGCGCTTCATCATTTTATTCTTTTGGACTTACCTTTCCACATGGTGTCACGAAGTTCAAAACGGTTGAATTTTTTTTCAAAACAAAACCGGAACACAGCAATAAACAAAGCCGCAAGTACGATTCGCCGCCCGCAAGTTCGAAGACTAGGCAAATGTGTGTACTACCCATCACTCCCATGGTCACTGAACGAATGCAGTGCCAGAGTCCCCTCTAGTTAATTTTAGGAAACTCTATGCCTATACCAATCGAGATATCGCGAGAGCGTCACGCCGCGCACGCTTCGCCTCGTCACGTTTACTGAAGCCGCGTTTTTTTTTCAGGCGTACACGCGCATCTCTCGAATCGATGCGTTACGTACTGCACATGCGCAGTTCTCTTCCGTGGCAGTGCTGCGTACGTGGGCTCGTGACGTACGCCCAACTAAGTGTCTAATAGAGAGTTTTAGTCCTGCACACGCATTGTACGTGGCGGTTTTGCGTCCGCAAAGATGCCACGTTTTGCGCAGTGCGCATGCGCAGACCGCAACGCGCACGTATTGCGTTACGTACGCGGCCACCACGTACGCACGCATACGATGCGTGCGTACGTATGAGGTGGTCGCGACGCTCTCGAACGCGTTCGCGACAGCGCGAGGCTTCATTTCGCAAAATAGCGGCATAAAAGCGGCTAAAATATTACAGTGTACTAGAAAGAGATGTGTGCCGTGCGGTACCGGAAAGAGGGTCCTTCCAGCGATGACCGCTCCGCATGCCTTCGCAAAATAGCGGCATCAAAGCGGCTAAAATATTACAGTGTACTAGAAGGGGATGTGTGCCGTGCGGCCCCGAAAAGAGGGTCCTTCCAGCGATGACCGCTCCGCGTGCCTTTAGAGGGCGCTGCTGGCTACAGGAGCATAGAGTTACTCTGTATGCTATACAAGAACTCTACAGGAGCGCTACGCTCACTGCCGTGATGGTTCTGTGAGTGGGCTGTGTGGCCGACTTGTGTATTGTTCCCAGTTGTCGTTGCAGCTTTTTATGCGATGAATGCCACCTAATGGTGAAATTCAGCCTTTCCGCATAGGTACTAGCGGTTCTCTCGCTATAACGAGCGCACACAAAAACACCCGACTTCCGGGTGAGGTAGTTTAAACCTAGCGGAACCCTTTTCTTTTTGAAGTTACTAAATTTTATATAGTAGTGATGAACTTTCAAATAGTACTGGGTGGATTTCAAGGTATTCACTTATACGGCTTAAATATCTATTTTTTGCATACAACTTTTATGTTGCTTCGCATATTAAACGGCCGGGAAGCGTCAATCGAAGGCCTCTAAATCTTTCAGCTACTGCTTCTTCAGATAACTGCTCATGTTTTGCTTTCATTCGGCTCAAGCTAATTTTTGCGCTGCTAAGCTTGGCTTTCGTTCTCCCAAGGTTACGTCGTATATTGCAAGGACTTTGTTTTGTAAACATCTTCTGACATCGTCTTGTGGGAAGCTGGTTAAGTATCAGCTTTCTCTGATATTTGCTGTGAACTCAAGCACTGAAGTCATTTAGTACAAGCGTGCAGTTCTTCGAAGAGTACACCTCTTTAAACGATGGGCATTTACCAGCTAAAGGCTCGATTTATACGCCGGGACACAAAGTCAATTTGCTCACATTGTTTATCAGCAACTCTTAATCTTCTCGTGCTACGAGTTTCTCTAGACGCATCTTCTTTCCTCTTATGAGAATTTCAGCAGTTGCAGCACTTTCAGCAGCTCGCTTTTTAATCTGAATGAGTTTTTTCAATGCTACCTTGCTATGATCAGCAGCGTCGGCTTCCAACTCGGCGTAAAGAAATGAGTCCCCAACACATAGCAAGAAAACTTCTGACCACTCATTTGGAATCGTGAGCTTTGAAAATGACAGCCCTTGAAATTCTTGATCATGATCTTTATTAGTGGCACCATCTCGGCCAACATCATTCGATATCCTTTGGCATCCCTGTTCACGAACATCATCGACTGAACTGCCTTGAACGACGTCGTTCGACTGAAATTCTGACAACGTGTTGCTCTCACGTCTTCGCTTCGGTATGGAGAGAATCTGATCGCTAAGGTTGCGATCCTTCTGTTTTTTCGGCCGTGATTTTGAGAGGTACTTGGGAGCATCAAGGAAAATTATAGAAATGGCATCTTTTGATTAGGGTGGCGGGTGTCTGGGGATCTCAATAACCTTACCGTCGGTAGTCGTCTTTAAAGTTCACTGTGTGAGCCTTGCTTTGGAGTGTCGCTCACAAACAGCGCTGCTCTTGTCGAGGACTCGATCACTTCTCTTGATGTACCGCGACCATTCTTCTCGGCGGTGAGCTTCAATGACACCCGAAATAAGGAGTACACCTCTTTACCCTTGCGGTAGCCGCTGTTACAATTGGGCAAAAAGCAAAAAACATCTCGCTTGTTCCGCCGTCTCCCAGCCATTTTTTCTCATTCCAGTAGACAAGCGCAAACACCGCCGTAATTTCTTCACTCACGTACAGCACAATCTGGCGATGATCATAGTTATTCAATGCGAGAAACACCAGCAACGAGGAACTAACTGGTCACGCGTCAACAGCCAAACTGACAGTGCAACATGTGCTGACGCACGCGCTCCTCTGGCTCGCAGCGTCCCCCTAGCGCCCCGAGGATGTACTCAACTTCTCTAACTCAACCCACAAAGTAACATAGTATGTTACTCTATGCTCAACCTGCTTCATCACTGCGGGGGCCCCCTCACCTGTCCATTGGAACGCGCCGCGCACGGCACACGTCCCTTTCTAGTACACCATGGAGGAAGGAAAAACTAGTCCTTCCATCCTCCATGTAGTACACTGTAAAAATTTGGTCATTGATCACTCTCTCCAGACGTAAGACTATCGTCTTTCGACAACATGCAGATACGGGCCAATTTTTTTTTCATAGGAATTTGCCGCGCCATTATGTAGTATCAGCGTCACATTAAGCCGGTACAGCGTCAAGCCTTCGCGATAGCAGAGTGCGCACCATCCACTTATCACCATGGGCAGGCATGCGTATATATGCGCAGAGTGGCCGAACAGGATGCGCGCCTGACAATGATTAAAACTGGACGGTGTGCACTATACCATCGTTAAAGCGTGTCACTTTTAGGGTTTTAGTTGACCCTCATCATCATCATCAATATCATCGTTAGCCTGACTACGTCCACTGCAGGAAAAAAGGCTGTCAACTCGATCCTGTGCTTGCTGCTGCCACTTTATACGCGCAAACTTCTTAATCTCATCTGCCCAGATAGTACATCTATAATGACCAATTGGAGAACATAGTGAATTATCTTAAGATACACTTGGAAAGTATTGTATCTGATATAATCATTGCAGCAGTATATTGTATCTACATCTTGCCTGAGTATTTTGTACAGTATACCGCGATATGATTTCCAAGTACCTTTCTGCAGCCCTGGCTTCAGCTGACTGGATAATCTATCTTCTGACACTGCAACTGAACATGACTCTAATAAATCTCAGGAATCTCTTAGCACCTGCTATATGCCCTGAATTCTAATCATTTGTACTAAATATCTATTAGTATTTTTTATACTGACATGTAATAACGAATGCACTGCAGTCGTAATAGAAAACGATTATTTATCACAAGTGACCGGTGGTGGAAGTCCCAATATTGCGTCTCGTGGCGTTGTTGTTCACGAGCACGCCGATATTGAGAGTGCCAAGCACATCTTAATTTATAAAGCAGGACGGCCGGCGGACCAGCATAAAACAGCCCATCTTGCTGTTAACCCATCGGAGAGCCCATACCTTTAAAAAAAAAAAGCTTGTTCAATGCCTATCGGCAGATGTGGATATGCACATGACTTTTTTTCAACTATTTTTCGCTATAGAGCAGCGGGCAACCATATCGCTATCGCAGTTTTACCGAAGAAGCTTCTAGTTAAAGTGCTTTCCACCGGCTATCTCTACTTTGGAAAGCGGAATGTGCTGGACACTCTGGATATGTGCGTGATCGGAAAAACAGTGCCGCGTGTTGTAATTGAGCTATTTCGGCAACCGGTCACTTGTACCAAGTTTTTTTCGTTGCAGCTGTACGTTTTCGTAAGGCAAAACATATTATGCTTTGCTGTGCATGACGGGGTTCCTTATTCCCGTCACTTTTAAAAATAATTTCTACGTGAGTTTGGTTTAAGGAACCTTTTGCAACATGCCCAGTTTTGCGATAAACTTTATTTAGTTATTTTATTTATTTTCAAATACTGCAGCCCCGTTATGAGGCTATCGCAGGAGTGGGTACAAAGCAAGAAATAATAAAAAGGTACAAAACAAAACAGCTGAATACACAAGTACATTGGCAGATCATAGAAATACAAAAATTTTACAAACAAAGTTATACAAACAATGAAAGGTTTACAGCACACCGTCTTTTAATGCCTTCAAAAATTCATCTTTCTGCAAAGACCGAATGTGACCTGGTATGAGGTTCCACATTTCAATACATCGAGGAAAAAAGGTGTATTTGAAGAAATCAGTACGAGGATGAAACACAGATACATTAAGTGCGTGGCTGTTTCTGGTAGATGATGGTTTGGCAGGTGTTATGTAGTTGTTGTGTGGTGAATATTGCGGTGAATTAAATAAAGAGTGAAAAAGTTTCAGAGACTCGATGTCTCGTCTTTTAGAAAGTGATGATAGACCAAGCTGCGCTAGATGGCATGATGGTGAAAAAATTACGATCATAGCGTCTGTAAATGAATCGAATAGCTTTTTTCTGAATGAATTCAACGCGTTTTATGTCAGTGATTTTATAAGGGTACCATACAGTGGCTCCATACTCAAGGATCGGTCGTACGAGGGTTTTGTATGTAAGCAGTTTTGTTTCCCATGGGGCTAAACGTAGTGAGCGGTTAAGGTATCCAAGTTTCTTCAGAGCCTTGTTGCATGTTGTATCGATGTGACTAGACCAAGATAAGTTAGTAGTGAAAAGGAGACCAAGGTACTTATATTGTGAGACCCGCTGCACTACATAGTTATTAAAAGAATAATCAAACACAGATGGGGTTTTCTGTCTACTGAAACACATAGTAGCTGTATTTTGAAAGTTAATGCACATCTGCCAATTTCGGCACCACCTGCAAAAGTTTAAGAACGATGTATGGAGTGTATGATGATCATCAGGTGAATTTATTACGTGATATAAAACGCAGTCGTCAGCGTAAAGACGAATTTTAGTGGAAACTGTGTCGGGTAGGTCATTTATATATAACAGAAAAAGTAATGGCCCTAGCACGGATCCCTGGGGCGCTCCGGAAGATACACGTGCTTTAGATGAATGGAAGGTGTTAAATGATACGTATTGGCTACGACTTGAAAGGAAACTTCTAATCCACTGAACAAGCGATTGGTTTTTTAGTAAGAGATTGAGTTTATATAGAAGTTTTGAATGGATGACAGTATCGAAGGCTTTAGAAAAGTCTATGAATAATGCGTCCACCTGAAGACCTAAGTCAACAGCTATAGATATGTCATGAGTGAATTCTGTCAGCTGAGTTATGGCACTAAATCCACGCCAAAACCATGTTGTGCATTGGACAGAATATTGTTAGTTTCGAGAAAATTGATGATGTGTTTGAAGACAATATGTTCCAGTGAGAGGTTAATGATATAGGCCTGTAATTTAATACAGATTGCCTACTACCTGATTTGTGGAGTGGAAGGACTTGTGCAATTTTCCACGATGATGGAACAGTTGATGTTGATAATGATTTGTGGAAAATTACTGACAGGTATTGGCTTGTCCATAGAGAATAGCGATGAAGAAAAATATTATTAACATTGTCTGGGCTAGACGACTTTTTTGAATGAACATTTAAAATCAAATTTAAAACGCCTTCTGTAGACGCAGAGACATCATCAATAGAAACAAGCGAGGCATGAAGTGGAGTGCAAGAAGAAATTTCGTGATTATCCTGAGCAAAGACAGACGTGAAGTATTCGTTAAATGCATTGGCAATTACCTGCGGCTGGCTAGTAGGAGCTTCATTAGGGACGAATGTACTAGTAGAGCATTCCTTTGGCGAGATTGAGCTCCAAAATTTTCGGGGATTATTCTTAACCATATTTGGCAAGGTAAACGAGAAAAAGAAGTCTTTAGCAGCATTTATTTTCCTGCGAAGTTCCTCCTTCGCTGTATTGAATTCAGCTCTACGCAGGGCATTGCCATTACGACTCGCATGCCTTAGTCTTGATAGTCGACTCTTTAAATGCAGTATTTCTCTCGTTATCCATGGAAGTTCAGTATTTTTCTTTTTAGTTTTCAGTGGTACATGTGTTTCAATACATACTATAACAAGGTTTTCAAAATAAGACACCAAACTGTTGACATCACCAGTATAGCTAAGTTCTTTAAAAATGTCAAACTCGCTGCTTAAGGTGTCAATTATAGACACATCGTCAGCCAGGCTATAATCGCGAAAAGTTGTATATTCATTGCGGCGTTTCGAAACTGTGCAATTAAGAGAGATTAGTACACCTCTATGATCAGAAATACCATTAATGACCTGAGCTGTAAACTTCCTTGTATACAGTAAAGCACTGAGAAAAACGCAGTCCAGTATAACATTGTCCCTTGTGGCATCAGTGACAACTTGTTTAAGACCTAAGTTTAGTGAAAAATTAATCACCTTTCTACAAATTGATGAATCGGTGCCCAAAGTGGAGAGCGATGACCATGAAATGCCAGGCACATTAAAGTCTCCCATGCAAATTAGGTTACCTGAAGAAAAGCCTTTTTGTTGTATAAAACTACTGAGTACTGTGAACTGATCTAGTGATGAACCTGGGGGACGATAAAATACACCGACATTTATAGGAGAGTTCGCGATATGAACCTCGCACCAGACGGTTTCAATATCTGCAGGTGACTTTAATACAGAAAAACTTAAATCAGACCTCCAGAAGATGGCAACGCCGCCACCTCGGCCATGCAATCGATCAGCACGAACAACATTGAACCCTAGTGGAGTAATTTCAGAATCATATATTCGCCATGAAGCCAGGTTTCCGTGACGCCAATAATGTGAGGACAGTAGGTAGCAAGCAAGTCTACAAAATCAGGAAGTTTATTAGTGAGACTTCTGGCATTTATATTGAGAATACACACCTTATCATGATTCGGTCATTTCGTAAGAGTGGGGCGTTTAGAAGACTGTTTGGTGGATTTTACTAATGAGTTGGAAATACAATCCCAGTCATACCGCGCATTATCTACATATACATGATCGTACCTTAATTGCACAGTGAAACCGTCATTCCTAAAGAATGCAGTGGCGTCCCATAGGTTTTGGCGAATAATCCGTATGTGTTCAGAGAAGTCCTCCGTTATACGCATGTTAAAACCCATCAGCTTAAAGCCATTCTTCAGCACCTTAATCTTTTCGCGGAAGTCAAGAAGTTTAAGAATGACCGGGCGAGGTTTACTACCAAAGTATCTACCGATCCTGTGGAATCGTTCGATCTGCGGAAATTCAACTTTAGGTATGTCTGAAAAAAACTTCAACAGACTGGCCTCTAAAGAATCGCTATTTCCATCTTCTGATTCTTCTAGACCGTATGTGATAATGTTGTTTCTGCGTGAACGATTTTCTAAATCATCATTTCGAGAAGAAAGCTTGTTGACTGTAGAAGACAGCTTTTCAATTTGGCAACGCAGTTCGTCGTAGAATGTAGCATTGTGAGAAGGTGTAGTCTTCTCTAGAACAGTTAAGCGCGTTTCGATGGCCTCAAACCGGGAGTTGACCGAGTTACGCAATTCCGCGACATCGTGTTCTATTTTCTTCTGGCCAGATAGAATTTGAGAAAACATCTCTGAAATAGACCATTCATTGTCGGCATCAGAACTTGATGGATTATTAGAATCCGTTCGAGTAGGAGAACCTGTGCGCGATGTAAGGCCTGAGTTAGCCAAATTAGCCCGAGTTAACCTTTGCGGAGGTCCCGGGTTTAACTCCACATCGCCGCTTAATAAGAGACTACACACGCCATGTACAATATCAGCATATGATGAAGTAAGCATAAATGAGCAAATGTGGGGGCAAGGTACCAGCAGCAAAAATCGATCGTCAGAACGAAGGCAATAGGCATTGCTTAGATAACGCACCTGCACAAGGAACAGACAGCGATTAAGCATTGTCCTGGTGCTGCTGTCACCTTCCCCACTGAAGCGATGCAGTTGCGGCGGCGCTTTTATATCCTTGGCCACCAACGTCACATCGGTGGGCGTTTTCAGAAGTACGCTGTCATGGATGATGTCATCGAAGAAGGTTGCCGGCATGCTGACGAACGAACCATGGCTTTGCTCCGAGAGAAGGACAGAGCAGTCGGCGCGCACGCAAGCCGAAACTTGCGCGTGTCGATCAGCAACCGGTGAAACATCAAAAACTGTCGAAGATGTGGCTACCAAGGGAGCCGCCAGGCCAGCGCAAAACTGCACAAGGAACAGACAGCGATTAAGCATTGTACCTTCCCCACGCATTGCGTTGTATGTGGAGTACGTTTCGTGTACTTTATTCTTGTTTTGTGAACGTTACCTGAATATGTCAGGTAGCTGCTTCCCTTATGTATTGCCCTCTACCACAGTGCTCCCGATGGCGTAATGAAAGAATAACTACGAAGAAACACAGCACTAGACAGGAGTTCCGCTGCACATCCAACCATACACTTAGTGACAATGCGGAGAGAACAACAACAAATAGTTCTTCAGACCACTTACAACACCATTTCTAGTGCACAAAATGGAATGCTAGTGGTTTAAATAAAGCTTCAAGTCTGGATATAAAAGAACAGTCTATTAGGAAAACTTTGGAGCGCTTTTAAAGTGACCGGACGCTTAGTTCCGAACATATTTATCATACAGGATATAAATAGCCAACGAAGAGAGTAGTTCATTACATTCAGCTTTTTTTTAATAGTAGCAGCGCAGCGAGAACATCAACACGGATAATATATTGTCCATTCTCAGAGATGAAGTTCTGCAGAGAAGCACTGCGTTGTAGCTAGAATAATTATATCAATATAATTCAGTTCGAATAAAAGAGGATGAACTAAAGATCAATGATGAGTATATATGCCCAATGATCTCCACTATGAAAAGCCGTTATCATAAGTTCTATTTTCTAGTATTTATGATGGCCATGAAGCTCGAGATAAGATCAGAGTTATGAAATCATATTAATTGTGAAACACTGTTCCGACGCCCGGACAGGCCGTTGGATACACCTTACACCTTCTCAGTTTAGCGAACGGACGCGCCACCTGAGAACGAGAACACAAAATAAGCCGTATTGCTGGTCTCTTTTCAGCTGTTACTCTTCGGTTTGAGGTGAAAATCTGATGTGATATATATATATATATATATATATATATATATATATATATATATATATATATATACATATATATATATATATACATATATATACATATATATACATATATACATATATATATACATATATATATATATATATATATATATATATATATATATATATATATATATATATATATATATATATATATATATATATATATATATATATATATAAGGGAAATAATTGTATGCTTAAGGGCTCGTTTCTTCGTGTTTTGACACAATATTCTTGCGATCTGACAGACAGTAGTGCAAAAGAAAGTATAGGGGAAGGTATTAGACCACATGGTAATGTCAATGTGAAGTAAGAAAAGTGGGCGAAAAGATGACTTGCCGTGGGCAGGAACCAAACCTGCGACCTTCGAACAACGCGTTCGATGCTCTCCACTGAGCTACCACAGCGGCTATCATCCCAGCCACTTTATTGGGTTTATATGTGAATTTAAACATGGGAGTGTCAGTCATACCCACCTGTAGCCATGGCGGTGAGTGTGGCACACTCTTTATGAGCCTGTTTGGCGTCACGTAGCACGTGAGCTTATTACGAGCTGGCAGCTGACCAATATACCCTCGTATACAACCTAAAGGCACCAAGTCTGCCAGTACGAGACCCTCGTTAATAATTAGGGGAAATTGTAACTTGAGGGCTCATTTTTCCGTGTTTGGACACACTATTCATGAGATCTAACAAACAGTAATGCCAGGGAAAGTATAGGGGAAGTTATTAGACCAAATCGTAATGTAAATAGGAAAAAAGAAAAGTGAGTGAACAGATAACTTGCCGTGGGCAGGAACCGAACCTGCGACCTACGAAGAAAGCATTGGTGCTCTACCACTGAGCTACTACAGCGTCTATCCTCCCAGCCACTTTATTGGGTATATACGTGAATTTAAACGTGGGAGTGTCAGTCAGCGCCACCGCTAGCTATGGCAGCCAGTGTGACAAACTTTTTTTGAGCCTGTTTGGCGTCACGTAGCTCGTGAACATATTACGGGCTGGCAGCTGACCAATAGATACAACCGAAAGGCACCAATTCTGCCAGTACTTCAACCTCAATAATGAATAAGGGAAAGAAGGATTTTAAAGGAGAATATTGATGTCTTGTGTGGTCCCTTATGCCATATATTTATTCATTCATTTTCCTCTAAAACATATCCTAGTATACTTAAGACCGCCAAAATAATACCAGTGTACAAATCTGGTGATCGGAATCTTCCGGACAGCTACAGACCAATATCTGTCCTGAGTAGTATTAACACTATGCTTGAAAAACTAATTTCGTCGCAATTAAGGCGCTTCCTGGGTGAACAGAATGTACTTTGTCCACAGCAACACGGCTTTGTTGCAAACAGGTCCACTTCAACTGCTGTTTCGATGCTTACGCAATATATTAATTCCGCGCTACATGAAAACAACATAGCAATAGCAGCATTTTTAGACATACGAAAGGCATTTGATGCTATTAGTCATTCCATTTTACTGGAAAAAATGCATTCCTATAGGATAAAAGGTAACTCGCTTGATTTTTTTTCTAGTTATTTATCGGCACGCAAACAAAAGGTAGTCATTGGTGACATCAAATCATCTTACGGTTATATTAATTGCGGGGTGCCACAGGGTTCAGTTTTGGGCCCTATATTGTTCTCTCTTTATATTAATTATGTCCCGCGATCCCTACAGAGGTCAAGGGCACTGATGTACGCAGACGACACTGTTTTAGTTTTCACAGGACACTCCTTAGCAGATTTACAAAATGACGCGATGATCGATTTATCGAACATTTCGGAATGGTTTGCCAGGAATCAGCTGGCTGTTAACTGCACTAAAACAAAGTACATGGTGTTTCACTCTCGTAGGAAACATATTGACACTGAATCTTTTAACCTAACAATAAACAATGCTCCTATTCAACAAGTTCCTTGTTTTAAATATTTAGGCGTCACTTTTGATGAACATTTACACTGGCATGAGCAAGTACAGAGTGTGTGCGCAAAAGTAGCCTATGGCTGCTATTCTCTAATAAAAGCTCGCCAATATTTTCCACAAGCTATACTTCGCACACTCTACTTTTCATTGTGTCATTGTCACATAGGTTACTGTCTGGAATTGTGGGGTGTGACGTACAACAGTTATCTAAAAACTCTTGAACGACTTCAAAAGCGTACACTGAAAATCATAAGCCAAGGTGAATCAGTAAGGAATATTTTCTAATCACAACGCATTCTCTCGGTTCTGATGTTGCGTGACTACAAAATTGCCGTTTTAGTAAATAACATAATTAATAGAAATTCACCTTTGCCTGCTGATTTTTTTTCAGTTCCTAAACGCAATACGTGACATGCTTCGAACGGTAATTTCAATCTGCCCAAACGTTTTAATGTTTACGGAGAAAGACTGATACAGTTTAATGGAACAAAAATATGGAATGCGGTTCCCCTAGAGATTAAAACGGCACGTAATTTCAGCATGGCATGTAAATCATTTTTTCTGTGGAGTCAAGACATGCAAACATGTGTGTGTTTGATTCGATTTTCATTGTATTTTTTTTCTGCAGGAAAAAATGTATTACTGTGTTATCGGTATTATGATTGTTTTTTTTGTTTTTTTTATGTTGTTACCTCAGAGCTGACCTGTACACTTTTTTATGTTGCACATTGTATTGGACCGTCCACTAGCCACTTTAGGCTATCGGTCCAAATAATTCCTGTAATTACATATATCTATTCATGAAAATAAAGTTTCATTGATTGATTGATTGATTGAAGTGTATACTTAAAGGCTCGCTTTTCCGTGTTCTGACACAATATTCATGAGATCCAACAGACAATAATGCCAGGGAAAGTATAGGGGAAGTTATTAGACCGAATCGTAATGTGAATGTGAAAAAAGAAAAGTGGGTGAAAAGATAACTTGCCGTGGGCAGGAACCAAACCTGCGACCTACGAATAAAGCGTTCGATGCTCTACCACTGATCTACCATAGCGGCTATCCTTCCAGACACTTTATTGGGTATATATGGGAACACACACACACACACACACACACACACACACACACACACACACACACACACACACACACACACACACACACACACACACACACACACACACACACACACACACACATATATATATATATATATATATATATATATATATATATATATATATATATATAAGAAAGGTCAAGTAGAAGAAAGAACATCTCGAAGTGTGAGGAAAACATTCGGCAGATCCCATGTACTGGGAATCGCCGTTATGTGAAGCATGCGCGGAGCGAATGTGACCGTGTTGCAAGTTTTATATTGAGCCAAATTTCATGAAATGAAGCTATATTTATGTACAAATGTTACACGCACAGACATATGTTGAAGAGTTGCAGATGTTTAAAAAACTAGTTGTTGGCGCTTGCGCAACGATGCCAACTGGAACACCGGTATCAGCAAAACCAGAAGCTTATAAGACGTGGTGATGCTCGCGAGGATGCTGTCCCTGAACACTGCTACATAATTCCCTTCAGCGCATGGCAAATAACCAGAATTGACGTTAACCCGACGACTGTATCAAAGTGGTGCATATGCAATCTATACAATTGGGGAGGCAGCACTGCAACCACCATTGACGTTTTAAGAAGATTAGCGTCTATTTGAAAAGTGTTTCCGAGACCTGGCGTAGCTTGTGCTTAAATGCTTCATTGCCGCGCAGAATTCTTGGGTTCAATTCCAGCTGCGACTCTGACACTTATTTTTTGCACAAATCTGGTCGCCGCTACCTATGTCGGGTATTTCTTGACGCTCGTGCGTTAAAATTGCCCATGTGGGTTCTCGTCATTCCTGGGTAGATAGTAAGTGTCACTAACCTGTAGCACATTCGCGCTTGCCAGCTGCACATACCCGGCCTTGGGTATGTGCTACTGTCAGGCGGAAAGTGTTTGTCGACGTACGCGACGGGATTATGACATTATTCAAGTCTTCACCAGCGCGTCATATTTGTCCAGCCATCTTACCCTCCCGTGCTATTTTTGGTTCGCGCCAAGTTAAAAGGGTGACCACAAGAACACCCAAACGTAAGTGGCTAGATAGATAGATACGCTCAAAGTCGCCGAAGTTCACCAAGAAATGCTTCTAATTTAAAAGCTCTTGTTGACATATCCGCGCTTCGCAGAAAATTTTGTTCGTTACTGCGTGCATGAAATCGGCGCTGAAAAAGGGCAAATTTCTCACGGCAGAAGACCTGTTCAAGCTGGGCTTTTAACGGACTTCACTGCATATCTCTGTAAGGTTGTGGTCAAATCAAGACCACTTAAAGAGAAAACGTCGCGGTCTTTCATCGTTTTGATCGATGAACAAAGCTCGGCCATCTTGTTACGATGAGCACGAAGTGAGCTTGCTCGAAGACCAGTACTCTGACCCGAAACCAAGCCCAGTCAGCAACCACCAAGCGAATCCGCCTTTTGCATGCCTGGATTAGGGGATGTATCTGGCTGTGCCCTTTAGATCGGGTGGTGGCTCGCGCCACCTAGCCATATAGTTAAGTACTATCACTGTGTGTTTAAGGATTGAAGTTCACTCGCGCCTCGATTGTAGCCACCAATCAGTTAGCCTCCTCCTGGTTATTTCTACCCATTTAAAGTCTATTTTGCCTTCATTGCTTCTAATCCCCAACGCTATGAAAAATTCGGCGCCATAATCTTCGACTATAGGGCGGAGCCTTTTACAGAACAATATCAATTGTTCAGCCGTTTCCTCCTCCTCTCCACACGCACATACTGTGTCTGTGCCTTCGTATTTTGCTCGGTACGTCTCACTTCGCAATACTCCCTTTCTAGCCTCGAAAAGCAGAGAACTATTCCGAGAATTATCGGAGATCTTTTCCCTTGCAATTTTCTGCTTAAAAGTTCGGCAGGTCTCTAGTGATGATTTCGTAAGCAATCCCATTTTCCTCATGTCCCTCTCTGTTTCCTTCTCCTTATTCTTATCTGATGTTTCCTTTTGGCTTGGTATTTTGATGTTGTCTAAATACTTGCTTGCCAATTTTCGAGTTCGTTTGTCTATTTAGTATCGACATTCTTCATGTACCAGTAACTGAAAACTTTCCTGGCCCAACGCTCCTCTCCCATTTTTATCAATCGCTCCTCGAATTCGATCTTGCTGCTAGCTTCCCTGCTCTCAAACGATGTTCATCCCATGTATCCCTGTAGCTCCTTATTTGGGGTATTCCCGTGCAGTCCCAAAGCAAGTATACCTATGCCACGTTGTTTAATTTTCAATATTGCTTGAACCTCTGATTTCATGTACATGACCACATTGCCGAACTTCAAACCCGGGACCATGACACCTTTCCGAATCCCTCTCACAACGTCATACCTATTGTAGTTCCACAGTGCCCTATTTTTCATTACAGCTGCATTCCTGGTGCTTTTAGTCATTACGTATCTTTTGTGCTCTTAGAGAGACAGCCTCATTATTTATCCATGCGCCCAAGTATTTGTATTTATCCACTGTTTGTAGCGTGACTTCCTGTATCTTATGCTTACTGCCTTTGCTATCATTAAATCATGATTGCCGAATTTTCCCTGCTGAACTTCAAATATAACCTATCTTCCTCATTACCACAAATGCCCATCAATTCCTGCAGATCTTCCTTGTTGTCGGTTATTAATACTATATCATCTGCATACATCAATGCTGGTAATGACTGTTCAATGTGTTTTCCTTGGTTGGCAAAAGAAAGAATGAAGCCGAGTCGACTCCCCTCTAATTTGGCTTCTAGCCCCTGGAGATACAGTATAAATGACAAAGGTCACAAAGGACTTACAGTGCATGCACGGCCCCCGGCGGTGGCTCTAGGAAATGATCTGTGGGGTTGTGTTTTCGCGGCGTCATCGGTGGAGGAGTGTTCTGGGTGGAACAACCAATGAATTATCTACAAATCTGGCTCTGTTAGCGCGATGCCGGTAACTAGTGCAGCTTATAGTTGCACTTGGGAAAGCGTTCCCAGCAGCAGTGTTTTTTTTTTCACTTCGCATCGGTGAAACTCGACAATTTAGCGCTTCAAAGCGTGCATCAGGGCCGTGAGACACCAAAATGAAGACAGCAGTTCGTGGCAGCCTTCGATTCTGCAAGGCAGTGTGAAAAGCAGTTAATTAGAGGTGTGTGTGAGTGTGTGTGTAGTAAGTGAATGAATATGTCAAGTTTCATGCAGGGCGCGGAAGAAGTGTGCGCTTTGTGTCTGTCTCGTCGCTCAGCAGTGCAGTAGTGACGACGCTTGAGGTACGGCTTCTCTTTGTACGATATCTTTTCTGCGCTTGTTTTGGAATGACGGCAACCACAAAATATAGTTAAGTACGCCTTGTTTTGCTTCAGTCTCAACGTATAACTACGCAATTCATCATGCGTGCCTTCTATATACCAGGAAAGAGCCACTGTAAATTGTCCGCTTGCACATAATGAATGTGAAATGAAGTAGTTTTGTCACCTGTCATTCACAGCCTTTCAGTGGTTCATTTTTGTTGTTCAAGCACATTCGTCACTGAGAGAAAGAGCAAAACAGAACCTGCGTGTGTTGATGCGACTGCCGCGTACCGATTCATAAATCTTGCGAAAATTTAACGCGCGTGCCTTTTTCTTGTCACCGTAGTGCGATGTTTACAGATATTGCGGGTTCGCCGTCCAACGTACCCAGGCACCACCATTTCAAATAAACTACACTGGAAAGTGCATAGCTTTCGACAGGTTCAGCGTATCGCGTTAGATCAGCGCCAGATGTTCTGCTGCGCTAAAATCATGTAACGCGCGTGTCGTACGATCATGTCCCCTTAATTTTATAGTTTAGGCCAGTAAAAAGTGTGGCCCCGAG
The DNA here is from genome assembly GCF_043290135.1 of Rhipicephalus microplus. NCBI lineage: Eukaryota > Metazoa > Arthropoda > Arachnida > Ixodida > Ixodidae > Rhipicephalus > Rhipicephalus microplus. The sequence goes on from NC_134710.1 coordinate 470,512,339, forward strand.
CTACGCACGCCATACACACACAAGCTTGTCATTTAGTAAAAGCATTGTTCCGTGTTCCCACAGTAAAACTTTGGTGCAACAGCAGGCCAAAGGAGGGCCCAGCAGTTCATATCAGTAGTATGAATATCACAATAAAGAAAAGTTACTATATTCACCCGACCAGCCAGTAGTAGACCACTTCGTCGCCTGTGGTTTTTGCCACAAATGTATGCACTATATGCATAATATAGTAGTGGCCCTTCATCGATGGGAGGCAAATGCTACTCGGAAGTCTGCACGTGCACATAGAATTTAATTCAATAAACATGAGGTTTCGCACACACCTCTCATAGCATAATGCCTGCCCTTTTGTGGTTTGCTGGGAGAACGGGCTGCGAACCAGTTGCCGCTATGACGGGGCAGTCAACTTCTTCTTGCGCGGCATTTTCATTCATGATGGCCTGTTCTTCTATCCTCTGGCCACAGAAAAGAATCTGCCGGGCGAGTACATACTTCCAGGTGGTTTCATACGCCCCAACACAACACTGAGACAGGGCAATCCGCAGATGTGCCGCCACGATCTGCGCTAAGCAGTGGCGGTGGTGGCAGAAGCTCGCTACGATGCCCCATGGTTTGTTTCTGGAAGTATCCATGCGAGCCTGCCACACAGACATGCAAAAAGTGGATTGTATTTTGTGTGGTGAATTCCAATGCTGGGAATCGAACCGAATATTTCAGACCCCAATGCTGTAGTGTTTCACATACTAAACAGAAGAAAGAAGTCTTTCAACACTTTTATCGTTAAGTGGAATGCATGTTTTACCCTACACAGGCACGCACGATAACTGTACAACAAGTGGTTCTTTAAGCAGGAGAGGAAAGTAGGTAAGGTTGTCGTGATGATGCTAGTATGTATGACACTTGTACTTTTTGCGGCTTCATTATGGCTTTTGTCATTTTTTTGCGATGATTCATTAGTTGTTCAAAAATTTCTTCTTATTAGCATGGTGTTTATCTTCAAAAAGTTCTGGCATATCTAAATAAGAAGACCGTCAGAATGAGACTCCCAATCTGATGGAATTTCTTTGTTATAACTGTTAGCGTCACTTAGGAAGCCACCTATACTGTACATTTTGTTTGATTTGTTCATAGACACGTGCATGGGCGAATACAATAGTTTCAAGGAGCTCATAAGTTCAAGAAATGGAGTAGGGAGGTCAGGAAATCCTCGCCGCCTCTCTCGATTCGTCTGTGATCACATCACCCCAGGTTTCAAATAAAAAAGCTTCAGTGAATAATCTGGCTTAAGAAACAGATTTTAAAATAACTCAACAATTTGATTTGACATGGGACCATTTTGTGGCAATTTACAACACCCTGTCCTGGGACGAAATCTTCTAAATGAAAAAAAAAGACTTGTAATGACGATAAAATTTTGGCTGTGCTAGCCGTAGTGTTAACGCGCTAGTCAAAAACGAATAGTTCGACCATACTTGTTTCTTGCATCAGAGAACAAAGCGGCCCCTCTATGACGTGATAAATTTGATTCGTTCTTGCGAGACCCGAAGTTTACGGGAAAATACGTTGCAACTCGCACTTCAAACGATAGCCCACAGCGTACACAAATCAGCTTCGCGAGATTTTCTGTTGCCACGCAGGTTAGTTAAATTTTATCATCGGACCTATTGAGTTAAAATCCACCTTGTTTTTGTTTTCTTATATAGCATTCGTGAGGGCTATTGTAGTGCATGAATCCCACAACATTGTACGCGGGAAGTCACGTACGCTCGGGATTTGCTCTTCAGCAATCTCAAATTGGCCTGCGCTGCGCCGTTTTTCATTTGCACGTATGTCGATAAGTGACGGTTCACTGCTAAGATATTTGCTAGCTGACGGATTTTGGAGCAAAATGTTTGCCGCCCGCTGATGTACGTGATGAGGAGGAGTGGGCGAAGTCATTCAGTGGAGGAAATTCATCATATTGCTTTCGGCAGTAATATTGAAAGTAACCACCTTGATGACAAGGACTTTTTTATTGGACGCACAAGGCCCTGAAAGCATCGCGAGTGACAGCGATGTTGCCCGACCAGCTGCTAACGATGAATGGGTTGCACTTAACGTTTCCTCACTGTTAATGTTTTTTTCCACGCTGATAACTCACTTGATTTGTGTTGTCATTATAATATCCATCCCTGAGATCAGAATAAAACCATAGTTATTTTTGTGCATTGCATGTATGCGTGCAGATATTGTGGATATTATGGGGCACTCGAGCTCGAACAATGAATGGTTACAGCGATAAACTGTTTGATCACGGCAACAATTCAAGTCTCTTGGCTGAATTCTCATACAACGCTGGTGCCTTCCGAACGGCATGGTCGTTCGACAAATTTCCGCAACGTCGCAGAATTTGACATTGCGAAAAACATATGTGCATATTCCTTTCGATATTGATACATGTTTAGATCGTGCTAATCAAGTCTACAACATCCCGGATGAGTGAATTGCGCTGGGCTTAAGTCTGAGCACAGCTGTGACAGAAGCGCTACTGAACGAGATGTTAAATGCTTTTGTACCGTGTAGAAAGCAACTCGTGTTCCTGTACGCGCTAATAATGACGACGTCGTACGTTTACATACCGTCACCACGTTAAAGATTCAGTCCTGTGGAGCAGCGACGGTGCTCCTAGTTAGTGACTTACTACTGCGGCTAATTCGTCAGACAGACTAGGTACATACACTTTAAAGCACCGTTTGGTTCATACTCCAATTTTAGTTCATGCCGTTTTCGGCAGCACGCACAGGATTTCGCAAAGCATCGTTTATGCATTGTAGCGGAGTTCAAATATTGCCATTAACACCAGGGCAAATAGTTAGGTGGCGAGCTTCATGGTTTGGTTAAGTATTTTGATCTCATATACATCTCAGTGCAGCTCAGGACTTCATCTCGTGAAAGTGGCACGAGCCGTACGTTTTATCTGTTCCTATGCTAACAAACGGGCTGACGCTCCTTAAAACATTTTTCCTAAGAGTTTGCTGTGCCCGAATTTTCGTATGGTGTTTCCATGAACACAGAGAAAAGCCACATTGGGCTTGTTGTAGCCTCAAAATTTGAAGGCGCCACCCCATTTAGCCCTTCCTTTAAGCATTTCTAAACTACCATTTTTAAGTGGCACTTCTTTCTGACAACCATACCTCATCGAAACGTTAGCCCCCGCGCCCCTTTTCTTTCTTTATTTTTGATGAATTATCCCTTTACGCTTGACTGACCCAATCAAGTATTCATAATGCTTGGTGCAGCGGCAACACTGGGCGAGTCAAACATTCTTGGTGGGGCGCAGTCGCAGAATCGTCTGTAAGTTTATCCATGAGGAGAGACCATAGATAAGCTGAGCTACAGTCGTTGGCGGAGCCTTTGGACCAAGAGAATTCGGCCGCTTCTTGCATCATCCGGGTTTGAGTGCTCAGCGTGCCTTTCTGCGATTCCACGTATATGTGAGGCGCAGAACTCCTATTGTGGGTTCTCGTATATATTATAGACGAGGACCTACTATTAGAGTTCTGTTCGCTGAAAGCCAAATTCGGACGGCAGCTGCAAGATGACAGCCGCTTCACAATGCCGAACTGCTGTTCTCTAGTGGCATTCGCTTCGATATCAGGCATACTTTGAAGAAAAGTGTTCGTTGCAGAGGATATGTGACTGCGTAACTTCTAAGACAACCGTGCATTGCAGTACATTTCCATTGTATTTCCCACCACGATTTTATGCAAGCGTCACACACACACACGTCAAATATCGACACCATGATTGTTGTTTCTGCATGACCTGTGCAACGTTGGCTGCTTTCCTCGGTTCATTTCTTTAGCCACAGGCATGGACATGCCCGAGGCCTGTGCGCTGAAAACCAAGCAAAAATGCTGATCACGCGTTTATTGGTATACCGACAGAATGACCTAAGTAATGCTGTTTAACTGAACACTAGTTATTTAAAACGCTCTGCCTACCGTCGAAATCTGTTGCGCATATTTAATATTGCCGTCCCGGTTTTCTTGAACACGGTACAATTGCGTGTGTGTTCATTGATATATTTCATTATGGTAACAATAAGTAAATAGATAAATTCAGACTCTCGCAAAGGATTATTGGTTACTGCATTCGTCGGCATCGACTTCCGGTTCGAGAGTTCGGGCTGCCGTACGGGCACTGTCAGCCGCTCATGAGCTTTGTCACTGTTCTACTGAGTGGTCCCGATAAATGTTTTTCTTGCGAATAACTCCATAACACCGGATAAAGCTATGCAACCTAGCTTAAAGAAAAAATGCAATTACTTCTAGACAGCCAGGAAAGGTAGGAATGGCCATGCCTTCATTCAAGTCGAACGAAGCTCACGCATGCATGCCGTTTCGCAGTGGTTAGTGTATTCACGTATGTTTTAGGCTATATGAAAATCCTTTGCAAGTCATAGCGTTGTTAAGTATCCCTTCAATGTTAGACTTGTACAAGTTTTTGCGTACTTCAAACTAATGAAGTGATTTATTTATTTTAATTGTGGCCCTGCTACAGTGGTATAGTGGCTAAGGTACTCGGCTGCTGACCCGCAGGTCGCGGGATCAAATCTCGGCTGCGGTGGCTGCATTTTCGATAGAGGCAAATATGCTGTAGGCCCATGTGCTCAGATTTAGGTGCACGTTAAATAACCCCAGGTGGTAGAAATTTCCGGGAAACTCCCCCACGGCGTCTCTCATAATCATATGGTGGTTTTGGGACGTTCAACTCAACATAACAATCAAGTGACATAAAGTTAGGTATTGAGAATGAAGTAAATACAATGCAAGTACACCAAATCGCTGGTATTGATGGCAGAACATTTTGCCGTTGACATTGCGTCCCATGCATGGTGATATAATCGTGATTCTGAGGTGGCCGTCTTTTGTGCTCGAAAAACATAATAATGCATATTCGGCAAAATTACAAAGCGTTTTAAGGCATAACCACATAAGAACACCGACTGGTGCATCCATGAACCACCCAACCGGCATCCATGAACCACCGAATTGATATCGTTCTCATAAAGTACACTTCATTGCCATTTCCGGCTGTTATATACACTTTTTCATTAATCTCTTTTTAATTGTCGTAGGCTGTTGAAAATGTTGAAAGGACGTCACCATTATCGACTGGGTAATGGTGACGTGCTTAAAAAATCTTCAGCATCTTCGCACGAAAACGGCGCGTAAAAATGTTTAAATATTTCCGGAAATGGTAACTTAAATGCCATTTATAGGCACGATATTATATCAGCTGTAAAATGTACAGTTAATAAACATCATTTCCTCGTGCACACCAGTGATAAGTGATCACGTATTGGCATATACCAAAAACATCATAAAGACGGCTTATATAAACTATACTTAAAGTATGCCCGTAATTATTGCTAAAGATATGTGTATTATTAGTCATAAGCCAAAAACAATGCCCCTGTACTGTATCGCAGACCATCGACGGCTTTACAGTTCTGCCCCTTAGGACTCTTATGTTCTGTTCTGTTCTAACTGTTTTGCTGTGGAGAGGTTGAGGTCCCTATTGCCTCGGCTACTCTATATCAATAAGTTGTGCAGTGAAAAAAATAGAATAATACTGAATGGTACTCAATAATGAACAAACAAAAAGATCTTATTAGCACACTGAAAGCAGTTCAAATATCATGCCAATGTACACTGTGCTTGAAGCAGTTCACACAGCCATAATATGTTCACACGCACATCTTTCTTTTTTACTGCCAGTGTATGCACTAACACATCACTTCATATAAGTCAATCCCTGGCTGCCTGTCACAGGCGCGTATCCAGTCCGGTCTCCACTAAGAAGGCTGTCAGGAAGATGTTCACCTTTTTCTGCAGATGCATCTCAGGCCAAGGCCCGAGTAATTTCTTTATTGTGAGGGGCCATCTGTCTAAACTTGCTAATTTGTTCCTTAGTTTTTATCTTTCATTTGCGCATTTCACGCACTCCAAAAGAATATGGCGAACATTTTTTTCTGCATGACCACAATAGCCTTTTGGGGAGTTGGACCGATGGATTTTGTGCAGGAAGCTGTTTGTGTATACTATACTTTCAGTGGAAGTCTGGGGATTAATTTCTCTTAGTGTCGTGAGAGATCTGTCGCTATTAAAATTTTCTGTGTAGATCAACTTCATAAAGTACTGATTCCTTTGATTTAGGGCTATCAAACCACTTCTACGTTGAACAATGGTTAGCTTCTTGCGTTATAAACTCTCGAATATCCGCCCAGACATGGGGATTGCACAATCTCGTCCTTCGTTCAATGCTTTATTGGCGAGGCTGTCAGCCTCTTCCTTTCCCTTTATTCTAATGTGACCGCGTATCCATTCTAATACGATCTTGGGACCGTGCGCTGAGGCATATTTCACAGTTTCTGCAATACATTGTAATATTTCGCCATTTTTGTAAAGTGATCTCGCATTTTCGATTAGCTGAATGGCATGTTTACTATTCGTGCATATCACCCACTTTCACGGCTAGAAATTCTCGCAGATAAGCTTAATCGCTTCATAGATAGCCACCAATTCTGCTGTCGTTGATTAAGTTTTGTGTGATAATTTGTACATTCTCTTTTCTTGAATTTCGGGTATGAAGACCACACAGGCTGACGCTTCTACAGTGCATGATTCATCTGTATATATATTCGTTTCTTCATTGTGCATTATATGGAAATTCTGAAATACCATCATTGCAGACTATGATAACTTTGAGTGTAACCTACCATTTATTGGCCGAAGGGGAAGATACCGTTCTATAAGATTAGCACTGTAGCTCTTTTTGACGTTCTATACAGAAGTATTACTAAAACAACTGACGGGAATGGTATGAAATGTATTATTCGTTGCCAAAGAGCCCCCTCTTAAACCTCACGCTGACATGCTATGCAGTGAAGGTGAGGCAAAGGCAGGCTTCCCACTAATTCCTTGTGGTTGTTCGGTTGGAAATGTTTTTTTTTAGCCCTTGAAACAAAAACTGTGTTTTTGAAACTTCCTGCGTGTATTACTAACAAACTATACTATGCAACAATATATATATATATATATATATATATATATATATATATATATATATATATATATATATATATACGGTATTTTTACTTGGACTGCTTCATTGCGAAAATTTAACCGCAATATGGGTCAAAATGCTATTTCCCCCAAATTTATAACACCATTCTGTCAATGTTTTTCTTTCATTCGCTTCCAAAGTTTTTTTAATCATTTACTATGAACACATATGAAGCCAGAATTGTAAGTGTATTACTGACAAAAAAAAAATGTACTCTTTATATAGAACGCTAAACATGCAACGCGTTGCGATTTTTTTTTCCAAAAACAAATTAAGCAAGCTGGAAATAAAACAAATAAAGTGCCATAGTCATGAAAGAGGAGTGTCTTGACATTAAGGAGAAAATTTTCTGTGGTATGTTTTCAAATCAGTAAATATATATAAATATTTAGCGTGATACAGCCTCTCTTGGGTGTCCTAAATTTCAAGCGCCTTCTAAGCAACACAATTTTTTTGCGAAGTATGACACCTCAACAACTACTTCTCACACTGCACGATCTTTTTAGCATGATCGGATTTGAACCAGAAACTCTTTGCTCTACAGCGTCAGAGCACTCAGTCTCACCTCCTGCATGTGCCGGGGCATATTAACGGCAAGCTATATATAGACACCCTTCACCGCTGGTGGTATGCAGATCTCGGAGGAGCTCGAACGTGTTCTCTATCACGCAACAGTCTTACATATTCTTTGAATTTGCAAACTGTGCTTGAGATGCACGCGAAAAGGGGACCCCTTTCCGTACCCACTCGTGATGTAGAACGAAAAGAAAAGAACACCACCAGGCACACCTTGCGTCAGGAGTCGCCGCGTGGCAGGATACACAGCGAGGTCATTATGCGCCCCGCCCTTTAAAAGAAGCAGAAATATCTAAGAACGTTGGTTCCTGCGATGTGGGCATTTTCAGCGCGTTGCTGTGACACCAAAGGCGTAACAATTGTTATATATGTTCAAGTTTTTCCTTTGTATACCTGCCCACCCGTTTCGAATGTCCTTCTTTGTGCTTCAGCGGGCAGCTGTGAGTATCGAGTGGCTCATCGATCTTCATGTGACATTCAATTTTCTTGCGGTCGCATTCATTGCTACACCCTTGCGACGAGATTCTGAATTAAAAAAAATATATTGCGCTCTTTACTTTAGCAAGCCCCAGTGGTGTTGTGCTACCATGCGCTATTGCGCAAAGCGTGCGATTTTGTGTGTTTTGTGATATAAGGGCTGTCGATCAGCAGAAAAGTGAGTGTGATGATCCACCGAAAAAAAATTGGCAGATCCCACGTACAGAGGAAATCGATGATATGCGAAGCACGAATGAGAAAGGTTGATGTGTCACTTTAAAATCACCACAACGTTACGAGGTGGAGGTAAATAATGCCGTACATGACTTCCGTGTCATGATTATCATGTTTGGAGTGTCGTTTACCTTCGTCATCTGTTCACGTCACGTGATACCAAATTTAATATATGTGGAGCTAGCGAAACGACCGCGAGCACGCTATGAGCGTGGTATGTTGTCATGTTCTTGCATGACGCACGTGTCAGGATTATCATGTTCGCACCAGTCTTATACTTTCGTCAGCCATTGACGTCACGTAACAACATTTTTGGTATATGTGGAGCTAGCAAAATGGCCGCGAACGCGTCATTAAGGGCCCAATATACTGCAATGCAGCGTTGACGTGCGCGCGCGCGAGACAGCGACGCTACGTGAGCAAAACGCGAGCACTCGATAGCCTGACGCCAGGCGCGGCTGGCGCGACCAGCGTCCGTCGGCGTGGCCCGACGGCAACCGGCGCGAAATGCGACATGCTGCATTTAGTGACGGAGGGACGCCGGACTTGAAACGCGCGTGCGTCAAAGCAACGCAACGTGGTGCGCGCCTGCGAGTATTTGGGAGGACTGGTGCCTGGCGTGGTGGTGCCGGCGTGACCCGACGAAATGAACCCCGGTGAGTACACGCACCGCGTCACGTCGACATGTATTGGCGTCTTGACTGTGGCATGTAGCCATAATCATACATGACTCGCACCTAATGATTATCATGTTTGCACCAGTCACAAACCTTCATCATTCATTGACGTCACGTAATACCAAATTTGGCATATGTATAGCTAGCGAAACGGCCGCGAGCGCATCATGAGTATGGCATGTAGTCCCTTTGTTACATGACACGGACGTCGCGATTGTCATGTTTGTAGGTGTCATTTACCGATGCCGTCCGTTCGCGTCACGTAATACCAAGTTTGGTACATGTGGAGCTATCGAAACGGCCGCGAGCGCATAATGTGCGTAGCATGTAGTCATGTTGTTACATCACAGGCATCTCATGATTATCATGTGCACTAGTCACGTACCTTCGTCATCCATTCACGTACCGTAATACTAAATTTGGTATATGTGTCGTTAGCGAAACGCCCGCGAGCGCATCATAAGCTTGGCATGTAGTCAAGTTGTTGCCTGACAAGATCGTCAAGATTTCCATGTTAGGGTCTGTCGCTTGTGTTTGCCATGCAATAATGTCATACCATACCAGTTTTGCAACATGCCATGTGAACGAAACCAGCCCAAGAGCTGCAGGACCTAGAAATGGAGATCTTGACATTCATGACATTCATGTCATGATTTTAATATTATGACTGGTAATTATGTTCTTCATACAGTCATGTCACGCCATACCAAGTTTGGTACCGATACCATTATCGAAACGGCCAGGAGAGCTAAAGATCGTAGGCGGCTAGATAGATAGATAGATAGATAGATAGATAGATAGATAGATAGATAGATAGATAGATAGATAGATAGATAGATAGATAGATAGATAGATACGCGCGAAGTCGCCGAAGTTCGCTAAGAAATGCTTTGCATGTAAAACGGCTCCATATACTGCGCGGTTCTGTAACTCTTGGATCCGTGTTCGCAGCGCACGCTGGCATGAGCAAGCTAAACAAAAAAATGATCGCAGACGGATAAAAGTGTGTGAAACAAAGGGCAAATGTGGCGTGCAGACTATGAAGTACATCGGCGCTCGGTGCGTTGCGAAGCTTACAAAACTATGCCCGTTTGGATATTTGTGCCGATCGAGTCTCGTATGTGTGGCAGCACTGATTTTTCGCCGACGTGGGGCAGTGTCTATGGCACTGCTTACACATGATTATTAATTATTGCTTTTTTTCTATCTGCAAACGTAACACACGCTTGAGTAAGCATGGTGGAACAAAATTAACATGTAAACATGCTAGTTTTCTCCCGCGAACGTGCGATCTTGGCCGTCGGTATTAAAATGCGTATATCATAATATGGTTAAGCAAGTCTAGCTTATGTAGCAGGTGAACAACTAACTACACGGAGAAATAAGATCTGAGATTCAAAACTGTTCCGCGCGAGCCAGTCACTTTCGGTCTAAAGCACAGTGACGATATTGTTGACGAAACAAGTTCGTGTCGGTAATTCGTTTCTCTTCGTTCAGGTAAATTTTAAATTGGATTAAAAGAAAAGGTTATCTTGCTCCTGCCACTGTCAGGGCTTCCTCGCCGGAGTAGCGCAAGAAGCACTGTGAAGTCATAACAGAAGCAACATAAAAACCAACGGCTTGCACCTCGGTCACACATTGCAGCACAACGGCTGCAATGTGTGACTGATTCCGTTTGTGCGTCCAACGAAGCATTTTAGATGGATGGGGACATGTACATTCTAAATTTTCCCGACTGGTCATGGAGACCTCCCCTGCTCCCCGCCCCCCCGTTTGCAGTTGCCCTCTCCTTGTTTGCTTTAATTGAAGAAGAGGGCACAAATCATAAACACACAAGCACTAAGAAATGTATTTGCAGCTTCGTCGAAAATCTTCTTTAGCACAAAGACTGTTTACGAATTATCATCACAAGCTTCATTGCTATCATCGCCTGCCTTTTCTTCCAGGTGGTTCAGAAGCCAAAATGTTCCACAAAACTCAAGCAATACTAGGCACTTCAAAACACCGCACTGTCAATATATAATCAACACACTCTCACATACCATCTCTGAACAAACTCAGTCGTCTTCCAAATCACAATTGCAACTATTCATTGTGCACGCAAGTATGTGGTGCACATGCCCACCACAACCTCCTGATGGCTTAAACACCCACACACACGCACAGACGCCGCAGACACACACACACCAAGCAAATGACCTCTTTCCCTTAAAATAAGCTGTAGAAAGTAACAAGCACAATTATTTAAATTAATCTCTGCGCTAAAAGCTTATGTGCTCATAAAACTTCTCATAAAGGCAAGCACAATGCATGCAAGAGCACTTTTCTGCCACTGTCGTATTCCTGAGCTATCAAGACACACATCCTTTCACTGCCTTGTATCCATTACATTTTCATGGCAGATACACCCCTGCCTTTCGCGGTAGCACCTTCGATCCACAGGAAGTGCTACAAAAAAGTATACTAGTGCTTTCGAACACTGTACTTGAGCGCATCTTTCTCGATGCCATTGCGCATACGCTCTTTCCCGAAGCGGTGAAGTCCGAAAACAGCCCCGCCGCGCTGCTCTAGTGGCTAATGTACACGGCTGCAGACCCGCAGATTGTGGGTTCGAATCCTGGTTGCGGCGTCTGCATTTTTGATGGAGTCGGAAATGTTCTAGGCCTGTGTGACCAGATTTGGGTGCACGTTTAATAACCCCAGGTGGTCGAAATTTCCGGAGCTCTCCACTACGGCGTCTCTCATAATCATATGGTGGTTTTGAAGCGTTAAATCCCGCATACCAAAGTCTGAAAACATCCCTTGACTTAAGCAGCTTTCGTTCTGGCGATACCGGTGGACCCGACCCTTACCAAAATTTCAGATTGCAGGAAAGAAACAGGATAAAAGGCAGATAATCGTGAACGAAGAATGTGTCTGGTGACTAGGGACACTGCTGATGTTTTACGCAAGCCGGATAATGATGGATAATCTCCGCTAATGCTGCCAAATGTTGGTGAAGTGATGAAACTACGCTTATGAAATCTAATACAGGAAAAAATACCGAAAGAGAAAGTGAATATTAGTAATTGCGTACGAGTATTACTTCGCTGCTTTCAATGACGAAACTCAGCATATACCATCGTTTCTAAGAGTACGTTACACAGTATTACAATTACCACTCTAAACACATGCAGTTCAGAAAAGCCTTCAGGGGAGTGTGATTTATTGACCAAGTCAAAGTATCTTTAGAACATTCTACGTACCATGCGCAAAATGAGCAAAGCGCCCATATGTTGCACATTGGCTGCGTTAATGCGGAGCTGTGTCATCAATATTTGATAACGTAGATACCGATCTTCTCTGCTAGCACCTATACCTTGATGTCTCTTTGTCCTGGAACGCAGCACATCGTGACATGCGTGTTAGACGTATATGCAGTGCACAGTAGCGAATTTAGATGAACTGAAGCACGATATGTATGCCTAGAGGGAAATACTGATATTACGGCACTCAGAAAATCAGTGATATTACAGATGTCGCGGCAGCTGGTCTGCTGCACTGCGCACTGTGCACTGTTTTTCGAGTTTGCATATTCTGTTTGAGACTGCTAATTTGTAATGAATATGCATGCCACAGACGCACTGGCATACTTCGTTAAAATACTGGGAGAAAAAACACCTAATAGTATCAAGAAATTAGTGAAAGTAATGACTGCGAAGTTTACGACAGCAGTGTAGGATCTCAAGAGTGGGATCAAGGCGCTTAACTAGTAAAACCTGGCGGTAAAAGCTCAGCTGACATCTGTCAGGGCGTTGATGGACTTTATAAAGAAAGTTTTGAGGAGTTCAGATCAGAAATCAAGTCAGTTCGATTGGAAGTAAATGAAGGTAAAACTCGCACCCATGACCTTCAGCAGAGAAACCAGAAATTGAACCAGGTACTGAAGGAAGTGAATAAAGAATGATTGATTTGATTGATATGTGGGGTTTAACGTCCCAAAATTACCATATGATTTTGAGAGACGCCGTAGTGGAGGGCTCCGGAAATTTCGACCACCTGGGATTCTTTAACGTGCACCCAAATCTGAGCACACGGGCCTACAATATTTCCGCCTCCATCGGAAATGCAGCCGCCGCAGCAGGGATACGAACCCGCGACCTGCGGGTCAGCAGCCGAGTACCTTAGCCACTAGACCACCGTGGCGGGGCAAAAGTGAATAAAGAATTGATAGAACTAATGCAATACAGGAGGAAGCCTAACATTGAATTGAAAGGTGTGCCTGCTGCAGAGAATGAAGACCTCCGTAAAACTATCCAAACAGTCGCTACGAGCTTAGATGTAGAACATGCCAGTAGACAAATAGACGTTGTCCATTGGGTGCCGACGAAGGGAAATGGGCCTTCAAATAATTAGTAAAGTTTGTGTCGTGATCTACACGTGATAGGTTTTTGCAGGCAACAACAAGAAAAAAAAAACGATTGAAGGCTTTCATGTTTGGTTTTGAGGGAAACACGCCCATTTTCCTAAACGAACAGCTCTGCAGGGAAAACAAGATACTTCTTGGGGAAAGCTATATAGGTGAAGAAGGAAAGCAATTGGAAATTTGCCTGATTTTTTTACGGCAAATTACTCACGAGGGAGGCTGAAAACAAAAGGGTAGTACCAACGCCTCCTAGGTGTTTATAGTACAGGTGACCTGTGAAGAAGATCTGGTGGCAATAGTATGACGTTGCCCTTGATAACATCTATATTTAAAATCATGGCCAATCCGTACCTCAAAAACTGCTCGTGATTTACCTATGTTTTAAAGCAACGTTCATAGTATAAAAAAATCTAAATTTCTTTTTTTCCCTTATCGCACAACATAAACAGGATTTTGATATCATTGTTGCTACAGAGACTTTGTTAAAGAAGAGCGCAAATGTGTGTATCCCTAAGTACGAAACAGCATCTGATCCACGCAATTCAACGTCTCGGGGGGGGGGGGGGGTTGCTTTTTTTTGTACGGTGTAGGCTAGGATTTTCCATTTTATCGCCAGCCACAACCAGCCTACCACACATTGAAACATTGTTTCTTCAATTAAAAAGCTCACTCATAATAGGTGTGCTTTACAGTCCACCAAATTCAAGCATACCTAAATTCTTGGAAAAACTCGAGGAAATTTCTTTGTCACTCTTTAACGACAACGTTCCTGTTGTACTCGTTGGTGACTATAATATTAACATTATTAATTCAAACAACATTGAATTTTCTAATGTGCTGTTGTCATACAATTTTCATATTATTATTACTGTGCCAACATGTGTAACTGCTTCAGCAACTCTAATCAATCATGTCTTGAAAAACGCACCAACTAATGTACATGCCTCCGTACTTCAGCAAATTATTTCAGACAATTTGCCAATACTCGTTAGTATAAAAATCCCTGTAACTGAAAAATCTCATAGCACAAAGACATTCATGAACATTTATTATAGTCATGCCGGAAGACTTTTGTTGGCAAGCCGGACAGATACGCTTTTTTATGATGACGTGAATACTGAATTCTCTATTCGAATTGAACTGTTAAAAAGTATAATAAAGAAAAGCCCACGCAAAATTTGGAAGCATTCCTATGATGAGCCTGTTTGTGCATGGATTACTAACCATATACTTGACCAACTTAAAGTGAAAGACCAGTAGTATTATAAATGGACGCACAACAAAGGCAATGGTGACTGCCTAAGTGAGTATAAAAAAGCTCACAATGAAACAACATCTGTGCTGCGTAAGAGGAAAAGAGATTACTACTCCGGGCTGATTACTCGAGCGGCAGGCTATTCCAAGAGGATCTGGCAAGTTGCGAATGAGGTAATTTCCTAGTATAGCACGCAGCACATTGTTCCTGACAACATAACGGGAAGTACAGTTGAAAAGTTTAATACATAATTCACAAACATAGGCCCTAATTTTGCAAAGATACCTCCCGATCACAACTTGCCTGCACACTCTTCCGCTCCTATTGTTATTTCTTCGTAATGCGCGACATAGAGCTGCATGAAATACTTAATACTGGGAACAAACTAAATACTAGAAAGGCTGTAGAATCTGACGGTATTACTGTGAGGTTATTTAAAAAAAACTGGGTACCATTTTACTCCGCCTATTCAATCATTCATTGCACGTGGAAATCTACCCATCGACGTTCAAAACCGCTCAAGTGACTCCGATCTTCAAAGAAGGAGATGATTCTGGCCTCTCATGCTATCGTTCTGTATCTGTTCCTATTGTTGTCAATACTATCTCTGAGAAACTTCTTGCTTAGTGCATTCAATATTTCATTAAAAAATATAATGTACTTTGTCCACAACAGTATAGTTTCCGACCTAAACACTCTACATCCACAGCAGTACTTTCATTAACGCAGACTATAAACACCACTCTTCATAATAACCAACCAGTGGTAGTAGTTCTAGATTAAAAAAAAGGCTCTTCACGCCGTTGATCATGGCATTCCACTAATAAGTTAAGCACTTATGGGCTTCCCAACAATGAACTTAATTTTTTTTGTTTCGTGGTTACTTTGATAATCAAAAACAAATCGTACATATGAATGGCATAACATCATCCTCTCCGCATCTCAGTACAGGAGTGCCACAGGGTTCAGTACTTCGTCCCCTATTTTTCACAGTATATATAAATGACTTGCCGGAAACAACAAACAAACTTCGCTGATATACCAATGTATACTGATGACAACGCTATGATAAAACAGGCGACAACATTAAGGAACCACAGAAAAAAGTCCAAATCGAGCTTGTTAAACTTTCAGAATGGTTCATTGCCTATAAACTAAGCATTATTACTACAAAAACTAAATATACCGTTTGCGACTCACGTTCAAAATTATCTCTCATGGGTTTTTCTCACTGTATTTAAATCAATGTCCATTCGAACACACCGACTCATACACCTATCATGTCGTTATTCTCGATCAGCATCTACATTGGCAGTGTCACATCGAAGTTCTTTGCTCTAAGCTAGCATCAGGTTGTTTTGCATTGTTTCAGGCATGGAAAAATTTTCGAAGAAACATTCTACGCATCCTGTATTTTTAATTTTTTTCAGTCTCACCTGACGTACCATATTGATTCATGGACCTGGACATTCAATACTTACCAACATCCTGTTCAACGTCTACAGAAACGAGCTGTCCAAACTAATAATTTCTCGCGGCGAAAAGAAGCAAGAAAACCAATATTTTCTAAACTGCGAATCATATTATTTGATTTCTTACGCAAAATAAGTATGCCAAAGTGCATTAGCAGTGTAATAAAGAACAACTATTCGTTTAACATATCAATATTGTGAATAACAAACCATCCAAGAAGAAGCAAAACAATTAGGAACTTCAGTATACTTTTGGCAGGAAAACTATATGGTCAGAGATTAGTAGAATTTATTGGTGCAAAAATATGGAATGACATACCAACTAAGGGAAAGCAGAGCAATAACACTTCACACTGGTTAAAAAAGTATTATCAACAGCAAATGTCAACTGTATAGACACGTATGTCACGTACGCAACCTTTAGATACATTCATATTGATTCTATTTTCTTTCTCTTCTCTTTCTCTTCTCTTTCCATTTTGATATGCTTACCACATCTAAGCTATACACGACATGTTGCTTCGTTGGTCTATGCCATATATATTTTTTTGGTTTAATACGTGTGTATATATGTATGTGTAAATATATGTGTATGTATTTCTAGATGTGTGCGTATATGAATTCCATCTGCTATTTCTCATTTTAATAGTGTGTATTTCTGGAATTATTCATAATCATCAACGTCATCATCATCATCACCATCAGCCTGACTACGTCCACTGCAGGACAAAGACCTCTCCCATGTTCCGCCAGTAAACTCGGTCCTGTGCTTGCTGCTACCAATTTATACCCGCAAACTCATTAATCTCATCTGCCCACCTAACTTTCTGTCTCCCCCTAACCCGCTTGCCTTCTCTAGGAATCCAGTTAGTTACCCTTAATGACCAGCGGTAAGCCTGTCTACGTGCTACATGCCCGGCCCATGTCCATTTCTTCTTGATTTCAGCTATGATATTGCCGCCAGCACGTAGTGGGTTGGCAGCAAGAGCGGCTCAAAATCTGGAGGAAAAAAGAAGATCGCGTTCTTCTCTGCTCGAGAGCCAGCCACGACTGACGCATCGTCCTAGAGCTAGCTACCCGGTCGTTCAATAAATCCCCCCAGTACTTGTGACTCATCGTGACAAACTGGTGGAAGGTGCTGGGTAGCCTCACGGATGCTGCAGACCCCCCCAGGAAGCCGTAATACGAGTCCAGTGCCAGTCAACACTCCCGTGCATCGGACCAGCCGCCGAATCAGGGGATTGCCTCCGGAAGTCAACGATACTGCTCCCACCACGTCAACAAACATGACCAGCACTTCGGTACAAACCTTGGCAACCAGCACGGGAAGCACGTCGCCGAACCGCTATACGTTGGAAAGCCCACGGGCACCGCCGACGTTCCATGGTACGGAGCGCGAAGACGTTGAGGACTGGTTGGCGGACTTCGAGCGCGTAGCCAACTTGAATCAGTGGGACGACGCGGCGAAACTGGGTCGTGTCTACTTCTATCTCGAAGACGGGGCTCGCACGTGGTATCAAAATCGGGAGGAGCAGCTGACGACGTGGCCCGAATTCTGTCGTAGACTTCTGCAGACATATGCCAGCACTGACCGCCAAGAAAGAGCTGAACGAGCTATTCTTGCCCGCGTCCAGTCGCCAAACGAAACTGTGACCGCGTACGTCGAAGACATGACGCGCCTCTTCCGACGGGCCGATTCAAGAATGACTGAGGACAAGAAGTTGCGTCACTTGATGCGCGGTGTCAAGGACCAGCTTTTTGCCGGCCTCGTGCGAAGTCCTCCGAAGACGGTCGCGGAGTTCTTGTCCGAGGCCGTGACAATGGAAAAAATGCTGCAGCAGCGATCCAACCAATACGACAGGCAAGTCAGTGGCATGTATACTGCCGACATTTTCACCGCCACTAGAACCAACAACGACTGTCTACGTGAACTCATCCGTGATATAGTACGTGAAGAGTTACAAAAGGCTGGTGTAACACCTCATCCTACAGTCAACTCTATTTCAACTGTGATCAAGGATGAGCTGCACCAGGCCCTCCGGGACACCTTGCCTCATGATACAGCTGTGCCAGCTCCTGCTGAATACCGCCGTGAGACAACCTACGCGGAAGCCTTGAAACGCCCTGCTGCAACGCCGCCATTATTCGTCCATCCTGTTCCTGCTGTTTCACTACAGTCAGCGCAGCACATACCGTACTACGAAGGCACGTACACGCCACCGCCCCTGCCCTTTGTCCCTGGTGCTTCTGTCGCCCATCGTTCAGTGCAACCAGTTCAGTACATCGACGATCGGCGCACGTCTCCTCGAAAGTCTGATGTTTGGCGCACACCTGATCGCCGGCCTCTGTGCTTTCACTGCGGAGAAGCTGATCACTTGTACCGCCAGTGCCCATATCGCCGTCTTGGGCTTCGTGGCTTCTCTGCGTACTCGCCGCCACCCCGTTACGGTCCGAGACCACGCGACATCCAAAACTACCTCTCCCAGCAGCATGCACCACCGTCTGCCGGGCGCCAGTCGCGCTCGCCATCACCGAGGCGATTTTCATCAACGCCCCAGCGGTATTCTACCGCACGATCTCCCAGCCCCCGCCGGGAAAACTAGCCGAAGCGACCTCTGGGGGCGGGGTCGCTGAACGTCGAAGCGCTGAAGACCTCCTATTGACGCAGAACTGTACAGAAACTGGTCCGACATCACCTGCTGCTGCAAAGGATAGCCGGCTTTCACTCGACATAGCAGTAACAATTGATGGTTGTGTAGTTAATGCGTTAGTGGACACCGGCGCAGACTATTCCATACTGAGCGGGAAACTGACAACGCAGCTGAAGAAAGTGATCACACCATGGCATAACTCGCAGATTCGGACGGCTGGTGGCCATGTCGTTACTCCACTGGGTGCCTGCACAACTAGAGTACAGATTCGAGGGTACACATTCGTAGCAAGCTGCCTTGTTCTACGTGAATGCTCCCGTGACGTCATTCTGGGAGTTGATTTTCTACAGGAAAATGGAGCTATCATTGATCTGCAAGAGCGCCGCGTCACGTTCTCAGCCCAGCGAGCAATCAACGTGCAGGATGACGGAATGCGTGTCGACGTACTCCGTATTTCTGAACAGAGCGTGACGCTTCCTCCCCGAGCCAGTGTTCTAGTCGACGTAACATGCTGTGGTTTGAGCGATGGCGATGTGGTGGCCGAGACAAATTTAGAACACCTCCTGCAGCAAGGCATATGTGTAGCGAGAAGTGTAATACACGTTCGTGACGGCCGATCTGAATTGCTCGTTACCAACTTTAGCAACGAGCATCGACACCTTTTCCGTGGCACTTCGATAGCGTTTGCCCACGAAGTAGTAAACGTAACCAACTGTCTCACGTCAGAAGTAGTGGATAACGCAGACACATCAATGAGCAACATTGACATCAATCCTGATCTGTCCACCGATAACCAGACTGCGCTGCGAGCGCTCTTGTTTGAGTACAGGTCTTGCTTCGCAAGTTGCTCGAAGATCCGCCAGACGTCCATCACTCAACACAGGATCATCACGTACGAGGACGCACGCCCAATACCCAGCACCTCCACCAGTTTGTCACGATGAGTCACAAGTACTGGGGGGATTTATTGAACGACCGGGTAGCTAGCTCTAGGACGATGCGTCAGTCGTGGCTGGCTCTCGAGCAGAGAAGAACGCGATCTTCTTTTTTCCTCCAGATTTTGAGCCGCTCTTGCTGCCAACCCACTACGTGTTATATACCTTCGTCTTGAGGGATAGTGGCAATCTACCTGTCATAATTTGAGAGTGCTTGCGAAATGTGGTCCACCCCATTCTTGTTCTTCTAGTTACTTTTGTCTCGTGGTTTGTCTCTGTGGTTATTACCTGTCCTAAGTAGACAGTGTTTTACAACTTGAAGTGCACTATTACCTATTTCAAAGCGCTGCTCTATTCTGAGGTTGTTGTACATTACTTTCGTTTTATGCAGATTAATTTTAAGGCCTACTTTTCTGCTTGCCCCGCCGCGGTGGTCTAGTGGCTAAGGTACTCGGCTGCTGACCCGCAGGGCGCGGGTTTGAATCCCGGCTGCGGCGGCTGCATTTCCGATGGAGGCGGAAATGTTGTAGGCCCGTGTACTCAGATTTGGGTGCGCGTTAAAGAACCCCAGGTGGTCTAAATTTCCGGAGCCCTCCACTACGGCGTCTCTCATAATCATATAGTGGTTTTGGGACGTTAAACTCCACATATCAATCAATTACTTTTCTGCTTCCCTTGTCTAACTCCATAATCATGAGTTGCAATCGTCCCCTGAGTTACTCAGCAATGCAATGTCATCAGCGAAGTGCAGGTTACTAAGGTATTCTCCATTAACTTGGATGCCTAACTGTTCCCATTATATGCCTCTGAAAACCTCCTGTAAGCACGCGGTAAATACCATTGGGGAGATCGTATCCCCTGCCTTACACCTTTTTTGATCGGTATTTAGTTGCTTTCTTTACGAAGCAGTGTGGTAGCATTTGATCTCCAGTAGATTTCTTCCAGGATGTTCACATCTGATTCGTCGGCGCCTTGATTCCGCAGTGTCTGCATGACTGCTGATATTTCTATTCAATCAAACGCCTTATCGTAATTCGTGAAGGCTACGTATAATGGTTGGCTATATTTTGAGCATTTATCCATTACCTGATTGATAGTAGGAATGTGGTCTATTGCTTAGTAGCCTGTGCGAAATCTTGCTTGTTCCTTTGGTTGATTGAATTGTAA
This sequence comes from Rhipicephalus microplus, assembly GCF_043290135.1. Lineage (NCBI taxonomy): Eukaryota > Metazoa > Arthropoda > Arachnida > Ixodida > Ixodidae > Rhipicephalus > Rhipicephalus microplus. Next base: position 470,533,298 of record NC_134710.1, read on the forward strand.
TGTTGTCTTAATTTTGTTAGCAATTACCTTTGTACATAGCTTGTATACTACAAAGAGCAAGCTGATCGGCCTGTAATTCTTCAAGTAGTTATCTTCTTCTTTCCAATGTATTAGGATGATGTTAGCATTCTTCCAAGATTCTGGTACTATTCCTGTCAGGAGACACCTCGTAAACAGGGTCGCTAGTTTTTCTAACACAATCTGACCTCCATCTTTCAGCAGATCTGATGTTACCTGATCCTCACCCGCAGCTTTGCCTCTTTGCATGTGCTCCAAGGCTTTTCTGATTTGCTCTATCATTACTAGTGGGGTGTCATCAGGGTTACTGCTAGTTCTTATATCAAGGTCATGGTTGTGCTGGCTACTGTACATATCTCTGTAAGACTCCTCCACTAATTTTACTGGCCGATTCATATTGCTAGTTACTTTGCCTTCCTTTTCTCTTAGTGCATACATCAGGTTTTTGCATATCCCAAGTTTTCTCTTCACTGCTTTGACGTTACCTCCGTTCTTCAGAATGTGTTTAATTCTCTCCATGTTATACCTTCTTACATCAGATTTCTTGCGCTAATTAATCAACTTCGAAAGCTCTAACAACTATATTTTGTCTGTTATACTTGAGGCTTTCATGCTTTGACGCTTCTTAATGAGATTCTTCATTTCCTGGGACAGCTTGCCAGTGTCCTGTCTAACTACAGTACATCACACTTCCACTACACACTCCGTAATGACACTCGTCAGATTATCATTCATTTCGTCCACACTAAGGCTTTTTTCCTCAATGAGAGCCGAGTACCTGTGCTGTAGCGAGACTTAGAATTCCTGTACTTTCCCTCTCAGCGCTAGCTCATTGATTGGCTTCTTGTGTATCAGTTTCTGTCGTTATTTGTTCAAGTCTAGGTGAATTCTGGACCGCACCGTTCTATGGTCACTGCATCGTACCTTGCCAAGCACTTCTACATCCTGCACGATGCCTGGGTGTGCACTCAGTATAAAGTCTATTTCGTTCCTATTTTCACCATTGGGGCTCCTCCATGTCTTCTTACAGTTCCTTCGCTTTCGGTAGAAGGTATTTTAAATCTGTAAATTATTGCGTTCTGCGAATTCTACTAGTAGCTCTCCTCTGGCATTTCTAGTACCTATGCCATAATCTCGTACTACCTGGTCTCTAGCCTGCTTCTTGCCTACTTTTGCATTGAAGTCTCCCATCAGTATAGTATACTGTGTTCTTACCTTACTCATTGTCGATTCCACGTCTTCATAGAAGCTTTCAACTGATGCGTCATCATGGCTGGACTTAGGCGCATAAGCCGGTACCACCTTCATCTTGTATGTCTTATTGAGTTTAATTGCGATACCTACCACCCTTTCATTAAAGCTATAGTATTACTCTATGTTGCCAGCTATGTTTCTGGGGATAGGGAACCCCACTCCCAGTTCTCTTCTGTCAGCCAAGCTCCGATAGCAAAGGACGTGCCCGTTCTGTAGCACTGTATAGTCCTCATCTGCCGTCCTAACCTCACTGAGCCCTATTACATCCCATTTAATGGCCTCTAGCTTTTTGAATAGTACCGCTAGAACTTGAACCGGTATAGCGCATTACGGGGAAGAAGAAACGGCCGAGCAGACCGACACAAGAGGACAGAGCGCTAACTTCCAACTCAGACTCTCAGTTGGAAGTTAGCGCTCTGTCCTCTTGTGTCGGTCTGCTTGGCCGTTTCTTCTTCCCCGTAATGCGCTTTACCAGTTCAAGTACGACGGACCAACTCGCCCAATCTTCAACACTCGTGTACCACTAGACTTGCCTTACTAGATAAGGTTCTAGGGTTAAACGTTGCCAAGTTCCAGTTCCAATTGCGGTCTGTCGGGATACAGAAATTCTTAGCACCCTCTGCTGCGTTGCAGATCTGACCGCCGCCATGTGCAGTTGCTTCGCAGCCGCTGGAGACGGAGGGCCGTCAGTTAATTGACGTATGTATGTGGGAGGCAGTGACCAGATACTACACCTGTAATTACATGTCTGTAATTCTGTAATTACATGTCTGGAAATGACCCCAATACTAGCCTTCGGCTAAGGTGTCATACAGTGTTTGCAAACAATATGTACTTAGTTCATGTGAATAAAACTTCAAATTTCAAACTTCAAATTTCTGTTGTACTGTTTTTCTTGTATGTTGCGCGGACGACAAAATTACGTTCGCTTCATCTGTAAAAGTACTCGCTATAGCGTGCAAGAAATCGCATTCAGTGATGGATAGTATGAGCTAGAGCAGCGTATGGGACGCGGTCGTGTGACTTGGATGCGTAAAGGCATTGCTCCATGCATGACTACTTTGAGTGTAGCTCTATAGAGAGCGCTTCTCATTGTGAGCTTCTGGGGTGTACTTCTTGACCATAACAAGCTGCGCATCTAATTTTACTGCAGTTTCGGAAGAAGCAGTTTCGCTGAAGGAGCACCATTTTCTTCAGCTAGCGTGCTTGCGCCTAATGGCTTGGGCTACATTAGCGAGGGTCGCTTCGGGTACAAATTGACAAAGTAAAACTGATGATGTTCTCTGAAGTGGGAGCAACTATGATTTGTTTCTGTATAAAAATTTCTCACTGAACTTGTTCTAGTGGTGTTCAGACTCTAACTTGTACTAAAGCCACCATTGTGTAGCAGACTGGTAAATTATGGAGCCATAATCAAGACGTCTTCGACCGAACTCTGAAAAATTTCAAAAGGCACTTCCTGCCACTGCCTCATGTTCTCTGTACGAGGAGTGTTCTCCTGTTCATGGCTTTCAGTTTTTAGAATTGAAGTATTTAATATTAGGAATAGTTTGAGTTTCGAATCTGACATGTAACGCCGAGGGATTGTTTACGTCCGTATATATTCATAGAAAACTCTACTCGTACATTTATTTCCTTTGTCAATTTTGAAAAGAACGTACGTATTTTGTGACCACCTTTCCTAAAAGCGTTGCGGTTAGCCTTTTCAGGCAACTCAATTTTTGTGAACTGAAGATGCCGTGACATAATAGAAAATTACAAAATTTAAAACGAATCTGTGCATCATTAACTTACGTGGCGGAAAATTCAGTGCGGGAAATAGCTGCATGCAGAGAATTCTTTTTGGCATTGTCAAGTGCAGTGTTCTACTCGTTACTGAAAAAAAAAGGAAATAAATACGTTACTCGTAACTCTAACAAAAAAGAACGTGGTACCACCCTACATTACCTCCAAAAAAGGGTAACGTTTTAACGCTCCCGTTAATGAAAAGAAATAAATATCGTTACCACAGCCATTACTCCACAATGGTAAGTTTTAATGAGTAGGTTTTTGCATCAGAAACCTACAATTATATTTTATTGTGACAGCAATTATGTGAACACTCTCAGCTGGATTTTGCGGCCGGCGTCGGCGTTTGCCTGCCTCGTGCGCTATATATATATATATATATATATATTTATATATATATATATATATATATATATATATATATATATATATATATATATATGAAAAATAACTCAGAAAAAGACTCCGGCACGCGGAATCGAACGCTCGACGATCTTGCGTTCGTTAGCGCGTGACGTTGGCCAATGATTAGCGAAAGAACACCTCCTTAAAAGTTGAAACGGCAAGCAATTTATATCTACCACTCGGCGTAGGCAGCGCCTATCGCTGGGGAAATAGCGTGTTTTGAACATTACTAGCGAGTTGCGCGATGAGCCTACTCGGCGTGAAGCTCGGCGCCCAGCTCGTCGTGATGCGTGCTCATCTCCCACGCGTGCTTCGCTCCGCGGAGGGAAGGGGCCTTATCCGCGCACTTATCATCTGGTGGGGGAGAATCGCGCGCATTCGGCTGTCACCGGAATGATTGAGTTTACTTACTGGGTGCCCATGATCACTTCACTCGCTGGACAGACCCCGTTTGCGAAAAGAGCGCGCTTTTCAAACACAGCGAGTTAACAGCCGGGACACTTGTTAGTTCACACTCATATATGTGCCTGTGAATAAGTTCCGTGCGTTGTTTTTGTCTAAACAACGTGATAAGTGCCGAGATGTGAACATTATTAGTTATCTCTAGTCCTGTGTGTGTTGTTTTCGTGCGTCATTTGTGCGTGAACAGCGCGCTGCACGTTTCGATCGGCTTGCCGTTCTCAGCATTACATTCTACGTTGTTTCTGTCGGATTCATTGCTTCACTCTTGCGACTAAAACGGGGCTTTTAGGTTAAAATTTATGTTTCACATGAAACGTCTCACCCCAAAAAGGGCTATGCCCAAAATGCTAAATCAATTATACCTATTTCTACAAATTTCAATGCACCAGAGCTTATCAAATAATATTATAGTAGCTTAAAGATGCCTCCGACTTGCGCACATGGTAAAGCAATTTTTTAAAAATTTGACATTGTACTCAATATAGGACTCAATTATCGACGCCGTTCTTAAGGAAAGCATCACTGAATTTTCAAAAAAAGTTTACAGTATATTGGTATTTTCCGCGTCCGAACAGCACCTCCAGTGGAGATCGTTGAAATCAAAGTTGGTGGTCTTCGGCTTCGTAAATCGCCCGCTGGTGCCAATAGGTCATTGTGGAAACCTGCACCGTCATTATTTTGAAAGGGGGGGGAGGGCAATCACACTTTTATGGCACCAGACGTCCCTTGGTCCGCACGTGTTATCGCGTTTCGGCCATTAAAAATGATGCGCATTTGCAGTCTACCCACCTGGAAAAGACCCATTTCGACGGGTTGCTTCTAATAGCAAGATTGATGCACAAATATGTAGTAGTAAAGAAATACTGTAATGGCCTAGTCACGGAAAAAGATATCTGTGAGTAAACATTTTTTTTGTTCACTGTAACCTGCACACTACAGAAAAAAATTTCAGAGCGTTAATTTCGGGGAGATCAAGCTGAGTTTTGCTTGCTCAGGAGTTCATTGATCAGAATAGTAGTTTTCGTTGCAAAGAGAGAGAAACAAAATTCTTTTTCGAAATAACAGTTGGCAATTGTTATTATGTTTGCAGCAATCGATGGGCAGGAACTATCATAAAACGTCGCATATTTACACATTTCAAAAGTAGTTTTCTGCACTCTACAAGTTTCAGACAATGTTAATTTACTTTTGATTGCGCTGCCCCGCCGCGGTAGTCTAGTGGCTAAGGTACTCGGCTGCTGACCCGCAGGTCGCGGGATCAAATCCCGGCTGCGGCGGCTGCCTTTTTGATGGAGGCAAAAATGCTGTAGGCCCGTGGGCTCAGATTTGGGTGCTTGTTAAAGAACCCTAGTTGGTCGATATTTCCGGACTTTCCACTATGGCGTCTTTCATATTCATATGGTCATTTTGGGACGTTAAACGCCACGTACCAAGCAATTAGTTATTTTAATCACGCATATATTTCCTATACAAAATGCCTCATTTCAATGGTAAATTTAATATGTGTTACATCGTTGTGAATTTTCAAGAGTGACGGATAGTGAAATTGGTACCTCTGTGTTGAATAATTTCGATATTTTTGCCTGCTAAATTATATATTAAGAATACAAAGCTTGATTTTAGATTAGTGGGCTGGTATGAGCATAAGATTTGAAATAATCAAATCTAAGATATTCATTTTCGGGTCCACCTCGTTTTTTCATGGAATCGGTGGTTTGCGATCAGCATGGTTTGGAGACTAACTGCCGTTATATCTGCCTTGTGACTAGCTGCAACTGTTGTTAGCCGTAGTGCTCGTTAATGGGCTTAAGAAACAGAGGGAAGAGAACCGAGGTAGCGAGTAAAAAATGCACTCTTTAAATTCTATTCTCGATAATGCGCGAAATTTTGTTGAGGCTAATTCTCTATCAAAAGTGAACCTGTATACCTGTTGAAGTTACCAGATCTCTCCTGGCGAGCCAAGATTGCACAAAAATCCGCTTATCGTAATTGGTCTCTCAAGTCGAATATGCGGGGCTTCTCAAATTAGATGCGGTGGTCGTCCAACACGCTGTGCTCAGTGAGTGTACTCCTTTTTCACTGGCAACTGTGCAAGTCGTTTTTATGTTGTCTGCGGGGAAGTTCTTAGCTTCCTTCACGAAGAAAGCGTCGCAAGAAATACTTGACAAAGAATAAACCGGCCCATGCACTTTCCCTTCAGGCAGCCTGTCGTTTGGTTCATGGAAAGGCCGAGTGCCAGCAATTCACCTGCTGCAATTCCCTTCCACGAAAAAAAGCATATCTGTACAGCTTCTCATAGCGGATTTGGCGGCTTTTTTTCAAGGTTTGTGTGGACTGGTCCAGCCTTGCCCGAGTCGGCTTGAAAAATTTCTACGCACACTTTGCACAAACAAAACCGATTGCGTCCGCGCATTCTGTGTCCATGCCCGGTAGGCTAACAGCCATCTGACAGTGCATCAACAGAATTCATTGGTGTGAGATACGAGAAAATTGTACCCAGAAGATCAAAAGTAACGAGTAACGTAACACCACACGTTACTGAAAAGTTTCTCAATACAGTTTCCAAATTGTAGCAAATTTGTTACTAAGTTACCGATAAAAGTAACACGTTACTGGTAATGGCATTACTTGTAACGTGTTACCACGAACACTGGTCAAGTGTGCAGATAAGCACACCGCCATGTGTACCATCTGCTTTTTGGAAGAAGTAGTTGGGCAAGGCGTGACCAGTCCTTACACCGAAGGTACGGCTGAAGAGTTGGCCTTCATCGTGCAGAACATGTCTCGAATGTCAATGTGGGAAAGGCCTCCGAGTATCCCGAATCACCATGTCATGGCATATTTTTGTCTGAAGTCCGGAAAGACTGAAAGGAAAGAACTGTTTCTCGACGAAGGCATTCGTTATTTTAGCCAGGGTGGCACATTGTTGACCTAGATTAACTGAAGCCAGATTGGATATTATCTACCAAGTTCTTGATTTCGAGAAGGTTATTTAGGTGTTGAATATTCCTTTTTACCAGTTTTTGGGTTTAGATTTAACCGACGGAAAAGACGTTTTAGGAGCTTGCTTCTTATGCTCGATGCTTGTACATCACACCCATCGTAATAGCCACATTAGTTCTTAACGTTCCTGCTAGAGGCGCAGCTGTGCTCTCGGTTATTTGAGTCGCACCCACTAGGCGGCAGCGCCGCCGCTTAAGCGGTGGTGCTGCCACTTAGTGGGCGCGACTTGGTTTGGACTGTCACGGTGGATGGACGTATTTTTTGAGCGCTCCCAATCGACTGCACAGATAGTGGTTTTGCATGTTTTGAGCTTGTTTTTAAAATTATTAGGGCAGCAATTAAAATCTTTGTAGCACTTATTACATTGTACGGTTTTTTCGGGGGTCAGTCACCAGGTATTTATTAGTTTGTGCGCGTGTGTGCATTTAATTTTTTGTTGTTTTTATTCTCTTGCAACCCCGTCGGGGAGGTGCACGTACATTGAACGCGCAAAATTTTGTAGTAGAGCTTAGACTTTCTCTTTTGCGTAGGGCAGGGTTCGAGTTTTGTAATTAACGAGTGAGGCAAGTCATAGGAACAATTGGTGTCAAAAAGACATGGTTAAAAAGACTAAAGTGTTCAGGATGCGGGGTGGGTTTGAAAACGGACCCAAGTGTGGAAGTGCGTGGAGAAGAGGCTGACGCAAAGTGTAGGCAATGTGAGGTCGAGGAAAAAATGGAGAAAATGATGGTTGCCCAGAGTGAACTGCTGATGAGAATCACCGAGCTGGAGACTGTGGTGGCGACAGAGCAAGAGAAAACGAGGGCAATGGGAGAAAGGCTGAAGTCCGCCGAGGAAGCACTAGCCAAGGTAAACAGAGAAGCGGCCGACGAAGAGAGCAGTAGGGAACCCGCAACCAGAACAGGAAGAAAGAGCAAGCAAATTTGGAAAAAACAGGTTCAGCTGGTTCAATTGTCGCAAGGCCCAGCTTCAGCGAAGTAATGGTGGGGCTGGGAGATGACAAATCAGCTGCCGTCACACGTGCAAGTAACCTCCATGTGCAGGACGCTCCAGCTGAAAAGTCAAAGCATGTGATAATCGCCGGGGACTTGAATTTAAATCGATGTACAAAAGCAATCAAAGAGTGGGTAAGAGGTGGCAAGAGGGTTGTAGTAGGGGCGTTCCCAGGACGCAAGCTGGAAGCAGTCATAAGGCAAGCGAGCGCAAAACTCAAAACTACAGCTGATAGACGAAACCTTGTGATAATTTCAGGTAGTTTAAACGACGTCTTAAATGGAGATACAGTAGCACTACCAACCACACTGGCGAAAGGGGTCGATAAAATGCGCGCCACTTCTCCCTAAGTACAGGTAGTGATATGCACGATACCGGAGGTATCGGTGCGTGACAGCAACCTGCAAAGAGCGGTTGTCAATGCAAAGCAAGAAATATGGCGGGTCAGTCGAGAGGAAGGCTTTGAGGTGGTGGAAATAAACAGAGAGGTGCATAGGTGGGGTGGTTTTCAACGACACAGAATTCATTTCGATGGGCGGCTAGGTCATTAGGTGGGTTGGCGACTTGCAGGACGAACAGTAGTTTTTTTGGGGGGCACGTGGGCCCTTTGGGGTGCAGGATAGCTTGTAACGAGGAAAACAACCAGAGAGACTCTTTTACAGGTGTCATGGACAGATACGACTCCAAAGTGGCACCAGTATCTAAGATAGGTAGAGTCCAGGGCCAAATTAGACGTAGCCACGAGCGCCGAGTCAATTCAGACATAGGGCATATTAACATGCAGAGTGGCAGGAACAGGCTGTAGTGGGAAGAGAAAAGAACAGCTAAGGGAGGAGAGGCCGATGGTATATGGTTTTGTAGAAACACATCTTAGGGACATGGAACAACCTCCTAACAATCCGGACTATGTGTGGGAATATTGTAATAGAACAGAAGGCAGCAGAAAAGAGGGTGGTATTGGCGCATTCATTCATAAAAGTATAGACTGGCAAAGGGTCAAGCAAGAGTGCAAAGAACACTTAGGGCTAAAAGGGAAAGTGGCAGGGCAAACGACACTCCTTGGTTTTGTGTACTTGGGGACGTGAGCGAAGGCCAGAGAGGAAAACCAGGCAATGGTAGAGTGTATATCAAAGGACATTGAGGAGTTAGGAGGAGAGTGCGAGGTAATTATACTAGGAGATATGAATGCGCACATAGAAGATATAGATGGGTATACCAACCCGACAGGCAAATGATCATGAATATGTGTAAAAGGTATGATTTGATCATTTGCAACAGTACCGAGAAGTGTGAAGGGCAAATAACATGGGAGGTAGGAAGGCTGCAGTCGACTATAGATTACGCACTGATGTCACATAGGATGTATGATAAGCTCAAGGGAATGCACATAGATGAAGGTGGCTCCAGAAGTCTGAGTAGTGATCACAAACGTATCAAGCTAAGTTTTGGAAGATCGGGGAAAGTGGGAAGGAGACAAGATGAGCAACTACAGGAAAATTTTTATTCGGAAAGGCAAACAGAAATAGCTACTCAACAAATTGAGAAAGTAATCACTGAGGAGGAAGAAGAGAATAATAAAAGTGTGGCCATACACGAATATAATTAGACTGTTTGAGCTAGAGCTTGATAAGGCACGTGACAAGTCACCCCGGAAAAGAAGACACAAACCCAAAAACTTGGTGGGATGAGGAAGTTAAGAGAGCCATAGCAAAACGTCAGGAAGCCTCTAGGGAACACAGAAATGCTAAGCAGCAGGGTGCACCGACAGATGATGTTGAAAGAAAATGGGAAATCTTTCTAAGCTGTAGAAGGAATGCATCCCTTCTGATCAATGAAAAGATTTGAAAAAAAAGAGAGCTCAGTGGCAGGCAGAAGTACATAAAAAATATAGAAAGGCAGCTGCGAAATTTCGGAACCATCTAAACTCCCTAAGAAATGAGACGAGTCTAGAGCAGAGATTTATAACTACAGCTCAAGGTGCTAGGCTAGAAGGGGACGAAGCTATTGAATATATAGAAACAAGGGTGACGGAAAAAATTTCAACAAAAAAATGCTTTATGCACCAGAATGGAGAAGGATGAATCGAATAGTGCGATGGCTCCATTTTCACAACGAGAGTGGGAAAGGGCTGAAAAGAGGGTTCCTGGTAGTACATCAACAGACCCAGTTGGCATTCCAATTATGCTGATAAAGACATTAGGTCCGAAGTCTAAGCAGGCTTTGAGAGAGGCAGTGAGCAAAATAATAATCGATGGTGAAGTCCCCGATGGATGGAAACTTAGCAGGATGAGCATGATCTATAAAGGAAACGAGGACAAAGCTGACATAAACAACTACCGTCCTATAACAGTGACATCAGTGGTCTACAGACTGGCGATGCAGATAATAAAGGAAAGACTGCAGGCATTGATAGAGGAAGAGGGGTGCTAGGGGAACTGCTTAATTTGATTGATTGATTCGTGGGTTTTAACGTCCCAAAACCACCATATGATTATGAGAAACGCCGTAGTGGAGGGCTCCGGAAATTTCGACCATCTGGGGTTCTTTAACGCGCACCCAAATATGAGTACACGGGCCTACAACATTTCCGCCTCCATCGGAAATGCAGCCGCCACAGCCGGGATTTGATCCCGCGACCTGCGGGTCAGCAGCCGAGTACCTTAGCCACTAGACCACCGTGGGCGAACTGCAGAATGGGTTTCGAAATCACAGGAGGTTGGAAGACAATTTCTTCTCACTGATGCAGTGCATCAAAATAGCAGAAAAGGAACACATGCCCCTGTGGCTAGCATTTTTGGATATCAAGGGAGTGTATGATAGCGTGGTTCAGGAGGAATGGTGGGGAATACTGGACACACTAGGTGTGGAAGATGGATTCACTAATCTTTTAAAGGATATCTGTAAAGTTAACTAGGTAGTTATAAAGTGGGAAAATAGGTATCCAAGCTTGCAGAGGTAAAACGGGGGCTTTGGCAGGGGTGGCCTATGTCACCCTTATTATTCATGATGTACCTACAAGGATTAGAGGCTAAATTAGAGAGAAGTGGACTGGGCTTCAACCGCTCTTTCGTCAAACAAGGAAAACTCATTGAACAGGAACTACCAGCATTGATGTACGCAGATTATATAGTGCTGATGGCCGACAATAAGGAAGATTTGCAGAGATTGATGGACATCTGCGGTAATGAGGGAGATAGGTTAGATTTCAGATTCAGTAGGGAAAAGTCAGCAGTCATGTTTTTTTATGACAATGAAGGTAGCGAGCTTAGAATACAGGAGGTCACGCTAGAGATAACAGATAAACACAAATATCTGGGTGTATGGATAAGCAATGGGGCCGAGTATCTAAGGGAGCAGAAATATACGTGACGAGTAAAGGTAACAGGAATGGAGCAGTGATGAAAAACAGGGCACTGTGGAATTGCAATAGGTGTGATGTTGTGAGAGGAATATGTTAAGGGGTCGTGGTTCCTGGTCTGACGTTCGGCAATGCGGTCTTGTGCATGAGATCAGAAGTTCAACTAAGATTAGAAATTAAGCAACGTAGAATAGGTAGGCTTGCCTTAGGAGCTCACGGGAATACACCAAATCAGGGAGTACAAGGTGATATGGGATGGACATCATATGAGGGCAGGCAAGCTAGCAGCACCATAAAACCTAAGAAGCGATTGAGAGAAATGGGGGAGGAGCGTTGGGCTAGGAAGGTATTCAGCTACTTGTACATAAAGAATGTCGATACAAAATGGAGAAAGCGAACCAGGAAACTGACTGGTAAGCACTTTGAAAACAGCAGGCGGCCAAACCAAAAAATAACTATCGGTTAAGAAGAAAGTGAAGGAAACGGAAACTGACATGTAGCGAATTGCCATGATTAACAAGTCCTCACTAGAGATCTATCGAACTTTTAAGCAGGAAATTGCCAAGGAAAGGATCTATGATAATACTCGGGGTAGTTCTCTACTGTTTGAGGTCAGGACGGGAGTATTGCGAACCAAGACATATCGGGCCAAATACGAAGGCGTAGACACGGTATGCAGTGCGTGTGTAATAATAATAATAATAATAATAATAATAATAATAATAATAATAATAATAATAATAATAATAATAATAATAATAATAATAATAATAATAATAATAATAATAATAATAATAATAATAATAATAATAATAGTAATAATGATAATAATAGTAATAATAATAATAATAATAATAATAATAATAATAATAATAATAATAATAATAATAATAATAATAATAATAATAATAATAATAATAATAATAATAATAATAATAATAATAATAATATTATTATATTATTATTATTATTATTATTATTATTATTATTATTATTATTATTATTATTATTATTATTATTATTATTATTATTATTATTATTATTATTATTATTCGGGTTCAACGTCCCAAAACGTTCGCTGCATTTACAATGGTCGAGGGGATACGTATTCAAGATTAAAGGTCTGCCCCGTTGAACTTCCAGAGCAAGCTCCTCCTTCATCATCATTCACTTCGTGGATAAGGCGTCATTTATTTTTCATGAATTTAAAGGAGCACTAAAGTAAAACAGTTGGTTTAGACTGATAAAGTGTTCTCTGACAACCCTAATGTCGTTAATCTTGCCATCGTAACTTTATTATTTGGAAAGGAAATGAACGTGACAATGCCATTTTAAAAATTTGCGCCCAAAGTGGTGCTCGTTACGTTACGAATTTCCATGTACGTTTGTCGTACTCTGCCGACATTAGCCCACCGAAATCTCCCAAAACTTGGCATGCTGTGTACTCTGGCGCCATCAGCATACAACGTCCTTCATTTTTACCAGTCAGGAACTATATAGGCTTTACTAAACACCGTCAAATTTATGACGTCACGGCGTTTGGTGCAGGAATTTCAAGGAGGCGTCACCACCCGCACTTAATGTTTGCGCTTTTTCTCGCTAACCAAGCATTATCTCGCATTGATTTCAAAATTGTGAAAGTCTAATTTACTAATAATTGAGAAATCGTCTTCCTCTAAGGTCCTTTTATTCCAGTCGATTTTGCATAGAGGGTGTTTCAAAAAATGTGTCTAATATAATTTAAAATTCACAAAAAGGAATCACCTACGGGCTTTCTGTCGTGTTTTCCTTACTTTGCCAGAAGGCATCTTCAGATATGTACAAACAATAATTACAGGAGTAATTACATAAATAAAAAATACCTTTTTAGCCAGTGGAAATGGCCGATCGAGTCTAACGGACGCATTAAAGTACTATATACGAGTAGTCGACAGCCGCTTTGAAATTTCGGAAAGGTGGCCACTGATAATGAGTATGGAGTGATGAGATTGGCTGACAAAATTGTAACCGAACGACTTCAGTCACAGCTTCGCTGTGACTTCAGCCCTTGCGGTGAAACTGTGACCTTTTTCTATTTATTTATTTTGTCCTTTCCTTCTGCTTTTCTTCCACAAATATTCTAACCATCTGTTACTTCTATCATGGACGAGCTAGGCTTTCTATTGTCTCCTAAACATAAGGCTTCACGAAGGCCTTAACCTGGGGGGATCTCTTCAGATTGAAATGGAGATTGAACTTTATCCTTCAATAAACATGTGTTATAAGGAGGTCAGGTAGAAGGTGCTAGAACAGCTTGATTCGGTCAGAACATGCTCCGTCATTTCCTTAGCTTGCCCACAGCTTGTACGTTTTTTTAAATAAAGCTCGCTTTATAACTATGCGCTCCAAGGCAACCAGACCTTACTTCAAATATTAAAATGCTTCTTTTATAATTGTCATCAAATGCTTATGTTCTGCCAACGTATCTACTTTAAATTTTACTGCCTGCATGGCCAACATGTATAGTAATGGCACGATACAGGTAGAATATATAGTAGAAATACATATGAGTGAATTTTGTCTTTTTTTCTCACTTGCATTTATAGATTATTGATTATGTTCCTTTTGTTCTTTCCCCAAATGTCCGATGCTTGGTTGCCTTGCACAATTTTGTTACAGCTTTCAACAGCGAGTTTTAGTTCGATGTCACAGTTTTCTAAATTAGGCTGACGGAAACTTCATCTAAAACTGGGGCAGTGTGCTTTAAATTTTTTCTTTCAGCCTTCTTTCAGTTGAAATTTTCAATTACTAGCTCTTGCTTGGTCGCATTCTACTTAATAGTTTTATGCATCGGAGAAATCCCGTGGACGACCCATTTAGACGAATCGGCTGGTACATTTTGGATGTTACTTAAAGCTTCGCACCCTTCCTATTGATTTCATCCATCTACCATATGTCATTTTATTCTGACAGAATTGTTACGTAGCTCTTTTACGTGGCTGAGAAATACCCTAGATGCGGCCTTTTCTTCGTGAGTGTTTCATCTGGGGTTCACAGTCAACTTTTATTCTTTCTTGGAAGAACATCTGTACGATGAATTTTTTCTGTCAGTATATTTGCCATATTTCATAGTGGTAGCATTTTTACGAACACTCGCGATGGATTTTTGCCGTCGGCGTCACCTTCACCATTATTTCCCGTATAACGTCCAAATAATAATAATAAAAACGCCATGCCTGTGTTATAGGCGCAGCACAGTCACAGCGAAAGCTAGAAGAGTGGCCTTTCAGAGTCTTTTCAAAACACTCATTGGGTAACTACTGCAAGCACACTTGCTTGGTGCCCACTACGGCATTAATATTAAAAATTTTGGGGTAGTAATCCAGCATTCGCTATGCTATTTTTATTCAATCTGCTGAGAAGCGTGGTATCCGCTAAACACTTGCAAGGAATTTTGTGCTAATTGTTCATGCATTGGCTGACGACGATGAGGAATTATGGCTGAAGTGGGTATGCGCCACAGTTAATTGGAAAACAAGAACAAGCTTTTGTAATGGGTTTGAGCATCGGACAGCCCACTTTTTACGCTATTCGCATTGTGCGACGACTGGTGGTTATTTCGCTGCTTTAAAACGCTTTATAAATTGTATTAACGCGATTCCTTTCCCGACATCAGGCCTGCCTGAAGCAAGTTTGCCAACAAGTTGCAAGGAATGGAGTAGCTCAGTGGTGGAATACTGGGCTTGCACCCAGCGGACACGGGTTCGAGCCCCACTGTGTCATTGGTGCTAGTTTTGTTTTTTCTAATTTCTCGCGATGTGGTTACGGACACCGGCGGCGGCGGACAACTGGGCGTGACCCGAGTGGTGATCTCACCACAGTTTTTCTCTGTAATAACTCCCCCCCTCCGCCTTCATCGCATGTTTTACCCGCGGGCAAAATCGCACCGAGTGACAAACGCGGTTGAAGCAGAGATAAAACAAGCCGACTCGTTTCTGTTGCATAGAGGGTGCGTGCCACAACAACCCTCTGCGTGTCAGGCCTGACGGCGATTGTAACTCAAGCAGAGAGTAAACGCCCCGCCCATCTTCAAGGAGCACGAAGAATGCTGGAGGAGGGGATGTGTATCTTTAGGAGGAGTTGTCAACATATATTAAGGGCGTCATTGCGACTGCTGGCGGGCGCAGGCATAAGGTATAAGGGTGTGTGCACCCTTATACGTGCTGTGATCCTAATGCGAGGAGACTTTGCGATAAGTACATGCCTATACCCTCTATCCCATTTGGCCCCGAGATGCATTAGCATTGCCCTAACCCAGCATTTCTTTTCTAATATTATTCTGTTGCGCACACTATCCAAACATAGTTTCCAATATATGGTGGCTCTTCGAAGTCTCTGAGGTGTGTCTGTGATCACATAAACACTTATCTGTTCTTTGTTTAACTGATCCTCAATTGCTTTCTTTTTCACTTCGACGTGTGAAATTACAATTATTTTTGAGTGGGGGCAGCTCCTAGCTAAGGCAAATGGAACCATATCTATAACATACAGCAAAACTTAGTTCCATGGGATACCACCGTTTAGTGTCATGATCGGCTATGTGCCTATTATCAAGCTTCCTATAGAAATGCTGAACCGGCGATTTAGCGGGAGGCACTCGGTACTATAGATCTGAAAACGTCTGTAGAATAGTTTCGCCTACCTGTCATACATAGGTAGATTGAAGAAATGGTAAAGAAGGAAAAGTAAAGAGGACAACCAGTCGAGGATAACCGATTTGCCACCCTGCACGTGGGAAAGGTATGGGAAAGATTGAAAGAGAGAAATGAAAGAAAAAGAAAGATATATCTGATCCCGTAGCTCACGCACAAATAAGCAATCAGTTAGATTTTATCTCTCTGACATGGCACGCGACAGCACTGTCAAAGTCGCTTGTCGAAGTCCCTCCCTCAAGAACTTCAGTAGTTCCACCGTCGCCTTTAGCTTCGATGTCGTCTGACGACGACATGCAGTAATAGATTACTGTATGTGGACGACATACAGTAAAATTGCGCTAAAACGAACGCCAGTCACTTTCTCTGAACAATGTAGACCGGAGAGTCACAAAAAATGGCGTATAGCGCCTCCTCGCAACGCCAAGGCAGCGCAGAGAGCGTTATCGGGCAGCGGAAGAAGACGATTTCGTGAATGCCACACCTAACCATAAAAGATGCCAACTGGCCTCTCTTAGGCGGAGCCCTGTTAGCATATAGAGATACATCAAAGAGCGCAGGCGATGTTGATGATTGGTCCGGGTGCTTGGTGGGCACCAGTGATTTCGCGTGCAAGCCCTCGAAGACTGCAGGCAGCGTCCGACCTTTAAAGTGGCATGGAAATTTCCAGTGTGCCTTCAAGAGGTGCTCGAGTGAATGTATCGGCGTGTTTGTTTCCTATGACGCCACAGTGTCTGAAACGTCACGTGGTTCCCTTTCTCAATTCATGTATGAAGAAGACATCGAAATTTCAATACGAGCTGTTCGTACACAAGGCCCGCGACGCCGTACTGATAGCACAGATTGTAGGACTGCTTCGGAGTCGCTTAAAACCAACCATTGTTGAGGTCGCTCTCGAGAGACCAAACCAAGTGTTGCGCGCAGAGCAGCTAGTTCCACAGCTGTTTTCATCGTTGGGTGGTTAGTTCTAAAGATGGTGGTGATAGCTCTTGTGAGCACAGACATTGCACAGGACGAAAACTGGAGGTTCGTGGAACCTTCGGTACATATATGTACACTGTTCGCACACCTCTCGTACAAAAGAAGCATAGACAGTTGCTTTAGCACAGGCGACGACAACTCAGGTTTTTACAGATTACTGACGCACTGAGATGCACTATTGGTTGAATAAGACACTCAGGGGGCATCGAAGGTTTAGATGCAATGGGGAATTCTGAGGAAAGCTTGTCGATGTTCTTGACAATAGTTTAAGAACAATTCTTGGCGCCTGTGTGAATGCAGTGTGACCAGGTGATGGCAAGGAAAACGTGAAAAATGTCTGGCATGCATTCCCAAGACTCGCAACGTAATGTGAGTTTGCATAGGATGGCCATGACAAATCGCAGAAGTTGTCTCCGTTGACGCGCATCTGGGCAGACCAAGACACACACTGAGTGCTCGGGCTTGAGTACTCCTTGCAAAACCCTAACATTTGTTTTGCAGGTATTACTCAGCACCATAGGTCCGCTAAACTTGTAGAGCTCACTCTGACTCACTCATGAAATGTATTTCGAGCTTTGGACTCACTCACACTCACACTCACGAGAATTATCTTCAACCGGGCTCACTCGGACTCAATCTTACCAAAATATTACTCACCCAGACTCAATAAGACTCAGGGTCACAATTCGATGTGAGTCTGAGTGAGTCTGAATCAGTCGACTCATGAGTCTGGCAGCCTAGAAATAGCTTCTTTTCTAATTCGTATAATTATATGCATTATATCAAGGATCACAGATTTCTAGGTCATCTCTAATATTTTTATTATATAACCTACATTATTCTAAACTGCGCATTATTTTATAAAACCACTCAATGCTTGATCAATCTCCCACAGTGGGTATGCGCCATGGGTAAGAGGGGAACAAGAATACGGTAGCTTCTTTGACCATGGTGTCAGTGCTCTTTAACACCAATATCTCACGTAATCGGTGCTCTTTTTGGTGTCGTTTGACATAATGTCTCTGAAAACAAGTTCTGAGTGCTTCAAACCAGTAATATTCATTTTCTTGGAAGTGATGACAGCATAAATTATTGTAACGACGAGTGTGTTTATTCAAGGATGATTAGCGGAAGGTAGCCGCGCCGACATTGAGCTGTTTCCCAGACAGACCCCTTCGTTTTCCTCTTCCTTCGTTCGCACGTTGACACTTCAGCATAACAATATAATAATCAAGGAAATTCCCTGGAAAAGTTGCTGGGGAGAGGTCAAGGAAACACCGTACGCAATTCACGCCTCTAATTAAAAAATATTGAGACGGTGTACGAACGACACTGTCTTGGAATGCGTGTGAGTAGACGTGAGTATAAACGTGAATCTAGGTAAGGCTGATAGTAACGCTAAAGATGACTAGGTAGGACCGTAGGTCGGCATAAAAAAGTGGAACTGACTCTGACTCACTCAAGGGATACATTTTGTGCTTTGCACTCACTCGGATTCACACTCACGAAATTATTACCCGGAATCACTCAGACTCATGGCTTAATCTGAGTCCGACTGAGTCCAAGTGATTCTATTCATGAGTGAGTTCGCTGACCTATGCTCAGCACAGGCAGGCTATTTCTAAAGAAAAACGAAAAACAGCACTTAGTTCGGTTTCAGCATTTCATGTCAAGAACTTGAACAACTAGAAAATTTCTGTCAAGCGCTTCTTTATAGAGGCCTCATGTGGGCTCCGACAGAGCTCCCTGTCGATGATTACGCAAAAAAAAAAAACCCTGTGAATTCTAGCATAACGGATGGGCCGCCCATCGATTGAGGTGGCATAAGGCGCCGTGGGTTTGGTTTGCGAGTGAAGGCCACAAGCGCACATTTTTCTGGTGATATGTTGGGGTTTTCTTTACACAAGTAGTAGTTCGCTGTCAAAGTGGCTGCTCTTTTATACCACGCACGTATCGGAGGACGTGAGACTACCGAAGCCCCGGCACAGATGTTTTCTGCCTATATTGAAATGGAGCTTCTTGAATAAAATTGTCAAGATTTTTATCGATATGCTGGTAAACAAAAAATCACTTCCTTTAAAGCGGCCCTGCAATACTTTTAAAAGTAACGACTGAATTATTTATTTCAGGAAGTTCATTTCCTCACAACCGCAAAAGTTTTTAGAATGTGACAAGTAGAAGCGGAGCTGCAGGGGTTCGTCACACGCAAGCTCTTTCCTCATCCGGACGATTGCGCTGGAAGCTAAGCAGGGAGGGAAGTCATGAAGAAGTTGCGGCACGCGTGCGTCGTCACCTTGAGCACTTTTTCTTTTCCTTCGAACGGTGCCGCTTGCAATCGGTGGGCTCGCTAGCGAGCCGCGTGCACTTCGCGTCATCCCGCAGCGACCGCGGTAACTACGCAGCTCACTATGCTCAAATCAGCCATTAGCCGTGAATTTTTGGTTTATGGCCCGGTAATTTGGGCTCATGGTATAATTAGTCTTGAGAGAAGCAAGAATTTGTAGCTGAGATAGAGAATTATTCGTGCTGCGCTATGATCTTGGGCTCACTTATTCTCGGGAGCCTCGAGTAAATATGCAGGACATAGTTGGCAGGCTTTTCTGTCCATGTTCAAAAAGTGTTGTAGGGCCCCTTTGAAAACATTCCTTGCTGTATGCAGCCCTCTAGCCTATCCGTTCAAATATTTGACAGTATTTCACAAGTTAAGGCTGGTCTCATAAGTATTCGTGCCGAGATCCAGTGGAGCACCACCTGGTTTTCATTGGCTGACGTGGGGATCGCGCCCTGCGTCGTCTGCTAGCCACATAAGGCTAGCATGTGCGCGTACGTCAGGCTCATCCTCAAAGGTTGCTTTGTTCCGCTCTGACTGCAAAAGTTTAACTGCTCGTACGTTTGCCTAGCGTGATCTACTGACACATTTCGCCTTGATTGGCTGTATATGCGCTGCAAACAACTAGGGGACCTCAACAATTCGCCTTTAGGAGTTGAACGCAATAGCGATGTGCTGTTCCTAGTGTGTACTTCAAGCACTTAGTGCATGAAACCTTTTCGCACTTACACCTACTACGTGGCCTTAAGGAAATAGGCGCAGTAGCGTGTGTGCCTTTTGTAGCGGGTGACTGGCTTCAAACCACCAAGTCATTATGATAATCAGACGTTCTGATGTCCGCTGGCAATGAGTGCTTGTACCAATCAAGATTACTGTAATATTTCATGTTCAATTGTGAAGCATGCATATACGACGCGTGCGTTTTAAAGCATAAAAACTAATTTCACTGCTTTTCTAAGCAGAGGAAGTTATTTTAACTTTATTCACAAGCAGACGCGTGGCCGTGGCGTCTATTCAGTAGGACTCCCACTACTTGTTGTCGTGACCTTTTGTCTTTGTTTATGTGTACATATAGGATCTGGGAAAAGACAACAAAGCAAAAAAAAAAAAAAAAAAAGACGCATGGCATGCATGTGGTAGAACATCCGCTTGCTTCGCAAGCGACTCGGGTCCGATCCTATATCAAACCCAAACGACCCTGGTTCGGTTCCCACTCTGGACTGAGTTTTTTAATCATTTATTTTATTGACGTCGTACTCAATTTTTCTGTCACGTATAAGATGATGATTTTTAGCCCACAACCAACGACGCTGACATCAATGCCGATGCCAATGCAGGAATTTCTGCGAAACGAGCTTTTTAGCGCTGTCGCGTTAATAAGATCAATTCGTGCACTTGCCAATAGTACTGTGTATCATCGTCGTACCCTCCGTCCGCCAGAATCATTTCAGTGTAGTGGCTGCTTTGTAGTTGAAGCACATCGTAAGGTGCACTTGGCGTCGTCTCAAATATGCGGAGTTGTAGATGTTGTGTTAGTGCGGCGTTTTATTGACTCCGTAATAGACGAAGTTTTGCATTGTAGTTAGGTGTCCAAGTGCGGCGCTGTTGTTTATCTGTTTTGCGACGAGTTTTACTTGTGCTTGAGATAACATTTTATCGCCTGGTACCACTACAGGGAAATATTTTTTCTGTCTTGTAAATTCTGACACTTCAGTACTCAAATTGTCGCATATGATGAACAAAAATGAAATGACATGGAGAGGATTAAGCTTGAGTCGCCATGTGCAATTTTAACGTTTTGTGAAATTTATACAAGCGCACCCGCGTGCTTAGATCTGGTTTCGCTCTAAAGCATCCAAATGGTCGAAATTAATCCTGACGGCGTGCCTCCCACTTATGTCGTATATTTGGGTGTCATCTTTTTTTTTACATTATCTTGAGCCCTTTTGTGGCGTTGTTGTAGATTGACGGAAAAAGTGGACATTACTCTATCTAAACATACACAATATTCTATCTAAAAACAATATTCTATCTAAAAAAACTTTTGTTTCATCACATAACCGAATTTTTTTTTGCATCATTGTCTTGCAGATAATCAATGAAATGAAGCCGAGTGATGAACTGTTACTTTTTATGCTATTAGAGTAAGAACAAGTGCGCTGAAGTGCTGTCAGCCCATAGCTCTTCCGAATAAACTTATTAACTGTTCTACTACAGTGTCTACAAATAAACTGCCTAGTGGGCTGAGCGCACGCATTCCGTACGAGAGAAGGTGGCCCCGCATTTGATGACTGCACTCCGATGCCACAAGCGGCGCTGCGTGTCGAGAGGGTGCACGAACGCGCGAAATTCCTCTCGTCCTGTTGCTGCCGCAGCCTCGCCACGTTTAAAATCAGTGTGTGACAGCTGCCATCTTATTTACTGTGAAGTTCGACAGCGTCATATGTACACTGCAACACCCTGAGATGTTACAAGCTAAGCGGCAATGCAAAAAAAAAAAGGGCGTGTATTGTGCTGCTGGGTCAAAGAAGTTATCGGTCGAACAATGAAAATGTGTCTTGTTCCCCGCATTAACGGATACAGCATGGTTTCCTGAATGAAAAAGTAGTATCAAGAGGGCATACAGAAGGCTGAATCTGAAGGCTGTCATGTGAGAAAAGCATTCTGAGAGTGACTCCACCGAACTATCTTTTCGGATTAGGGTGAACGGTGTCGGAATGAAATCGCCGTTTAGGCAAAATTTCAAATAATATTATTTATCTAAAAAATCAAAAATAGCCTTTCGAATTTCTTTCACACAGTTTTTCTCCCATGTCAACGTCAGACTCCCTTTCAAACAAGCTTTTGAATATCATATGCGGCGAGTGTCAGATTATTCATTGGCATGTTATCATTCTTTGTTTTCACTCGAATCAAATTGGAATGCAGGCTAAGAGATAAAGGTGTTAAGGTCTTCTGTGATAATTCTGGCTCTCAAGAACAAAGCACTTAAAAAAAATAACTCTGGTGGTTATACTGTCAATGGTTTTTAAAATTAATTTCTTTGCGTACTGCAACCACTTTGAGCATCTATCTATCTATCTATCTATCTATCTATCTATCTATCTATCTATCTATCTATCTATCTATCTATCTATCTATCTATCTATCTATCTATCTATCTATCTATCTATCTATCTATCTATCTATCTATCTATCTATCTATCTATCTATCTATCTATCTATCTATCTATCTATCTATCTATCTATCTATCTATCTATCTATCTATCTATCTATCTATCTATCTATCTATCTATCTATCTATCTATCTATCTATCTATCTATCTATCTATCTATCTATCTATCTATCTATCTATCTATCTATCTATCTATCTATCTATCTATCTATCTATCTATCTATCTATCTACCTATCTATCTATCTATCTATCTATATATCTATCTATCTATCTATCTATCTATCTATCTATCTATCTATCTATCTATCTATCTATCTATCTATCTATTTATCTATCTATCTATCTATCGAATCGTCTACGTCTGGGTGTCCTCACGATCACCCTCTTAACTTAGGGTCTTCGAAATACTTTGCAAGAAGAGCCAAATGTTCGTGAAACGCCAATGCTAGTTCCAGTGTTGATTATCCAATTTATTGCATATGTTTAGTGCCACTTCATAATGTTTCACCTAATAAAAATTACAACAGAGTCACCTTGCATTGCATTGATTCCCAAGTTACGTGGGTACTGCGTCTTTTTTTTTTTGCGGGCAGTGGCGGATGGCGAAATGTATGCGACGAAATAATGTTCATTTGGTATTGCAAACGCCAGCACTGTTAAAGCGATCGATTAGTTTTTAAACAGTAAAGCATTATGTGAAAAAACACTCCGAAAATGCAGAAATATAATAGTTGGCCTCGCGTGGCTTGGCCTCCCGCAGGCTTCGCAGCGCTTGCGGAGCGCAAGGATTGAACGCAAATGCACCCACTCGTACAGCAGCACACCATGCGGGCACTGCCGGCTGTCATCAGCTGCGGGGCTATCTCCTAGCCCGCGCTGAGTACACTAGGCAGTATATTTCTAGACACTTCAGTTCTACGTTCATTTCACGGAGAACTGAATAAGAATAAAATGTGGATGCGTATTCGTGGTTATTTCAGCTGAGTGTCCAAGAAATGAGATTTCTTTCTATTCTTTTAGAGTCCAAAAGCAGCATGCATGAGGCATAGGATGAATTCAGTGCACTACAGCAGTGCATAGTAGGCGGGACACAATCTCACCACTTGCCAATATACAAGAAACGTGACATACTGAGAAAATGCATGCAGTCGCTAAATGTGAACATCTTTTTCATTGGCGGATTCCGTTTCTCTCAAAAGTAAAAGTAACGTTCGGCGAGCTTTTTGCATCCATTCGGCAATGTACGACATATATACTACGAGCAGACTGCACAAAATCAACGCATTTTATTCACCGAGAATCGGCTCACACCGCGAAAAAAGTGGCGCTGCGTACATTTGTATGCGCACCACGTTGTGACAGTGCTGCCACGAGTAGATTGATCTCGGGGTGAATAAAGGAACTCACCATGCAGCCGATGCGAAAGCCAAGACCATTCGTTGTTTAGTACATGTGGTATCGTTTGGTATCACTGGCATGTCTGCCGCTAAGACAGATGAGTTGGCGTCCCCACCGCGGTCGTCTATTGGCTAAGGTACGCGGCTGCTGACCCACTTGTCGCGCGATCGAGTCCCGGCTGCGGTGGCTGCATTTTCGATGGAGGCGGAAACGTTGTAGGTCCGTGTCCACCTACAATTTACTACTTCTCAAATACGTAGGCAAGCCTACCAAACATTTGTTCTACTCCATTTAGAGTACGAATCATCCATTTCGTCACCTCGTCAAAAATATTCAATACAGAAGTTAGAAGCTATCCAGAACGAGGCATGTTGTTTTATCACGCAAAATTATAACCTTTTGAACAGTGTAACGCAGATAAACCTCGAGCTTTCACTCCGCCTATTAACAATACGTCGTGACATTGCCGTTTTGTCTCTCTTTCATAAATATACTAGAGCCACTCGATCATTGCTACCACGTCTACAACGTCCCTTTCACTTATCGCACAGACTACACAATAACTTCAGCTAATCCCGCATCTACGGCAACACTAACACTTTTGACTAATCATCCCTCCCACGTACCATATATGACTGTGGAACAATTTTCCCAATAGAATCCTTCTTCAGCATAATCACAACATATTTCGCGAGCATCTCATCATCCATTTATCTGATGAATCTTAGCTGGTCCATTTTCTGTCATCATCTGCAACCCCATTTTCTTTTTTCCTATTTTATTTAATCAGTTAAATGATACTGTTGTTTTTAAGTTTTGTTGTACTAGTTATAATTTTGCTGTACTCGTAATTGTTTTTATGTTATTCTGCACTGTTCTTACTTCTATGCACCAACTATGTTTTTTATGTCATTCTAAATTGTTCTTGCTTCATATTGACCCCCTTACTCTATGCCTCTGCGAGGCCCCTGAAGCAATTGTAAATAAATAAATAAATAAATAAATAAATAAATAAATAAATAAATAAATAAATAAATAAATAAATAAATAAATAAATAACATTGAGAAGCTGCTGCACCATCAACTCGTGTATTTTACATAGTTGAATAACGCGCTTACATACCGGTATGCTGCAATATCGTTTACAACAATGAATTATGGCTGTTGATGTGTGTGCCGAAAGGTGATGGAATGCGAAATTTTCGAAAGGAATGAGAAGCTGAGAAATTCAAGCTGCTGAACCTTCGCCTACAACCCGAACTGCCCCAAGCGCCCCTTCGGATTCGTGGTATGTTATATTGCATAGCGTTCTAAGATTGTGGCAAAGCTGACTTTCAAAATCCGCTACGATGTGGGAATGGTGATGGTTGAAGTGAGTACATTGTCGGACATGCAATTTGAATAGATCATTGAGGCTTGTTTATTATGTTTTTGCTCTATGTGGCTTGTGATGGTCCGTCAATGCGTAAAAATTTTCAAGCACTTCTGAAAAATTGGCACCTTGCATACCTATCCGTAATGTTAGCTGGCGTGTCTCATCTGATGTTATATATACATTTTTTTTCACGACAGCCTTCCATACCCTTTTTTGCCTTTTTTTCGTGCAACTTGTTTAGAGTAACTATCTGCTATAACAATAAAATTTTAGCGGTACTTCAGTATTGTTACAAGGGCATTCGACTGTTTTTTTTATTGATATGATATATAAGGAGATGTTGGTGCACCATTATGGCGCTGGCTACTCTTTATCCGTTGAGTGAAACTTGAACACGTATCTTGAAGCAAAACATACAAAGCAGTGCATGGAAAATAGAAAACTGAGGCACAGATATGCAAGGACACACTTATACGCACATATCACAACATAATGTTAAGGAAATGTTCGAAAGTCAATGAATGAAGTCTCTCATAATGTCCCTCGTTAATATTCGGTCCACCAGCACAAAACAGCACAGCACACGTCTGGTCCTTATAAAGATGCATTCGCTAGTATGTACATAATAGTCGACACGTCATTCAATTCACAACACACACATGATGGGTGTCACATGATACTGTACATAATAAGTACATGTGTTAGAAATGAAAGTTTGTCATTTCCTAATACTTGTCCGCAATCCCGCTGTCTTGTGAAAAACGTCTTAATGGTTTTAAAGCGTGTGACTGTAAAACTCCAGTAGGCCACGGGCCCAGAAGTTTCTTCATGTTAAACGGTCTGCGGTCTAATTCCAACAGTTTGGACTTAAGACGGCGTCTCGGCATGTCAAGATGTGGACAGTCTATGAGAAGGTGACATACATCTTATTCATAAATCCACATTCGTATTCGAGAGTTTCAGCTCTGCCAATTCTGTGCAAAAAATGTTTTGTGTATGCGGTGCGTAGCCTCAATCGGCGAATTAGAATTTCCATACTTCTATCTAATGTCAGCGTAATTTAGAATTCAATAAATGGATCGATGTGATATAAATCACAGCTCGTTGTACTTTGGTGAAACCAAGCAGTTTTGCTCATTCCGAAAGCTGTATTTTTTATAATACTACGCAATTCATTTTTCGAAATTGGTAAAGAAACAGTAACGTCTTTACGATGTGCTTGTCGTGCTGCTTCATCGGCAGCTGTGTTTCCAGGAATGTTGCAATGGCCAGGTATCCACTGGAATTTGATCTCATGTTGCGCCTTCTTTGCTTTGGTGAGCTCTTTCAGCGTTTCGTATGTCGTACTATCACTTATTACTGTCGTGTTTGTACTGGAGAGTGATCTTAATGTGGCCTGTGAGTCACTGAAAAGTACCCATTTTCCAGCGTCTGCTACCGAGTTTATAAACTTTAGAGCATACAGAATAGCGAAGAGCTCAGATGTAGTAGATGACGTCATGCGACATAATTTAAACGATTCCTGAATATTGAGCTGTGGTATGATAAATGCCAATGTTGAAGACGTTGTAGTACTTGAGCCATCTGTGTAAATGTGTATGTACCCTGGATACCGCTTGTGTATCTGATAAAGCACTAGTTGTTGAGCAGCTTGGATGAACATGTCTCTCTTTCTGATAATGCCATCCACTGAGAATTCAATGCTTGGTATTGCAAGCAGCCATGGAGGATAGTTCATTTCAGAGCTTCGAAATTCATTTCTGGGTAACGTATGTACATTACTCTGTACATCGTTATGAACATTGCTTTTATCTTCTAGTAAAATCTCGAGTGCCAAAGGGTGGTCCTTGTGTTGCGTCTGTAAGCGAAAAAATGGCGGCATGTTTCAATTGTTCTCATGACTGGAAAGGGTGGTTGTCGAGTCTCTGCTATGACAAGGCTGCTGGAAGTCACTCGTGGAACACCTATGCAGACGCGCAGTCCCCTAGCTAATAGTTTTTTAAGTCGCTCCTCTGAAGTGCGGGAAAGGCCGTGTAAGACTGCTGCAGAATATGGAACTTTTTGTCGTATTAAAACATTGTGAACAGCGAGCATGGATGATACAGATCCGCTCCATGATGTACCAGCAATTCTGCGAAGTATATTCACTAGCGTATTCACCTCGTTTTCGAGTTTCTTTATGTGAGGTGCCCATGATAGCTGCTTATTAAGTATTACTCCGAGAAACCGATGCTGTGTTACAGTCATTATAGTGGTTCTCCTTCTAAATTCAGATTAAAGTTCTTCAACTTCTTACAGGTGAAGGGCAATACAGCTGTCTTTGCGTGCGATAGAATCATTCCTCTTTCTTTTAAAAAGTTATTCATAATATTTATTCCGTCTTGCAATGCAACCTGAATTAACCGTATGTCCATGCCAGATGCCGAAATGCACACATCATCTGCATATAAGGAGTATTTCAATTTGGAAGGCCGTCTTTTAGCTAAATCAGCCATAACACAGTTGAAAAGAAAAGGGCTGAGTACGCTTCCTTGTGGCACTCCCTGTCTGACGTCGTGTTCTGCACTTCTTCCTTCGCTCGTCCGAATGAACATTTTGCGACCTGATAAAAATGTAGATACCCACCGCAAAGACCTGCGGGACAGTCCGAGTTCCAACATACTCAGCAGAACATGCGTGTGACTGACTGTGTCAAATCCCCTTTTGATGTCCAAGAACACTGTGACCGTCAAACTACCACAGGCGCGTTCATGCTCCACATACGTTACTAAGTCCAGTATTGCATCCATAGTGCATATCATTTTCCTAAAACGTGTTAGGTAGTTGGAGAATACACCAGTTCTGTTGCACCACCATTGAAGTCGCGCATCAATCATGTTTTCCATTAACTTACATATACAGCTTGTCAGACCGATTGGACGGAAGGATTCAAGGTTCAAGGGCGTCTTAGCTGGTTTTAAGATTGGAATGATGGGAGCAGACTGACTCGAATACAATTTCTTGCATTCATAGATTATTGTAAATATCTAAGAGAATAGTTGTGCCTGTGGGCCCAAGGTTCTTTAGCATATTGTACGTAATGTCGTCCGGTCTAGAGGCTGATTTTTGACATGATGCTATAGCACAATGCAGCTCCCTTAACGTAAATACAAGGTCTAGTTGAGGATGCTGGGCCCAAAAGCAAGCATTAATTATCTGGCTGGCTAACGCGACAGAATTATCAAATAAGGCACATTGTGATGCGGTGGGCCTACTGATAAGTTGACAAAATTCATCTGCTACCACAGCTTCCGGTTTGTCCAAGGCTACAGCAAGAGCACGAAATGGGAAGCTCTGTGATACAGGGGCACTAAATGCTCGAATTACAAACCAAATTCTCGGAACAGGTGTGTGGGGAGAGAGCGTGCCACAAAAATCACGCCAGCGTCGTTTACTTAAATTTTCTAGCCATCTGCGCATTACACTGTGGATTTTCTGTGCATTTTTGTATGCTTCTAAACTTCCGCTGCGTCGATATGCCCTTTCTGAACGTCGTCTGATGGCTCTTAGATGTTCATCCTCTCCATCGACTGCATCATAGTCTTTTAGAATCGGAACTCTCTTTGTACATTTATTCGCATTATCTTGCAGAAATTCAGTAAAGCTTTCAACTGTCGGGAATTCACTATTAATGTTTGTTAGGTGGTACCTAAAAGCTTTCCAGTTCGTCAGTTTGCTGTAGCGTCTGATGTCGTCATTTCGCAAATAGGGGTGATTTATTAGAATATGACAATGGTCACTCCCACGCGTTTCTACATCCGTTGTCCATACCATACCATTCACTAGATCTTGGGAACACATGGTTACATCGATGCAACTCGAGTAATTATGCCCTCGGAGAAAAGTTGGTGAGCCGTCATTTAAAATTGTCAAATTGCATTTCTCTGCGGCACACTCAACAATGTTCCCACGTGCATCACATCGATCATTACCCCACATTATGTTGTGCGCATTAAAGTCTCTACATATAAACGTATATGAATTAGAAATGTTGAAGATATTTGTTAGCTCTCCCACCGAAATTCGGCTTGAAAGTTGTAGGTAAAAATTGACCACTGTTACGCACTGCTCACCAAAGGATACTTTGCAAGCGACGAATTCCGGGAAGTCCAAATCACTTGGGTGAACTTAGCGAGAAGGAAGGTCCTTTCTGACGCACAAATGCACTCTGCTAGGACCACTTCGACGAGATGACTTATATATCACGTAGTTGGAGAGGCGGAAATCATCACTCATTCCTGCCTCTTGGATGCAAAGTATTGGAAAGTTATACTGCAAAAGGAGTTTACGGAAGTTAGCACAATTCCTTCGAAGACCATTGGCATTCCACTGGTATATGGAGACATCCTTGTAGCGCTTATTCATATGTTACTTGTCGCAGATTTGACCCGGATTGTTGACACAATAGTGCTTTCAGAGGCAGCAGGGCTTTTACTTCAGACAGGTTGTTTGCTTCCGGTAGAGCAGACAGGTTTGCCTTAAGTGCTGCGAAAAGCATTGGTAGAATTAATTGCATGACTGATGCAGAGGCATGGTCTCCATTGAATGGTTCATTTTCTGAGGCCTGTTGAGAACGACGTGACGTTTCGATGTTGTAGTTGGGGCGAACACCGGCACTGGTGGTTTTGCTACTTTCCGGCAGAAATCGCGTGAGCGTTCGCAGCTTTGACGCGTAAGTTGGGTTACTTGAAGGTACTTCTCGTGAGTGGTTTCTCGGTTGTGCTCTTGGAGGTTCTCTTGGCGGTTCTCTTGGCGTGTTTGTCGGCTGTTGTTGCGGTGGCCACTCAGGTGGATCACGTACAGGATGAACAATCTCAAGGTTTGGAGATGGCTCA
The DNA here is from genome assembly GCF_043290135.1 of Rhipicephalus microplus. Lineage (NCBI taxonomy): Eukaryota > Metazoa > Arthropoda > Arachnida > Ixodida > Ixodidae > Rhipicephalus > Rhipicephalus microplus. The sequence continues at coordinate 470,563,405 of NC_134710.1, forward strand.
TTGGGGCGCGGTTTGCTTCCATGAAAGAGCTCATGCCGACGCATTTTTGCAGCAGCTTTACTTTGCGGGCAGCCTGAATATGAGGCAGCGTGATTACCTGCACAGTTTGCACACTTAGGCTGAAGAACTGACTTGCACTTCTTATGATGGTGTTCTTCTGAACAGATCTTACACCGGCGTGTGTTACGGCAACTTATCGCCATGTGTTCGAATCGCTGGCAGTTATACCACCGAAGTGCTGGACCAAGATATTCTTCCACTGGGTGACTGGTGAATCCTAAATAGATTCTTCCTGGAATCGGGCGGTCATCTCGAAAAGTCAGAATCACTAAGTGAAGTGGACGCGACGTTACTCCTCCATCTTTCTGGTGGTGGTAGTATTTTATTTGCCGTTGCACCGATATAACCCCTGCATCTCTAAAGTACTCTAGGAGTTGCTCATCTGAATACTGCAGAGGAACATGTTTTACTGTACATGGGTTCATCGTGTCGCATTTCTACGGCGTATAGCGCCAGTTGGTGGAAACAGACTTACCGAGCATGGCTACCCCACGCGCACACACGCATCCACCTCTCCCCTACTGACGCACACACACACACACACACACACACACACACACACACACACACACACACACACACACACACACACACACACACACACACACACACACACACACACACACACACATATATATATATATATATATATATATATATATATATATATATATATATATATGATTCAAAAAAGAAATTCTGTGGGTCCGGTGCAAATATAATTAGGAAATAAAGGAGCACACTTACGAAAATTTGATATTTGTTTACGTTACGGCCATGCCACGGCCTTCGTCAGGTGGTGGGAAGCATTTCCAACAAAGCCCATCATGGGCAGTACCAAGTAATGATGTTATGACACGTCCTTCCGAGGTAGTACGCGAGGTGTAAAGGCATTCCACACACACACACACACACACACACACACACACACACACACACACACACACACACACACACACACACACACACACACACACACACACACACACACACACACACACATATATATATTTATATATATATATATATATGTGTGTGTGTGTGTGTGTGTGTGTGACGGAAAAAAGAAATTCTGTGGGTCCGGTGCAAATATAATTAAGAAATAAATAAAATATAATCCTGACGAAGGCCGTGCCACGGCCGAAACGTTATATATATATATATGTAGGCAGGCATGGTGGTTGAGGGTTGAGTGGCCGTAGCGTTGCATATAGTCCAGTAGATCCTCCGTGAGCGGTCACAACGTGGTTTATTTCGACGTTTCGGCCTAAAGTCTGGCCTTCATCAGGATTAAATATATATATATATATATATATATATATATATATATATATATATATATATATATATATATATATATATATATATATATATATATAATTTATTTATATATATAAGGGCAAGAAGTGTATACTTCTCGGCTCGTTTTTCTGTGTTTTGGCGGAATAATAATGAAATCTAACATACAACGTTGCCAAGCAATGTATACGGAAGGCTATCAGACCGAATGGTAGTGTAAACGTGCAGAAAGTTATTCGAAGGTCGCAGGTTCGGTTCCTGCCCACAGTGAGTTATCTTTTTACCCACTTTTCTTTCTTCGGGTAGCATTAACATTCAGTCTGATAGTTTCCCCTATACTTTACTTGGCATGATTGGTATTTACATTAAATTTACATTATTATTGTGTGAAAACAACTCTCACAACGCATACAAGTACTTTCGTCCGTGCGCCGGGGGTGTCTTTTCAGTCCTTTGCTTTTTGCTCTATTTTTAGAACCACTGTGTGAGACAGTGATTCATCAGGCAAGGAATAATGTTTTCAGGTTGCAGTCATGTAAAGTGCGTGTTTTGGCATACGTCGACGATATTTCTTTTTTTATGTTGATAGAGAGAGTGTCACTGCATTATTAAGAATCACTGAAAGGTTTTGTGACACGAATGGAAGCTTAATGAACAAAGAAAAAAAGCGTTGGTTTATGACATGGTAATTGGGACCTCACGCCCAGTTTATTTGGAAATATTCAGCGGCTCTCGACGCCTAGTCGTAACCTAGGGGTACCATTGGACAGGTATCAAGACAGTGAAGCGTTTTGGCTTGAAAAGGCTGAGGAACTGCGCGCGACCGCCGAAGGATGGGGTGGTCGTCACTTATCAATTTTCTCTCGGTCAGCTGTATGTAACTTGTTTCTGGCTGCTAAAAATATGTACATTTTGCAAGTACTTAGTTGTAAGCGTAAAATCATTCACAAAGTTCACAGGATATTCGCCACGTTCATCTGGAGCTCTACGTGGGAGCAAACATCTAGAACGAACTTGTTTCGGCGAGTTAAGCAAGGAGGGCTGTCTGTGGGCCATCTGTTTCTTAACCAAGTGATATCACGTTTCCTGCTAATAAGAGATCAGAGAGACGCTTTTTATGTTATTTATTTCAAACAACGCTATTACACAACATGACTGACTTCTTTGTATCTTCAGACAGGGGAGAACGACACACCTTGTCACCGTTCTGGCGCGAAGTTGTGTTCTCATATCGTTTCTTAAGGGGAAGGTTTTCGATAGATTACCTAACTGAAGTGAAAAGAAAGCGCCTTATGAAAGACTTGATACAAAATGTTTTTCCTGTGTCCCTTTACCGTTCAAAGTATGAAAAATCATATGAACATGACGTACTAAACCGAGTAAAAAACATGTAGACACCACTCAATGTTCAAACTCTCTTTTTCAAACTTTATATGGGAACCTTGCCAGTGAAAACGTGGCTTGAAGAGAGAGGGATCTTTGTACCATGTAGAAGCAGCTGTCTCCTGTGTAAGAAACCTGAGACCATTGAACATGTATTCATTGATTGTAAGAATGCCATTTTCTTTTGGGACATTTACAGAGGAATTTAAAAAAAGATTTACTTCTTACTCTACACGGAATCCGTATTTTTTTTGCCTTGTGATAGTTCTTTGCAACATTTGGGCGTTATTTTCTTACTTACTCTTCATTCGGTTTGGCGTAGCATGCTATCGTTAAGGACACTGTGATGTAAAAGTTCTATCCGTTCATGAGTGTTTCGTGGAAGCTGCTATCAAAGTGTGAAATGTGTATAAAACTACCGACTGTGTTGAAGATGTAATATCTTTGTTTGATGCGTGAACACACATGAAACACGTGTGATGTGTGATTGTCAGATTAACTTCACGTGTAGTCAAGAAGGCAATGAAGAAAAACGATTCAGTGTGGCGTTGTGGGTAGCGTGTCGGACTCGCATCCGGCAGTTTGTCTAGTGGTTGATGGTTGGAGTCCCACTCAATCTTGTTTTTTTTTTCACACTTCATTTAGTCTTTTTTGTCGTAGTGCTTGTATTTAGTCATCTTAACGATCTGCACATGAGGAAATCCGTCAAAAACAATTTAAAAATTAATTTCGGCTCAAGTTCTGCTATTTTTTTGTGAGCTGTACGTTATTCACTTCGGTGGGGTCGTGCTTTCCTGCTTCGGGCAGTGTTATATTACTCTTTGAGGGTGAGTGCTTTGACCCGTTATGGAGGAATTAGTGAACTCAGCCTCAACAAGAGGTGAAAGTAATTTACTCTGGAAAATAGAGTGAAATATGGGACAAGAAAGTACTCTCCCGAAGAGGGTGCCCAGAACTCTCTTAGATTTTAGAGTGTAGAAGCTCCTTAAACTTGACAGAGTTGGCTAGCGTTGACGTTCTTTGGTGTGTTTTACGCCACACCGATACGTGATATGTTTATTCTTCTTCGCATTTATTTCCTACGCATTCGGTTGTTTGTGTTGGTTACCACTGATAACTGTGCGTATAAATCAACATGACAGAACCCATGCACCCACTTCGACCACCCACTTCGATCCGGACTTGCTCTTGCTATACGCCCACTGTGCTGACAGCAGTAAAGAAATGGTGAAATCAGCCATCGATTTGTTTCATCTCACTCTGAGACTAAAACACCAGGTACGTTTTGTCGATATTAGCGAGATATGCTACTTGCTTAGCCACACCAGCTAAGCCTAAAGCGCCGATCGGCATGTGTTGAGACTGCGTCGTCAAACTAGGAACGCTGCATCTCCAAATATCGGGCATGCAACCTCGCACAGCCACGGCCATGGCACAGCATTTCGTGCGCGTCGGATTCTCTTTCGGTGGAAACAAAACAGAGAGGAAAAGCGCGTTGTAGCGGGAAACGCTAACGAACGCGTCGACAAAGACACAGTCATCAGAGCCACGAACAGCGTCGGAGACAAACAGCCACAAAGTGAAATTGACCGCCGGCATGACATTCTTACAGAACTACAAATTCACGCTTCTTCAAGTTCCCGATGTAGTTGCTTGTTAAACAGCTTTACTGCATTTTAAGTTGATAAACTAGCTATAATAACTACAATTCGGTGAGCAGACGGCATGGCGCGAACAGGAGGAGGGGCTAAGCGCCTTGGCTATTGGCTGAAAGGCATGTAGCCTCCACAGTGATGAAGGGAACATTTGAAGCAGAGTATAGGATGACAAACCGATTACTTTAATTTGATTCGGCACACTCTAAACTCGTGAAGAGAAGCATTGTGGCTTTCTGTTTAGCCAATGCTTCGAGAAAGTCATTATCTTACAGCTTGGGAGAAAGCTTTCAGTCTCAATTTCGTTGCCTCACTGAAGTGAATATGCCTCAGGTTTGCAAGTTAGGGCAGCGGAAAACAGTTAAAAGAGCAATATGTACTTGTCGAGTGCAAACAAGAGACGGAAGCGCAAAGTTGAGAGAATGGCAAATAAAAAGCAGCTGTTACATAATTTCATGTAATTTCGCGCTAAAACACGCATTTACACAAAGCTTTCTGGTGAATGGAGGCCACGGCAAGATTTAGGACAAAAACGCTTGCAAAAGACCAGAAGGAAAAGGGATTATCTCTACGCCGATGTATGCCCTTGCGGCCTCTACCGACCTCCTCAAGAACGTCGTGTTTACCGTACCATCCCAAGGAAGTTATTGTGTCTTACGATGTATACTTGGTTTAATGCTGTGGCCACCAGTAAAAAAAAGGAGCTACGCGCTTTACACGTGCCAGAAGACAATGAAAGAATACACCATAAGCTATAAAAATGGACAGATTCCATGTACAGTGGGAATCGATCGTATGCGAAGCACGAATTAGAGAGGTTGATATATCACTTTAAAATCAGCACAACGTTATGAGTCAGACGTAAATTATGCCGTACATTACTTCCATGTCATGCTTATCATGTTTGGACGTTTCACTTGCCTTCGCCGTCTATTCACGGCACGTGATATCCACTTTCGTATATGTGAAGCTAGCGAAATGGCAGCGAGCGCTTCATGATTGTTGCATGTGGTCATCTTGTCACATGACACGCATCTGATGATTATCATGTTTGCACCAGTCACATACCTTCTTCATCCAGTCATGTCCCGTGATACCAAATTTAATATATGTGGAGCTAGTGAAAAGGCCGCGCGTGCGCTGTGAGTGTAGCATGTAGTCATGTTTAATATGACACGCATGCCATGGTTATCACGTTTATACATGTCATTTACCTTCGTCGGCTATTCCCGTCACGTAATACCAAATATGCTATATGCGAAGCTAGCGAAACGGCCGTGAGCACATCATCAGCGTTGCATGTAGTCATGTTGTTACATAACGCGCATCTCATGGTTAACGTGCTTGCAGCATCCACACACCTTCGTGATTCATTCACGTCCCGTAATACCAAATTTTGTATATGTAAAGTTAGCGAAACAGCCGCGAGCGCATTATGAGTGTGGTAAGCAGTCACGTTGTTAAATGACGCGCATGTCATGATTATCATGTTTGGATGTATTATTTATCTTCGTCAATGTCAATGAAGTACTGATGCTGTTGTGGTCACGCTGTGAAAGTGAAGCGTATCGTGATTTCTGGGATAACCCACCTCATCGAATTCTTACTGCTCACCAAAGTCATTTCTCTCGAAGCTCTCCACCTCAACACAAATCGCAGAAGGCGATCAAGTTCCGTGACATGCTGAACTTGACCTTTGTCGATGGAGGAGCCTGCAGGTTCTGTTGCGCAAGATCTGTGGTAGGCAATGACGATGTCATGTGGCAAAGTCTTTAGCAGAAGTTCACATAGCAATGATGAGAAAGACGACCTGCTAGCGCCAAGAGCCTCCAAACCACGGGTGTTGATAAGCACTTGGTCGTACAGCTTGCGAATTTTTGCCGCTTCATTGGACGAACACACTGGAGTAAGCCTTCGATGCCTTGAGAAATATTCCTGCTCCAATCGCTTCTTGTCGCTGAAACGTCTCTTCAGCACGGCTAAGACGTTTTTGTACCATGCTTTGGTAGTAGGTAGTCCTGCAATAGCTGCCGTGATACCAAATTTGGCATATGTGAGGCTAGCAAAACGGCTGTGAGCGCACCATGAACGTGGCATGTAGTCATGTTGGTACATTACAGGCATCTCATGATTGTCATGTTTGCACCAGTCACATATCTTCGTCATCCCTTCAAGTCACGTAATACCAAATTTGGTATGCGTGAAGCTAGCGAAACGACCCCGAGCGCACCATGTGTGTGGCGTGTAGTCATGACTTACATAACATGCATGTCATGATTAGTACGATAAGGTAGGTCACTTGTGTTTAACGTGGTTGCTTGGGCGAGTTGGTACGACATGATTCACATAAAAAACAGCGCCAATAACGAGGGACAAGAGAAAGAAGGAGACAGACAGTGGCACTGACTTACAACAAGATTTATTTGCTAGAGCCGCACAATATATACTTGGGCAGTATCTGACAAAAAAAGAGAAAAATACAAAACAAAAAAAACCGAATCAACCTAACAACCACGTAATCATCGCCACAACGCACCATGAACAACACGTGTGCTAACGTTCAGAAGAAAATCTATTTCTTTTTGTAATAGCGCTGTTTTTTATGTGAATCACTTGTGTTTGCCATGCAGTCATGTCATAACATACCGGTTTTGCAACAATGTCATGCAAACAAAACCACTGCAAGAGCATCAAGACAATGAAATGTAAATCATGACATTCATGACACATGTCATGATTGTGATGTTATGACTAGTAACTCATGCGCGTCATTCTGTCATGTTATGCCATACCGAATTTGGTATCGACACCATTATCGAAACGTCCAGGAGAGTTAAAAGTCGTAGGTGGCTAGATAGATAGATAGATAGATAGATAGATAGATAGATAGATAGATAGATAGATAGATAGATAGATAGATAGATAGATACGCTTAAATTCGCTGAAGTTCGCTGAGAAGTGCTTCGCATTTAAAACTGGACAAATGCACATTCATCGAACGACAACGAACGACAACGAAGAGAAAGGAGAAGAATATCGTAAGCTAATAGCCCGACAAAAAGACACCTCTCTCACTCCGTGTATCAGGTAAAACAACGTTTTTTAAATGATTTAGACGAATCAGACCCCCCCCCCCCCCCGCAAGACTGATGCACTGAAGAACGCCATATTATGCCACCAAAGTTAAGAACGTGGGCCGGCGGTCTGTTGTTGATGTTGGTTTTGTGCACCTAACAGATTGTTTCTCGGTGCAAACTAACTACCACTGTTTTCAACAAAAGAGCCGGATGTATAACTAAGAGCAGACCGCACTTCACAGAATGTACCCAATGAGTCATGCACGACCTACCTATTTTTTGTGGGAAAGTATATTTAAGTAAAGCTGGGCGATGCCGTGTGATTGTCGCGACTGTGGGAGCAAAGCTATTTCCAATAGATGCAAGATTTATTCTCAATTAAAACAAAATCCTACAACAAAAATTACAGGCCGCTGTCGTATCCCGCACGGGTATCCTATGTGCTAGCTGCCCATCTGTATAGCTCAGTGTGAAAAACAGCTTACCTTTTTAAATAAAAATTTCAGGGGTGATAGATTAGGGTAATCTCTTGCTGGTGTGATCTTGTTTTGTTAGGTCTACAATATAGGTAGATGTGCTCATGCAAAAGAAAAAAAAAAACACCTTGTTGAAAGGAAGCCATGTGTTTGTCTAACTTGTGCCTATCTTTGTCCGCATCGGTATCTGCGTTGTTGCCTTCACTATGCAAATGTGTGGTATCAATGAGTGGTAACTGATATAAATGGTTCTCTAATACCAGGTCACTAATCTTCAATGAGTGCCATGTTGAAGTAACATCTGTACTAACGTAGATGCTAGAGCTCAGCATTATCCGTTTGCTCACCAGGAGCAGTGACAGCAAGTGTAAGCGTGTGATATCGTCATTTACGAAATTATAGTTATCGAAATAGGTCGAATGCTACTGCACCAGCGTGTGATTTAGTGGAAGGCTCCTTGCCAGTGTTCAGAAATGTGGGAGTGAAACCACTGGACCTGCTTATCGGGGTAAGATTACCAACCCTAGTAAACATGTCCAATGCCTGAGCTCTGCTATGAAGAGTAGAACGCGACCGCGCAGTCAGACCATGTTCGTATCGCCTTCTCAGCCGCTAGCCCAGCTGCACTTCTCGGTCGACACTTGAACCGTCTGGCAAAAAATGCCTACGTAGGGATGCCCTCCTCATCATGTATCCACGCGTGTGGCGTGACGAAACACGACGAAACGAGTGCGCCTTTGCGTCTTTTGCGCCATCTCGTGGAGTTGTAGTCAAGCTTCTGGCATGCACCTTCTAAATGTGCATACCAGCAGTTGTAAAAGGTGCATATGAAATGCTCGCCCTTGGTACGCTAGGCTTGGTACCCGGGCTGGCCGAACGGGTAAACGCATCGTGCAACGGAGCCAGGTTTGAGTCCCTGGTCCAACTGTAATAATTTTTTTATTATTTCCTTACTTGAATTCACCTCGAATTCTCACTCCCAACCTAAGCTGCCTTTTCACTCCAACCAAAGGCGCCACTGCCGACGACAACCAAATATGTTCAAAGCGAGGTCTGTAGGGGACGCTAATGAGCAAAATAATTTTTCGCGTGTTAGTAAAGTACAGTTTCACCTTTTAGAAAACAGCCCTCTTACCACGACGGAACGCTTAGTAGGCGAGCAAAATCATGAAAAGAAAATGCTGGTGGTGGAGAATGCTGGTGAGATTCCCGCGCCAAACATCTTGACGTCATAGATTTCTATTGAGTCTACTGGCTCCTACGTAGCTTCTAATCGCTAAATATGAAATAAGAACATTGGGATCTGTAGCTGCCATAGTATTAGCATATGAAGTTTCAAAAAATTTTATTGTGCCAATACCATGAAAGTACGGAAAATATATTTTGAAATTTCTTACGCCAGGTGCGGAGATTTCGGCGCACTAATTTAAGAATGAAACTTTCACCATGATTAGCTCCACTGATAATGTAGTTATCATAGGGAAACGTTCCAGTTACGAGAGTGCAGTTGGTCTATCTAGACCAAGTTATTGTTCTTTAGTGTTCCTTTAACGCTTGCACGTGAAACTAGGGATCCAGCACCCGAGAGGGCGGCCCCGCCGTGGTGGTCTAGTGGCTAAGGTACTCGGCTGCTAACCCGCAGGTCGTGGCATTGAATCGCGGCTGCGGCGGCTGCATTCTCGATGGAGGCGAAAATGCTGTAGGCCTGTGTGCTCAGATTTGGGTGCATGTTAAAGAACCCCAGGGGGTCCAAACTTCCGGAGCCCTCCACTACGGTGTCTCTCATAATCATATGGTGGTTCTGGCATGCTAAACCCCACAAATCATTCAATCAACCTAGGAGTGCGAAAAAAATGTGGCTCTTAAAGGTGCGCTGGTCACATGCATATTTTTCAGGGGGCGGTTTTCGAATAATTCTCTCTCCGCCATGATTTTTTGGCAATCAGCTTTTCCTAAGAATGTTTCAGAGCTAAACGCTCAGATTCACAACCTGTTTCTTGCTAGCTATTATGTAGTCGGTCTGATTTTCCTCATCTCTATTCCTAACAATCACTCACATGTGTAAGGCGCTTTTGGCCTAGGTACATTGCTACAGTCCCTCCACAAGTTTTGTTATAGCTCCGTTATACGGTCAGTGATTTTCGGCGCAAACCACCCCTGCATTTTTCGAGAAGCTTCAGGGCTGCAGTAGATCACTTTGTAAAAATTTCGCACACTTCGCCAACATTGCAGATTATTCTGCAACGTACGTCATCACTAAAGATAACGCTAGAATATTCGATGACACCTGTAAAAATGCTGATGCGCCTCACCACTTGCCAGTTGATCCATAGCCGATGCTTTGTTCGTCGCTATCAGTGACAGTGGGCATCGCTGTAATCTCACTTTCAGTGTACGGGCCACAAGTTCGACCGAATAAACAGTTTCACTTTGTAATTACAGTCTGCTTCCTACGTAGTCATCTTGACCCCGTGAAAACTGGTGGAGGTGTTGCTTCGGTCATGTACTGGACGCCCCCGTCAAGCCGTGAACCCAGCCCACGTCGCAGAGAAGACATCGACGCAGCCACGGGCAGCGAACAAGCAGCAGGCAGCAAGGTCTACCACCGCAGTACGGCACTCTACACGACAAGGCTCGGAAGAACTACGCCATGACCTCGACGGCGCAACAATGACAACTGCTGCGCCACAGCCCACGATCGTCTTGCAGTAGCCAAGGGAGCCACCAACTTTCCGAGGGTTGTCGTTTGAAGATCCGGACCTGACTAAAGACCTACGACTGCGTGGCTGCCCTAAACTACTGGGACACAGAAGAGAAGCTCCGTCGCGTCTACTTCTTTCTACCTGGAAGACGCCGCAAGAATCTGGCACGAAAACTGGGAGCCTGTGCTTCAAACCTGGGATCTCTTCTGCGGCGCATTCTTGTAAACGTTTACGAGCGTCGCCCACGAATAGAGGGCCGCAGGTTTGCTGAAAACCCTGGTGCAGTTATGAAATGAAAATTTCACCATTTTCACGGAAGAACTGACTTGCCTGTTACATCACACTGACGCGGACATGCCTGAGGAGAAGAAGGTTTGTTTCCTCTTTCGAGTGGTCAAACAGGAGCTACACCCAGGATTGACGAGAAACCAACTGAAGACCGTTCACGAATTCCTCTCGAAAGTGACTACAATTGAGATGACGCTGCAGATGTGCACTCGTCAGTTCAATCGTCGCTCGATACCAGAGTACGCAGACGTTCAATTAATCTGCTCCGATAATCTGCGCGAGACCGTCCGAGAGATCGTGTGGGAGAAGCTGTGCAAGCTATTACCTTCGGCGCAGCCTTAAGTCGTTTCGGTCGGCGAAATTGTCTGCGAGGAAGTTCGGCAATCGCTTGGGATCCAAGAAGCACCGCAACCTGAGTTACGCCACTGCAGTGCGTCGCAACGCTCTTCCACACCGGCGTCAAAGCAATGCCCCACCGCAATTACGCCGACAGCCACCACCGCCTCTATACCGTCCACGCAGCGGCCAGCGCAACGTTTTGAGAAAAACCGACGTGTGGGGCGCCCCCGACCACCACCGACCTCTCTGATACCACGGCGGAGAAGCTGGCCACACCTACCGCCACTGCCAATACCGCCAAATGGGACCGCGTGGTTTCGCTATCGATGCGCCTCGTCCACAGCGGGTTGAAAGACCGCGTGACATCGGCGACTACCTTCAATCAACACAGTGGACGCCTTGAGCGTCATTCCGTTCAGCTTCACCCAGTCGCTACATGTCGCCTCACTGGCAGCCGTACGCTGGCCCGACCCAGGGCCGGTCTCCTAGTCCGTATTCGGAAAACTGAGGGCACGCAACCGATGGAGGTGCGGTTGCTGTACGACGAACAACCAAAGATCCTCCTCCGCTACTGATGACGATGCCGCGACGCAACTTTTAGAATCCACCATAATCTCAACGTAGTTCTGACGTCGAAACTTCGCGGTCAGAAGAAGAGCTGACGGCGCAACGCCGAAGCAGTCGCACAAGCCGTCGTAGCCGTGATCCGACGCCGCGACCCAACCGCAATGCCAGGCGACGAACTATAGCGTCCTCGCCATTATCATCGGCGGCCACAGCGTCACAGCTTTCGTCGACACCGGAGCCGACAATTGCGTCATCAGTGGGACTTTCGCCGCAAAGTTTAAGAAAGTTAGGATCGCTTCGGGGGGCCCTAAAATCCGTACAGCCGGAGGTCACGTACTGACACCGGCAGGAAGTAACACCGGCAGAAACTTAGAGTAACAATTAACAACCGCAGTTATTTCGCAAGCTTCGTCGTACTGCAGCATTGCTCGAGATATGTCATTCTTCGTATGAACTTCTTGAGTCTCCATGATGTGGTCATCGACCTGAGAACAGAGTCGATAACACTATACACAGAAAAAGCACTATCGTCGCGCACGCCATCAGGAAGCCACGCCCTGAATGTACTGAAAGGACGTCACGGCGTACGTCCACGCTCAAACGTCATCATTTCGGCACTCCGAAACCAGAACACTTCGAAGGCGTCATTGAAGGCAATTAGCACCTGTTGGCCAACCGTGATATTCGCGTTACAAGAGGAATCACTGAGCTGTGGGAAGGAAAAGTAACAATTATGCTTACGAATTTCAGCTACAAATACAAACACGTGAAAAGGTACAACGGTTGCCTTCATCAACGAAATTATGGAAGCGGCCAATGTTTTCGCCCTCGCTGATTCTGCAGAACCTACTCCGAGGAACGCAGCTCCAAACCCAGCTTTTGACGTCAGTACGAGCTTTCCGAAGCATAAGCAAGAAGAGCTCAAGGCTCTTCTCCTGCAATACAATGACTGCTTTTTGTCATCGTCGAAAATTCAGCAAATCCCAATCGCTAAACATCGCATCATAACAGAAGAAAGCGCGAGACCACTACGGCAAAGCCCCCACAGAGTTACGATGAGAGAATGTGAGGCCGTAAAGAGTAACGTCGACTAAATGCTACGCCATGACATAATACAACCGTCTAAGAGTCCGTGGGCGTCAACAGCGGTGTTAGTGAAAAAGGAGGACGGAACCCTACGTTTTTGTATCGATTATCGCCGCCTCATCAAAATCACAAAAAGGATGTTTATCCTCTCCCACGGACAGACGACGCCTTGGATCGACTCCTCAACACGAAGTACTTGTCGTCGATGGATCTCAAGACTGGCTTCTGGCAAATCGGTGTCGACGAAAGAAACTGAGAAAATACGGTGTTTTTAGCACTAGACGGCCTCTTCGAGTTCAAGGTCATGCCCTTCAGGCATTGCTCGGCACCTGCAACTTTTTTCAACGCGTTATGGATACAGTGCTAGCAGGATGAAAGTGGCAGACTTGTCTCGCGTACTTGGACGACGTCTTCGTGTTTTCATCGAACTTCGATGCGTATCTTCGGCGCCTTGAAGCTGTACTTCAAGCCATCAAGATCTCTCGGCTCACCCTGAAGCCAGAAAAGTGGCGCTTTACGTACGAGAAACTCTTGTTCTTGGGCCATGCGATAAGAAAGTCCGGAGTAGGAACTGATCCGCAGAAGACAGCCACCATCGCTACATATCCGCCGCCTGCCTAGAAGAAGGCCGTGCGTCGATTTCTCGGCCTTTGGACCTATTACAGGCTGTTCGTCAAAAAAATTTGCCCGCGCGCATCACCGAGCCATTCTCTGATCTTACGAGGACGGATGTCGGTTGAAGGGGGAAAGGCTGCTGGGGGGAGCATTCCAAGAACTAAAACGATGCCTGCAAACGCATCCGTTACTCGCGCATTTTGATAAAAGCGCCGGAACAGAAGTGCACGCTGACGTAAGCAGCGTAGGACTCAATGCCGTCCTTGTGCAGAAGACTAATGGAGTAAAAAGGGTTATTAGTAACGCTGGGCGGTCACTATACACAGACAGAAAGCAATTATTCCGCAACAGACAAAGTTCCTCGCCGTAATCGGGGCGACATCCAAGTTTCATTCTTACCTCTACTGCAGGCCCTTCAAAGTTGTGAGCGACGATCACGCCTTGTGTTGGCCAGCTAACTTGAAGGACCATTCAGGTTGCCTTGCGCGATAGAGCCAGAGACTTCAAGAATACGACATAACCGTTATTTAAAAGTCTGGCAGAAAACACTCCAACGCTGACTGCCTGTCTGGAGCCCCAGTCGACCCACGACCACCCGGCAACCTGAACGACGACTGCTTTTTGGGAACGATAATTGCCGACTACTTCAATGAACGACACCGGGCCGACCCGGAACTTGTGGGCCTAATAGACTACCTCGAAGGTATTCGAATTGGCACTTATGTCGTTTTTACCGCGAAATGGCCTTCTCCTAATGAAGAACTGGCTGCTTTGAGCCAAGTGCGTTTTTATGATGCGTTTAGCTCAGCGACCAGAACTTCTCCAGACCCTGCACGATGATCCAATGGCAACAGTCTTTACTATTTCCCACATTTCGCGATGCTACAAGAAAGGTTCTACTGGCCATGCCTTACTAAAATTATCATTCGTTACGTGAGGACATGCCGAGACTCAGTGATGCAACAAATGGAGACACATCTCAAAGGACCAGCAGGCTTCCTCAAGCCAATCGACCCTACCCGGCGACCATTCCTGCATATCAGGATCAACCTCTCAGGGTCGTTTCCTACGTCGACTTGCGGAAATAAGTGGATCATCGTAGCTACGGACTACCTCACCCGGTCCACCGAAAGAAGAGCCCTGTCCAAAGGCAGTGCATGCCACTGAGGTAGCGAAGTTCTTCGTTGAGAACATCGTCCTTCGACATGGCGCCCCAGAGGTCTTCATCACTGACGGAGGTACGGCGTTTACTGCTGACCTGACTGCGGTCAATCCTGAGATGCAGACAGACAAGTCAGCGCCGTAGAATCGTGTACCACCCTGAACCAATGGTCTGACCGAGCTTTTAAATAAGGCCATCGCCGACATGCTGGCCATGTATGTCGACGTTGAACACAAGACGTGAGATGCCATCCTTCCGTACGTGACCTTCGCGTACAACACCACTGTACAAGAAACGACGCAGATGACTCCGTACAGACTAGTTCACAGAAGGACATCGGCAACGACACTCGACGCCATGTTATCCAACGTCACCGATAAAGAAAACCTCGTTGTGGATGTCCTTCAGTGCGCCGAAGAAGCTCTACAACTCGCCCGCCTCCACATCAAAGAACAACAAATGACCGATCGCCGCCGTTACAATCTTCGAGGATGTTTCGTTGAATACCAGCCTGGTGACTGTGTCTGGGTGTGGACACCGATATGCCGTCGTGGACTCAGCGAAAAACTTCTGCGACGCTACTTGGGAAAGTACATGGTATACTACAGATCGACGTCTCGGTACACTGTACTACGAGGTTGTTCCAGACAGCATTATACGAGCTCTTAACGGCACCGTGCATGACCTGAAGTCATCCGTGTCATGCGCCTCAAGCCACTTCATGCGCGAACTTCAGGACTGTATTTTGTTGTTGGTACTGTGCTTTATTGCTTGTGCTTGTTGTTTAATTTTTTTTGCCTTATTATTGTACTTTCGTCTTTAGTTAAAGCATCAGGAAGACGCTTTCTTTCATAGGGGGAAATGCCACATTCTCTCCTCAAGTTTTGCTATCGCCCAGTTTTACTGACGGTGATCTTAGGCGAAAACTGCACCTGCAGTGTTCGAGGAGCTTCAGGACTGCAGTAGATCACTTTGTTGAGATGACGCCCACTGCACGAACATTGCAGATTATTCTACTACCTACGTCGCCGCTAACGGTAACGCTAGAGTATTCAATGGCACGTGTATAAATGTCGAGGTGCCTCACCGCTTGTCAGTTGTTCGACGGCCGACGCGCGGTTCAATTCTATCAGTGCCAGTGGGTATCGCTGTAACCTGACCTTCAGTTCACGGGCCACAAGTTCAGCCAAATAGGCAGTTTTACCTTGTAATTACGATCTGCTTCATTCGTCTACGTCACGACCCCGTGACAATAATTTGACAGATAATGAAATTCTGGTCGGCGTCAACAGGGGTCTACTCGCCTGAGAGTTCTAATTGCATTCTCACTTCTTTATTTAAACATTTATGCAACATAGAGAATGACGTGAATAACAAAACTTTAAGCACGTAGCTTGTGCATCATTCCTTACCGGACATACAATTGTTCTGGCTGCAATGCTCGATATTTTTCTGCCCAACCTCACTGATTTACTCTGCGAACAGTGTGCTTTCCACTCGTACCCTGTGATTATTGTGTAGTAATGCAGTTCACCATACATGCTCTCGGAAGTCTTCGTAAATGTGCTCAAGCCTGGAGTCTGGCCTATTTGAGACAAATGCTTTAGTCCTTTCCCTCCCGCTGACGCTTAGTCGCCACGAATTTTTGTACCAAAATTACCGACGACGACTACAGACGTCAGACTCTGCCCAAGCGGCGCTGCGAAAAACACCGTCACCAGCGCCCTCATCGCCACCCTGGTCATGACTCAGTAGGGAAGAGAGAGTCGTTCGCAAGCGAAGGTGCAAAGACCCTCCTCTTTCGTTGGTCTTGAGGCACGGTTTCCTGAAAATCAAGGACTTGGCAAGCTTTTCCGTCAATCCAATCTCGCTCCCAAAAAGTAGGAAGCTTATCAACATGAACTGTGGGCACAACGCAAAATATTTTTGAGGTTTGATTGATTGATTGATTTGTGGGGTTTAACGTCCCAAAACCACTATATGATTATGAGAGACGCCGTAGTGGAGGGCTCCGGAAATTTAGACCACCTGGGGTTCTTTAACGTCCACCCAAATCTGAGCACACGGGCCTACAACATTTCCGCCTCCATCAGAAATGCAGCCGCCGCAGCCGGGATTCGAACCCGCGCCCTGCGGGTCAGCAGCCGAGTACCTTAGCCACTAGACCACCGCGGCGGGGCTATTTTTGAGGTATACTGCAACTTGCATTTAACTGCAAGTGAGTATCGCATGGCATCGAGTTCGAGGCAGACACTCCGACGTTTGTCTTGTAAAGTCTACATGGGTTAAACTTGGGCATGCACATGTTGATAAAGTTATAAAGTTAAGCGCTTTCTTCGTCTACTATGCAGCACCAACCAACCAGCCCAATCAAGCACCTTGTTAAAGTCCAAATTTGGTATATGTCAAGCTAGTGAAATGGCCGCGAGCATGCTATGAGCGTAGCATGCAGCCATAGTGTACGTGACACGCATGTCATGGTTATTCTGTTTGGATGTGTCATTTACCTTCGCCGTCTATTCACGTCACGTGATACCAAGTTTGGTAGATTTTGGGCTGGTGAAACGGCCACGACCACGCAATGAGCGTAGCCTGTTGTCATGTTCTACATGACACCCACATCATGATTATCATGTTTGGACGTGTCACTCACTTTCGTCGTTCATTCACGTCTTGTAACACCGAATTTGGTATATGTGGAGCTAGCGAAACGGCAGTGAGTGGATCATGAGTGTGGTATGTTGTCATGTTCTTACATGAAACGCATAATATGACTATCATGTTTGCATCATTCATATACCTTCATCATTCATTCATGTGACGTAACACCAAATTTCGTATATGTGAAGCTAGCGAAACGGCCACGATTGTACTATAACCGTATCATGCTGCCATGTTTTACATGACACGTATGTTATAATTATCATGTTTGGACGTGTCATTTACCTTCGTCGTTCGTTCGCGTCCCGTAATAGCAAACTTGCTATATATGAAGTTAGCGAAACGGCAGTGAGCGCATCATGAGCGTGGTATGTTGTCATGTTCTTACATGACATGCATATCATGTTTATTATGTTTCAACCAGCCATATGCCTTCGTCACTCATTCACGTGACATAACATGCAATTTCGTATATGTGGGGGTAGTGAAACGGCCGCGAGCACACTATGACCATAGCATGTAGTCATATTTTACATAGCACGATATCATAATTATCATGTTTGGACGTGTCATTTACCTTCGTCGTTCATTCACGTCCCATAATACCAAATTTGCTATATGTGAAGCTAGCGAAATGACCATTAGCGCATCATGAGCATGGCATGTAGTCATGTTCTTACATGACAATCATGTCATGATTTCGACCTGAGAGTCTGTCACTTGTGTTCGCCATGCAGTCATGTCGTACCATACCAGTTTTGCGATATGTTATGTGAACGAAACCATCGCAGGAGCAGCTAGACCCTGACATGTAAATTATGACACAAATGACATACATTTCATGATTTTCATGTTATGACAAGTCACTTATGCTCGTAGTATAGTAATGTTATGCCCTACCAAGTTTGGTATTGACAACATTATCTAAACATCCAGGAGAGCTAAATATCATAGGTGGCTGGATATATATATATATATATATATATATATATATATATATATATATATATATATATATATATAGACAGACAGACAGATAGATAGATAGATAGATATGGTCAAAATCACCGAAAATAGCAAAGAAATGCTTCGCATTTAAAACACCGTTGACTGAGGTCGTTCTTCGTAGAGCGCAGAGCTGTTGCGTCTGCTCTTGTTTTCACCGTCGATCTGGCGAGTGAAAAAAGCAAGCACTTTGTGATGGTTCGGTGACGCGTCCGACTAGCGGTGAGATATTCGTGGGTATTTTTCTGAATGATCAATGCCGAAGCACAGTTAATAATTAGCTCAATCGTTGTTTCGCACGCTCTAGTTGCACATGGTTGCGCAGTAAGCTGTGCAAGGGAGTAGGGCTTCGCACTACCCGAAGCTGCGACGACAGTTGGCGCTACATGTCTGTGAAATTTCAGTGTATGTGTATTGTCACCAACAAAAGTTGGTCACACACTGAACCAAAAACGGCAATACCTTGTCTACTTGTATTCTTTGATGCTAGAGGGCGAGACTCGTCAAAGTCGGGTAATTTGTGTCTCTGGTTTCGGTTTAATGCCTTTTCTTATTGTATAGCCACGTGATGAAGCTCTCTCTGAAATACATTTCACGCTGTTTGTGAAACATAGGAATCCGAACAAATTGAGGGTGGGGCACTGTTTTATTTATTGGAGAAATCTACACAAATCTAAAGAAAAAAAATGCAAAAAAGATTTAACATTCAGTGCACGTGATTATTATTTGATCTTCACATGTGACAATGTTTTGTGTTTAATATATTGCAGGTCCTACCATTCGAATGACTTCACTTGCCTAAGTGCGTTTCGTCTCCGGACTCCACATGAATGACGTAAGTTGACAATTTTCTGATTAAGCCTACCCCTACATTTTTTCAGATAAAAATGTTGATAGAGGAGATGGCTGTTCGATGTTACTTTTGAATTCACGCGTTGCCATTTGTTCTTTGTACATAAGCCCTCATTTTATTATTAATAGACAAAGTAGTTAAGCACAACGCGGTATTGGAGATTTAACGTTACATAGGCGTTACCAAGGTAGGTGGGGTGGGGGTGCACACCCCCCCCCCCCTGAAAATTTTCAATTTTGCTTGCTTATATGCAAGCACACATAAAAATACACACACAAGCATTCATAAAGTATAGTTGACCGCCCCCCCCCCACCCCAAAGTAAATTTCTGCCAATGCCCCTGTGAACGTGCATATGGTAACTCGCAGCAATATAGACGTGTTGGTTTCACTTAAAAACCTCTTTTTCATTCTTTTAGCACTTGCCTAAAAAATCACAGTGAATTGCCGCAAAGGTGAAGCAACGAACGCAATAGCAACACATTGGAAGGTCACGCGAAGAATGGTAAGCAGATCGAAACGTGCCCCTCGTTTCTGACGCACAAACGACGCACGAAACGCACTCAAGGTAGAGATGAACGCGAATAGGCGTCTCAGTCGTTACTTCGCTGTGTCTTTAAAGCGCGCTCTTTTCGCAACTGGAGACTGTGAAACGAGTGCAGTTACCATTCTGCGCCCGGTGACTACAACATAATCGTTCTGGTGCAAGCCCGGGACGGACGATTGTCTCCACCGCGAGATGAGCGACCGTACGCGCGAGCGTCTTTTCTCCGCGGGGCAAAGTACGTGTGGGAGATGAGAGCGCACCGCCGCCGCGTCATGGCGATCTGGCGATGCACGCTCACTGTGCCATCTCGATGGTAATGCTTAAAACACTATAGTAGTTTTCCCTAGGTGTCCATCGCCAGCGGTAGGGGGCAGATATAAATAGCAGGCCGTTTGAACGTTAAAGGAGGTGCCCCTTCGTTGCTAAGTGGCTAATGGCAGCAACGGTGTCCTGTCGTGCCTGAAAGGGAAGTACGGTAAAAAAAAAAGACTGATCCACTCGTATGAGAATCGGTATAACAGGAAAGTAAAACGTGTCTTTGTAGATGTAGTTTAATATTTACTGTTCATTATTAGAATATAGAATGTCTGTTGGTGTTTGACAACTAAAACGGCGTTTAACGCGAATGCACCCACAATGGCGCTTAGTGGTACATCTCCGTCCTCACGACTAACGTATGGTTAATGATTAAAGATGCCCCTGTGGCCATTTAGTCATTTATGCCTC
This sequence comes from Rhipicephalus microplus, assembly GCF_043290135.1. NCBI lineage: Eukaryota > Metazoa > Arthropoda > Arachnida > Ixodida > Ixodidae > Rhipicephalus > Rhipicephalus microplus. Next base: position 470,583,905 of record NC_134710.1, read on the forward strand.
TGGTAACTGCAATAGGTAACTGTAAATGTGGGGTCAAAGAAAACTCTGTGACAGACAGAAGAGCGCGAATGATTGATAGCCAAACTCGGGCTAAGGTTGCCTACTATAGCGGCATGTTAATAAATGTCACTGCCTTATTATAGGAAAACACAATGTGCGGTGTCCTCCCTGTTAGTTGGCCTAGATTTTTCGTGGCGTGAGCGTAAGGTAGGAACGGAGTACTACATCCAAGCGAAGCAGGCGCGTTGTATCTACTATAGAGCTATTTTTTGTGTGGATGGATGAGCGACGCCGATGTTTTGGGTAAGGTCGGACGCGTAGAAACGACGCGCTGAAAGAACAAGTCATGGATGTCATGGTCGCGATGCATTACTAAACTTTTTAAGAGCACTCTTGGAGTGCATTGGTAGATATAGAAGGCGGTTTTCTTTTTAATGTAAAGCCTAGAAAGTGCGTATCGTAGCGCTATGAATAGCGTGCCCAGCCTCTGTTTTCGCGGGTTTGACTCGCGTTTTCGGAACTTTCATTATCTGGCCGTCAGTAGTTTTTCCGACGTCATTTCTGTCTTGCTGGACTCCGACAGAAAACAGTTTCTTGCAAAAAAAAAGACCATTTTTTTTTTCATTATAGGAATCGGTATAAGGCGAAAGTGACAGGTGTCGTCACAGAAGTGCTTATTGTGTAGTGATATATGATAGCTTATGGAATGTTCATTGGTGTTTGGCAGCTATATAGCAGCGTTTGAAGCAGATGTGCCCAAGTTAATGCCTGTAGTGGCACATCTTCATTGCAACGAGGAACGCACATCATCAACAAACAAACAAATCAATCAATCAATCAATCAATCAATCAATCAATCAATCAATCAATCAATCAATGTAGCAGTCAATCAATCAATCAAAGAACTTTGTTTTCACGAAAAAGCGAACATTTGCGGTGAAAAAAAGTAGCCTGGAGAAAAGCTGTTCAATGACAGTTTGAAAAAGGCCCAGCCCCACATCGGCGCTGAAGTGAGAGGGTACAGCATTTGATCATCATGATTTAACCGTCATGGTAGGTGAATTTGTTGAAATATAGCTGGACACAGAGTATCGTGAATATCGCACAAAGTTACCATAAGCAAGCAGATAATAAACACTGGTACTCGAACTGCCCTTCCTTAAAGCGTCGTAAATTTATGAAAATAATTGACAATATTTTCAATAATTGAAAATATTTGTGCAGCGCTTATTGCGGCAGCACGAATATAACCCATCAGAAGTAAAGCTATACATGTACATGTTGCCCAAATTTTGGTCATGTGCGTGTAATTACCCTACAAACTAATTTCATTCCTTTATGAATCTTAGCATCGCATGCAGCGTTGGCAGACGCTGCGATGCGATTCGCACAAGAACGTATTTTTCTTCTCGAAAAAGCGCTCGTACACTTGAGCAGCTTTGTCGTTTGTCTTCGTCGTCACCAGGTTATCGACACGTGGGTACGTGTACACATTTCTAGTGAGTTAGCAAGCGACTTGAGAGGAGCTCTTCGAAGTCATAACCTGCCGCTCTGCACCAGTGATTGCACTTTTTTCGAGATGCCTGCATTAGGCACGAGCACTTGCGTTCCTCAACAGCCGGCTGGCTTGAAAGGCTTGCTTGCGAAAACAGAAAGAAAAAAAGGAATATGATGGGGCTCACAGAGTAAGCCGGAAGCTTGCACGCACATCGCAATGGTTTCCGCTTTTTCGTAAGAGTCATTATTACAATGCGCTCAAAGGCATACACCCATTAGCCGATTGGTTTTCGGACGCGCTTGATGAAGGCAAGCACACACGCACACACCAGACCCCGCATGGAAACGCTGTAGTTTTTTGCGCGTCTTTGCTTTTGTCTTCATCAAGGACGTACAAAAAAAGAATGTGGTACTCGAGCAAACACTGCCTTCCCGAACCCTTTTACCTTCGACGACACGCCAGGACTCAACTATGCAAACTTGAGCACAGCGCTAAGCGGAATTATAGTAAAAGTGCTCCCGTGATCCTAGATATTGTGGCCATCTCTAGCACTGTTGCCAGCACAAGCAGCGTTTTCTGGAGTGAATAAATGAGCTTAAAGAACTCTCTCGGCTGTCTGCAAAAAGCGCCGAACTGGGTGACCAAAAATAGGCATGTCAAACACCGCTTTAGGCATCCCAAATTGTGAATTAAAGCTCAGTAATTGTTTACGAAAATTCGAGTGATTTCAAACAAGGACGTGCAGGACTTGTATTTACGACGGGAACCAAGAAATGTTTTTGTTCGTGATTTACAGAGGTGCGAATGGTTGAACAATGGCATGAATTTCCCGCAGGGTTCCCAGAACATGGTCTTCCTTTTATTGTCTAGCATAGCGAGTGAAGCGTCCATCATCGAATCAGCACACTCCTGGGTCTCTTTCTTGTCTGGTATAGAGTAACAGTGGCAATGGTGCTTTGCTGCTGGCCTGAAAGTCACCGGTTCGATTCCCGGCTGTGGCGATCGCGTTTGGGTGGGGGCGGAATGGTGGAAGCTCGTGTGCTGTGCTTAGCCAGTGCGCGTTAAAGGACAACAGATGGTCGAAATCTCCAGAGCTCTCCACTGCGGCGTCTCTCGTATTCCTAACGTGGTTTTGTGACGTAAAATCCCCGGTACTATCGTTATGGATCTTTCTTTTTTTAATGGCCGATAGGGGCAGCACAGGATCAGATAGCCAGAGTGCTAAAAAATTGGAAACGGAGGGATCCCTCCTATCAGGTGGGTCTACTCATGTAACACAAGTTTCTCTCCTGTCGGTGAACAGACAAAGTGGCCCTCACCATGTTTGAGTATTTCCAGCTCGAAAGTGCAGTGACTGTGCTGGGCCCTCGCGATCACGTCTGCTAAGATTTTCAATGCTATGTGTCATGGAAAGACGTGAAATTTCAAACGGAATGCCACTGCTATTCTCGCGAGTGCGCGCGCCAAGATGAAGGGGGTGAGGTAAAACAGGTAATGGTCATGCTTTTACGTCGCTTCTTTACGCAGACATTGGTGCTTTGACGTCGCTCACCATACATTCTTAATCAGGTTTCGGTTAAAAGCTGGGTACATACAGAAAACCAGAAGAAAAATGTCCCGTTCCATTGTCATACCCAGTACTTTGGGCAGCACCCTATTGAAAGCGTGCGCCACGTTCGTGACATTGCGAGCATTATTGGAGGTGACAGTTATATTAATTGTAATTTTTGTTCAGCAGATGATTGAAATCTGAGAGAATTAATAAAGCACACGAGTGAAATGCGCATGTATTCTTACTTTTCTTATTTGTTGCTAATTACAGCGAGATGTTGTAGGCTAATCGGCCTCTGTTTCGCATGCGTTCGTGTTCTGACCGTTCCCGCATCGAGCCAGCGCCAGCCTTGACAACGCTGCACCTCTTTTTGGCGTATCATCTCTGACAGCAGTTCCAGTGGTGTGAAGCAATGCATCGCAGTTAAAGTAATTGATACCGCTCAGCCTTTCCAAACGTGTGTGCACTGTGGAATCCATTCCACAGAAACAGGCAATACATTACCGAGAACGCTAAAACGACCCGACATGTAGGAGCAGGCCTAAGGTGGCTATGAGCAGACTCTGGCAGCGCCTCCTCTTTTTTTTTCAGTGCCCAGGTGTCACACAGGTCCATCGTGAACTTTCTTACAGCGCAACACCAGAAAAAATACAGGACAGGGGAGGAGTAGGACAGAAAGAAAAGACGGCGCTGACTCACAACTGTTGTTTATTGGAAAAAACGGGGTGAAAAATATATATAGGTCCCGGCAGCCTACACCACAACATGCGCAGAATACGAGGTGCACCGAGGTAGCGTTATCACACTCATGGCAATAAACAAGCTTGGCCTAAATAACTTAATTCTTTTTCATGCAGTGTGACGGATGGTTCACTAACGCACTTGCTACCCGTAATCTTTATATGATATGCCTCAGCGATTTCTCTAGTTAGCTGGTTAGGATGCTTGAAGATGATGGTGGTTCTCTCAAAAATGGGACGACAACCGCATGACCTGCAATGTTCCGGCAGATGAAGTCGCGCGATCCCTTGAAGAGATAACTCATGCTCCCTTAAACGAACATTCGCACATCGTTTCGTTTGTCCCACGTACTCCCTGCCACACGATAATGGAGTTAACTCCATTATCGTGTCCCATTTTTGAGAGAACCACCATCATCTTCAAGCATCCTAACCAGCTAACTAGAGAAATCGCTGAGGCATATCATATAAAGATTAGGGGTAGCAAGTGCGTTAGTGAACCATCCGTCACACTGCATGAAAAATAATTAAGTTATTTAGGCCAAGCTTGTTTATTGCCATGAGTGTGATAACGCTACCTCGGTGCACCTCGTATTCTGCGCATGTTGTGGTGTAGGCTGCCGGGACCTATATATATTTTTCACCCCGTTTTTTTCCAATAAACAACAGTTGTGAGTCAGCGCCGTCTTTTCTTTCTGTTCTACTCCTTCCCTGTCCTGTATTTTTTCTGGTGTTGCGCTGTAAGAAAGTTCACGATGGATCCTAACCAACTGGCCCGACTTACCGTCACACAGGTCCCGTTAATTAGGGAGGCGAACGCCGGGCTAATTCCAAGGGCCGAAGTATCAGCCCCCCGAACCGCACCACGAAAGCGTGGACAATTTAGAAGTGGTCCTTTTTGACGCGCCAGCGGACGCCGGCTGTGGCCCAAAGAACAAGTCAGAGCCGAGAGTTGATAAACAAACAAAATTATATTCTTAATAATGGCAGATCAAAAACAATACACAAGAATGCACACTCCACAATAGTTGCATACAATATGTCACCAATCAAACAACGTACTACACGGTACAATCAGCCACACTCGAAACAATGGACACAGACAACAATACGCACCACAATGCAGTCGCCTGCATTGAACAATCAAGACACTTAAAGACTAAAGAGATAAAAAACCTATTCAGTCCAAATTTCTTGGAACAAAAGTCTGGATGATACTCTTCCGAGAATCACTCACTCAAAGTCCAGCGTTGTTGTCGTTCCACTGCCCCCGAAGTTTCTCTTCCAGGAAACCTCGCCGAAGTTTCTCGTCCAGGAAACCTCACGTCTTCAATAGGCCACTCTCCAAGCTTCAAGCTTCTTCGCCGGAAACACGTCGGCTTCACACACGCAGCTGTTGCCACGCGTCTTCGTGCGATAGCGGTAGACACACGCTCTTGCCTGTAGCTCGAGTCGTCATACATCAGGTGGAAATCATCTTCTTCTCCCGCTTTGTCGCTACGGACAAAACCTTTGCCGACTACACGGCGGAATTCCTACGCACTCTGGCGCTAACTTCCGTCTTCTCCTGCACTCTCGTCTCCGCTGCTCGATTAAATACCTTCCGCGCGAGATTCCAGAAAGTTCTCATCATTTCGTCGGCGCGATGCGCAGCGAAGGCTGGGGGAGAGCGCGAGACGGTACGAGGGCCGTCCACGACGGATGGCTCAACCCGGCATCACCACGCCCCTTTCCATCTAGAAATTTCGAGGGCTTGCTCGGCCGCCGATGTGGGGTGAGGAGGTTCGTCGGCGAACCTACGCTTCCGAGGGAAGAGAGTCGCGCGCCCGGGGAGCCTTTAGATGTTTGTTTTCTTTCTTTTTCTTTCGTTGACCTCGCGGCGTCACTGCGGCGTTTCGTCGCGAGAATTTGGCGGCGCGCCCTTTTTGAGTGCTCGTTCTGTGACACCAGGTGAAGGAGCGGATTTCAATGGAAGCGGCCATCGGTGCTAGTGTGGTGTTTTGCCGCCAGGTGCCGCAACTGGAGTAGAGATGCCGCCACATCGTCTCTCGCGCAAACGAATTCCGTGGCTGCATTTGAAGCTGCTATACGGCTCAGTTTTTGGCTGTCCTCGCATTGTTTAAGGTGTAATGGAAACTTGGAAACGATAATCGTGAAGTACTTGTTATTCTGGACACCCAGCTCTTTTCAAAGGTTTTAACCGTTCAGGACTACTCGATCGAGGCACTCGCGCATTGTCTGCTAGGCCGATACCAGATATCTCAGGCAAGTATTCAGCGGAAGATCGTTTTTATCACTGTGGCGTTTGCCTGACTTAGAGTTGCTTTGTTGACGAACTGAAAGTTGATTTTTGAGAGAAGCCTTTGTCAGGAGCTAATATTAAATGCTTGGGTGCCTAATGTTCCCCAATGCTTGCTACTCTTTAGTAGCGTAGTATTTATGCGCAAGCCCGGAGTTCATGCACTAAATAGCACAAAATGCCACTAGGCTGCTTCCAGGAATATATGTCATCATCCCTTCCATTCGCAAAGCATGACATATGTTACCACCGAGAAAAAACAAGTGTCAAAAAATGAGGAACTAAGGCAGGTGATTTCACCATTTAATAGCTTAAACAATGAAATCATCATGAAATAAACAAGAACGGCTCCATATGCAGCGCAGTTTCTGCGATCATTGCCTATGTTTTGAACAGGCGCTGTTAAAGTCTGAATTCTAATGCTAACTCTCAGATTGAGCCATGGTGACAGGCATGAAAAATCCGGCCTGTGGTCAGTTGCTTGAGCTTGTCTGTGAATTAGTGGAGGGATTGCTGTAGCATTACTATCAGCTGCTCATCTCCGTTTTTTTTTTCTACCCTCTAGCTTCTTAATTCATTACGATAGTTATAGCGCGAGAACAAAACGACGACACAGAGACAAGAAGGACACGAAAGACACGAGCGCTATAACTATCGTAATGCCATACCAACTAGCCCAAGCTGCCACACTTCTTAATTCAGTAGCGAGCAGAGTAGAGCCGAATGGTTGTGTGGTGGCTACCATTCAGCTTCGGGGCATAATGTTAGCGGTGTACACGGCAGTGATCGTGAGGTGCGCTGCTACAGATAGACTCATTTCCGGTGCAGTGCGCTCCCGTTTAGTGATTCCAATTGCCATGTTGCCAAACGTGACGGTTACTCTTCAGCCGCCACTACTTATAATATATAAAATACTAGGGTTGTAAATGACGGCTGTGTATTAGACTGTAGTACGAAGATTTAATAGGAGAATTGTTCTGCCTGATTACTGCAAGCACGCTCCCCAAACACCAGCGAAAGCTGCAATTTCACGGAGCTACAGCCGTAGCAGTGCATTAAGGCGATAGCTTTAATTGCCACTTCAAAAGCGAAAATTCATCGCCGGTGGCGTCCAGCATCTTCCTATTTAGGCGGCGTGTACACGAGTGACGCAAGAAATCATCATTAAGTGAAAACGTCATCATGTGACGTCGCATATCATAAATGTTTGTGACGTATCGGAAGGTCACATAACTTGACGGCATCATATAACATCTTGGTTTGGTTGAAATGGGCCGATCATGAGGGCAGTGCATAAGCAGCCGAGGGGCAGTAAACTAGCTTTGTCTCAAATTCTTGAGGCTGTAAGAAAACCATGTTGCACGCCGAAATATTCCGGAGGGAAGTAGAAAACATTCAGTGCAATAAATTGAAAGAAGACGAGGACAGTTTCCACCTTTCAGTCATCTCGAATTTTATGGAAATCTCAGTGTAGTTTGTTAATATCTCCCCATTCCGGTGCTGTGTTCCCCCATCATATTTTCATTTATACATAGCTGGTCTGACACTCTCCACAATTTGTCCGTTCTGCGAAATTATTTGAAACTATTGAACGTTATTTTGTCTCATGTCGTAACTACGCAGTAACTAGGAAAATAGTTCTAGCTATACCGTTTGCAAAGCTAGGTTTAACTTTAACTGCAGAAACTGTTCTAAATTTTGGTGCCTTCGTTTTGGGAAATCACCACAGAGATGTATTTGATGCGGTGTGTATTTTAATTCAAGACACTAAACGTATTTCAACATAAGGGCCACTTTGACAATTACTCAAGAAAAAAAAAATAGTCGGGAAGTAATTTTCGAAATGTGAATAATACGAGATATACATCCCAAATTAGTCGGGTTTGGCAAACTCTGCTGTTTATCAACTCCCAAAATCAAGGTATAGTTATTGTGTTATTGGGTGTTTTGGTTTAGGGGGTGGGAGTGCATTGTCGGCACTTTACATTGACATAATAGGCAGGGGCTCGGTTGGACAGGGAGGGGCGTGACGGACCTTCACTTCCTTGTACCCGTCCCCTGAAAGGGAACTGTGCGCGCCACGTTCTCTACATTTTCTTTCTGCGTCCCCCTACCCACTCCTTCAAGGAGCTAAGCTGAAGGATGCTTCCGCAAGGATTCATCGAACCGATTGGCACGGCTTTTTCAAGCCGCTCACCACGGTTAACATTGAGAACGTTTTTCTTTTCACTTCTCTTTTTTTTAATCCAACCATTTTCTCCTCTCTCTGTCTCTTTTATCCTCCTCCCCTTGAGTTTTTTTTGTTAGGGTGTTTTCACTGAAACAGTTATCGTACGTTCCTCCTTCATTTCATTACCTTGTCCCTCCATAATAATTGTTTTTTTCCTATTTTAATGAATAGACAATGACTCACCTGCAAGCGTTGTCAAAAAGAGTGCCTCTTTTCTTCAATCAACCACTTCACCATTCGTGCCATGAGCACGGTGGACCATCACGTGTGATTTAAAGTTCCAACGTACCACCTAACCATCGAGCTGGTTTCCATCAGTAACGTGCTTCCAACTGATATGGCGAACTTTAGGTGCGTTTTGGTGAACGACGTTGGTCCGACTGACATCACGTGCAAAATAGACGCCAGTTCGAAATGACCAATTAACACGCTGAAGGGCCGCCGTATCGACACGTGCACGGACACGGTGAAGCGCATTAGTAAATCGCCAGTTACAGCCAGGCAACAACTACGATGTCGATCATCGACAGAAAAAACAGAAATCCAAGGAAGTAAATTCCGATGTTCTCCGTTTCCTTTACACGTGGCGAAAGCCAAATCTAATAAGATTTGATGATATCGGCGATCATTGCGAAGCCACACTAGTGCTACCGAACGAGAAAATGTTACATTAGCCTCGACGTCAATCAACTAGTTCTCGTTTACGCAGAGATACTGCTTGTGAAACACATGGGTCTTATTTACTTACGGGAAGGGCATGTGCATGCTCGCTCATCATATTGAAATACATGGCGTTTTATTAATGATCGAATGATGTCATGATATTGTGCGCTAAAATCTCAGCTGAAGCGTGGAAATGCCGCTGCTGAAATCCACGATAGTGACAATGACTGGCATGATTAGCGCATTTCATACGTTGTTTTTAACTAAAACCAAGAGTCGTCCGTTTTCACTGATTTCAATACGACGAGCCAGCATGCAGCATGTCTGTTCTGTAAGTAAATAAGACGCATATGTTTTCCAACCAGCCATATCCCCGCGTAAATAAGAGCTAAGTGGTTAACGTCGAGGCTGATGTAACATGTCCTCGTTCGGTGCAGAATGCAACCAAGCCATTGACCTCGGGTGAGTAGAAAACCACGCTGAGTGCAGAAAACATTTTTTGAAGCACAGATCAAGTGTGGCTTCACAATTAGAGTTGATATCATCAAATCTTATTATAGTTGGCTTATCGCCCCTTTGTAAGGGAACGAAAACATGCGAACTTGCCTCTTTGAATTTATGGTATTGCTGTCAATGATCCACGTCGTATTTGATGCCTGGATGTTGCTGGCGATTTACTCGTGCACGTCGCCGTCCATGCACATGCTGACGCGGAAGCACTTCACGTTTGTAAGCTGGAGCGACTTTGCACATTGAAACTATCACCACCTAATCAAAACCACTAGCAGGTGCCTCACCGCACGGTGGCGTATTGGCGTGAGCGGCCGCCTGATCCCAAGGAAGCTGCGAAGTAGCGAAGGTGCTTCCGCACGATGGAACAGCCGTGAACACTTCGTGTGCGCGTGCGTGCGTGCGTGCGTGCGTTCGCAAGCGCGCACGTCCCCAGCCAATAGCGCGCGAGAAGTCCTCACAGAGCGGCCGGCTTTCTCCTTGCTCTCTTTCTTTGCTCTCTCACGTGTGATGGGGCGCTAGCATTTCATACGCACGTTATACGCACGTTACTTTGCGTACGCATGACTTGTTGATGCGTATTCGTTGTGTCATTCTCCTGCTCTGATTTCGAAGAGGCAGGGCAGGAATTGGCCTTGCGATTGCTTCACGGCTCCTTCTCCCCTAGCAACTCGTGCCGTGCCCGAGCAGTAGTCTATGGTTGCTGCCGCGTCCCATTTCACTCCTGCTAGCGGTTGGTTTTTTGGGAATTGGGTTGAACTAAGTGCCTTGGTCAAGCCTCATATTGTTTAAAAAGGTGTTGACCTGTGACATGAATAATGCTCTCAAACCATGCTCGAAAACATAGTTTAAGCCTGAATAGCATTCATATAGCCTGAGATTTTGAAAATTAGCATTTATAGACGCTTATAGGCGTTTAGGCACAAACACTGCAAATAGTAATTTATGGTCTATATAAAACACTATAAAAAACCTCCTTAACCTCTAATTCATGCTCTCATACATCAAAGTGCCACGATAGGGACGCAAGGAACAAAATAGGCATTTGCGTGTAATTCAAACTACACTCATATTTATGAGGTGGTTTCGCCCAACAATTAATATTAAAAGTTTCAGCGTTATGAGGAAGCAACTTAATTGACTTTGGGGAAGGGGGAGTGCGAGGTACTAGTGGCTTTTAATTATTCCGTGAATTCTTCCAGACTAAGGTTTTCACACACGCAGGACTGTTTTGCCAAAGAATTCTTTTTTAATGCCAAGCCACACTTTACGAAACTGCTCTGCTTTATTTTGATTGATTGATAAGTGGGGTTTAACGTCCCAAAACCACCATATGATTATGAAAGACGTCGTAGTGGAGGGCTCCGGAAATTTGACCGCCTGGGGCTTTTTAACGTGCACCCGAATGTGAGCACACGGGTCTACAGCATTTCCGCCTCCATCGAAAATGCAGCCGCCATAGCCGGGATTTGATCCTGTGACCTGCGGGTCAGCAGCCGAGTATTTTGGCCACTAGACCACCGCGGCGGGCGCTGTTTTATAGTACACAGTTTTTGCATTGGCCCACATTTTACCTAAACTAAGGTAGTGCGAAAATAATGCGGAACAGTTGACACTACACTGTATGGCGTACACTGAAGTCGGTAGCGACAGTATTCTGAAGAGCTGGAACCGACCTCCATCGCCAAAAAGGTAATTCGACGTAACGGACCAAAGAGAGACGGCGGAGAGGGAAAACAATGCACTCTCAGAAACCTGTGATGTGTCATATTTCGGCACTGCGGCATGCTAGTGATATGGAAGTTAAGCCGCTGTCATTTTATTTTTTATTTAATTTCAGTTTTCTGATCTATCCAGGAGTGTCGCCCTCGGAGGAGATGCTTCGATCAGCTACACTTTTCGCTAGTCGATGAAACGACGCGGAGTTTCCACGTCTGATTCCGCGGGCCGGAGACTTTTTTTTCTGGATTTTTTCTTCCTTGCGCTTTCACACACACACACACACACACACACACACACACATATATATATATATATATATATAGTGGGAGTAATAATTCAATGGGCCAGTTAGTCTTCGTGAAGGTATGGGATATGGCACAACGGGAGCGTTGTCAACAAGGATAAATATATTTATTTCCCAACAGTTTCGGGAGGGGTCCTCCCTTCATCAGGGGATGAGTTATACTGACATGAACTTCCAAACTTCGTTGCTGCCGCGTCCCTCTCGCCTTGAAAGATGTTTGCGAGAGTGAGAGGGAACTAAAAAAAAGGAAAAAAAAAGAACAAAAAACAAAAAAGGGGGAGAAAAAAAACGAAAAAAAGAAAGAAAAGAAAGAAAGTAAAGAAGAGGAAGAACCACTGTCAATACTGAGAACGAAACCAACTGTCCGTGTACGTCCACATACGGTTCTTATCACGTGCTGTTCAGTTCTCGACGTGTGTCGGGCCACCCAAGATAGTCGCCGCGGTGCCGGGAGGGTCCGTGACGGCGTGCGTAAAGAAAGGGTTTCCCCGTAATGGGTCGGTCGGCGTGCGGCGTGCGTAAAGGAAGGGTTTCCCGTTAATGGGTTGGTTGGCTCTTTACCCTTAATCTTCGTCCGTTTCCCTTCAATGGTCATCAAGTGGTAGGCGAACGTAAACACTTTGTATGTGCATGTGGAAAAAAGAAGAAAAGGAAGAAAAAAGGAAGAAAAAAGGAAAAAAAAAGAAAAACAAAAAACAAGAAAGGACAGTGTACACGTACGAGTCAGTCAGAAAAAAGCATGGTCTCCAGCTATCAATCTTTGTCACCAATTTTCTCCTGGCTTACTTCTCGGAGGCAGTTGAGTTTTCAGTTTCAGTTTTTTAGTTTTATTGAGCCTTTTCTTCACAGAGTTGCGAAAAAAAAAACGCAAGGATAAGAGCAAAAAGCTGCTATGTAGCAGCTTGACGAGGCTCCTATCCCTTTTCACTTGGCATTACGAAAATCCGCAGAGCACAAAACATGAAAAAACAATTTGACGTTGATTTTCAAAACTTCAAGAAATTAGGAAATAAAAAGAAAATGCATCAAAATTACAGCAGTTTCAGGTTTACATAAAGTAAGCAAACCACAAAGAGAGACAAACAACAAAAAACAAAAGATAACAGCGTGCGGTCATTCATGAAACAATGCACACGTTGCTAAACGGCTACCAAAGTATTACAAAATGATTATACAACGTTTACAACACTGTGTATGCGAAAAGCACAAGTTTTAATGCACAAGGGAAACACTGACGAGTGAAATGTTGCATGTCTTACTCGTAAAAAAAAAAGGAACGAAAAAAAATGTCAAAGAAAGCAAACATCATAGGATGCCATGTTACACACGAGCACTATTATATATGTTTCTTTTACATATAGTACTGTAGCCGGACAACTAAAAGAAGCTAAACTACACGGCGCCATTTTGGATGAGAAGGTTCTTGAGTTGTTTTTTATGTATATTAAAGATGTCGAGCCTTTTATTTTCAAACGTGTTAAAACAAGCAGGAATACAGTGTTCAAGTCTTCTCAAACCGTGATTAGTTCGCGAATAAGGAACGAACCAGGAAGGCCTTTTCCGAATGTCATAATAGGATTGTGTATTTTTTTTGAGGTTACACAGTTTAAGAAAACAAGCGTTGTTTGATAGCAAGCTTTGTTTGTATTTCATAATAAGGTTGAAACTGTGTATGTGATCGATTGGTAAAATCTTATATTTTCTGAATAAATGACTTGTATGTGCGTCGTATGGTACGTTTGCGATATGACGAATCGCTTTTTTCTGCAGTAAAATTATTTTGTTCCGATTTGCTTTAGATGTATCTGCCCACACTAGACTACAATAGTTTATGTGAGATGAAAACAACGTATTATAGAGTAAATGTTTAATGTTTGCTGGAAGTATCTGTCGAAGTTTAGAGAGAGCACCACACGTCCTAGCTATATTTCTAGTTACTTTATTAACGTGTTCGTCCCAATTAGGATTTTCATTAAAAATTACTCCTAATGATAAAACTTCTTTGACAACCTCAATTTTTTCGGGCCCGAGATATATATCTAAACCACGACAGACAGCCTTCTGAACCGGTGCGAATACCACAGCTTTGGATTTTTTTGTGTTGATCATTAAATAATTTGCAGTACTCCACATGAAGATGTCGTTAAGAATGTTGTTGGCTGAGTCTACAAGCTTACCTAAATCATTACCATGAAAAAATGTACTAGTGTCATCTGCATAAATTATAAAGTCCACATATTTGCTGACACTTGTTATGTCATTTCCGGGGTCCTCGTTGATGCGGGCTACTAATGTTCGAAATTTGAAAATCAAATATGCCTCACGCTGTTCGCGCTCGCGTCTATTTGAGAAACCGGACTGCAAAAGAGTTACGCTGATATTTTCAAAACTGTGGTTTGGCAGGCACAGACATCTAGATAAAGGTAGCTTCGGCAGTGAAGTGGCGTGGTACCGGCGATTATTGAACCGCAGCCGAAATGGCGTGTCTGTTTGGCCGATATGTTCTTGTCCGCAGATGTTGCAATGTAGCATGTATATTACGTTACTGGAGTCACAATTAAGGCTTTCAGTTATGCAGAATTTGAAATCCGAGAAGTTCGCTTTGGATTCACGTGTTGTGACCATCTGTGGGCATACGTCGCATCGAGCTTTTCCGCAGGGATGGCACCCTGATTGAAATTTGGGGGTGTTTGTTTTTGCTCTGACAAGAATGTCCTTCAGATTTTTATCCCGGCGGTACACCACCTGAGGTGGCTTCGCGAAAATAGAAGTTAGTCGTTTGCTTTGCCTGATTATGTTGAAATGGCGGAAAAGTATGTTGTTGATTCGTGATATATATATATATATATATATATATATATATATATATATATATATATATATATATATATATATATATATATATATATATATATATATACGTATACGGTGCATCACATCGGCGTCGACACCAGCGGCGAAATTCAACCGAGAGTGTCCTTATAATTGCTATCACACACAAAATAATTGCCCGCAGCTTCCCTCGGGGGAACGCTGAGGAGGATGCGGAGCATATAATTGGTTAACGGGGTGTTAAAGTGCGACTTACTTGGGTCGATGGCTAAATTGGTTAACGTGGTTGTGAAATGGGGTGTTAAATAGCGACTTACTTGGGTCGCTGGCTAAATTGGTTAACGTGGTTGTAGAAGGGGTGTTAAATGAGTGAACACGTACGACACGTATCCCGTTTTCGAAAGTGCGGGTCCTCTTGTCGACGCTTACGTTTCAAAGCGGCCGAACCCGGTGCTGCTGCTCGACGCTGACGTCTCTCAGCGGCTTCACGTTCTCTAAGTTGAGCATCTTCCGCTCGACGTCGACGTTTACGTTCGGCGTCGCGAGCTCTTCTCCGCGCTGCCTTGTCTTCGGACGACGACTTGGTTGCGGTTCCGCCAACACTTTGGCCGGCGCTGGTCGAAGGGACGTCGATCATTGCGACCTCGGACGTCGACGCGCCGTACAAACCAACCGACGAGCGGCAACTGAGCGAGCGAGCACCGACCTTGAGTATATATACAGCGCGACGGCGCATGCACTGTCAGCTGTCGAATGTTCGAGAAGGGGGAGAAGCGCAACGGCGCATGCGCGCGCGTCAGCTGCCGATGTTCTCGAAGCGCGACGGCGCATGCGCGCGCGTCAGCTGCCGATGTTCTCGAAGCGTGACGGGGCATGCGCGCTACATTATACAGCTAGCGAATGGTCGTGAAGAGGAGAAGCGCACGCGGTGTGTAGAGGAGGAAGGGTGCACAGATGGTGGAGAAGTGAAGCGCGCGCGGTGTGTAGAGGAGGAAGGGATGCACGGATGGTGGAAGAAGGAGGAGGAAGCTTGCGGACGGCGCCGCACTACAAGCCTCGAGTATTAGATGCTGCGCATCTAAAAAACTTCGCTCTGAAGCGTTACAAGAAGCGGACACCATCCGGTAACCCAATGTAACGACTTCGCGCATACGCAAATACCGTATACACGCTAAAACGCGACGTTCTTTTTTTGTTTCTCTAGAAGAGCCAGGAAAGTGAAACTAATGAAAATGCAGTGTCTTGCTACTTACAATATAATCAGGCTTGCTGCAATGTTTTGTCAGGAGTCTCCTGTCCCCGAAATAACCCAAATGTATACATTACGGCTGAAACTTGTATAGCCCATCATAGTCAAATCTTAGGAGTAAAGCTTTATTAGATGAGGCTCTTATAGATTTGAACGTTTCATGTGCTTTGAAAGTGGTAATGCCGAAAAGCAGTTCAAGTGGCTGCGAAGGAACGGAATAGCAACACTTTTCGACCACACGAGCATTATGTTTGTGCATCCGTTGGTGCCGTCTTTTGTTGCTTGGTCTTAATGGCGATGACTAGATTTGCAGAACGAGGGGTGCTTCCTGGCAACAGGCGCACCGTGATAGATGGTCGTCGGGTTTTTTTTTGTTCTTTCTGGCATCTATTGAAATTATTAAACCAGTGCTTCAGCTGTTCTTCTTAGCTGGTTTTAGGCCGCGTCGTTTCGAAGCACTTCTTCTTCCAGTAATGATAAATTTGCGGCAAGTATTTTTATTTCAATTGTTTTGTGTTTGGAGAAAACTGAGGGCATGTCACTGTAGCGGAAAAACTCGAAAAGAAACAGTAATAGGTAGAAAGATGATTGATATGTGGGGTTTACTCTCCCAGAACCACCGTATGATTATGGGAGATGTCGTAGTGTAGCGCTCCGGAAATTCCGGCCACCTGGGGCTCTTTACCGTACACCCGAAGCTGAGCACACGGGTATATAGCGTTTTCGCCTCCATTGAAAATGCCACCATCGCAGCCGGTCTTCGATCCCGCGACCTGCGGGTCAGCAGCCGAGTATTTTAGCCACTAGACTACTGCGGCGGGGCAAGAGGCATAAAGGAGCTTGGAAGACGGCCTCTTATAAATTATATTCGTGTCTCGCCCTACACCATCATGTCCTTCAGTAAGTACCGACTCCCTGTAGAAAAAGTAATCGAGGAACGGAAGCACAAGGCAAATCAACTAAAACACAAATACAACAAAATGGATACGGCCATGTTTGTTGTGGCCATGCACGCCGCGGTTATCTAGTGACGAATGTACTAAGCTGCATCTTCAATGGAAGTGAAAATGCTGCAGGCCGTTGTGCCGCAGATATGGGTGCGCATTAAAGAGCCCCAGTTAGTCACAATTTCCGGAGCCCTCCACTACGGCATCTCTCATAATCATTAGGTGGTTTCGGGACAATAAACCCCACGTATAAATAATGTTTTGGCCACGAGTGGTCATGCAATAATAATATCTGGGCTGTTACGTCTCAAGACCGAAATATTCTGTCGTGGAGAGCTCCAGAAATCGGAACCATTTCAGGTTCTTTAAACGTGCTGGGACACCGCGCCCTACACAGGCCTCTAGCATTTTGCGTCCATCGACATGCGACTGCCGTGGCCGGCATCGAACTCGCGACCTTCGGGCGAACAGCCGAGCACCATAACCACTACGCCAGCGCGGCAGACACGAATCACGATGCTGCACTGTAAAAAAAAAATTACTCCGAGGTCGGAGTAAAACGCTTATTCTCTAGCGCCTCCCCCCCCCCCCCCCCCATTCGGAGCAAAATTTTTGCTCCGGCTTGCCAGAGGAATTGCGTGGCGCACCCGGAGTACTTTTTACTGGTATTTTTCTCCGGCTGGCTGGACTGATAACGTGCCACCTCCGGAACATTTTTCGCGGGTTTTTCACTCCAGCTATCCAGTGCTTTTGTGTGGTACCTCCGGAGTGTTTTGCGAATGTACTTACTTCGTCCCAGCAGAATTTCGGTATGTGTACCAGTACTTTTTAGAAGTGTTTGCTCCGCTGTTTATTGTATGCTGATTGTTTCACGCATTCGTTAGATGAAGGAAGTCCCTATTCTCATGAAAGCACTGCAGAGGTACTGTGTATTGTTTTCTACAGTGCTGTAGCTGATGAAATTCAAGCAAACACTGGAGTTTTTATTCTTTGATTTATTAAAAATAAGATGCCAATTGTGCATGACTACCCAGCATTTAGAAAAAGGAGACATGAATAAACAGACATGCAAAAAGCCACCAAAAACAAAACATCATAAAGACAGATCAGATGAAATCAACAGCACTCAAGTTTGAAGCGCAGCGCTTCAAAATAAATCCCATAATGCTGCAAAATGATGCACGAAAAACAAAAAAAAACGTGACCACCAAAAACAACTCTTCACCCTCCCCGAAGGACCAACCATCAGATTCATTGATGCCGCAAGGGTTGAGCTCATTTCATCCTGCATAACTATACATGACTATACAAAATAATTATATAACTATACAAAAATAATTATACATGAGAACAGCAAATCATGCGAGAGGCACGAAAACTGAGCCACGGACACTATACAGCCTGTAAGTCTATGAGAAGAAGCAAGTTCTAAAACTGACGACACACACACACACACACACACACACACACACACACACACACACACACACACACACACACACACACACACACACACACACACACACACACACACACAAAGACAGCATGGGCGTTCAATATCAAATCAAGAATCACATCCGATGTGATCCGGTGTTAGACAGCCACCACATAATAAAAACGCAGCTCCCTGACCCAAACAAAGTTCAAAACAGGGCCAAGTTTTCTGTATATTTCGAAATCGCTAGCTCTGCCTTTGCTGAAGTATTCAAAAGCAATTTTGGACTACAATAATCTTATTTCAGTACTTTTGCAGACGGCATCAGCATTGCCCCTCCCGATAATTTCCTAATTTTATCAAATAGTAATTCTCATTATTACAGTAGCATTTTAGTACATGCTCATCGTCATACTTCTAGCAAAGTGGGCCCTTATAGTTTGCATCACTGCGGCCTGTCTTTAAGGAAAGCCTAGCTTCATCTCCTTTGTAAAGTAATTTTTGAGATAAATTGGCAATATTTCAGTTGTTTTTAATTTGTGCTGCCCGCTCTTTTTGGTAGTTCTTGTTGTGAACATTATTCAAAGTAGTTATTGTATGAGCATGTATTTCTTCAAGACGAACAGCCTTAATGACAAAATAAGGAAAATTTTACTACAACGTAAAAAAATAAGCAATAAAAGGCACAAATATTACGCCACCTAAGCCAACTGTTTTTTTTTTTCACACAAATACGGGAAGGCTGACCTGTTTACTGAACTGAAAGGCCCGTGCACACGTTCGGAGGACACAGAAGGTGGTGCACGTGCAAGGGTCTTGAAAAGCGTCCCAGACTTGAAGAAATGTTCTTTTCCCTTCTGTTCACAAGCCAGTGTCACTGCATTTCCCAGATCAAAACTACTTCTCAGCACTGTTGGCACTCCTGTCTTGTGCAAAAAAAAAAAAAAAGACTGAAGCCAGAGGTACGGCAGCACGACTGAAAAGAAAAAAAAGTGCAGCAGCAAGGATAGTAATCTTTACCATCACTAAGACAGAAAATATGGCTAGTTTTTCGAAAGAGCGCCTTTTCCTTTCTCTCTTTCACTGCAACGTCCCCTCCGTCTTAAAATGTTCAGCCGGGCTGTCATATTACTTAACTTTACTCCCCCCCCCCCCTTTCACAGGAACTGCACGACTTGTTCTGCCAAGCAACCGCTCTTCTTTTTTAAAGACGATAGTCTTTCAACGGAAAAGTTTTGGTCTGTCTGTATGTATGTACACTTGTCTATTTGTCCGCCCTAACAATACCTCAAACGGCCCCAAACGGCCAACCCCATCCGCAGCGCCCACCAATATTGCTCAAGGTTTAGCGTTCATAGTTGTGTGGTTGTCAAATAAAAAGCAATTATTGCGCATATCTGAGGCGCCACAAGAACGCTTCAATGTTTTGTATGTCTGCCTTTATACTAGAAGAGGCACACACAAGTAACTCTAAGCAATGTAGCGTTTAATCGTGCTGCGCTGACAGTGCAACGCGATGCTTATAAAGGTGTTTCCAACGCTTTGCTATGAAGTCACGGTGGTGGCACCTGCCCGTCGTTTTGCGTTCTACACCTTATCACCTCCGAGGCTGGCGCGCATCTTTCTCCGCTGGCTTCACGCTTTCGTTTTCAAAGATAACTGCTAGATGGCACTTGTGTCTAACGTGCCTTGATGCGCTCGTTCACCTCCACTACACGCTTGAGGCACTCTAACGCAGGGCCTGCAGAATACCATTCACCGATTTTCTTGCGCAGAACATCAAATAAACGTTTTGTTCACTCTCTCCAGACGCAAGACTATAGTCTTTCGACGACAGTTGCGGTGTAACATGCAGATCTGGAACCAATTTTTTTTTGCATTTCTTGTCTTTCTTATCATCAGTTTGTTTCGCCCCTCTTTTTGTTTTTCTGAAAGCACCGCGTCCCGTGAAGAGTCTAGTATACTTCCAGATTAATATCGCATATACCATTTCTCCAACCAAAGTAACTTTTTCAGAAGTATGAGTGCGTGTATGCGTTCTAAAAGTCTGTACCATTTACATTGGCCTACCTGAGTTCACTACATTTATAAGGAATTAACACTGGTTTAAGTTACTCAAGTTTTATTATTCAGCCTACACATTCTATCAAAATAACGTTTACGCAGTGGTAGACATTGACCTGGCGTTTATTGATATGAAATGTGGACAAATGTTACCATTCATGTGTACTGACAAGACTAAAAATATCTTTTAACCAGTTAGGCTTACCTATAACAATTATTAACGTTTGATAAAATCGATCTAAAACTCTGCTGTTTTATATTGTTGTATATGTAATCGGCGCTCCAAATATTACAGCGACTTGATTCAATTTACCGAAGTTGTTATGGCGTTAATGCTGCGCAAAAAAGAACGAGTACACGAGTGCGCAAAAAAAGAACGAGTGCGCAAAAAAGAACGAGGAAAAAACACGTAGTCCAAACAACGCAATATCGGAATTCTGCTGATTTTTCACTGAATTCTAGTGAAATGAACTAACTGTTTTGTTTATCAACCCAACATTATTCAGTCTTAGCACTACCTTAAAATAAGAACACAGGTAATTGAAGGATAGCTCACTCACCATTTTTTTCGCCACACCAGCAACCGCCGGGTACCTCAACACTCGGGAAATAACAATGTGTCGTTCGCTGCCAGGAACCAACCCAGTTACCGTTCGCACAACTCCCTTCTGTCACTTGGAAGTGTGGCAGCTTGGGCTAGTTGGTATGACATGACAATAGTTATAGCGCGAGAACAGAACGACAACAGAGTCCTTTGTGTCTTTTTTGTCTCTGTCGTCGTTCTGCTCTCTCACGATAACTATCGTCCCTTTCGTCATTGATAACTTTCATTGCTGCTTGACGCTTGTGATAGCCAGAAGGTGCTCAAAGCGATTTCGTTTTCTCCAACGCGGCCGAGCGCTTTGCACAATCCTCACTGCACCGGCTTGGTCGGCGCCACGTTAGTTTGTGGGGAACGGCCTCCCACAGGCGAGGCTGTGTACGTCACTCCTCGAACAGGCAATGAATGCCAGGGTTGCAATGACTTGGAGCAATTGGGGAGCATCCACCGAGGCAAAAGCGATGCGCTGGAGCATTTCCGGATGAACCACGGGAGCATAATCAGGGGATTGGCCCCGTTTTCTTTTGTCCGGCGATCACCACAGGAGAGCGGTTGAAAACGAATGTATTTGCTCCCGTAGAATCTGGTTTGAGGCCACTGGAGCAGAGTGGGCTCATCCTTCCCCAATTCCTTCCAGCTATATGTATATTTTTGTTTACAGTGTGCATTCGTCGAAGATCGCCTAATCAGGTAGCACATGTTTTCCGCGGCTCTCCCATAGAAAAACTCTCGAGCCTTTTCGCGACCCAACAAGATAGGTTAGATACCAACTGCTTGATGCGCGCCCATGCTGACTTCTTCTCTTCTGTGACGACCTATATTAGCCACCTCAGGAGGTCATTGAAAAGCAAAGTTTGGCATCAAATTATTGCAAAAAAAGAAGCTTTATTGATTTATACAATTTTTCACATCCGCTCCATAACGTGTCCTGCTGAGGACGCTTAATGCTTTACTGCAAAAAGCAGTAAAGTCTGACTAGACAGCGTTGTTTTTTTTTTGCACTTATTTTGCACAAAGGGTACACATTCATGTGGTTTAGATGTGGCGTAGGTGTGTTCATTTTGCGGAGGAATGGACACTTGCCTTCGAAGCATGAGGGTACGGGTTCAAATCGCAGCATCAAAAAGAAAAAGTTTTACTACTTTATTTATGAAAAATACATTATCGGGTTTGACCAGCCCCTCGTTCCGCTGAAATCAGTGCAGTAGCTCGGCCGCAGAGCTGTACGGGAGTGTCCGCTTTTTATGTCAGTATTCTTATGGGGAGAAGGCGGCTGAAAAATTTATTTACTTTAGATAAACAGGCAGGTATACAATATGGGGCCATGTCTGCACGACCTCGCATTGAACTTCGTCCTCTTTCCTGTTCATCTGTGGCGCCCCGTAGCATCACCTCCGGTGGCGAAGGCCTGGTCTCGGTGCTTGGTTGGTCCGAGTCGCTTTAGACGAGTGACGTGAACAACGTGAGAACATGATCGCGCGCTGGTGGTGTTAAGAGTTTCAATTTCATATGTCACGTCGCTGACTAGGCGCACCACATCATATGGACCCGAGTACGGTGAAGTAAGCTTTTTGCCCAGGCACACTCGCCATGACGGCGTCCAGAGAAGGACTGTGTCACCATCACTGAAGTGGACATGACGATGGCACGCATTGCAGACCAGCCATTGTCGTTCCTGCGAATCGCTCAGACGCAGGTGAGCAATTTCGCGTGCCTCTAGAGCTCTGGAGACCACATCACGGGCATATCCTGACGCGTGGCTAACGGCAGGAAGGAGCGTGTCAAAGGCAGGGTGAGTTCTCGTCCATACAGGAGGAAAAAGGGTGAGAAACCAGCAGTATCATGCCGGGACGTATTATAAGCAGATGTCACAAATACGAGGGCCCAGTCCCAGTCGCGATGGTCAGAAGAAACGTACACTGCGAGCATGTCAGTGATGGTTCTATTTAGCCACTCTGTGAGCACGTTGGTGTGAGGGTGATACGCCGTTGTGAACTTGTGCTTTGTAGCGCAAGAGTGTAATATGTCTTGGATAACTTGTGAAATTAAGTAGCGAACCCGACCTGTAGGCAGTTGCAGAGGAGCACCGTGGTGTAGTATGAGATCTTTCAGGAGGAAGTCAGCGACGCCGTTTGCACAGCTGGTAAGAAAGACCCACGTGATGGCATGCTGAGTGGTGTAATCCATGGCGACTGCTATCCACTTGTTTCCGCTGGCAGGGAACGGTCCTAGTAAGTCAAGACCTACCCTATAAAATGGTTTGGATGGGATCTGAATGGACTGAAGGCGTCCCGCTAGAAGGGTTGGTGTTTTTTTGTTGTGCTG
Source organism: Rhipicephalus microplus (assembly GCF_043290135.1). Classification (NCBI taxonomy): domain Eukaryota; kingdom Metazoa; phylum Arthropoda; class Arachnida; order Ixodida; family Ixodidae; genus Rhipicephalus; species Rhipicephalus microplus. The sequence goes on from NC_134710.1 coordinate 470,606,876, forward strand.
ACAGTATTTGCATGAGGCGACGTAACGGCAGACGGATCGGTAATTACCAGGCCAAAATAAGTGACGTCGAATGCGGTCATAAGTTCTTGAAACTTCCAGGGGACCAGTTGTTGAAATATCATGCAACTGTACGAGGACATGTAGTCTGACGCAAATGTTGTGGTATGACCAACAGCGGCTCAGGTCCGTCAGGATGCATGCTGTAGCGATGTACTACGCCATCTTCGAGCAGGAACATGCGGATAGACGCAGGAGTTGTGGGACCACTGAGTCAAAGGATTATATCTCGGAGGTGAGGATCACGGCGTTGCTGATCGCCTATGTTGCTGATTGCGGAAAGTGCCGAAGTGCAAGTAGACTCCTTGCTCTCATAAAGGTCTACTAGGTGCACTGGATGACGCGACAAGCAATCAGCATCTTCGTGGTGGCAGCCTGATTTGTAGACAACCATGTAGGAATATTCCTGTATCCGTAGAGCCCAATGGCCGTGACGTCCACTAGAATCTTTTAAGGATGACAGCCAGCATAAGGCGTGATGATCAGTGACATTCGTGAACGGCCGTCCATACAATTACGGGCGAAATTTAGCCACTGCCCGGACCAGCACGGGGCATTCGCCGTTCCGTGATGGAGTAACTTTGTTTGCTGGCAAAGGAAGACGGCTAGCGCATGCAATACTGCGCTGCCAGCCATGCCTAAGCGGCTCCGATTCCGGGGGCCGCTGGCGTCGGTACACACTTCCATTGGAGCGCATATATCAAAGTGGCTGGGAATTGCTGACGTCGTAAGTCTGGTCGTCAGTTCAGCGAATGCTCTGGCTTATTGAGGTCCCCACACAAAAGTCACATTTTTTAGTAGTTTCGTAAGCGGGCGTGCAATGTCAGCGAAGTTCCGCACAAATCTATGAAAGTAAGAACAAAGGCTCACAAAGCTTCGAACGTTGTTCACAGAGTTCGGCACAGAGAAATCCTTGACGGCGCGGACTTTCTCAGGATCAGAACAAACACCAGAAGTATCGACAAGGTGTCCAAGGATAGTGAGCTGCCAGCGGCCGAAGTGAAATTTCGACGAGTTTGATTGGAGCCCTGCTTTGCGTAAAACCGAAAGAATTGTTGAGAGACGCTCGAGGTGAGTTTCGAAATCTGGCAAAAAAACAATGACGTCATCAAGGTAGCACAAGCGGATTGACCACCTAAAACCGTGAAGAGCGTCCACCATTCGTTCGAACGAAGCCGGGGCATCGCATAACCCGAACTGCATTACATTAAACTGATATAGCCTGTCGGGAGTTATAAATTCTGTATTTTCATGGTCCAGATCATCAACTGACATCTGCGCGTACCCAAAACGAAGGTCGATGGAAAAGAAATAATTTGCTTCACTAAGGCAGTCAAGAGCATCATCTATCTGTGCTAGAAGATTTACGTCTTTTTTGTAACTTTGTTAAGATTTTTGTGGTCGACACAGAAGCTCCAGCTGTTATCTTCCTTTCTCAGGACCACAACGGGTGAAGCCCAAGGACATGAAGAAGGTTCAATGATGTCTCGGGCAAGCATCTTGTCGATTTCTTGCTGGGTCACCTGTCGCTCGGTGGAGGAAACCTGATAAGTTCGCCGGTGTACTTGATTTGCATCGCCCGTGTTGATCCGATGCTTTACGACAGTCGTTTGACCTAGTGGTTGGTCATGGAGATCGAAGACGTCTTAATACGACACAAGTAGGCGACGAAGCGCAGACACATGCTCAGCCGGGAAATAAGAGACAATCATTTTAGTTATGCAGTCTAGTGTACTACCCGACTGAATACTGGCAGATTACGGTGTATCCTCTGTTAAGGCGGAAATGTGGTAGTCGCCGGCCGGGGCAAGGGTTGCAAGGGATATCCCTCGTGGCAGCACTTCAGAATAAAGTCCAAAGTTCACAATAGGGAGACATGCCACGTTGTCCTTCATTTTGATGATGGTGTGTGGGAACGCAACATTGCGCGAACACAGGACGGTAGGATTAGGTGACATGATATAATCGCCGTCAGCCACAAGTGGGTCAGAATAGATGTCGATATACATCACAGCTCGAGAAGATAGGCGCACAAATTCGGCGGAGCATAGCTTTGGCGGCGCATGATCAGGAGGGTCAACGGCGTGTGGTAGGACGAGCTCTACAACACAAGCAGAACAGTCAGTTAAGGTGGAATGCTCCGAGAAAAAATCGAGTCTCAAAATGATGTCTTGTGGGCAGTGGTTCAGGACGTAAAGCAGAACAGTGAAATGACGTCCAGCAACAGTGACGCAGGCGGCACACATCCCAGTGACCGCTGGTGTTGCACCATCGGCTACTCGAACTACAGTGATCGGAGGAGTGAGCACTTTCTTGAGTGGAGCACAAAGGCTGAAGTTCCTGACTGATATGTGAGCGCCGGTGTCAATGAGTGCTGCTACAGAAGTGCCGTCAACCTTTACTTTAATCAAGTTGTGTCCGCGTATTGTGTGTAGAGAAATTTTGGGTCGGGTCGTCAAAGCAGGCTCACCTTTAGGAGCTACACCTGTCAGTTTTCCGAGGACTGGCAGTAGGCCTGAGGGAGAGCGACGTAGGTTAGTTGAGTGGGACATGCGTCCAGAGGGCGACGGGGAGCGGTTTGGTTGGGCAGTCCTGGACGGCGAAGCATCGTCTTGTTCCACGTGGGTCGGTATTCGAGAACCAGCAGGTGGGCGTCGGGTGTTGGCATAATGCGACCATGGCTGCCAATTCCAGGAAGTGTGGATATGTCGTGAAATATGGCCGACTCGGCCACAGTTGAAGCAGGTCGGCCTGTCATCAGAAGTTCACCATTCTGCCGAGTTCAGGTAACGTGGGTGGTTGTTCGGTCCGTGGGACATATTAGGTGTACTGGGCAGTTGGTAGTCAGGTCGGTTAACGGGGCATAACGTCTGAAGTCCAACGTTGGCCAGGTCCTGGCGCACAACAGTCTTGATCAAAGAAATCGTGGCACGAGAGTCGTCGGGGGCCCGGACTTGGTCAGGCAGTGAAGATGCTGCCTCAATTTCGCGGCACACGATGCACACGACACTATCGGAAACAGCAGGGACTGGTGGCGAACGGGCGTCCTCGCAGGCAGATGTTGCAGCCGTGTTGGGAAGACGTGAAAAGTGTGGAGTGATATGACGACTTTTCACATCTTCGAAGCGTCGGCATTCATTATTAAGTCGTCCACGGTCGATGAGTTTCGAAACACGAGGAGAGTGAAGGCGTCATCGGCGTTTCCTTTGAGGATGTGCGCGACCTTTTCAGATTCTGGCATTTGGTCGTCAACGTTCTGGCAGAGGGCGAGCACATGTTTTATGTAGGTAACGTATGACTCGGTGCAGGACTGGAGTCGGCACGCTAGTTCTTTCTGTGCAGCATGACGACGCCCACTGGGCTTGCCGAAGAGATCGATGAGTTTCGGTTTACAGATGTCCCAACTCATGATCTCTACCTCGTGGTTGCAAAACCAAACTTTAGCTGTGCCAACAAGGTAGGAAATAATATTGGCCAACATGAGCGTTGGATCCCAGTTCTACAGAGTGCTCACCCATTCGTACAGCTGAAGCCATTGCTCCACGTCAGTGCTGTCATTGCCCGCAAAGAAGCCTGGGTCACGCGGGTGCGTCAGGACGACGGTTCGATTAGTAGCGGCTGGATGTGGTGCTGTTGGTTGCTGCGTAGTTGGACGAAGCACGGTTGGGGTAATCTCCGAAGAATCGTCTTTCTTGTCTTCATCAGGCATCGCAGAGGCAGCCAAGGAACGCCCGCTGCGTAGAATTGTCGTGGATGGTGACTGTGGGAAGACCCGCACTTTCCACCAAGATGTGGCAGGGAAAAGGCGTCTGAAAAATATATTTGCTTTAGATGAACAGGCAGGCATACAATATGGAGGCCAGTATGCACGAGCTGGCACTAAACTATGTCCTCTTTTCTATTATGTTCATCTGTAGCGCCCCGTAGCAGTATGTTTCTCTATGGCTCTGTGGTGTGCTAAACCGGGGATTTCTAGTTTAGCGAAGGTTTTTCAACGTTTCCTATAGGCTACGGGTCAGCACAAGAATTCGAACTCTTTATTTGAGCAGGTATATATTTTGCATGAGTAATATAAGTAAACCCAGTTCTCTATAGCCTGACAGGACTGACAAAAGTGCAGTGTCACTTAACTAATCGATAAAGGCGGAGACCAAGTTTCTATCAGAAATACGTCTATTTAGCAGCTTGAATTCGAGTTGGCTAGGCTATATAGTTTTAGTTTCTTTTTTTTTCTACGTGTAGTTTAAATGGTGTCAATTAATTATATGGTTATTCCTGCTCATGAAATACTTCTAGCCACAGTTTGATAACTTGAGTCTTTACTTCTAAGGCTGTCACTCAAGTACACGTGATGGACTAAATGCTTCTAAAAATTACTACATAGAATTTCGATGGAGCATACGTATTGACAAGTGAACTTTTCTTCGTCAAGTCAGCACAGTTTCAAGTGTCGTTCTTTCTCGAAAAAGTTCTGCTTGCTTCAAGCCTACCCGTGCCTCTGAACTTCAATCTCGTTTGGTACTCAAGTTCTGTAAGAAATCAATGCGCGTCTTCATAACAAACGTTATGGAGTCAAAGATGACGTGTCCTACTCGCTATCATTGAGAATTTTTGCATTGGTTTGGATATTTTGGCTTCAACGTTTGCTCATTATGTCCGCATGTTAGTTGTAAATAAAACTGCGTTAATCGGTTGAGACTTGCACACAGCGTGTGTATGTTTTTTTTTTATACAAGACGTGCAATAAAGAGTTCGCTTCATTTGTGCCAACCGAGGTTCGTCTTATTGACAAATCAGTCAGCTTAACTTTCGCCTCTTCACAAAACACGTTATAAAATGATGGTTGCATTGCCCAAGCGGCCAGCAGACCTGAAAGAAGGCACGAACGCATTTCGCTTCCATACGGAGAGGGAAAGGAGGGCTTCCACGGGAATCCTCTTCGTATCGATTTTTTGGCCTTTACCTCTATTTTGGGACGTCGCCAGTGACGTCATCAAAGAAATTTTCTGTTCGTGAGTCATTCCTAGTAGGATGCCCGGCAACCGCCAGTGTTAAAAGCGGCGCTGACGAGAGCGAATAGGAGGGAGCCATACAATTTGACCACGCAGATTCATGTGTTCAGAATAAATTGTGGGCGTTTTATAGCAGGGTTAGTATCAGAGAGCCACAGACTGTACCTGTTCAGCACATGATCACGTGGGTTTAGAAAGCGTTAATGATTCAGAGCACAAGGTACTCTACTATGGGAGAGCATGAAGCCGTCCAGTGGGCCTTGCAATGCATGAGGCCGTGGCTAAAATAATTAACATGACAGACCCTAAAATGTGTCTATCGGAAAAGTGGTTACCGATTTAGAGTACTAGGTACTCCACGATGGGAGAGCATAAAGCCGTCCCGTTTATGAACAGTAGATATCCGTAAGCTAAGAGTACAGTGCTACCACGTTATTTCAACGTTATTGCAAGTTACGTATAGACGTGACCACGTCATGTGTCCAACGTTACCAAACAAAGGCAACGGCTCTTGGAGCGAGTAAATGCGTTTATAGTCTACAATTCTCAAAGGAGTTTCAATTAATTGATTCAATGCATCAATTCTTTATCTCAATTTCTGTCGCAACCAAGTATCTTCAGAGAGATATTGAAAGAAACGTTTACATAGTTCTTCAGTTTACGAACTTCGCCTTTCCAGGCGGCCGTTGCGCTTTGCTAGAACTTTGCTCGTAAGGAGTGTGGGGGCTCTGCAGTCTAACTTTGCATAGTTTTTCTTTCTTTATCGTGATACAATAACTAACTTTGCGCCAAGTAAACGGCCGCTCTCCACTGGTTTCACTGCCGCTGCAGGCGTGTAGCTGGTGTTGTGTACCACAGGTTTTCAAATGGGAAGCAGTTTTTAGCGAACTTCCGCGGCATTTATCTAGCCGCCTACGACATTTAGCTCTTCTGGCCGTTTCGATCATGGGATCTATACCAAAATTGGTATGGCATAACATGACTGTGTGACAAGCACAACTGATTAATCATAACATGAAAATCACCACATGCATGTCATGAATGTCATGCTTTACATGTCATGGTCTTGCTGCTCTTGTGGCTATTTCGTTCACGTGATATATTGCAAAACTGCTATACTATTTGCGTGATTGCACGGCGAACATAAGTGACAGGTCATAACGTGGAAATCATGACATGCATGTGATGTAAGTCATTACTACACACCACGCTCATGATGCGCTCGCGGCCGTTTCGCTAGCTTCACGTATAATAAATTTGGTGTTACGTGTTGTGAATGGGGATGAAGGTAAATGGCACGTCCAAATATGATAATCAGCACATGAGTGTCATGTAAAAATGCCTGCATGCTACGCTTGTAGAGTGCTCGGGGCCGTTTTGCTAGCTTCACATATACCACATTTGGTATTACTTGACATGAATGGACGACGAACACAAATGCCAGGTGCAAATATGATAATCTTTACAAGGAAGTCATGTACGGCATAACTTACGTCCGCCTCGTGAAGTTGTGCTGATTTTAAAGTGACTATCAACCTTCCTCATTCATGCTTCGCATATCATCGATGCCCAATGTACGTGCAATTACCATTTTTTTGTATGCATTGTCGATCTCTGTGTACGTGGTATGCTTCTATGGTCTTCTGAAGAGAATCCGACGTTTACACTCACAAAACACACTTAGACGTCTACGACGTATGGGACTTTCTGACTGTTGACATCGCGGGCAAAACGTATGCATTGGCCGCGTGTGGAAGCACCGAACCCGTGTGTACTGCTATCCTGGGCGTCCTGAGTTAGACATTCGGTACATCATGTGACGTGTTTTGTGCCTGGATGCACCAGCGGGGCCAGCGAAAACCCAGAGAAACGACCTTCAATATGCCTCATCTGTTTGGTCCCCGTCTGCTCATTATCAAAGTAATATTGAGTCATTCGTGCACTGTTTATTCACACAAAAACAAAGATTTTCCTAGGTTGAAGGGACTAAAGGCATTTGCCTCTGCCTGACTAAGGTATCTCTACCCATACATTTTCTCAGGTAAAGTGGGATAATATACAAATTTCATTCTGATTTTGAATGAGGGGACACAAAAATCAAATAAAAATATAACACATGTCTAAACATATGTTTTAAACTAACGCATGACATTCATCACCAATTTGCAGTAGCAAGACAAAAATATATTAAAAACGAAACCAGGATAAATTTTTGACAGAATTTTTAGGTGCTACACAGAAATACATTTGAAAGGAGAGAAAAAGAGCAACTTTCATCAAACATACGAAAATACGAACGACACAAAAGAAATATCTCTAATATATACAATTATGGTTCATTACAAGTAATGAAGTAAATCTTAATTTTTTTACGCTGTTTTTAGTATTACGTTCTTCCAAAAGTTCACGGACATAACGATTTTTGTGGAGTAGTTAAGGTTTTGATATGATAATGTTTGCTTACCATAAGTTGTTCTGAATCAGAAATGTTGTAGGCCCGTGTACTCAGATTTGGGTGCACGTTAAAGAACCCCAGGTGGTCTAAATTTCCGGAGCCCTCCACTACGGCGTCTCTCATAATCATATGGTGGTTTTGGGACGTTAAACCCCACAAATCAATAAGTTGTTCTGAATAAATTCAATCGAAAACGATGAAAGCGTAGATCATACGGAGTATCGCTTGGGTAGCAATGCTCCATATAACTGTCAATGGCATTTCCTTTTTCAATAATGACATATGAGCGGAGTTTAGTATTGTGTACTTGGTAGACAGCAAGTATCTGAAGCTTGCGGAAAAATTGAGGAAACAATTGGAGGAACGATGTTGGAAACAATTAGGAACAGAGCCGTCTGTACACATATCCAGAATCTACTACAAACATTCCCCTCTGACTAAGTTGAACTCGGTTATTCCCCCCAACCACTGTATGATCGCTGTCAAGTGTCTTTGTTATGCCTATTTCATAAGTAGGTTGAAGGTCAAACCACCCAGCGTTGGCTTAAGCTCCAAGAGCCCGTTTTCCCCGACATTGCCAGCGATGCTTAACAATATACACATGAGAGAGTGCGGAAATCCTGTTCTTAGCTCGTGTCTAGCTTCTTCAAATGCTCATAACGCTGGCACTTTTTAGGCAGCGTGTTCCCCCGCCGCGGTGGTCTAGTGGCTAAGGTACTCGGCTGCTGACCCGCAGGGCGCGGGTTCAAATCCCGGCTGGGGCGGCTGCATTTCCGATGGAGGCGGAAATGTTGTAGGCCCGTGTGCTCAGATTTGGGTGCAGGTTAAAGAACCCCAGGTGGTCTAAATTTCCGGAGCCCTCCACTACGGCATCTCTCATAATCATATAGTGGTTTTGGGACGTTAAACCCCACATATCAAGCAATCAATTTAGGCAGCGTGCAGCAATTTTATTGGCACTAATTAGAATTATAATTGTTGTGGTTTTATATCCCAAAACTTTGATATGATTATAAAAGAAGTGGTAGTGAGAGCATCTAAGGTTCTTTTACGTGCAGGCAAATATAAGCACATGGGCTTCTAGCACATAGCAGCGAACAGCGCAGATACACGAGATAAAAAAAAAAGACTGACAGCACTTGGCGCTAAGTCGTAGCGCTGGCGTTTTAGAGATTGGCCCAGTCGGATTGCAACCGCTGCAATCTGACCCCTGGACGCTCGGGTAATCAATAGCGCTTATTGTAGCAATGCAACTTGTGTATCCGAGCTAGCCAATTCAGTCACTCAAAGAGTGTCTTGAAGGATCCAAACACAGCTTACCCTGACGAAGCAGAACTACTGGCCATGCCTATATAGATATAGTCATAACACAGAATCGTGCTCCTGCCATCTACAACTACATACGCAGCACACAGTCTGAATACGGTGAATAAGCTTCTACCGATTTACTCTACACATGGATGACGGCCAATTGCACTGCTAGCCACTCCAAGATGGCTATACGCAACGTCATCACGATCCTCATCTCACCGCTAGCAAACCTTTCATACTATGAAGCACATACACACCTCATCGTCACCGCGTTCATTTAATCTGAGCCCCGCTCCCTTTCGGCCATTTCTGGAACGGAGCTGCTCATGAAGCTGTCCGAGAAATCGTTCAACTGAAGCGTCACTCGTTGAATGTCGCCGTGGACGGAGCCATGCGCTTGATTACATCTGCGGGAGGGGAATGGGCGTGAATGCTTTTCTGCTTTGTAACTTAAACTCATATTGCCGTCATGTAGAACTAATAATATTGGAGGGAATAAGCTATTGGTGTTCAAGGTTGTTCCGCCTATTATCAAGGAACCATAAGGAATTCCACTGTTGTAGCTTTATTTTTTTATTATCGTGGCGCAATTCTGTGCTGTTAAAAGTCCGGGTATTGCCTCAAAAGGGGACGGCTGGAGATTATGATGCCCTTCCATGGGGTCTATTCTTTATTGGAAAATTATGCTTAGCACACTTCAGGTTGAAGCAAGTTGTGCTTCTATTTTAGGGAAACACATATCGGGTTTTACTTTTAGCGGCTCATCTCAGCTTACGCGCATAACCGTTTGAGGGTGGTGATTTCCGCCTTGGTTGCTTGCGAAGTGTCGGCCGTGCATTCAACTCTATATATAGGGTCACTCGGAGTAGGTCTATTGAGTGAGTATCGCTTGTGTGTTTCCATTAAGCTGGTGGAAAAGGACGACGGCTGTGGTCTAGCTTGTGGCTTTGCAGAGCTGCGTTGTGCGAGGGACTTACTATCAGTCGTTGCGGTAGCCTTGAGCGGCTTCTTAAGCTCTGCAAGCTGTTTTGGCATGCTGAGGACTACGCCATCTGTTATCTGCCGAGTAATTCCACCCAGCTCACCTGTTTCGTGGTGATGACTGTTCCTCCGGTTTCTTGCTGCATCCTAGTCATTTTTTTCCTGTGTGTGCATCTTGTTCTTTCGCGCTGCTCTCTATCATGGATCCCTACCAACTGGCCCAGCAGTTCACACTTCTGCACATGTGACTGAAACATGTGCACTCTTTTTTAACGTAGGTACATTGTCGGTAATTCTGGGTCATATATATATATATATATATATATATATATATATATATATATATATATATATATATATATATATATATATATATATATATATATAATTATACAAAGTATCACTACCAGGAAAAACAAGGGAAGCGTGGGCAGAGAAGGAAGACGACGTTGCCTCCACTGCGATCCCCCTGAGTGGGTGCTGTAGCGATCAAGCTATGCCTTGACCCAGCGGGTCATTCGCCACGCCGGATTAGTGCCACAAAGGACAGTCTCGCCACGGCTGGACGGAGGAAGCAACAGAGGCCGGCCCCACGAGACGGCGCCTACTGATTGACAGCGGCGCCAACGGGATGGAATGTCGCCAAAGAGGGTTTTGGAGCCGCCGCTCTATCTCCCGCCTGCGCCAGCCACGCATTGTTAGCGCGTTAACCGGCAGACGACGACGGCGCTGGTCAAAGGGCTCTCCCCAGAGGAATCCACGAACCGGGCACCTCTCGAAAGAGTGGCGCTTCTTTAATCCATTGTCAAGTAACCGACCGGCTGACTGCCTATGCCCGCCAGGCATTGTCCCAGGAGTACGAGACGTAGTGTCGCCAAGACGCCGCGACGCCACCAAGAGGACAACAGGGACGGCGTCTTCCTGGGGGAGACCGCGGCGGCTGCCGCGGATCGCCCCGCTGATTGAGCGAACCAAATCGGCGGACCCTCTGAAGTATGGGGCCAGGATCGTGGGCACTCTCGACTAAAGGTTCACACACGACGAGGAAGAGCCCTGCTGGCGCCACCAAAGTGCAGTGTTCACGTGGACCTTGCATGCTCGCCCCCCTCACCTGTGTGTGCGTGATTGGTGGTCGACTCGGAGAGGAGGAGCCCGACAGGGCATAAAACGACGCGGCAGAGTGCTGGACGTCGCTCTGAACCTTACTCTGAACTATGTAAAGTTCAACCACCACGCTCGTGGTTTGTGAAACCACTAGTTCTTCTCTTTTCTTCTGTCATCTCGACAACTCACTGTAAAGATGTAAATCGTTAAGTTTGCTCAAAGCTCTCCCCTAGTCCTTGGCTCGACGGAGCGACGGCGATCGGCCCCGCTACCCGCAGACTGCGGTCGCCGCGACCCGCAACAAAGCGAGCCATGGCGGTGATGATCATCATTATACTGTGATCGCGGACTCAGGGCCAACTAAACCCCCCCCCCATTAAGTTACCTTAATTTGTGCAACAATTTGGTGGAAGGTGCTGGGTAGGACGAACCCAAAGACGGAAGCTTCACTACCAGGACTTCGTCGCAGCCGCCGCGTCGCCCGACTTACACCTTCGCTGATCGTAATGGCCCAAGAGCAGCCATCCAACGCTTCGAGGCCAACTCCGATGGGTTCCGTGCCGTACTACAGAGTGCCACCAAACTTCGGCGGGACCTCAGGAGAAGACGTCGACGTGTGGCTCAAGAACTACAATCGGGTGAGCAGAAGCAATGGCTGGGACTCGAACGAACAGCTCAATCATGTCGTATTCTCGTTAACTGACACCGCCCTTATGTGGTACGAGAACCACGAGGACATGTTCACGACTTGGGAACGTTTTGTTGAAGAAGTGCAGAAGTGCTTCGGTGATTCGGACGCAAAGAAGAAACGCGTGGAGCAGACATTGTCTCAGAGGGCACAGCTTCCAGCAGAAACATGTACGACATACATAGAAGAAATATTGAAGCTGTGCAAGATTGTGAATGGAAGGATGTCTGAAGAAGACAAGGTTGGACACGTTCTCAAGGGTATAGCCGAAGACGTGTACAATTTCTTAATTAGGAAAGACTGCTTGAACTCCGTGTCCGACGTGATGAAGCACTGTCGTACCTTTGAATCCCTCAAGATGGGACGAATTTCTCCGAAATTCGGCCGCCTGTCCAACGTCCCCACCTTGGCTAGTGTTGAAACAGTGCCGCCTAACGACCTTGCTTTGACCATACGGCAGATCGTTAGAGAAGAGCTGCTTCGATGTCAGCAGAGCTATCATCGCCCCAGCGATTTTCAGGATGGGTACGTAAGCGAACCAGAACGTGTGCGGACTCTTGTTTCCCTTCCACCATGGCAACCATCGATCAACGCAACAGACGCTTATGAATATCAAGGCACACGGCAGGCTGAATTCCCCCGTCAACCACCTCCCAACTACGAACGAAGTTTTCGCCCACCTGTTTACCCAACATCGCCTCCCTACAGGGCCCCCGATGGACGGTACCACTATCCCATGCCTTCCGAGAGGAGTCGTTACTCTGAGCAGCAACGTGCCCCTCGACCAAGTCCGGTATGCTACAACTGTGGTGTCCCGGGTCACATCGCACGTTTTTGTGGCCACCGCCCATATCAGCGACAGTCTTGGCACATGTCTCACCAACCTTTCGACCATCCGCTCTCCACGTCACGGAAACGACGCGCACCTACCGGATCACGCTACCCCTCACCGGCCTCTGATCGAAGTTTGACACCACCACCAGCTCCCCGTGCTTCACGATCGCCATCGCCACGGCGACGCGCACGTACACCGCCGCCGGAAAACTAGTCGGTGCAGCCAGTGGGGGTGAGGTCGCGAGATCACAGGTGCTATCTACAGGTATACCCTCGTCAGCGTTTATGTTGAAGAACAAAGTTCATGTAGTTGTCGATGGAGTGGCTACTATGGCACTTGTGGATAAAGGCGCGACAGTCTCGGTGATGAGTGTAAATTTTAAAAACCTGCTGGGACCAAAAGTGATGTTTTGCCTGAACCGTGGGATGACATTTCGTGGTGTAAGTGGTGACGTGTTGTGTCCGGTGGGATATTGTACTGTGGACGTCTCGCTGTGTGGCAAGGTGTTTTGCACAGAGTTTGCGGTTATTCCGTGGTCTACACATGACGTTATCTTGGGTATTGACTTTTTGTGTGAGTGTGGGGCAACTGTAGACTGGAGAAGTGGGCATCTTTCTATACACGGTACTTTCCCAACGGTGCTCTTGGAAAATTCCCGTCCGGAGGAATGCATCTTTTTCGTCTCCGTGGACACAGTCGTTCCTGCATTTTCTGCTGTGTGTGTTCCCGTGACATGTTCTAGCAACAACTGTGGCACGTTTGACGCCACGCTCGAACCGATTCCCTTGGCATGCCTGAAAAAGAACATTCTCATTCCCCATTGTATAGTGCCAGTCGTTGATGGACGGGCAGGTGTGTGGACAATGAACAGTTCCATGGAGCCTGCAATTCTGCCAGGCAGCATGAAACTTGCAGTATTTAGACACGAATCATGTACGACGCTGGTTGCGCTTCTTGATGCTACAAGCCAAAATGAACATCTAGGCTTAGAAGGTTCAGAAGATGCCCAATTGCTACAAATGGTCAGCAAGTCACTTGACCAAAGCGAACGTCATACACTGCTCGACGTTGTATCCAAACACTCGAAAGTGTTCGATTTTTCCAAAAATAGCCAAAGGCCCTTAATCCGAGCGTCCCGGATACGTCATCAGATCCACACCGAGTCGGCGCATCCCATTAGGCAGAAACCTTATCGAGTGGCACCATCGGAGCGCAAGATCATCAACGAGCAAGTCCAAGAAATGCTGGAAAAGGGAATAATACAGGAGTCGGCAAGTCCGTGGGCTGCTCCTGTCATTCTAGTGAGGAAAAAGGATGGTACGTGGAGATTTTGCGTTGACTACCGCCGACTGAATTCTGTTACCAAGAAAGACGTTTATTCACTGCCGCGCATCGATGACGCTCTAGACTGCCTGCATTCCGCGTCCTACTTTTCATCTGTCGACCTGAGATCAGGTTACTGGCAAATTCCGATGCACGCAGCTGACAAAGAAAAGACGGCATTCGTTACGACCGACGGACTTTACGAGTTCAACGTTATGCCATTCGGATTATGCAATGCTCCTGCGACATTCGAAAGATTTATGGACTCTATATTGCGTGATTTAAAATGGCATATATGCATGTGTTACCTTGATGATGTCATAATTTTTGGACGTACGTTTGAGGAGCACAACACTTGCCTAGACCTCGTGCTAAGCTGCATTGAAAAAGCTGGCCTTGTATTGAATTCGAAAAAGTGCCACTTTGGCGAGCGACAAACAATGGTGTTAGGACATCTCGTCGACAAAGATGGCATTAGACCTGACCCACAAAAGACCGTGGCCGTTGAGTCGTTCGAGCGTCCTAAATCTGTGAAACAACTGCGTAGCTTCATCGGGCTCTGCTCGTATTTCCGCCGGTTCGTACCCAAGTTTGCGGATGTGGTTCACCCCCTGACGAGCCTTATACGCAAGAACAGCCTGTTTCAGTGGACCTCCGAGTGTGATGCCGCTTTTCACAAGCTGAAGTGTTTGTTAACTTCGCAGCCAATACTTCGGCACTTCAATCCTTCGTCGCCCACGGAAATTCACACATATGCAAGTGGCATCAGTATCGGTGCCGTTCTCGTTCAGCGTTCTGGCAAGAAGGAACACGTTGTGGCGTACGCAAGTCGTTCTTTAAGCAAGCCTGAACGCAACTACACAGTGACCGAACAGGAATGCCTAGCGGTAGTCTTTGCCGTGCAACGGTTTCGCTCATACATCTATGGTCGCCCGTTCACTATCGTCACAGATCACCATTCCCTGTGTTGGCTGATCAACCTTCGTGACCCATCCGGCCGCCTCGCACGATGGGCCATTCGTTTGCAAGAACATGTCTTCACCATCTCATGCAAGACTGGCCGTCTACACGCTGATGCGGATTGCCTCTCCAGAATGCCGCTACCATCGACAGATTGTGAAGCCGATAACTTTGACCACCTTATCGCTTCTCTGTCGTCTGGCTTTCCTGATGCCGTGACTTTCGCCGCTGAGCAGCGTAATGACCCAAGCCTAAAGGCTCTCTTCCCTGGAGCGAGAAATTCATTAAGCGAAGGCCGATTCTGCGTCCGAAATGGTCTTCTTTACCAGAGAAACTTGTCCACGACGGGCGCCCGCTTTCTGCTGGTTGTACCTACGTCCCTCTAAACGTCTGTTCTGCGTCTCACGCATGATGACCCCACCTCTGGCCATCTAGGCACCGCACGAACACTTAGTCGCACGAAAGAGCGGTTATATTGGCCGAAAATGAGCAAAACAATTCAGAACTACGTGGCCAGCTGTACGCAGTGCCAGAGCCACAAGCGGCCCTCCTCGGGTCCAGTTGGTCACCTGCAACCAGTAAAGCCTCCCGGTTCCCCTTTTGAAAAGGTTGGCATTGATCTGATGGGACCATTTCCACGCTCCTCAAAAGGTAACCTGTGGATAATTGTATGCGCCGACTACCTGACGCGGTACTGCGAGACGGCTGCCTTATGCTCCGCCACGGCAGTCCAGGTTTCGGAGTTCCTGTTGCATTCAGTCATCCTCCGACACGGACCTCCTCGCGTGATAATAAGTGACCGTGGACGACAATTTACCGCTGATATTGTCGAATCATTACTTCGTGTGTGTGCCTCCAAGTTCCGACACTCAACTGCGTATCATCCGCAAACTAACGGTCTCACCGAGCGCACAAGCCGAACGTTGATCAACATGTTGTCAATGTACGTCGCCTCTGACCACAAAAACTGGGATGAAGTATTACCATTCGTCACGTACGCCTTCAACACGTCGAAACACGAAACGACAGGCTATAGCCCTTTCTATCTGCTCTACGCTCGCTCACCTCGACATACGCTGGACACTATCTTTTCTTTTGTCATCCATGACAATTTAACAATTGCGGAAACCTTGTGTCGTGCGGAAGAGACCCGTCGACTTGCCTGCTTACGTACACTGGCAGCGCAAGCGTCATCCAAAACTCGCTACGACAGTCCACACACGCATGTAACCTATGCCCCCGGTGATCTAGTGTGGGTGTGGACCCCAATACGCAGACGTGGCTTGAGCCAAAAGCTACTGGCACACTATGCCGGTCCTTTTGTGATACTCCGTCGTGTCAGCGAGGTCAACTATGAAATTGCACGTGTCACCACTAGTGGCCGACGTTCATGCAAGACGGAGGTGACGCATATTGCCCGCCTGAAGCCGTTTACACGAAGGATGCAAGAATGACTCGCCCAGAGGGCTTCGTCTGAGAGAGGAGGAATGATACAAAGTATCACTACCAGGAAAAACAAGGGAAGCGTGGGCAGAGAAGGAAGACGACGTTGCCTCCACTGAGTGGGTACGAGCCATGGTGGTGATCATCATCATTATACTGTGATCGCGGACTCAGGGCCCATTAACCCCCCCCCCCATTAAGTTACGTTAATTTGTGTAACAATATATATGGCTTTTCTTTACAATTCTATAGTTGCGTATTATCCCATCTTTAAATTTGTTATCTTGGGTGAATATATAATATTTGTAGACACTTCTACCCACTCCTGTAGAAACCCCCGACTGGATTGAGAATACGACTAAAAAATGAAAAAAATGTGTTGAAGCCTGTGCTAAAGCAGCAGGGACACGAATAAATACGCTTATTGCGAATTCTAACAGCAGAGTGGTTTAAGCTGATTGTCAGCACATGCATATCGAACAGAATTGATTATCATCTTGATTGAACACGCGCTCACTTCGTCGTCTTGTTCATTTGAAAGAGTTGACACCTAAACACGTCGGTATAAAATCATTAGAAAATAAAAAAAAAATGAGGAAAGGAACGGAACAAACCGAGGCAGACAACGCTGACTTCCTACTATCCTTTTTATTTCGATAAAAAGTGCGTATGTACAAGGCGCGGGCGAAGGTAAGAGACAAGAAAAAAAAATCATTGTCGTCGTCTTAATCTTCTGCTTGACTCCAACCAAAACACGTGGTGATGGGCGAGAAAATCAGTAGAGAGAATGAAGAATAGCAGAGAAAGAGAGGCATTCGTGGGGGAAAGCAAGCCGAGATTCGAATCCATGTACCTATATGTTACAGAGCATAACACACACATACACACACACACATATATATATATATATATAAATATATATATATTGTTTAAGGGAGGTAGTGATTCTTTGACAGTGGTCCACCTTTCTCGGAATTCACGTGCCCATGCCCCACGCCCGAACACGTGCTCCGGGCGAAATCAGAAGAAAAGAAAAATGATAATTGAAGAAGAAAACAGAACAAGAAGTAAAAAAAAGAAAACTAAAACGTTTGGTTAGGATAAATATTATCCTGAATCTTCCAGAGCGTGAATTGAAGAAAGTATGCCTGGAGTGTTATTTAGACCAGATTTTAATGTATTAACTTTATAAATCATGTATGATTTGCGCTGTTCACGTTCCCTTGTGCTAGATAAACCGCTTTGTAAGAGTGTGACCTTTATAGAATCAAATGGGTTGTTTCTGCCGTTAATGTGCCGAGACAGAGGCAGATCCTTCATTCACTTCCGGCACGTGTTCAGGCGTGCGGCATGGGCACGCGCATTTCGAGAAAGGTGGACCACTGTCGAAGAATTCCTACCCCCCCCCCTCAAAGAAATCACTCACGAGAAAACCAAGTAAAATGACACATTCAACCCCCGAGGTAAAAATTTGAAAATCAACCTCCAGTATATATTCATATGCTTGAGCCACAGACCGGAGATCGTACTTGCCTGGCATGTGCCTATCCTGCACGTGCGGAGCTTTGACACGCGTAGCCCTTGTTTGTTGTTCTTTTCTCTTTTTCTCTTTTTTAAGAATTTATCACATCGTTCTAACGTAGCCCTCCGCACCAGGCTTCAAGAGCAACTATAGAGGGGGAGAACAGGTGGAACGCGACAGCGACAATGATCGCAAAAAATGTACTTTGGTATTCTTTACAAGCTACGGGGAAAGCTGGTGAGAGGTGAATCTGAGGAGTCAAACTTTTTATCACTGGAATTTGCTTAATTTATCCACCTGGACCAAAAAACTTGCCCTTATTGTATGTTGTTTTATAATGAAATAATTGGATGTGCCAACCAACGGGACACAAGAGAAGAGACAAACAAGCGCAGACTGAAACTCAGTTTATTCAGAGAAGAAATTATATACCAGAAAGATGAGAAAGGGAAACAACAGGGGAGAGGGTTCTGCCACGATCAGGTGTCGTCCACAAACGAGATTTCACGATCTAACAGTGATATAGATGGTGAATTAACACAACTATCAATATTCTTTTTAAGAAAAAAGGCTTCCACAATCTCTCTAGTCTTCTAGTCATGATGGCTGTATAAGACAGATGTGCGCGTAAATTCAGGTACGCAGCCACACTTTTTGCAATGGGCGGACAAATGTAAACCCGGGGCTGATTTCAGCACATTGCAGTGTTCACGCAGGTTTGTTTTTTCTCTTGTGTCTTGTTGCTTTGCGCATCCAATTATTTTATTATGAATTTGTACCAACTAGCCTGCCTGTCAACCCTTCTGTGTGTTGTTTGACCACTCGTTTTTGATTTTTTTTTACAAAATGCACCTGCCATTGGTAGTACGCACAGTTGGTCGTTCGACTACTTATAAATGTATAAAGGGTGGTATTGCCACTGGCCCAGGTACGTTTTTTTTTTCACAAAATGCACGTGCTATACGTAGTACGCACACATGGCCGTTTGGCTGCTTATCAATGCATGATGGAGTGTTGGGCCGCTGGTATATGTATATTTTGCTTTTTGTTCTCTCTTTTTTTTCTCTCTCTCCCTCTTGGCTGGACGATGGCATAAAAGCGCATCGGAGCCTACTAAATTTTGTCTGATGAAGATCAGTCTTCGATCGAAACGTCACCAATAAACAATTTTTAGAGGCGTATACTTATTTTCCCTTAATTCTACAGCGACCGAAGCCAGATTCTTTATAATCTACGTGTATATATATATATATATATATATATATATATATATATATATATATATATATATATATATTGTCATGGGGTCGTGACGTGGCCGAAGACAGGAGGCTTTGCGTTGGAATTTAACTGTTTATTTGGGCGAACCTGTGCCCGGTAAACGGGAAGCCGATCACAGTAGGAGTCTTGTTTTAAGAGAATTTTATTTCCGGATGTATCATACACAGCTTATGTGCACACATAAAAATAGACAATGGTGAACAGTGCACATGTACAACGCAAGCTTATATACACAGCGAAAGAACTTATTGCATATGCAGTGACGTACAATGCGAAAATTGTTCAACAAAGACAGGACATTCTTGCCATCGAGATGATTAAACTTAAATATACAGTAGGCTATATGAACAAACAAGGGGGGGGGGGGTCATTCACAGTGAACGGTGACGTTTTGCAATCACCTGTGAGGACAATTTGCACTCACGCTCATGAACAATACTGCACAGAAGGACATCTTTCTAAGGAAGAAAAGAAAAATACAAACTGTAATGTCACAGTCGTACAAGCTCTAGCGCACCTCCTCAATAAGGGAGGAAAGGCATGGACACTCTGTTGTTTTTTACGATAATAAATTGCGTAGATCAACATAGAAGGAAAGTCTCGTCTCCCAGCATGACTAGTTCTGTGTTAAGATGGATAAACATTATGTTTCTTAGCCGATGTAGTAGGGGAAACATGGCTCTCTGGGGGCGTCCCCTCAGACAGGCCAGTCCCCTTCGTTTCCATAAGACGAAGGTTCCGATAGCCATTAAGAGTACACAAAGTTATCCCTGTGGCTTGACTTCCACTGCATACTTGTTTGGAACATTTTGGTAACGATGCGCCAAAAGGTGCGTGCTACTATACATTCATGGAAGACATGGTTCAGTGTTTCGACGCGACCGCATTGCGGGCATGTGGCGGAGGGCGCCACGCCCCACGCCGCAAGGCGGTCGGCCGTTGGTAAAACCTCCCATTCCCTAAGCCAGTTTAGGTCACAGACCTCGGAGGGGAGAGACGTATTTGTAAAAGTCCAACGTCTTTTCTCCCGGCATTTCCGCCGTTGTTCTTCAGATAGGCTTTTAAATGCTACTAATTCACTCATGTCGGTGGGGGACATTTCCATAAGTTCTTGAACTGGAAGATCATTTCGGCAATGTTGCAAAATTTTATAACATTGTGTGAAATATGCTGATGGCCGCTTAGCAGCTGGTCCCGTGTTGTTTGGAAAACCAAAATGTCTTCTAGAGGTTCCTAGCAGATACACTACAAGTTGCCTGCCTCAATACGATGAGTTCTCTAAGAGTGCCCAGGTGTTTTTGAGAGCCAACATGCGGCACATTACATCAAGGTTGGGTACACTGAGCCCTCCCCATTTCACTGGTAGGCGGACTAAGGCTCTGGCAACAGCTTCGGCATGGCCATCCCCAAAAAAGTAGCCACACGCAGTAGCCACTCTCAGCAGAACCCGACGGGGTGGTCGAGTAATAATGGCTACATTACACAGTGGCGCTGTTATGCTAGATTTAATTAGATACGCTCTTTCAGTAAAAGGTAGTTGGAACGTTCTGGCAACTTCGATGCGTCTGTCACTTTGTGTTGGAGTTCTTTCAATGTGGTGCGGGCTACCTCGCCAGTCGAGAGGAAAGTTACACCTAAGACTTTAACGCCTTGGACGATTTGGACGCCATCAGGGAACTCTTCAATGTGCATTCCAAAGCACAATGCCTTGGTTTCGCCCGGATTAAGACGTGCTCCCGACAGGTAACTATACGTGTGGAATATTCGCAGAAAGGCTCTGTAGCTATCTATGTTCCGAATAAACAGCGAGATGTCATCGGCGTATGCCGCTACGTTCACTTCGCCCAAGCCTGGGAGAGGAAAACCGCGTATAGAAGTGCAGTTCTGGATTCGTTTCAATAATAGATCTATGCATATTACAAAGAGAATGGCGGAGAGGGGACAGCCTTGTCAAATGCCCCTAATTACTGCAATAGGTTCAGATGTATAGCCATTCACTACTAATGACGTTTCTAAGTCTGTGTTTTGAAACTGAGGGTGTCGGTTAAATGTGCTGGGAAGCCATAACACTCAAGCACAGCGAAGAGATAGTTCCAATCTACGCGGTCAAAAGCTTTTTCCTGATCCAAGGAAACAAAAATGCCAGATATTTGTGTTCTTGTAGCATACGTGAATAAATCGCGAGCCAGCGCAAGCGAGGTGAACAGTCTACACGTACGACCTGCGACACAGGATGTTTTTATGTCGCTTACTATTTACGGTAGAATGATTGTGATGGCGTTTGCAAGGATGGCTGTCAATACCTTATAATCCGACTTAAGCAGGAAAATGGGCCTCCACGCCCTTGGGTCGGATGGCTCTCCCCCGCTTTTAAGCAAGAGTATAACTCTGCTCTCACGAAACGTATTCGGTCTGAATCCGTCAGCAAGAAGCCCATTTGGCATTGTCGAAAGGTGGTCTTGTATTGTTTTAAGGAAGGTTTCGTAGAAACTCAAAGGTAGCCCGTCAGGGCCAGCGGCGGCGGCTGCGTTTATGTGCTGAAGCACAAAGCGTAATTCATTCAGCGTCACTGGCCTGCACAGACCATCGCGGAGCTCCTCCGGTACGCGGGAAATTCCCGGGCAAAACTCGTTAACTACGGTGGCGTAGTTCACGTCGCTCGCGTTCTCCGCCCTGAAAAGATTCGAAAAATGTGTTTCAAAGACCCTCATTATGTCTTCTGCTCGTGAAGACTGTTCGCCGTTCGGCAACTGAACGAAAGGGACATGCATTTGTTCACCCAAGGAGCCGTCGCGAACACTTCGAAGAACCGCTGGATCGGAAACCGGTCGTCCGTTGATAAAAGAATGCGCAGCCGTGCGCGAACTAAGATGTAGCAAAAGTTCGTACCGCGCCTTTAACTGATCGAGATAGTCGTGCATTGCAAACGTCAGCATCTTGCCTCTGCGTACAATGCGCGCTTTTCGTAGCGTGTCGTTTATCTCTGTCGTCAGGCGCGCTTTCCTTTCGCGCCCCACTTTGATAAGCTCGGCGCGCCAACTGTGTTTCAATGCGTCTCAGCTGCGGGGTTCAGGCGGCCTATCGCACGCTTGCTCTAGTGCATTGCGCATTATTGCTACGCTTTCCGGGTCGTGCACGAGTGTGGTGTCCCTTTTCCAATGGTTTCTAAATGTAGTAGATTGTTCAAAGAAAAATTTTACAGACACTGGAAAGTGGTCTGTAATGCATGGAACGTCCGGTGGAAAATGTAGGACCTCGCAACTAAGGACATGAGTGGCTAGCACTTCTCTAAAATAGTAGCGGTCTAGCCGTGTCATATTGGGACCCCGTTGCCAGGTTGCAACGAAGTCATTTTCGCGAGTGTCGACCCACGCATCCCTGAGCTTAAAATTGCGGATGAGTTGTCGCAATGCGCTAACTCCGCTATATTGTCTGCTTTGTCTGCGTCTGCGCGCATCTCTGTGGGCGTCCTCAACACAGTTGAAATCTCCAACTAAGAAAGTGGGGTAACTGTCAAACATAAATGAGTCGAGTGAATTGAAAAAATCGGCCGTGCCCCCACGCTGAGCGGGGGCATATATTACGAGCGCCCTTACTCGCCTGCCGTGAAGGTCAAAGTCTACTGTTAATGTGCGGCCGTCAAAACCATAAACACAGTGTGCTCTTCGACGTAACGCTGGTGTCAAAATAAACAACTCCGACTCCGCACTTCTTTGAATCAGTCAGCGAAAAAAAAGCCTCGACTCCAAAATGTAAACAAAAGGATTGCACACCAAAAGGGGTTCTAAAATTACATTCCTGTAAGAAAAGGATATCGACATGACGTGTCTTTGCGAAGTGCATGACTTCTCTCTGCTTATCTCGGCGTCTGAAATCCCTGACGTTTAAGGAGAGAAAATGCACCATAGCTATTTTGAAAAAGGGGGAGTGCGCGCAAACTTTAGAGAAACCCCTTGCAGAGGGCGGGGCGAGCGCTCAACGAGTGAACAAAACTAAAGAGAGAAATGCTCTGACGTCGTCAGAGCATTAGCGAGTTTTTGGGGCTTACTACTGTGTGCAGAGCCCTCAGAGTCCATGGTCGGTGGGTGGGCTCGTTAAAGGGCTGGACGGTCTATTTCCATGGCGCTGGCACCGACGCTGGCAACGGCGGCCGCACCTGTAATCTGGTAAATGGGGTTTGACAGGCTCAGTTTGCGGGTCTGAGCCGAGTACTTGCTGGCGCGGGCGCTCGTCGTTGTCGGTGGCATAATCACTGTTGTGGTCTTGTCTGCGCCGATGATCGGAGCGTCTGTACTTCCCGTCGTGCGGGTGCCGCGTCCCATCGAAGCTCTCGGCGCCTCGGAGTTACTGGTGGTGCCAACTGTGTCAGAGCTGTAGCTCTCGTGGTCTCTGCTAAGTACGGGCACTCGGGCTTCGGCTTTGGATGAGCGGTGTTCTTCATAGGCGTCCAGCGAGAAGTCGCTGGTCTCGGACGGCGTCTGAAGGGTTGACGAGGCTTTCTCAGACAGGGGAGGCAGGTCTCCTGCGTCTTGTGGTTTACCATGGGCGTCAGTGTCACTTGTGTCAGTGTCGCTCGTAGGCTCGAGCGCCGGATAATCATCTTGCAATGCGGGCGTGAGGTCGGTGCACGCTTGTTCTTCGGTTGCCGCTGCTGCAGCCGCTGCGAAAAGCCAAAACTCCATAAGCGCGAAAATGCACGCGACAGCGACGAGCGACGCGACGTAGATCGGCGTCGCGCGATCAGTCGCTAGCGCAGGCAAACCTCATTCACGCGACGGCTTCAGCGAGCGAATTCCACTGTTGCTGGCATGAGGCCGTCAACTCGCACCAAGAAAACCGCGTAGCGAGCGGTTTCCAATTAAAAAAATAAGATATATTGTTGTGTAATGGAACGGAAAGTGTTTATTATTGCCTTGCAGCATTTTTTATATGCGCATGCGTAATAAACCTTGCGTTATTTCTTGTTGCGCATACGTGACTCGGGCAGGGTCACGTGCACCTACGTAGTCTTTGTCTTTTCCGGTATTTCGCTATTGGCTGCTTGAGCCCAGCACTTCCGGGCGATGAGCGACGGTTTCCAAATCTGGAGAACCGAGCGATCGCGCGAAAACGAGCACGCGACACGTCGCGCGAACGCCCTGTTTTGTCGCTCATAGCGTCGCTCGTCGCTGTCGCGTGCATTTTCGCGCTTATGGAGTTTGGGCTAAAGACTTCGAACGTAGGCAGTCAGCTGTTGCATGGCTGCCCGAGCACTTGCGGCACAGTTCTGCGCATCCCTCTGTCGCATGTCCAAACACGTTGCAGTGCGTGCAACGGGTCGTGGCACAATCTTGGGCGATGTGGCTAGCATTCCTGCACTTAGAGCACACTTTCTTGACACCCCGGTAGTCACACATGACACTGTAGTCTTGGACTGTCAGAAAGTTCGATATTTGGCTTTTCATTTTCACTCGCGCCACACGGACACCTGTGCCGCCCGCAGGGCGGCCCTTAAACACTGGCTCGTGGATATGTTGCACGTGGCCTTAGGCGGAGGGAGCAGTCACTAGGGCGTCGTCACTTATCCACTGCAGTACCCGGAAGACTGTGACGTGGACTATTTCAGGACCTACGCTGACTAGTGGAACTGATTCGCCGTTCAAGAGAATGGCGCCCCGGCTCTTCAGCTTGGTGGCTGCATGGACGTTTGCGGCTGCGGTGCCGAACTTTGAACCTCCCATGTGCTGGAGGGACTTGATACCGGCTGGGCCGGTTACTGCTTCGATTGATTGATTTGTGGGGTTTAAGGTCCCAAAACCACCATTTGATTATGAGAGACGCCGTAGTGGAGGGCTCCGGAAATTTTGACCACCTGGGGTTCTTTAACGTGCACCCAAATCTGAGCACACGAGCCTACAACATTTCCGCCTCCATCGGAAATACAGCCGCCGCAGCCGGGAGTCGAACCCGTGACCTGCGGGTCAGCAGCCGACTACCTTAGCCACTAGACCACCGCGGCGGGGCAGGTTACTGCTTCGAGGTCATCTATGATGTCGTCGACGGTGCTCCCCTCTGGAGCGCTGAAGGTAAAG
This sequence comes from Rhipicephalus microplus, assembly GCF_043290135.1. Classification (NCBI taxonomy): domain Eukaryota; kingdom Metazoa; phylum Arthropoda; class Arachnida; order Ixodida; family Ixodidae; genus Rhipicephalus; species Rhipicephalus microplus. The sequence goes on from NC_134710.1 coordinate 470,631,919, forward strand.
CAATGAGCTTTCGGTGGTGGCGCTGCGAAAGCCATCACACTTTCGTCCTGGCCCTGGCTCCCACTGCTGGCGCTGTGGTGCCCGGGCGTTGGCTCATGATGAAGGCCTGGACAGAGCCGGGGCGTTGTCCAGGAGTTCGCTTGATGCTCGATAAGCTGGGGTCGAAGACTGGCAGCGTGCCTGGTCGCGGGAATCCCGGAGCCAGATAAGCGGCGAACGGAGCGTCGGCCGTCGATCAACTACTGACCAGCGGCGAAGTGCGTCGGCATTTATACTCTTCCCATCGAATGTTCTAGCGTTATCGCTGGCGGTGGCATAGGTTCCAGAATAATCTGTACAGTTCGCAGAGTGGGCGTGATCTTATCGAAATTATATACTAAAGTCCGGAAGCTTCTCGAAAACTGCACGCGCGTTTTGTGCTGAGAATTGTGTAGTGTTTTGGGGCGATAACAAAACTTGAGAAATGGAACGTTGCATTGCCCCCCTCTGAAAAAAATGCATCGTCCTGATGCTTTAACTAAACATGAAGGTACAACAATAATGCAAAAAAGTACAATGAATAAATTACGATACAATAATAATACAAAAAACACTGTTTCAGTTTGTTAACCCGCATGAAACGGCTTGAGGCGCGCGACGTGGACGACTTCAGGTCGCGTTCAGCGTCGTTGAAAGTTCATGATGCCGTCGGGGACAACCTCGTAATCAAGTGGGCAGAGACGTCGAACCACCCTGTACGGTCCGAAGTACCGTCGCAGAAGCTTTGAATTTAGTCCACGTCGGCGTATTGGTGACCACACCGAAACACCTTCACCTGGCTGGTATTCCACGAAGCGTCGTCGAAGATTGTAATGGCGGCTGTCGTTCGTCTCTTGATTCTTGATGCGCAGACGCGCGAGTTGTCAGGCTTCTTCGGCGCGTTGAAGGTACTCACTCACATCGAGGTTTTATTTGTCGGTGACGTTGGGTAACATGGCACCGAGCGTCGTTGCCGGGCTCCTTCCGTAGACCCATTTGTATGGAGATATCTGCGTCGTCTCCTGCACCGCCGTGTTGTATGCGAAGGTCATGTACGGAAGAATGGCGTCCCACGTTTTGTGTTCGACATCGACGTACATTGCCAGCATGTCGGCGATCGTCTTGTTTAGCCACTCGGTGAGGCCGTTCGTCTGTGGGGGGTATGCTGTCGTCCGACGGTGGTTTGTCTGGCTGTATGTCAAGATCGCTTGAGTTAGGTCAGCAGTAAATGCCGTTCCTCTATCAGTGATAAGGACCTCTGGGGCACCGTGACATAGGACGATATTTTTGACGAAGAACAAAGCTACCTTGGACGCACTGCCTTTCGACAGGGCTTTTGTCTCGGCGTAGCGGGTGAGGTAGTCGGTAGCTACCACAATCCACTTGTTTCTGAAAGACGACATCGGGAACGGCCCCAGTAGGTTCATACCAATCTGCTGGAAAGGTCGGTGAGGTGATTCAATTGGCTGCAGGAGTCTCGCCGGCCTTGTCGGTGGTGTCTTGCGTTGTTGACAGTCCCGGCATGTCCTCACATAACGAGTGACCTCGGTGGTAAGACGTAGCCAATAGTACCTTTCTTGTATCCTCGCGAGCGTGCGAGAAACACTGAGGTGCCCTGCTGTAATCGTCGTGCAGGGCCTGCAGGAGTTCTGTTCGCAGAGCTGAAGGCAGCACAAGAAGGTACTTGGCTCGAAGCGGTGAAAAGTTTTTCTTTTGGAGGAAACCGTTTCGCAGGAAGAACGACGCAAGTACGCGCTTGAATACCTTCGGGACTTCGGCAGTCCTGCCTTCGAGGTTTTCTAATAGGGCCTTAAGTTCCGGGTCGGCCCGCTGTCGTTCAGCGAAGTCGTCGGTAGTTATCGTTCCCAAGAAGTAGTCGTCATCCGGGTCGTCGGGTAGTAGTTGGTCGACAGGCGCACGAGAGAGACAGTCGGCGTCGGAGTGTTTCTTGCCGTACTTGTAAACGACGGTAATGTCATATTCTTGAAGTCTCAGGCTCCGTCGTGCGAGGCGACCTGAAGGGTCCTCCAAGGTGGCTAGCCAACAGAAGGCGTGGTGGTCGCTCACAACTCTTTGAAGGGCCTGCCGTAGAGATAGGGGCGAAATTTCGACGTAGCCCAGATAACGGCGAGGCACCCCTTTTCGGTTGTAGAATAATTGGTTTCTGCTTTGGGTAGCGATCGGCTGGCGTAACTAATAACCCTTTCAAGTCCGTCAGCCCTCTGTACAAGAACGGCGCCAAGACCTACGCTGCTTGCGTCAGTGTGTATTTCTGTCTCGGCGAATTTGTCGAAATGAGCAAGTAACGGAGGCGTCTGGAGGCGATGTTTAAGCTCCTGGAAAGCGTGTTCCTGCGGCGTTTCCCACTTGAACTCCACGTCGGCCTTGGTAAGGTTAGTGAGGGGATCGGCGATGCGGGCGAAGTTTTTCACGAACCGCCTATATTAGACGCAAAGGCCCAGAAATTGGCGCACTGCCTTCTTGTCAGTGGGCGGCGGGAAGTCGGTGATGGTGGCTGTTTTCCGTGGATCGGGACAGACTCCAGAATATGTAATCACGTGCCCCAGAAACAAGAGCTCTTCGTACGCAAATCTGCACTTTTCTGGCTTCAGTTTGAGTCCTGACATCTTGATGGCTTAAAGTACAGCTTCAAGGCGCCGAAGATGCTCGTCGAAACTTGAAGAAAACACGACGATGTCGTCCAAGTACACAAGGCAAGCCTGCCACTTCAATCCTGCCAGTACTGTATCCATAACGCATTGAAAAGTTCAGGCGCTGAGCAAAGGCCGAAGGGCATCACCTTAAACTCGAAGAGGCTTTCCGGCGTTATAAACGCCGTCTTCTCTCGGTCTCTTTCGCCGACTTCGGTTTGCCAATAGCCATTCTTGAGGTCCATTGACGAAAAGTACTTGGCGTTATGGAGCCGATCAAGTGCGTCGTCTATTCGTAGGAGAGGATACACGGTCTTTCTTGTGATTTTGTTCAAGCGGCGATAATCGACGCAGAAACGTAGGGTCCCATCCTTTTTCTTCACTAACACCACGGGGGACGCCCATGGACTCTTGGACGCCTGCATGATGTCATCCCGCAGCATTTCATCAACTTGTGTCTTAATGGCCCCACGTTCTCGCGTCGAAACCCTGTACATACTCTGACGGAGTGGTCTGGCATTTTCTTCGGTTATGATGCGATGTTTCGTTATTGGGGTCTGCGGAACTTTTGATGACGATGAAAAGCAATCTTCGTATATCAGAAGCAGGGCCTTGAGCTGTGCTTGCTTATCGTTCGGAAGTCTGGGATTGACGTCGAAAGCTATGGGAGGGGCTTGGTTCCTCTGAGCAGGTTCCGCAGAATCGGCGAGGGCGAAAGCACTGGTGGCATCAACAATTTCTTCCATGCATGCGACCGTTGTTCCTTTGTTCACATGTTGGTACTCATTGCTGAAATTCGTGAGCATAACCGTTGCTTTGCCTCCCCGCTGCTCTGCAATTCCTCTTGCGACGCAAATATTTCGGGTGACCAACAGATGCTGACTGCCTTCAACGACGCCTTCCAGATCAGGTGATTTAGGAGCGCCGACTGAAATAATGACGCTGGAGCGAGGCGGAATGGTGACTTGTTCTTCCGCATATTCAAGGCATGGTTTCCTGACGGCGTGCGCTGCGGTAGTGCTTCTTCTGTGGATAACGTTATCGACTTTGTTTGTAGGTTGATGACAGCACCATGGATGCATAAGAAGTCCATGCCAAGGATGACATCTCTCGAGCAACGCTGTAGAAGTACAAAGTCTGTAGGATAAATACGGCCAATAATGGTGACCCTCGCTGTGCAGATTCCTGCAGGCGTTACGAGATGACCTCCGGCTGTGCAGATTTCAGGGCCTTCCCAAGCTGTCCTAACTTTTTTAACTTCGCGGCGAACGACCCACTGATGACGGAATAGTCGGCTCCAGTATCGACGAGAGCGGTCACACTGTGGCCGTCGATAAGAACGTCGAGGTCGCTAGTTTGCCGTCTCGCATTACAGTTAGGGCGTGGCGTCGGGTCACGGCTGCGTCGGCTTGTTCCGCTGCTTCCATGTTGCGTCGTCCGGCCATCTTCGGTAAGTGAGCTTTTGCCGTCAGGGCTTTGCCTGGTTGGCGTTGTGTTCGGAAAGCTCCTTCGCAGCGGCGTCGTCGTCAGAGGATCTTCGGTAGTTCGTCGCACAGCAACCGCACCTCCATTGGTTGCTGCCCTTAGTTTCCCGGATACCGGCTAGGAGACCGGCCCCGCGTTGGGCCAGAGTACTGCCGGGGGTGCGGTGACATGCGGCGGCTGGGCGACGGCGAACGGGAAGGACTTCGTGATGTCCATTGAGTTCCTGTCAGGTAGTCGGTGATGTCACGTGGCCGATCTCCTGGCGGCGGACGCGGTGCATTGACGGCGAAGCCACGCAGTCCCATCTGTCGGTACTGGCAACGGCGGTATGTGTGCCCGGCCTCGCCGCAGTGGTAGCAGAGCGGGCGGTTGTCAGGTGCACGCCAAACGTCCGTTTTCCACGGCGCACTGTGCTCGCCCGCTGGGGAACGGTAGGACGTCGGTGGGGGTGGTGGCGGCGGTGGCGTCTGGCGACGGAAGTGCGACGGGCGGCGTTTCGGCGTGGACGAGGAGGAGCGTTGTGGCGCACTGCAGCGGCGTAGCTCATAGTTTCTGGCTCGGGTAGCGGTGTTTGGGGAATTCGAAGCGATTGCCGAACTTCTTCTCGCACAATGTCGGCGGTCGAATCCACTTGAGGCTGCGCTGAAGGCAACAGTTTGCGCAGCTCTTTCCGCACGATCGCTCGAATCGTTTCATGCAGGTCTTCGGATTCGCTGGCTTGAGCAGCAGCGCATTCTGGGAGTCAGGTGACGATTATACTGTCTGGTGGGCGTGTCCAGGGTTTTTTCGATGGTGGTCCCCTCGGATACAAATTCTTGGATGGTGTTTGGTGGATTCTTCATTAGTCCTGCGAAGAGCTCCTATTTGACCCCTCGCATGAGGAAACGAACTTTCTTCTCCTCAGGCATGTCTGGGTCAGCGTGACGGAAAAGGCGGGTCATCTCCTCTGTGAAAGTTCCAACCTTTTCATTTAGTAGCTGAACCCGGGTCTCTAGTAGAGCAGCGGCCCTCTCTTTGCGAGCGACGCTCGCGAACGTTTGCAGAAATGTGCCACAGAAGACATCCCACGTTCGGAGCGTGGACTCCCGATTCTCTAGCCAGGTCCTTGCGGTGTCTTACAGGTGGAAGTACACACGAGGGAGCATTTCTTCATTGCCCCAGTGGTTGAGGATGGTCACACGGTCGTATGTTTCTAGCCAGGTTTCCGGGTCTTCAAACGATGACCCGTGGAACGTTGGTGGTTCCCTGGGTTGATGAATGACGATCATGGGCTGGGACGCTCCGGTTGTCATTGTCGCTGTAGTCGAGGTCATGGCCTTGGTCTTCCGCACCTTGTCTTGTAGAAGGCTGTACTCCGGTGGGAGACCTTGCTGTCGGCGGCTTGTTCGCGGCTCTTGGTTGGCGTCGGTGTCTTCTCCGCGACGTGGGCTGGGTTCACGGCTTGACGGGGGCGTCTGGTACATGAACGAAGCAGCACCTCCACCAGATGTCACGGGGTCGTGACGTGGCCGAAGACAGGAGACTTTGCGTTGGAATTTAACTGTTTATTTGGGCGAACCTGTGCCCAGTAAACGGAAAGTCCAATTACAGTAGCAGTCTTGGACTGATACATAGAGAAGTTTATTAACTTCAAACTAAAAAAAAACTATTTACATCATTTTATACATACAGTGCTCGTTTAGACACCCCTCTTGTGCACTATGGGGCATACAAACTCCATTATCCATAGAGGAAACTAGCGGCACATGATAGCGGCGAACGGAGCGTCGGCCGTTGATCAACTACTGACAAGAGGCGAAGTGCGTCGGCATTTATACTCTTGCCATTGAATGTTCTAACGTTATCGCTGGTGGTGGCATATGTTCCAGAATAATCTGTACGGTTCGCAGAGTGGGCGTGATCTTATCGAAATGATCTAATGAAGTCCGGAAGCTTCTCGAAAACTGCACGCGCGTTTTGTGCTGAGAATTGTGTAGTGTTTTGGGGTGATAACAAAACTTGAGAAATGGAACGTGGCAATATATATGTATATATATATATATATATATATATATATATATATATATATATATATATATATATATATATATATATATATATATCCTTGCTTAGTGTACTGGTCAACTCCGACTTGTACGAACGTTGGTTTGTGTGACGAATATATCAGAATTGATTTTTTTTGTTGAAGCGCGCTAAAGACGAACGGACAAAAGAGGCTGACAAGGACAGCGCTTATATATCAGAATAGCGAAGTAATACGCAAAATTTTTTTTTCGCTGAAATGAACTTTCTATAGTGAATGTTTTATATCAACAAACTTTATCTGCACACCCGTGCTCATTTTTGAGATCATTGAATGAAGTTTTGCGCTCTGCGTCACCCATCCCATTTGGTTGCTGTATATCCTCCCTACAAGAACAGGGTTGCACACAAGTCAGCCATCATGTTCAACAGCTGTGCATTGAAGCCACTCGTCGCGCTAATAAGATACAAAGGCGACGCGATGTTTCAGTGCCGGCCACATGCTGCAGGCTTGTCAAGACTTATTAGTGTGGCAGCTCCCCTATTGTGAAACCTGAGAAAGTGCGTAGCACTGGCACCCAGCGATTCCCATTTGTAGAGTTTCTATTGAGCCGCGGTACGCTAACCGAAGCGTCACTGACCAATGTTTAAGCCAAACATTGATTGATATGTGTGGTTTAACGTCCCAAAACCACCATATGAATATGAGAGAGGCTGTAGTGGAAGGCTCTGGAATTTTTGACCACCTGGGGTTCTTTAACGTGCACCCAAATCTCGCACATGGGTCTACATCATTGAGCTAAGCATAGAAGGTTTCCCCAGCCCTATCAGAATCTCATTAGGCCCATTCGCAAGCTTGGTGTGCGACATGTGCGCTACCTACTGCGGTATTTTATCGACTTTCTTTTTCTTACGGCAGCTGAGATGCGCGTCGTATGCAGTGAGTTGCGGGGCGTCGTTTCCAGAAGTGGCCATGTGGCACCACATTGTCGGCGCAGGGGTACGGGTTCTCGCTCGCTCACTCGCTCTGCAAGGCGGTGGTGCCCTCTTTTTCGCAACACCGCAGTCTGTTCCATGTTTTTCAAACTTTTAGGGTATTTCATATCTCATTAACGTAACTATTTCTTGGGTATTTTTCTTACTTACATTATTGTATACCTTCTTTATTCACGTCAACCCGGTTTTCAGCATTGCTTGCCTTGTTATGACTTGTATTGAGCGCTTTACTGGGCACGTCGCCCGAGATCTATGGAAAGACAATAAAACGGGCCCCTGAAGTGCTCCATACTCAGGCCGCGTCCCTACTGACAAAGTTCACAGCTGCTGCTCGAACGAATTGCGCGCAAAGATCGTAATAATAAGCACGTAATATATATATAATAATACGCACTCCTTCAACGCGTCATCAATTTAGGAGAGAAATGGCAATCTGTGTAATATAGACAATTAGGCTAGTTGGAACATATATGTACTCATGACATCAGTGTGTGCTTCTGAGTAAAGGGGTAACCAACGCCTGCGTGGAGGTTCCTGTCAGATTTCGATAAGCACATAGATATTAGGGTATTGCAGCTGTCTGCTGAGAAAGTGAACTAGTTGCGTTGCAACAGAATCGAAACTTGGGCCAGTCGATTGTGCATGGTATAACTGTGGTTTCTAGCTGATTGTGCATGTTGTAAGTGTGCTTTTAGGGCATGAAGAAACACGTTGCGTTAGTTCCAGCGCCTCGCGATTTCGTATGGGTGATGGCTTAGCATCACGTGACGCTACAAATGGCTCTTTTTGATCCCACTTGTGGTGTGACGCATAATCGATCACGCTCTCTGGTACGGGATCGAACATGTAGAGTCGAGCAAGATTTGAAAGTCTTCGCGTGAGCACTGACGACCAATAACTACAAAAGCCCCGCCGCCCATCAGGCAAGTTCTACTCACTCGTTTTCCGGTTCCTTGAACAGTGATTACTCCATTCCGAAGAGGGTGCTTTTTATTTTTTATACAGAAAATGGGCTGCGATGTTATTGGGCGCAACGTCGTAATGTGATTTTGAGAGGCGCTGTAGTCGAGGGCTACGAAAATTTTCACCATCTGGTGTTCTTTACCGTGCGCTGACCACGCGCAATACACGCGCCTTTATAGCATCTCGCCGCCACTGAAATGTGACCCCCGCAGCCGGGATCAAAGCCGCAATCTTCGGGTCGGCAGCCGAGCACAGTAACCACTGCTCCACCACAGGAAACGTATTCTTTGTTATTACCAGGAAATTGTGCGCTTTGACGCTGCATCTTTGTTATCGTCTGTGAATTTAAGAGCAAATCAATTCCACCTTTGAATGCAACAAAATGAAAGCCTAAAATGGTGAGAAAGGGTTGCAATTTTGAGTGGTTGTCTTAGCACGTGAAAACCAACGTGCGAGAGGAGGATGCGAAATGTTAATTTTCTCTATTCCGAAACGGTCCCGGGTGTGCTGGACTGGTGGACGCGTGCGTGGTAATCTTCAAATTGCGCTGGACTGTACGGTGACCACAGAAAAAGATTTGGATCATTAGCCGGGATGGCGGCTTGTGCTAATATTTTTCGCTGGAGGCTATGCTGCTTTATTTATTTTTCTTTTTCAATTTTTAGATGTTCATGTGTGGAATTTTTTTTTACAATATTCAGTCCTTTCAGAATGCACCACCAAGAGTTCACTTCCGGTGCCTACTGAAATGTACTGGGGTGTCCTTTTGAATTTCTTGAGAACTGTAAAACGATGTGTTGTTCAGTGTTAAAAAAATTACGGTGCTGTAGTGCCCAGCGGAAGGGAAGGGCTCCGTGTAACGTAGAGAGCAAACTGATGACATTTTTGCAAATGAGTTCTTCGGAAACCCGCAAGGTGACTCTTCCGCCACCTTGAGGTTTCCGGAGAACTCATTGCAATACTTGTGTCCGTCTGCTTCAAGTTGCCGATGAATTCACCCTCGCGCTGCCACTGACTAGCTTCCTGGTTAGTTCTATTGGCAGAGCGGCCGCCCAGATAGGCGTTGGTTCCGGGGTCGAACCCCGGAGCCGGACAAATTTTTCGGCAACTAAGAGGATTTTCTTTCTGAGAAATCCGTTTGGATTTCCTTGCGGCTTCGTGCTACAAAACGGGTGGTTGTCTTCTTTCCCTTTCTTGATGACATTTTTGTTTCTGACCTCGGCAACGCGCAGAGCGATGCTGGATTCCGACGAAGGGCTGCCCAGCGCTGCGCGGCTGGCCGAAGCACTCGTCCTGCTGGTCATCTGCGTCAGCGTGGTGGCGGCCAACGTGCTCGTGATCGCCACCCTTCTGCACAGCACGCGCCAGGTGCTGGACTACTACATTCTCTCCCTGGCTGTGGCAGACCTGCTCTGCGGCGTGCTCGTGGTGCCACTGTCAGTGTACCCGGCCATCGTCCAAGACTGGGTCTACGGGGACTTTGTGTGCCGCCTCAGCGGATACGTGGCTCTGACTCTCTGGAGCGTTTCCATCTACAGCTTCATGTGGCTCTCCGTAGACAGATACCTAGCCATACGCAAGCCGCTGAGGTACCATGCCATTTCTAGGAATGGTAGTGAAACCCTGTCAAAAAATAGCGCTTATTGAAACACTCTCATAGTATACGAAAAGAGGAGCTATACGCCGTCGCTGACGAGCGTTTGCCAACGCTACCAAGTGAATACGAGATTGATCGAGATTTAATGCACTAGCTGCCAGGAGAAGAATGCAGTTTTTCTGGGCATATCAGGTTGTCTGAAACATTTTCAACGCTTCACAATGCGTATACGCAAGGTTCGATTTTTGCTCAGCACACCTGCCCTTAGTTTTCTATCGGATGAAAAGGTATAGCCGTTTACAGCTCACTTTAATGTCCAGAGTCGTGCCGTGTAGGTAGTGCGTAAGTTAAGTTTTGGACCAAAGCGAAACATGAAGTGACGCACCTGTACCATTCCCCCACGAATAGAGCAAGGAGTTATAATTTTCTGAAGTCGGCTCCTATTGGCTCCCGGATGGCTTGCACCTGCAGCTTGGTGAATGAAGGCCTACTATAAATTATTAGAAAGCCTGCAGTTTACGCTTTCTAACAACATCTTCTACTTTCTCCAAACCGAAAGCGTTGTAATGTGGCGATAGAATCAGTGTGGACCGAAACATCGTTTTTGCTCTACTAGTCTCAGTGGTACTGAGGTGTGGCAGAACTGCCCAACATAACTACATAAAATTGGCTTTACCCTTAATGAAGTTTTATGCAAGGTTGCCATGAAGAGGTATTGTGTGGAAAGCAATTATAAATTTACATAGGTGTCAATAAAAAGGGGCAGAACAATAAAGGTCTCAGAAAGAATGCCTTTTTTTCTTTCGCTTCAGCGCATAGCAATAACGTTTAGTGGTATTCTATGCTATACAGTGAACTTCTTGCCTACGTGAAGTTCTGTGTTCAAATTGGCAGTTAGTGAGTTATGTTTACTTCAATTTAGCAAGTGGATGAAATTATTCAAGCTCAGACTCCAGAGACATTATTAATAAAGCATGAAGCCCTTCTCTAAAATTCTATGAAAAGAAAATTGTCTGACATTTATTAGGGAACCAAGAGAACAGTGAACCTAGTCCATTATTCTTATAACATGGTTTGTGCTAATTCAAATTCAGTTTTTTCATACCTTAATTCAAAAAGAGTATTGAACATTGGTGGAGTCATGTGGTGTCTCGTATTAGCACTCACAAGCTTTAGTGAGCAGCGGCTAAAACAAAATATTTTGAATAAATAATAAATTTTGCAGGTTTTGATTGTCACATTACCTTCTAGACATATTTTCTTGACGTAAATAATTCTTTTTAAAAATTTTAAAAGCTTGGTACACAGGCTACACATGCTCAACTATATTAGGTAATAAAATTAGCATATTTTACTGGGTATAGTTTGCATTCTATTGAAATTCAAATTCTACTACTATTTAAAACGGCATGTACTTCACTTAAAAACAAGACGAATGGCATTATAACGTGTCTTGTTCCAATTGAAAATATTCTGCAGGTAAGTTAGGTTATGAGGACAGGTGAGTTGGGTTATGACATCATTGTTTGTTACTTTTCTTTATATTGCACGTAAAAAAGAAAACCGAGCCCATAAATTCCCACTTTTCCCCTTCATTATAAGCTTTCGCTAGTAGTATAGTATGGCTATGGTTGGATATTCCTGTCAGGTTTCGGTCAGTTCGCCAGACTACGCACGTGTCACGTGCTTCTGGTGGGAACATGTCACGTAACTAGTTACAAAATTTGAGTCACCGTACTAGTTTTTCCTTGACTTCAGTCACGTGAGTACTTTTCCATGATTGTGTACGTGTTCCAGTCAAATGACTAGCTGCTGTCTAGTTTTTGTGTGGAACACGTGACTTGCCGCTACTTCATTTTAGCGGTTGGCGACACGTAACTAGATTTTAGTGAGGTTTCCCAAGTTTACTTTATGTTTACTTGTGAAGAAGTGCATGTAGATAAGGCAGTGGTGTTCTTTTCGTTTCTTTTGTGCCTTGCCTCCACGCGCTGCTTCACATGTAAACATGAACTATCACCAACTCACCCTACTTACAACGTTAAGACGCAATTTTAGATAGATAGATATGTGGGGTTTAACGTCCCAAAACCACCATATGATTACGAGAGACGCCGTAGTGGAGGGCTTCGGAAATTTTGACCACCTGGAGTTCTTTAACGTGCACCCAAATCTGAGCACACGGGCCTACAACATTTCTGCCTCCAACGGAAATGCCGCCGCCGCAGCCGGGACTCAATCCCGTGACCTCCCGGCTGCGGCGGGATTTCGTCATATGACTTGTTGGGTGTATGGCGGAGACATGTCAAGTGACTTTTCCCGTGAGTCAAGCCGCCTCTTGGCAAGTTTTTTTTTCTGTTGTCCTCCAGCTGTGAGATTGTACATGGTGGAAACAAATTTGAATTTGAATATGCTGGTACATGGTGTTACAAAGATTTAGAGATGTGACTAAAGGTAATTTTAGTCGCGTGACCATAGCCGTAACGTGGATATTGGCACAAATATGCCACCTGACTAGCTGGCACTCATGCTGTGCAATTTTAGTGGCGTGAACAGTTGTTAGGGGATCTTTAACACCACATGTTGTTGTGTCACGTTACATAAATTTTGGTCACGTGACTGCTTGTCACGTGATGTTACATCTTTATGACTGTGACTGAATGTTATGTGATGTTACGTGATTTTAGGAAAGAAGGGAAATTTTAAGGGCAAGTTTTTTTTTTGTAAGGCACAATATAATGTGAACTCACAGAGAATGACGCCAAGAAATGTATAGGGGATGTTAATACTAAGAACTGTTCTCGAAGTTAGAAGAAAGAAAAGTGCACGAAAATATAACTTAACTCTGGCATGAACTAAACCTTCCACCTTCGAATAACGCATCTGATGCCCTGCCGATTGAGCTATAGAGCGATGGTCCTCCCCGTTCACTTCATGGGGTATGTATGTGAATTTAAACCAGGCAGCGCCGCCAGTAGCCATGATGCCGTGTTACGTCAATTTAGTTACTCGAGTAGACGTCACCGGTTACGTGATTTCTAGTCTCGTGTGCAGTTAGTACGTTATACCTTATCACGTTAGTGGTTTTGCGTGAATTTAGTCACGTGACTAGTTACGTGATGTTACGAGATGTCACGTAACAGACTCGCCCCCCGCAGTTATTTCATTCCACGCCGCAGAAATTGACACATGGGATGCGGGAGCGAGGCATGCGTCGAAGAGGGCGAAGTGAGTGCGTACGTTAGGAGGAACGAGTATTTCATTACACTTCTCAAATGAGGATCTACACGCTGCTGTGCCGCGAAGTCGTCGGCGCTCGTCGTTCGTGTGTCTTGGCGCCACGTATACCCTTGCGGCGGCGGTTCAAAAGGGGCGTGGGACCAGCAGTCGGCATTAGAGTGCTTCCGTTGGGACTTATACACCACGGTGACGTAGAATTCCTGGAGTCGGCGACTACAGTGTACGAGGTGATCTGAGAGGTCCTTTAGATTAGCCAGCCAACCCAAGGCATGTAGGTGGCTTACCACTTTGAAAGGCTTGCCATGCAGCCAGGGTCGACACTTTCATGTAGCCCAGACAGCAGCGCTTGCCGACACTCGGCAAGCGCTGCTGAGGTCGCGAATTTCGCAAGAGAAAAGGCAGAAAAATGCTGACTAAATGGTAAGAAGAGTAAGGAGGGCCACATCGTGGCTCTTTCGACCGTGCGCTGTAAAAAGATAATAAGAAAACGTTGCATTTCACCCGCCAAAGCATTGTGCCAAAGTTAAACCTTCACCGAAGAAGCAAGAAAGTATCAGTAATGCAAAGGTGCCACACCCGGGTGATATTCGCGAGCTCTTAAATCAAATTCCTTATGTCCGCATTTGCGAGCTTCATTGAGTACACATCATGCTGCTGTCTTCAATCCAGGTTTGTGAAAAATAAAAAGCAGCATTTTTCAACAAGAGGTTATATATATATATATATATATATATATATATATATATGAGATCTAACAGACAGTAATGCCAAGGAATGTACAGGGGAAGTTATTAGAACCAATGGAATGTAAATAAGAATAAAGAAAAGTGGAGGAAAAAATAACCAGTCGTGAGCAGGAATCGAACCTACAACCTTCGAATAACGCGTTCGATGCTCTAACCACTGAGCTACCACAGCGGCCTTCCCTCCATCCACTTTTTTGGGTTTATATGTGAATTTAAGCCGCTGTGGTAGCTCAGTGGTTAGAGCATCGAACGCGTTATTCGAAGGTTGTAGGTTCGATTGCTGCTCACGGCTGGTTATTTTTTCATCCACTTTTCTTTCTTCTTATTTACATTCCATTGGTTCTAATAACTTCCCCTGTACATTCCTTGGCATTACTGTCTGTTAGATCTCATTATTATTGTGTTAAAACACGGGAAAACGAGCCCTTAGGTATACACTTCTTTCCCTTATATGTATATATATATATATATATATATATATATATATATATGATTCAAAAAAGAAATTCGGTGGGTCCGGTGCAAATATAATTAGGAATAAAGGAGCACACTTACGGAAGTTTGACAGTTGTTTACTCTGCGTTTGCGTTTCGGCCGTGGCATGGCCTTCGTCAGGATTAACCACGAAGGCCTGACGAAGGCCGCGCCACGGCCGAAGCGTAGAGTAAATAACTATCAAATTTTCGTAAGTGTGCTCGTTTATTCCTAATTATATATATATATATATATATATATATATATATATATATATATATATATATATATATATATATATATATATATATATATATATATATATATATATATATATATATATATATATATATATATATTTATATATATATATATATTTGCGAAGCAAGCACTGTCACCGTGTGGTTTCATTGGCACCTTGTTGTATAGCTTCTGCCTGCACGTCAGCCTCAGGAGAGCTTGGGTAAAGGAAAGAAGCTACGCATGTCGATTTTTCTTTACGACTTCAGTCTGTAAAATGTGTGCGAATATAGCCACCAACACAGGTCCCTTTTGCCAGATTTGTCAGTGCGTCATGACAGGAGGGGTTAAAATAGCGCTGCAATTTCCAGCGTGCAAGTATTTCATGTTGTCTTTTTCTGCATTGAAATTATGGGCAGTTGAATAACGAATGGAATACATGAATATCTGCGAAGTAAGCAAGCAGTGCGATACTGTTGGTTTTCTGGTTGAAACTCATCATGATCAGCGTACACAACACAAAAAAAAAATGCACGACACAAGCGCTGTCTAAGAACTGAAAATTTCATGGAGAAAACGTGTCATATATATGCAAACATGAAGCATAAAAAAACCTTGATACCCCCCCCCCCCTCCAAGCACGGTTCGTATGTACAGCATACGTAAGTATGCTTTAGATACGAAATGTCAGCATCTGTGCGAGCGATCGAAGGTTCGCTCACGCACCTGTCTCGAGCTTTTATGGTTTCATAAGCTTCAGCTATTTCACGCGTGCGCTGGTCCCTATATCATAAAAGCAAGAGAGAGGTGTATCAACCAGCCATCAATCAATCTCACAGATGCTGAGATTTCATAGCATACTTGATTACGCGCTTGAGAAAGAGGGTTGTCAAGATTTTTATGCCTTAATGTTTGCATATATATGGCACGTTTTTCCAATAAACTTTATTTTGTTAGACAGCGCTTGTGCCGTGCACTTTCTTGTGTTATCTGTGATTTTTTGTGCGCTGACCGTGATGGTGTATGTTCTAAATATCCCAATTCGCTACTTTACTGATTGAAACTCTGGACGCCGAAATTGTAGATTCTTGTAAACGCTTTCAGCGATAGGTGATGCATTAGAAAAGTATTGAAATCAAAGTGAGACATATACTACAGAAACGGTGTCGGCACGGCCTCTGCAAAAGGCAGGAGAATTTCTGCGCTGCACCACCATTTTCATCAAACTCGTAGTTTGGAGCGTTTTTTCTAGATACGTGGTATCGTGCTAGTACTATTTGCGTTTCGCAAAGCTTATTGATGAATAGCATTCATCACAGCGTACTTGAAGATTAAAGACGAACTGCACCAGACGAACTGCTCCTACCTATAATAGTGACAAAGATGTCGGGGTGGCTCGAGTGCACAGCCAATGTTGGCACATAGGTTTATAATAAAAGCCGGTGGACACTCAGCAAAACGTTTTGTGAGCATTGTTACTGTCTACATTTGCTCTTTTACAGATTAAAACGGGTCATTTTTCTTACCCGACCGTGTCAGTGCTGAGAACCTTCGCATTTCTGAATTATTACGCCCTGCTTTGGCGGTACTTTTCTGCTTCACCTGGTATTTAACTTTTATTCCCAGGTACGACACCATCCAGACGCGCACCCGGTGCCAGTGCTGGATGCTGTTCACGTGGATGACGTCCATGTTCATGTACTGCCCTCCCCTGTTCGGTTTCTCTAGCGGACACTTCTACCGAGATGCGTATATCTGCATGCTGGATCTGTCCAGCATTCTTCCTTACACGCTCACGCTGGCGCTGTTAGTCCTATTGCCCAGCGTTCTCACCGTCATGTACACCTATTACTTCATCTTTAACACTATGCGTAAAATGCGCAGGTGCCTGAGCAAGGAGGAGAAAGAGTACGCCACCGCGATTGGTGAGCATCTATCCAACCCTGACCATGTGATGTCCTTCGTTATCATCGTGCTCTTCTGGGTCTCGTGGATGCCGTGGATAGGCCTGCAGGTGTACGAAAAAATTGGTGGTGTGAAGCTCAGGTTCCACGCGTTACACTTCGGCTTGCTATGGTTGGGCGTCCTGGACTGCTTATGGAAGCCACTCATCTACGTAGCCATGAGCCCGAAGTTCAGGCTGAGCGTGCAGCTATTGTTCGTGTCCTTGTGCTGCCGGCATAAAACGCCGCAGCAGCTCGTGGTCTAGCTCATGGTGTACTCCGGCTGGTGGTTTCCTACTGTCTTCGGTTTTATACCAGACGTTCGGAGTATTTTGTAATAGGTTCTGTGACTCAACACCTTCAACTATCTACTTCAGAAAGGTTGCTTTGACAGGTGTCCTGAAATATGCCAGACATTTTAGTTTCGTCAACTTAAATACTCTAACTTTTACAGAACGCATTTCGCGCTTTCTCGCAACTTGAAGCGTTAGGAATGCCTACACATTTTAGACGATCGCTCTAATGGAACTGTGTGACTTCATAACTATTGTGACATGTCATGCTAGCTTGAGGCCAAAGGTAGGCTAATTTAGTTGATAGATTAAATTTGTAGCTAATCTATAGTACTTCAAGTGAGCCACTGACCAAAGGCTGAATGCAACGTTTTAGGCACATGAATTATTTTTTATTTGTGCTATCGTTTACAAAATATTCATGGATAAATCTGTGCACAATACTGATCAGCATTTGTTCGCGCCCGTACAAATAAACTCTATTCGTCAGCTGAATTAGCAACCCAGCGAGCTGATGCAGCAGGTGCATCTGCAACGCCACAAGTTTGCGCTTGCCGACGTACCAAGGGCGTGCAGTACAAGAAGCACATGAAATAAGACTCCAGAATTGATCATTGTCACTTTCGAAAGTGTCCGTGTGAAGTAAAACGCTTCGTAAGTGATTATTCTGAACTATACAGGGGTTCGTTTTTCAATAGAGCCCAAGAAGGTGATGTGAGCAAGTGCGTGCAAATGCAAGCAAGTACAGCTGCAAAATTTTTATAAAATGTTGACCGAAACAGGGTGAAATTCACAGTGTGAAAAGGAAAATGCGAACAGAACGACAGCAGTACTAGAAGATCCCACTCTTCTTGTGTATTTTGTGCTACCCTTGGTGGAGGCGAAATGCCAACGTGAGCAGCATGGGTACTTCTAAGTAAAAAAGTATACAGCAACCATGAATGTTTTCGAAGGTCTGTATAGGACATTTCAGATTTCAAGGGCATCGTAACATTGATCTTCGTGAGGCGTAGACGGCCTGGGTAGCCTTCTGATCCCATAATTGCCCATTATTTGAATACTACCAGTCAGACTTGCTGATGTAGCAGAGACGGCCATCTCCAGGTATGTTGTGTAACTAAATTACATACAAGTTGCATGCATCTCAGAAGCATTTTGAAACCCTCCAAACGTTTTTGGGCAACTATGGTTGATACTGCATCAAAAGAGAAGAAAAAGCAAAAGTAATGAAGGTGAGCGCCGCTTCACAGCCTGCGATGCCTCCATCTTTTTGTATGCTTTTTGGGCTCTGATGCGAGGTTCTAACAATCTCGGTATGCCATGTTCCAGATTTCGCTGCTGTCTTGTGCAAGAAGGTGAGAAAGTGATGACTTGCAAGCTAATGAATAGAGCTTTTTGTAGACTATCGCGCATTGATCATTCATTGTATTGCTTATGGTTTGCCCACTCCGCGTGAAACTCGTTCCGTATGTCGTCATGCAAATTTTATCACACAAAACAATTGCCCCGGCTTCTTTTGGCGCTTTATGACACGAATCCAGCAGAACCTAAAACGAACTGGTGTGCAATGACTTTTGCGTCTACGCGTGGACATTATTCAAGAGACCGACATCCGAGAGAACGATATGGCCATAAAAATTTTTTTGCATTGCACTGCACGCAGAATTACAATGGGCTCTATCACGACGTGGTCTTGTACGCTTTCATAAAATAGTTCGCAAAGAGTGTAACAGCATTCAGGCGGAGCAGAAAGTGGTCTTTATGATTTTTCAAACAGGAATATTGTTTCAACCTTTGTGTCCTGTTAAGGGTAAGCAAGATAATTTTACTATTCACTAATTTTCGCTGACGGCCAGATGTACAAATCACATGGCTCGGAGAAACTGGCACAAATTCAGTAGTGCAAAAAGAGGGCATCAATTTGCGTGCAATTCAGACGACCACTATTTGGGAAACCAAGTGTTTTTGTCATTCCAGTGGATATGAGCTCCCACGTTTACAATTATCAGCATTGTATCCTGTTAGTCCTTCAGCTTAGGTGTCGCTGAGCGTCATTAAACTTGCTAAGATAGACTCACATGAACTTGAAGCACTGGTTTACTAAAAAATTTGCGAACCACCAGGGTTTGTGAATTCGGTGGGTAACCGAGTTGACGTGAACGTCTTTCTTTTCACCTCAAGACGACTGATACGTCAAAATCATAACAACTGTCACATAAATGCGTGATGACATTGCATCGTTTGTCTGAGATATACATGAAGATAGCGCTTTCAGTTTTTGGAGCAAAACAGCCATTTGAGCTAGTTTGTAACGATTCATTTTAAATGCAAAAAGTGGGGCACAACACTTAACTGTCGCTCTCTTCTCTTGCCGCTGTTCCGTACTGCACCTCAATTTTTGCTTGAGTGTTTGGGTGGGCCTTGTTATTCGTCAAGAGGCTTTACTTAATTAAAGTTTCTCAAACATTCCAGTATATCACGAAGTGCGTTATTTTTTTTTTTAAATCTCAGCGTGGCTCACTCGTATGCCTCTGAAAGTAGGAGTGATGAGGTACCTGCATATAGGGCAATACTTTGTCACAACTGTGCCAAATGAATTCAATTCCAGGCATAGTGTAATGAGAGAGAAAGCGCAGGTGAAGTAACAGAAAAAAATGTTTTTCTTGGAAAATGGGAAACAGTTGCATATAGAGTATCAGACAAAAATGATAATGCTGCACTATTCGGCCGCTGAACACGAGCCTGTGAAGAAGCAAGATTTTCAGTGTCAATGTGAATCCATTGGCTATTTTCGCCCGATTATTTTCCATTCGCTTCAGCTTCGCGCACTATTTGCACAGGCGCATTAAACAAAATACTCAACATTAGAGCTACCTCCCTTGTAGCGTTGTCTTGCTGTTCTTTGTACTCTTTGCAATGTCATCACATGACATATCATGGTACTCCTGCATTATTATTACTCTGTTGCGTTGTGGCACAAACTATGGTACTGATCAAAAAAGGCAGTGGTGAGTTTATGCCTGCATTTATCTGGTAAAAAAAAAACTTGGCTTAATAACTTTATGAAGACCCTTTGAATTGGTTTTTATCGACAAACGGTTCCTCAGTGTTGCCACTTTCGGACAATTACGGCCCGTATACTCAGTCTGAGGTGAAGCTAAAAATAATTAGCTAATCTTTAAATTGTGACGTTTCAATTTGTTCTTATATTATCAACCGAAAACTAGACTAGCGTAACCGAGGGAAGTAACTAAGCACGGACCCGCACAAAAGGGAGTCTTCGAAGTTGAATTTTCGCTGCAATGTACACTGAGACCGTACCTAAAAAATTTATCTAGTAAGCTTGGACCTAGTAAGCTTAGGATCTAGTAAGCTTAGGATCTAGTAAGCTTAGGTGTGACAAACTAAATGAAATTAAACGAATTGAACATAATCTTTACTCATACAAGTTTCTAACATCCGTATAAATATTTGGAGCAAGAACCTATGTGGCTAGTGGCTGGTACAATTTAGAAAATAAAAGCTAGCAACACAGATGAATAAATGATCAAATAGTGAGAAGGTTCTTTTTATAAATAGGGGAGGTCATAAGTGAACCAGACAGGTCATAAGTTTAACCTTTTTTTTTGCTTGAGTGCCTAAATAAAACGCATATCGATATTTCACAGCACTCTGTCATCTATGTCTGTATAGCCTGTACATATTGGCATTGCGACATGAGTAGAACTATCAGCGACCAGTGTTCATGAGCTGAAAAGCGTAAGACACGACGGACGCATTGTAAACTTTATCACATTGCTCCGCGGAAAATGCTATGATATAGCACCTTGCTTTAACAATGTCTATAGAAGCTAGATTATAAAAATTGTGAGGCACCTATGAATCACTGAGACAAAAAATTGCCACACCAATTAGCTTGGTCACGATGATTGTTTTCTAATATCTTCGCGGACTTTATATTGTGACGTTGAATACTTTTGAAATGGCTTGGTCTCAGTGTGTTTTAGAGCACGACCTCGAAAGTAGCGATAATGACTTTGCTCTGATTCCCCTTCGACATGGGTATTTATTTTGCCATGAGTCGTTAGGTACTGTCACGTATGGCGTCCACGAGTCATAAGAAAACCGCGCGTTTTACTGGAGTGCTCTGTCTTGTGTATATTGCTAAATTGATCGCACGCACATATGATACGTATATTGTTTTCTCTTTTTTAATGGCCTCTGTGTTCTGTATATTACTTTCTAGTCGTTTGTGCGTAGTGAACTAAGAAACATGAGAATAGGCCGTGTCGGGGTAAAGCAACAATCAGCAATGGCGTGACAGTTTAAAATCGCCACATGACTTATAACGATGTAGAACGTGGTTCTATTGAACTATGTTGGCACTTCTGAGCTTCACTAAATTATTCTAACGAAACTCTTTAAAGCGTAACCGCCAAAAAAGGCAACGTTGGTTTCTCACAGCAAGTCGATGCGCCAGCTAACGGTGAGAGATAGCACTCTTCCGCGGCAGCTTGTTCTTCATACTTTAATTTTGATTGGTTGGTTTTAACTGAGCTTCTATGACTTCGGTCGTGCGTTGGTAGCTGGCTGGCATTAAGTAGTGTTGGCATTTTTTAAGACGGCAAAGCTGCATCTAGCAATGATATTGCAATGAAAAGTTCGTGTTTTTTTGTAAACATCAATGCTAGCATGCCTTTTGTATATACAGTAAAGAACTATGGCAAGCATTATTCTAGTGCTATTTGTGTGTGGGCCATAGACGCTCCATTAAATGAATGTGTGATGTTTGGCGCCATACTTTTTTTAACACTGAATATACGTAGAGAGCTGAACACGTCTGTTAAATTGTTTCAAGATTTGCGCAGAATATTATTCTTTGAGACCATAGACAAGGTATACGTGCTGGCCCCTGGGATATCACTTCAAGTCTCATGCTAACGTTTGGTAGACAGACCATGTTCTTGAGGTGTCACATGAGCATTTCACAAGAAGCATGCATTCCCACTCCGTGCAGCACTTCTGCCGCTGAACTTGCCGTTGTCGCAAATCTCCTTACAGCGAAATGCACTCTTTCGAACCTATGTTGGCTGTTGCCCACAGTGACTAAAATATTGCCATGGTGTGTCTTTGTGTGAACCACTCGTGTACTTCCTCTACCCCAGGTGAATGTATAAAATGTATAAAAAATCGGTTCAATCACCTTATAAATATGTATCGCAAGGGCACATAGCACGTGTGTGTGCAGTGTTAAATGTGTGGCATTTACGACATATTCTGGAATGAATTCTCTGGTTGTCAAAAATGCAGCGTGAATGGTATCCTGTATTGTGAAAGGCCAACGATGTTCAACACTGGTACGTTTGCTACAACCACAATCTTGTACAGCTTTTTTCTTGTAACTTAATATGCCTTCAATTTTGACTTCTCTGGTTGTGACACCTGTAGAAAAATGTAGCTGTGTGTGTACAAACGAGCCCATAACAGCAAACCAATTGGAGGTGACGATGAGACTTGACCCACATGCAAGTGGCGATAGAAAATTGTTTTTGAGAGACGGGTCAGTGCTATACTCATAATCGATCGCTATTGCGAGGCCTCGCTGGTAATAACCATGACCTCACAAATACTGGTCACTTCTGTAATTTCGCAGCTTTATATACACTCAAACAGTCTAAGACCTTCAAGCCCCAGAAATAAATTTTACTGCATAGCAAAGTTTCACAACGTTGCCTCAAAATGCTCTGTTTTCAGCATTATTTTTTTAACATGTATTATAATAGATATAATTGCGTAGAACAATATTGCGTGGTCAGCGCCTTATGACTTACGAAAGTTTTCTTCTTGCTGTTGAGCTTCTTAGGTTAATTATACGCAAATTACGAGAATACAAAAAGTTTACCACTACCCTAGCGAATGGTGGCCGGTAAGACGCAACAGATATTTTACGAGACCCATCATATTGGACGCATTACTGTTCGGGTAAGTTGGAATTCCGTAATAGCTGCAGCATATATCGTAATCATTTATCACTATGTTTTCTCCACAAACGTGAACTTGGCTGTGTTCTTAGTGGCTGCGTTACATCGGTCTATTGAAGCTACCCGTCGCAGAAAAGCAAGATCAAATATGTCTTATAAAAACAAAAAAAATAACGAGAAAGTTTAGCTGAAGAAAATCATTGTGTCTGCATTTTTTTCAACAGCGCGAAACCAATAGTTTCCGTTCCTGTTCATTCTTTCTTCCTTTTATATCTGTACGCCTTACTTCTTGCAAACTTGCTCAACATTTTGTTGCTTTGTGCAGCTGAGTATTGTATACGAAGTACACTCAACCATTCTCACGTCTAATTTTTGAGCACCGTATTCCTTAATAGTGTTTCAGTTAATTATTATAAAACTAGCGTTTTCGCACACAATCTTAAAAGGAACTTTGGAGGGCCCTCAAAAGAAACACAGTTGCGGTTTTTAAACCACTTGAGCACTGTTTCCTGCCCGTTGATCACACAAACGCTCTTGCAAACTTAAGAAAGCCTACGTTAGCTTTTAGTTTCATTACCCGATGAAAAAAGAAAAAAAACTTTTGGTGAGAGATGCGGTGGTTCCTCCCTAGGACATGGTTGAAGCTTGTTTCAAACGCTGCTGGTATCGTAAGGAATCCATATAACATTTAGGTCTTGTAATTTTGTTTTTTTCTTCCAAAAAGCGTGCCTCGAAAGTGCTACATCTAGTAATTCGCCAGCCTAAATACATCAACTAGCGATTAATTATGGTGGTTCGAGCCCCTATCTTCCCAATAACAAATGTATACCAAAATGCCAATCGTGTGCAGATTGGTCAAGCGTTATTCCTGTTTTTCTAAACTTTATGCGTTTTGTGCCTCGGAACATTTCCTGAGAATGAAGTATGTCTTGTTGACAGCAGTTGATCAGAATGATAGCAATGACCTAATAGATATGTGAATAAAAATATACTTTATTACTGCAATGAAAAATAATAATAAAATTAACACTGCGTGAAGATATTGATTGAATGTCTATCACACCATTTATTGCTATTGAATAAATTGATGGTGAGCAATCAGCTTCGTATACGTGAAAACAAATAATCATCTTTACAAAGCGCATAATGCAGCAATTTCCATGCTAAGAAAAGCATCGTAATCACACGGTAAGCAAACAGCTGCAATTAACAGCCGCAACAATGTCATTGCATGTTGTTTCAGAGTGGCTCCTCATTCTCGCTGTGATGACCCGATCAGCCGACCGCTGTTCGGGTCATCAAATAGATAAAGTCAATATTTATGTACTTTTGTCCCCGCAACAACGCTATGTTCTTTTATACTGACTACTGCACGAATCAAAACATGTTCGTCGTAGTGTTGAAAAAGTTAATGAGCTTTGGCTTGAATCCCCGGCAGTTTATCCTCGCAATCTAGAAATGAAAAAAAAAATCGAATCAGAAATCATTTTGCGGACGTCTTCAATACTCACTCATTGAAGCTGGCGCTTTAGCACTTTCAACAGGCGTGTGCTTTCCTGACTCACTTCTTTCAGGCCTCAGATAGTTCAGAATGCTACACTTGTCGAGAATGATTTATTTCCCTGTTTGAAGGTGTCGTACTCATCCCTTCTATTGTAGCACACACCAAATCCTCCCAATTAGATAGGCGTTCGCGCAGGCCACTGCGAATGATAAATAACCGAAAACACGTATTTGTCTTTGCTGTGGTATTGTGGCCGTCTACCGTCAAATAGTGAGTACATACATAAAGAAAACTTTGGTGTGCCTAGCCAGTCTTTCAGGAGTATAATATACGCATATACTACTTGATGAAGCTAAGCTGACGTTTCTTAGCGAGCAAGCAAAAGGCAATCAATAGTATTATGTTGTCAAAGTACCGACTTAAAAATATCAATGAACTCTCTTGTGACTTGTTGCACGTAGTTTTCATGCGTCCATTTGTCTGGCTGTACACGCACAGTGAATCAACGTTTTGGAGTTGTACCCGAGCGCCGCTGTTTCTGTTGTGCGCTTGTTGGTTCCTTCTACGTCACGAAGTTGATTACCGGGCTTCAAGAATGAAACAAAAAAGTCAACCATTGCGTGTTATATAGGGTAGAGCTATTCAACGATAGCTTTGTAATGGAGGCAACGTTAAATGCCTAGTGTCAATAACAAGACATAGCTTGGCGGTCTCGAGTTTTCCAGTTCGACTACTAATGGTCTGCAGAGAGCGGTACTATGATGTTAAGCGCGCGAATTAGAGAGTATATATACATATCTGGATCTACCCTGGTAGACGCTTTTTTCCCGCTAGCTCCCTTGATCACTTTTCATAATGATTAGAGGGCACTTGCGATGACGTTCCATGGTAAGCCGCCATTAGTAAAAGAAGATAAATAATCACCGCGTTCAAAGTATGCTGAATGACTGCGCATGATGCGAAAACATTATTAGACTCACTACACAATAACCGGAGATTTCACCAAATGATCGAACCAACACTCTGGTTGAGGCTGGCATTTCTTATTCGCCAACGAGCCGGTTTGCCTTTCTATCTATCAACTACGCGTTTCACCGGGAGAGTCCATAATTTCATGTTTTATTGAGTATCTTTGAAGTGCAGAATGTGGTAACGAGCAAATTTTGGACACTCTCTATAAAGTCCTGTCAGACTTTTACGGTCACAACTCGGATTTGTCAGATTGTGTCATCGTATATTTTCCCTTTAGTTTGTCATTACCTCAGAAACAATTAGAAGGGTAGATCTTCGCTATGGAATATTGCGGCTTCAAAGTCGCCTATTAAAAACTAGAAGCACAACAGTAGCTCTAGCTTTCATCACACTATAGGACGCGTGAAAACGGAGGCATGTCATTTGAATGTCGTCGTTCTCGTTAAGCGTATATATCTTCGTACTGCTGGAAAGTTCTGGCGTTTTTCGTTGGGAAACGGTGCGGCTTGGGAGACAGAGTCTTTGTAAGAAGCCTCACACTCATCGCTGCTAGTGTCAACTACGCGCCATTTTCCGTCCATTATAGACTTACTCTTAGGTGCGATGCTCAGTGTTGAAGTAAACTGTCAGTACGCGTCTTATTTTACAGATGTTTTGCGGAAGCGGTGTTGTAAAGGAAACGAATAATCGTTTGCATAAAGATGAACCTGTATGAAGCGGTGAATCCTTTAAATTGACAAGTGGCTCACCCTGTTGAAGAATGTGACTGTACGAAGGACTGAAAAGAATCGGGGCTCTGCACTTTCCCACCAGAGGCATGGATGAATTGGAGCTTTCAAACGTAATCAAGCTTGCCTTCATTTAGAAGAGAGAATAATGAACGCTACTCAGGAGGAAGTCACCGAATCATGAAGCAGCAGTTCAATATCAGTGCGGCTGCACATCATCAAGACAGTATGAGTAGCTATAGGTAGAGTCTGAGGTTTTTTTTTATATGTTCGTAGAAATGATGATTAACCACGTTGTGTGGAATTCACATATTTGACGTACTTTTTGAGAAGGTTGTTTCAGTGCATATTCGAATCCATTTGCTCTAGGATGATTGATAGAGAACAGCACAGATCGAGATTCAGCAACGTGGTCGTAGTACAGCCGCGTCATAGCTCCTCCCCCCCCCCCCCCCCCCGGCTCTTTCTCTGCGAGCGTGTATGAATGCTTATGCTTCACACTCGTTTCTAAACTTGGTGGCGGCCAGGAAACGTTGCCGTCCTTATAAGCGGGTGCACGAGGGGAGCAGGAGTGGGGGCGGCCGCTCCCCTAGTCACCTAAAAAGGGGGCGCAAAATCTGTACCATACATTACAGTTAATTAGCATGGGGTTGGAGCAAAGCTTGTTCCATACATTGATGTGTAAGAAAGGGGTGGCGCGGTGATAAACCCTCGCCTTCCCGAAGGTGAATTCTTCACATGCCTATGACCGTCCTTATGCCCTCATGTATAAATTTAGGTGAGTGTTACTTTTCTATTAGATCAGAATCTATGCGATTGCACATTGTTTTGAATGAACATCTTGACGGGCTAGCGTGGACATTTTTGCAAGCTTTTAGAAGTGTCACCCTACGTAAAATGCTAACAGAACGAGGCACGGAGACGTCGAGAGGTTGTGCTTACAGCGGAGTTTCGACATCTGAGTGTTGTCCCCTGAGGCGCCCTGCGTAGCCAAGGCGGCGTGTGTGGAACACTAGCCATCTTGTCAACAAGTGAGCTAACAGCCACCGGAAAACATTTCTCCTTTTTCGTTGATAGAGATACATTACATTACATAAGGATATTGATTTGCAGCAACCTCACTGTGAATTTTAGTATAAATCACATCATGAATCACAGTTAGTCTAGACACTCATGGCCATAATCAACGCAAAAAAATATGGCCGTGCAAATGAAAGCAGCATCTATAATACATTGCAAAATATTTTCATGAAGCTGATCTCAGCTTCTGGCAGTAGTTCTTCTCACACAAACAGTCTCTTGAAAGTTGGAGTTATTGGAATTTTATAATTCGCGAGGCACCACTATATGACTGCGAGTTACAAACCAACCTTTCATGCACCATGGAACAGCCGGTGCAATGCTGTGAAATATCTGTTATTGCCATTTTCGGTAAATGTAATGGATGCCGGGAAAGTTGAAGTGCAGTTTCTATAGATGATTAAGCAAAACTTACCGAAAGCCCAGACTATAGCATCTAGTAGTTTGCGCAGTCACTTCGAAGCGTTCGTAAGATAAGTGTGAAAAAATATACTCTACCTGAAAGTTTCAGCTTATGGACATTACAGCATAAAATTGAGTGAATATTTTTCTTCCATTCGCCCTCGTTGGGAACGATTCAGTAATGGTCAGGATAGCACATTATTTTCAAGGTTTGTGCTGCAGTAACCTCTTGGTTACCGGCTTCTTTTTTGTTTGTGTTGCCAGCTGCTGAACGCCATGTCATTTGCCTGTTTCTGGAGTGGTGCAGTTAGAGAAACTGAATTCGAAACTTTACCACCCGAAACTTCCGTTAACGCGCAGCTATTCGTGCTCTATCCAAAATACTCAATTCATAGTATTTCCGAGCAAGTTCAGAGATGTTGTACATTGCGCCACCAGACAGTATTATGGGCAACACTAAATGGCAACATGCGAACTAAATTAAAAACAGAGGACATTGTTATATGTCGGAGTGGAGGACACGCAACACCTATCGAGTCTGAACTTTCGCGAGCAAAAATTGCTTAGTGTAAGTAGTTGACCGAATAATTCAACTACTGCGACAATATCTTAATAGGGAAATATTTAGTAAAGACTTAAAACTGGTGAAAATATTCCCAAAAATTGCCGGCGAATGTTTTGATATCTTCTCCATCTACGCCATGCTTCATTCGTTTTTGGCAAAACCGCCGTTGAAATTCTTATCAGACATTGAAACCACCATTTTATACTGTGTGTGTCAATTAGTTATACGCAGAAGTGAATGCATTCAGAAGATTTCTGCCTGGAAGTGGACCTGATTGATACGTTGAGCTTTGCACATAAATACCAAAGGATGGCAATATTAGAGTGGATCAGATGCTGCGGTCGTACCTTAAACGTCTACTGGAACCACGTGATGTATGATGTCGTTATTTTTAGAGCATGCACATCGTGCCACACGGAGACAATGTGGGAGCAGTGCCAGTATTGAGTGATGTTTTATTGTACGTGCATACATTTTCACTTGTGTGCTACAAGAATTTTCGCAGCTTCGGAACTGTTCAACGGCCCGAAGTCATCGATTTGGGCGTAAGAAGGCGTAGTTACACGCCCTAAACGACATCCGTACCCACTCCTCACTAAGAGCACATGCCCGCCGTTTTATTTATTGCTATATGTATCCTCTGATGCTCTTCCACGAACGCTGACCGGCAATCTGACTGACTTTCGTAGCTTCCTTCTACCTGATTTACAAACGGCTTACTGCTCTGGTCCTGGAAATAATTTTTCTCTCTCCTCAACAAACGACTGCATCTGCAATAACAAAAGTGCATCGATTGGCAGCTTGACCTTTCTATGAATTTGTTTCCTAATGCCTTATTACTTGGATGTCCACCGCAACGAAGAACGATTTCAGATGTCACTTTCTCGGCATATCTTTGTTTCTACCATGTCTTGTAAGCTGCAATCTGCATGTGCCAAAGGATGCCAAGGGACTGCTCTTTGCACACGTTAATGGAGACTGACGAGTGGCGCGTGCTTTCAGCACTTTTTTTTTGTTTGTTCGGGATACCTTAATGAGGTGCAGCTAAGGGAACTTTTTACAAAATAAACTAGAAGCAGTACATGCAATTATCCAGTGGCAGAAATAAGAAACGCATCAAAGACAAAGGAAGCTAGCCTTTCAGTGTTTTAGCGCCTTCCAGCACTAAGTTCTGTTGGGCACGTATTCGTGCCAAAAACGACGAGACTGGGCTACTATATGCGGTCGCTAGATTTATTCTTCGTTATTTTTGAGAAGTAGGTAAGCCTGAAGGTTCAACTTTTTTTTTTGTAAAGAGTCCACATTGAAACGCAACATCCAGCAGGTGTCATTCAGCGCGCACAGATATCAACGAAATACGTTGACTCGTCGGTAGCTTCTTGTCGGATGTAATCTTAAGTGCAACAAAACGAGACCAGACTTCGTTGTGCCGCTTTGTCGCACGAAATGTTGCTATGGGCTAACAATATAAGGCGCATCTCTCAAATGCCGGTGTAATTTTTTGACACAGTGGTTGTCAATAAATAAGGAACGTTTTTTTTCTAGGCAGTGTTTTTCCCTCACATGTTTTGAGTGATATGTTCCAAATGTCATTTTGTGTCAGTATTTTTGTGCGGTTCATTGAATAATAAAAAAGAACTATGTCTTTGAGCAGACGTATGAAGCGATTTATCATCATGTCTCGCGCCAGATGAGCAAAGTAAATGTCATGTTTGTGCACCTTGCATGTCTCCAAAACTGCTGTTGATATTAATGATGTGTGTTCAGCGACCCTGACAACGCATTCACGAATAAATACATCTGGGTCATAGAGTTTCTGTGCAAGTGTATCTATTTTAATTGCCAGTCGTGTGCCCTCACACTTCGGCACACCTCACTTCACTTCGCCTCGCAGTGCGTAATTATTTAATGCATCATTGGTCTACGACGAAAGAAAAGCTCTGCTTTGTTGTTCCAGACAAAGTGGAATGATGCGGCTCCTGCGTGGTGCTCAATCATACCGAATGCGGTCCAGTTTGATTTTTCATTCTGGTTACAATCCACTCTTTTTTTATTTGTAGGTTACTATTCAGTGGGTAAGCGTGGGTTTGTCTAGAAGCAATGTTTTACACTGTTCAGAAGTTCTTAAGACGCTACGGAGTCAATTAGTAAAATTTAATTTAGCATTTAACACAAAACATGCAACTTTAGAGGCATCTCTACAATCAGCTCCCAATTGCAGCCGCTTGTAAGCGCTATTCTTCTGACATTAAATGAAATAGTATATATACTTTGGTTGAGTGAGTGATATCTACTGATGTATATCACCTATCAGCGTGGGCATGGCATAGGCAATGTATAACTAGCAGAACAGACGAAGAGCTGCTGTAAAGCTGAAATTTATTGAAGAAATGCTAGTGAATATAAAGAGAACGTGACATAAGCGAACATAGAAAAACTGACAAAGATAGCAAAAAGTGTGGTTGGTTTCTCTGACACAGAAATCGGCATAACGCACGAAAGTGTAAGGGGTCTTCGCAGAAGCACATCAATGTTCATAACACACTGATATATGACGTCTATTGGTGTTTAGTGGCTACAGTACCCTTAGATATTGATGCACCCATGGTGAAACCTGGTGGCGCATCTTCTCCATTACGGACATCAACGACTGGTGACTGGAATACATTTTCCGGAGACACTGCATGCACGCACCTGATCATCGCGCAAATCACACTCTAACCGCAGCGTTCCTAAACCATGCAAGTGGATCTGAACGGGTATTGATTCATTTCTTTTTGGAACTCACAGTCTGCTGCAGGGAAGGAGCGTAATTTGTCGGTCGGCGACTATCCAGTGGATATTCGCAGTGTCGTTTCGGGGAGCTGCTAATAGGTCGCTTCGGTGAAGATACGATCTCTTCGGTGCAGTACCGGGTGTCTGTATGGCAGCCAGTTGGGTCGCGATGTACTCAACTACACAAACGTTTCTTCTTCAGTCATTATACACTTTTTTATTTCTCTCCCTGTACTTATTGATGTATTTTTCTCTATTTGCCTTGTATACGTTTATAGTGCGTGCCGAGGAAATTTTACGTATTTGCCCCTTTTACTAAATGCTTTTTGGGCTCTGTGAGGTATGATGAATAAATAAATAAATAAATAAATAAATGCGCAAGAGAGAGTTCTCAGTTTGTGCTGAGATTCCGCGAAAGCGTTCTACCCCCCCCCCCCCCCCTGGCATGTCCATCGCTGCACCGAACACACTTGCATGACATTTGCCCTTCGATGATGTTTGTATTTCAGCGGCGCTTAATACAACAGTTTTCGTAGTCGGTGCCATCGCACTCGTATCAGCCGATGGCGGAAATACACCACGATTGCAAATCGAAGCTGCAATACAGTGCACACGCAAGCACATAGCGAAAGACGAGGCACGTAACTGTGTCGTAACCAGGTCAAATCAGCGCGTAGAGCGCGTCGCCATTGCGCACTGCGTTTGTGACCCGCAAAATCAGTCCCAGAAACTTTGTCGGAGTAGGTCACTCTGATACTATTCTTTATAGCGTCCGTTCAGATTCTGGCATCGTGGCGCCAAAGTTCTGAGACTACCGCAGCGTCTTCTACCGGTGTTAGTTGGTGCCATATTGCAGTACTTCTCTTCGCCGCTCTTAGCCGGTGGCACCACCCCGACAAACGAAGAGCGCGGGTACACACCGAAGGAGTGTGAGACCAATAAGGCGCGTCCGAAGCGGCTCGGTAGTGCACCGAAAGTTCAGTTGGTCAAGTGCACGCTTCTTAATGTTGAGGATCAAGAGGTCGTGGCTTTTATTACCTAAGGTCCAAAATTTGCCCAGTTTTTTTTTCTGTTTCATTTCTTCACATGCTGCTGATGTATATTATAGCGTCATATTCGTGACAGAAATTCGCCAGTTAAGCCTTGGTGTACCCCGGTTATTGATCATCAACATCAGCACCAGCCTGACTTCGCCAGCTGCAGGGCAAAGGCCTTTCGCATGATCCACCAAACAACCCGGTCTTGTGCTTTTCGTTGCCACGTTATACCCATGAACTTTTTAATCTCATCTAACCTCCTAACTTGCTGTCTCGCCTTCGTGCGGTTGCCTTCTCTGGGAATTCAGTCAAATACCCTTAATGACAGGTAGTTATCCTGCCTACGTGCTACGTGCTACGTGCCCAGCCCATGTCCATTTCTTCTCTTTGATTTCAACTATAATATACGTAACCCCAGTTTGTTCCCTGATCCACTCTGCTCTCGTCTTGTCTCTTAAGGTAACACCCATCATTTTCCTTTCCATTGCTCACTGCACCGTGCTCAACTTAAGCTGAACCCTCTTTGTGAGCCTCAAGGTTTCTCTTCTGTAGGTAAGAACTGGCAAGATGCAGCTGTTATATATCTTCTTCTTGAGATTTAGCGGCAGATTAACACTCATTAACTTGAGAATGCTTTCCGAATGCAATCTAGCCCATCCTTATTCATCTAGTTATTTCATTTTCATGGTTCGGCTCCGTGGTTATTACCTGTGCTAAGTATAGACATATTCCTTAACAACTTCCAGCCCCTTTACATGTATCACAAAGTGATGTTTTCTGCCGAGTTTGTTGCACATTTCTTTAGTTATGTGCATATTAATTTTCTGACCTATTTCTGCTTTTCGTGTCCAGTTCTGTAATCAAGAGCTGTAATTTGTTCCCCGAGTATTTCATCAAGAGTACGTCATCAGCGAATCGCAGGTTATTAAGATACTCTCCATTAACACTTTACTCTAACTCTTCCCAATCAAGGGTCCTGAAAACATCCTCTAAACACGCGGTGAATGGCATTGGAGAGATCTTGCCTCCCTGCCTTACACCCTTCATTATTGGTATTCTTTAACTTTATGGAGAACTATGGTGGCTGTGGATGCTCTCTAAGTTTCTTCCATTATGTTTATGTAGGGTTCTTTGATGATATGCTTCTTTAGTGCTTATATTACTACCAATGTCTCGACTCAGTCAAACGCCTTCTCGTAATCCATGAATGCTATGTATATGGGTTGGTTACATTCCGCGCATTTCTCTATTACCTGATTGGTAATAGGAATATGGTTTGTTGTGGAGTAGCATGTATTAAATCCTGCTTGATTCTTTGGTTGATTGAACTCTAGTGTTGCCTTAATTTTACTGGCTGTAATTTTTGTAAATAGTTTGCAGAGAACGGACAGTAAACTGATCGGCCTGTAAATTTGCAAGTCCTTGACGTCTTCTTTCTTATAAATTAAGATTAGGTTGGCGTTCTTTCAAAATTTCGATAACCTTTCCGTCAAGAGACACTGCGTGTATAAGGTGGCCAGTTTTTCTAGCACAATCTCTCCGATAATTTCAGCAGGTTCGTTGTACCTTACGCTCACCAGCAGCTTTGCCTGTTTGCATTTCTTCTGGGGCTTTCCTTAGTTCCCTTGTCGCTATTGGTAGGATGAGGAATTCCTCATAACTATTATTGTTTCTCGCAATATTATCCTGGTTGTTTTGGCTTCTGTACAGCTCACAGTAGAACTCCTCCACCACCTTGACTATCCTATCCATATATTAGTAATGACGTTGCCTTCCTTATCTTATGCACACAACCGATTTTTGCCTAAGCACAAGTTTACCTTCCCAGCTACTAGGCTTCTGCCGCTTTTTACAGCCTGCTGAATTCTCTCCATGTGATTCCTTCTGACGTGGGCTACCTTACATCTATTGATTAATTTTGAGGGCTCCACTAGTTCTATTTTGTCGGTTGCTTTTGAGGCTTTCATGGTTTGTCACCTCTTCATAACATTTTACATTTCCTGAGATAGTTTACCGCCAGTGTCCTGCCTAGTGACTGTACCTCTGACTTGCATTGCACACTCTTTGATAATACTAGTAAGATTATCGTTCAATGTGTCAATGCTAACGTCGGTTACTTCGTTTAGCGCCTCGAATATATTCTGAAGTGAAACTCTGAACTCGTGTACTTTCACTCTCTCCGCTACTTCATTAACTGGCTTCTTGAGTAACAGTTTTTGTCTTTCTTTGAAAATCTAGGTGAATACGAGCTCTTACCTTTCTAGGGTCACTGCATCGGATCTTGCCAACTACTTCTACATCTTGTGCAATGCCTAGATGTGCACACAAAATTAAGTCTATTTCATTCTAAATTTCGTCATTAGGGCTTCGCCACATCCACTCACGGTTAGCCCGTTTTCTGAAGAAAGTATTCAAGATCAGTAAATTATTACGTTCTGCGAACTCTACTAATAACTAATCTCTGGAATTTTTTGAGCCCATACCACATTCCCCCACTGAATGGTCCCCGGCCTGTTTCTTGCCTACTTTGGCATTAAAGTCACCCATCAAAAAGGCATCATCATCATCATCATCATCAGCCTGACTACATCCACTACAGGACAAAGGCCTCTCCCATGTTCCGCCAGTTAACCCGGTCCTGTGCTTGCTGCTGCCAATTTATACCCGCAAACTTCTTAATCACATCTGCCCACCTAACCTTCTGTCTCCCCCTAACCCGCTTTCCTTCTCTGGGAATTCAATTAGTTATCCTTAATGACCAGCGGTTATCTCGTCTACGCGCTACATGCCCGGCCCATGTCCATTTCCTCTTCTTTATTTCAACTATGATATCCTTAACCCCCGTTTTTCTCCTAATCCACTCCGCTCTCTTCTTGTCTCTTAAGGTTACACCTACCATTTTTCTTTCCATTGCTCGCTGCGTCGTCCTCAATTTAAGCTGAACCCTCTTTGTGAGTCTCCAGGTTTCTGCTCCGTAGCTAAGTACCGGCAAGATACAGCTGTTATATACCTTCCTCTTAAGGAATAATGGCAATCTACCTGTCATAATTTGAGAGTGCTTGCCGAATGTGCTCCACCCCATTCTTATTCTTCTAGTTACTTCAATCTCGTGGTTAGGCTCTGCGGTTATTACCTGCCCTAAGTGACATAGTCTTTTACAACTTGAAGTGCACTATTACCTATCTTGAAGCGCTGCTCCTTTCCGAGGTTGTTGTACATTACTTTCGTTTTCTGCAGATTAATTTTAAGACCCACCTTTCTGCTCTCCTTGTGTAACTCCGTAATCATGAGTTGCAATTCGTCCCCTGAGTTACTCAGCAATGCAATGATGCAATGTCATCGGTGAAGCGCAGGTTACTAAGGTATTCTCCATTAACTATTATCCCTAACTGTTCCCATTCTAGGCTTCTGAAAACCTCCTGTAAGCACGCGGTAAATAGCATTGGGGAGATTGTGTCTCCCTGCCTTACACCCTTCTTGATTGGTATTCTGTTGCTTTCTTTATGAAGCACTATGGTAGCAGTTGATCCCCTGTAGATTTCTTCCAGAATGTTTATATATACTTCATCTACGCCCTGATTCCGCGGTGTCTGCATGACGGCTGATATTTCTCTTGAATCAAACGCCTTCTCGTAATCTATGAAGGCTATGTATAGTGGTTGGTTATACTCTGAGCATTTCTCTATTACCTGATTGATAGTATGAATGTGGTCAAATGTTGAGTAGCCTGTTCGGACTCCTGCTTGTTTCTTTGGTTGATTGAATTCTAATGTTTTCTTTACTCTGTTAGCAATTACCTTTGCAAATAGCTTGTACACTACAGAGAGCAAGCTGATCGGCCTGTAATTCTTCAAGTCCTTGTCATCTCCTTTCTTATGTATTAAGATGATGTTAGCGTTCTTCCAAGACTCTGGTGCCCTTCCCGTCAGGAGACACCTCGTAAACAGGGTGTCTAGTTTTTCTAACACAATGTGTCCTCCATCTTTCAGCAGATCTGATGTTACCTGATCCTCACCAGCAGCTTTGCCTCTTTGCATGCTCTCCAAAGCTTTTCTGACTTCTTCTATCATTACTGGTGGGGTGTCATCTGGGTTACTGCTAGTTCTTATAGTATAAAGGTCGTGGTTGTTTTGGCTACTGTACAGATCTCTGTAAAACTCCTCCGCTATTTTAACTATCCTATCCATATTGGTAGTTATTTTGCCTTCTTTGTCCCTTAGTGCATACATTTGACTTTTGCCTATCCCAAGTTTCCTCTTCACTGCTTTGAAGCTTCCTCCGTTTTTAAGAGCGTGTTCCATTCTCTCCATGTTATACCTTCTTACATCGCATACTTTACGTCTATTAATCAACTTCGAAAGCTCTGCCAGTTCTATTTCGTCTGTTGTACTTGACACTTTCATGATTTGACGCTTCTTAATTAGGTTCTTCGATTACTGGGAAAGCTTGCCAGTGTCCTGTCTAACTACCCTGCCTCCAACTTCCACTGCACACTCCGTAATGATAATCGTCAGGTTATCATTCATTGTATCTACGCTAAGGTTAGTTTCCTCACTAAGAGCCGAGTACCTGTTCTGCAGCGACACTCTGAATTCCTGTACTTTCCCTCTCAGTGCTAGCTCATTGATTGGCTTCTTGCGTATCAGTTTCTGTCGTTCCTTCTTCAAGTCTAGGCGAATTCGAGACCGTACAATTCTATGGTCACTGCATCGTACCTTGCCAACCACTTCCACATCCTGCACGATTCCTGGGTGTGCAGCCATTATAAAATCTATTTCGTTCTTATTTTCGCCATTAGGGCTCCTCCATGTCCACTTGCGGTATTCTCGTTTTCGGTAGAAGGTATTAAAAATCCGCAACTTATTGCGTTCTGCGAATTCTACTAGTAGCTCTCCTCTGGCGTTTCTAGTGCCGATGCCATAACCTTTGCATTAAAGTCGCCCATCACTATAGTATACTGTGTTTTTACCTTACTCATTGCCGATTCCACGTCTTCATAGAAGCTTTCAACTGAAGCGTCGTCATGGCTGGATGTAGGCGCGTAAGCCTGTACTACCTTCATCTTGTATCTTTTATTCAGTTTAATTACAATACCTACCACCCTTTCATTAATGCTATAATATTCCTTTATGTTGTCAGCTATGTTTCTGTGAATTAGGAACCCGACTCCCAGTTCTCTTCTGTCTGCCAAGCCCCGATAGCAGAGGACGTGCCCATTCTGTAGCACCATATAGGCCTCATCTGTCCTCCTAACCTCACTGAGCCCTATTATATCCCATTTAACACCCTCTAGCTCCTCGAATAGTACAGCTAGACTTCCCTCACTAGATAAGATTCTAGCGTTAAACGTTGCCAAGTTCAGGTTCCAATGGTGGCCTGTCCACATCCAGAGATTCTTAGCACCTTCTGCTGCGTTGGAGATCTGACCGCCGCCGTAGTCAGTTGCTTCGCAGCTGCTGGAGACTGAGGGCTGTGAGTTATGGCATTAAAGTCATAACTCACGGCCCTCAGTCATAAGTCATAACTCAGTGAGGCATGACTTTGGCATTAAAGTCACCCATCAGAAAGGCTTACTGTGACTTTATTTTATCAATGGCTGATTCTACGTCTTCATAGAAGCGTTCGACTAAATGATCAACATGGCTCGATGTGGGCGCGTAGGCTTGTACCACCTTCATCTTTTGTACCTTTGGTTAAACCTAATTATGATACTTGCCACCCTCTCACAGATGCTATAGTATTCCTCTATGTTGCCAGCGATATTCTTGTGTATAATAAACCCCACCCCTTGTTCTTGTCTGTCATCTAATACACGGTAGCATACGACGTGTCCATTTTTCAGCACTGCATAAGCCTCACATGTATTCCTAACTTCGCTGAGCCCTTTTACATTCCCTTCAACATCATGCGTCTAATTCCTCGAATAAGACAGTTAGACTAGCTTCACTTGATAGCGTTCTGATATGCGGCGTTTAACGTCTTAAAACCACTATAATTATGAGAGACGCAGTAGTGAAGGGCTGCGGAAATTTCGCCCACCTGGAGTTCTTCACATGCACCGTAATCTGAGCACACAAGCCTAAAGCATTTTCACTTCCATCTAAAATGCAGCCGCCGCAGCCAGGATTTGATCCCGCGCCCTGCGGGTTAGCAGCCGAGTACCTTAGCGACTAGTCAACCACGGCAGGGCAACCCTGACATAAAACACATTCGTGTATAAAATGTTTGCAGATGGCCGTCTACATCACTTGAGCTGGTTATGCGCATAGGCCTAAAAAAGAAGTTTCATTGCCATTATAGCAACGGATGGTGCACTTGCTAACACTTAAAATAATAATATCAGCTGCCCACTTATTGCCCACGTTTGCAGGAATCAGCATTAGATCAACGGATGGTACGCTTGCATAGTTCATACATAAAATGTCCGTCTCAGCTGCATTTATTTCCCACGTTTATATGAATCAGCTTCATTCTACCAACCAGACTTTTCAAATTCAGGTTCTCACACGGGTTTCCGTGAAGGCATGTGTACTCGCTGTTAATTTGGTGAATACTGTTTCAGTGAACCTTTGAATCAACCTTCACGCATCTGTCGGCTAGTCCTACATATTTACATATCGTATTTCCCCAAGTTCGCGCATATGATCTCCAGTACCCGCCAATGGTGTATTCAAAGGAACGACCGAATGTGGATTAGTAGGCGTGGGTGGCGCATCACCTGGCCTCACATCAGCAATTATACTATCGTGCCTGCCTAGTCCGCGCAGCTCATGAACCGATCACCAGTTTTCAAATCGGGATTCTGGTGCGATAAACCCGCCGTACCTCACAATTTCCTTCTGCTGGTGGACAGTCACATTTGGCTTGTATAACACGCAGACGAGGCCAACCTTGGTTACCGACTGAAGGTGGTAGAGACGCTGCCGGCAGTCCTCATGCAAAAACACTCGGCAGTCGACCACGCAGCTACGTATAGCCGAAGCATAGGTATTTTTGGCGTAGTTTAGCTCGGTAGTTCACTTTTTGGAATTTTTTTTTGTTGCCACGTACAGTTGTAGCCGTGTGGCTCTGTCCCATTGAGCCAACTGACATTAAAAAACCACCATAGTTTCCTTTTCACAAACACATCAATATTAGCGTGGATATCGAAGAGGGAATGTGAAGAGGTAGGCTTACGAAAGAAAAAAATTACGCAGCAATACGCTGTTAAAGTTACCGATTTGATGATTCTTGTTTGCAATACTTTCATTATAGGCAGAAGTTCATAAGAAGGATAGCTTAAGCACAGTGTAGTGGCAAGAAATTCGCGTTGCATGTCCAAAGAAAGACGCAATATAGCTCAGAATAAACGGGAAGTCAAGCGAGCTGGTAAGCATGTCTAATGACAGAGCATAAGCGTACAAACATAGACACAGAAGAAGACAACAAAAAAAGAACTAACTATTTATCTGTGTCCGCTTTTGTACGCTCACGCTCTTTCGTGGGGAGACAGGCTTCCATCTTTAACAGTAGAAGCTGCAATCAGATCACAACAGTGAATTTTAAGATTAATATAATGATTGTTGAAATTTAGCGTCCGAAAATCTCCGTATGATCATGTGAGACGTCTTCATGGAGGACTTCGGATATTGCGACCACCTGGGGTTTTTTACCGTGCACAAGCACATGGGCCTAGCCAGCACCTCCTCTATTTTTTCAAGGCCCGGGTGAAAGAGTGGATTACAACAGTAAACGGTTGTCGGCACTAGTGTGGTTTTTCGCCGCCAGGCGCCGCCACCGAAGTAGACATGCCGCCGCGTCGTCTTTTGCGCAAACAAATGCCGTGACTGCATTCGAAGCTGTTATACAGTTCGCTTTTCGACTGTATACGCTTATTTTATGGTATTATGACAACTTATAAAGACACCCGTGGTTCTGGACACTCAGCTCATTTAAAAGGCGTTTGTCGTTCGCGACTACTTGATCGAGGCGTTCGCGTGTCGTCTGCTAGGCCGATACCAAATAGTGCATGCCAGTGATCCGCGGAAGATCATTCCGTCATTGTTATGTTATGACTGAGCGTTGGTTTTTGACTGACTGAAGGTCACTTTTTGATAGCAGCATTTGCCAGGAGCTAGTACTAAAAGCTTGGGTGTTTAATGTTCTCTGATTTATGCTACTGCCTTGTAGTGTAGCACATTATACGCAAGCCTGGAGTCCATGCACTAAATAACATAAACTGCCTGCAGGCTGCTTCCAGGGATATACGTTAACAAATGTTCCATTCGTAAAGCTTTTGAGTATTACATTTGTTGCCACCGAGAGAAAGCAAGTGCCATAAACTGAGTAAATGTGCCAAGTGATTTCAATATTTGAGAGCTTAAACGATGAAATTGTGGTGGTAGAAAAAACAAACAAAAACAGCTCCGTATGCGGTGCGATTTCTGCAAATATGGCCGATGTTTTGAACAGGCGCTAAGTTAAAGCCTGAAGTCTAATGCAGACTCTCATCTTGAGCCAAGTTGACAGGTCTCACAACTGCGGCCTGTGTCAGACACAGTTGCTTCAGCTCATTTGTGCAATTGTGAACGGATTGTTGTAGCCTGAATATGCGGCTACTCAGCACTGTTACTTTTTTCTTCCCTCTGGCCTCTTCAGCAGCGAGCAGAGTAGTGGACGAATGGCTGTTGACCTGAATGTTTTCGTCACATTGGGCACGCTGCTCAGCTTTAAAAGCACACATTCATTAGGACACTGTACATTATAATTGTTGCTTGTTCCACCGATAACTCATGTGGTGCCCATGGGCTCCCACTCAGATTCGGGACGTTATGTTAGCGTTGCACAAGGTAGTGATCCCGGGGCAGCGTTGCTACCGCTAAACTCATTCATTGACTGTTTGGACGCAGTGCGGTCACGTTTAGTGATACATATCCCATGCCTGCAAACGTGAAGGGTGGTGAAATGCGGTCGAGAAATGTGAAATGCAAACGTGAAATGTGGCCACAGCGGCCGGGATTGGATCCCGCGACCAATCACTCGGACCTATGGGTCAGCAGCCGAGTGCCTTGCCATTAGACCACCAGGGTAGGTGGAGAGGCAGTTTTTGTGGCCTAGTTGCACGCTACCGCCCGCCGGTGTTCGTAAAAGCTATCACAGATGATGAGAAAAGAAAGGCTCTAGAGCGGGGTTTCACCCCATGCACTCAACATGACAGTCGAGTATTTTACCACAAAGAGACACGCGTCCTTAAAACTCCTTCGTAAAGACCCTGTACCGGCGTCATGTCGGGCAGAAACTCACGTTAACAGAAAGGTTAGAGCATGGTGGAACAGTAAAATAAGCAGGTGTCACACAATCTGAACTACGCAACAAGTGGGTGGTTCAAAGCTTACCATTCATTGCAAGGGTTCAGTCATACTTTGTTATCATCATCATCATTGTCCACAGTATGACCAAAGGGGACATAATGCCTTACAGACGCGTAGCGACTACCTGAATAATGGCATAGTGGGCACTTCATTACCTCGCAAAGTAATCCTCATGACGTAGTGCCTATTATGAAGTGAAATCGTAGTAGTTTCCCCAAGATAGCATACAATGAACTCCAGAGAGGCCCTTCTTAGAGCTTTCGCTGCGACTGTGCTACGTGTTTAGCGCAGGCCTGGCGTTTACTATATTATTATTATTATTATTATTATTAAATTAAGATTGTTACTTAGCAGATTCTACCCGTTATTGCTCAATTTACTTGACCACGAATATAAACAAACTCTGTTGTTGGAGCATCTTTAGCGCAACTAAGGTCCACCACCACACGTCGGCTCCTACGAAAAATATTCCACGATAAATCGCCTCTGATGTGGCGTTCAGCGAAAGTTTTGTCGTCTCATGCGTCGCGAAAGTGAATTTAGCCTAAATAACTGCACCTTGAGCTTTAGCTTGTTGTAACAAGCTATAGCTACATGCTAGTTGCTCTCCTCATGCAACGCAGCGTAACGACACGGCTTTTTTGCTGAAGGTACCTGCGGTAGACATACTTGGATAGTAGCATCATTTTATTTATGACACAAGTATTTTGGAGCGTCATAAAAGGAAGTCGGCACAGTAACCTTTGCAAGTGGCTGCGCGTTCCTTGGAATTTCCGATACAATGCACTGAATAAGTGTCCTAAAACGGCACTTGAGGAAAGAAGCTTAAAATCACTCTAGCTAATGACGGACGCTTCGTCCAGCGTCAACACGCTTTATGATTCGCTTCATGTGTTCCCTTAGGCTGGTTTGGCTTACAAAAAGTATAAAGGCGTAAGAGGACTATAGGACAAACCTGAATAACATAAGGTCATACCATGAAAACCTTGACATTCTTTTCATAAACGACATTATTCAAATGTCATGACCTTGGTGCTATTGCGGCCGTTTTGCTATAGCGATATACATCACAATTGGATCGGCATGGCGTAACAAGAGTGTATGATGAACATAGGTGAGGTCCTAACGTGCAAATTACAAAAGACATGTCACGTACAGCATGATTCATATCCCATCATGCTGGGACACCCGCGGTCGTTAAATTTAATAGACACATACCTTGGTATAACCAGACATTCCTGCGTGACTAAGGGTTGGTGCACACCGGCGACTAGCAGCGGTAGCGCGACTATTTACGAATCGTCGCAAACAATTGCGAACGGTTGCGAACGGTCGCAAAGCGACTGCATTGGTTAGTTGCTTCTTGCTCGATTTTCAGTCGGCGACTGGTCACAAAACTGCTATGACCAATCAGCGATGCACAGAAGTGACACCAGCATTTCTTTATATGGAGTTTGTTGTTTCATTGCACTGGCCTTCTGTCGCCAGATACAAACGAGTGCGTTTCTCTGGGTCTGTGGCACCATGGCCACCCCAGAGTACTTGGCTTGGAGATGGCGGGGCGCAGCAGCTTGAGCAAAGGGTCGAGTTTACGTAGCGGCATTCGCAAGAAACTAAACACCGTCAAAATAAGGACAAAATGGAGTGTGCACTATCTTCGCTCGTATTCAAAATTGTTTTTTTTTGTCTTGAACTTGACTTGCCCCTGCCTTGAATGCAGCGCGTTTGGAACGCGTTTGTGCTTTATACCTTGACACCGACTGAAGACACCGTGTTCGAGGCGCGTTTGTGCTGCATTGGAGGCTGTGGCAAGTCAAGGTAAATTCAAGGAGCCTTTCTGAATACGTACCACTCTCGGAATTACTCCTCGTCGTCACAGCGAAGCTCGGGAGGTAGGCGACTTGCATGGCCGGCGAACTCTCACGATCAAAGGGGCGGTCACACCAACCACCGGCTTTTTTATTTGGGGGCTTCTGTGCTGCCAGCGTTGACACCATGGCAATGTGCTTCAGCACCATGACAATCTCTTGTTCTTCGCTTGAATTGAACTCGTTGACGCTGCCGCTGTGAGAACGCTGTGTGAAAACAGACGAAAACAAGAAATGCGGCGCGTTTGGTTTGCTCCGCTCATTCAGCTGGAGTCGATGAGCTGATCGGCACCGGTCTCCAGAGTTCTCGATGAAACGAGATCCGCACGTGACCCTCCGGTTTTGTGACTTCCGTTCGCTCGCATGCTGCCTCTGCTGGGGTGAACATCAGTCGCTTCTTGGTCGCCTGTCGCAAGTGGTCGCGTGACCACTGCTAGTCGCCGGTATACGCCAACCTTAACATAAATGAAAGGTGGTAGCGTGAAAATCATATAGCATAGAAAGATTGAAAGCTGGGCTAATTCATTACAGTACTCGACGATTTTGAAACAGTGTAACGACTACACGGACAAAATAGAAAAAAGGGGGCAAGCCATAGCGCTGATTCACAACCTAATATTTATCCCAAGAACATGAAAAAAAATCTACTATTGCACCCATACCTATGTGATTGACCTCACTGCAGCAAAAAAAAAACCGAAAAAAAAAATACACAGAAAGCCAGCGTTACATCTCGAACAGAAAAAAAAAACAGCAACTGGGAAACAGACCACGTGTATTCTCCAAGACAAGCAATTTTAAGATACTGCGATATCAGCAAAAAACTCGTAATCATGTAGGGCAATGGAAGGTACGCTAATGCATTGCTCACCCCTTTTTTTTGATATTGTAAATGAAAACCACGCTATGCTGGTTGTGCTCATGGGGCGCTCGCGCTTGTTTCACTAGCTTGACATGTACCAAATTTGGTATGAGGTGTTGGGACTTCACTATAAACGTAAATGAGTGGTAGTAACATAAAAATAATGAGATGCATGTGATTAACAGTATGAGTTACGTGCCACGCTCATGGTGGGCTTGCGGCCGCTTCGATAGCTTGATACCAAAATTGGTATTGCGTAACGTGACTGTATGATGAACATAAATGACAGGTGGTAACATGGAAATCGTTATATGCATGCCAAGTACCTCGTGTACTGCATACCACGCTTACGGTGTGCTTGCGGCTATTTCGCTTGCTTGATATACACCACAATTGATATTTAGTTATGTTAGTGCGTGAGGAAAAGAAATGGCAAGTCCTAAAACACATGTCAAGTTCAACATGAGTTACTCCTTGCTGTCCGCTTCGCAATAGGTCGATTCTCACAGAGCGCAG
Organism: Rhipicephalus microplus; assembly: GCF_043290135.1. Classification (NCBI taxonomy): domain Eukaryota; kingdom Metazoa; phylum Arthropoda; class Arachnida; order Ixodida; family Ixodidae; genus Rhipicephalus; species Rhipicephalus microplus. Next base: position 470,676,224 of record NC_134710.1, read on the forward strand.
ACACTTCCGGGTTTTTTCGCCTTTGAAAAAAAGTCGTTAATGCTTTTAACAGTCTGTGGAGCCTGTCTGTCGGCCTTGCGGAGCTTCCATGAAGCTTAGAAAAGTCTGACTGGGTTGCCTCGACAAAAACTGTCAGAGAACAGCAATCACAAGGGATTCGTGTCTTATTCTGTGGATGGGGGGAAGATAAATGCCAGCGTAGTCACAGCGCAAAAAAATGTTTCGTCTTCACGTTATTGTAAGCAGCATGACTGTTATGAACGCAGTTAATTTACGATCACCTGGCTGTAAATAAATAACATGGCTTCACAGTGACCACTTCTTCAGCTGCCTAAATACATCGTGACATGAAAGAATGTCTGCAAGCTAAGAAAACTAAAAAAATTCTTGGCGATTAGCGTATAAAAATACAAGTGTGCTATGACAGAAAGTGAATACATTTTCAAAGTTTCAGTGTATATTTGCAAACCTATTCTGTAGTCTGTCATGCATAGTTTATAGCAGAAGCGACCATTTTTCGACCCTGGAATGCTGATTAGTCTTGATCATGACTTTAGGCAGCCATGCTGCATATGTTGACACAAGTCCAGGCATCTTGATCATATACCCTGGCTGTTCCCGTTAAATGTAGTCTCCGGTATGCACACCAAGACGGAGTGTGACAATGTGCGTCGAAGTTGGGACATCACCAATTAATTACAAATTACTCAGAGTTCATCACCGAAAATCACCGCCTCTCGGTTGCGTCTTGATTGCAGCCACATATTTAATGAGGACTTCGCTCATTATTTTTCTCAGGACTATTGAATAGTGTTCTTCGCACTGTCACGATCCAGAGTTAACGAAATATTTGCATGCTGCAATTACACTCTATGGTGCATTCGCTTGTGCTCAATTACACTTAACAGCAATACACTCAAATCTATACAATTATATTACACACACTCATACTCCAGTAAAAGAAATGAGCAACCGTAGTGTGCCTTCAGTTACAAATCACTTGATAAAACCACTGTTGATAGCTTCCTGCGATTTTTTTTGTCTTGTGCGCCGCATTTCAATTTTGACAGTGGAGTTGCTATACGTTAGCTTCTAGGGGATGATTACGTGCGCAGACAAGGCGATGGCGGTATCAAAGGTATACTTGTATATTTGTGTCTTAATTTGGGCTGGCAGGTGTATACTGAATTTGAACGATGAAACAGAGCTAGAAAACGAAGGCGAAAAGACAAGAACATGGCGTATGTTAGGTACTATTGCAGGCACTCTTTGTGTATCTAAAATCTTCATAATGGTAACTTCCGCAGCTTCAGACCAAATCAAAATAAATCAAGTTTTATTATTTCATATAAAGATGTGCAAAAAAGGATATACAAAAGGAGGTCGCATACTCTACACTTAAATGGGACCTCCTATGAAATGTAAACATAAGTATTTGAATGGCAACAACAGTGACAAAAATAATAGAACACAAGGTTGCGAAAAAAAGAAGTACATACAGAATTAAATGATGATGGTCACATCAACTATAAGCAATCGCAAATGTAAACCGTGAAACATTTATATATATATCTATATAAATAGCATAGTATGATAAAAAAACAAGACACTGAAAAGAGAATGACATGGTGAGGGAGAAACCGGTTAGGTAGAAGTGTGAGCGTCACATAAAAGAACTTTTGAATTCAAGGCAAAAATTATGTGTCTTTTTTTAATTTTTATTAGATATAGCATTGTATTCTGTAATGATATGGCCACCAATTTAACTGTCTGTTTGCCATAATTAGTTCATAATTTGGGCAGAAGGAAGTTGTTATGCTGCGCAAAACGAGTTGGGTTAGTATTTAGTAAAGATGATGAATGAATTGGTTATAAGAATATTTGTTTATTGATTAGTTTTAAAAGAAAAGTGGCGAGATTGAATTTTACAAGGGCCACATTATCGAAAATTTTAATTTTCTAATGTGATTAATTAATTAAATGTGATTTAACTAAATGTGATTAATCGAATTACCTGGTTCTGAATGATCTGTAGTGGTTTTAGGAGAGTGGTGTACGCGTTACCCCATGAGGTTATACAGTAATTGATGTGTGAGTGCACAAACGCGAAATAAAGTGAGAGCGAAATCGGACGGGAAAAAATTGGACGCGCACTAATGAGGATGCGTATTCCGTGAGATAACTTCTTTCTGAGATATGTTACATGGTTGTGAAATTTCAAATTATGGTCAATATTTACGCCTAAGTAAATACATTCTTCACTAGCGGATAATGCGTTGTTATCAATGAAAATGGGTGGAATGCACAGTGGAGATTTGTTTTGTGATTAGAACAAAAGAAATTTAGTTTTCGAGGGAATAATGGTAACTCTATTAGTTTTACACCGACCCAACAAGTTGTGAAGGTCACTGTTAAGCTGGGTTACTACTGCTGATAGATCTTCATAAGAAATAATAATTTCAGTGTCATCAGTATATATTATGCACTTGGAGAAGGTAAGAGAATTAGGCAGGTGATTAATATAAAGTAAAAATAGCAAGGGGCCTGATATGGACCCCTGCGGTACACCTAGATTGGTAAGTCTAGGTTTAGAATAAGCATTACATATACTAACAGCGTGATACCTGTCTCTTAAGTAGTCGCGTAGTATCAGTAAAGGAGGACCATTTATGCCGATTGAGTTTAGTTTAATATTAAGAATGTCATGATCGATGGTATCGAATGCCCGGGTAAAATATACCAATATAGAACCTGCAAATTTATCGTCATCGATGGCTTTCTTTAGTTGGTCTGTCAGAGATATAAGTGCTGAGTCAGTAGAATAAGCTGATATAAATCCAAATAGGTCTGTTGAAAGTGTATTAAATTTGTTTAAATATTTTAACAATCGTTCCTCAATTATTTTTAGGTGACCTTTCTAGAAAGGGTAAAACAGAGATTGGTCTATAGTGGAATAGTAATGAGCGATCTTCTTTCTTAAAAACGGGAGATATTATACCTCGTTCGAGTTCTCACGGAAAGATTCCCGTTTTAAACATGAGGTTGATAATGTGAGACATGACAAATGATACTGATTTACAAATTAATTTAATATGTCCCAGATGACTGTTAACCCACCCAGCGCTGGTTATTCTTAAGTTGCCAATTACTGATGCGACCTCATCACGAGTAGTTGGAAACGTATAGAATGATTGTTAAATGCGTTGCGGGGCGTATAAGGTTTGCTGCGCATGCGTATTGGCATCAGAAAATAAAAAAAAATCACCAAAAGCATCTGCAATCCCAAGTGGCGTAAGATAAGTATTGCCATTATGAGATATTTTTTTTTCATATGTTATCGGTTGCTTGTTTTCTATTCAAAAATGAATTCACTATCTCCCATTTTTTCTTTACATCAGGACCACATAAATTTAAGTATCTTTTCCCTATATTATTTGGCTTTTGCTTCTTTAGGTGGAGCAGACAGTGAGTTGGAATTTTTTTTTTTATAGCGCGCATGTAGGTTTATATTGAATGGCTGTCTTTTTGTTTTTGTTTTTTTAAAGATCTTCGCGTGTACGCATTGCTTTAAGGAGATTATCGGTGACGCACGGGTTTCGAGGAGATGCCACTTTCTTTTTGCATTTGCACATCTGGGAGCACAAGTGATAATGTGATAACAACTTTGTCAGAAATAGCGAGTAAGCTAACTGCAGTTCATTAGTATCAAGAACAAAAGACCAGTCAGCATTGGAAACAGCTTCTAAAAATGATTTTTTTGTCAAAAACGAGTTTCGCGTAACAATCGGAACATGAATAGTGGGCAGATGTAGTGCGCGGAAAGACGGGGACGTGGTCCGTATTGTCTGTTTCAAGAACTCCTACCTCAGGTGAATACAAAAGATTAGACAATGCGTTATTGATCAGAGTGCTGGAACCACCAGAAACAGAGCAAGTACGGACGCCAATAAGGCATTCATAACCAAAACTATGAAAACAGGATGAATAACTGACAAAGTTAACATATGAATCTAATAGGTTTATGTTTATATCACCCATAATTATACCATTTTTATTCTCTGTAGATAGCTTTGTCATTAATGTTTCGAAGGAAACACAAAGTCAGATCCAGAGGAAGAAGGTGATTGGTAAACGCAACCGAAAATGAATTTTCTGTTATTTATGTTCAGAAAGCTATGATCAAATTCTAACTAAATTGATTCGCAATTCTGAATATTTAGCATGAGGTCGCGTCTACTTTGTACGGCATATTAGGCAAGACGTAGATAGCTGCTCCACCACAATTACTTAATAGACGGTGGGCGTATTCAGATTTGTACGAAGGGAAACAAGTTCTTATAAACGTCACTAAGCCAGGTTTCCAAAACAGCAATTATTGAAAAAGTGAAAGAAAGGGTAGAAAGCAGATTATGAGAGTCATCGTAATATTTAAAGAGGCTACGTGCATTGAAATGAATAACAGAACAATTACTTTTCCGGAAAAGTTTGTCTAACTCGTTCGTGCTGTAATATGAAGCCATGATGGAAGGGTGGGAATAAGGCAGGCACAAATGAAATCAAATTACTTAATTACTGTGAGGTCCAATTCCTCGGCTATGTGGTACACTTTGGTTTTCTCAGCTTTCCTAGCTTTGATTGGGCCGTTGCTGATCCACAGAAATTGCCATTTGTGTTGTTTTTTTCAAAGTCAGTGCCTTCGAAAAGAGCGCCTTGTTTCGCGGTGGCCCCGCCGCGGTGGTCTAGTGGCTAAGGTACTCGGCTGCTGACCCGCAGGTCGCGGGTTCGATTCCCGGCTGCGGCGGCTGCATTTACGATGGAGGCGGAAATGTTGTAGGCCCGTGTGCTCAGATTTGGGCGCACGTTAAAGAACCCCAGGTGGTCGAAATTTCCGGAGCCCTCCACTACGGCGTCTCTCATAATCATATGGTGATTTTGGGACGTTAAACCCCACAAATCAATCATTGTTTCGCGGTGTTAAGTGCTCGTTCAGATGGACAGCACTGTCAATAGCATCTTTCTCACCAATGTCGCTTAGGTGCAGCTTAGCTTTGTGTGCCTTACTGACGAATTCATCTTGTTTTGCTCGCAAACAGAACCTAGCTACGACATTTCTCTTGCCTTGAACATTAGTGGGGACTTGGTGAGCGACATCAAAATCAGTCACCGTTACCAGGCACCCAAGTTTAGTGCCAATGGTTTGCATGACTCCCCTTGGGTGCAGGGAACACCCCTGATCTCAACATTGTTCATGCTCGAGCTCGGCCACCCTTAAGGACCAATAAATCGCTTAAGGACAGCGCTTTATTTTCTAATATAAGCTTTTTGTTATCTGTTCTAAGCTTCAGGTTTTCATCACGCAGTTTTTCAATGATGTCAATTAAGACACCCGTACTTGTTTCTAAGTTTTCTACTTGTATCTTGAACTCAACAGCATCAAGACCAGAGGACTGAAGATTTAGCAAAAATTTACCGAGAATGTCATCAGTGAGTTTGCTGCTTTCATTTTTTTAAATTTAGCCTCAAGTGCATCTAACTGCTTGGCAAGCTCTGCTTTTGACGTAACAACTTTACAAACGAAAGTATAGTAAAAAAAGAAGTGGTGGCAATGACAGTGAAAATATGTCAGATGCGCCGTAGCTGCCACAAGAGAAGTCTCGATGATGGCCCTGCTTCATCGTGAACTCATTTACAGCGTAACACCAGACAAACATAGGACAGGGAAGGAGCAAAAGAGACAGCGCCGTGTTTTCTTTCTCTTTTGCTCCTTCCCTGTCCTGTGTTTCTCTGGTGTTGCACTGTAAATAAGTTCACGATGGATCCTAACCAACTGGCCCAACTTGCCGCCTTACTGGCCCTGCTTATTATGAGCGGTGATACACAAAGTGATGACACCTGGCGGACTTGCGGCCAGCCGACGAAGCCGATGACACCTGACGAGCTCACGGGAAGCCAATGACCAGGACAATCAGGTTCGCTTTCCACGTGGGAATCTTGACCGCAGGCCGAAATAGCTGCACATGCAGAGAAAATACGTATTACGATATGTCGGATGCGCCGTCGCAGCCACCAGTGAAATATCATTTTCTGCATTTCCGATATATCGCAAGAGTTGTCGCACACTTTAAGATACAATTTACACACCAGGAACAAGTGACTGAGGTTATGGTGGTTTTGGAACGTTAATCCCTACATATAATCAAGTCACTGAGGTTATTCATAGTGAGGCGGTTCAGCTTTTAAGCGTAAGTTAGACATTCACGCAGCTTTTTTCATGTAATGAACACAATGAATGACTTAGGTAGACCAAGTGGAACAGTAGTAATCGTATTCCTAAAACAAATAATGATTACTATCTGAATTATACAAGTTATCTAAAATATGACACTCAGGCAAAACAACTCGGTGCTTTATGTATACGCTTGCGCTTTCTCTGAGTATGCCCATTTGCTTTCTCTCTTGCTTTCATCGTAAAGTCACCGAGGAATCAAGCAACTTAAGCACTGGGAAAGTTTCTAGGGACAACAGAACTGCATGAGCAGCTGTCCACTCATAATGATGCTGCATACGGGACAACACTGCTGCTCTGCTCTATGACGTTATGTGTACATGTGTCTCTTCCCTCTGTGTTTCTCTCTTTCCTTACTAGTATTTCAACCGCCCGATAGTTTTCCTCTGTGCATGGTAGCATACACGTTGTGATAAAGGGGTAAAGAATACTGCATTTTCTGTCTCTTTTTGTTTTCCTTAATTTCCTTCTCTAATTGCAGATTGATTGATATGTGGGGTTTAACGTCCCAAAACCACCATATGATTATGAGAGACGCCGTAGTGGAGGGCTACGGAAATTTCGACCACCAGTGGTTCTTTAACGTGCACCCAAATCTGAGTACACGGGCCTACAACATTTCCGCCTTCATCGGAAATGCAGCCGCCGCAGCCGGGATTTCAACCCGCGACCTGTGGGTCAATCTAATTGCAGATTAATTTTACAGCGCTGAAAAAGTAAGGACAGACTAACAAAGAATAATCGTTCAATACTCCGTACAGATGGTTAACCAGCGAAACTAAAACTTGCGGCCACATGCGGTTGCGGACGTCGCACGCGAAGCAGCTCGAGAAACTGCCGCGGGAAGCGGGTATCGGCCCCAGCGAACGTGGTTCTGTCATTGCTTCGTTTACGATGCTCTGTATTCAATGACGCTTCTTCGGCTCACCGTTGTAATTTGCATTCGGCTCGAAGCTGCCGTATCCTCGGTGCGCAGTTTTAACGCGATAGCGTTAAAAAGCTCGTGTCGCAGAAATTCCGCCGCCGGCGTCGGCCCTGTTGCTTGTGAGCGAAAAATTGTCCGTGAGCGAACAATCTCGTTACAGTGATCGCCACGGGAGGCCACTACTTGTCCACGCGTGCCCGCACAATCACACTGAAAAAGACGCGCATTCGAAGAAAAAAAGAAAAAGTGCTCAAGGTCACGAGGCGCTGGTGACGTAGTTTATTTGCCCCGGTCACCCCTCCCTGTTTAGCTTTCAGCGCTTTGTTCGGGACGAGAGAACAAAGAATGCAATTGCAGCATGCGACAAACCTTTGTAACTCCACTCGCACTGGAAGAATTCTTAGAATTTTTCCGCTGCGGAATTTATGAGACAATAAGCTCGTCTAGTGAATTCCTTCCATGGTTACTTGAGAAAGTGTTGAAGGGTCCCTTTAACGCATTTTGTTTGACAGGTGCCATGACGAAAACGAGCCCATTCGGTGATTGGTAGGCGCTGTTGCGAAAGACGGTGTCGCCAACACGGTCCCGAAGGCGCCACTGCTTCGAACTCCGCCGGGAAGGTCACAAGCCGTTTTGGTAGTGTAGGTTTCTCAGCTCGCGACTGCTTCTGCGCAGAGCTGATAGACGAGCGGACGAGACGACGGTGAGTTAAACAAGGTTTATGTACAGCATATATACAGAGGTGTTACAAATTCGGCACTGGGGTCGACAGAGACTCGAAGAGCCGAGCTCTCCTCTCTAACACATAGGTCTGCTCTCAAACGGGTCCGCTCTGACACACGTCAGCTTTCCCTAGGACCGCCGATCGCGACGCGCCGCAGGGCTTCTTTTATATGCACCGGGTCCAACTCAAATATCCAACCAGAAGCACCGCTGGTCGTCAGGGCAGACTCCTCCAATGGGGTCGCCGCGCACTGCGTCAGACCCCCAGACATGAAGACGCCCGTTGTTCACTCGACGGGCTCGCTTGCTGGGATGACTCACTGCACGTGCACGACAGAAAGGCGCCGTCCGCCTGTTGACGCCGTTGAGTTGGTCGCGTCAAGCGGGCTGGCCTTGACACAGATTGCCTTTTTCAGAGGCACAGCCGTTCGCTGTGGACTCGCAGGCATAACAGCACCCCCGCCGCCAGACAATGCGCCGAAAAGACGAGCTGCTTCCACGGGGCTCGGATGACAGGCGCGCTCGTTCGCCAGGTCCCTCTAGATTCGCCTCCAGGGCCATGGGGAGAATGCAGCTCCAGACTCTGTTCCGGGAACACATCCCATTCTTGACGACGGATCCCAGCTCCACTGGCTTGTCGCCACAACTTGCCGACCAGCTTCGCTCGTCTCTGACGATCCTCGGTCTCAGCACTTGTCGATGGTTCTGCAACTTGCTAAGAACGGTTCGACAACAGACAACACACGACACAAGCAAGTGCCCTCGGTCACCCGACAGAACACCAGACAAAGTATAGTACAACATATACCCAGCTAAGTGTCTATCAGAATTTCGTTCCCTCTACATCAAGAGGCACATGTGGGACAAAAGACTCTTAAAATAAGAACTTGAATTTTTCACACTTACAACAACGCAACGAATTAGAATACCACCTAAAGTTGGCCCCTTGAGATCACATTTAACGAGAGCGCTCAGCCCAGGTCGTGATGAGGTCAAAATTTTGCCCCGAATCGCCAGCGAGAAACCGAAAGGTTGAGAAGGTACTAGCTAGAACGCCCTGCTCAATGCACCTGAATTAGCGTTTAGCTTTCCCCCCTTTATTTTTGATAGCGAACGTCAAAGTTGCGCTGTGGAGCAACATGCTCCACCTCAGTAACCGGCCACTTTTAGGCGACAATACCTATGCGGCACCAAGAGCGGCTCAGACTTGCGACGTTGCACAGGGGAACAACGATACGCCTTGCTACGGATTGACTCCTCACCGCTTAGCTCGATATCGTGTTCGATCACCCTCGTGTTTCCGGGGCGGTCCGAAAACACGTCTCCAAACTCGGAAACAATCTTTCTCAGGTCCTCCTTCCGGACTTCACTTAACCTAGGCTCTAGGTTTATCTGCTCCCAGATTACTTTCGATCCCCCTTCGAATATATCACTAGAACTCCAAATTTCTGCTCCCTCTTCCTCTGAAGCATTCAACAGCTGATTGACGACCGCTTGACGTTGCACGTATGGTTTTATCAAGTTGTAAATTTTGTTTGGCCACCTTCCTAATTTAACTTCACAATTGGTATCAGAAAGCGTCGATACTACTTTTGCGGGCCCTTCCCGATGAACCTCAAGCTTGTTCTTTTTGGACGGCTGCAGCAGCAATACCTGACTTCCTACTTCAAAAGCGCGCTTCTTCACCGATTTCTCGTAGTGCTCCTTCGACAGCACTTGTGAAGCTTTCATGTGGCTTTCCACTGGCGCTTTAATCGAGAGGTCCTCGCGCTGCTCTTGAATGGGCGTCTCTCGATCATCCCTCGACAGCTCGCCCCAACTTTCTGCTACAGGCGAGAGCGTTGCAACCCTCTCGCTCTGACTCAATGGCGCCATGTCGTCTCCCCCTACGCATACCACGCTGGTCGCTTCGGCGACGGGCCGCTCGCGTGACTGCTCACATGACTCACGCGGAAAATTTCCTTCCTGGGGTTCCGTCGACCCGCCGACAAGGTCACTTGAGAGTTCACCGCATTGAACAAAATCAAGCTTTCGCGAAAGCTTCCGCGCTTGCGATCGCGTGAGCGCCATGTACGCTAAGTTGGGGAAGAACGATTTACCCTGCTCTTTGAGAAGCTGCTCTGAGTTGTTGGAGAAAAGATAAGGAAAACGATCGCTTAGCGCGGCAGACACAGCCGCTTCGGTGCGAAGCTTACCGAACGGGCCTTCAATGACAACGGTGGCGATTGGTAAGCGAACACTCTGCTCCTCGGCGACTTGCCTGATCCACGCGCATTCTCCTGTAAAGTCATCCGGAGACACCAATGAAGGATGGACAACATCCATGGTTGCCGCGGAGTCTCTAAGTGCTCGGCACGTTTTCCCATTCTGCCTAATTTCTTGGAGATACGGCTCCAACAACCGCATGTTTTTTTTTCTGATTCTCGGATTGTTGCGAAGGCAAACTTTTCCTGGCAGTTTATCGCGATGTGTCCTTCCTTTTTGCAGTTTAGCAGATTAGCGGCTTCCGTGATTCAAACGCCCGTGTGGTATCAGTGCGTGGTTTAGGAACCTCATTCAATTTCTCCGCTTCTGTTTGCCCTTCCCCTACACGGTCCTTCGTAAGAGACGGGTCCTTCTTGAAATTACGGTGCGGAGCGGGTTTCCGTTGATCAGGTTTCTTCGAAAAGCCCTCTTTTCTTTCATCCTTTTCAACGCGCACTGCCCTGCTGTGCAACTTTCGGCGAGTATAGTACTCCTCAGCTAACTCTGCTGCCTTGTTTAGCTGTACTTCACCAAGTCTGTCCTGCAGCCAAAGTTTGACATCCTCCTCGATGCAGCAGTAGAATTGCTCCATTGCAACGCGTTCCACCACTTTATCGCGGTCGTCATAAACACCTTCGCCCTTGAGCCATTCAATTAAATCGGCTTTAAGACGAAACGCGAAGTCAACGTGTGACTCATTCCCCTTTTTAGCATACCGGAACCTTTGCCTGAAAGCCTCGGGTGACAACTTATAACGTCTTAAGAGCACTTCCTTAACCTCGTCATAGCTCTCAACCGCTTCCCTCGACAAGCAAGTTATCGCGTCGGACACTTCGCCGGGAAGAAGAGCTAACAGGTTCCGCGCCCAAAGAGACCGCTCCAAAGCGTTTCGCTCACAGACGTGTTCAAACTTGACGAGATACTTCGCCATGTCCTCGCCTACCACGAACGGTGGCAGTTGGTCCCGAATTCTAAAACCACTGACCTGAATCGTCGGAGAAGCTACGCTAGGCGCCTGCAAACACTGTAGGATTGCCAATTCTATTCGTTTCAACTCGAGGCGCTCCTGTCTCTCGGCCTCCTCGCGCTCGCGACGTTCGCGCCTTTCAGCTTCTTCACGTTCGCGAGCTTCGCGCCTTTCAGCTTCTTCACGTTCGCGAGCTTCGCGCCTTTCAGCTTCTTCGCGAGCTTCGCGCCTTTCAGCCTCTTCACGAGCTTCTCGCCTTTCAGGCTCCTCACGTTCGCGAGCTTCTCGCCTTTCAGCCTCCTCGCGGCGTGCTTTGATATCCACCCAGGCCTCATCGACTTCCTCAGCCGACACTCCCTCATGCTTCATGATCTCAAGGATCGCTTGCTTTCGTTTCGCATGGTCCAAAGTAATGCCGAGTTCCTCACAAATTTTAATGAGTTCCTTCACTTTAAGGTTCTCCATCGTTCACACTAGCTTCTTGCTGTTTGCCCCTGTTAAAAATCTACTTGCCGTACCCACTATAAGCCTACTAGGAAGACGCGCAAGCAATTTTTCACACTCCCGTGTTTACCCCCTCCGCATTAACTTTGGTTTCAAAGCGCTTTGACTTGGCTTGAAACGATCAAAGCTCACTTCAATGCTTCACACAGCCCTTCTCTAAACTACTACAACCTGAGCTAAAGTAGTCTGGTGAACTGAGGGGAAAACATCAGGCACTCACCGCATCGATGTCGCTGACGTCGGCCGATCCCGCAGCTGCCAACCACTGTTGCGAAAGACGGTGTCGCCAACACGGTCCCGAAGGCGCCACTGCTTCGAACTCCGCCGGGAAGGTCACCAGCCGTTTTGGTAGCGTAGGTTTCTCAGCGCGCGACTGCTTCTGCGCAGAGCTGATAGACGAGCGCACGAGACGACGGTGAGTTAAACAAGGTTTATGTACAGCATATATACAGAGGCGTTACAAATTCGGCACTGGGGCCGACAGAGACTCGAAGAGCCGAGCTCTCCTCTCTAACACATAGGTCTGCTCTCAAACGGGTCCGCTCTGACACACATGTCAGCTTTCCCAAGGACCGCCGATCGCGACGCGCCGCAGGGCTTCTTTTATATGCACCGGGTCCAACTTAAATATCCAACCAGAAGCGCCGCTGGTCGTCAGGGCAGACTCCTCCAATGGGGTCGCCGCGCACTGCGTCAGACCCCCAGACATGAAGACGCCCGTTGTTTACTCGACGGGCTCGCTTGCTGGGATGACTCACTGCACGTGCACGACAGAAAGGCGCCGTCCGCCTGTTGACGCCGTTGAGTTGGTCGCGTCAAGCGGGCTGGCATTGACACTGATTGCCTTTTTCAGAGGCACGGCCGTTCGCTGTGGACTCGCAGGCATAACAGCGCATTCGGGAGGCCCCAAACTACGTCGAAAAAGGCCAGGATAGTGCAGCCATCGCCGCTAAAAAAACACAGGAGCTTCCAAACAGCTTTAAAAATGGACAACTATGTCCATCTAGCGGAAAACCATGCCTTTCCAGAGGCGTTGATCAAGCAAACAGCAAACACTAGTTAATGAGCTGCTATCTGTGATGCATTGCCAGACTCTTTATGGCCTCCGATAGGGCAAGCGCGTGGCGTGTATCTTGGAGGCCATGCGACTCTTGCTTTAGAACAAAAACCTGTTTGTACCATTTGCGCACGCGCGCTGGTGCAATCTACTGTGTGCGTGTGTCTGTGTGTGTGCGCGTGCGTGTGCCTGTGTATGTAACACAACATATTAATAAGTATGCACTTAGCGGTTGAAGGGCGCACTAGGGGCCGGATTTCACTATTGCGTTCAACTTTTAAAGACGAGACTTAAGGGTCCCCCAATTCTGTGCTTGCGCGGCGCCACCCGTGCCTATTCTTGTGCCCCGGCTGCTGCACCGGCCCGTCGAACATGAATCCTCTTACCTATCAGCTTCATGTCATCATCTTTATTTCGTGTTCTTCATACAGTCAGCTAATGCAATACCAATCTGTATACACCAAGCTAGCGAAACGGCCACTAGCACACCATGCCGGGCGGCTTGTAAGTCGTACTCATATGATATGCTTGTCGTGATCATGTTCATCATACAGTAACAACATGTATATAAATTTTCGCGAATATCAAGCTAGCAAACCGGCCACGAGCGCACCATGAGTGCAGCCTTTGCTGTACATGATGTCTAAGCTTGTCGTGATTTTCATGTTCGTCATACAGTCACAACACGTATGCTAGTTTTGGTGGATATCATGCTAGCGAACCGGCCCGGGCACACCGAGACCGTGGCCTTTGCTGTCCACGACATTTATGTTATGATTTTCATGTTAATCCCTCGTATTACAGCGAAAGCTGTTATGAGATCAGAATACGGGTCTAGTCTGGCGCCGTAGTTGTCCGATGCCACTGCTACTGCCGGTGTCCGTGACGAGTATCGCAATAAATAAGTAAAAACACTTCAGTAAAGAAAAAAAACGCCAAGGACACAATGGGATTCAAACCCGGGTCCGCTGCGTGCCAGCCCAGTATTCTGCCCTTGAACCATGCCAGTTTTGTTGCTTTTTTGCTCAGTGTATAGTAATATTACAATACATATACAGTGTATACAGAGGTAACAAGCAGAATGCCTATCCGTCATTAGAATTCCTGTATACGGATAAGTTGCTCAAGTTGTTCGAGCCACTCTGGTACTGGGTCTCTCATTTTAGAATATTCATAAGTTCATGATCAATTAAGCATAATAATCACGAATAGGCAGAGTATTGACGTCGGCGTTACGTACTGCCATGTGCTTGGAACTCGCTTTTAAACTGGCCTTAAGCAGGCCTGCTGCCGGGAAACGAGTCGCGTTAATATTTCATTCATTCATTCATTCATTCATTCATTCATTCATTTTTATTTCCTTAAGGACCCAACTGGGGGGTATTACATAAGGGGTGGATACACAGGAAAAGAGAATATTTGAACACGTTAGGTTTCGCAGCACAGGTGATTTGTAACATTTGTCGCGAAGGATGATGGGCAGGTGGTTGAAGCAATGGAGCAGGGAAGGTCGTTATTACATAAGGGGTGGATACACAGGAAAAGAGAACATTTGAACACGTTAGTTTTCGCATCACAGGTGATTTGTGACATTTGTCGCGAAGGATGATGGGCAGGTGGTTGAAGCAATGGAGCAGAAAAGGTCGTTCCAATCCTTGACGGCGCGGGGAAAAAAAGAAGCGGAAAAAGTGGCAGTTCTGTTGCGATAACGGGACACTTGAAGTGGATGGCTTGTGCGGTGTGAAATGTATGTCGGGGAGAGGATGTAAGGAGCTGCATTGAGAGAAGAATGCAAAAAAATTATGAAAGAGAAAGGGTGGCGATACGGCAGCGAACAGAGAGGGGTGATAAACCGGATTGTGCTTTCAAGGATGAAATGCTGATGTCGTATGAGTACTGGGAGTCAATGAATCGAACGGCGCGATTTTGGACAGATTCGAGGTCGTTAATGAGGTACGTTTGGGGCGGGTTCCATATAAGGGAGGCATATACGAGTTTCGATCTGATGAGGGACTGATATGCCAGCAACTTCACATGTTTTGGTGCATGACGTAGGTGACGCTTCAAGAAGCCTAAAGTTTTATTTGCCGATAAACTGACGTTAGTAATATGCGTTTCCAAGTGAGATCGCAGTACAATGTGACACCTAGATACTTGTAGGATGGTTGTGATTGTACAGGGACGTTGGCGATATGATATAAAAAAATGAAAGAATTCTTACGGCGGGTAAATGTAACAAGTTTGCATTTTGCATTTGTTAGGGTTAAGAGACAAAAGCCGATTATCGCACCATTCTTGAATGTGGTTAAGATCGTTCTGGAGAAGATTTTGGTCGTGAGTGTTAGTTACTGTTCGATAGATTACACAATCATCTGCAAACATGCGGATTTTGCAGGATACGCTGAGGGGTAAGTCGTTGATGTATATCAGAAACAGGAGGGGGCCAAGAACTGAACCTTGAGGTACGCCTGATGTTACTTTGAGGTGAGCAGAAGATTTATTATTGACATGCACAAACTGAGAACGGTTAGTTAGAAATGCTTTGATCCAATTTAGTACACTTGGGTCTAAGTTTAACTGGGATAGTTTTAGCATTAGTCTTTGGTGGGGTACTGTGTCGAATGCCTTTGCGTAATCTAGAAAGATTGCGTCAGTTTGTAAGTTGTTGTCAAGGTTAGCATGCAGATCGTGAATAAATATTGCTAGTGGTGTTTCGCAGGAGAATCCTTTCCTAAAACCATGCTGGCTGGGGTGAAAAAAGTTGTTGGAATCTAGAAAGTTTACAATCTGAGAGTAGATGACATGTTCCATGATTTTGCATGGGACGCTTGTTAAATAAATGGGACGGTAGTTCAACGGACAGTTCTTATCATCTTATTTGTAGATGGGAACGACCTTGCCCATGTTCCAGTCATTTGGAAGAATGCCTGTGGAGAGCGACTGCGCATACATCAAACACAGAAATGGGGCGATGGTGTCATGGATATTTTTTAACACTTTTGAGTTAATATCGTCGAAGCCACCTGATGAGGACAGTTTCATGTTTACTTGAAATACCACCTGCGCAAAAAACAATTGAGCCCATAGAGGATGTCAACAGCATCGGGGCAGGAGAGGAAGGTACGCTAGATTCGTTAGTAAATACAGATGAAATTGCGCTGTTAAAAGCATCAGAACATGTATCATCTGAGAGCATGTGACCAGAATCATTAGTAAGGTGGATGGTGCTGGTAGAATGAGGGTTCACGATCTGCCAGAATTTACGTGTGTTATCGGTTAGCATGCCTGGTAAGTCCTGATTCAAAAACGTATATTTTGCGTTACTAATATCGGTAGTATATTTTTTTTCGGCTGCGTTGTATTTCGCCCAAGCTTCAGGCGTCTCTTTTGCTTTTTCTGCTCGAAAAAGGCGCTTTTTTTTATTCGCTAGTCTCTTTAGTTTGTTTGTAAACCAGGGTTTCTGCGGCGTGCTACGGAATGATGTTGTGGGAATAAATTTGCTAATTATTTATTAATCTTATTTTTAAAAATCTCCAAATTATCGCTTACAGATCGGGAGTGAAAGCTATGTTTGAAGTCTGGAAAGAAGTTTTCGAGTTCTTTGTTATAGGCATCATAATTAGCTTTATCGTATAAGGTAATTGTTTTTTTTGAGTTTGTCACGTCGCTCAAAAGGGAAGAAAAAATCTGCATGTATTACTTTGTAATCACTAATTTCGGGTAGGTATGAAATGGACGATAAAGAATCTGGGCGGTCGGTTAGTATTAAATCTAGGATGTTAGCACAGCCGCCTGATATGCGCGTGGGCTCTGACACCAGTTGAGATAAGTTAAAAGTCAAACAAACTTCTATAAAATCTTTCGTTTCGACATCGTATGCCGACGAGGGTGCAGGGTTACGCCAATCAATTTTTGGGAAATTAATGTCCCCAAAAAGTAAAATGTTAACGTTAGGGTAGGTGGTCGTGAGTGTGCTCATTATATTGTTTAAATCACGTGAAAAACCTGTATTGGTGCTCGGTGGCCTGTAGCACACCCCGAGTAGGAATGTTTGAGGGGAAGCGTGGCAAACCAGCCACAGAATTTCAAAGGCAGATTTTATGTTGACAGCAGAACAGGGTATTTCTGGGCCAACAGCGATTAGCATACCCCCGCCCCGGTCACGTTTGTGGTCGGTGCGGAATAACTGATAATCGGGTAAGTCCGAGAGCACTTCGGCGTCAGTAACTTCATTGGTTAGCCAAGCTTCTGTTAGTACCAAAATATTACTGTTGGAAGACGCCACAACGTTCGACACGAGTTGGCACTTCGGCATGAGACTACGAACATTAGTAAAGATAACAGAAAAAGAAAGTTCATTACGTGTTTGTATTTGGCCGTGGTGCGGTTTGGTCTGCGAGCGCGGTGATCACTATGCGACTTCTATAACCGATTGTGATCCGTGGTCAAAACATTACCGTTTGCAACCGATATACAAAGTTTTGAAATGGATCTGAAATTTACCTGATTTCTGCTTAGCGAAAGCAACGAGATGACGGCGGGAAGTAGGAACTGAGAGGGAATAATCTTCGCCAATGCTGAAATCTGTTCCTTTCGACTTTTTGGCATTTGAAAGGGTGTTTTCTTTGGTTTTGTAGAATGTGAACCTGACAATTATCGGGCGGCAACGATCATTGGTGTGGCGGCCGAGGCGATGCACTCGGTCAATTTCTTTCGGGTCAATTTTTATTTTCAATTGTTCAAGACAGTGGTTAATGATAAGTTCTTCTGTTTCAATATTTGTTTCTTTGGCGTTAGTATCTGGAAGGTTATAGAAGATTAAGTTGTTGCGGCGTGACCGGTTTTCTGCGTCATCCAGCCGTTTTTCAAGTTCGGAAACTAAGTGCGTGGTTGCGGTAGTGTCGGCTTGAATGGCGGCAATGTCAGCTTGTATGGGCAAAATATTTTGGTAATGGCGTTCTAGTTCGGTCATACGCTTTCCTAGATCCGACAATGTTTTGTCGGTTGTGAGGAGTTGCTGCTTTACTTCTTCAAAATCAGATATTAGTTTGTTTTGTCCAGCGCTAATCTTTCTGAGTTCTGTGAGAATTTAGTTCATTTCCGGACCAGGATTAGTTTCAACGTCACCAGATAACAAGAGTACGGAGTAAACGGCATATAAACACTCGGCAATGATAGCGACAAGACACTCTGGGCCCGGTAGCTGGACTAGAAAGTAATTACTTGATTTTTTTTGCGTAAAGACTGCTGTGCTTACTAACCTGCATTGTTGGGAGGAACGGGTAAGCGAACTGCATAGTGTCACAGCTGCCAAGCCCACAAGCTGACGCCGGTGACCATTCGCGATATATAGGTGCTCAGAGTGGTGATGTTGACTTCGATGGGGCTGTCCAAGGTGAAGTGGGGGAGGAGTAGTCTAGCCACGGCGCTGGCAACAGCGTCGGAGCGGTAGCTGGGGGGGGGGAGGGCGGGACAGTGTCTGCTTCGCCATTGCCAGGCAGGAAAGTGCTGTTTGATGATGGGTCCAACGAAATAATTGCCAGGCCAGGCATCAGCAGGCGAGCGATAGTTACAAGGAACACCTGCATTGTTGGGAGGAACGGGTAAGCGAACTGCATTGTGTCACAGCTGCCAAGCCCACCTATGAGTAATAAAGCGTTTTTAGAAAATCAAAACAACAACCAGGCGTCACACGATGCAAGTGGCGTAACGAGAAGATCGTGTAATGCTTCAACCTGTTAGAAAAATTGTTCTTGATAACCTATTAGCTGTGGCCCATACCCACTTCAGTAGTAATTCTTCATCGTTATCAGCCACTGCATCAAAAATTGCACAAAATTCCTAGGAAGTGTGTAGCGGACATCACGCTTCTCCTAAGAATGACAAAGGACAGATGCCAGCCTATTACACAAAAATTATTAATATTTATGGCGTAGTGGGTACCCAGCAAGTGTGCTTGTAGTAGTTCCGCAAAGGGTGTTTAGAAAAGGTTCTGAACGGCTACTCTTCCAGCTTTCGCTGTGACTGTGCTGCGCGTTCCATGCAAGCCAGGCGTTTTTTTTTATTGCAACTAAATGGACAGTCTCGGCTAGTTTTTCCCGGCGCCGCAGTTGCCGCCGTCAGGCACCGTACATGTATACGTATCTATTATATGAAAACTCAAGAGAAAAGCCACCCGTGCTCGGCACCCAGCTCGTCGTGATACGCCAAAACCCGCTTATACCCCACGCGTACTTTGTCCCGCGGATGAAGGCGGGGAGGTTAGGTACTTGTGCGCACGCGCTTATCCTTCGGTAGGGAGAATCGTGTGCCTTGGTATTTCACCGGAACGATTGCGTTAGTTTCCTGGGCCACAAAGGTCACTTCACTCCCTGGGCAGGCCCCGTTTGCGCAAAGCGTGCGCTTTTAAAACACAACGAATTAACAATTGGGACACTCGTTAGTTTGCACTCATATCTGTACCCGTGATTACGTTTCGTGTGTCGTTTTTGTTTCAATGGCGGGTTAAACATCGAGCTGTAAACATTGTTAGTTAGCTCTTGTCCCGTGTGTGTTGTTTTCGTGCGTCATTTGTGCGTGAGCAGCGCGCTACGCATTCCTATCTGGTAGCCATTCTCAGTGTTACATGTCAAGTTGTTGCTATCGCATTCATTGCTTCGCCCTTGCGGCGAAACTGTGA
This sequence comes from Rhipicephalus microplus, assembly GCF_043290135.1. Lineage (NCBI taxonomy): Eukaryota > Metazoa > Arthropoda > Arachnida > Ixodida > Ixodidae > Rhipicephalus > Rhipicephalus microplus. The sequence continues at coordinate 470,695,609 of NC_134710.1, forward strand.
CTTTTTTATGTTCGTCCTACAGTCACGTCATGCAATATCAATTTTGCTGTGTACAAAGCAAGCAAATCGGCCACGAGCACGTCATGAGCATTTCAATTACTACGTCATGCAATACATGAAATGCATGTCTTAATTTTCATGCTACCACCTGTCATTTACGCTTGCCATGGAGATATTCTTACCTGGAGCAATTATGGTATACATTCATTTATTTAAACGGCCACGAGAATCCTGATACCACGTCACGAAAATTATGTTCATGATATGCGTGTCATAATTTGCGATTACCAGTCACCTATGTTTGAAATACACTCTTGTCCCGTCATTTCATTTGTGGTATAATTAAAGAGACCGACAATCAATTTTTTACCCAGTTTTTTCCGGCACAACAAAAAAGCTTACCCTTCGTACTGTTTGCTGCAATAGTAGGTAATTTCAAAGGAAAGGGGTTATTTTAAAAACAGGGTTTGTTTGTCTGAAAGGCTCTGAACACGGATGTTCCTTTTCGCCCAGCAACGCTGAGAAACGATGGTCATGGTGGTAGCCCTTCTAGCGACTTGTGTATGGTGTCGTTTTTCTGCTTTTGTAGGAGTTCCTGTACCTATACTTAACCACGTTTATTCTGATCTCTACAACTATTTTTATTTAAATAACGAGCAGTTACGATGAGACGGTGTGTTTTATACAGCTTCCTTGTACTTGTACCGCGTTGCCTTTGTATGTGTCACAGGTTCCTTGTCCTGCCATAGTTAGTCTCCCGACACACGAGCCAAGCCAAGTCACTGAAGACGTCCCTGCGCTTATGCGCGACCTTGCCGAGTAGCAGTACACGTAATTTCTGAAAAAAAGAGTAGGTATAGAATCGCCACTTCGCTCCAGAATTTCCGTTACCTGGAAACTGCATTCACGGTTTCACGAGCACGCAGAAAAGTTGCTCAAAACGGGCTGACGAGCATGGGATCATTATGTCAAGCGAAGGCAGCGCCACAAAGATGCGTACTACTAACACAGGCCTATATGTACATGTTTATGGGGTAATATCTTTTACTTCATAGGAGCGAACAATATTTCAATACTAACAAGAAAATTATTGACTGCGTACACTTGTTTATGGTCACATGACCAGGTATTCAGATAATTGAAGTTTCTATGGGCATTTACAACCCGCGTCTTCATTACCTTTACATAACCTTCATCCCATAATAATCCTCATCTTCGTCGTTAGTGGGGATAGCCCTTGAGTTTGTTCTGTGCCTCGGAAGTGGCTGTTTTTGGCCATGTCTTCCAGGCCTAATAAAGGCGTGTAGAGGACTACGTCACAAGTGGTGAAGGTTGCTCGTCGATTTCCATCCCTGCTGGCTCACTTTACCTCCTGGAGCTAAACTCAGGTTGCTGTTTGGGCTACGTGTCCACCAGCTAGCCGCAAGACGAACCCTCAGGCGCTTCTTCCTTTACCCTTCCGGCTTCGACTGCCGCTGCTACTCACTCTTGGATCTTCAGTGGACCCTTTTGCGAGCCATCAGGTGGCCCCACAGGCCATTTTTCGCGATTTGAAATGAATAAATAAAGATATAACTCCACTTCTCACATGAAAAACAGGGTTGATTTGAGTCACTATCAGGGCTCAGTGAGGTTAGGAGGACAGATGAGGTATATACAGTGCTATATAATTGTGATGTCTTATGCTATCATGGCTTGGCTGAACGAAAAAAACTTGAGGTGGGGTTCCTTATTCACAGAAATATAGCTGGTAACATAGAGAAACACTATAGCATTGATGAAAGAGTGGTAGGTAGTGTAATTAAACTCAATAGGATATGCAATATGTAGGGGGTACAAGCCTATGCGCGTATACACCAAGCCATGGTTATTTATTATTTTAAAGCTTCTATGAAGACATGGAATCGGCAATAGGTAAGGTAAAAACACAGTATACTATACTGATAAGAGACCTTAATGCGAAGGCAGGGACGAAGCAGGCTGGAGACCAGGCAGTAGAGGATTATGGCACCAGTACTAAAAATTTCACATAGGAATTATTAGTATAATTTGCAGAACACAATAATTTGCGGATTTTGAATACCTTCTACCGAAAACGAGAATACCGCAAGTGGACATGGAGGAACCCTAATGGCGAAAATAAGAACGAAATAGATTTTATAATGACTGCACACCCAGGAATCGTGCAGGATGTGGAAGTGGTTGGCAAGGTACGATGCAGTGACCATAGAATGGTAAGGTCTCGAATTCGCCTAGACTTGAAGAAGGAACGACAGAAACTGATACGCAAGAAGCCTATCAATGGCCTAGCGCTGAGAGGAAAAGTAGAGGACTTCAAAGTCTCTCGTCAGAAAAGATACTCGGCTCTTATCGAGGAAACAAAACTTACCGTTGACGCAATGAATGATACTCTGACGAGTGTCGTTGGAGTGTGTAGTGAACCTTCGCGGTACCGTTCTTATGCAGGACACTAGCAAGCTGTCCGAGCAGACGAAGAACTTAATTTGGAAACATCAAATTATGAAAGCCTCAACTACAACAGACAAAATTAGACTGGCAGAGCTTTCGAAGTGGATTAATAAATGTAATGTATCCGATGTAAGAAGATAGAACAAGCAGAAAAATGAACATGGAGTAAGGAACGGAGGCAACGTCAAAGCGGTGAAAGGAAACTTGGGATAGGCGAAAATCAGATGCATGCACCAAGGGACAAGGAAGGCAAAGTAAGTACCATTATGAATATAATAGAGTAGCGGAGGAGTTTTACAGAAATCTGTAGAGATACCTGGACAATCCCGACCATAATTGAGAACTAGCAGTAACCCAGGAGGCATCCTACCAGTAATGACAGAAGAGGTTAGGAAAGCCTTGGAGGGAATGCAAAAAAGCAAAGCCGCTGGTGAGGCTCCGGTAACATCAGATCTAATGAAAGACGGAGGACAGATCGTGTCAATAAAACTAGCCACCATGTTTATGAAGTGTCTTCTAATGGCGACGGTACCAGAATCTTGGAAAAGTGATAACATCATCTTAATCTATAAAGAAGGATACGACAAGGACTTGAAGAATCACAGGCTGATCAGCTTGCTCTCCGTCGTATACAATCTATTTACAAAGGTTATTGCAAACAGAATTAAGACATTCGAATTCAATCAACCAATGTATCAAGCAATATTTCGCACACGCTCCTCAACAATCGACTGCAATCGCACTATGTTCCAGGTGATAGAGAAATGCAGAATACACCCATCCACTATACATAGCCTTCATAGATTACGAGGGAATATTTGATTCAGTAAATATATCAGCAGTCATGCAGACACTGGTAAATCAGGTCGTCGACGCAGCATATACAAACATCCTGCAAGAAATCTACAGAACATCAACTGCCACCATAGTGCTCCATAAAAAGAGCGACGGAATATCAATGAAGAAGGCTGCAATACAAAGGGATAAGATCTCCTTAGTGCTATTTACCGCGTGCTTACAGTAGGTTATCAGGCCTAGAATGGGAAGAGTTAGGGATAAGAGTTAATGGAGAGTAACTTTGTAACCTGTGCTTCACTCATGACATTAAATTGCTCAGTAACTCGGGGGACGAATCGAAATCTATGAATAATGATTTAAACAAAAAACTCAGAAAGATAGGTCTTAAAATTAATCTGCAAAAGACTGAAGTAATGTACAACAACGTCGGCAAAGAACAGCACTTCGAGATAGTTAGTAGTGTATTTTGTTAAGAGACGCCCCATGGCCTCGGTTAGCGTGTTGCTAGGGCCAACGCCGGGCAGGGAGCATCCAGCCAGTGGCAAAGACGGCAGATGCGCCAGCCTTTGATAGGCACCAATACGCTCGAAGAGGAGGGCGCAGCTCCGCGCTTCCGACGCGCCCAGTGTCTCTGGCGAACCCACCCAGTGTCTGTGCGAGGGACGCCAACACGCCCGTAGGAGCTTTTCTGCCGGGGAACCATTGACCCGATTAACAAAGATCCGCAACCACTGTTCAGAGAGTCACTCTACAGAAGTCCAAAGTGTCCGTTCTCAGGGACGCCTGGAAAGACTGCTGGCGCGTAGCGCCGGCCCCGAGTCAGTTGTTCTGCGGCCGTATAATGTACTTTTATTTTGTATTCGGTTTTTTCCTGTTACGTCATGGTGGAGGCGCGGTCTATGCCGGAAGCTCCTACGTTTATCAAATTTGGCCAATGGAAAGCGCTTGTTGCCGCTTTTTGTGTGTAAACAAGACAAGTGTGGCAGTTGGCCTGGTTTACGTTGGAATCTGCAGAAATCCCCAGTATTTTTTGGGTATTATGAGGAGGAACATTTAAGGATTTTAGCGACTTTTTAGGTAAACATTAGAAAATGACCGTATAATAAATTTATTTTTTATACGAGTGGAGAAATCTCTAGTATTATTGGGGTATTTCGAAGAGGAAAATCTAAAGACCTTAGCGACTTTCTGGCTGAAGGCTGAAAAGAGGTCGTATATTCTATTTATTTTATCCGCGAGCATGCAATAAAAAACTTTTCTACGTAAATTAAAAGAAATTTGATTTATAGGCTTCTGGCGCTGACATGAATAAATTAAACTGCTAAACGTAAATGATAATCTTTTGTGTTTTGAGAGTTGAAGCCATATGTTAGTCGCTTTCGCATCCAATGGAAGTCACATAATGACCACTGTGTGTAAATAAACAGCCAATTGTCGGTGCGAGTCGCATTCTGTGTTTTGTGACATATAAATCTGCGAGCAGAATGTAATTGTGACTACCGGGGAATATTTTCGTCGCTGAAAAATATGGCAAGCTGTGAAGAGCTAGAAGAAATAGTGAAAACTTCGCCATAGTGGGAGTAGACAAAGTCAAGCATACCGCAATCGCGATATATTTACTTCGTTTTTGTTTTACAGGTAACAAACAACAAAGTGTGAATCTGAGAAACCGGCGCTTTTGTCGCCTATTGACAGGTAAGCAACACTTTTTCATTTAAGGAACGATCATGCGTGGGCGAGCGTCATTACAGCGCCCGATATATAGCACGGAAGTGCGCATTCATGTATTTACCCGCTGCATCTTACGTACATTTTTGCTTAATTGAACACTCGCAGAAGAAAGTTGTTGCGTAAAACATTTATGTTTATTAAAAGGCCACGGTGGTTCATTTGCTCTGTTGAGGAGGTGTAACGGCTAAGGTACACGGCTGCTGACCCGCAGGTCGAGGGATCGAATTCCGGCTGCAGCGGCTGCATTTTCGTTGGTGGCGAAAATTCTGTAGACCCGTCTGCTCAAATTTTGGCTCACGTTAAAGAATCACAGGTGGTCAAAATTTCCGGAGTCCTCCCCTACGGCGTCTCTCATAATCATATGATGAATTTGAGACGTTATATCCCCATATCAATAAACGGTGTTCCGTTTGCGATGATTTAACGATCAGATTTGACGGGCATAATTGTTTTAGCCGGCTAATTATTGGTATGATACATGCTGCACACTGTTTTTTTACCACGTTGCGGCGAGAAATGGGAAGAAAAAAGGAGAAAACATTTATGAAGCCACCCGGTAGGATTTCCTAGTAGCGACGGGCCTGCTTTTTGTGCTTGTTTAGCAAAAGTGCTAGAGTTCGTCGGAAAGTTTCGGCAAGCTACGAGTGCTGTTGACAGAGAAGCACTGCGTATAGTTGCCTGTGCTCGATAAACTGCGTTTTCGAAGTGGAGATTGCTTAGCTAATTGGTCTATTCTGGTTACGTTTGGGTTATTTTGGCGGTTGATCCAGGAGACAAGTATGATGTGCCTACTTAGCGTACCTCTAAAATCACTTGATTATTTATGTGACTTGCATTATGGCCATGAAAAGATCATGTTACGGCAGACAGCAAACTAATGCACAGTAGCGACAGATAACAAAGAATGGCCACTGTTACTATAGCGAGTAGAACATTTTCAAAGCCCCAGTTTTTTTTTCATATATATTCAGAGTGTAAGGAAAGGGACAATATATTTCGCAGAATAATGGTGATGATCACTGAACCAAAAATAATCACATTATCATTTGTCATTGCAATGCATGTCGCACATCATAGCCTGCATTTTAGACACTGGTACTATTGTGTTATGTTTGTAAATTAGCTAGGCGCAAAATATTTGCATGGTTACTGGACAACCATTAAAAATTATGGCTTCTCTTAATGACTGCTGAGTAAAATGACTTAAGTGAAATAATGCCCACCATGGACAGGTAGAGCATACGTTTCAATAGGAGAAACAAAAAACATCATTGGTGTGCAGAAATTAGTGCAACATCCTAATGACATAGCTTACGTACTCCCTACAACTTTTCTGAGTTTACTGCTGCTACTGATAAATAGATTAACGACATGCTTATGGATTCATGCTGTACACGTAAGAAGTTCTGCAATTCTTCTACTTTGTAGATAAGGCTGAAGTGCAAGTTCATACTTAATGCTACATTGAGGTGCTCGCACCAAGGTTAGAAAGAAGCCAAGTGAAGCCAATCTGTTCGACTTCTTGTGGCTGGGCTGTGTTATAATTGGGCAAAAAAGAAAGGTTGGCATTTTCTATTTAGATAATCACCTTTCATTTCCGAATCAATCAGAAATGCCATGTTTTGCTGCCCGTCCGACTCGAACAGGTGGAGCGTCACTAGTGTTTCCTGTATATTTTTGCATTACAGGGTCTGCAATGCATCACATGATTTGTCTGCATCATCTGTAGCTTGTCGATGAAGTGAGGGGCTTGCGTTCGACTACCCTGGCTGTCATTGTGCCTTGAGCTCCTCAGCCTTCGCTGCCGCTACCACAATAATGACTATAGACATCACCATTTTTTCCACCATTAACTTTTTTCTTTAGTGTTCTTCTACTTGCAAGTTAGCTTTCCGGTGATGAGAAGTGTGGTGCATAACTATGTTGAATTATCCACATTTTCACAGTCGTGAGATGGTGCCTTCACATACTACTTTCACGTGTGCTCGTCAGGCTTCTGAAAGTATGCATACAACATATATCACGTGATTTCATACAAGCCTGACCTAATGTATGCATATAGCGTTCTAGTAATAAATACCCGTTTGACACAGTGTTTCATTCAGCGTGATGTTTCTTGCAATTTGTGCAATGTAATAAATCTCTGCTTTGAAAACATGACACCGTGGTTTCACAGCGTTCATTTATTTATAGAAAGTGTATGCCATCTTAGCATTGACATGAGCCTGAATAAAATTGTTTTTTACAATGTTTCCGCTTGAAAAAGAGACTGCGTACTTATTCATTTACATTACTTCAGCATTTACAAATGAACAAAATTTACTTGAAATGCTAGCCTAACTGTTTCCGTATGGGTTGTCTCGTTCCAAATAAACAGTGTGGTGGATGTGCCACAGAAAGTCACTGAGGTGTGCGTCGTCTAGACAGGACGCGAGAAGACAGTGCGCCGATACAAAATACAAAAATACAAAAATACAAAAATTAAATACTGCTAAAATGACCGTGACCTCTTGAGGCTCATTGACCCTAGGATACAAACAACTGAATCCGTGGTACCTAACTAGCCTGACATTGACTCCGTGTTATTCAAAACATGGCTATATATGGAGGTTGTCACGACATAGCGCATCACTTGACAATACTGCAGCAGTTCAGCCAAAGCTGAGAGATTGTGCACCGGTACCATAAGACATAATGCCACTTGTCAGTGCGCTGAAGATTTATCAATTCCGCAAGGAAATATTTGGATGTACAAAAAAACTGGCATCACACGTAAAACGAATAGTATATATTTATTTCTCACTGAGAAGGTACTCGCCAGTCACAATCGTGGACACACGCAGATGTGGCTGTCGTCGTCCGATCCCAGTTGCAGCGGGTCCACAGCGAGGATCGGCTTTTCCACAACGCAAATCTGGGAAACCATGAGTCACTGCAAAAAAAAAAAAAAAAAAAAAAAAAAAACAAAATGCGCACTGCTGCTACTTCCGAAAATGACAATGAGGGCGAAATAACCTTCGCTGTGCCTTCTGCTCACTCCTCGCTGCGACGAAACTGCTGTCAAGGCAACCGATCACGCCATGTAGAGGTCCATACCGAAGGAATTCCTCCTTCACGGCTGTCTTCTCCTCCGCCGTTCTCGGGAAGTGAACCCACTTGTTGCGGGTCTGAGTAACAACTGAGCTGCTTATTCGCGTTCATCTGTACCTGTGAATACGTTTCGTGCGTCATTTTTGCGTGACAGCGTGACAAACGTGGGGCACGTTTCGATCTGCTTGCCATTCTGCGCGTGACCTTCCATTTTGTTGCTGTCACCATTGCAGCAATGTTGTGACTGTTTTTTTTTTCAAGGCATGATCCGTCAGGTATATTAGGCATAGGGTCAAGTTATGTCATACCAATTTTCGTACAGATTCTACATACGAAAAGGCTAGGAAAGCTTGAAGTCACAGGCGGAGAAATAGATAGATAGATAGATAGATAGATAGATAGATAGATAAATAAATAAATAGATAGATAGATAGATAGATAGATAGATAGATAGATAGATAGATAGATAGATAGATAGATAGATAGATAGATAGATAGATAGATAGATAGATAGATCACAAAGGCATTGCTTTATTTTTTAGGAGGTGCGCTTCCTCAAAAACACAGCTTGCCCCGAGGAGATATTTATATTTGTTTTGCTTTATACAGTGTAATTTCCTATTTTTGTTCGTGCGAAAACGTAGCACGTTTCACGTGTCCCTCACAGTCAAATTGGCGTCTTCGTCTTCAGGAAAGCGCTCATCGCCATAAGTGACTGCGGCTAACGATAGTGGACAGTTGGCCGAATTTATGTTCAGAAAAGCATAACCCAATTTCTCTCGGAAAATCATCACAGTACTTCGTGCCATTTTGGAAATGGCATAGAAAACTTGCCGGTAGCGTATCTTACCTAGGTTAGCCTTAAGAAACCTTTCCCTCTCGATTTGCTATCGTGCATTGACAATATGTCAATGCACGATAGCCAATCAAAATTGTCGCTTGATTTATGGCTGTTGATATTTTTTTGCGCTAAGGACCATTATTAGAACACAGAAGAACATGCGGATGCTTATTTATTTATTTGTTTATTCGAAATACCAACAAGGTACATACAGCACAATATAAAGGGAAGGGGCAAGTACGAAGAGATAAAAAAACGATAGAGATACATAAACAATCAAATTTGGTTTTTACAGTAACAAGTATAATGAAGACAAAAAATACAGGCCAACGCCGGTTAAACACTGCTGACGCAAAATGTACCACTCAATTGAGTAATTCAGATATGAGTATATTATTAACAAAAAAGTAGAAAGAGAAGAGCTCCAAACACCAAACAAGAAAATAAAAAAAAAACAGAGAACAGATGACAGAATTTTACATTTCTAGATGATGGTCCCAATAGCATGTTTGAAAGAATTGGATCCCGTATTGTTATTACAAACGATGACAAAATATTGCAGTCGACTGACGTTTTCAGAAGCAATGACTGTGCGCACGTGACAGTATTAGAAAACGAGACCTTGGCTTTATATTAATGACCCCTACGAGCCGATGTGAATGGTGGTGGGTGAACGATGAGGAACCCGAGAGTGGCTTTGTACAAATATATTCTATGAATAAGTGAAATGCGAACTTGCTTCCGGCGAATAGCATGTAGTGGTAGGCTTAAAAGAGCTTTCTTTGTGTTGCGATTCTCGTACGGTGATAGTTCGTTAGTATAAAACGGACAGAGCGATTTCGCACTGCGTGAATTGCGTCAATTAATATGGGTTGATGCGGACCCCAAGCCGATTATGCATACTCTAGCTAAGGACGAATCTACGTGGTGTAAAGCAGTAACTTTAATGAGGATGGAGCGAGAAAATGATTTCTTTTGATGTATCCCGGAATACGGTTACTTTTGAATAATATGTGTTCGACGGGATGTTTCCTTGACAAATCATTAGGTATATGAACGCCAAGGCAACGGTATGATGTAACAGATTCGAAATGGAGTTAATTATCACATATACTGGGCATGCTGTGTTAGATCATGAAACTCGCATGTACTTGCATTTATTTGTATTGAGCTCCATACGACAAGGGACGCACCAGTTATGGACGTGGTTCAGATCGGACTGTAGATTAGTGACTTCAGAAGTAGTAATTATTCCGGGATATATATAACACAGTCATCTGCAAATAAACAGATTTGTAGGAAAGTTGTAAGTCAATTATATAACTTAAGAACAGAAGAAGACCCACAACAGACACCTGAGGAACACCGGGTTCAACTGGAGCCATATGAGACACGCTATCATTGGTGGCGAAAAATTGAAGCAGATACAAAAAAGTGCTTGAATCCAGTTATTGATTGCAGGTACAACAATCAGTACGCTTAGTTTATGCAAGAGAAGCAGATCGTTTACTTTGTGAAAGGCTTCACAGGAGTCAAGAAATATGCTGCAAATGGGAAAGCCAGTGTTAAGGTAAGTGTGTAGGTCATGAGTAAATGAAAGCAGCTTTGTTCCGCAAAAAAAAGTTTGGCGAAACTCATGTTGAAAGTTAGAAAAGCAATGAAGTGGCACTGAAGTTAAAGATATTGGCCGATAGCTAGGAGGACTATGAGTTTCACCGAATTTAAAGATTGACACAACCTTTCCTATCTTCCAGCCCTGGGAAAATGACGCAGAATGGAGTGATTGTGAAAAGATGTTTTCTAAGATGATGGCTTAATACTCAAAGGTATTTAAAAAAGGAAACATTGAGGTGATACCTTCGGCTCCACAAGAAGACCTAAGCTTTACGTTTTTAATTATTTTTAAGGCCAGCGGACTCAACAATACTAGGGCTCATTGAAAGAAAATTAGAAGAAGTCACGTGTGGTATAGTTCATTACCAGGCCTCGAGGATGAAAATGACTGGATGAACGTGTTGTTCAAAGGGTGAACGTTGGTGCCTGGGTACGTGATCATCTTTAATGTAGTTAGAGATATAGTTTACGCACTGTCACAGAACGAGCGCTAAAAATGGGCGCGTCGCAAAATTCTTGCGATAACGCGCGGGAGAGACGCCGCGAGGTCAAAAGAAAAAAAAGAAAACAAACATCCAAGGCTCCCCGGGTGCGCGCTCTCCCTTCGGAAGCGTGGCTTCGCCGACGAACCTCCTCACCCCACATCGGCGGCCGAGCATGCACTCGAAATTTCTAGAAGGAAAGGGGCGTGTTATGTCGGGTTGAGTCATCTGTCGGGGACGGCCCTCGTACAGTCTCGCGCCTTTCCCCAGCCTCCGCTGCGCATCGCGCCGACGAAATGATGAGAACTTTCTGGAATGTCGCGCGGAAGGTATTTAACCGAGCAGCGGAGATGAGAGATCAGGAGAAGACGGAAGTTAGCGCCAGAGCGCGTAGGGTATACCGCCGTGTAGTCGGCGAAGGTTTTGTCCGTAGAGACAAAGAGGGAGAAGAAGATAATTTCCACCTGAGGGGTGACGACTCGAGCTACAGGCAAGAGCGTGTGGCTACCGCTATCGAGCGAAGACGCGTGGCAACAGCTGCGTGTGTGAAGCCGACGTGTTTCCGGCGAAGAAGTTTGAAGCTTGGAGAGAGGCCAACTGAAGACGCGAGGTTTCCTGGAAGAGAAACTTCAGGGGCAGCGGAACGACAACAACGCTGGACTTTGAGTGAGTGATTCTCGGAAGAGTATCACCCAGACTTTTGTTCCAAGAACTTTGGACTGAATAGGTTTTTTATCTCTTTAGTCTTTAAGTGTCTTGGTTGTTCAATGCAGGCGACTGCATTGTGGTGCGTATTGTTGTCTGTGTCCATTGTTTCGAGTGTGGCTGATTGTACTGTGTAGTATGTTGTTTGATTGGTGACATATTGTATGCAACTATTGTGGAGTGTGCATTCTTGTGTATTGTTTTTGATCTGCCATTATTAAGAATATAATTTTGTTTGTTTATCAACTCTCGGCTCTGACTTGTTCTTTGGGCCACAGCCGGCGTCCGCTGGCGCGCCAAAAAGGACCACTTCTAAATTGTCCACGCTTTCGTGGTGCGGTTCGGGGGGCTGATACTTCGGCCCTTGGAATTAGCCCGGCGTTCGCCTCTCTAATTAACGGGACCTGCGTGACACGCACCTTTGGTCCGCAGTAGTTTCCAAAAACTCTTTTGGTTATTTTTCAGCATGTTAGGAAGCGTAGTGTTGAAAATGAATACTTAGAGGCTTTCAAGGCTGCTAAATAAGTGAAAGCTGCGTTCTTATAGGCCTCTCATTTATGTTAACATTGAGAATGATTTGCAATGTGAAAAAAACATTTTTTTCTTGTTAGACGGTTCAGTGATCTGTTGTACCATGGTGCTTTGATTTTTGAAAAAAGACTTGTTTATTAGAAATGAATTGATTGTACAGTTTATTTATTATCCTCTTGACCATTTTCCAGTTCAGCTCTAACGAATAGCTGTAGATGTTATCTTATCTAAAAGTGTTGAAAGCGCACTGATAATAGCATCTAAGTTCCATCTCTTGTATTGTTTAATTGTTTTAAAGTGGTTGCGTGATGGCTACAATAATAGAGTGATACAAAGTGTAGACCATCATGATCACTAAGTTCCGTGAAGCAACCACAGAAGAGAGAAGATCAATAGATGACGTGAGGACCAAATCCAAGACTGATGACGTAGTTTTTATTGCGCGTGTAGGTGAACTGTCGATCTGGGGCAAGTTGAAATCAGCGCATGATTCAATGAAGCGATTAGCTTCGGATAACGAAGGCGGCAGAAATGTAAATGATCCTGACCAGCAGATAGTCGGGAAATTGAAGTCATTCATGATAATAATCTCAGCCGCTGAAAACAGAACTGTCACTTCGTTGAGGCAGTGGTACAGGTTGCTGCAAAATGACGGAGTGGTTTATAGAGTGTGGTAAGAAACTCTAATGACAATCTTTTTTATAATCAACGCTCAGACAACACAATACATATTCAATGTCATATTTTATGGGATTAGAAAAGTACTCATATCACTCGTTAACAGCCAGGAGAACACCCCTGCCTGTATGTAGTGTTAGCGTGGTCACACCGGTAAATAATATACGATTTGTTGCATCGGTGTATAGTTAGGAATTCTATACTTTGTAAATTAGCCAAGTTTCAGTAGGAGCAATAACATCAAGTACACAGTCATCTACGGGGCTGGTCACTGCTCTTTGACAAGTATATACAAATGTTAGTAAGCAACACTGACAAATCAGTTTTTTAAGGCGGCACTTGCCCCTCACGTCATGCTAACGGCGTGTTGCCGAAACCACGTGGTCAGACCTGAATATCGGGTAGAAGACTCGTCGGAACCACGGACACCGTCATTCGGCGTCACTTCGTGCACAGTGCCATTGTTGGCGTTGCAATTGTAGTACCTATTACCGATTGCTAGTTTCCTATATTTTACCTCTACAGGCATGTCCCGAGATTTTGCATAGTTGATGAGTCTTTTACTTGCCTGACGTGGCGCTGCGTAATAGTCCTCACTAACAGCAATTCTGTTATCTTTTAATTGTGTGAGTTTCGATAGGATTTGCTCTCTGCTTTTGTACGATTCAAACTAACAATAAGGCCTGCAGTATTCCATGAATAAGTAATAAACAAAAAAGTGAATGTGCCTTACTTGTGAAAAACCTACCAATACGATGTGCATGGCATGTGTGCTCCCGTGTAATACCGAGTGTCAACCTATTTGCCAGCAAGTCGAGCATTTTTTCATCTAATTGAGGGACTGTTTTTTTTAGTGATATCTGGTATGTTATATAAAAGTAGATGGTTACAATGAGGGCGACCTTCGGCAGTGTCTGACAGCGAACGCATTGTAGCTGAGTCTTTCGCCAGGTACCGTTTCACGAAGTTCACCCACTTCGCTGTGCCACTTGTCGAAGTTGATTGCCTGGGTTTCTACGCCCCCTAGCCTCAGTCTAATGTGAGATGTGGCGGTAGACATTGATTGTTTGAGTGTAGCTCCGAAATACTGTCTAGCATTGACTATTCATTAACCTCCATTCGTATAAACCAATCATTTAGGTCACGCATTGGGTGCACATTTCTGCTGGAATCAAGTACATGTAACTAAGTTTACGTCTCATATCATGTATCCTATCTAGAATGATTTTAGAAGTACGTTTACCCAAATGAAGCGTAGGCAAAGCGCCTACACCAAAAAAGTCACAACTTTGCTACATAAGCGAAGCAATGAACCCGATAGCAACAATTTGAAAGGTCACTCATAGAATGGAAAGAAAATCGAAACATGTCCCGCGTTTCTCACGCACAAATGACGCACAAAACGTAATCACAGATACAGATGCACACAAATATGCGTCTCATTTGTTACTTTGCTGTGCCTAAAAAGCACGCGTTTTTCTCAAACGGATACTGTATTCATTGCAGTGACCTTTGTCCACCCGGTTACTACTGCAGAATTGTCCTGGGTAAAGCCCGAGGCCAGCCAAGGCGTACTGTCCTCCCCTGCTCGCCACCGCGAAATAAGGGCGCGCGAGGGAGCGTCGCTCCCCTTCTTTAAGCCGGGCAAAGTACGCGTAGGAGCGGACGCCGCCGCGCGATGTTGTGACGTGCGTATTGCGCCATCTTGCTGGTGATGTTGAAACCACAATTCCTCCCGAAATGCTCGTGAGCAGTGGTAAGTGCTAGATATCCTGTCTTGCCTGTCTTGCCGTTTTAATGGTCAGGGATGTGCTCCGGGCTCGCTCGAGGTCAACGCCTCAGTTTCATGATGCACATGTACCACGTTCGATTCTGCACGCGCAAGTGTTTTTTCTGGATTTTTCTTTTCTTTCTTGCGTTTTCTTGTATATAGATACGTATACCTATACGGTGCATGACATCGACGCCGACGTCGACACCGGCGGCAAAAGCCGGTCGACAGTGTCCATACAATTGCTATCGCAATAAAACTGCCAGGTGGTTGCCGTCTCGCCTAGGGTTACTGTATGTGATACTTTTAGGTAGCAGAGTTGCGTTAAGGTACGCCACGTTGGGCTCGTCGCTATGAGAGAAAGCCACTCACCATCTACATAGGAGGCGCGCTCACGGAACGTCGCAAGTTTTTTCTACCTTTTCAATTTCCTTTGTATTTTTTGCAATATCAGTAAAGCTAGAAAAGTTTGCTCTATTTTAGGAGCTGGAGTTTTACATTGATGCACATAGTCTATATTCCACCAAATAGTGCGCGTGACAAATTTAAACCCAAGTGTTATAAGTTACAACATATAACTCTTACACAACTTTATCTGAGCACTTCAATTTACCATCCAGCCAGAATATTGCAGTATATTTCCGTCGCAGTTGACTCTCTTGCGGCAACTGTGGAGGAGGGTAAACTATATTCCAGAATGTTTAACCTAATTGTGCTGGATCGCGCTAAACATGCATACTTGGCGTGCATGAATACGCAATCACGCCAAAAACATCTGGGGCCGAATTCACAAAGCTTTCTCTTTGGCTACGCATTTTCTTAGCCAAAAGTTCTCTTATCTGGAGGGATTACTATAGCGCGGGTATGAATTTAACTTATTTGGCACTTAAGAGGGCAAGGAGGACACACGATAGCTGATGAAAGAACAAGGAAAGAAAGAAGTGTGTGCCGATAATATCAAGATAGCACGCAAAGCGTCTAGCATCGAGAGTATACGATGACAGCCAATGATTTGCTGCATCTATGTTTCAGTTCCGCGAGCGTCTGCTACAGCGCTTACGGGATGCCGCGTACGTTGTAATAGGCGTTTTTGCGGGCTGTGCAAAGCCAAGCACTCGCCTTTCATCAACGACTGTAGCTAAAAACGAAATAGCTCGATGGCCTTAAGTCATCGAGCAATCCATGCACTATCTCGCCAAGTACAAGTAAACAACACTTCAGGTGTACCACATAAATGAAACCACACTTATATCGATGCATGCAATGTTTGAAAATGTGCCTCGAATGTCTTCCCCTATTTAACGCGACCAGTTACCTTACATTTCATTGAAGCTGCGCTGCTACTTAACTAATTCGGTGCAATCTAGCACGGTATAGTGGTGAACGTAAGGGTGTTTTGTACCTACAGTCAAAGGTAGCCTTTGTTACAATATTCTTATTACAAGACACATGAGCGACTTTGGTGCCTGCAGACGAATTGTGCGGAATTAGATAACAGCAGTAATCAAATGAAATTGTGAGCGCAATTTCGCTGGTTCCATGCACCGCAGCATTTTTATAAAGCCGGAATGCGAGAACGTGCATACGCTTACGCTTAGGTATATATGTCTACGTAAAATGAGGGAGACTCGTCGGGAGGTGTCTCAGTGCTAATGCTTTTCACAAAACACGGTGCAACTATTTCGCCCAGCGTTGTTTGAGTGCGCAAAGCAAGGGACGTGTATACGAGTCTTGAGGTCGAGAGACGTTATCACACGTGCGAAAAGGATGAAAAGAGAGAGAGACTCTCGTTTCGGCTTCGCGAAAGCTTGAAATTGATAGATAATGAAGACAATTTTCTGGCCCACCAGACGTCAGGGAAAGTCTTCGCAAAACAGACTCGGAGAGCATAAAAAAGTGGAGTACGCGTTATATGAGAGTGACAGCCACTCAGAAAGCGAGATGAAGTGTGACTGTCCTTAGGTGTGAGAATCAATGCTAATTAAGAGAGTTGAGTTAATGAGCCAAAACTTTCCTAAATAACGATAATGAAAGCAAACTGAGCATTCATCTTGTGAAAGTGACACTAGTGACAGTGAACTCATAATAGTTGATTAGCGTTGTCACAGGCCGATATATATTTTTATTTTCTCATCCATATTTGGAAAACTATGAGAAGGTAGCGTACGTTAGAGCCGGCTATCCCAACGTCATGACAGAAATGTACAAGAATAAATAGCGCACGGTTATACAATCACATGTGGCGGTTTCTATCTTCAAGTAACCTTGGGAAAACGCATTCTAACTATTTTTTCTATTTTTGACAAAGTTTCACGGGACGTTTTTGCATTTGGCTTCATTCGAAGGAATGACGATATATCAGCAATAAGGCGAACACAAGCACTGCAGCAGTGGACGAGCGGTTACAGCGCTCAACTACAATCTAGGAGGTACTTGGTTCGATTCGCAGAATCACTGAGCACTTTTTTTTTTCAAGAGGTTGCCCGGCTTGACATTATGCGTGGTGGCGGGTACTGAGTTTTTGAGAAGTAGGCTTTCGCACTTGCTTCTTTCACTCCCCTTTTGACCCAAAAGCGCTGTACTGTGCTCCTTCAAAAATTAAACAATTGAGGGTTCATAATTTTCTCCTCCATCCTCTCTTATCGCAAAAGTGTCCAGTGCTGAAATACCAATATCATACCTGGTATATTACTTTTCACGTGTTTAGATATTCGACCAGCAATCAGTATTCACGGTGTTTTGAAGAAAATCTACACATGCAGTGAGCTAACTGCTTGCAGCCAAGTTGACTGTCTTTGTAGGGACACGCTTTCATGCTAATTTGGTGGGCACCATCACATGCAGCAACACCAAAGAGCA
Organism: Rhipicephalus microplus; assembly: GCF_043290135.1. NCBI lineage: Eukaryota > Metazoa > Arthropoda > Arachnida > Ixodida > Ixodidae > Rhipicephalus > Rhipicephalus microplus. The sequence goes on from NC_134710.1 coordinate 470,713,178, forward strand.
CGGACAGTTAGAGCTGATGCAAACAGAGTGATTAGTTTGTGTCTTCTCTCCCGCTATTTGTCATGCTGCACGCTTCAGTGTAATGTCGCTGTCAATGGTTAAAATGAACTATAGCAGTTAATCGAGTTCTGCTGAGAGGGTCCCGTATTGTCCAGAATGGAACAGAACAATGGCAATTTGATTTGTGTGATAAAGAGATAACCTGCTTTTGGCTACTAGAATAAATTTCTAAACTGAAGTTTATTTTTTATTAACAACAGTTCCAGTGCAGATGAAAGGTGCATGGACAAAAATCGTGTATTCAGCTTGACTAGGTTTGTGACCTTATTTGTAATTGCGAACCGGTACCACAGTATGCATAAATATAGCACACATATACAACCACGGGTGATAGCTTGCTTATTCTGATTAAAATTGAAAGGTTGAAATCGACATATTCAACCAACGCAATGTGTAAGAGATATGCTATGTAAAGTAGCTATGCTCGAAACTAATCTTCGCAGGTTCGTTCCATTTTACCCAATTTCTTGCCCATGACTGTAGATTGGTAAATGAAACTTCTTCGAACACACATATTCTGTGTAAGGTTACATTTATTTTTATGCAGTACAAAACAAATTGAAATGTATAATGGCTCAAAAGAGAAATAACTAGAAACAAATTCAGCCAAATCATTACCAAACTTACTCACCAATGATAAACGGATTCTCATTTAAAAGATACATACATACATACATACATACATACATACATACATACATACATACATACATACATACATACATACATACATACATACATACATACATACATACATACATACATACATACATACATACATACATACATACATACATACATACATACATACATACATACATACATACATACATACATACATACATCTATATACGCACACACACATATACATATGTACACCCATACATACATACATACACATAGGTGTAAATATTAAAATGAATGGCTACAAAAACAACAATTCTAATACACTCATTTTGAATATACTACAGAAAGTAACTTACGAGAGATATCCACCGGCACTGTTATGTCTGAACACGGTGTTTCTCGAATTATCTCGCAAAAGCTTGATGCATAGTTTTCTGCTGCTGCCCAGTGACAAGCAGTTTTTATAAAAAACACAAGAATAAAGCCCTTGACAATGTCATGCTAAAGAAAAGGGCTGTGCATCAATATTTTGTACATGTCTGCAATATCACTCTGTTTATTTACATAGCTTGGCTCATTCACAACCCACTATCAAAGCATGTTAGGACACTTGGGCTGAACGTTGGCACAGCACGAGTAAATTCTAGACAAAACATGAATAATACAATTATAAGCTACTAAGCTCCTTGGTGCAAACAGCGTTTATATTGACAGCTATAGGTGCCATTTCGTTTCCCCAAAACACTTCTCAAAAGTAGAATCAACTTTATTTAGCTAAAAGTTTCTATTCTGGCGCGTCGTGGTGGCTCCACGGTGGAAGCGACTCTTTCGGCCAAGAAAACAAAGACCAATTATTTTTCCAGTTCGTGAATTCACTCCATGCTAACATTGAGGCAGCTGGTAAGAGTGCTTTTGGAGAGAGGAAACCACCACTTCCAACCAGTTGTGGCCTTGGGTAGCTACTTCACTTGGACAAAAATGATGAAAAACACTCCTCAAGAAGACTTCAAAGTTTGCACATCCACACAGTTCCCATACAGCTGTCTATTAGTCTGCTTGAAAAATATTGAGTTTACTGGTGGGCAAAGACTGTACACTATGTGAGGTGATGCTCCAGTGCACTGCATGTATGTCTTGCTGCTGGCCTCAACTGCGATGTTGCTCAGCACATATGTGTAAAATAACAACTAATACTATGCCACTGCAAAGTAATTATGTGTCATTTGCATGAAACAGGGACCACAATAAAAGAACATAACAACATTTGCCTTCACAAAGTTCAAAAAATGTAAATAAATTTCCACAGAGTTTTCACAGCTCATCTGAGGATAGTAATATTGATTGTAAACACATTCTTACTTCCACTAACAAACTATTTTAAGATGCCAGATTCAATATTAGAGTATACCAGCACTTTTGTAGGGCTAAACAATTGTACAGGCACCGAGAAAAACACAAGTGCATGCATGGTATAGCTACATATAAAAATAAGTACTTTTATTTCTAGTCTGAGTAGAGTTGCATAGATGATAAGTCACTTGCATTACATTATGAACAAACCTCTCCGAGCAAAGTATACATTTAAAAAGTTACACTTACACAGTAGATAAGTAGACTGTTGAAGGACGGACAGGCAGTGGGATAATACCCAAGCACTAAAATCTTCTGTTAAGATATACTAGGAGTAGTGATGATCTACTTCCTTCCAAATAAAATAATCCACATATATTCACTTCCCAGAGCTTATACACTCATGGCATCATTGGTGCTATACAAATGAGTGTACACTGAAGGATTACATCGACTAAGTACATGATTACTGCATCCATGGCTTTACTTCTTGTACTACAAAGAATGCAGACACAGTTACCATTGGCGACCTTGGATGCTGTGATTTCTGGCATGTAATTGTAGAGGCACGCAGGCACTTAACACACATGTTAAAAACTTCAGCTCAAAAATATTTGCCCACTAACACTACAGCAGCCTTTAAATTAGTGTCATAGTTTGGTATCTTCCATGCAAAATTTAAACAATTTTGAATGCAAGCAAATGAACTGCTGAATAATGCACTGCTAAGAAGTTAAGCAGCAGCTGCTCCTGACATCACAATGTGCTCTTTCTGCTGTTGTAAACTTTGAGCAGGAGAACAGTCACTGGCAGTCCGTTTATACTTGTTGGTCTTCTGTGTTCTGTTCTTGATACACTGTACATGACCGTGGAGCACCAAACCCCTTGTTACTGCTGGAACTTAGAAAAATACAGATCATTGTTACAACCATGCTACATGCAAGAGTGTATAGTTGTCAATTATGTGCTCATATTTACAGATATTGTATTTTCAGAAGCCAATGACAAGCCTCAACACACACACACACAAACAGTGAAGACTGAAAATATATTTAATATGATACAAGAGCAAAACTACAATGTTATAGATGAAGGCATGAAACTTCTGCCAGACATAAAAAGCCAATAAAGTTTCTTCTATTTTGACTTTACACTAGGTGCAAGAAGCAGACCACAAATAAGTTCACTAAGAAATACAAGTTAGGCTGCATTACAACGCAAAAGCCAATGTTCCTAACTTTAAGGCTGTCTAACATAGCCAGCTCACCGTACTGCGTATAGGAGCAAATGGGTAGTCTAGAAGACACAAAGAACTTGTGGATCATGAGTGTGCTTGTTGCTGACATCTATTATTCTAAATGAAGAAAACCTTTCAAAAATGCACTTCATCAGGGAAAATAATCATACGCAACAAACACAACGGGCTCCTACAGGTGCCACCAACACTCACCATTATTGTTGATACCAGTGTCTTGCCGGATGGATATGCTGCGTCCTGCACAGAACACCAAAGGAGCGCTCGATGACTTGGACTGCATGTGTGCTAGCTGCCTCACTCTGCTGCTGAAATAGGCTAGCCACAGACAGAGAAATGAGAAGCCATGGCTTTGAAACACACTGAACGTCACCTTTAGAGATCAACAATGCATACTTAGGTCAGGTACAATTTGTAGAAAAATATATATCACTATGCAATCGTGGTGAACATGTTCGGCTGAAACATAAGCAACAGCACTGAGAGAGAAAAAGCTACATTAGGTAAAAGATGCAGTTACTGGCCCTATGTCATCTGAAGCTTCTTCAATAGGTCTTTCTCCTGACAAGTTGTGAACAGCCAGGCAATTTTCACCCACTTGCTATTTCCTTCCAGAGCACTTGATACACAGAGGGAGTCACAAGCTCGAGAGCTCAATAAGGAATCAAAGTATTTTCAGAGCACAAGCTTTTGAGCCTCAGATTATTGGAGTTTCATTCATAAGCTGCAGGCTTTCAGCTTTCAACATTCTCAATTATCTTGCAACTTAGTTCTATAAATGTTGAATAAGAATTATGTGTAAGAATATTACAGGTATCCACTGAAAGCAACCATGCTTGGGTTTTCAATTTGTGCACAGTAAGTGGTGTTCACGTAATCGTATCTATTAGAGAAAAACTAACCTTGCGGCCAGCCGTTAGGCAGTTTTGTGCGCTCGAAGCTCCCAAGCAGATCGCAGTCCTTCCAGATGAGGCTGCCATGCATGCTTCCACGCCACATCCGCTAAATGATAACAGTCCCAGCAGTGACATAGGCTTGCATAGTTAGGGAGAACGTGTCCTTCCTATTTTTGTACAGGTGCTCCAAGTAATAATGAGGATTGATGTGCCAGAATGTGCAACCGATGCATCACAGGACCTTAACAAACCAATCTCTGCGATCTGTAAAGAGCCAAAAACGAGATATTTAAGAACAATCATTAAAGCACTCACTTCTAATACTTATTTTTGAAGCTATCACTTCGTTAATGTGACCAAAATCTGCTATAATCACTTTGAAATAAACTGAAGCCTCATGTAAAATTTACGTACCGCAATATATATATGTCCTACTGAAGTATAGTACTAGCACAGTGATAATCGTCTATAGAACTAATTTTCCAAAATAACATAAATTTTTTAAGTGCAACCTGGCTTCTGAAAAATAAATTCACATTAACTTTCTAACTATCAAACGTGGTCAATCGACAGGCCCAACCTCATAATCAAACAAGAGCTCACTTGTATCAAATCACAAAAAACTTTTTATGTATTTGCTCCATAATATATGTATGTATATAACAGTAGTAGTATATTTTTCATGCTTCAACTTACCATAGAGAAACATTACATCTGATGGGCTTAAAAACTTGCACACGTTATAGAACTGCGTGAATTATAGTACTGGTGAAATTTAGTTCTGCAAGGTGAACTCACCGATGGCAGAATTTAGTAGCCGTCGGTGTCATGAGGAACCAAGTACGGCCAACAGGCAAAGGGCATCTGCAGACTAGAAGCTGCCAATGACAGAAATGAAGGGCTGGCCAGGCGTGCACGTCCATTGATAAAGTGTAAGAACTGGCCAAGACCGGCTGTTGTCAAGGCTCTAGTGCCGTGAAAAACGATGGCCAGACGAACTCGGAAACCTGTGGTTAGGCGATATTGGCCTACAACTTCATCCAAAGCAAGGCACCGCTGAAATCTTTGCTTTTTCTGGGGGCCGAAGGGAAGCTTGACGTTCACGGGCTCTCGCTGCCACATAGAACTCTCAAGTTGTTACCGAAGAACAGTCTAGGCGCGCTTCCAAAGTAACACGATTCACAACAGAATGTAGCATCTCGCAGTTTCGGTTGATCACATCACAGCGCTAGGACTATGGTTATCACAAAAAGGAGAAGTGACCACCTAATAAACAAAAGCGCCAAGCGGCCCCACCACAACTTCGCTGGGCAAAACAGTTATCAACGCTGTCTTTCAATTTTCGGTCACACGAGCACAGCTTGTTCACAAGTCTTGGAAAGTCAACACAGCACCACTGTTCACAACGAACATCGTTTCACTCCCGAACAGTACATTGCTCTCAAGTAAATAGAAGCGTACGGGCTAACTAGTGGCGAAGCAAGAACCGAGCGCGTAGTTCATACGTTTCCGTACGTACTTGGGGTCACTCAAGTAACGTGTCAAAACGCTGTCAATTCGAAATGTCGCACAGCACCCAACTGAGAGACTGGAAAGTCAAGCGAACGAACTGTTACCGGCACACAAACACACATTGCAGGCTTCTCGAGTGCTAGTTGCCGTCGATACGTCGACGCCGATCCCCGCTTGATAACAACACCGACGCACAGGCTTCGCTGCGCTTCACCGTACACCATTGCACTGCCACAGCTTTCCGCACTGCTCACACGCACTGAAAGAGCTGCTGTAATCACAACACATCTGGTCAAACGCTGAAGTAACTCGTGCGAGAAGCATTTGCTGAAAGTCGCACCGACCGATATGCTGTTTACGACGCCATGTTGTTTTCGACAACTGCACCGCACGTAAGAGAGCTCTTAGAAAGTACTTGCACTATTTTCACGGCGTGAAAAAATTTTTTCTTATGTGCGAGGGGGGTGATATGACGAACAGGACAGGCGTGCCAGATGAAAGAAGTGTTTTGGCAACGTCACGGAGTGAGCTGATGTAGAGGGTATTGCTTCACAACTAATCACAAGCTGTGCCTGTCGGCCAAGCCGTCGTCTGCTCGCGTTTGTCGTCTGCTTCGATCAGAGCATGCGACAGGGGATTCGCCTTCGCAACGCTATTATTCTCAGGTCAAGTGGCCGCTGCGTCGCACAAAATACATGTCAGTGGCTCGCTCTACCTTTGAATGATGTTGTGCGCCAAGTTAAATGGCTGGTAATTGACGCAGGGATGAATTCAGCCAAGGTTTGCTTCAGAATCGTGAGGGTTTGCATATTTTCGGTGTCATACAAAGTTACTAGGGTCATTTTATTCCGATTGCTTGCCATTTTATTATGGTCAATATCGGTGTCTGAACAGTGAGGGTGAAGATGCATGATTTGTTTGTAGTTCCATGCCTAATCACGCGCACCCCTAATAGGCTTTGGTTTACAAAGTACGCTTTGTTCCAGATCGTCCCAAAGTGTATCGACAGCTGTATTTCAGAGATCGCAACCATTGGACAGTTAGAGCCAATGAAAGTACACTAGAGCACAAACTTTATGAACCACTCACTGAAAACTTCCTCTCATTTTTATTTCCAATAGCGTGCAAAGAATGTGCTCCCATTAACCTCTTTCGTGGTAATTTCCCCCAATGAGGCAAGGATCTCGAGTCGCACTTTTAATTGGATGAGATGGGGCGCAACACAACAACATAACAAATAAGGTTGATCCTATGTCATGTCGCGTTCGAATGCACTGACCATTCACGTATCACATTGGTTTTCATCCAACCACAAATTTTTACATGCGTAGTTTCATGCCACTGATGCCCAATAGAATTCTTCAATTACTGCGACTTCGAACTTATTGGACGGTGGTGGTTGTCAACACCATCCACTGCGTACAAGGGAAACAACACACGAAGCTCAAAGCGCCGAAAGAAATAAAAACGCACCAGCAGTCATCAGGCAGCCCTTAATGAGCGTGAATTAACTCAAAACCAGCCCGGGCACCAAAGTATACCGCTGCGTCAGCAGATTCTAAGTAGGCACATTGTTCCTAAGAGTGGTCCGGACCACTCTTGGGATTTTCTCTCAGCGATGCTGTTTTTACGCACAATTTCGCTTCGTGAATCCACTTACGAGCACTTTTCAGTGACGTAAGCAAATATAGCAACTGCATGACCATCGCTGACATGTTCCCGGGCAGTCACAGCGCGCTTTGTTTGCAGTGGCCGATGTGACAACTATGGCCTCTTACGACGTTTTTTCGTTTCGTGAATCGACTTACGCAACAAAATTTTTCTTGCGCAAAAATGTTTTCGTAAGTGAGTTTTGTGAATCCGGGCCCTGAAGAATTGGAATGGGCTATTTAAGCACGTTGTCGTATCTAACATCGTTCGTGCTTCAGGGCACAAGGAAGGAGAAACTTTGAAAAAAAAAATTATCACTTTAATTTATTTGCAGTTTTCGAAGGGTGTTCCTTTGTGCATATTGCCGCGTTCCATTTCCCAAGTTTTCTTATCGTCCCAAAACACTACACGATTCTCAGCGCATACCACGGCTGCAGTTTTCGAGAAGTTTCCGGACTGTAGTAGATCATTTCGATAGGATCACGCCTACTCTGCGAACTGTACAGATTATTTTGGAACTTACGCCACCACCAGCGATAACGCTAGAACATTCGACGGCAAGAGTATAAATGCCGACGTGCTTCGCCACTTGTCAGTAGTTGATCGACGGCCGACGCTCCGTTCACTGCTTACCTGGCGCCGGGATTCCCGTGACAGGGCACGCTGTCAGTCGTCGACCCCATCTTATCGAGCACCAAGCGAACCTCTGGACAACCCCCCGGCTCTGTCCAGGCCTTCATCGTAAGCCAACGCCCGGGCACCACAGCGCAAGCCGTGGGAGCCTGGGCCAGGACGAAAGTGTGATGGCTTTCACAGCGCCACCGCCGAAAGCTCATTGCTTTACTTCTAGCGCTCCAGAAGGGAGCACCGTCGACGACATCATAGATGCCCTCGAAGCAGTAACCAGCCCAGCCGGTATAAAGTCCCTCCAGCACATGGGAGGTGACAAGTTCGGCACCCCAGCCGCAAACTTCCATGCAGCCACCAAGCTGAAGAGCCGGGGCGCCCTTCTCTTGAACGGCGAATCAATTCCACTAGTCAGCGTAGGTCCTGAAATAGTCCACGTCACAGTCTTCCGGGTACCGCCGTGGGTAAGCGACGCAGCCCTAGCGACTGCTTTCTCCGTCTACGGCAACGTGCAACATATCCACGAGCCAGTGTTCAAGGGCCGCCCTGGGGTTGGCACGGGTGCCCGTGTGGCGCGAGTGGAAATGAAAAGCCAAATACCAAACTTTCTGACAGTCCAAGGCTACAATGTCATGTGTGACTACCGGGGTGTCAAGAAAGTGTGCTCTAAGTGCAGGAATGCTGGCCACATCGCCAAAAATTGTACCACACCCCGTTGCACGCGCTGCAACGTGTTTGGACATGCCACAGAGGGATGCGCAGAACCATACCGCAAGTGCTCGGGCAGCCATACAACAGCTGACTGCGTACGTCCGAAGTCCTTCGCAGCGGCTGCAGCAGCGGCAACCGAAGAACAAGCGTGCACTGACCTCACGCACGAATTGCAAGGTGATTATCCGGCGCTCGAGCCTGCGAGCGACACTGACACAAGCGACACTGACGCACATGCTGAACCACAAGACGCAGGAGACCTGCCTCCCCTGTCTGAGAAAGCCTCGTTCACTTTTCACACCCCGTCCGAGACCAGCGACTGCTCGCCGGACGTCTATGAAGATCAGAACTCATCCAAAGCCGAAGCCCGAGTGCCCGTACTTAGCAGAGACCACGAGAGCTACAGCTCTGACACAGTTATATATATATATATATAAGTGGTTATATCAGAAGAAAAGAAAAGAAAGGTGCCGACCCGTAACTGTCTCTCCTTACGAGGACACCTCAACAGGTCAGCAGAGGAATGGGATATGGGGAATAAAAGATATAGGGAAAAAGAAGGAGGGATAAAAAGAATAGAAGGAAAATAGACTGAGAAGAAGCCATCCAGCCAACGAGAGAGAAAAAGAAGGAGATAGGAAAGTGGGGATACGGTCGAAGCAGTCCAAGGGCGGGGTGCCACAATGCGAGAGCTGCACGGCTTCAGGAGACCGCGGAGGGCGAACCAGTCGGCGGGAGCTACGCTGAAGTCGGAGATCGCGAGGGCACAACCGTCAAGCTTGAAATCCTGCGAGCGAATCCTGACACAGTTGGCACCACCAGTAGCTCCGAGGCGCCGGGAGCTTCGATGGGACGCGGCACCCGAACGACGGGACGTGCAGACGCTCCGATTATCGGCCCAGACAAGACCACAACAGTGATTATGCCGCCGACAAGGACGAGCGCCCGCGCCAGCAAGTACTCGGCTCAGACCCGCAAACTGAGCCTGTCAAACCCCATTTACCAGATTACAGGTGCGGCCGCCGGTGCGAGCGTCGGTGCCAGCGCCATGGAAATAGACCGTTCAGCCACCGAACGAGCCCACCCACAGACGACGGACTCTGAGGGCTCTACGGACAGTAGTAAGCCCCAAAAAGTCGCTAATGCTCTGACAACGTCAGATCATTTCTCTCTTTAGTCATATTCATTCGTTGAGCGCTCGCCCCACCCCCTGCAAGGAGTTTCTTTGAAGTTTGCGTGCACTCTCTTTTTTTAAAAATAGCTACAGTGCATTTTTTTCCCTAAACATTAGGGGTTTCAGATGCCAAGATAAGATGAGAACCCATGCACTTCGCAAGGTCACGTCATGTCGACAACCTCTTCTTACAGGAATGTAATTTCAGAACCCCTTTTGATGTGCAATCCTTTCGTTCACATTTTGGAGTCGAAGCCTTTTTTTTTGCTGAATGATTCAAAGATGTGCGGAGTCTAAGTTGTTTTCTTCACACCAGCGTTACGTCGAAGAGCACACTCTGTCTTTGGTTTTGACGGCCGCACACTAGCAGTAGACTTTGACCTCCACGGCAGACGAGTAAGGGCGCTCGTAATATATGCCCCAGCTCAACGTGGGGGCACGGTCGATTTTTTCAATTCACTCGACTCATTTATGTTTGACAGCTATCCTACTTTCTTAGTAGGGGATTTTAATCTTGTTGAGGACACCGACAGAGATGCGCGCGGACGCAGACAAAGCAGACAATATAGCGGAATCAGTGCATTGCGACAACTCATCCGCAATTTCAAGCTCAGGGATGCGTGGCGCGATACTCACGGAAATGACTTCGTTGCAACATAGCAACGGAGTCCCAACATGACCCGGCTAGACCGCTTCTATTTTTCAGAAGTGCTAGCCACACATGTCTTTAGTTGCGAGGTCCTACATTTCCCACCGGACGTTCCATGCATTACAGACCACTTTCCAGTGTCTGTAAAACGTTTCTTTGAAGAATCCACCACATTTAGAAACCATTGAAAAATGGACAACGCACTCGTGCACGACCCGGAAAGCGTAGTATTACTGCGCAATGCACTAGAGCAAGCATGCAAAAGGCCGGTTGAACCCCGTAACTGGGACGCATTGAAACACAGTTGGGCGCCGAGCTTATCAAAGCGGGGCGCGAAAGGAAAGCGCGCCTGACGACAGAGATAAGCGACACGCTACGAAAATCGCGCATTGTACGCAGAAGCGATTGATTGATTTGATATGTGGGGTTTAACGTCCCAAAACCACCATTTGATTATGAGAGACGCCGTAGTGGAGGGCTCCGGAAATTTTGATCACCTGGGGTTCTTTAACGTGCACCCAAATCTGAGTACACGGGCCTACAACATTTCCGCCTCCATCGGAAATGCAGCCGCCACAGCCGGGATTGTACCAGCGGTTCTTCGAAGTGTTCGCAACGACTCTTTGGGTGAACAAATGCATGTCCCTTTCGTTCAGTTGCCGAACGGCGAACAGTCTACACGAGCAGAAGACATGACGAGGGTCTTTAAAACACATTTTTCGAATCTCTTCAGGGCGGAGAACGCCAACGACGTGAACTATACTACCATAGTTAATGAGTTTTGCGAGGAAATTTCCCGCGTACCGGAGGAGCTCCGCGATGGTCTGTGTAGCCCAGTGACGCTGGATGAATTACGCATCGTGCTGCAGCTCATGAACAAAACCGCCGCCGCCGGCGCTGACAGGATACCTTTGAGTTTCTACAAAACCTTCCTTGAAACAATACAAGATCACCTTTTGACAATGCTAAATGGGCTTCTTGCTAACGTAATCAGACCGAATACGTTTCGTGAGAGCAGAGTTATACTCTTGCTTAAAAGCGAGGGAGAGCCATCTGACCCAAGGGCGTGGAGGCCCATTTCCCTACTTAACTCGGATATTGACAGCCATCCTTGCAAACCGCATAACAACCATTCTACCGGAAATAGTAAGCGACATAGAAACATGCTGTGTCCCAGGACATACGGTCTATTCCTCGCTTGCGCTGATTCGCGATTTATTCACGTACACTACAAGAACACAAATATCTGGCATTTTTGTTTCCTTGGATCAGGAAAAAGCTTTTGATTGCGTAGAATGGAACTATCTCTTCGCTGTGCTTGAGTGTTATGGCTTCCCAGCACATTTAACCGACACCCTCCGCTTACTATACACAGACTTAGAAATGTCATTAGTAGTGAATGGCTATACATCTGAACCTATTGCAGTAAGTAGGGGCATTCGACATGGCTGTCCCTTCTCCGCCCTTCTCTTTGTATTACGCATAGATCGATTATTGAAACAAATCCAGAAATGCACTTCGATACGCGGTTTCCCTCTTCCAGGCTTGGGCGAAGTGGAAGTAGCGGCATACGCCGATGACATTTCGTTGTTTATTCGGAGCATAGATAGCTACAGAGCCTTTTTGCGAATATTCCACACGTATAGCAACCTGTCGAGAGCACGTCTTAATCCCGGAAAAAGCAAGGCATTGTGCTTTGGGATGCACAGTGAAGAGTTCCCTGATGGCGTCCAAATCGTCCAAGGCGTTGAAGTCTTAGGTGTAACTTTCCTTTCGACTGGTGAGGTAGCCCGCAGCACATGAAAATAAATCCAACACAAAGTGGATAGACACATTGAAGTCGCCAGAACTTTTCAACTACCTTTTACAGAAAGAGCTTACCTAATTAAATCCAGCATAACAGTGCCACTGCTTTATGTAGCCAGAATTGCCCGACCACCTCGATGGGTTTTGCTGAGAGTGGCTACTGCGTGCGGCTCCTTTTTCTCACGGCCACGCCGAAGCTGTTGCCAGAGCCTTGGTCCGCCTATTAGTAAAATGGGGAGGGCTCAGTGTACCCAACCTTGATGTAATGTGCCGCATGTTGGCTCTCGAAAACACCTGGGCACTCTTAGAGAACTCATCATATCGAGGCAGGCAACTTGTAGTGTGTCTGCTAGGAACCTCTAGAAGACTTTTTGATTTTGCAAACGACACAGGACCAGCTGCTGAACAGCCACCAGCGTATTACACACATGTTATAAATTCTTTGCAACATTGGCGAAATGATCTTCCAGTTCAAGAACTTATGGAAATGTCCCCTACCGACATGAGTGAATTAGTAGCATTTAAAAGACTATCTGAAAAACAACGCCGGAAATGCCGGGCGAAAAGACGTTGGACTTTTACAAATATGTCTCTCCCCTCCGAGGTCTGTGACCTAAACTGGCTTAGGGAATGGGGGGCTTTACCAACGGCCGACCGCCTTGCGGCGTGGGGCGTGGTGCCCTCCGCCACATGCCCGCAATGCGGTCGCGTCGAAACACTGAACCACGTCTTGCATGATTGCATGAATGTATAGTAGCGCGCACCTTTTGGCCCATGGTTACCAGGATGTTCCAAACAAGTTGCAGTGGAAGTCTAGCCACAGGGATAACTTTGTCGTACTCTTAATGGCTATCGGAGCCTTCGTCTTATGGAAACGAAGGGGACTGGCTTGCCTGAGGGGACGCCCGCAGAGAGCCATGTTTCCCCTACTACATCGGCTAAGTAACATAATGCTTATGCATCTTAACGCAGAACTAGTCATGCTGGGAGAGGAGGCTTTCCTCCGACGGTGGTCTACGCGATTTATTATCGTAAAAAAACAACAGAGTGTCCATACCTTTCCTCTCCTATTGAGGAGGTGGGCTAGTGCTTGTACCAATGTGACATTACAGTGTTTATTTTTCTTTTCTTCTTTAGAAACATGTCCTTTTGTGAAATAATGTTCTTGAGCGCGAGAGCAAATTGTCCTCACAGGTGAATGCAAAATATCACGCTACACTGTGAATGACCTCCTCTTGCTGGTTCATATAGCCTTACTGTTTATTTGTGTTTAATCATCTCAATGTCATAAATGTCCTGTCTTTGATGTACAATTTTTGCATTGTACGTCACTGCATACGCTATAAGTTCTTTCGCTGTATATAACAGCTTGCATTGTACATACGCATTGTTCACCATTGTCCATTTTTATGTGTGCACATAAGCTGTGTAAGATATATCCGGAAATAAAATTATCTTAAACGCTATCTGTGCAAGACTGCTACTGTAATCGAACTTTTTGTTTACCAGGCACAGGTTCGCCCAAATAAACAGTTAAATCGCAACATAAAGTCCCCTGTCTTCGGTTACGTCACGACCCCGTGACATCTTCCACAATCGTGCTTTTCTTGAAAGAACATTTTTGTGCTTCAAAACCAGCTTTTCCAAAAGCAAGTAGTGAGTGAAAATGCACACTAGGGCGAGCCTTTTGTATGCGCTCAGTGCTTATGGTTCATGTTTCTAAATAAATAAACTTCATGTACGAAAGACAAAGTCTTCTCAACAGCCACCTGTGTATATAAACTTGTCAGCTAAGTTCTATAAAACGATCCGAAGACACTCACTTCGTCTACGAAGCGCATCACCTCAAACACTTTCAGCTCCTAGCTTCATTAAACCTTGATTCTTTTGGGCTTGTCGATAAGTTTAGGTGCTGAGGGTAAAGAAAGTCTTCAGCAACTGAGAATTTCGCGGCAACCAATACAGTTCTCCTGTCAATGTGAATAAATTTCAGTAACGTACGGAGCCGCTGAACGCTGAAGGGGCAAGCTCTTTATCGGTGGACCTCCTAACCTTTTCAGCGACTTTCGAGGTGAATCATGTGCAGGGTGACAGTGGCTATACTATAGTAGACATTGCTATTATTTGGCGTGTAATTAGGCCGAAATACCGCGTGACAACTGCCCGGCGCAAGTGCTGAGGTAATGGAAATCACGTCACAGAGTCTTTGTTTTATTTGTTTCGGTTTGGTCTTACAATTTGCGACATTTGATATTGCTCTTGCATTTAATAAAGGTAGTATCACACGAGCCTAAATTATAAAATAGTTGGGATAAAATCCTGGCCGAACTGCAGTCAGTTTGCTGAAAGACGTTGACCACAATCGCCAATACATCCCAGATGCAGCTGCATGTGATCCCACAAAAAAAGGAAGACAAGCATTACGAGAGGCTCCAAAGTAAAAAAAAATTATTTTCGAAATGACACTCAAGCTTTTCGCTACTAAATAAAACAATGTAATGGTGTTTTTGACAAAGTGTGTTCAATTTTCATCCGCTTTCTAAATTCAAACGCTATTGTCTTAAAATCAAGTTTTTATTATATATAGGTGCCATTTTTTTCTAATGCATTCCAAGAAAACCATCTGATTTTTTTTTGCGTTCTGCATGATTGTCTGTAGCTACTGAAGCAGAACTAAACTATGCTCTGGATTGTTCTTCTCTTACAAACTTTCATTGTTGCCTGATAACTAAAAATTTAGGTCTTTTATATAGTGGTTAAATGTTTGCGAAAATTCTAATATCAGTCAGATTCTAATAACTTTTTAAGAAGCTGCGCACAGAAGGAAACACAAACACACACACACACACACATAAAGGACGCAAATGGGAGAAGCCCGTTTGGCTAATTAAGTTTCTTATTAGTCTTCTACAATTAAACAAGCGGTAAAGTTTGCCAAAATTATTGTATGGAATATGTGAAGATATAGTCACCGAGAAAATAGTACCTCAAAATGATCAAACATTCATGACACGTATAGGGCCCACTCGGTGCCGATAAGACATAAAACATTATTAAATTGAGGTAACTGAATCGAGCAGTTGTACGCACACTTGGTTTCTTTTCCGGGCGTTCTTTGTAGATTTAGTAAAACTAGATTGATGTGCTCAAGTTTACAATACACCATTTTACGATGGTGCTTGTGCACCTGTTGCACCGCTTTCTTTATTAGAATGATTCCAGTAAACCTTCCTGGTCACATTTCACGCATCATGAGTGAATTTAAATGCGTTGTATGCATACGTCGGCAAACATCGTAAAGCTCACTCACACTAAGTCATGCAATATATTTTGCACTGAGGTAATATTACTCACACTTATGGCTCGATATAAGTATGAGTGCTCATGAGTACGAGTAAGGTCACTCATTAATGAATTTACCGACCTATAGTTGTATAGGTGTGAAAATCAAAAATGAATCATTCGTTCTACACTTCACCAAATAATACGCTTAAATCAAACGTATCAAAACGTGTCGATGCCTCATGTCATTACACTTGGATGGCCAGAACCTGCAGTGCGCTGGCATTGCCTGAAAAGGGTCAGCTTCTCCGCAACGCAGAGAAACGACATATTACCATGTGAATGCGCCCGGCGAATATGGCACTGGAACTCCTGGAGGTGGAGTGAGCGATGCCCGGAAAACAGCGGCGCAACTCTGCTACCTTAAAGTAGAATGTACTCTCCATTCGCAATTCACCTCTGCGGTGGCACATCTGTTGCTCCTGATGCCCCTTGCTAGATGGTGTTGTACTGGTGGTGAACTCAAATTCTCTGCAGGACGTGTAAAATCATCATGCATACATGAGGAATCTCATGGTGCGGGAAAATTTTACGTCAGACATGTGCATTTCACCACATGTCATGAGCCATTAAGATACCTGACCTGACGACATCCGGCTTCGGAAGCCAACTCACGTGATTCGTCGAGGGGAAGCTAATATCTTGTTCCCATTCCTCTCCTCGCCACTCCCTCTACCTCCCTCTCAGGTGGGCGTGCGCACGCAGCCTTGCTGGCACCGCGTGAGTCGAAGTCTTTGTTGTCAGTCAAGCGTTTGATAATTGATAGTAGTGCAGGCTAAAATCAAGAACAAAAGTAAAGCACACTGAACACAACACACTGACGTTGTGTGGTCCCCCTTAGTTTTGTCCAAAAGAATGGTAAATTGGGCGAGTTCGTAATGATACAAAATGTAACTGCGCAAAAAAAAAGAGATACTGTGGACAATCTTTCCATAGGGAACTCTGATGGGATGCCAAGCAGCAGTGGTGCGCACGGCGTTGGCCCGATTGAAACAGGTGTCGACGCGGATGTTAGAAGAATGGTTTGAAGTGAAACTCGGTGTAGCGTCGATGTTATCCGCATGCCGTCTCTATTCTCGAACGCGATCGGCGTTCTTGACTCGCACCTCGTTGGTGTCGTTGGTCGTCCACTTCCGACGCTTGCGTTCGCCTTCCCTCGCTCGCGCCTCATAGGTGTTCCAGGCGCGACATCGCCATTCGCGAACGCGATTGTCTTCGCTAACCCGCAATGCCGGCGACGGCTAGGAAAGGTGCGCGAACACTGGCGGGAAGCATCTCCGGCAGCGTCCCACCCGTCGGCGTGATCCCGCCACCGAAGCATGCGGAGATGCTTCCATTGCCAGCACCGTGGCACCACAGTCGGGCTAGACGACGGCGGGCGAGCGAGCGCAGCAGGTGTTTTGTGGCGCAGCGCATCTACCTGCGGTTTTTTCTCGAAGACAGATGGAGAGAGGTGGCGCGGGTGAGGACTGTATGCCGACGTGAGGAGTGGGCTCGAGAATTGCGAGTGGTGGAGATGATTATGCGACAGAGATGACACGCTGCGAGCGGCGACAGGCTACGGAGAGAGTGACGTCACGCGCGCGCACTGTGAGGGAAGGCATGACCTACTTGGCACCGCCCCGGTGCGAAGGGACAACGTTACCCAGGCTAATTAAAGAGCTGCTCCGCATCTAAAAAAACGGACTGAAACACGAAAGGAGAGAAACGTACAGACAAGCGCAGACGATCGACTGAAGCTTTATTTCAAGAACGAGGCAATATAAAGAGCCCGATAAAAAGCTAGAGAGGGCAAGGTTTTTGTATATTTGGTCCCTCGTGCTTTTCTTTCTTCTCACCCTATGCTCATTCTTGCTTTCTATTCTACCCTTTATTTAGCCTCGTTCTTGCAATAAAGCTTCAGTTATTAGTCAGCACTTGTCTCTCCTTTCATCTGCTTTCGCGTTTCTGTGTGTTTTTTGCGCACTATAGATTGCTTTTGCACTATAGATTGCTTTTGTCATTGTCATAGCCTAGGCTACCATGAACTATCATGGGATAATAAAGTGCCCGAATTGCCACCCTGATGGAGGCAAGTGTCAGCTAGCGTCGACTGCAATGCTAGCTTGGCGTGTGCGTGTATGCCGGAATGTTTCACGACTTTCGTGCATCGGACGATATGGTGCATGAATACTTGCAGAGCAAGTCCCACAGGATTGTTCCGGCTTCTCAAGAACAGGTGAGTACGCAAGCAGTGGACATTCTTGAACACCAACGTCGCACGGGAGCACGCCTTGTGCCCTAATACGCCCACCCCATCTGCATCAGCATTAGAGTATATAGCAGAAGCTCTATCATACAAAATACTAATGCGCAGTTGTCTTTTTTTTCCAAAGGGCCCACCACGCAAAAAGAAGGGCCAAGGTAGGGGCCAGTTGGTTTTTCAGTTGTCAGTTCACACTTGAGTTTTTCTCTTTTGTTTTTTCTTTGTCAATGTTATTTCATTGTATCGCACGAACAATTTACCCACAAATAGCACATTACACTCCTGAGCTTATCCATGGTCGGTTGTCACAAACGAGCGCTCGGAAACAGCGCGGCGCCAAATTCTAGCGACAGTAACGATACCAAGAGCAGAGAGGCCCCTCAAGGTCAACGATAAAGAAAATAAACACCCAAAGGCTCCCCGGGCGCACCGTCCCTCCCCTCTCGGAAGCGTAGTCTCGCCGACCATCCTCCTTTCATCGGCGGTCGAGCAAGCCCTGAAAGGTTCTCGACGGAAAGGGGCGTGGTGATGCAGAGTTGCGTCACAAGTCGCGGACGCCCCTCGAAACGTCTCGCGCTTTCTCCAGCCCTGACTGTGCACCGCGCCGACGAAACGATGGGAATTTTCTGGAATCTAGCGCGAAGGGTATTTAACCGAGCAGCAGAGATGGGAGTTCAGGAGAAGAAGGAATTTTACGCCAGTGTGCGTAGGGTGTTTCCGCTGTGTCTGTCGGCGAAGGTTTTGCCCTTAGTGACAAAGCAGGAGAAGGAATGTTGTGCTAGTATGCGTAGGCTCTTTGCACTGTGTGGGCGAAGCTTTTTGTCCTCAGTGACAAAGGGGAAGAAGAAGAGGATTTCCACCTGAGGGGTGAAGACTCGTGCTACAGGCAGGAGTGTGTGTCTATCGTCAGCGAGCGAAGACGCGTGGCAACAGCTGCGCGTGGGAAGCCGTCGTGTTACCGGCGAAGAAGTTTGGTGCTTAGAGAACAGCCAATTGAAGACGCGAGGTTTCCTGGAAGAGAAACTTCGGGGGCAGCGGAACAACAGCGCTGGACTTTGAGTGAGTGATTCTTGGAACAGTATCATTCAGACTTTGTTCCAAGGACTTTGGACTGAATAATTTTCGAACTCTTTAGTCTTTGAGTGTCTTGGTTGTTCGATGCATGTGATTGCATTGTAGCACGTATTGTTGTTTGTGTCCATTGTTTCGAGTGTAGCTGATTGTACTGTGTAGTACGTTGTTTGATTGGTGACATATCGTATTCAACTATTGTCGATTGTGCGTATTTGTATATCGTTTTGATCTGCCATAATTGAGAATTAAATTTTGTTTTGTTTATCAACTCTTGGCTCTGACTTGTTCTTTGGGCCACAGCCGGCGTCCGCTGGCGCACCAAATAGGACCACTACTCAATTGTCCACGCTTTCGTGGTGCAGTTTGAGGGGCCCATACTTCGGCCCTTGGAATCAGCCCAGCGATCGCCTCCCTAATTAACGGGACCTGTGACATCGGTAGATGGATGCCACTGTAACATCTGGCCCAGGTGCATATGTACGAGATTGGAGCAGGTCAAACATCGATGATACAAATGAAAGACAGAATGACGAAAATAACAAAAAGCACATTTAGAAGATTACCGAGGTGTCCCAATGTAATCGTCAACGTAACGAAACACCGTCTTCACATTTGTGTTTTCTCATTCGGCTTTCAATTTCCTGTTTGCACGAGCCTGAAAAAAGTCACTCAGTATTGGCGCTATAGAGGAACCAATGCACGTTCCTTGTTTAAGGAGATCTCACAGATGAACAATATTTATATTGTATTTTATTCGCTGCCACTGGTGAGGTAAATAAATCGACGCCCAAGCACTCCGTACAACTGGTTAATCAGCGAATGCTGTTACCTGCAGCTCCGCGGTATATAGAACTGGGTTCGGAATGATTGATTACATGTTCATGCTTCTTAATTAGGTTAGACACACGTTTTGCTTCGGTTTACAGCAGTGTTTATTTTACATGCCACACATTATCCCTCGCATGATCATGGTCATGGAAGAGGGTATTGAGTGGTCCCACGTGTTCCGCATTGCGTCAATCACAGTGGTTGTTCTAGAACTACAGGTGGTCACATCCGTCGTGTTCGAAGCCAATTTGCCGCTGGAGAAACTCCTGCCGAAAATGGGCGCTCACCGTCGCCTCGATAAACGCGCTCCCACAATCGTCACATTGACGCCGGCACGCCGCGTCGTTTCTAGCGTTTCATATCGTGAGCTAACTCAGTGGCATGGTTAGCAAGATACGTCTGTCATCGTCGCTTGCATTCCCGTTCGGGATTGCGGCTTGGAAGGCGGCCGGATCATCGGTACGCAGTTGCTGCCGGCACTCGGCCTTCCAGGCCTGTTTTTGCTCGTGTACGGCACCATAGCCCCGACGAATGCGAGCTCTCTCACGTTTCCGCTGTCGGCGATCTTCAAGAGTTGTCCGTGGTACACCCATGTAGAAAGTTTCGGGAGAAACTCGCGCGTGGTTAGTGCCACAGCTGCGACGGGATGGACAACTTACATCGCACAAAATGCAGCCAATAGCGCGCGTGCTTGAATATGACGCTGCGAACAATGTAACGGATAACACAGCCAATGGAGACCACTCGTGACACCACTGCCGTACGGTTTTTAGTTTCTCCTAGCCATATACAGCTTTCGCTGTAAAAGAACAAAAGGGTGACGGAAAGACAGTATGTCTTTTTGGTTTGCTAACCTGGTCGTCCGTAGGAAAAGTGAGGTATTGTGCTAGTTGGTTTTGCATGATTAAAATATGGCGCTACAGTTACTAGAACAAAAGAGGCTAGAGACGACAGAAGTTAAGAAGTGGATACAAAAAGCGCAAACTATCAACTGAATTTATTGAAGAAGCATGAAATAAAAAGATCTTCAGTAAAATAAATGAATGGTTTACGGTGGGGGAGCCACCACCATATTTCGTGATCACCACATTTGTAGAATCAAAAGACAAATCAGCTCTACTAACTGTGGTCCCCTTTCTCATTCTAAACCGTTAATTCGTTTTACTGGAGTTCATTTTCCTTCATGTTTTTCCAATAAATTCAGTTGATAGTATGCGATTCCCGTGTCCACTTTTTAACGTGTGTCCTCCTTAGCTTCTTTTGTCCTAGTAATTGTTTTATGTTAATCATGCTGGTGTGGAGCATTGAATCGAATGCAGAACAAAGCAGAGGAAACACATATAAAGTGTTTCGTCCGCATTGTCCTGTTCTGGGGGTCGCTTCACACGACTCTTTATGATATAGCCACCAACTTGCCCCAATCTCGTTCTTGTGGAACACGATCCCACCCCTCCCCCGTTCACAGTGGAAACACCGTTTATGTTAGATGTAGTGCAATATAGAGGACTTTGTCTGTCGTTATTTTTCTTTTCTCCGTTCAAGACTAAAACTCAGTTTCTCAACTATATTTTTCAACATATAGTATTGTAGACATGTTTTGCTTATTCAGACTGCTCAGCAATTTAATTGTTTCAATCCGTATTCAATCATTGCGTTTCGCCAAGTAAAACTCGCGTCCCTGAATTCCACCTTGAACTGCCTCTGCTACTCGGCTCGCTTTCTCAGTCATACTAATTGCTATTCCATTACCTACAGTCCACTTTTGTTACTCTTCAAACTCTAGTCTCACATAACACGTTTTGTGCGAGAGGTAGTGGTCTCGTCAGCCAGAATAAGTCAACAGCCCTCTCTAAACACCGCAGGACCTGTCAGTGACGCAGATTCACTCAACTACAATGAGCTTGAAGTTAGCTTGACATAGACGTTTATCTCGTATCAAATGCCCCCTTTCTTATTGTTGTGTGCAGATCGCAACTTTAAATAGCCTAGGACTTCGTAGTGCTCGAGAAACAAATTTTGGTGCATTTCCCACGCCGAATTAAGACAGAATTTGTACAAGAATTAAGGCCCAAATTGGTCTTCAGCGATGACGGAAAATGTTGCACAAAGTTAGATACAGTGCGAAAGAGGCTACGTTTATGCGCAGATTTAATGCTAGCCAACAACATTCTCCTACTGCAGATGCGAAGACAAAAAGCTAGATTAAAATCCCTTGATCAACTTTTGAACAAAAAAAATTGCTCTAGACTCATCCCCGTGTTTGACACCCCTTAGTAGCTGGCCCACCTGACACCACCACCCAAAGGCTTTGATCCCATATTTTGCTCGCACGGACCTACTGAAGTATTCGTACTTTCTAAGAACCATATGTGAATGAAACTGTCTTACTAATACATGTGATGAATGAACTAACCTACCAAACAACCGTCTTCGCCCTTTATTGTTTCGTTTCGCAATTATTTTATTTGTATGTGTATTACCACCCTGCTTGGACCTCAAGTCTGCAGTATTGAATAAATAAATAAATAAATAAATAAATAAATAAATTTCGCCAGCGGCGGGAGCGTCGTGCCGGTAGATTGTCATGCACGGCGGCGGCGCACCAACTTCTCGGCGCACACCTCTATTTATTCAAATATGGTGAGGCAGGCCGCCCTCTTAACCATCTTAACATAGAATTAAAGAAGGCCGACTACACATAGCGCCATCTGCGCGAGCATTTCAAAGCGCCAACCTCACTCGCAGCCGGGCTGGACTGCACTAGAGTATATGCTCCCTACAGGAGCGCGTGCAGGTGCAGTCTAGCCCGGCCGTGCCCCACTGCGCCCTGGGGACGGTAGACTAGCCAGTATTCTAGGAACCATGGCCATATACAGCATGGCACTCCTGGCTGTGCACATCATTCTACGCTTACTGGCATAAAGTTCAGTTTATACATGAGGCCGGATTCGGGGATGACCACCAGTAGTTTTCACAAAAATGTCCATTAGAGCATGCACCGATCGCAGATTACATAATGGTGGCGAAGCAGTCGAACGAGGTGAGATGCACATGCAGGATGTGGCCAGGCAAAGCACCATTGTCACCAAAAGTGATTGTCATAAAACACACCTCACAGAATAGTAGCGCGAATAGTAACTAAATAATTATTTAGCTTTTCATGCATAGAAAACATGCAGACACTGAGGACATGGAAAAGAAATAGTAAATGCTCAGGGATTAAATCCGGACAACATGTCTTCTCGCTCTTTATTTCACTGATTTTATTTCGCTTAATTTTCCTGTGTAATTGCAGCAGAGCATCAATGTGTGTTCTCATACAAAATCTAGATATGCGTTGATTATCCGTTTACATAGAGTTTGATCTGGCCTTTGCGTTTTTTTCCTTTATTCGGTTGCGATTGTTCGTTGCCACATTTTATTTTTCTAAATTACTTTCTGCATACCTTTTTGATGTCCTGGCGTTGCGTTGTGTTACATTTATAAAAAAAATGAGCCTTGACTTACCAGATGCACATATACGCAAATACATTAGTTTTTTTCCTATTTTCAAACTTATGCAAAGTAGCTTGGCTTGTGTTCGCATGTCATGTACAGCCATCAGCACCTTTAACATAAACGCTCCGCCGCGCGTCCTGCAGTTTGATTGGGTTCTATTTCCAAGATGCTAACCATACGTGCCGACATATTATGCTTGCCCATCAAGGTACTATCTCGACAAAAACGCCCAGCACTTCGCAGCTGGCATCAATCAAACTAGCACTTGGCCACGCATCGAAGTGTTCGTGTTAAGCTTGTCGACGACTGTAGTTCTAGTCAGTGCTGCACACTTACGAGCTGTAACACAGGGGACCATGCTTAGTCAAGACGAAGACTGCTTTTTCCCGCAACCCATCCCCTTTCTCTTTGCTGAGATGAAATGAAGTTCTGGTTTCATTTTAATGAGATGTGGAACAGTTGAGAGTAGCTGTGGGCAGTAAAATAACACACGCCCAAGAGTGAGGCTTTATGTTTAACTGAAGCTTGAAAGTTAAAACTCCCCAACATCAAGCTCTTGCAGAATACGTCTCTTCTGTTTCAACACAGAAGTTAATGCATAGACGGCAACCAACAAACGAAAAGAAAGTGTACCGTGGCGCTATGTGTAAGGTCAGAATCTGTCATCTAAATCAGAAAAAAAAAAAGACTGCTGAAATGATTCGGCTCATCTCTGTTTCCTTCATTCCTACACGGGGCCTCACGTGCGTCAGCAGTTACAGAAACTAAGCGGCGTAAGCTATTCCCACCAGTCAGTCTTTAAGTGTTCTCGGTAAAGCACGCATAGAAGAGTAATGTTTCGTCTTCACTATCTATAATCCATATACGTTGCACTAACACACAAACACAAAAAAGAGGAAACGATGAAATCCCTTGCAAGAGACGTGCGTGTCTTGGTTGCAAGTGCATATTTCTGGTCCCCGCATTCATATGTTATGTCAACTCTACAAAACAAGCTCCTTCTCCTCACTGTACAAAAACACTCCTGCTCGCTGTTGTTGCCGAGTGCCCTAGCAGCGTTCCTATAGGGTAATTTGCTCAGACAAAGGTTTAGAGAGAGCCGTGTGACGTCCGTCATCCATTCTCAGTGCTCTAAGAACCCCTTTTCTTTCACACTCCTCTCAGTTGCTTCCTTGGCACCTCAGGTACAGACTGCCTCATTCTCCCGGACTCCATCGTTCACACCTGCTGGTGCAATATGTAAAGGTATAGCTGATCGAGGCAAAGTATGTCCGCTAAAAGACTCCATCTCAATCGAGTACTCCCAAGTCAAGGTTCCATGCTTCGAAGACATCTTGATAGCAGGGAAGAATCCACGAAACTAATATTTGAACGCCCATTTTTTTCTGCACTGGAGGGTAGTCCTCTGGCTGTAGGGCTGTAGGTCTGGTATGTCGCTACTGTTTCTTCTATCAAACTTCTTCAAGGTAATAGCAACCAAATGAGCACTCTGGGACAAGTTTTGTCGCCGTGTCCGTTATGTTTCGCGTATGTATCGGTACGTATATATGTAACACCTGGAACGAAAAGTAGTAAAAAAGAAAGCGTTCTTTTTTTTGTGTGTGGTGGTTTCAATCCCGGTCGTGGTGGGGGCACTTTCCCGGATGGAAAATACTAGCGACTCATGTACTCAGTATTTAGGTGCACTGAATAAAGAACCACAGGCGATCGATATTTTCAGAGCCCTCCAATACAGTGTGCTTCGTAATGATAGTGTGGTTCTGGTACGTAAAACCCCAGAATTTATTATTAATGAGGTTTTTCCGAAGCACCCCAGCCTAGTTTTGTATCACCAATACATCACCCCACGACGCGACGTGTCACCGCCCGGCTATAGCTGCATATATATACTTCTCCGTGCAAGCAGCGATGGATTTGTAAACATTGGAGATGGGGATTCGCGCGTCTCGGAGTCACTTCGCCTACCCCAGTGGGACGGATGCTTGTTCACTAGCAATCCACAAGATGGCGCAAAGAGCTCAGGTTGCGAGCGCGGCTATGAAAACCGCCGCCAGTTCTATTTCGTCTTTCTCCGTGGATTGTATCACGGGCAATGCAAACGTCTATGAAGGAAAAACGGAACATAGTCCCCGATGCCACACTCACTGTGTGATGCTCAGGTCAATCCCAAATTCGGCTGTATAAAGTGGGCTGATATTCCTCTTATGTTTACATAAGAATAGCTGTATATATATATATATATATATATATATATATATATATATATATATATATATATATATATATATATATATATATATATATATATATATATATATATATATATATATATATATATGGACCAGCCTTCGTCAGAGAGGGCTACCAGCTGAAAACGTTTAGTAAGGACGCTTCCGTGAAAGTTTCGTCGTCTCTTTCTTGCATACAATACGTCGGGTCCAGCGTGAATGACGTTCAAAAAATCTGGTATACACACACACACACACATATATATATATATATATATATATATATATATATATATATATATATATATATATATATATATATATATATATATATATATATATATATATATATATAGTGAACTAGAAGGCATTTATCGCTCGGTCCGGCTCGCTCGAAAACGACGTGCTGGGGTTGAGCGCGCGCCATGATGATTTAACAATTACGATCTGGATCTCAAAGTGCTGTGCCACGAAAACACCTTCGGTAAACTTTTACTACGGATGAAGCGTTACCGCTATCTCACATCAACCTTGACCATAAAATTTACAAAGTGAAGATCACTATAGTTAAAAGCCTACAGTCGTTTGACAATCTTGGTAAACTGTTCTAGGTACGTAGCTGTATATATGTTTATACCTGAGTGTATTGATGTGTACTTTAGATAACCCTGTCTTCGCACTTTCCTTTTTTCAGTGTGTGCCGCATGTAATTATTTATGTACAATATATCTGAGAAAAATGTCATTTTACACTTATTTGCCTTCTTTTAGAGGTTTCTGTCGTGTACGCTTTTTAATTTGTTGTTTGCATTCACTTAATTACGCACTGTTGAATTTAATAGATCCACTACTAGCCTAAATGACTATGAATCCAGATGCGTTACGAAAATATTTTTTGCGCAATTTCTGTTTAGCAGTAACATATTTCTGTTATTCTCAATTCATTTCATATTGTCCAATTATTTTGTGTCGGCACTTAAAAAAGGTGATGTTGAATATCGCAAATTCTGCGATACTCACCACTCGCTCGTCTGGGTGCCGCTCGCTGCCTCATTACATTCTAAAGTGTGTTATGCAATAAACGCCCAGCTTTGCATTTCGTGTGTAATCACCTGAGTGCGACAAAAACAGCGGTGCAACTTGTCTGTATGGTCAGCGCGATCAATTTTTACAAGAAACAAAGTTCGTGGTACGAAACTTGATGTAACAGGGAGATGGAATTGGTCTTCTTGCATAGGCGGACTATGCGCCTTGGAATTATGCTTTGCCTGAATTACGCTCACAAAAAATTCGCACGTGTCACTTGGGCGAAGGTGCAGCAGCGTGGTTCGCTTGACTAGGGTCATGTCGAAGAACATTATAGCTCTGATAGATTGATTGATTGATATGTGAGGTTTAACGTCCCAAATATACAATATGACTATGAGAGATGCCGTAGTGGAGGGTTCTGAAAATTTCGGCCACTGGAGGAGGAGGAGGAGGAGGAGGAAGAGGAGGAGAAGGGGGAAGAGGAGGGGAAGAAATGAAAGGCAGGGAGATCAACCAGACGCACGTCCGGTTCGCTACCCTGCACTGGGGGAAGGAATGATGGGATTAAAGGAGAAGAGCGAGAGAAGTGAAGGGCAACGTGTGTGTAGATGTGACCATGTTCACTGCACGCTCATAAGCGGTCGCGTAGTCCGGTCGTCTTTAGAAAACTTAGCAATGCCCGCGTTGCTTTGCTGGCCTGCGACGCGTAAAGCCATGAACCAAAAATCTTCTCTTCGGAAAACGGTCTACTGTCTAGTGTCTCTAACGTTTCACGCAGCGATTTGCGTTCGTTCGCAAAACGTTCACATGAACACAGTAGATGTTCTATTGTCTCGTCAGTGTCGCACGATTCACATCGGGAGCTATCCGCCATTCCTATGCGAAAGGAGTACGCCTTCGTAAAAGCTACTCCTAACCACTGGCGGCACAGTGAAGTTGCATCCTGGCGGGAGAGGTCCGATAGAACTTGAAGCTTTCTCGATGGGTCCAATTTTTGTAGGTGGCGGTTCCCGACACTGGGGTCACTCAGCCAAGTTTCCGGCATGGTGTTAGCGAACGGAGTGAAGGCCCCTTGCAGCATCGGTTCTCGACAATGGAATTGGGGTTGTCTGGGCGTCCACGTGGGCGGATCGGGCAGCATTATCAGCAAGGTCGTTACCGACAATACCACAATGTCCCGGTAACCACTGGAACACCACGTCATGTCCTTTCGATAGAACTTCGTGAAGCACTTCTCTTATTTCATTCACTAGTTGTTGATGCACCCTTTGTCGTAAAGCTGATAGCAAGCTCTGAAGGGATGCCTTGGAGTCGCAGAACACAGCCTATTTTTGAGGCCGGGCTTCCGCGATATAAAGTATAGCAGCACGTAAAGTGGCAAGCTCTGCTGCTGTGGATGTTGTCCTATGCGATAGTTTGAACTTTATAGTGACCTGGTACGTCGGGATGACAACAGCACCTGTGGAGCGGTCAGCCGAGACCGATCCATTGGTGTAAATGTGGGTCCTCTGGCCGTATTGTTCGTTGAGTAGTGACAATGTCACCTGTCTTAGGACGAGTGTTGAATGACGGCTCTTGTTCGTTATTCCCGGAATAGTGAGGCACACCTGTGGTTTTTGTAGACACCACGGAGGTGACGCTGGTCTTGTTGCTGGAGTGAAGCCAAAAGGAAGGCATTCTCTATGGGCAGAAATAATCTTTGAAAACATCGCTTGTGGTCTTTGAAGTGGCAACACTGCAACATGGTGACCAGGAACTCGGCAGAGGTGTCTTATGTGGGCTCTCAAATTGTCAGTGGCGATGTATGTTTGAATTGGATGTTCTCTTGCGATCATAATTGCCCCGTAGGTTGAGGTGCATCGCGGCAATCCTAGGCACACGCGTAGTGCTTGTCCTTGCAGACTTTCGAGGGTGCGGATGTTCGTCTTGCACGTACTTGCCAGTAACGGCAAGCTGTAGCGCAAAAGTCCCAGAAACAGTGCCCCGTAGAGCTGCATCATTAACCTTATCAATGTGCCCCAAGATTTTCCGCAGAAGAACCACATTATATGTACGATAAAAGTTAGCCTTCTCCTCAGGTAACTGCAGTGGGCACTCCATGAAAGGTCCCTGTCAATAATCACACCGCGGAAGCGATGGTTCTTCTGGTATAGAATATATTGTCCATTGATGGTAAAGGGGTATTGTGTCATGGCTCTGCGAGTAAACGCAACCAATGCACATTTCTCCGTTGAGACGAAAAGACCTTGCTTGCGGAGATATGAGCATGTCAGGGTGGCAGTCTGCTGGATTCTTGCACGTACCTGTATACGTGTTACAGCCGAAGTCCATAGACAAATATCGTCAGCATATATAGATATGAGGATAGTACTTGGCGAAATTTCACGAAGGCCTACCATCACGAGGTTAAATAAAGTGGGACTTAATATGGTGCCCTGAGGGAGGCCACGGGAGGTCTAGTAATTGGTGGTAGGACCATCTGAGGTTTGTACAAAAAAGGACCTTCTCGTCAAATAATCCTGGATCCATTGGAACATCCGATCACCGATTCCGACAGCTTCCAACGAGTCTAGGATGGCTTTATGTGTTCCGTTATCATAAGTCCCTTTGACGTCGAGGAAGAGTGCCAGTGGTAAGCGCTTGAGGCTCTTCTGTTGCTGGATAAATGTCGTGAGATCAATCACGTTGTCAAGAGATGACCTACGTCGCCCAAAACCCGTCATGCAGTTTGGGTACATGTTGTAGCGCTCGAAGTACCATTCTAGGCGTGTAAGTATCATCCTTTCCATGACTTTTCCTACGCAACTTGCGAGGGCAATAGGGCGAAATGATGTGAAATCAAATGGTGACTTTCTTGCTTTGCGTGGCACAAGTCGACCTATTCTCCAATCCTGGGGAACAATGCCCGCCTGCCATGAGTGGTTGTAATAGCATAACAACTGTCCCCTGGCCTCCTGTTGAAGGTTGGCTAGAGCCGCGTAGGTGATGCCATCGGGTCCTGGTGAAGATGATCGTCGGGAAGCCGCCAAAGATGCTTCAAGTTCTTCTATAGTGAAAAGATTGTCCATTTCGGAGATGCGGGGTTCAGGAATAACACTCCTAATGGCACCAGTGGACAAGGCGGACACACCAGTGATTTGCGTACAAAACTCATTTGCCACTTCAAGTTGGGTGCGGCCTAAATGTAGGGCTAAAGCCATGAAAGGATGTCTTTGTTGGGGAGTCGAGCGCAGGCCACGAATAGTGCTCCAGATGCGTGACAACGGCTTTCGGGGATCCAATGATGCGCAGAATGATTTCTAGCGTTCCTGTTCAAGTTTGTCTAAACGTCGTTGGACTTTTTTCTGTATGCGTCGTGCCAGCCTCAAGTCGGATATTGCTTTCGTCCGTCTATATCTCCTTTCCGCCCTTCGGCGAAGCGCCACAGTTTTTCCAGTTCAACGTCGAAATCTGAACGCTTGCCGGTGAACGGGAGGAGACAGGAAGTTTCCCTCATTGCCTCTTTGATGACATCCTCCAAGTTCTGGTCAGGGTCTTCATGGCATGTATTTTCCATGAGTCGCTGAAATTTGAAACAATTAATTCTTCGTGTTGTGTTCCTAGGAGAGGAGTTAGTAAGACCCTTTATTTGCATATAGGTTGGAATGTGGTCACTCCCATGCGTTTCGATGTCTGAAAACCAGTGCACTTGCGACCGGAAGTTTCTGGATACCGGAGTCAAATCGAGGCAACTGCTGTACGTAAGGCCCCGCAGGTATGTATGACTGCCATCATTTAAGAAACATAGCTCGTGCTTGGAGGCGAATGACACGAGGTCTCTTCCTTTAGCGTTGATCGTCGAACTACCCCAGATTAAGTGATGTGCGTTGAAGTCTCCAGTTATGACCCATCGGCCCGTAGTTGTTGTCAGTATGTCTCGTAGTCGGTCTTGTGCAAGCCGTCCGGATGGTGATATGTACACACCAATGAGTGTGAATGACACTTTTTCCTTTTTAACACGTAACCAGACATATTGATTGTCATCATGCGGTTGAACTGCGTGATGCACATATGTGAAATCTGTGCGAATGTAAACAACCACCTTGCTGCGTTTCTCGCACGTTGAAGAAACGAAAGATTCATACCCTGATAGTTTAGGAGGTTGTTGCACGTTTGGTTCACATATAACTATTATAGGAATACGATTCATGAATATATACTGAAGGAATGAAGAGATGCGGGATCTCAGGCTTCTCGCGTTCCACTGCAGTATCGATGCTTGTCTGAC
Organism: Rhipicephalus microplus; assembly: GCF_043290135.1. Taxonomy (NCBI): domain Eukaryota; kingdom Metazoa; phylum Arthropoda; class Arachnida; order Ixodida; family Ixodidae; genus Rhipicephalus; species Rhipicephalus microplus. The sequence goes on from NC_134710.1 coordinate 470,744,005, forward strand.
CTCGTTGCGGAAGGAGAAAATCGGTCAAGCCATGGTTGCTACTGGAGAATTGCAAATACTGGACTTAGAGCATCCAGTACTTGTAGTGCACTCTGAGCAAGTAGAGACTTCAGACTGCTGCACAGCTTTTGCATGGCATTCAGCAGCGTTCGGAACATTCTGATGACTTCTGTGTCCTCCTCAGGCAGCTTGTCAGCGGCAAGCTGGAGGGATGTGATTGTCGATGTGCGCTTGGAATTTGCAGGTGGCTGTGATTTCGGCAATGAAGGCCAAACTGATTCATCTGCAACATGGCTGTTCGTTGGTTTGTTAACCGCGCTGGCCGCCTTTGGTCTGGGAGGCAAGGGCGGTGGAAGAGAAGGGTGGTGGAGTGGCGCTGTCGATGCAGCGTCTGCGGCATTCCTTGATGAACTGCGGCGACGATATCGCCTCTTTCGGACGGTCCTGGCAGCTTCTCGATGCGACAAATTATTTCTGACCATTTGTTTCAATACCGCTATTTCTTTTTCGATTTTGGGGCATTCTTTGGACGAAGCTGCATGTGACCCATGAAAATTCGAGCATTTGAGGGTAGTTGCTTTGCAGTCATCCACAGAATGGGCTTCCGCGCAACGAGGACACACCGTCTTATTTTCGCATACGCTTTTCACGTGGCCCAGCTTCATGCACTTAAGACACTGTAAGGGCTTCGGTACGAAAGGTCACACAGAATGCCGAAAATGGCCCACCTTTACGTGTGAAGGAAGAGAGTTGCCCTTGAACATGATCTTCAAGCAGCTTGAGTTTCCCAAACGGACAACTTTTGCGATGACGCTGGCTTCATTTGCCGGTTTGACCAGAACATCAAAGTCGGTGCTGGGAATGGCAGTATCCACATCGTGGATGACTCCAGTGACGACGTTAGAGCTCACAGGATTGTAGGAGCGAACTTTCATTCCCCCCAGCTCGTTGACGTTGCGTAGTGTATTAGGTGCCGCAGCATGTAAAACGTCGATGGCCAATACGTTCTTACACGTGTTCACTCTGAAGTCTGTGATCTCGTTTGGTACGAGTCCTTCCAGCATCACCGAAACAGATTGTCTGTTGAGGCGCTTCATGTTACCGTTCGGTACCTCACGGACAAAAAGGATAGTGTTTGTCACGGGTCTCCTTGACACTCTGTCGTTCAACGTACCCGATGACGAAGATGTTCTGACGTTCCGCCTCTTCGCTTTACGGCTCAGCACCAGCTTAAAATCGTCGTCGTCGGAAAGCTCTTCGCTGCTCATTGGGTAAACAAGAGTGCCCTCGCTGTAGTAGTCGCTGTAGAGTCACGTACGCTTCCTGGATGCGGCCACCATCGACGCCGCCGTATCTGGCGGACGTCTGTGGGGGTCCACGTGCATCACCGACGGACACGGATATGATATTCGCGAAGTTCACTTATAATTAAGTGAAAAAAAGAGGGCACCTACTGGAACAGCGATCTGCTAAGCAGTCTCTTCGTCGTCGTCCCCCGTCTTTGCGAATATGCCTCGGCCTCCGGGGGTTCTTTACCGTGCACCCAAATCTGAGCACACGGGCCTACAGCATTTTCACCTCTATCAAAAATGCAGCCGCCGCAGCTGGGGTTTCATCCCGCGACCTTCGGGTCAACATTAAAGCATCACCATCAGAGTGCACAAAACGAAAACAGAATCAGAACAACTCAACATGTTCGCAAATCGCCTTCTGCGTCCATCACCATCGGTTCAATCATTTCTCTAACTCTTGACGCTCGGAGCTTCGATAAGCACGCTGGGCCAATGCTTCCCAATCGTCAATTGTGGCTGTCGTACATGGGGATGGGTCACCTCAACCCATAATATCATTAGATGTTGACAGTGTTGTTCTCCTTTTAGACTGTAGGCCTTCCACTACGTCCAATGTTCTAACAGTTGAGCATTCGACCCCTCCTGTCTACATTGTCGGATATATATACTATGGACATGTTAACCTAGCAGTGTTAGTCAGCACTGCCCGTTGCCATACCGGTAAGTAAGGAACAATCTTTTTTTGTCGGTAGGTGTCACGTATCTTGTGATATTTTTACGAGCTGGCAGCAGATCAATAACTACTAGCATACCATTTGAAAGCATCAAGCTTTGCAGAAGAGACATTCGCTGTGAATGAACGAAGGAAGGGGTGTTGAAGGGCTCATTTTTTTCTGTTACACACCATTCATGAAACAACAGAGAGACACCATTTACGCAATCCAACAGACAAGAAAAACAAGCATATGACCAGGAAGCGCAATCAGTCTAAGAAGGCTACGAAAGTATATGTCACATTATTTGTAGTAACACTGAAGTAATGTGAAGAAATTAAAGGCTCAGAATATGCAGCTTGCCCCAAGTAGAAACAGAACCCACCCCCTCCAGATGGCGCGTCCGATTCTCTGAGGAACAAACAACGGTGGCGGCCCTCCCATGTAATTATCGGGTATACCTCCGCATAAATGTGGATGCGCTAGCCAGCGCCTACTTTTCAATCTTCTTTGAGTTGCCTGGCAATGTCATGAAGGTATACCTCTTGTGTCAAACGGTGAGTTCGGGTCCCTTTTTTCGCATACGAACGCGATGCTCCAGAAAAGGCCGCACGCAGTGTTTGGAGGAGTAACATGACTGATAACTTCGAAACCCGCGTGCTGACCTTGACTGTCGCGATGTTTTTGCGCAAAAAAAAAGAAGTGACAAAACTAAAAGCCGCTCGGCACAAACACCTAAGAAGACGAATACGTGGTGTGTTTCAAGCAGACCAGTGTCGATGTGTGGTTTCGCCCGTGCCTGGTAGAAACTGGTAGAGGAGCTAGGTACACGTATATATGCCCTTTTTCTATCAAGTGGAAGCTCTCCATGATGGTGCACGTTCACCGGAAGCAGATACGCTGCACCAAAACCGACGGCTTCAAGGACTCTTCCGGAGCACGGCGGCCTTAAAGAACTGCCGAAGATGCTGACCATGACCACAAGCTAGACACAAAAGGCATACAGTACGGCGCAAGGGCCTGCGTCTCTGGTCCTGACCACACCGCTCTTGCTGCGGGCCTTCCATGGTGAGCCCTGTGAATATGTGGAGAACTGGCCCCTTGAATTTGATCGAGTACCCGACGTCGATTGATGGGATGAAGTGCAGAATTCAGGGAAGTTTATTTCACCCTTGAAGACTTCTTTCATTCTTGACGCTTGCAACTGATTTTCGTTTGGGCAATTGTGAGAATTTGTAACTGCTCTATTTATAGACTACGTAGCAATATTTTTTTCACTACCACAGATGTGCACTTCTTTTATCCGCTGCAAGTTGAAAGTCTCTGCCAATCATTTTCGACGGCATTGTGCAAAGGACCCTAGTATAGTTCATAATGTGCTGAAATGTTGCGATACAGGAACCGATTGAGAGACCTGGTTTAGGGACCACACAGTGATTCGCATGATGCAAACACTGCCCTATGAACGAAATGAAAGTTGTGATATAATACTCACCCATGCCCATATATGGCAGTGATGGCACTCTGTTTTCCAGTGTTGTAAATAATCAACCACACATGTCATACGAAGCGCAACTTTTAAATGGATGCCCGCTGCTTATTTTCGCTATGGCCCGCCTGGGTTCTCGCAAACTGGAAGGCCTTTCTACTCTTCACTTCATTTTGCCGCTGTTAGACACACCAGCGATTTTTATCACTACAACGGCTCAGTAGGATGGTGCCACGTCACTCTTTTGTCTTCCATTAAACTTCGGGAAAACTCGCGCAGTGGGAAAGAATCTCCCTGGTAGTGTAAGGCGCCTAATAGGGAAGGATGTCGTTCGCCACTTAATTGAGATTGACGCTGAGCCTACAATGACTTTCAAAGCCTCGCAAATCTTGGATTCATGTGTTACTTCAGTTGTTACAAACACAATTTACAATAGTGGGAACAACCTAAAAACTTAGAGCCCCGCCGCGGTGGTCTAGTGGCTAAGGTACTCGGCTGCTGACCCGCAGGGCGCGGGTTCGAATCCCGGCTGCGGCGGCTGCATTTCCGATGGAGGCGGAAATGTTGTAGGCCCGTGTGCTCAGATTTGGGTGCAGGTTAAAGAACCCCAGGTGGTCTAAAGTTCCGGAGCCCTCCACTACGGCGTCTCTCATAATCATATAGTAGTTTTGGGACGTTAAACCCCACATATCAATCAATCAACCTAAAAACTTAGAAAGCTACTGCGAAAACTAAACACATGTCGGAATGAAAGGCTGTACAATAGAAAATAAAATTACTCACAATACAGGTCGTTTAAATTGTTCAGTTATCATACCGTGGTTTAAGTTATGCTGTGTGAATGAAGTGCCCAGTAAGCCTACGCGTTCCTGTTCCATCGCGTAGTGAGGCACCTCACAATAAATCTTAGCTGCGAACAACACTTCATTGATCTGCCGCCTGTTGTCAGTTTTTTTATTTTGTTCATGTAATAAAGCTGTGCTATGCAGCATCTTTAAGCGCAGTTTAGTGCTGCATACAAAAAAATGTCAAATTTAAAAACTTCATCAAACAATGCACAATCTCCATATTGTCAACTGGTCGTGACGGAGTAGAAAACGCAGCCAAGCTATTAAAAAATAAACTTTTGTTTTTGGTAAACTGCGCCTGACACCCCGTAAGTCAAATTACAGGCGAAACATGGCGCACAGTGATAGCGGTAATCGCCGTCGTTGGCCAGCGGTAATCTCATCAAAGGTAGTGCGCATCGACAATCATGCATGTGACGTAGAAGATTACCGCTTCATCGTGGTGGTCACATTCTGGAATAAACAGCAGTGGTCGTGTTGCGCGCTCAAGCTGGTCAGAACAATCGAAAGTACACGCGATTGTTTGACATTGCGGCGTGACACGCGCAAGGTAGTGGTTGCACGTGTAACGCATAGGTTACATGAGGGTAGAAAAATAAGCGCACGAGGAAATATATAGCAACATGACATCAAATTGAAACTGTTGTGCGTTTGTGGACGAGGAAAACACACAATGCTTACGTTCTGCGCATGCGGATGCATTTGGTGTTAGTGTTCGTGTCTTTTTAGTGCTTTCATCTCATTTCCTGGCCACTAAACGCTAAAACAAACTTTGCCTGGAGTAACGAAGAGCTTTTCTCCCATTTTGCTGAGTTCTCAAATGCATAGCTCCTATATAAATGTCCCATAGATTGTCCATCAACTGATATGAAAAATAAGGCACAGTATGTAAACAAACCAGGCACCATGAGGCTCCCCATTCATGGGCAGAATGACGACTGTGAATGATGTAATATATATTGAATCAGGATCTCAGTATATTGACAAAAGCCAAGCGAAATAACAACGCGCCAGCGCCACACATGTACACGTCCTTTTACTTTTATTCTGCACTATATAAAGCCACATAAAATGCAGATTTTCTTAACATTCAGTATTCACCTCAACGAAACATCGTCATAGCGGAGCGATGCGGTTTCAAAGCGAGGCCGTGGACTTTTTGCGCCATCTCATGGAGGTTGTGTCAAGCCGCTGAAGGGCCTCATAGATGTGCGAACCAACAAATAAGCGGTATATATAAAAAGCTCACCGTGGGTAAGCTCGAGGATGTAGGCATTGTGGCCGAGTGGCTGAAGGCATCTCGCCACGGTGAGAGGGGTCACAAGTTCTAATCGCCGTTCCCACCCGAGCCGAGCGTTTTACATTATTTTTTGTACTCGGGCCTACCTCGAAAATTTGTTCACGAAGCCCGCTCATTTTTCACTCACACCCATAGAGGTCGTCTGCACAGGCACAGGCATTTCTGCGGAATGAGTTTCGTAACGATATCGCGCTTAGTAACATATGTCTGCACACTGCGCTGGACATATTTGTATAACCAGAAAGGTCCAATGACCATCTGAAGTTATAATCAAACCGACCAAAGGCACCACACATCCAAAAAGCATTCTTTTAATAAATCCCCTCTAATCGAACGTTAGAGTGACGGAGTTTCCCTCGGTGTGTATAGCGAAAACCTTAAAGGAGCACTGACACCGAATTTCAAGATCGAGGTGTGCCCATATTTCGATCGCTTTGTAAGCACATGTCGTCTTGGCCGAATTTGAATGGCATCCGTCGCGTGGAAGTTATATTAGTTCAATATCAAACAACGTAGAAAACCTAAAGAGAAAAAAAAGGAAAATAGACTGCCCTGCGACATCGACTCTAGTGCTACGTTTTCGATGTGATACATTCCACAAATACCATCCTGAGTGGTGATACGCGAGTACTAATGACGTCAACGATTTGGGTGTATTTCACTACTGGCTCTGCTTGCTGTGTTGAAGCATGCGTGCGTTTCATCATGTCCCATCAACTGATCTTATATGTGCTCCACAATATGAGTACGATCATTCAGAGTGAAAACACGTGTCATAATGTCAGGGAACCGCTGCGCAGTGAGAACCAGACGTCGAGGCGCGGAAAAAGCGGAAATTGTGTAGCGTTTCATGCCTTTCCAAGCCATGAACCTCAACGCAGCCAGTGGATTGTCTTCGTACGCACCGATGGACAGAGGGACTAGACGCCTAAGAAGAACAGCCGCATTGGCTCGCTTCACTTTGCGCCGAGCTGCTACAGGATAAATCTTGTGTTGGCGAACGAGTTGGGTTTCACTGACAGCACGAGGCCCCTTCTCGAGGCTGGGGCTAAAGGGACAGGGAAAGACGGAGTTGGCGCTACTTAACCTAGCCGCCGGAAGGCGCATGCATGGGCTTTAGTCTACATCATCAGAGACACAGCTCGAGTCCCTGCACGTGCGCTCCAACGAGGTTCCATAGACGGTTTAAAAGTCACAAGTGTTGTACCCTAAAAAGCTTCCGGTCACCTCACTTACCAGCTCCTAACATTAAAAATTGAAGCACGTTTTCAAGATCCCTTTAGGTGTAAGAAACGTCTTTCTCTAGTTTTTCAGATAAAAGAAACTTGCGTGAAGTTCGAAGAAATCTCTTCCAGATTTTATGTAGCTCAAAAGAACATTTATTTGAAAATATTTTGCCAAATATGGGAAAGAAAGTGTAGAGAATAAGCAGGTTATTTTCCAAAACTCTTCTTGCCCACTCATGCAACTTTTTCACATCAGTGGACGAAACTGGATGTCATCAAGGGGCTGTGTTTGTAAACAGTGAAAGGGTCAACAGAACCTCTGGAGTAGCAGTTCCGGCCGCCGCCAACGGGAGCAAGTGAAGTCGCCGGCGGCCATATTGCTAGAGGAAAAACAGGGCGGAACGGCCATAAACGGCAATGGAATACGCGCGTCGCACGCGTTGGTTTACAAGTCCACGATAAAAAAAAATGAGATGGAAACCACTTTTAGGTTATGCCAATGAACAAATGCCTCTTCTCGTTTATGAAACAAATTATTTTATGCACCCATTGTCAGCTGCACGCTTTCAGAATAATCTGCTGTCGAGCGGTGCTTCGCATATCGAGTTTGCTGGCGCACTCATATAACTACATATGTGTTACTGGGAGCTAGGTTTTTTGCAATGTAATAGTTGCAGACAGTGTTCAAAAAGAAACCACAAGCTAATGTGTAAAGCACTTATTCATTTTATTAGGCACACATCCATCACGCCAACATTTGATCAGCAAAAGGATGTATGTTTTGGCTAGTTGTCATTTCTGTCAAGCGTAGCGCGGATTTTTTAAAAACACAAGACCATGCTCATATTGTTCTTTTGCTCTGTTTTGCCCTTGTTAAAAGCTCGCGAGATGCGTGACAAAGTAACATTACACTATAGTGCTGCGCGTATTGTTGACAGGATTGAGAGGTTAAGCTACGCCCACCTATATATATATATATATATATATATATATATATATATATATATATATATATATATATATATATATATATATATATATATATATATATATATATATATATATATATATATATATATATATATATATTATATATAGGTTAGTCTGACGAAGGCTGGTCGAAACGTAAAAAACCTTTCTGTTTTTCGACGTGTGTCTTCTTTTTATTCATACTATTTACCAGCGTCCAGAAAGTTATTCCCTGCAACAATATATATATATATATATAAGCGTAATTCACACAACGAACGTTTCAGCACACTTTCGACCAACGTTTCGGCCGTGGGACCGGCCTTCGTCTGGGATTCCCAGACAAAGGCTGGTCCCACGGCCGTAACGTTGGTCTAAAGTGTGCTAAAACGTTCGTTGTGTGAATTACGCTTCTTTTGACGCTATCAAAGTCAGCGTGATACTTCTTATAGCTCCCCATATATATATATATATATATATATATATATATATATATATATATATATATATATATATATATATATATATATATATATATATATATATATATATATAGGCAGGCATGGTGGTTGAGTGGCTGTATCGTTGCATATAGTAGTCCAGTAGATCCTCCGTGAGCGGTCACAACGTGGTTTATTTCACCGTTTTGATCTAGAGTCTGGCCTTCATCCTGATGAAGGCCAGACTCTAGGCCGAAACGTCGAAATAAACCACGTTGTGACCGCTCAAGGAAAATCTACTGGACTATCTATCTATCTATCTATCTATCTATATATATATATATACATATATATATATATATATATATATATATATATATATATATATATATATATATATATATATATATATATATATATATATATATATATATATATATATATATATATATATATATATATATATATATATATATATATGCGTGTGTGTGTGTCAGCAAATTACTAGAACATATAGGAGGTACTTAAGTAAATTGTAATTTTCCCAGAGTTACAGAACTCGAACCAATTTACAGGCAAAGCCAAAACCGAAGCACCGATCTGACAAACTCCAGGAGACGTAATCCCAAGTGAACCGTTTAAAAATCGATTGCAATATTGTTAGTTCTGCATACTATTTATCAACTTCGGTTGGCGACATTTGTTGTCATGGCAAGCGCAACCATGTTCCACTTCATGCAATGGCACTATCATAGATCACATTTTGTCTAACCTCATTAGTCCTCCTGAAGCAGCTGTCATCGAGGTGCCTGTCACAGATCATTATCCTATTTATGCAAGTATAGGCATCTCCAATAATAATAAAATAAGTCGATGCTTCAAGAATATCTTAAATACTGCATCATTCATTAACATCATCGAGCAGTGTGATTGATTGATTGATATCTGGGGTTTAACGTCCCAAAACCACCATATGATTATGAGAGACGCCGTAGTGGAGGGCTCCGGAAATTTAGACCACCTGGGGTTCTTTAACGTGCACCCAAATCTGAGCACACGGTTCGAGCAGTGTGATTGGTCGGCAGTTAAGAAATGCAATAGTGCTGAAACAGCCTACCAACAATTTTCCTCCATCATTTCAAATGCAGTCACGGCCGCTTCAACATTAGTAGTAAGCAGAAAAAAGTACCTTGTCCCAATTAATCCGTGGTTGACACCTAACCTGTTAAAATGTCTTCGGAAAAAGGATAACTTATAAAAAAAGACGAAAAAGTGCCCTTTCAATGTTCACTTTCGAAAGCGCTATAAAGAATATTCAAACACATTAGGAAAGTTACTTAAAGCTCCTAAATTAATGTATTTCGAAGATAAAATAAAGCGAGCCGGAAATGACGTTAAGCAGCAGGGGAAAACTGTAAACAGTTTTCTTGGCAGGACTACGGTACATTCAGAGATAACCTTGTTTCACTCAGAAAAATGTGTGATCGATAACCCATCTGATATCGCGGACTCTTTTAATGACTCATTCGGCATTGATATTCCTCAAACACACTTGTTCACGATTACCACATTCATTCTTCCTTTATCCCACGTCACCCGAGGAAGTGTTCACCGTTATCAATAGTATTAGGAATACAAGCGCTGGTCTCGATAAGTTCCTTGCTGCCGACATGAAACTGATAGCTCATTTAATCTGTGATGCATTATGTCATATTATAAATCTTGGATTTGGAACTGGGTTCTTCCCTACATCTCTGAAAAAAGCAAAAATTATTCCCGTTTTTAAAAAAGGCGACAAGCGTTTAATCTCCAAATACCGGCCTATAGCAATTATTTCATTCTTCAGTAAGGTCGTAGAAAAGCTTTTTGCGGGACGTTTACGGTGTTATGTAGACGATTTCACATTCTTTCTAACAAACAGTTCGGTTTCAGGCCCGGATACTCAACTGAACTCGCCATGATATCGCTAACAGAGGAAATTAAATATTCTATTGACCGCGGTAGTGTTGTTGGAGGCGTTTTTCTTGACCTTTCAAAAGCATTTGATTCTATTTCGCACGACATTTTATTTCAGAAACTAGAATCAATTGGTGTATCTGGCGTCCCACTAGAACTGATTCGTAACTATCTGCGTGATCGAGAACAAATGGTATATGTGTCCGGTACCTTTTCCAACCCTAAAACCATAAACATCGGTGTTCCGCAGGGTTCAATTTTGGGCCCGCTTTTCTTTTTAATTTATATAAACGATCTTCTTCAATGTCTAGCACATTCGTCCTGTATACTCTATGCGGACGATACCACTATATTAACTACAGATAAAGACGTTGACTCGATGTTCAAACTAAATACCGACCTGATAAATATCGTTAAGTGGTTGAATAAGAATAAATAAACATAAATGCTAAAAAGTCAAACTTCGTTGTATTTTCGTCACCTAATCAAATTATACCTAGGAACCCCTCTGTCTTCGTACCTCTAGTACAATGTTTCTCGGGGTCAAATTAGATGAACATTTAAAGTTTAATTCACATGTTTTAGAGCTTACGCGGAAAAGCCGCATATGCCATTCGAATATTTCTAAAAGTTCGCCCGTTCTTTCGTTTTGAAATATTGTTGTCACTTTACTACGCTTTCTTTCACAGCAACATAATCTATTGCATTTCATCATGGGGAAATACGTATGCCACTCATTTATCAGCCATCCAACATCTTCAAAACCAAGCATTGAGAATAATAACGTTCAGTGCCTTCATGTCCAATGCATCATCCTTACTCTGTTCGCATGGAATTTTATCAGTTCAGAAGCTGGCTAAATATTTTCTCGGCATTACTATTTACAAATATGTGAATGGAAAACTTCCGATTCCTTTACTACATTCAAGTCAGGTTCCTCAGGCGTCATCGATTCGTTTTGCAAAGGCTAATAACTCCCTTTTACCCAAACCTATAGGACTAATTATGGCAAGTTTACCACAAAATCTTCATCTGTTTCCCTGTGGAATTCTTTTCCTTTGGAGATCAAAAATAGATCCCTCGAAATGTTTAAAAAAGGCTTGCGTTCGCACTTATTAAATTCTTAATGCATGATATTATATGAATTGAATGTTATTGCATTTTCCTGTTAGTTTTTTTGTGCTCATCGGTACACCTTGTATAAGTTATGTTCGCTATTTCGTGTTTATCTGTACATTTTGTATATCTTAATTTTTCTATCCTTACCGTGATAATGCTTGATATTATACAGAGTGAATGTTATTGCATTTTGGTGTTAGTTTTTGCATGCTTTGCTGTACATTTTTTATAACTTATGTTCGCTATTCCGTGCTTATCTGTACATTTTGTATACTTTAAATTTTCTTTCCTTACCACTCTTTACTATTGCGTTGTATCTCTCATGTATGATTTTATAGCAGGTCTCACTCACAGTCTCACGACTTTGAGACCTCCTTCTGTATTTGTACATAACACATGCACTTGTATCACTTGTATTTCAATTCTGAATAAACTATCGAAAACAACCTTCAGAGCCTATAAACGACGTAGCTCTATGTTTGATATAACGCCTCTAACTCACTCTGGCAACCTCGTCTATCAGCATTTTGGTTTTACTTTTGTCGGCAAGATATAGAATGGATTTCAAAGGTGTTTCATTTTGTTTTAGACGCGATCCCTTATTTTCGTGACTACATTCTATTGAATCTACGTTAAGGAGGTAGTAACTAGTAGGTTTTTGCAGATGTGCTGGAAAAGCAGGAAAAATTCAAGGTACACTGCCAGGCCACAGTCTGGTTGTTTGCCCCGTTATGTCGCAGCAGCCTCCTTCAAAGTGAATGGGACAGAGGTGGTCACCGTCGTTAGCCCTCTAACTATTTCTCCGAACAGCAGGTTCCCAGACCGAACGCAGCGCACTGACTTTCAGAAACCTGTAACACGAATAATCACTGCATGAAATATTCTGTACGGTTGCGAATTGCTCGATAAACATGCACCGAATTCGATATTACTTCGCCAAAAAATATTCGTGCACGCCGGCAGTCTTGTCTTGTAAGACAACCCCAGACAACTTGGAACTAAAAGGTCAGTGAGACGTGCTACTCGTTCCAATACTTGATACGTGCAGACCACAAGTACTTTGTGCTTCGTCCCTAAACTTAAAACTCCCAGACAACGTCGTGTTAGTGAGCCTTTATGGGCTTAAAATTACTATCCATGCAGCTATACGCATGTATTACACGCATGCGCACCTTTCATATAGTTCATAATTTAACAGCATACGCCGAAAAACAGGTGATTCTCAGCGAACGAAGTGAGAATACTTGCACGGGAAAATTGATCGCTGGCGTATTCTTGATGGGATTTTTGCAGCCATAAGCGACGCACGAAGTCACCATGGCCTTGTAAAATCTTTCTCTGCTTTACAAAAGCACGTCACAGTCTCCAAAAGCCATTGCGAGGGCGAATCTACGAAGCGCACTTTGTCGTCTGCTTCCGAGTTTTTCCTTTACCAATATGGCGGCGACCAGCGTCACTTACGAGGGTGCACCTCCGCTCCAGAAGCCATGAGGTGCGTTCGATTCGCCTGCACCACGTGAACCAGTTCACGGGGTGCTGAACTTTGCCATTCGTTTCAACGATGCAGCATTGACGACCTCTGAACCCTGCCATTTGTTTCAAAAGGTGCAGAAGAGATGCAGCATTAGTTCACGATTTTCGTGCGCCTCCTATACGATGATGGTGCTGGCTTGGTGCAGCCGCGTGCAGCTGAGCAGACGACGCAGCACTTAGGCGTAGGCGGCGTACCCGCCTCCCCTAACGTGGTGTGTTTTGCCAAGGAGTTTGCGCTTCATAAACTGTCCACATGTGCGGTTTGCCATCGTTGAGTGTTAGCTGAACGGTGTAAATTAAGCGAACAGAAATAAGGCCTGCACCTTGTTGGCACATGTCATTCGTTTCGGGGGTCGCGCTATGCCTGCACCGCTGAACTCGCGCTGCACAATTTCTGAACTTCGCGTGCACAGCCGCCCCACCACGGTGGTCTAGTGGCTAAGGTACTCGGCTGCTGACCCGCAGGTCGCGGGTTCGACTCCCGGCTGCGGTGGCTGCATTTCCGATGGAGGCGGGAATGTTGTAGGCCCGTGTAATCAGATTTGGGTGCACGTTAAAGAACCCCAGGTGGTCGAAATTTCTGGAGCCCTGCACTACGGCGTCTCCCATAATCATATGGTGGTTTTGGGATGTTAAACCACGCATATCAATGAATCAATCACGTGCACAGCCGTGAACCGGTTCTAATTGGTGCAGGTGAATCAAACAGACCCATAGTATCGAACCTCTTTGGTGTGCTCCTAGCAGACGAAATGCCAGTGTGCGTGACGTCACCATTTTTTGTGAAAGCAGCATCAGCTGTGCAGCGGCCTCGACGTGGCCGCGAGGTAGCACTGACAGCACTACAATTTGGTAGGCTTTTCACCCATTTTGAACAACGTTTGATAGCGTATATAATAATCAATATTACAGATATTCATTCGCAATTCAGATGCGTTTTAGGTCGTCAATCGCTACTAGAGGGTCGATAGCTACTCGTTGGTGCAAAAATCTTGACATGTGTGAATTTGATGTCAGTGCTCCTTTAAGCCTGCCTTCCTGATAGGTATGGCAGGAGTATACTGTTTTCGAACAAAGACGCCCATATATACCAAGACTCCCAATTTTAGAAGCACCCTAAATGCAAATCAGAATGTGAATATTTACTCGAAGATAAGTTTTGGTGCTGTGAACACCTGAGAGACATGACAGGATAATCCGTGTTGCCTTGGTAGTGAACCAAATTGGTGTCGCAGGAGACGAGAACGATGGCCCTGTCGGAGCGACGATGACACCTGAAACATTACGATATATGTAGAGATCTCATTTAAATGCTGCATGCACAGTCGTTAGGATGTGCTCAAATCACAGTAGCAGAATGAGTAGGAATGAACAGTAAACAGTAAACAGGAAACTGTAATACATATTTCACAATAACTATTGTTCTTCCTATAACTACATAATGGAAAGAAGTCATTTTATGTGAATTTCACGCAGTGCACATGTGACTCACAATTTCGTACATAGAAGAGAGCCTCAAACGTTGTGCGAGTAATGCGAAAAAAAGCTTGTTACCGTGAATCACATTTTCGTAACCTCGACTACATTCGAGAACCATCTGACCTATACAAAACACTTGGGTTGGATCCTCTAAATACCTTCGTACTATGGGTACGAAGTAATATTTTGACTAACAACACAAATGAGCCCTTAAATTTACATTTGTTTCCTTCGTACTTGGGTTATGCGATTATGAAATTTTCAACTTCGTAGCGAATCTGAATAACTAACAACAAGGGCGAGTTAAATGAAATATTAACAAAAACAGTACAAAGGTTCTTTGAAAACCAAAACAAATTCGCCGATAAGAAATGTGTTCTTTGAAAGGAAAGGTTATTTTTACTTTTCAAAGCTGACGAATAACATGCGACGAGCAGCACATTCTTTCTTAGTATTTTTATGGCAGTCTATAAAATGACTTCGAGCCATTCGCCGCTTATCGTTGAAGCACACTGGACCTGAAGTGAGGCTGAATTATGATTTTCTGCGTCATATTAGAGCGCGGCTCTTATTGAGCCGAAGGTTACGCGAAATCCTTTGTGTGCACAAGGTATCAACGGCTCCCGCGGAGGGGCTCCGTTAGCTGCTTTGAAGTTCACGCAGCGTCCGCAGTTTCTTTTTGACCGGTACGCTTGCAATGCTTCTTTTCTCCGTATTTTCCCGGCGTTCTCGGGATACTTTTGTTTTGCAAAAAGGTAGGCAGCTTAGAGTTCAGAAAAACAATGAGGCTTTGTGCCGGGTTATATATAAAACATGGTAAGGTGCAAACTTTTCTATTTCCGAAGGCAGACCTGGAAGGTAGCCCCGAAAATAAAGCCCGACGTAGCAAAGCTATTCTTCGCGTCATGTATTTGCGTTTTTTATGCTTCCTTCATATTTATTTCTCTTTTATCGCTCTATAGGTGCTTTCGGCGTGCTTTGGAGAATCACGTCACAATTTTCCGAGCAGTGAGGCATATTTATTTTTATTTATTTTGTTACCCTCAATCGCCGAAGCTTTACAGAGGGGAGTGGGTTACAACATGAAAAATATACGTGCTATTTTATACATGAACAAAACTAAAAAAAAAAAAAAAAAAAAAAAAAAAACCTCTACTCAATGAGGCGCAACAAAAGTGAAACGTAAAAATAAGGAAATCACAATGAGCAAATAGTGAATGTAGTAAAATTATACAGTACTAGCAAAAAAGTGTAAAAGTAAGGGAAATGACACGCACACACAAAAAATCAAGAATCCACTGGAAAACGCTGGCATCTTGACACGTGGAGACAGAACTTCGTAAGGAGGGGAATAGATCGGATGACTAAGGAGAGCTATCGCGAAATAGGTGAGCTGATAAAGAATGACGAAAGAGGGAGTGATCAGAGATGGAAACGATGTCACCTGGTAGCCGATTCCAATCGTTTGATGTGACCGGTATGAAGGAGCAAGAAAATGTGTTTGTGTAGCAAAAAGTACCTTTAACCTTGTGTTCATGGTCGATCCGAGAGGAGTGATATGTGGGAGGCGTAATGAGCTCATTACGCAGTGATGGATGATGGTAGGTCTTATGGAAAAGGCAAAGGCGGAAGTACTTGCGACGCAGTGATAGAGGTGGCAGTGACAAGTGGTGCTTCATTGCTGTTACGCTTGATGTACGGTGATAATCCGATAGAATAAAACGTGCAGCGTTATTTTGAATTAGCTCAAGGTGCCTAATCAAGTTTTCGTGGTGAGGGTTCCAGATTGCAGCAGCGTACTCCAATTTCGAGCGCACGAGGGTTTTATAAAGAAGCATCTTCAAGGAAAGTGGGGCGTTGCTGAAATTTCGACGTATGTATCCCAATGTACGGTTAGCATTGTTCGTGATGACGTTAATATGGGCATTCCATGTTAGATTGAAAGAAATGGTGACGCCTAAGTACCGGTATGACGACACTTGGTCAAGATAAACATCACCCAGTTTGTATGTTGAGGAGTTATTAGGCTGGCGGGAGACTGTCATTAGCTTGCATTTTTTGGGATTTAATTTCATAAGCCATTTATCGCACCAATTCCTAATGTTATTTAAGTCTGTCTGCAAGATGTTCCTATCATCATCGGTACGTATTTCCCTGTAAAGCACACAGTCATCGGCATATAAATGAACGGATGAAGAAACGCAGTCAGGGAGATCATTAATATATATTAAAAACAGCAGAGGTCCCAGAACTGAGCCTTGCGGGACACCCGATGTTACACTTATTTCCGGCGAGTCATGACCGTTAACAGTGACGTACTGAAGACGGTTTGTTAGAAAGTAGTTGAGCCATGCCAGTACATTCGAGTCAAGGTTGAGAGAGGAGAGCTTATGCATTAGTAAAGCGTGATTGACTTTTTGTTTCAGAGAAAAATATTGCAACATAGTCATCTATAGCAGCATATTAAACAGCACAAGCCTTCTCTTGTGATAAAATAACCGTCACAACAATGTACTCTCAAAGACTCTTGCTGTCTCAGAAATATCCCTTTTCCCTCTGCCACTGCCCCGTCCACTCAGGAAAAGAGTATACGAAGTGCTCGTTAGGAGCAAACATGAATTTGCTTCCCCTTACTCGTTAAAAGGGTTTCCAAATTAGCCCTATAGATTGAGTAGAACACTTTGGCCCACGGTTCATTTTATATGAATATGATAAACATCTCTGCTTTACTCGCACGAATCCATCTCTTGAAGTAGCACTACTTTAAGGGACGAAGAAATTCATAAAGCCAATCGCACGATTGCGGCTATTATACTAAATATATTTTAGGTATACTCATCTGTATAGCGTGATACTATTTTGGTCCATCAGAATCTGTCTTCCCTAATTCATTAATGAAAACTGTTCAGCAT
Source organism: Rhipicephalus microplus (assembly GCF_043290135.1). Taxonomy (NCBI): domain Eukaryota; kingdom Metazoa; phylum Arthropoda; class Arachnida; order Ixodida; family Ixodidae; genus Rhipicephalus; species Rhipicephalus microplus. Next base: position 470,761,281 of record NC_134710.1, read on the forward strand.
CTATAGTCAAGAATCCGATAAAATCACGTCTGGTCGAAGACAATCATAGTGGAATAAAATAAAAACGGCGACCAAGGCAAAACGCAAAAAATAAAAAAAACATTTTGATTTCTAGACGGGAGTCTTATTGACAAAGAGAACCATTATCAGCTCTAATTGTGAGCAGGGCTTCCGTGTAGGTAGCCCAAACGTCTTCTTCAAATGCTTGTGTATATTCTACCTTGGTCAGAGTTTTTGTTTTATTCCATTCAATGGCCTATATGGTTAACTGCCTGCATTTATTATATTGTTTGTCCCATCTGCTCTATCACCTAGTGAATATACAAAGCCTTCCTGAAGCTGTGCTTTCGAGCACAAGACAGCGAAATGCAGAGTATTTCACATCGATTTTTTGTTTATTATACTAAAAAGCTTTTCAGGAAATACTCCGTGTTTTTTCTGACCTGTATACATTAGTTGGTTTAAACAGCGATGGTTTTTTGGCTCCGTCTTGAACGCTCTATGGTCTAGATTGCTGTCGATGTTTATTACCGCGTTGATTACTGGGCATACCTGGATATACAAACAGCGCAAACAAAAAATATGGTCAGAGCTTTACTACGGAAGCAATACAAAAGGAATGAAAAAAGCGCTGTACCAGCTTGCCCAACTTTCCACGCTTCATATTTAAACCAAAGCACCAGTTTCCTTTCATCGTTTTGTGACTCTTCTCTGCAGAGTGTAGTCGGTTTCTGCTTCCTTGAAGTTTAGAGGCTGAAAAAGGGGCATCGGGAACTCCCAGGACAAATAATGAACAACTTTGTTCATCTGTCCGCTGTGGATCTACCAGATATTACTGGGGGCGACCATGTTATCTTGTTTAGCATTAATTTCTTTGAAAAAATGTTCTACTAATTTCACATTTATTTTATGACATGTCTTTCTTCCCCCTTCCCCTCCCTTTTACCATTATTTGATGTAATGGATTGTAAGCCGTTTATGGTAAGAGATGAGAATACGATGGTGATAATTACTGTCGCTGGAACTTCCTCTCAAACAGAATGATGAGTCACGCTGTTTGCATGAAAGAGTACTACTTTCAAGAGTCTTTGGCAATCGTTCCTCTTGCCTTTTCCCCTCATCAGCGTTTTTTCAGCTGTTGTGGAGACCTGGGGCCCCTAAACAGAGATAGAGATAACATATACAGCCGCGGCCGCGTCCAGCCACCAGCAAGGTATATACAGACTGGTAGCGAATGCTCCATAGAAGCCCATGCGTTCACAAAATGGCGGCTGATCAGCTGCTCATGGAGCTTAGCGCCATCTTTGTGAGGAGGGAACACTTCCGGCGGAACAAAATGTAAAGCGGATGCGATGAAATAGCTGGTAAACAAGTGACGTAGGCACTATAGCATTAAATTTGATCTCAATCTACTTTTAACAGGCCCTTCATCGCTAAGGACTCGTGCTAAGGCCACCACCGGCGAGTCATCCATGAGTTCACTTCCAAGTCCACGCCAGGTAATCTAGTACGACTCATGACTAAATAGTGATGTTCAAGAGTACTACGCCTTGGTTTTACATGGAAACCTATTCTTCTAACTTTTATTCGCCCTTCGTGGCATGTTCCGCCTTTGAATTAAGGCAACCAACAGCGTAGCAGCGTATGCATGTGATATCTGCAGCATGGCTAATTTGTTTCACACATACGCTGGTTCTTTAGCATGCACAATGCTTGTGAGTTTCTGTTTAACAGGAAGAAATTACTCCTAGTCACGCCAAAATGACGACATTTTAGTTTCATTCAATGGTCACAATAGCTCAAACATATTACAGTGCGCAAAATGGTAATAAGGACAGAAAATCTGTGGACACTCCCTGCATTATGTTTTTCCTATTTTTTTGCGTTAGCCCTACCACGCAGGTCTAGTAGCTAAGGTACTCGGCAGCCGGTATTCGAACCCGTAGGTCGCGGGATCGAATCCAGGCTACGGCGGCAGCAATTCTGATGAAGGCCGAAATGCTGTAGGCCCATGTGCTCAGACTTGGGTGCATGTTAAAGAACACTATGGAGGTGGTCAAAACTTCTGGAGTCCTCCACTACGGTGTCTCTCATAATCATATAGCGGTTTGCGGACGTTGAACCCCACCTATCCATCTGATCAATTATTACGCACCGTTCCGCTGCCCGTTGAGCACTCCACTGATGACGTTCACCAACGATAAAACACAACTAACAATTTCGCGCACAACAGAGAACGCAAGCAAGCGCAGAATACTAACACGTGATGGAGTGTGTCTTCGCAGACAAATTTCACGAACGGGCCTTGCCATGTATACTACGTAGTGCAAAGGCTGCACTGAGTAATGATAGCCTGGGCAGAGGGCGGTAGAAAAAAAGAGTTTTCGTAATAATAAAAACCGCCATGAATGTTTTGTTTATTACACCAAAATAGTATTGTTCGGGAAAAGAAATCTGATTTCTAAAGCCTACCGATTGCTTCTACTTTGAATTAAACTTGGTTTTTCACTATTACTATTTGTTCCTTCCACACACAGTCGCACTTCGATTACAGCCTCCCATAACTTCCCATGCTGATGTCACTGGCCATAGCTTCTGAACCACTTTTCGGCCGCAGCTTTCCGACCTACTTTAATAGACCTTGCGGCCGGCATTGCTCTGCTGCACGAGATCTTGCGGCCATTGCAGGTTGTGACGGCACGCGCATAGGAACATGTGTGGTCAAACAGACATGCTGACATAATGTGCACGGGTGACTATGTTGGAAGGTGTGCTTTTTTAGCAGTAGATCTACGATTCCTCAGGGTGCTTGTGTCACATGCATTACGAAGAGCATTTTGACTGATCAAACGCGCCCGCATTAACGATGCAAGCTTCGTGGCTGTTTTGAGGCATGTGATTACATAAAGATACGATGATGCCTACAGCTGCGCAAAAAAAGAAAATTCTAGATGGGCACAAAATCAAAACGTGTCAAAAGAAGTGCATTGTTTTGAAGCGTGTGTTATCAATCTAAACGCACTTTGTCTTATGAAATATATATGACGAAAGCGCCCAGACGGAGCGCAGATTTTTGGTTTAACAAGCACACCTTCGAAGGCTGTCACCTGTGCAGAGCACGCCTGCATGTCTGTAAGGCCGCGCATGCTCCTGTGCATGCGACGTCACAACCCACAATGGCCGCAAGGTGTCGTGCCGCAGAGCAAGGCCGGCTGCCCGCGCGCTATACGCAGACATGGCCACGGCGGTACCCAACAAAAAGGCTTGCTAGAAAACCGCCGGAATTAGCAATTTTCTTGTTATTTTGTTACAAAGCAGTGTTTAGCGATAGGTTTTGTTTGTATGAAGAGCAACCATTTCACCTCGTTGGATCAGTGGAGGGTGCTTGGCTGCTTACCCGAAGGCCCCGGGTTCGATACTAGCCGCCGTGATCACAGTTCTGTGGAGGCGAAATGGTTGATGCCTATGTAGTGTGCGATGTCAGGGCACGTCTAAGAACGTGCTACGTGGTCCAAATTGGAGCCCTCCCCTACGGCGTCTCTCATAATCATATCGTTGTTTTGAGACGTAAAAACCCAACATATTAATATTGTGAGCTAAAGCGGTTTTAGTCAGCTCTCGGGTTTGTTGAAACACACATTCTACGAACAGCAAACACATCTGTGTTAAATCAAATTGGGTAGTCATGTGCCGCATGTCGGTCTGCCGCCACCTGACTATCAGGACAGGCGCGCTAGAGTGAAATTTGAGGCCTTCCTACACAGCGATAAAGGGGAGATGCTTGAAGCTTGAAGTTTCTGGCCACGTATGTACAAAACATCCATAAAACTCAAGGATGGTGGGATTAAAGCAGCTTATAAGAAGCTTCACTGTTACCACCTCCCCGAACAACAACAGCAGCAGTATGACAAGAAATTCCTCTTGCTACAATGCTAAAAAAGAAATGAACAGAGAAATCGTGTGAAAATCTTCAAGAAACACACATTTTAAGAACACAAAGGCAAGGTTAACATTCATAATATCAGTTGAAGTATTTCGTTTTTATAACATAACGTAGGTTTGCATCGCGTGTGTTTTCTCAGACCGTTCGCATCAGTAGGCGATGTTTTAGTTTATTCGCACATCTTTTATTTGTTTAGTGTTTTGAGAAGTCAGTAGGAGGGAGCCCGAGGACCTTGGTTTGTGCTTGGTCGTGTAACTGACCAATTCTCGGTGTGTTGGTTTAGGCGAGATGATTGGTTGGTTGTCGAGTTTGCGACGTTCCTTATATGAGAAGTACCATTAGTCCTTTCGCGTTTAAAACACACAAGGACTGATACTCATATTGGTGGTCAACTCGCATAATTTTTAACTTCGGAAATAGATCCCGTGTATGTTCATTGTAGGGTACATCAGCAACAGCCAATATTTCTTACTTCTGCAGTGTGGCTAGATGAACTAAAGGGTTTTTGTACTGATTCACAGAACGAGGGAGCAACAGCGCAGAGGCAAAGTATGTAGTGCATGATACATGCCGCGACAAGTTGGCCACGTTCAAGTAGCCCACCACAATCAGCATGGCACAAGCTCCAGACAAGACCCGGCTGGCATGCGCCACGCACTCGTGCGCTTGGGCTACGAGGAATAGGAATATAGTTGGATCTGTGCAACTCGACTACTGAGACTTCGACGATTATAGCCATTAGACTCTTACAAGTTCACCCTAAAAAATACGCTTGTTTTCCAAGCCTGTCTGCCTCAGCATTGCTACATTTCTGGTGGAAGTGTTGAGTATGAATTGAAGCCCCGCGAGCTCAAGACAGCGTATCCCCGACGACCAGCGGGTCAACCCCGTGGAAGTGACTCCTCTACACCAGAGGGCAAGTCGCCGTTTTCGAGGTGACTCACCTGGGTTCAGTCTTCTTCACTTCACATTAAGGGGAATTCAAACGATGGACGCCACCCCTATGACTAGCCAGGTAACACCGGCACAAGTGTTCATCAGCCAACCACACCTATCACCAGTATTCCACGGCGACTCGTACGAGGACGTGGAAGATTGTTTGAACCTGTTTCAGAAAGTGGCGAGCTTGAATAGATGGGGCGAAAGAGAGAAGCTCCGTCGCATATCTTTCGCCCTGAAAGACTTCGCAAAGACATGGTTTGAGAACCATGAAACCTCGTTGTCTACCTGGGAAGTATTTCGATGACAAGCGGTGGCTACGTACGCGAACACAGACCGGAAAGAAAAGGCAATGGCTGCTCTTAAATCGAGGAACCAGCTCACAAACGAGAGTGCTACTATGTACATCGAGGACTTGGTTTGTCTGTTCAAGCGTGCGGATTCCAACATGGCTGAGGATAAGAAGGTGCGGCATCTAATGCATGGGATGAAGCAAAAGCTGTTTGCCGTTCTCGTTCGCGACTCCCTAAGCACAATTGCTGAGTTTTATTCAGAAGCGACGTCCATCGAAAGAAAACACTGGAACAGCGGGCTCGGCAGTACAACCGGAATCTTAACTGTGCATCTGCACAGGTATTCCCTGGAGGCGTGCGGAACGACGCTGAAGCCCTGCGAGAGCTCATTAGATCAGTTACTAGAAAAGAACTGAGCATACTGCAAATGCCCCAGACTCTAACTGCACTATCTCTTACCGACGTTGTTCGAGACGACCTGAGGCAGGTCATACGAGAGCCAGAGCGTGAGCTGAAACCGGTTCGACCTATCTGAACATACTCTGAAGTTTGCAGACAACCCACAATACACAGCAATGCAGCAGTTGCGACGGCGGCGACTCCTCTCCCACCTGCAGCACGCAGTGCACCTCGTCCACGGGAACCAACGGCCACCTATCAGCCTACAGGAGAACGTAGCATACATCGCCATGCGGAGCATAGGCCCAGGAAAAGTGACGCCTAATGGGATCACGAGTGCAGGCCTCTGTGTTTTCATTGTGGCGAAGCGGGTCATCTGTACAGATTCTGCCCTTAATGAAAGGCTGAATTAAGAGGCTTCCCGTCGTATGCACCATGCCCCCGAAACGGTGAACGACCAGCGGAGATTTAAGAGTACTTGTTCACGCGCCAAAACTCACCACCTCTACGCCAACATTGGTCACGGTCACCATCGCCTATGCGCTACTGGTCATACATCGTTCTCTGAGTTTACTCCCGGAAAACTGAAGCAAGCAACTTGTGGAGGCAAGGCCGCTGATAAAGTCAGTTACGAAGATCCTCCAGTACTGTTTGAGGGTGACAACAGTGTATTTCCGGGAAATAGGTGCAGCAAGGAAAACATTACTTCAGATTTGCGGTTGAGAATGGAAGGATGGGAGCTGAAGGCCTTAGTCGACACTGGTCTTGCTTATTCAGTGATAAGTCACAAGATGGTGAAGAAGCTAAAAAAAGTGACAGTGGAGTGGATGACAGATATGAACGACAGGTGGTCACATTTTTACGCCCTTTGGCAGATGCATTGCAAGACTTGAAATACGGGGCTTTATTTACGTTGCCGATTTAATTGTGCTACCAGAATGTTCAAGAGAACTCATTAGACGAATGGATTTTTGCAAGCTAATGGCGCCGTAATTAACCTGCGTACGTCCAACGTGTCGTTTACGGCTGAACGAGCTATGCCTGTGGTGGAATCTGAGGAACGACGCCTAACTGCTCTACACGTTGTTCATGATGACGTAACTGTGCCGCCACGCTGCAGTATAATGATGCTCGTAGAGAATGCCGCATCGTACAACCGCGAAGGCATAGCGTAAACAAATGTAGGGCAGTTTTTGAACAAAGGTGTCTGCGTGGCTCGGGGTCTTGTTCACTTGACAAATGGCCATGCAGATATTCTACTCACAAATTTCTCCAATCAACATCAACACATCGCTCAAGGCACGGCTATTGCATATTTACACGACTTCTGTATGGCGACCGAACTATGCAGCTTAACGACGCCAACCACTCGACCAGTGGCCTGCAACATCGTCACATCCGTGACCGTTAACCAGAGCCTTACGGAAAGTCAAAAGAAACAGATTTACGCCTTGGTAAAAGAATTCTCTGATTGCTTCTCAACTGCGTCGAAGGGCTAGCCCACGTCAATTACGAAACACAGAATTACAATGCCAGAGGCCAAGAGGCCTACATGCCAGCATCCATATCGAGTGTCATGAAAGGAACAAGAAATTATCAAGAAGCAAGTGGACGACATGCTTTCGGATGATGTCATCCAGCCTTCGAATAGTCCATGGGCGTCCCTCGTAGTGTTCGTTACTAAGAAAGAGAACACGCTTAGACTCTATGTCGACTACCGAAAACTGAACAGTGTAACTAAACGAGATGTCTACCTCTTGCCACGTATCGACGATACACTAGATCGGCTACGATCCACAAAGTTTTACTCCTCCTTGGTTCTGAAAAGCGGATATTGGCAAATAAAGGTCGACAAGCGGGACCGTGAAAAAACGGCATTCGTAACACCAGATGGCCTGTACGAATTCAAAGCGCTTCCATTCAGCCTCTGTTCCGCGCCAGCGACATTCCAAAGAATGATGGACACTGTCCTCGCGGGATTGAAACGGCAGTCATGCCTAGTGTGTTTAGATGACGTGGTGGTATCCTCTCCAACGTTTGACCAGCATCTAGAGCGACTACGCACGGTATTGGAAGCCATCCGTTCAGCAAACTTGACAGTTAAACCCGAAAATTGCCACTTCGGCTTCGAAAAGCTGCAATTTCTTGGACATGACATTAGTTCTCATGGCGTTCGTCCGGATCCTGAAGAAAAAGCCACTGTTCAGAGGTTCCCCACACCCAGAGACAAAAAGTTAGTGCGTCAAGTTCATCAAGTTTTGGGCTTATGTGCCTACTATAGGTGATTTGTAGAAAACTTGTCAAAGGTTGTGGAACCTCTTACAAAACTAACAAAAGAAGACATGACATTCACATGGGAAAGCGAAAAAGAGGAAGCTTTTGACGAATCAAGAAAATGGCTACAGGGTTCAGCAATAATTGCCCATTTTAATGAGACAGCCGACACTGAAGTATATACCGATGCCAGCAATGTCGGCCTCGGCGCCATCCTGGTTCAGTGGCAAAATGGTCAAGAGAAAGTGTTAGCCTATGCTAGCCGCAAACTCTCAAAAGCTGGGGCAAACTGCTCTGCAACTGAAAAAGAGTGCCTCGCAGTCATCTGGGCAATAAACAAGTTGCGACCCCACCTTTATGGTAGACTGTTTAGAGCTGTCAGAGACCACCATGCTCTATGCTAGCTGGCAAATCTCAAGAATCCGTCAGGTCGACTATCAAGATGGAGCCTCAGGCTACAGGAGTATGACATGACTAGTGTAAACAAATCTGAAAGGAAACACAGTGATGCCGACTGCCTGTCACGCTCCCCATCGATCCAAGTGTATCTGAAGAGGAAGACTTCCCGTTTCTAAACGTTGTCGAGGCATCCGAAATCTCTCAACAACAACGAGATGACCCAGATTTTCTGGAGCTTATACAACACCTGCAGGGTCTCGACATTCAAATCTCTCGCATATTCTCCAGAGGGCTCTCCACGTTCACCCTTCGAGAAAGTGTCCTTTACAGGAGAAACTTCGAAGCTAATGGCGAAACGTTTTTACTAGTCGTACCCACAGCCATGGGAGAGGAAATTCTGCATGCATGCCACGACGAGCCACCATCTGGACACATGGTTATGAGCCGAGCATTCGCCAGGATTTGGCTGAAGTACTAATTGCCTAAGTTGCTCACATCAGTGCAGCACTACGTGAAAACTTGTCGTCAATGTTAACGGCGCAAAACTGCACCCGTAAAACCAGCCGGCCTTCTCCAGCCAATAGACACTCCTGATGTGTCATTCGAACAAGTCGGCATGGACTTCCTAGAACCTTTCCCGACGTCGTATGCAGGCAAGAAATGGATAGTCGTAGCCGCAGACTATCTGACCCGTTATGCTGGGACTGACTCTCTGTACAGTGCAACAGCTGCCGAAGTGGCCAAGTTTTTTGTGAACAACATAGTGTTCAGACACGGTGCGCCCACCGTTGTTATTACACATCGGGGCACCGCATTTACTGCACACCTAATGCAATGCCTGATGGGCATGCGTAAAAAATACCGATCACAGAAGAACAAAGGCGTATCAGCCTCAGACAAATGACTTAACCGAACGCCTCAACAGAACTTTGATCGACATGCTATCAATGTATGTCGATGTTGAATATAAACAGTGGGATGAAATATTACCCTACATAACATTCGCATATAATACAGTCGTTCAAGAAACAACCCACGTTGCCACTTTCGAACTAACATTCGGCCGAAAAGTAACCACCCCACTGGATGCCATGTTGCCACTACGGTACGATAGCAGCTATACACCTGACTTAAATGAATTCTTTCAAAGAGCTGAGGAAGCACGACAAATGGCAAGGTACCGATACGCCGCCAACAGCGCGTCGATTCTAGCCGGTACAAAAAGTGACACAATGACGCACTTTATCAGCCCGGTGATAAAGTGTGGATATGAATCCAAGTGCGCCGCCGCGGATTCTCTGAAAAGCTTCTTTACCAAAACTTCAGCCCTTATGAAGTGCTCCACCATATCAGCGACGTCACTTATGAAGCCAGATCCGCTGGAGAAGAGAGCTCAAGACGCCGCAATTCCACGGAAGTGGTACACGTAGTCTGCATGAAGCACTATCCTGACAGATCGTCGGAAAACGAGTAAGAGTGCGCATGCATCTTTTCACTACCTCAAGTATCGGGACAATGCATCTGAAGAGGGGTATAATGGCGCGACAGGTTGGTTCCGTTCAAGTAGCCCGCTGAAATCATCGTGGCACGAGCACGAGGCAAGAACCGGCTGGCATGTGCCACGCGCTCGTGCGCTCGGGCTACGAGAAAGAAGAAGACAGTCGGATCTGTGCAACTCGACTACTCGGACTTCGACGACGATAGTCATTAGACTCGTGGGCACAGGTTCGCCCTAATAAAGACGCTTGTTTTCTTAGCCTGTCTGCCTCAGCATAGCTACATTATCATGAGTTTCTGTCGTATTGATAGCAGGCTCTGGTATCTGCGCATTACGCCTTATGTTTTGTAAAGCTTGAACTTTCAGTGATCGGTATGGTGGTTAGAAGTAATGATTTAATGAAAAATACCACCCAGCGTTTTAGCAGACGCGGAAAGTTCTACTTTCGTGTCATTTAATGTAAGAGACTTTATAAGACTGCCAGTAGTGGATTTCACTATGAAGAACACTGCCTATGTCTTAGAGTAATTTATCTGAAGAGAGCTCTTTATCGAAGAAATATATATTTTCTTTAGCGATTCACTCGTGAAACGAATCAGTTCATCATCCTTGGTTTCTTAAACAACGAAACTGCCATCATCCGCGTAACCAATGTTGTTCATTGAGTCATCATTCTTCACAATGATATTTACATACATAACAAATAAAAGTGGACTCAGTCTGCTGTCCTAAGGCCTACCCTGCCTAACAGGGTAAACGAAGAGTGATGTATATTTATTCATACACATTGACTCTTATCTGGTATGCAACTTCTAATTAAATCTAAAACTGTTCTTGGTATGCTATAATACCCTAATTTATCTACTAGGGTGGCATGACTCATTCCACCGAAAGCTTTTGAGAAGTCTAAAAATACTCCCAACGTTAGTTTCTTAGCTTCAATACTATCTAATTTTCTTTCTTTCTTCCTTCCCTTCCTCCTTTCTTTCCTTCCTTCCTTCTTTCTTTCTCTTTTTGTTGAGAATAGCAGTTTCCGTCGAACAGCCTGATCTGAGCCCATGTACTGACGATGCTATTACAGAATGCTTGTCGAAGAAAGAACTCATTCTAGAAATAACACTCTTTTTCAAACCTTTTAAAATAAATGCATTTTCAAAATCGATCCATAGTTGCCTACATTAAATATTTCATCATCTTTGTTCACCACAGTGACTCCTAGCTGCACCTTTCATCTGTTGAGGAAAATGTCAGGCATAAATGCCACGTTGTAGTGGTTGATGCATAGTGCGATCAGGCCCCTGACATAATAGGTTGATTTTACATTCAGCCCATTTACATACTCACTTTCGCTTCACCTGAATTTCCGAACACGTTTAGAATTTCAATAACCTCCGGTTCAACAAAGAGTGCATGACGGGAGTGAACAAATAAATCAACGCATCTTGATCACGAGAGCTTTCTGTCAGTGCTATAAAGTATTTATTGAATTTACTTACTAAGGTTTCTCTTTAAAGCTCTCGTTTTTGATGTTAAGCTCATCAGCTATAGAGACGGGCCGCGTTCGTGATAGAACAACGTACAGCTTCTTTTACCTATGCTTTACATCAACAGTGCTGTCAAGCATAGAACAGTAACGACCCCGCTTAGTTTCTTTTACCGACTTAGTCAAGATATTACAGAATTTTTCACTCTTTGAATGCACCAGAGTCACGATTACCTACGAATAAGTGGTACAAGTCTATTTAACGCAACAGCGTTAGAGAGCTCGTGCCGCAGAAATCCTGCCGCCGGCGTCGGCCCCGTTGGTTGTGAGCGAAAAGTCGTCTCTGCGTCTGTGACCGAAAAATCAAGTTACCGAGATAGCCGCGGGAGGACGCTACATGTCCACGCGTGCCGGAGCGATCACACTGACCAAGCCATGCGGTGAAAAAACAAAAAGTGCTCAAGGTCAGGAGGTGCGGTAGTTTCTTTGCCCTGCCGCCCCTCCCTGATTAGTTTCCAGCACTTTCGTCGGGACGAGAGAAGAAATAATGCAATTGCAGCATGCGAAAAACCTTTGTAACTCCACTCATACTGGACGGACTCCTAAAACTTTTGCGGCGTTGAATTTGTGAAGCAATAAGCTCTTCTAGTGAATTCACTCCGTGGTTACTTGAAAAAGTGTTTCAGAGCCTCTTTAACGCATTTGGTTCGACAAGTATCACAACGGAAACGAGCACAAAATTGTCAGTAGAAAAAATCTCACAAGGCAGTGAATTGCATTCATCAACTGCTCTGGGAAAATAACTGTATTTGTAAGCATTATTTTGTGCAAATATGTGTGCCAAGAATCAATCAAGTTTACGGCAGGTATTTCTAGCAGTGGCTGGATGAAGGCAACAAGGTACATTTAAGGCACCTGTCCTTGACATAATTTTGTATAAAACGTTAAGCGATTCAACTTTGTTTTTGTTTCTAACAAAGGGATAAAGTATATTGATAACAACTACGCTTTGAAGCAACGCATGAATAGCCAAGAAAAATATCACAGCATATTCACGAGGTGAATGATGACGAGTGGGTCGAAGCATTCGAACGGACGGACGCACAGACGGACGGACGAATGGAAGCAAACACCGACGCATGGAAGCATGGACGGACTGATGAACGCTTTGTCCAAGTCACCATCATTCACTCTGTGGATATGTTGTTACACTGTTTTTATTGACATCTAACGCAATGCAACTGGCTACTATGATGACTACGACGACACGAGACATATGACCCATGGCGTAACGTGCTTCACCCCTAAATGGCCGTATGTTGATGAGCAGGCCGAAACAACATTTCAAATGCAGCATTCTGTGATGCTTTGATACGAGCAATAAGAAAGGTGCATTACCTCGCAAAGTGCCCTGTGCTATGTCGGAATAAAGTTTTTTCAGCCAATGTTGTGCAGCCACTGCTGCTTGTGCAAGCCATTGCGCCTATCCTGGGGTACCATAAAAAACTCCCAAGCATTTCCCCGAGGGTGAACATGGTTAAGTTTGAATGCACGGGGTGATGCTATGAGGGGTATTTATTAATTCGTACTAATGTATTTATTAATCACACTATGGTGCCTTTATGGTGTAATGGTTCCTGGGAATCGCAATTTGATCACACGGGGGAGTTTACGTTAACTCACTGGCGAATGCCAACGGATTTTAACTTTACTCCCCCTCATAGCATCACCCCGTGCATTCGCACTTAACCATGTTCACCCTCGGGAAAATTCTTGGGAGTTTTATTACTAATGATGATCATTAAAGTGTAATAATGAATTTAAGTGTTGTTTGTCATGAAGCATTTGTACACAGATACATTATATACGAAGTATTATTTATTTACACTTCACGATTTTCGTACGATGCATTAAATGTACACTTCGCGAGCGCGTCACACACACACACACAAACTACACTACAGATTAGCACCTATTCGTGTTATCGTTGTAGATCACGGTTAGTACCAGCGCTTTGTGATCCGAGAAATGTACGGTGAGCGGATCCGGCAAGACGGAGCGGACCGTACAGTTCCTACTGAACGCCAAGTCTATGAAGCCACCGTTGATCGTGGTCGGAAACTCGAGAGACAGACATGTCATCGAGTAATTGTTCAGCATGTGGTCAACCAACCAGCCATTGTCCTTTCTAACGTCCACGTTAAAGTCACCCACCACCACAATCGGAACCGAGGGACGCGCGCGCACAGACTCACTCTCCGTCGCCGCATCCATCTGCTCCAAGACGTCATCTCTCGAGAGGTTCGGGGCCAGGTAGACGGTCACAACCAGGACGGCATCGCCGGAGTAGGCACTGGTGTAGACTGACCGTTGCCCCGCGTGAGCCACCTGATGCTCATGAAGGCGAGTCGAGGCGAGATGAGGCGCTCTTCCACCGGGTTCACATCGGGGAGGTCCGCGGAATGAGGCGGGTACGCGTAGCCGTGGCTCTTGCTCAACGGCGGAACCTGCCCGGCCAGCAGGGACTCTCGGCAAGACGCACACACCCGGAACGCACCGAAGGGAGTCAGTCGCGGGTCTTGCGCATCCATGTCGTCGCAAAGGTGTTCGCCCGACCGTCTTCCAAACTCGTTCCAAAGAACCCGCAACGCGTTCAACCTGTTGGTCTCGTTCCTCACGCCGGAAATGCAGCTCAGGTTGTTATCGAACCACAGCCCGTCACACACGGCGCAGCTGTGACCGAAGCTGCGATCCACAAAGTCGCGTTTGAAACGCGCGTCCGGACGAGCAAAGTCCAAGGCTCGCACCCTCTCCCGCGTGGCACGTTCACTGGTTCGAACGGCTTTGGGAAAGTCCACTAGCCGTTGACGATTGCGAGCGTTGTCTTGACGCCGGCCTTCATCGCCCTTCTCCGCCTGACGCTTGCATTGTCGTTCCGCTTCTTGGGCCGCGTTCGCGGCTCGATGCTGACGCCTCATCTCGGTCTCGCGAGCGCGCAGCTCACCATCCGCTGCATGCTTCGCCCGCTTGTCCTCGGCCTCGCGAGCGCGCAGTTCGGCATCCGCTGCACGCTTCGCCCGCTTGCACTCGGCCTCGCGAGCACGCAGTTCGGCATTCGCTGCACGCTTCGCCCGCTTACGTTTGGTCTCACCAGCTCTTCGCAGCGCCGCCTTGTCTTCCAACGTCGGCGAAACCACCGCGGTACCGTCACCTCCAACGACGGGTGCAGTGCTGGCATTCGGTTGTACTGCATTCGTTGTTGATGGTAGCGTTGCCTCTGGGACACCCATCGCACGACCCGCTCTTGACGGGAGACTGAGAGAGAAGGCGGGCGCGCGAGAGAGAGGGGTGTGCGCGCAGCTGCAGCGAGCGAGGAGAGCGGAGGACCGAGCGAAGGGGGAGGGGGACGCGCGCAGCGGCGTTAAAGATATAAGGCGCGTTACGGACACCGATATCAGCGTCGCGTCCGTGGCTTATTCGGTAGAGCGTCGCGCTGCGGCCCGCCAAGTCCTCTTTCTTTTAAAGATAGAGAGAAGACTGCGGACGCCGCCGACGGCGGTGGATGGTTTGGGGTCGCTTATAAAGTGTATTCACACTTAAAAGTGCCTAACCATTTTCATTTCGGTTATTGCAGTCATAGGCGCAACAGCAGGGCTTAGCGCCCGCATAAAGCACAAAAAGCAAAGCCCGCGCTACGTTTGTTACGTAGAGCGTTGGGGAAAAATGGCGCGAGCGCAAAAGAAAAACACAAGCAAAACACCAGATCCACGCGCCTCCAAGAACAACCGCGAAGGAGACCAATCATCATGCAGATAGTGTTGGAGACCGGGAGGACGCGAAGGGGGAAGAGGAGGGAGAGAGGAGGTCGAGCGCGTGGCGGTGGGTACTGTGGATGGCGGTATTTTGCCAAGATCAAGGGGCTTTACACAATGCGAGCTCATTGCGCCATCTTCCTACTGACGACGAAAACGTGGGGAAGTTGAGGAGCTCTGAGGACCGCCAACCGTATATGGTGTATATAAATGGCTTGCCGTTAGCAAGCGTTGCACACGTATGCTCCGTGGCTTCACGCAGGCTGTTGAAATTGTGGCTCAGTTTAGCTACGCTACTGGGAGCGGTGCACACTGGGCCAAGTGCCTGGGGCTATGGCATAAATCGTGGGCAGCAAAGCCAGGCCATTTCTCCAACATGCCTTGGGCGATGACCCCGGGCAAATACTTGGGCGGTCCGTTGGATTGTTATCGGGACAGTTCCGATTACTGGAAGGGGCAGGAAAAAAACATTTACGGGAAAACGCGGCGAAGTGGAAAGGTGCTGCCTTATCGATATTCGCCAGAGCCACCATTTGCAATGTCTTCTTCTTCAGCAAGCTATGGTATGTGCTGCAGGTGCTGGAAGGCTCAAAGACAAACGCGTAGAAATTTCGCAGAATATTCGCCGCACTTGTCTGGGCATATGATTGGGAGCGGTGCAGCTGTACCAACTTGTTTCGGCGTGTAAAGGACGTGGGGGTTCGGTTTGAAGCACCTGTTTTTACGTGAGTTGGTTAATCGATTTTTATTCTTTAGATACGCCTAAGATTCATTCTAACGAACCCTCATACAATACGACTGCGGTGACTGCTCCTGGAATTGGTCGTGTCGAGCAAAGATTTGGTAAAAAGGATTGGGGGCTTTTCAAGGAATTAGTGTCCAGTGTAAGATTTTTATGTGTACGCCTCACCTCGAGAATATCCATCTAGTGTCAGATGTAAAGAACTTTACTTTGCTTTAAGTGAAATTGTTTTTCCTGTGCCGCTTTGCCAATTTTTGTACAATGCACGCCCAGGTAGCAACGTTTTAAAAAAAGTTAAGAAAATGCATCTGCGGCCTGGTTCCAAAACTTTCTTCTTTAAATTGCATTCGGACACTCTGCCAGTAAAATCATTTTTGAGAGAAAGGGACTTTTTTTGCCATGGGAAACACGTTGTTAAAATTGCAAATTACCAGAATATATTGATCATGTATTTTTGCATGGTTGGGAGGAGGTATATTTTTTGGGAAGTGCTTCAGCGAGCCATGAAAAAAGAGTTACCTCTAGACCCATACGGAATTCGGTTTCTAAATGTTGTCAATGAATATGAGGTACCTTTTAACGTCATTATGCTGATGGGCCTCCACTCTCTGGAGATAGAGAATGGCAGGCTACCATTTTGACAAAGATGCACGGCCTGCGACAGCGTACTTTCGCGAAAGTGTTGATTGGCTTCTAGACATCCACCAAGCTGCACCAGAACCACCAGACTGGCTCTCAAGGGTAAAGCCGCTTGCAAATTTACCCGAGTTTTAACCGTACGATACCAGCACAGCTCTGGTTGACTTACCAGTCACCATGTGTACATTGTACTTTGTGTGATTTTGTTGTGTCGGTGGCGTAATATGTTGATTACCAAAGCCACGAAAAAGTGTGCTCCGTCGCTTAGTGGCTTGTGTCACGCGTCGTGAAGCGAATGGTCGCTGGCTCGACGCCCCGCTGCGGAACATTTCCTTATCGTTTTTTTCTTTGCAATCTTACAGTATATATTTCACTACGTCATATCTGGGATGGAAATACGTCAGCGGGGCCATGGTGGACTCTGTCATAAAACACTTTCATTTAAAAAAAAAGCTGGGGTACTCTTAAGCTTCACCTTTAATAGTTGAACGCGATCACAATATCCTGTCTCTATAGTGCGTACTTCCACAACTGCGCATGCGTTTTCTTGTATGATGTTACCCGACAAGAAATAATTGGGGATTACTACAATGTAATGAATAAAGTTGAAAATGGCTTGTGTCAGGGAAACTTTGCCATATGCCTGCATTCAGTACAATGGGTATAGCATGCTATAAACCGCGAGAAATTATCTACGTGAAATGTTTTCGAACTTGCTATGCAATGACTAAATGTTCCCAAGGGAATACGCGCAGTAACGCCTGTGCCTTTTGTAGTGTCTCTGCTCCCGGTCCTAGAGTGACATCTATTCAGGAGACAGGAACACTCGGTAGCAAAGAAAGTGAACGTACTCTATTTTCTAGCTGCTGGCCGCCATGCTTTTCGCGGTCCTCTCTCTCATCCGCGTCGACTCGTTGCGCCGGGTTCAATCTCTGATGCGTAGGGGGCGCTGCTTGTTGGCTAACTATGCTACACCTTTATTGATGGGTGGCTGGCATTAAATCAGGAAATCGTTATGGTAATCACATGTTCTAACGCCTAATGTGAATGCGTGCTTGTACCACGCAATAATATTACTAAAGTATTACATCTTTTATTGAAAAACCTGCATATAAAACGCGTGTGCTTGTAAAGCATAAAACTTATTTTAACCGAATTTCTAAGCAGACGCGTATTTGCGTGGTAGAACACGTGCTTGCCATGCAAGCTGCCTGAGTTCGATCATCAATTGGACCCGGAAATTATTATTTTTAATTGACTTCATTTGCATCTTATAGATTTCTTGGTCACGAACACGATGACGATTTTGCGCTCAAAACCAACCACATTGACGCCAACACCGATGGCGTAGTTTCTGTGGAACGAGCTCTTTAACGCTGTTGCTTTAAAACGTGCATAGGCAAAAGCTGTATATCCTCACGACTACTCTGAGAAGGAGGAGGACTGTACGAGGAAACACACGGGACATCGTGAAGCGCAAACGAGAGTAAATATTGCACAAATTTTGTTGAGCTAGTTCTTCAAACAATGGAAGTAGACATGGACCCGTCTCATCTAGCAAGTACAGCGGGAAACCGAGAAGTCATAGCAACCAGTAGCGGTAAACTGGGGTAAAAACAAGGCGTAGATACCAAGGTCAATATTTTTATTGCGACACAAGTTGTTGGAGAATTTATCAGCAACTTCAGTGGCTAAAAATACACAAAAAGCCTGGCACCTTTTCAACACACGACTACTTGAAAAACAAATAAAGTTGTGATGGCGCGACTTCAGCTTAGGGGTAAATCAAGCAAATTTTGGGGTCGAAATGGAGGTGTGCAACATATGGGCCAGCTTCCCACGTCATTGGACGGCCAGCAGGCGCGGGTGAACGTCTCAGCGGGCACTTTTTGCTACTCACCGAAGATCGCAGACCAAGACCGAAACATAAATCTTGCTTGCGGAGGTGCTGACTGCACGTGCGTTTTGTAGACGGTGGCTGTTTACGAGTTCTAAGGCTTGCAACCCAAAAAGCTACGCGCAGTTTCTACTAGTTCTTGTCGAAGTGAATGAAGACTGACACCGGTCTCCGCTGCGTACGTCTGGCACTAGGCACTGAGAGCTGGCCTATCGTACAAGGCACCGTAAAATCTAAAATCAAGATGTGAGCTGACAGATGGAAACACGTAGTGGGATAATCAGGGTGAACAGTGGAAGTGCCTCAGACAGGCTGGCTGACGTTTCGATAGGAGGACTTATCTTTCTCAAAGGCGCCGTGTCATCCTTGGCATGTTAGTTTTAAAGGGGTTAACTGTTCACCCTGATTATCCCACAAGCCACCTTGAAAGGTAGTTCCAATAAATTTTGAGTGCACAAGGGTATGAGGAACAAAAAAGCAAGCAAGGCACAAGAGCGCCTTGTGTCTTGCGCCCGTGTGATTGGGTGTCTTGCCCGGAATGTCGTGTTCCTTGTGTCCTCGTTTGGCTGCACGCTCGAAATGTATTGGTCGTGTCTTACCAACATGCCTGCGCTGTCGCGATTATGAACTTGAAACACAGCGACGGCTTATTGAAGTGCTTTCCAGTGTTTTGTTAAACACACAGACAAATAGAGACACCTTCCCCACCTAATCAAAGTTGCATATATGGTGGCATTCTAATACTTCTTCGGAAGCACAGTTTGGTGCTCCCGAAGCACACAGCACTGCCGTTCAACCTAGCTGCCAATCACGTGAAGCCAGTGGAGGCACCAGATTTTCTAGTGGTGGGCCCCTCGCCAACTAGCTTCGTCGTACCGCGCAACTTCGTAACAATTTCAAGCAATTGCGAAGCTTCGCACACAGTGCTGCGCGGCTTGCCAGCACTGTGTGCTTGTGGGTAAAACGGGGATCACATAAGTTAGATAGATAGATAGATATGTAGATAGAAAGATAGATAGATAGATAGATAGATAGATAGATAGATAGATAGATAGATAGATAGATAGATAGATAGATAGATAGATAGAAGTCAATTGCTTAGGTCGGTGACTTATGTATTCCCTCCATCACGCATATGCCACAGCTTTGGGCATACCGTTCGACCGGCCCATGCACGTTTGATTACGAGGACAACACCAGCACAACTTCTAGTACTACAGAGCGGCTACTGCGTAGATTGGCCTTTCTCGGAATATTTTTACTTGTATGGGTGGTGCACTCTCACCTGCGTTGTTGAACATTACTTTTACTGCTGTCTGCACACTTGGAATCTGTTAACAACCCCCCCCCCCATATATATATATATATATATATATATATATATATATATATATATATATATATATATATATTCGAAAAACAAAGGAGCACCCTTACGAAAATTGGATACTTTGTTACTTACACAAACCACCGTGATTTGTTGGAATGGTCCAAGGAGAGGGACCATATTAAGAACACCAAACTAACGGGGGGGTAGAGGGAGAGACTTGCGAACAGAGTCGCTATTTGCTGGAACTTAACAAGGCGCGAGCCTTGCCTCTATATATGTTTCAACAATTTGCGACTCAAGTAAGGTGTGCATAATAGTGATATTGTAGTTTCCGGCTTGCAAAAAGCGGGAAAGTTTACTGGCGCGAGCACCTAGCAATATTCTTCTTTTTATGCAGCACTCACTATTCACTACCGAGTGGGGTTTTCTATAAATTCCATTAACGCCTCCCCCCCCCCCCAAAAACAACATAAATGAGGAGATCATAAACATTGTATATATTAGATAAAATAAAGGAGCACAAGTGTATCAGAAAATAGGGTCAACTGACTACTTTATTATATATAAAAAAATGGATTGTTATATGTGCGCACGAAAACGCACAAACGAAAGGTTGGTTCGCTCAATGTCAGTATGCCAAATGGAAGCTTAGTCAGAATGCACTGTATTAGCGTAGAGCCACGTGACAGACGTTGAATAGTTATTTAACAAAAATGAAATGCCCTGTAGCGCAGCGCTAGTGGCGAACAGCCGGCTAGAGAAAAAAGATGACAAGGGCCGGTGGCGCGATGCGCTTAGAATGTTCGGATGCTTCTCGCAGGCTGGACGCCACGGCCGCCGCTATACTTCAGCAGCTCGCTGCCTCCCAGAGTCGTTTCTTTTATTAAACCAGCGACGACGGCACGTCTACGTCAGACGCCATAACGTCACTACAGCCCCATTAGGCTCCAAAAAGTCCAAAACTGTATCTACAATGGAGTTCGGAGGACGGCGCATGAAGATGTTGGCCCATCTCCAACAGTGGAGGCAACAACTGACTCGCGGATGACTCACAATGTGGACTTTAGTTACGACGGAGGGAAAGACTGACGTCACTCTGTTTCTTTCATAGAGCCGCGATAGGGAATGTACTGGGCGACAACTTGTCTTTGCCGTGGAGTGACGTACGGAGGCGTGGGTTCCACCCATAGTTATTGGTGTGCGAGTAGTATGGCAGCTTGCGGCTGATTTCAGTTTCGCTTGCTTCCATCATTAGCGTTTAGATATATATATATATACATACCTAAAAGTGTGAAAGGAAGAGGCATTACGATTATTCAGTGCGTATTTTAATATCATAGTACGAGTATAATTTTCTCGGAGAACTAAACAGTGCGTTTGCGGCGGCGCCCTAGTCTACTTGTCACGGTCGCCACCTTAGAATACGGGTGTGCTAAGAAGGTGGAGCTATCTCAGAAACGGCAAGAAAAGGGAGGCATTCTTGCGAAGTGAACAATAACTGTATTTCTCTTAAAACTTCCTCCAACTGTTGGAGTCTCATAAATAGTGTTTCGGCAATGGAAATGAAGGAAAACATATAATTAAATTTAGGTTCCATTTTGGTGTGGTAGCAGGCATGCGCTTCGATTCTGTAGCTTCTACAACACCACCGAGAAAGCTTGTCGCCTAGTTTAGTACGAACGACTTTATTCGTGCATCACATTGTGGGTGTTCTTCATCTGCTTGGTATTTGTCTGTTTCTTGTAGCGCGTAACAAGACGTAGACATCGTAGTGTATGCATCGCCACCCCTCAGCCTGCACGTCCCCACTACACTGGCTGCATGGTAACGTCACAGCCAGGTACGGGTAGCAAGCGCTTCAAGAGGTATTCGCTTGCTGTCACTTCGGCCACTTCCACGTGGTGGCGCCTTCCCCGCGCAGCTTGGGGCACCAAACGCTAATGGTCTCCACCATTCAAGGTACTTGAGCGAACTGAAGAGAAAGGGTGAAGGTTCTTATCGTTTTATGTGAAACTATGTTGCCATGAATGATAGAATACAATGGCGCATTCTGTGTGCAAAATAACTGGAAGCACTGAAATACGCTGAGAATCACTCAAGACAACATAGGTGATAGGATCATTGAAGTGCTCACCAGTGATTACGAGATATTTCAGGGCTCCTAGTGTCTTTTCTATGTAGACACAGGCAGCTTCCCCCACCACTTCTTATACGGCGGAATTTTTCTCCAAGCGAGAGTGAATAGAAGCCATCACTGCTCAGTGAAGGCCACTGTCATACACAAGGCATTGGCTTGCACGCACGGCGACGCAGACAACACAATCGCACTATAGTCGCGCCAGTCCCTCCTGCATACCTCCGAGCAAGAAGAAGAATGCCGGCTCATCCAGAGCGTGTTCTAAGCAGCGGAATCCCAAGAGATCCCCACCGACTTCCTATAGGCCAACATAACCGTTCATCAGACAAGTCCCCCTTTTTGGGCGAAGAGTTCACCCTGACCACGGAAATCAAATGTTCTTTTGAAACTTCCCGCGAAGTAAGCGGGGACATAAATAATTGAAAACATTTTCGCCTAACCAAGGAGCTCGAATGGGCGCTGGTGTTCTTTCTGGCCAGACGCAGTTTCCGGCATTCGCGTGGCTTAGGTGGGCATGGGAGGCTCAGCGTCAATCCCAATTAGGCGGCGGATGCCGTCTCTCCACCGTAGAAGCTTCATTAAACTTAGGCGATCTTTGCCCACAATGCAAGCCCTCCGGAATTCAACGGAAGCCAAATACAGGCGTTGGCTTCTTTTCCCTCAGTCTTTGCAATTGTAATGTTCGCTGGAGTGTCTAGCGGCAATGTAGAACACACCCAGAAAAAGTAAAAAGAAATACCACCCAGTTAGCGAGAAACAATGCATATATAGTAGCGAATGTAAGCTGTGAAGAATTGTTGAAAACTTCTTAACAGCGAAGTCCTTTAAGCTCGTCCTAATTTGTCTGTCTGAAAGTGAAGTCGTCATTGTCATGAACCGGCACGCACAGTGTACATCCTCGTCTTCGTCCTCGTGTGCTTGGCTCTCAGAACACTTATACATACTTCACCGCCGTGGTCCGTAATAACCCTGATGCGTGGGAGAACGAGTACAGAGGAAATAAGAGAGCAACAAAGAAAGAGAGAGAGAGAGAGATGAAATAAGAGAAAGGTAGAACACCACTCCACAAAGAAGTTCAGCATGCCGCGGGATTCGAACACGAGCACCGTCGATCCGAAGGCTAGTGTCCTAACCACTTGGTCACTCCAATGCCTCGGCTGTTCAGGCTAGCGTAGCATATCTTTGCGAGGGCAGCAAGAGAGTGAGAAATAGAAGTGAGAAGGAGAGGCGTGGTGGTGAGGAGAAAAAAGAGGGTAGAGACTCAAGCATCACTCAGAAAAATATAAAAAAAGGTAGAAAGAGACAGAATCAAAGAAAGTTGAAGAAAAAGAGTAATAGGGCGAGAAAAGAATAGAAAAAAAAGAGGAAGCAAGCCGGAAATAGAGAGAGAGAAGGGAAAAAAGAGACGAAAGAGTGGCTAAGATTAAAAAGAGGGAGAGAAAAAATAAGCGAAATAAACAGTAAAAATTCTAAAACAAAAGAGAAGAGAGAAGAAAAAATACCAGAAGAAAGGAAAAGCAAATTAGATAAACTTAGCCAAACAGGAAAAGTCAAGACTACAAAGCTGCCCATCCACTCCAATGTCTCTAGCATTGCGCGTCGAGAGCTGACTACGCTAATTTCGTCCCTTACGTTATATCTTTTTGATGATGATATGTAAAGTTTAACATCCCGAAACCACTATATGGTTGTGAGAGACGCCGTAGTGGATGGTTCCGGAAATTTCGACAACCCATGCAGGGTTCATTATTGTGCACCCAATTCTGAGCACAAGGGCGTACAACATTTTCGCGTCCATCGAAAATGCAGCCGCTGAAGCTGGTATTCGATCCCGCAACCTGCGGGTTACCTGAGTATTCCTCGTAGGTTAGAAACAATTGATTATGACTTCCTGAGTAATGAGAATGCACGTGTTATGTATATACGAAGCCAGTGCTGTAACCACAGATGGTGTCACCCCGACATGACGCCTGCCTATAGGGTATTTTCCCAAGACAGTTATTGGATATGGCATGGGAGTATAGTGTAGAACCTGAGTGGCTCGCAGAAAGCCTGGTTTTGATTCGGACTACAATCCTGCTTTGTAATACTTGCAAGCATCCGGATTTCTTAAATGCGAAGCATTTCTTTGTGTACTGCGATCTTTTCATGAAGCAGTGCACTAAAGAAACACACACACACACAAACGCGCGCGACGTGCGCACGCACACAGTGTTGTAACAACAAGGCATCACTCACTATTTTGCGGTAGTTTGGTGGGTATCTTCCTAAGGTTTTTTATTCGCATAGGTGTTGTTTAGTGGTGTGAGATGTCAGGAAAGCTGAAGTAGCCCACGCAATGATGAGATAATCACTTCGGTGACTGGAAACTGTTTTCGCCGGCGCACGGCCAGGGCGTGCACTCGCTTTTCGTGAGTACGAATTCTCCAAGCAAAGCGAAGAAATGTTGTACTCTATGTATAGTTCCCGAAATGGTATTCGAAGTTTAGCATCTCCCTCCAGTGCTTTTTCAAGATCGGACCACGTGAGTTGTTCAACTATCGCGCGAGTCTGTTTATGAACCATTGTTCCATAATTATTCAATATGCAAAGAATGTGTTGTCCTTTGAAATTGCACTGTTTGGATAACAAAACAACCTCACTCTACGATCTTCCTTGTTCATCTTTCCTTTCTCTCGCAAACGCAGTGGGTGAGCCATAAATGCACAATCATACCGCCTAAATAATAAAAGACGTAGAAGGTCAGCAAATGAGAAAAATCTTCATATCGCGACATTTCGTGCCAATGCACGACATCACTACCGCTTCTGGTTCTGACGTCCTAATATTTACTTTTTTCTTGCTGTCATTTGCCGTCCTGGGGACATAGTTGGTGACAGTGACAATAAGTCATGTGCTACTAGCCACATGGGCTTCTATGGAAGTTACGCTACCAGGGACCCCAGACGGCTTATCTGAGGGAACCTTCCATCATTCTTGAACATGTCAGACGTAATTCGTGAATTCAGTGATGTAAGCTACTTGCTGGCTTTCATAGTGTGAAAATTTCCCGTTATTAGATCTGATGGTAAACGTAACGGCTTGTAATTTGTGATGATAAAAAAGAACCGAGCATTGAGCGCATGCCCAATATAACGAACACCCACGTAAGAAGCTAGGATTCAAGGCTGAAAGTAGTGTATAGCGCTTTCTGGCTAAGAGTTCACGTGAAAAAATAAAACTGCTAGTGGCTCCTAAGCTTCATTATCACACTGTTGAAAAACCCGCCACGCTAGCCTAGTGGCTAAGGTTCTTGGCTGCTGGCCCGCAGGTCGCGGGATCGAATACCTGCCGGAGCAGCCGCAATTTCGATGGAGGCGATAATGCTTGAGGCCCTGTACTTAGATTTAGGTTCACTCTGAAGAATCCCAGGTAGTCGAATTCTTCAGAGCCCTCCACTACGGAGTCCTTCATAACCATATGATGGTTTTCAGACGTTAATCACTATTAGTTATATCAACACAGCGTTTAAAGGTGCATCGTCCTGCCAAGTTTGATGCATCTGTCATAAGGCAGAGTGGAGTGTCACGTGTTGGGCTCACAAAAAGGGTGGTGTTGGTGAGCTTTAACCGTCTCCTGCATTATTAAATAGTAAGTGGTATGACTTTTGTATCAGCGAAACAGCTCTAGCTCAACGTAAAATGTCTATCGTGGCCCCAAAACTATCGCCTAAACAGCCAGCGCTCTCTTTTCGTATGCCTCTTTTCTGTTCCGCTGCCAGAACACCTATGCCGATGTCTCCGGCGTGGCCTGCAATAATACTGATGGGTGAGAGAAGAAGTAGAGAGAGAGAAATAAGGAAATGGACAAAGAAACAGAAAGGCAAAAGGATAAAAAACAGAGTTAATTATAGTGAAACAAACTCCTACGTGACGGGACTTGAACACGCGTGCCCTTGTTCCGAGTACGAGTGTCTTAACCACTCGGCTATCCGGTTGAAAACACAGCATAGCCTAAAGTTCGTGAAAATGTAAAATGCGTTGAATAGGTATTTCTGCGCGCGTGCTTCGAGCGCATTCTCGCGCGCTTGATGAGTGTATTTATGTATGAATGTTCACATATATGTTGCTTTTGCTGTGTCAAGCTTGCTCGCTCCTCGATTGTATAGCATATCTTGTATCGAGATTGCGAGCAAGCGAAGCAAGCGTGAGGAGGAGAGTTCTGATGGTCAGGAAGAGGGAGAGTAAAGCACAGCACAGGAAGAATGAGAGAGAGGGAGGTAGATAGGAAGAAATGCGGAAAGAGAAATAAGGAGAGATCAACGAATGACACAGAAAGAAATAGGGGCGATAGAGAAAAAGAAAGGGTTGAAAAAAAAAGAAAATACAAAGAACGACAAAATGGAAGAAATAAAAAAAACATAAAAAACAAAGTGAAGAGTCAACAAAAGAGAGAAAAAAAGACTTGGCAATACTCAGCAAAACAGCAAAAGTGAGGTCCACATAGTTACTCGTTATTTGCATAGCGCATTCTGTACAATCTACGCCAATTTACCATATATGGTCAATACTCAAGGTAAGCCTACTTACAACATACGAATATTTGTTAGAACATATAAAAACTTACAAGAAAAATTGCGGGAAGTTGGCATTAGCTCTCACAAAACTTTGCACGGTGAGAATGATTCATTATGATGTAAAAGCGACTTGCAACATAATGATACCAACGTACAATGAAGTAAAAAATGTTACGGCCTAGCAAAGCCTAACTATATCAAAGCAAACCATGTTACAACATAGCAAAACCTACTTACCAAGATACCAAGACCTGGCAGTTACCAGTTACAGCGTAGCATAAACCATCGTCCGCCTAAGGACTTAAGGATCGACCAGCTTCACTGTGTCAAGCTTTGCGTTACTTACTGCAAATGTCCCGCTTATATAAGTGCATACTATTTAACAAAAACGTGAAATGGTATGTAAATATGCACGGAGAAAGGGAGGGCGATAACTATTTATTGAAGAGACCTTCCTCAGGGTTTCTCGACAACAACAACCCGCCACATGAAAATTCGCCGGCGTACAAATTTCACTGCCGAAGCATTTTTTAAAGGGACCTTAAAACAGTTTTGGCAATTTTGTACAATAAATTGGGCCAGTAGACCAAGTCATAACGAGCATGTAGATTTGAACTCTCTGAGTAGACTGTGTAATTTATTACAACGCTCTAAACTACGAATTGCTCCAGATCAGTGCATACAGTGGCGACTCAACCAAACGTGGTTGCAACCGTGCAATAACATAGCGACATGCTTTGGCCACTTGCACGTCACTGTGGCTGCTGGTCTGGTTGGCTGCCATAGGTTGTGCAATGCACGGCAGTAAGGTCAGCTGGTATGGTGACGGCACTTTCGGATCACATATCAAGCACTCCATAATCTTCGTCTTTGTTGCCAGATGGCGTGCGTGCTGCTGGGTGCAGTGTGTGATGGCCTCCAAGACTGCGCGCCGCCTGTTGGCATGCGATCTCGGAGGTCGAGACTGATAAAAGCACAAAACGTCGAGCAGCGTTCATGAGAGCTTTGCAATCGCCAGTGATGCCAGCGTGTCTCATACGTTGATGAGGCGAAGCATAGGTGAGAAGGAGAGTATGATATAATTTTGCGTAGCGGCCTTGGTACAAGGTGTGTCACAAGTTCATGGTGGGAATTGTTTGATGATGGTCTAGCCTGAACACTGACCAAACTTAAAAAAAAAACGATTTCAGGGCCCTTTCAAAGAGGTACTCACACAAAACCTTTGGCCTCACGTTTTTTTCTGCTGCAATGTGTTGCTGGAGGCCTGTAATTCATAACACGGGGCAGCGATTGCTGCAGAACAAAGTAGATAATTAACTACAGGTTACTTGTTATCGAAAGCTTTCAGTTTTGGTTTGTGGGAAGTCAAAAACGACAAGCCACCGGGTGAATCTATCGCCACCTAGCGTGTTCTGCTCTCGACAACGTCAGCACGCAGAAATGCGATGCCCTTCCACAAGGTTTGCATCAAGAATTTTTTTCGAATAGTAAACGTTACTATAGTGCCACCAAACACCAAACTTTGAACGCGTGCACCGAAGCCACGCACTCGCGTTCATATAGACTCCTGGAACAAAACGTGGCAAAAGAAAAGGACCGCTATGGCGTCATCGTAACTTGTTTTATTCACTGCAGCAAAGTGACGTGGTGGAAGTAAGGGGCTCCCCAAGCGGTCCCTTCAAATGGTGACGATATCTTCAAAATTCAAACTTCAAAATTGGTGCGAAATACCTTCAAAGCTAATAGCGCTGTTGATAGTTTGCACATGATATACGCGTGTTCACGGGAATCAGTCTTGCCGGCTATCTCGGCAACGAAATTTTGTGCTACTACTCCTTTAAGTGACAATCCTTAATAAACAGCCTCAGTCGCGACAAGGCTTAGGAGTAAACAGTGATACTTTACATGGGCTGACAAAGAAAAGAAAACGACAGATCGTAGTGCCATTCTTCTCCGAAGAACGTTCCCTAAGCACCCTACAGTCCTTGTTGGAGGTTGAATCGCTTTGCCCTTTGTGGAAGAAACTTTTGCCAAGTTTTCTTCTGGGAGTGTACACATCATGGATACCCAATTAGCTCCAATAATACCACTAACTTCCCAGCGAATAGTGGTCTGGGGAATACGAATCATGAAGGTGATTTCCGCGTGAGCAGCTTATTACACCATGTAATGATATAAAAGAAATACCCAAGTACTATTTGAGACTGCTTCTCCCTGATAACTTCCATCCACGCAAATAAGGTGGACGGCGGCGTGGGTCTTCCACCTATATTGTTACATGCCGGGTGCCACAGTGTGCATTCCCCGCCCCACCGATCTGACCGTGAGTCCAATGCTTCAACGGCAGTTCTTCCTTTTTGTCACCACTTCCCCGCCTAATAAATAAACAAATACATCATTTTTAAAATTATACCGATAGGCGTTGCATCATCGGGTTAAACATAAACGAATATATTTCTAAAAGGAAACTTCACATGCACTATTCATTCGCACCCATCATTTAAGCCTCCTAAAACTTCCAACTACTGCAAATAGAACGTTTTGTTTAGTGTCTTTTTACAGTATTCAGGGACAAACGACACTGTGATTAACACTACAATACACGACAGCACTGTAGCTGCATAATATTTCGGGTATCTACGTCATTGCGACCTGGCCCGCATAGACAGAGCTACAATAGCGTATGCAGGAAAGAAAGGAATTGATAGCCCGTTTATTTCCTCCCCTTACTCAAACATCATTCTAGTAAATATAGGCGCCCATGTTCTCAAAGCATGTAAGTCGCAAGTACACTTTGCGACTGACTGTCAATACGTGCAGCAATACAACTTAATAATTCGCCCTTGTACGGCAGCTCGCACTTGCGATTTTTCGTGAACCTCATGCTGGAGCGAGAGAGGGGTGCGTCGTTTACGCAAAACAACAGAGAGAAAGACGCATTCGAATGAGAAAGGCTCAACCGCAGGTGACCACCAGATTTTTCCGCGTGGCTCACGGAAAGATGGGTCAATGTGCGCAGCACTCACAACTCACCTCTTTCATTGACTGATTGATATGTGGGGTTTAGCGTCCCAAAACCCCCATATGATTATGAGAGACGCCGTAGTGGAGGGCTCCGGAAATTTCGACCACCTGGTGTTCCTTAACGTGCACCCAAATCTGAGCACACGGGCCTACAGCATTTCCGCCTCCATCGTAAATGCAGCCGCCGCAGCCAACCCTTTCATACAAATGGACAGAACAATCCGACAAAATGTAAGGTTCGTAGCAGGAGACGTTCGATTCTTGATTTTGTTAGGATGTCCACAATTCAAACCAGAGATCAGCACTGGAGGGATAGGCGCAGAGCTTGTGTATACTGTTACTGGCATAAACATTTTCCTAAATATTCAACAGATTCCATGCAGGCACTTTCATGTAAACCTGAGTAGAAGCTTTTTGATGTTTCCAGGCCACGCGTAGCTAAGAGCGTAATCGCGCTATGCTTATTTATCGTGTGTTTAAAAAGGTCACTGACGAACCGCATGGCTGGTGCAAGGCGTGCGTGTGGTGAGGGCGACAAAATAGATCGTTTTTTCCTCTTTCCCGGTGTCACTGTAGACGGCCGTCATGCAGAGCAAAATTTACCAGCTATACGAGACAGGCGCTATCGATTCGCTGCTATTTTCATCACACTGCGACCGCATGGGTCGCCCCCGCTTTGTTTTGTGACCGGGGCACCCGCCAAGGTTGCCAGTTCGATTACAGCCATGTGGGTCAGCCGAAAGCGTGCCGCACAGACAACTGTCGCGAGCTCCGACTGATTTGGCTCCGCGGGCAGGTACACTGAATATAGGTCCTCTAAAATGTGAGGAGAATTTAACGCCAGTAACAATTTCATAAAAGAAGCGTGATGAGGCGGCAACTGTATCACTGTCTTTGAAATGGCTATGTACGCATGCATGTGTTAATCTATTTGCTTACACTCCTAATTTTTGCATAATATATTCTGTGCATATTCATGTTTACTCATGTCTGTTGACATCATTATTTCGCTTGGTATAGATTTCTTGCTTATGCGGCCATCGTCGGGGTTGCGGCACTCTCATTAGGATCACAAGTCAGGCAACCTTCTCATCCACAGCTTCAGGAAAAGGAAAGAAAAAGTCGGCGCAAGCTAACATTGACTATTTGCAGATGAAGGATGACGAAGTCTACCAAAGTGGTAAATCACCGCTGATGAGTCAAGAGACGCCATGAGAATAAGGAACTTCGCAATATGATGATCATAATGTGTGTTTTTTAATGATGCAAGGGTCATTGTAGCCAAAGAGAGCCAGCATATTATGAGGCCTATCAGTGGCGAGACCAGTAGGAATATGTAAAGTGTATCAAGGCCTGAAACTGTAGCAGTAAAGTGCTTTCAATACAAACGGCTTACAAGCAAGACTGAGGCGTACTATGACAGTAAAGGATTCGAGACCCCGGAAAATTCTGTTTGTGCTAGTAACACTGATGACATAAACGAAGATGGCAACACGATAACCAGGCTTATGGTGGCAATCTCGCTCAGCACTTTTCAGAACTTTGTGGCTTGTGGCGTAGAATCGTGCCATCTGGACTAGAGCTGGCAATCACTCTATATTCGCAGGTCTGAAGGCTTTCAGTGATGAAACAGCACAAGTAGCTCCACGATGGTTGCGAATGTCTAGTCCTTGCATCGAGATGAATCAGGTGTCTTCTTTCTTCTTGGTATAAAAAAAGCTTTCGAATAAGCTTGTCGATAAAAAAGAGGCAAGTGTTTGTGCTTAAGGCAGGTATATCAGATTGGTTGAAGGGCTTATGCGTGGTGTCAGTTTCAGTACCAGTTGGCAGAACATGGTAGGTTCCAACGCGCTCCATTAGAACGAGACTGTTGCAAGAAAATTTATTTGCCTATACAGCACAGTTGAGCAGCCTAGCGGTGCGGCGTCCTGAGCAGGCAGAATGCTCCAAAGCTGGAACAAGCGCTGTTTACATTTCCTTCCGAGTTTATTGCTAGCACATGCATTGCCAAAGCACCGCGGTTAGAAGAACACAACATAGTCTATATATACAGTGCAGAACGACAGCACGCATGACGCTATCAAACGCGTCATAAATGTACTTCAGGCACCACGACTACATTGCCTACACAAAAAACGTCAGCAAGAACGTTCCTGGCACCTAAATTGAATTTCAGGAATACAAAGGGTGGTGCAGAAAATGAGCATGGCCACACTTCACGTAGTCTACATGCTAAAACTATTAAAGCACTTCTTATACCAATGTACACTGCTCTCTTCTAGAAGCCCTCTCGACATTAAACAATTACACACATGGAAATCGTCTACTCATATCCGAGGAAGTCGTCAAGTTTAAAGTGTTTGGAACAAACCAGCACACTGTCTGTCAGTCTATTTTTCTGATTGCGCTTTTTCTTAACGCCAGTGCTATAAGGAACGGTGCTTCAAAAAAAAAAAAACAACGTTCCAGGCACTAGTTCTTCTTCAGAGGAATAGAGGAACACCACCGTTCCATTAAGGATCGAAGGAACTGTTGTGGTAACTCCTTACGCCGACGAGGGAACGGTAGAGAGCACGACGTTGATTTTGTGTATGTTCCACGGCACTAAAGAAGCGCACACACGCCGCACATCATGCGGTACAGGAAATATAGGTGACCTATAGCCGGGTGGCGCGGGGCAACCTCGGTGTCTGCAGGACACTATAATAACGTTTGAACCTCTCTCTCTCTCCCTCTCTCTCTCTCGCTCTCACGTGAACATATGATACATATTGGTTTTCATTTCATGGCACATGCTGGTGGCACAGGGTAGTGGGTGACGATGAGTTCAACTACGTGCTAAAGGAATGTAATAGAACGTATAACTTCAATTATGAACAGCAGTTTTTTTTACAGAAGATGTGTTATGCTCCATTTTGGGCGTGTGTAGCATTAAAACGTTATCGTCGTCAGGAATCAGATTGCGCTCTTCTTGTCCTGCTTTTCATCTTGTGCTTCGCTCGCAAAACACGTCTGCTAGTTTGTCCTGCTTGAGATGAAATTGACCTGAAGGGCGAGATAATGAATAAAAAGAAAGAAGCAGAAAGAAGGATAGAGATAGAGAGAAAGGAACTTTGAAAGTCCTGTCGAAAAAAATCTTGTCGGGGCAACACTAGTATCCACGATCCGAATGCGACCGTCGTAGCCACGCAGCTATCCAGTTTTTTTTTTCGTTCGTGGTATTTTTTTCAGCAAAAACTTGGCACTTTGAAGCAATTAAATTTCAGGCAGATAATTCATGTGTCCGTTCTTTTCGAATCTCGACTCAGTAATGAAGACTTAACACTAAAGCATTGCATTCTCCGTGGAGCGAGCACATCAAGTAATACATTTTCCAATTATACATGGCAACAGCGGTAAGGATAAACGGCTTACTAATGCAATATACCATTCTCGTTGATTTTCTATTTATTGGCAAAGATCTCTTTGGTGAGTCATCATCCTAATGAAGTGGGTTTTTAAAAAAATTTTCGCTTGGAGTTTTTCTTTTTTGCAACATGCGAGCTCATAGCACAACATAGCCTTGTACAGTAAACTTTGCAAGTAGTTGGGAAAACAACGTGAGGGTTGTTTTCCCAACCCTCACAACATGAGAGAGCATGAGAGAGCGAGAGAGAGGCAGACAGCGATTTAGAAAAAAAAAGTAGGAGGTGAGAGAATGATGAGAGGGCGAGAGAGATAAAAAAAATTTAAAATGAGGAGACAGAGAGAACAATATAAAGACACAGAAATGCACAGAAATATATTCGCCTACTGCGACAACTGCAGTCCACAAGTGTTGCAGATGAAGCAATTCAGTTTGTCAGACATTATCTCACTCTTGTCAGTGATATGCTGATATTGAAGCAGCCTTAATTAAACCGCCAGGTAAGGTTACTTTCCGTGTGTCTTCTTGTGGAAGAAAAATTGTGTTTTCTTGTGCAAGAAAATACTCTCGCCGAAATGTGACAACTCATTTCTTAAAGATCGAAACTTGATATTCTGCTTCCCGGTGGACCCACTGCGTGCCGAACGCGTTATTGAAATCGCAAACATACAAACATATTGTATAAAGGCTTTCTTGAAGGTATCACTCTCTCCTTTCAAAAACTCTTGAAGGGCGTTTACACCTTGTAGGCCCCTTGAACATCTAATAAACGCCTTTGAATGCCTAGAGGCAAGTGCGCTGAAAAAATCGTACTACGAGAGTAAGAGGCTCTGGTAGTAGGACATGATACGAATCATTTGGGAATATTGCAAGCAGTACGGGTCCTTACTAACCCCATCCTCCCTCTTCCCCCAAATAAAGGGATCGATTAATTGGTGGGCAGCGCTTTACTAGCCAGGAACATTGCTGAATACAATGGCAGCACGCGTCGTGCCCGTATAACAATGACACATGCTTCTGCTTTTATGATTTCAGATGATAACACTTGCGTAATAT
This sequence comes from Rhipicephalus microplus, assembly GCF_043290135.1. Lineage (NCBI taxonomy): Eukaryota > Metazoa > Arthropoda > Arachnida > Ixodida > Ixodidae > Rhipicephalus > Rhipicephalus microplus. Next base: position 470,795,107 of record NC_134710.1, read on the forward strand.
GTAGGATGCGCTAGGGATTTCATTAAATTTACTATGGATATGTGCGTCAGCAGTGTAATAAAAATAACCATTGGGGTTTCAAATCTACGAATGACGACATGATTATTAGGGACTCCCTGGACAAGGACTTCAGAAATTCAAACCGTCCGGACTTTTTTAGCGTGAACTTAACTCAATGTACGTTGGTCGCTGGGTTCGATCCCATGAACTTCGTGTCATCAGTTGAGGACCATCCCCACAGTGCTGTTTGGTGCTTCAACAGCAGCGAGCGTAGGAGAATGTAGGCTGTGACTTACTCCGAGTCTAAAGAATATAACGGCAGGTCTGGCTTTTTTCCCGATTAATTTATTATATTTGGTTCTTATGTCAGAAAGTCATGAACTCTACTGCCATAAATATTGTTCAAATAGGCCCTGTATGTGTAACAGAGACTCAGAGTATTATAGAAGAGACAGCTATAGATGTCAGCTGCGGTGGTGTAGCGGCTGTTGATCCGAGGAACACGCGTTACATCCCTATACCGCAGCAGTGGTCACGTGTAGGCGGAGATGAAATGGTTGAAGTGCGTGTACTGTGCGATGTCTGTGCATATCAGGGAACACTGAACGGTAGAAGTTTCCGGACCCCTGCACAATTACGGCGTCCCTCATAATTGTGATATGTTTAAGACGAAAAACACCAGATGATAATAATAATAATAATAATAATAATAATAATAATAATAATAATAATAATAATAATAATAATAATAATAATAATAATAATAATAATAATAATAATAATAATATATTATTATTATTATTATTATTATTATTATTATTATTATTATTATTGCAGCATTAGAAATAATAAATTTGAAAATTCTCTGCGAACGAAATGCACTCTGACAGCTTCGACGTGTCTGTCTGTCTGACTAGCCAGCGTTATTGTTGGCTCTCTCGTGGTCACCTCCTCAACTTGTTACCAAAGCAGATATAGGAGCAAGTGATTGTATGACGAACATGATTCGCAGGTCATCACATCAATAACGTAACTGCCCTGTCGCTTAGGTCACTGAATCCTTCACATCAGTCACGGGCGGCATATGCCCGCAGACCACAGCTTGTTGTATTTCGGTATGCGCAGCAGCCGATTAACGGTGGGCATGAGGGTAGACTTTAAAATTGCAACTCCACCAAGTGAAGGAGCCCGTGTCGCTAAAAATGCGTTGTCGTCATAGGCGGCATTATTAATAGTTGCAATACTCTGACAAAAACATAGAATAAAACATTGCTTCAGCATGAATCAATCTTCTGCATGGCAGTCAGGTATGGTGCTACAGCAAGCAACGCCAGAGCTTGAAACTGCTGCTGAGAAAAAAAACATATACAAGATATGCAAGTGTCGTGTCAGGATAACGTCAGTTTCACTGTTTCTTCACGTCAATGTAATAATCGTTGCATTTGCACACGTACGGTTCCGGAAAACTGTAGTAAATCGTTCCGCGAAAGCCCTTAGCACCCCTACATCTGATATGCTCGTCATCGCTCAGTCGCGTGCACTTCACGATAAACTCGAGGTCTTTGCTTTAACGTAAGTGCAAAAATGTTTCAAGTGGAAGTGAGTTAATGGCAAAAGATTTACTCAGACTTGACGCGGGTATGACCCTCGCCTTCTACTATCATGAGCAGTATGAGCTCTGGCTCGCCAGCGCGTGGCAAATAGCATCAAAATCAGGCTAACGTGAAACGTGGATGGCGCTGCCGAAACCGGACGGGAAAGGAGGGGTGCTCTTCAACTGTCAATTGGCACTCCCGCTTCGCTAACGTTAAGGACAAGCGGCAGATGATTGCGTGCAATCTCTCGATAGCTGCGATAACACAAAAAATGCAATAAAAATAAAGTAAGTGAAAGACGTGCACCGAATCGCGCATGCAACACCATCTACATATAATACAGGCATGTCTTCACGGCAGCTATACGTGACAGCCTATACCTCAGCAACTACATGGATACTGATTCGGTGTGACTGTGCGCGTTATGCGAGTTCATATCACCGCTGGCAGCCGCTAACATGCAATAAGCCGCCATTTTTCAGCAACCATGCTTAAACGGGAGCATGGTCGTGAACGGGAGTGTCAACAGATAACAGAAGCGCCCCGCCCTTTCCACTTTGCTTCCGACAACGGCCGCTGCGAATCAGCCGATGTAGTATTTGAGGCTATTCGCCAAGCCCTCAGGATTTCATGAAGGTTTTATTTACTTATTGGAATTTCTCTCATTGTATTTTGGCAAGTTGCCTTAAGTGCAGCAAACCTTTCATATGGATCTAACGTGAGTTCCAACATGACGTTTGACCATGACCCGTATTTGACACGCTATTCAGCTTGGCGTGTCCGTTGAGCCCACGATAGACCGCAACTACTCAGTCACTCAAAGCTGTCGATAGAACTCACAACGCTTGGCTCGAAGCAAGAAATGCGGCGGCGTGAGCTGCACGCTACTGACTGACTGCTTCACAACAATCGATTTTCACGATCCCGTATATCTAACGAATTCCGGTTGGTTTTGTACTTTCGGCCAGCTTCTTATCCTCAGTAGTGAGGCCTATTACCACTTGCTGAGACGCATCGTTAGTGCTCAGAGATGAAGAAAACTGAGTAAGCATGTTTTCAAGGCTTAAACTAATCTATCTTCTACAGCACCCATCATTGCGCGTTTGTAATTGTCTTCGTTCATTGAAATACAAAGAAATTACCTACATACCTATTGATGCGTACGATCCTTCCACTTCTGGATGCACAAGCTCGGGTGCGGCCTGCTAAAAATATTTCGCCTTTGAATGGAAACCACACCCATGGATACGCCTTTACGCCGCAGCTAAAGTATACGTTTTCATAAGAGCCAAAAGTAGGTTTTGAATTTAGGACACAAAGCGAAATAAAATCACAGGCAGAGATATCGGACCCTTCCAATAGTAAACTGCTCCATTTTCTTCGCATATATAGCTTTTTCAGAGAAACGGGTAGATGCTATAAACGTAACATTTATAACGAAATGGTAACATGTGCGTCACTACACTCGATAAAAAAAGACTACAGAAGAAACTTGTTTTTAATTTGTCTAATGCCTTGTCTATTATGATTGATGCTATTATAGAAAAAAATATAAATTCAACGCGCAGTTCTATGCGCTTACAGCCCAATGGATTTATTTTCTCTAGTATTAATTTGCGTTCTTTCTCTCTACTTTCTGCAACCAATACTCAAACCGTCTGTTACTTACTTCTATCGTGGAGGTGTTAAACTTCCGATGGCTCTCTCTAAAGCACAATGCTTTATGCAGGCTCGTGCCCAAACGTACACCTGGGTATATACATCCACATTCAAACAGAACATTCTCCATCGTTTTCTTCTTAGCTTCCCCAAAGCATGTGCATTGCTTTTATTCTTGACTAAATCTTGCCTTGAAACTACGAGTTCTAAGGCAACCTGGTCTCACTTGAAACCGTAAAAGTGCTTCCCCTTGGATTATCATATAATGCCTCCTCCTTCATTTCTTTTTTTGTCTTTTTAATATTTACGCAGAACCGGTTTTTTCTCCATCGATGCAATCCCGTGTATTCTATCCACCTTTCTGACTTCTCGCTTAACGCTCTTTGTTGCCAAGCCGCTTACACTGCCAGCCGTACAGTTGCTGATGAGTGTACTACTTCGTTTCTGCAAGTACCTAGACACCATCCAGGCACATCTACTCCCTTTTATATTACTTAGCCACCCTTGATAACCTAACTTCAATTCCTTCTGAGGTTCCCCTACCTCAAAACCTCTCCACCGAATATCCCTCTTTGCAGCCTCATGTTTCATCTTCCCGTGTTCTTTGATTTACATCCAGTCTTAATTGCACCTCTGACTTTATGCACGCTAGTGATTTCCCAAACGTAAGCCCTGGTACCATTAAACCTTCCCGCAGAGCTAGAATCAAGTCGAACCTATTGTATCCCCATGACTCCTTGTGCTTCATTATTGCAGAATTCCTCCTGCTCTTCGCTTCTGAAGCTTTTTGCCGTACTTCCGTGTATCTATAGCTCTCATTCGCCCATACTTCGAGGTAGTTGTATGGACTTACCCTCAGCATTTTTTGGCACTGTATACTGACACCACCGAATCGCCGGGATCGTTGAATGCTGACATCTATCCTCATGTTGTTACTCAAATCATAATTTCCGAGCTTCAGTATCTTCCCCACAGAGATCCGCAGGCCCCTGTATATCAGCTTCACTGTCTTCAAGTAAGATAATATCGTCAGCATCAAAAATAATCCTAGAAGATTCTGCTCAGCCATTTTCTATTGTAGATATTCCTGTGCGCTAAGCAAAAACAATTTGGTCATCGTCGAATCACCTGGCGATTTGAAATCGATTCCGAATAGTTCTCCCCAAGTAAATTGTTACGCTCCCACGTTCCCATTTTTCATTTTATTGGCTGCATCACCAACGTGTATGGTAGCGATGTAATTGTTAGCAGCCTATATGCGAAAGTGTTGTCTTCTTCTCCTTTGCTCTCTTGTAGGATCTCACCAAATCTCATTTTCGCGCATTTTGAAAAAAAAAAAGAGTGGTTCTGCTTAGTGCAGACTTCCCGATTTTGATAACGATGAAAGAATATTTTTTTCTGCGAAAGTAACCTTCGTCTCACGCAGCAAATATGCAAACATACTCAAGCCACATCTGATTTGGCATGCTGTCGCGCGTAAAAGCTTCAGAGCCATTTATTGGTCTCCTTTTTGAAGTTCTATGGTTTTCGCGAGTGAAATAAAGAAAATGTATGTTATTAGTATATAAATATTGGCGGCCCAGGATGCGCACTTCGACAGCAAGATATACTTTTTCCTTCAATAATAAATTAAGTCCATGGACATGCACCAACTTTCTGATCTCAATACACCCTTCAATGTTTTATTCCAAATCGAGGTAATCTTTACTAAAGCTCTGTTGCCTAATTGAAATTATTATTGTTTTGAGAGAATGAGTAAGTGAAAAGTATCCGCACTTCTATGCCGCAGGCTCCGGGCGAACTTGCTATAGGTCCGCAGAACACATGTGCTTCCAATTACATTTGGCTGATCCCAAAGTAGGAATGATCTCGTATGAAAGAGTTCTCGAACTCATCTTTGTTAGGGCGTTGGGGCGCCGCACTCTCCAAATTTAGACTTGCAGGGGCTGCGACAGGGAAGAATGTTAACGTTGAGGGGGGGGGGGGGGGGGGGTAAAGAACAAACATGCACCTAACGTTGTCATTTGAAAGAACGGCCTTCCTCCCACATGCCGTACATACGGATCATTTCCGAAGGAGATTTCAGGTCAAGTATGCAGAAACGTAGAGATACTTATCTTCACAATTACCGCAGTATGATTGGTGATTCTGAAAATGTAAAGCACCGGTTTCTCGGATAAGCCTCTCGGGGCTCAAAAAAAAAACAACAACAACACTTGAGACGAGCGCCGTCTCTGTAGCTGACCCGAAAAAAAGAACGTTAATAATTAAGATTAATAACGACTTTACCGTTAAGTGAAGTGGCAAAAGACTATTCCTTATGAAGCCACGAGCCATGAACTGAAGATCCACGACCGCATCTCGCATGCGGCTTGCGGGCCGCGTGTATGAGAACCCCTGCCTTATAGAGAGCAACACTTAGGTGGACATCTTACATTCTTCTAACATTGCCAATGAATCCACATTTAGCCTTGTTTTAATTACATATCGTTGTTCGCAGTAAACACTCTTTGATTGGCAAATCAATACTGAGCAGTTTGATATTATTTCGATAAAAAATCTTAGGTTACTGTTCGATGCCGGTCAGAGAACTTTACGTGAAATTTTATTTTATGTTCAATAAAGGTTCATTGCTGTTTCTTTATGATTGCCAATAATTTCTCAATGTCTATTCAGCAACAAGCTTTGTAATTTTTTAAAATATTTTAATGAATATTGAGCAGCTCATTGATTTTACGATGAAAAGGTACAAGTCATTGTTCAATACAGGTCCACCATCTGCAGCAACATTGTTTTAATTAGTTCTGAGTGTAACTTCTATGCCATCTGTTGACTTGGGCAAATAACTTCTTAGTACTTTCCGAAAGAAATACTCTAAACGGCCAGGTGACTTTATAAAAAATTGGTTATGCCATTGATCTATGATTCAGGCATGTGCTACAACTTTAGCAAAATGAGGTGTTAGGCTAGTTGGTTTTTTTTGACTGGAAATCAGTGCTACAATTGTTGCGGAAAACGAAGTTAGAGAGGAGTTTGTCTCCTGACTAACTTCATTTTCCGCAGCAATTGTAGCGACTTTTGTTGCAGTCACGCTACAACTTTATAATATTGCTACGATACTGAGGCGACGGGTGGAAGAAGAGAAAAACGAGGTGGGCACGAGCGGTGATCTACAATTTCCCTGGACACTCGCATTCATCATCTCTCGTAAATAAAGACATCTCACCGTAACAGTATAAACAACAACTTTTGTGGCAATAATTGAAAACTAATTTTGAAAGTTTTAGTAACTACTCATATGACTGCAAATTTAGTTGTGGATGAATGTTTCCGCCTTGGGATAGAGTTCATGCAGTAAAATGATTAAAATACGACGCTGCAGTTGCTGGGACAAAAAAAGAGAACTGACATGCTATGAATCGTTATAAGCTTCATACCGAAGCAGAAGCGTTTATTCATAGCGATGCGTCTTAATCATGCAAAATCAACAAGCGCAATACCTTACTTCACTGTCATGTAGAAATACGACAGATGCCTAACTGCAAAGAAATTTTGGGAAAAGATGTGTATTGCTTAAAAAAACACCCTGTATATAAAAAATATTTGATTTGATTCTAAGTGGAAACTTTATTATTCGCACCCCTTACACTAAAAGCCAATTAGCTTTCCCTGTTTTTCTTGCACCTAATGCGGCGTTGAAAAAAAAAACGCTGGGTGGGCACCTCGCTAAGTGACAGGCGAGAAGAGAGAAAACGCTTCGGCGGACCAGAACGCAGGGGAGAGTACTTCCCGACGCTTACGCAACACAAAGGTCCGCAGCTGGGCGCAGTGCGTAAATCGAAGCAGCCCTTGCAGAGCCAGTCCTTGGGTGAGGCGCGATGGGCGGCTGTTTGGATACACGCGATGCCAAAATAACTCGCGGCTGCCGAGGGAGCGGTTCCGCTGGGCAGCTCTGCGTCCAGGACTCGGTCGCATGTACAAGCCCAAACAGAGGCGCCCCAGAGAGCTACTTAACGTGGTCCCGGAACTACGAGAGACGGCTGGACTTCGGTGCCATCTCAACACCACACGATGAAAGTGATTTTCTTTTTGCGATTACTACATAGGGGCGCTGTTCTACAGTGCACAAGCTAATTTGACACATTGAAATTGAACAGACCTACGCATTGGTACACACTCTCACTGGTATTTAGTGAAGCAGTCAGGCGTACCTGGCGCACGGTCCAAACTTGTTAAAAGAGAGGTGTTTTTCATATCTTATGTCGCCAACAAAGCACTTAGCAATACTAGATTGGTGTGACGGCTTTGAAGAACTATGCGATGCTTTTACGGGCATAAACACAAATTTGTCTCTGAGGCCAACTGTTAGCTACTGACGCCACCTGTTCTGATTTACAGCATACTAAAACGTCCCTGCGATGCTTTTCGAACACAGGCCGTAAAAAGTCATGATCAGTAGACAAAGATCCTGTGAGCATGTGAGAAAAAACCGCATGCTCACAGGGTCTTGTATGCATTCGTCAAAGGATGAGGAAGTTGAGGCCACGTGCCCACCAAGTCAAGGTGGAAATCCATTATCACACAAAGAAAAAAGCGATAAGCACTATCCCGATGATGTTGACGCAAAACACACCTTTCTTCGTCACATGGTGTGGGATGAAAGGAGGCGCACGGGTTCTGAAACGTCCTATGCGTGTCTTCATCAGTGCTGGCAGTAACGGGTTGCGAGTAGGAGTGCTACCAGTAACGCTAGTAGCGATAACATAGTGACGGGTGACCTACTTCAGATAACGTTTTCAGGTAGCATAAGGCGTTACTTTACAAGTTAATTTTTCTTTCAATTATCCTGGGAGTTTTGCATAAACCTCTTTTTTCATATAGGCGCCACCTTTACAAAACTCGCCTGAACTTTCCCTGTTTGTTTTTTCTCGCAGCAAATTAAGTGCTGCCAGCCAGTCATTTGTTAAGAACACTATCCAAGGCTTATGTCGTCGAGTGCTTATACAGTGTTGGGGCGGATTGATTGATATGTGGGGTTTAACGTCCTAAAGCCACCATATGATTATGAGAGACGCCGAAGTGGAGGGCTCCGGAAATTTCGACCACCTGGGGTTCTTTAACGTGCACCCAAATTTGAGCACACGGGCCTACAACAATTCCACCTCCATAGTTAGGGCGGACCTGCTGATTCAGAAAGCAGGCAAGCTGTCCGATGACAGCTTTGAAATGCTGCTGTTGCCTAAATATCTGCAATTAGTTGTAGTGATCGGAAGGCCATCCTGTAATACTTGAGCGCTGGGTATGAATTTTGTCGGCAAAATGAAATTTGATTCTTTCTTTTGGAAACTGTGGGAATATGGTTCTATAATTACTCAACTTTTTTAGCGAATGAGGCTAACTATAACATTACATAACTTTATTTCCTTAAAGACCCCTCCAGAGGGCGTTATTTAAGGGGTGGGTAAACATATAAAAATTTTTGTTGCCACAAGTATTTATCTTGAAAAATGGGCAAATAATTTATCAAAAATAGGCGATGGGCATTCAGTGATGACAACATCACGGGGAAGGTCTTTTCAGGCTTTTGCTGTCCGTACAAAGAAGGACATAGGAAATGTTGTCGTCTTAATCCGTGGCCGGGCAACTTAAAGTGAATGAGAAGTGCGGTGGGATACGCGGGCAGGTAGAACGGTGTACGATTGGCGAAGCGTGCTGTAAAGAAAACTTATGAAAAAGACTGATACTAAAGGCTGAAACAACTACAATTTCTGCAGCAGTTAAAAATGTTCAAGACAGGACATTTTATATGTGTGTAAATATTTTTGCTCGGAACTTCTTTGGTGTTTAGACACTTTCAGCACTACAAGAATTGAGATTCGATCTTCTTAGTAGCAGCACACTGCCTGAATTCCTGCAAATCTGTTGAGATTTGAGTAGTGTTTTATTTGCCCAGAGCATTGATGATGAAATCACAATTTGTGTTTAATGCTACACTGAGAAAAATGGCCTTATCACGTGCCACAGAGTTGGAAGCCATCACAAGTAACTGAATGAGCAGCTTGATTGGGGACTACATAATATTGCTGAAACCAGGCCGACTTGTGTGAAGTATTCCCTTTAGAGAGGCCACGACACTCAATTTTCGACTACAATCCGTGTTATGAAAGTTATTACTTGTGCTTTCACACATAGGCTTGCAAAAGTCTCGTAAAATCATCTTATAATATAATATTCTTGCACACACGTGAATGGCCTGAAAGCCCGGCAGCACTGGCACACTTAAGAACAATAACGTGGCAAGCTGCTTGCTATGCTAGCGTCTGCACTCTGGCAAACGATCTTGTTCCGTGGTCAGCTGCGCGCGCAGTCAAGCTATTTCAGCTTCTGTCACCTTTCCAGTGGGAGTGAGCAACTTGTGACGGCAAAACTTTCGTCAAAGACGATTGGCTTCACTCCATACAGCTGTGACGTCCCCGCAAACACGGACTGAACCCCAGTCCTTTAAAAATGTTTACGGTAGTTTCTTAAATTCACGCATTAAAAAAAAGGGAAAGAAAACCTTCGGTGTAACGAATGGGCATTCCGGAGTGGAGTACCTGGAATGATTATTTCTACTGTTCTCACGGGCCCCCCACGCAAACACGAGGACCGGGCGGCGCCTTGTTGTCTACAGACAGTGTGACAGTGTCATCATCATCTTCATCATCATCAGCCTGACTACGTCCACTGCAGGACAAAGGCCTCTCCCATTTTCCACCAGTTAACCCGGTCTTGTGCTTGCTGCTGCCAATTTATACCCGCAAACTTTTTAATCTCATCTGCCCACCTAACCTTCTGTCTCCCCCGAACCCGCTTCCCTTCCCTGGGAATCCAGTTAGTTACCCTTAATGACCAGCGGTTATCCTGTCTATGCGCTACATGCCCGGTCCATGTCCATTTCCTCTTCTTTATTTCAACTATGATATCCTTAACCCCCGTTTGTCCCCTAATCCACTCTGCTCTCTTCTTGTCTCTTAAGGTTACACCTACCATTTTTCTTTCCATTGCTTGCTGCGTCGTCCTCAATTTAAGCTGAACCCTTGTAGTGCCACCATCACCATCATCATTTCTCAATCACCGCGCCGCGCCTCTCGCGCAGCTGATGCTAGCTCGAGCTGCGCGAGGATTAGAACAAGCTAGCGCACTTGGCGTATCGGACGTGGAAAGCCACGAGGCTCCGCTTCAGGCGTGGAATAGAGTGGTGAGAGAACGACACGACTACGTTGGCCGCCGTTCCGTCTTTCTCTCTCGCTAGATTGGTGACCCGGAGAACACGCCCTTCGCCGAGCGGCCCGCTGCCATGTTCCCGCAACTCTGCCCGCCAGTGCCGCCGTTCCAATCGACCTACCCCAAGGTATGGTTCATGCAGCTCGATGCCGTTCTTGCGCTGAATGGCGTCACGGACCAGCCGCTGATGCATGCTAATCTTCATGACGCCCTTCCGGTAGAGTTGCGTCATCTCTCTGCCACTTCAGCCTCCAGCCAGCAGCCTTACGATGACCTCTGCTCTGCGGTGCTTGCCAGCTATGGCCTCACCTACCACCCGCTGCCGTTTACCCGTGACTTTCAGGTTTTCCCTGCGTCGCAGCCTGCTGGACCCTCCGGCCTGCAGCTCTCATCTGACCGCAACCTAACTTCCCCGACAACGTCTCCATCCACCTTTGGTCCGGCCATTGGCGCAGTGATTCTCGCACCCGGTCGCAGATTCGACGAGGTTCTTGAAGTCGTTCCTGCTGCCGACAACCTGTCCACCACGAAGTGCGTTTTTTCGAAGTCCTCGGCCGAAGGTCCTTCCGGCACGCTTGCTACCTGCACGTTTTCCACAAAAGCGACGGCACGCGACACCGTGGCCCCACCAGACTCCATGACGACCACCTTGCCGCCCACCTCGCAGTCTGGCACAGGTGACCTTTCGCCCGTTATTGACTTCCCGACCTCGAAGCTTTCGCCTTCAACAACGTCCGATAAACGAGACTTAACCTCTCGTCTGGCCACTAGCGACGCGTGTCATGCGCCCGACTGCCCATCCGCCAAGGTTCTCGACATTTGGGCTGAAGGCAACCAGTCAGCCACGGGGTTTGTGTTTTCATCATCCTCGGCCGACGAAACTGCAAGCATGCTTACGACTGGCTCGTCTCGGCCGACCTCCATGGCTCACAACATGGCTGACACGTCAGGTTCTACGACGGCAACATCACCGAACGCCCTGGTGGCTACCACGACTATGGGCATTATCACGCCCGCTATTCACCTCCTAGTTGCAAAACCTTCACCCTCCCAGATGTCCAAAGGCGACTGTCGACCAGCCTCAATGCTCTGCACGTCCTGCCAGCAACGACCACCATCGTCCTCGCAGTTTCCCGCAGCTGAAGTTAAAGCCACCAGCCATCAACCACGGCCAAGCTTCCAAGACGCTGCTACTATGACTGACGCGCTTGAGGATGACGTGCCCGGTCCGCTTCAGACAAGGCTCACCAGGCATACCACACCTGCGGTGGAGCAATCTAGGGAGGGTTCGCTAGAGGCAGCCATCAATTATGCAGACCTGCACGCCAACCCTCGTGCGCGGACTACCGGAGGTCTTTACACGAGCACAGGTGTCCCGTCCAATACTCCGGGCGAGCCCACGCTGACTGGGTTCCACCACCACCATTCCACGGAGCCTTTGCCTCCGGACGGCAACAACCAGACGTGTGTCCACAAGGCATGCTCGTGTGTCACAACCGCGACGACGCTCATACCTCATACGTGTCTACCACCCATTACCCTACATCGGCGACGACAACGTGCTTGGCGTCACACATTGAGGCCACTTTTGAGCCGCCCTGCTACGCAGCCACGAGTTACAGTCACAGCCCTGAAGACAGCGCAAGCGCCTACTCGGCCTATCCGACGCAATGTCTCACCACTAATCGTGTACCCGACTACCCACCGTACACTTGGCGGCATTGTTAGGACACGTTCCTGCGTGCGTCGGCACGTCTATCTATACCGGCACGTCAGACGCCGCTCAACATTGAGGTCTGTGTTGCGTCTACCCCAACGTCAAAACCCGCACTGCCGATTTTCTGCCGACGTTAGCAGCATGACCTCGCGACACACTGTCCACTCTCGGCCTGTCCGACCAGGTCATCCTGAGAACCGCTTGTCGGCAACCACAGCGACCCGGCACTTCCTTCTTCGTCCCTTGCGCTTCTTCCAGAGTCGCCCACCGGAGACACACTGCTTACCGATGGCCTATAAACGTTGACAACCTGGACTTGCCAAATGAACACTTTATGGATTGTCGTTCATGTATATAGCATTTTTCGCTCTCTTTCTTTTTTTCATATGCCTTCAAATCGCGCAAAGCGCTAGGGGGCGAGCCCTGTAGTGCCACCATCACCATCATCATTTCTCAATCACCGCGCCGCGCCTCTCGCGCAGCTGATGCTAGCTCGAGCTGCGCGAGGATTAGAACAAGCTAGCGCACTTGGCGTATCGGACGTGGAAAGCCACGAGGCTCCGCTTCAGGCGTAGAATAAATTGGCGAGAGAACGACACGACTACGTTGGCCGCCGTTCCGTCTTTCTCTCTCGCTACACCCTCTTTGTAAGTCTCCAGGTTTCTGCTCCGTAGCTAAGTACCGGCAAGATACAGCTGTTATATACCTTCCTCTTGAGGGATAGTGGCAATCTACCTGTCATAATTTGAGAGTGCTTGCTGAATGTGCTCCACCCCATTCTTATTCTTTTAGTTACTTCAATCACGTGGTTAGGCTCAGCGGTTATTACCTGCCCTAAGTAGACATAGTCTTTTACAACTTCAAGTGCACTATTACCTATCTCGAAGCGCTGCTCCTTTCCGAGGTTGTTGTACACAACTTTCGTTTTCTGCAGATTAATTTTAAGACCCACCTTTCTGCTCTCCTTGTCTAACTCCGTAATCATGAGTTGCAATTCGTCCCCTGAGTTACTCAGCAATGCAATGTCATCGGCGAAGCGCAGGTTACTAAGGTATTCTCCATTAACTCCTATCCCTAACTGTTCCCATTCTAGGCTTCTGAAATCCTCCTCTAAGCATGCGGTAAATAGCATTGGGGAGATTTTGTCCCCCTGCCTTACACCTTTCTTGATTGGTGTTCTGTTGCTTTCTTTATGAAGCACTATGGTAGCAGTGGATCCCTTGTAGACTTCTTCCAGAATGTTTATATATACTTCATCTACGCCCTGATTCCGCAGTGTCTGCATGACGGCTGATATTTCTACTGAATCAAACGCCTTCTCGTAATCTATGAAGGCTATGTATAGTCGTTGGTTATACTCTGAGCATTTCTCTATTACCATATTGATAGTATGAATGTGGTCAATTGTTGAGTAGCCTGTTCGAAATTCTGCTTGTTCCTTTGGTTGATTGAACTCTAATGTTTTCTTTACTCTGTTAGCAATTACCTTTGTAAACAGCTTGTATACTACAGAGAGCATGCTGATCGGCCTGTAATTCTTCAAGTCCTTGTCATCTCCTTTCTTATGTATTAAGATGATGTTAGCGTTCTTCCAAGACTCTGGTACCCTTCCCGTCAGGAGACACCTCGTAAACAGGGTGGCTAGTTTTTCTAACACAATCTGTCCTCCCTCTTTCAGCAGATCTGATGTTACCTGATCCTCACCAGCAGCTTTGCCTCTTTGCATGCTCTCCAAAGCTTTTCTGACTTCTTCTATCATTACTGGTGGGGTGTCATCTGGGTTACTGCTAGTTCTTATAGTATTAAAGTCGTGGTTGTCCCTGCTACTGTACAGATCTCTGTAAAACTCCTCTGCTATTTCAACTATCCTATCCATATTGGTAGTTATTTTGCCTTCTTTGTCCCTTAGTGCATACATCCGACTTTTGCCTATTCCAAGCTTCCTCTTCACTGCTTTGACGTTTCTTCCGTTTTTCAGAGCGTGTTCAATTCTCTCCATGTTATACCTTCTTACATCTCATACTTTACGTCTATTAATCAACTTCAAAAGCTCTTCGAGCTCTATTTTGTCTGTTGTACTTGACACTTTCATGATTTGACGCTTCTTAATTAGGTTCTATGTTTCCTGGGAAAGCTTACCAGTGTCCTGTCTAACTACCCTGCCTCCAACTTCCACTGCACACTCCATAATGATACTCGTCAGATTATCATTCATTGTATCTACGCTACAGTTGGTTTCTTCACTAAGAGCCGAGTACCTGTTCCGCAGCGACACTCTGAATTACTGTACTTTCCCTCTCATAGCTAGCTCATTGATTGGCTTCTTGCGTATCAGTTTCTGTCGTTCCTTCTTCAAGTGTAGGCGAATTCGAGACCGCACCGTTCTATGGTCACTGCATCGTACCTTGCCAACCACTTCCACATCCTGCACGATTCCTGGGTGTGCAGTCATTATAAGATCTATTTCGTTCTCATTTTCGCCATTAGGGCTCCTCCATCTCCACTTGCGATTTTCTTGTTTTCGGTAGACGGTATTCAAAATCCGCAAATTATTGCGTTCTGTGAATTCTACTAGTAGCTCTCCTCTGGCGTTTCTAGTGCCGAGGCCATAATCTCCTACTGCCTGGTCTCCAGCCTGCTTCTTCCCTACCTTTGCATTAAAGTCGCCCATCACTATAGTATACTGTGTGTTTACCTTACTCATTGCCGATTCGACGTCTTCATAGAAGCTTTCAACTGAAGCGTCATCATGGCTGGATGTAGGCGCGTAAGCCTGTACTACCTTCGTCTCGTATCTTTTATTCAGTTTAATTACAATACCTATCACCCTTTCAATAATGCTATAGTGTTCCTCTATGTTGCCAGCTATGTTTCTGTGAATTAGGAACCCCACTCCCAGTTCTCCTCTGTCTGCCAAGCCCCGATAGCAGAGGACGTGCCCATTCTGTAGCACAGTATAGGCCTCATCTGTCCTCCTAACTTCACTGACCCTATTATATCCCATTTAACACACTCTAGCTCCTCGAATAATACAGCTAGACTTCCCTCACTCGATAAGGTTCTAGCGTTAAACGTTGCCAAGTTCAGGTTCCAAAGGCGACCTGTAGTCCAGAGATTCTTAGCACCCTCTGCTGCGTTGCAGATCTGACCGCCGCCATGGTCAGTTGCTTCGCAGCTACTGGGAACTGAGGGCCGTGAGTTATTTGACGTATGCATGTGGGAGGTAGTGGCCAGATACTGCACCAGGGTGGCCAATCCTTCTCTGGTGAGGGAGTGCGTTCCCGGCGGTGGTTACCGGTGAGGCCGCACCCCAGGCCTCTTAATGCAGTTCCATCAACACGCGGATTTTTTTTTAAATCCGGTTGGGAACTGCGTGGCACCGGGATTCGAACCACGGACCTCTTGCATGCGAGGTGGATGCTCTAACCACTACGCCATCGGGACAGTGTACGGTGGCAATAATCCGCGTGCACCCTTCAGATTTGTGGCATGGGGGAGCAGCAGAGCACCTTTTGTTGTTTCGTCGAATGCGACCCTGCCGCAGCGCCTGTGCCGGGTCGGGTCTGGCTTTCCGTCAGCCTCCGCGGCTCCAGGGCTCATTACTGCGTTCTGCGCGGATGACGAAGAAGCGGCAACTACGGAGAATTTCGCGGGAGACACCGAGCGGCATGGAAACGTCGAGACTCGTTCTGGACATCGGCTCATGAAGTACCAGAAACCGGAGAAATTGGTTCGGCCAAAAACGTTTCGGCACAACACTGCAAACTCCGGACGTTGGCTATTACAGGCGATGCACTTTGTCGGAAGCATCGGAACCATTGTTCGCCCGTAATTAAAGTGTCTTGGGACAGCGCGCCCATCTCTCTCTCTGAGGCTTGAGTTTGTACATTGTTACTTGCTCGGCTTTGTTTGGAAGAGGGTTTTCTACTGTTGTGGGCCGCGGGAGCGGCCGTCGAAGACGACACACTCCGACTGACAAGAAAATATGCCGCGTCGATAGTGGCGATTGGTTTTGGTGCCCCGATAGGGCGGAGTCGGGTCCTTCAAAAAGGGACTACGAGACGATAAGAGAAAGTCAGAGATACGATGAGATGAGCTCGAGATGGTAGGGAGACGGGATGGAAAAGGGGGATAACGGTGCGAAGAGATAGCGATGAGAGGCGATGAGATGATGACTGGGGCAAAGACGGTACGATGAGAAATGAAAGTTAGGGATAGGAGTCGAGTGAATGGAACGTTACGAGAGACGACTAAGACTGAAATCACTGAGAGGCACGACGAAGGCGACAATGACGAAGACGATGAAGACGCTGACGAATTGGACAATGACCCCAGGAAGAAGCCCTGAGCCCCGACTCGAACAGCCAGCTCCGAGGCCCCCGTCAACATGGACCTTTCGTGAGACGGACTTTATGCACCTTATTTAGATTAGCTATGCGGGAAAGGGAGGTGGCGTGTTGAGACATTGCGGGTTTTGGTAACTGATAACTTCATCGTGTTTGTGTCGTCATGCGTTTACTTTGTATCGTCGCACCATTGTATTGTCAAAGTTATTTCCCTTATGTATCCTGCGTCGCACGTCGCGAGTGTGTAAATAATGTGTTATTATTTTATGTAGTGGTTGATGTACGCGGGTATACGATGTTTGCAGTTAGTATTAAATTTAATGAATCAATAAAGAGGAAGAGGTCGTAGCGTCTCTTATTTCCCAGCCCCAGCACGAATCCCTGTATGTGGGAAGTGTTGAGACACATAACCAAGAGGGAACCGGATAGACAAGGGGTTGACTGGTCTTCTCCCTCTCTTTGGTAATCGGTGGCGTAGCGGGGGACGTCTCACAGAACATCAAGTCACACATGCCGCGGCAATGTGGCGGTCACTGGTGGTGGACGGTCACTTTCAGGGTGGTTTTTAATTTGATATGTGGGGTTTAACGTCCCAAAACCACCATATGTTTATAAGAGACGCCTTAGTAGAGGGCTCCAGAAATTTCGAGCACCTGGGGTTCTTAAGCGTGTATTTACACGACGGACATATCCGCGCAAATATCTTTCGCGGACGATCGTACCGGCACCTGTACGGCTGCGAAGCACATCTAGACGACGGACGAAGTAAGCAAACGAACGCGCTGGAGACAAAAACAAAAAAAACTTGGCGACACTCTCTGAAGCGAGAGCTGCCCGCTTCGAATCTTTAAGCTCTTCGTCGCGCATTGCGTGGGCTGTTATTCCCAAACGGACGATTGTGTAGGCTCTAGGTTTGTGTCCTAAAGCTTCGGTGGCAGCGTATCCATGACAATTTGGTGCTGTTTCCGAGCGCCATGCTCGTTTCCTGAGAAATGTAGGCTTAGCGACTGCTGCTATGGGCACAACATGAGCTCGGTGATCTGCGATAGCGCGATGGCTACGAAATCTCGGAGTTTGTAATAATGTGTAAATATGTGCTTATTTCTATTTTTATAGATGGCGAGACCAGTCTAAATGTTGAAAACCCATTCATCGCTAGCAAAAGTATTGAAGGTTTATCTCACCGTCTACGGCTAAACTTACAATAGGAAACGAAAAAAAAAATAGCACTTGTTACCAGACCTGTAATGGTGCCCTCAGGTAAATCTATTGTGTTATTCCGCGCGAATCTGATTGCAGAAAAGGGCTTGGGCTTTTTCGTCCGTGGACCCGGCACGGATCGCAGAAATCCGCGACGTGAGGTCACGTGATGCGGTGTCCACTGCGGAAAGGATTCAGCCCGTCGTGTGGATACATGCTTAGCGTGCACCCAAATCTGAGCACACGGGCCTACAGCATTTCTGCCTAGATCGGAAATGCAGCCGCCACAGCCGCGATTGGATCCCGCGACCGGCGGGTCAGCAGCCGAGTACCTTAGCCACTAGACCACCACAGCGGGGCCAGGTGGATTTTAAACTGAAGTATTGTTTTATAGCCAATTTTTATAGATGTAGAGACGTTATTGACACTGCCCGGGTATTTTTCTCTGAAAACTCAAAATTGCCTAAAGACCGAGTTATGATGACGCCCTTAAATCAGTATTTCAGGTAGAATTGTTGCTTGGATGAGATTTTTCGCGAAGTATAAATATGAGCTTTATAGCATTGTTTCTCTATGTTCCTGCTGCAAAGAGGCGCTTTAAAAAATTACGGACCATGAAGTAACGGCTCAAATAACGTGCGTTATTTTTTTATGTTACGGTAACGGTAATTCGTTCTTTTTTTTTTGAGTTAATGTTGGTAGCGCGTTCCTTTACTATTAGCGCAACGAGTAACGTATTGAGTTGTTTTCTTTTGATAACGCCTACAACACTGGTCCTCAAACCGGCTCGGTCAGTTACCAGAACTTTGTCAACGTCGCGTTATCTAGACGGATGAGCTTTCCTTCAACAACTGACTACATTCCAGTAAGACCCCTCGAAGGCGAGGGATCTGGGAGTTTGATTGTGTTCTTATTATCGGTGTGCAATGCTCTCTTATGATACCTATCACTAAACAGCTGTTCTCGCAATCTATCACAAAGTGCTATTCTGCCTACGTAAATTGCAGAACAACGAATCGCGATAGGTTGCGAGACACAGCCAAATACAAAGGAATATGTCTAGGGCAGGTAATTTGAACCATGACAGTCACCTAACCAAAAGAATAAGGATGGGGTGAAACACGCTCGTCAAGCATTCTCAAATCATGAATGGTAGTTTGCCACGGTCTCTCAAGAGGAACGTATATAACAGCTGCCTCTTACTGGTACTTACCTACGCAGCAGAAACCTGAAGGCCTAGAAAAAGGGTTCAACCTGAATTGAGGAAAACGCAGTAAGGGATGTAATGTAAAAGAATTTTACATACAACCTTAAGAGACGGGAAGAGAGCATAAATGAGTCAGGAAAGAAACGGAGATTCAGGATATCAGATTTGAAATCAAGATGGAGAAATGTAACCGTAACTGACTCGATTCCAAGAAAAAACAAGATCGCAAGGAAGAGAAAGGTAGATGGGCAGAGAAATATAAGAAGTTCGCAGGCATAATGTGGCAGCAGACAACTTAGGATCGGGTTGATTGGTGACATGGAAGAGAGTGTTGCCCTGAAGTGGCGTAGTTATCTGATGACGATCATGAAGAAGAAATATCTGTCATTAGCGTTACTTTCGCTTACAACTTTGACTAAATAAGTAATAACTAAATTTCATTTATTCATCTCCTTACAGATTTTACTTATTGAGCATCAGTCGACCGAGTCATGCAAATGCCGATTTTTTACCTTCTAGGAGTGGCCTAAGATGATCCGCGAAAGCTTTCAAGAACGTCTGTTCGGACACGGGTGCGTTTTTAGGCGGGATTTGCTTTTGGGTCCCTTTATTGGTGGCTTTGGGGTAATCTTGACCCAAAAGCCAGCGCCGCTATTCGGGCCTTCAAACATGACATCTGGCCATCGTTGCGAGAAAACATCCTGGCACTCAGCCAAACGTTTTAAAAAATGCGGTCTTTGGCCACTAAGCTTTCTCTATGGCAGTATTACATGCTCTGCAGCTATGAACCTAAAAATTGCAGTGACAACAAAAACGTTTGGCAGATCCAGCTCCTTGTGGGATTCGGTTCCATGCCAAGCAGTCGACGAGCAGTGGTCTAGGCTCAATTTTTACGCTTTGAGCAAAGCTTTACGTGGTCGATCAACGTGTTTTTCCAATAGAGTAGTGTGCTGACCATCGAATTACCGGGACCATCGACTTCAGTGACTCATGGTCTGACGTTAAGTCAGCACTGATGTTAGGGCACAGGTATTATCCAAACAAGGTGCACATGTCAGTGCGTTGATGTGAATAATATATGTAGCTCTCAATCGCATGTTCTTTTAGAGTGGATGAACGCTTTAATACAGCTTACTGAATGGATGAACGCTTGAATGCAGCTTACTGAATTATAAGATAAGAACTGAAGTGTTGAGTAGGCTGCTGTAAAAGCCGAGTCAACATTATAACCCCGATTCACGTCAACGCGATGTGACGCCCGTATAACATAAGGTTACAGTCGTCAGTAAGCTTCACACGAAAGCTGCGCAGCATGTCCTAGAACAGTTTGTTGGATGCCAGCACCGCGTAGCTTTAAGTTTCGTTGCTGAGATGATACCCATGCGGGCCTATCGACATACTGTCCAAGAGTACCGAGGTATTATCTAGGCAGCAGCGCCCATAAGACGCAAGTAAAGGTAGTCCAGCGTTCGTGTTAGGCTTGCTGACGACTGTCCATGTGTAATGCTTATAAAAGTGGATAGCTATCCCCGCAAGCACGTTGTGCCGACATCACACCTGCATATTATTTTCCCAAAACTATTTAGAGACCAGGCGTGGCTCTGCAGAAGAATATCTGACACTCACACAGAATGCTTGGGCTAGATTCCTAGACGGAGCCTGATTCTTTAGTATTTACACTCGTTTGGTCGAAGCTGTCGATATCGGTCTTTTAACGCACTCGCATTTAATTTACTTATGTTCATTCTCGCTGTTACTGTATAGACAAAAACAGTCAATCATCCATGGTGCCTACCCGCAAACAGAGGCCTGTGGTATGCAGATATGTCCCACACGTGTATGGAGGAAAGGGTTCGATGACGTACGCGACAGGATCTTCTCGTTATTATTATCATGACGGGAAAGTGACATTTTTCAAACCGTCTTGACCTCCCACACCAATATTGGTCTACGCTAAGTTAAGAAGGCGATCACAAGAGCGTCCAGACGCCGACATATTATCCGAGCATATCGAGGTATTATCTCGGCAACAGTGCTTCGCGGCAAACATCAATTAAAGTAGTTCATGTCAGGTGTCATAGCGTCTGTTTTAAGCTAGCTCATGACTGCTCATGTCTAATGTTCATAGCAAGCCCTGCAACTGCAAGTGACGTTTCACCAACATTACAGCTGCATAGGGCCTTTTTCTAAAGCTCTTTGGAGACCTATAGCTTCTCCGTAAAATGGCGAATAATGGCGTACTGGGTGCTTTCAATCTTAAGAAAAATTTTTATTTATAGCCTAGTGGGTACCTTGCAAGCGTATAGTTGTATTAGTAACGCATGTTAATAGAAGCGTTACATCATGGTGGGTAGTTTAAATCAGTACCTCTTCGCAGCAGGAACTCACAAAAACAGTACTATATAAAGCTCATACTCATATTTCACAAAATATCTTCTCGCCTAAACAACAATTTTGCATGAAATGTATGAGGGTGTCATGACACGGTCATGAAACAATTTGGAATAATAAAATGGTGGTGGTGCAACAGATACTAGCAAAGAAAAAGAATGAGACAGGATAGAGCGCCAGACTTCCTACTCACTTATTTTCCTCGCATCGCCCAAATATATATGCTTCCAGAACGTGTCTCTCGGAATAGTGGTGTGCAGCCGCATGAAGCATAATGTAACGGCAGGTGTGAACCCACGCCATTCCTAATTAATAAGATATGCTCCCTAAGGTGATCATTAACACAGCATCCTGTTTGGCCTATGTACACCTTGCCGCAGCTCAAGCAAATTGAATAAATTACGCCCATTATGTAACACAGAACTGGCCGGGCGTGCTTCTTTTTGCGTGAAAGGTTAGCTTTCTGCGAACAAATGTGGGCACAGAGCTTCGACAGCTTTTTGGATGCCAAGAAGACCACTAGAACGTCAAGCCTGTTTGCAACTTTCTTCCAATTGTGGGTAATTTTGTGCATGTAAAGCCGAACCAGTGGTTTCTTTTTCCACACAGCCTCGGACTGTCTGCTGCATCCTTCAAGCTTCCGGAGCAGAGATTCGGACAGACTGGTTAAGACAACCGAAGGGAAACCGGCTGTAACCAGCCTTGAAATCTGTTCCTCAAAACTGTCGTCCATGGTGTGCTCACACGACTTGAACAACGCGGACCGGAGACACATTGTCGCAATGACTCTTTTTACGGTTTTCGAGTGTGCAGATTCGTAAGGCAGGACGTCTTCGCGTGCACGGGGGCTGTACATCTAGCGTGAATGTGTAGCGTTTAATGACAGGCTGATGTGTAAAAACTGCCAATGATTGTCTTGAGGTAGCTCATGCGTAAACGTCAAGCATTTTCTCTGCAGAATAAAAACTGATAAAACATTCTTCACAACGTCACAAGAAGTCAAAAAGTCAGGGCTGTTTAAAAATACAAGAAAATCGTCAACGTATTGAAACACTTTGCGACAAAGTTCCGGGTCGAGGTTTCCAGGTAGTAACTGGTCAATAGATGAAATAAAGATGTTGCATAGGACAGGAGCTACACATGAACCAACGGAAATGCATTTGCGCTGTACATAGATAGCCATTAAAAGTAATAAATGTGCTTCTCAAATAAAATTCAAGCAGGAACAGGAAATTGTCAACTGATAAACTACAAGACTTCATAAAGTCAGTGCTACCAATGGCATAAATGCATTCTCTGACACAGGGAAGAAGTTCAACGTGCAGTACCGAATAAAATATATTGTCAACATCGATACTAAAGACATACCGAAAAGCACTTCCACTACTCCAAAAAATCAGTAACCACGGCTGAATTTTTCGTGGCAACTGGGTCATCAAGGCAAAGCTGATGAAGGCCCCGTCGATCACTTTGTACGAGAACGAATACCTGTTTCTAGATAGCGCTGTGCGATAGATTTCTTCCGTTTAGGTTTTCGTGTGTGCAAAGTGATAGTCGCTTGTGCAGCGCCCTCTCCTTGTGCGCATACTGGAAGCATATATATTTCGGTGATGTAAGGAAAATGAACTAGCTGAAAGTCCGGCGCCCAATCCTCTCTCCTTTTTTTTCTTGCTAATATCTGTTGCGTCACAAATAATTTATTAAGCTATGCACCCACTCGCCCAACGTAACACTCTCCTAAAGCAATTTGTAGTTTCGTGTCACGCACTGAAGCCTTCATCGACAGATGGCGCAACAGTTGTTTGCCCGCAGCTTTCGGTTAATGGCATCTTCAACCAGTCCTCCTTGCTTTTCATCATTGAATGCTTAAACGTGCCCTCGATCATGGGAGAGCCCGTGATACCTCTTAATTTTTGCTATACCTCCTCTGGTTCGCACTTTCGCGAAGACAGAGTGACAGGCCACAAAACGTTGGTCTCTTTCATTTGGTGCAGCGAAAGCTGTTATGAGATGACAACAAGGGCTGCTTACGTCGCCGTAGTTATGCACTGCCACAGCCAATGTCCACAACCACTACAAGAAAAAGAAAAAAATGATTCAGCATCGACTAAGTTTCGAACTTGATCCTCTGCATGAAAACCCAGTGTAAGAATCCGTGGTGGTCGTGACTCCATTGCAAAAAACGAAAAATAAAAACTTTCTACGGGGGTTATGTCGAGACGGATATGTATAGCGTGGTAGCAATATGAATGGATAACGAGTGGATCGTCGAATGCTTTCAAGCCATTTCAAAGGACTCAGCTGTAATTTTTTATCATCAGTAGCCACTGCATCAACAAGGTGCACATAGTGCTTTGCAACTGCGTAGCGGGTACCCCGCATCGCCGTTGAATGGCCAATAATGAAGTAGCAGGTGCATTGCAACTGAAAGAAATTATGATTAACGGCGTAATGGGAACCTAGCAAGCGTACCTACACTGGCAGCACCAAGAGAGTTAACAGATGGTTCTAGAAATTAGGCTATTACAGCTTTCGCTGAGATACGCAGGCCTGGCGTTTTTGGTTACGCACGAGCACCACAGAGACAAAGCGACTACCTAATTAGCGTTTTGAGAGCCACGAGACGCGCGTATGCTTTCTGTAACTCTTTGGCTATATTTAGTGTCCTTTCGGCTATTCGCGACGTGATCCATCTCACGAGTACTTGCTCATTTATTAATATGGCGTATAACAGCTTCACCTATGACCACACAAATGTTCGAAATTTTTCATGCGAATCAAATATTGTGTGAAATCGAAGCTGATTTGATTAAATGAATGCTAATTAGCGCATTGTCGAGTATTTGGTCACTACAAAAAGGCAATTACCAGCAGAATATTTAGGCGAATTTGAGTTTTCCGACAAGTAGCAAGCTGCAGGTTTGAGACATCTTCCTCTTGAAAGTAAGACATCACTAACACGAGGACGTTTTAAATTTACTACGGCTATTACGCCATCACGCTGAATCCCCATAACAAGGGCGTTGCACACCGGGCCCCTGCCCTTGAATTTTCAAGGGCCCCTGCCCTTGAATTTTTTTTCGCCATGGCATAGAGAGGGTAAAATGACAATTTCAAGGAATTGCCCTCCCCGAAATGAAAGAGGGGCCACCCCCCCCCCCCCCCTGAAAAACATTTTTTGTTAGGCCCCTGTCCCCAACAGGGAGTCATGGAACTATGTTTAACTGCAGTAGAATGAATACCCCAACTTCCACAGAGTTTGTGTCGTGGTTAGGTTCGTCACGTAGCAAGGCGTGTGACGCAAGGAAGATGGAGACAGTGAGTGAAACAAAAAGGAAGTTATATTGGACGAAAAAAAAACTATTGCGCATATAGTACTAAAGTCGTACACGCACGCGATTCACACACAAAAGAAAAGAATAAACAGTCTCACAGTCTGTGTCGTAGCCCGGTGCCTTGAAGTGGGACCCGTTGCGTGCTCGGATGCTGTCGTCGCTTGGGTGCCAGGTCAGCATACCACTGTAGAGGGCATTACCAGGTCCAGGCGTTGTCGCACACTGTCAGCGAAGTCGGCTCGCTGGACGTGGTCGGCAGCTCCGGTCTTTTCGAGGGTGCTCGCCGTACCGGAGATGTCAGCAGGACCACTCACCCACAACTCGTGCCTGGCCACGCTGACACGCCATGCCCCCAGAACGTCAATGGCTCGAGGACAGGAACCCGGCCTTTCGAACCTCGCACGTAGTGGCGGGTTCGCCCTAGGCTTTCTTGCGTCGTCTTGTTTATTTGTTTGTTTGTTTGTTTGTATCCTCTAATCCATGGCTCGTACCGACTCTGGGGGATTGGCCAAGAGAACATGTAGTCTCATATGGACGATAACTGCATTATTGCTTACAACGAAAAAAAAGGGGGGGGGGAGTTGTATAGTGAAGACAGTGTGTTAAAAAAATGAAAGAAACTAAAGATTTAGATAGTGAGAAAGAAGAATCAACAACAAAGTAGACACTAATAGCTACAACTTGATTTTAGGAGCCGACCAGACAGCTGGTTTTGCCAAACCCGATTAATTTGGTATGTCACCGATTTATCCAGAATCGAAAATTACTTTTCGACCCGTTTTTTTTTGAGTATCTGTTAACGTGGGCTTTCTGTTGAAAAACGTTTAGAGTCTTGAATAAAATTACACACCGCATCGAATGCATCTCTGTGGCAATTTCCCAAAACAGAGGCACCAAAATTTAGAACATTTTCTGTGGTTAAATTTACACCTAGCTTCGCAAATAGAATATCTAAAAGTCGTTTCCTAATTAATGCATAGTTACGACATGAGCCAAAATAATGTTCAATAGTTTCTGATTCTTCGCAGAACGGACAAAGGGGGGAAAGTGTCAGACCAGCTCTGTGTAAATAAAAGTTTAATGGGGGGGACACTGCACCGGAATCTGGAGATTATAATTTCAAGTTTTTTTAACGGACTCCATTGGGCTTTCCATGGAAATTTGAGGTGCTGATAATCGTCGTCTTGTCGGCGTCTGAACAGCTTCGTTCTCCGCGAGCGTCTCCTCTTCTTTTTTTTTTTCAATGGGCGCGCTGCAATGCCTCTTCATTCTTGTCATCTTCCAGGTGATGTGGCACTGTCGTCTGCTATGCTCGAATTTTTTTAAGCTACTACACCACAGTCTGATATATTTGCTGTTAGAGTGATCGTCCTATCCGAACTGGTTAGTGCGTACAGCTGCCATGATTTGTCCCATAAAGGATGACTGTATTTCTGCATTATAGCAGTGTTAAAATCGCTACAATGTCCTCCAAAAGGCCTTTCGTACCTTCGTAAATGGCAGAGTTAGGCCTATCAAGAAAGACGTCTACAGAGCCAGTGCCCTGATGCGATGCCGTTACCTATGCTAATGCCGTTACGGAAGCCTCAGTATGACACATTCCTATTATACCATGAATTTTAACCTTATCGGTAGTGGGTACGACCCAGCACTCTAGTAAGTACATCATCATCATCATCATCTTGACTACGTCCATGCACTGCAGGACAAAGGCCTCTGCTATGTTCCGCCAGTCAACTCAGTCCTGTGCTTGCTGCCACTTTATACCTGCAAACTTCGTAATCTCATGTGCCCGCGTAACTTTCTGTCTCCCCTTAACCCGCCTGCCTTCTCTGAGAATCCATTCAGTTACCCTTAATGACCAGTGGTTGTCCTGCCTACGCGCTACATGCCCGGCCCATGTTCATTTCTTATTCTTGATTTCAAGTGTGATATTCTTATTGCCAGTTTGTTCGCCGATACACTCTGCTCTCTTCTTGTCTCTTAAAGTTACACCTATCATGTTTCTTTCCATCGCTCGCTGTGCTGTCCTGAGTTTAAGCTAAACCCTTTTTGTAAGCCCCCCTGTTTCTGCACCATAGCTAAGTATGGGCAACATACAGCTATCATGTTCCTTCCTCTTGAGAGATAGTGGCAATCTACCAGTCATGATTTGAGAGTGCTTGCAAAATGTGCTCCACCCCATTCTTATTCTTCTAGTTACTTTAGTCTCGTGGTTCGGCTCCGCGGTTATTACCTGTTCTAAGCCTTTTACAACTTTAGGTGCACTATTACCTATCTCGAAGCGCTCTTTTCTTTCGAGGTTGTTGTACATTACTTTCGTGTTCGGCAAATTAATTTCAAGACCTACCTTTCTGCTCTCTTTGTCTAACTCCTCGTCTAGTAGGCACAGTGCACGTTTTTAACCACTTTTCACTTCCGCGTGCTTACTAGCGCGGGAATGCGAGTCGCATTGTTTGCAGAAACGAAAGCAGCTCGCGTTCACCGCATTGACCCACAGGGTTGAGTGAAATTCTGAAGTGTTCGCACTGCGCAATCACATGTGTAGCAATGGCCGTGGCGATGTATAGCTGTTTTGGTTTTGGTTTTTCAGTGTATGTGACCTTTCATCCCTTAGAAAAGTTGCCCTTCGCTCAGAACCCGACTGCGTCCGCTTACATCTGCCCCATGGCAAATGTAACCAGACGCAGCAGGGTCTTCTTTTTTTTGTTCTCTCTTTTTACGTCTCACTATTTTTGTCTTTCTTTTCTCTCTACGTCATGATTTACCCTCTTCTCTCCACTTTCTCTACTCCTTTACCCTAAGATTTTTCTTCCTTACAATCGCTTCTCTTTCTCACACCCTTGCTATGCTATACTACACAGTGCTTAGCTATGCTTTTCTAGCAGCCGTGGCTAAGCCGAGTGGGCTCGTCTTCGGATGGTGGGAACGAGCATTCGAATCCCTCCTCGCCAAGAAATTTGTTTTGCCAAGAACCGTTTTTTTTTCTGTCTTTGTTTTTCTCTCTACCTGTCTCCGTATTCATTCTCTTACTCATCAGTTTACTGTATCCGCACCTAAAAATCGCCGCACGTGTTTTGTGAATTAAAGAAGGGAGAACGAAGATGAGGACGAGGATGGAAAAAAAGACACACGGTGGTTCTTGATGATGGGTCATTTTTTTTTCTGAGAGGCAAAAAGTACGACGTGCTTAAGCAGCTTCGTTGTTAATAAAAGTGCGAAAAGAATCTCTGAACAAGATATGAAAGAGATCACAAGCAAATAATAGAAATCGCAATGACACACTGGAAAATAAGGCGTACGATGCAACATTACTACTACCAGAAAATTATTTAAATAATGCTCAAAGGGGTATTCAAACAATGAAATACAATTTTAAAACAGGAAAAACTACATTTAGATAGTAATTGATGTGATAGAGCCTGCGCTGATAATTGTGCATGAGGTAGGCCGTCCAATCACTTCGTGGAACAAAGAAACTTCCTTTTAGCATTACGAGGTCTGTTAGTAAAATATTCAGCCTTTTTTTTTGCGATCACCTGATGAATTTGAAACAAGCGCGTGCGCATCAGCTGACCTTGAACCTTCGTGCACATGCGTAGATTTTTTCCCGCCTTCCAATAGCGTCAGTCGCTGGGACGCAGCGTTTAAGTGAGGTAGTACGTGGTGCTCTCATCGGTTTCATACGATAACAATTATATAGACAGTCTCAGCTGGTGTTTTTTTTTGCCACCACCACCGTCATTCACCGTATATGTATACGTATCCATATATATGAACAATCAAGAAAGAAAAAAAAAGGCACCCGCACTTGGCGCCCAGCTCGTCACGATGCGCCGACGTGCGTTGATCTCTCACGCGTACTTTGCTCGGTAGAGGGGGGAGGAGGGCTAGGTGTTTGTGCGCGCGCGCTTATCCTTATGTGGGGAGAATCTTGTGCCTTCGGTTTTCATTGGAAAGATTGCGTTAGTTGCCTGGCCCATGAAAGTCACTTTTGCCTCTGCACAGGACCCATTTGGAGAAAGAGCGCACTTTTCATACTTAGCGAGGTATAACAACAAGGACACTTGTTAGTTCGTACTCTTCTGTACCAGTTATTATGTTTCATGCGTCGCTTTTGTTTAAACAGCGCGTTACGTGTCGAGCAGTAAACGTTGTGAGTTCGCTCTTGCCCTGTGCGTGTTTTTTTTTTGCGCCCTTTGTGCGTGTGCAGCACGCTTGACGTTTCGATCTGCTTACCGTTCTCAGCTTGACATTCCAAGTTGTTACTGTCGCATTCATAGCTTCGCCCTTGCGGCGAAGTTGTGACTTTTTTGATTGCAGGGAAAATAATGGAGTGACTGGAGCAGCGCTACTTCATCGAATTTCAGTAGAAACTGGGCGACAGCCTAGTGGAAAACTGCTTTCGGTGACGACGCTATATGAGTCGCACACAGATTAAGGAGTGGTGCAACTGGTTCAAAGACGGCCACGGTGGAGAGCGAGCCACGCTCCCGTCGGTCATCAACATGCCAAATTGACATGGTCACTGCCGAAGTGAACGCTCTGGGGATGCGGGACCGTCGTGTTATTATCAGGGAATTCCATAAGAGGAGGGCGTCAGCACTTTATCTGCGCATTTGATTATGACCGAAGATTAGGCCATGAAGAGAGTTACGGCGAAAGTCATGCCGAAACTGCTCACGATGGAGGAAAAGCAACTTCATGTTGAAGTCTCACCGGACACTACTGTGTCTCACAAGCAGTGACCCTAACTTCGTGAACACCATTAAGACAGGTGGCGAGTCTTGGCTGTACGGGTACGACCCGGAAACCAAGTCCCTGTCGTCATAGTAATAGAATTTCACGTCACCAAGACCGAAGAAGGCCCGCCAAGTTCGCTGCAACGTCAAAGTGATGCTTTGTGCTTTCTTTGACTCCCGTCGAGAGATGTCCTTTGTCGCTTACGTGATGCTGTGCGGCGCAAAATACCTCAGTGGCGGTCATCAGGAAACTGGAGAATCCATCACGACAATGCTCTTGCACATTCCTCACACTTGGTTCACACTTTTTTGGCGATCAGCAACACTCCTGTAGTTCGACAGGCTCCTTACTTTTCTGATATGTCCTCCTGCGCCTTTTGGCTTTTTCTCACACTTGAGAGGACATTGGAAAAAGAGTGATCTCAGATGAGGCAGGACATTATGGCTACAACGACAGCTAAGCTAAACTCCATTCCGAAAGAGGCCTTCTCAGAATGCTTCCAACAATGGGAGCACCGCCGGGATAAGTGTGTGGAGTCCCAAGGAGACTACTTTGTGGGTGATTAGATTCCCAACGCTCCAATTATGGCAGTTTTTATATTGCGATAGCAATTATATGGACACTTTCGGCTAGATTATGCCATCGGCGTCAATATCATGCACCGTATATGTATACTTATCTATATATGTGAAAACGCAAGAAAGAAAAAAAAAACCAGAAAGAAAAACACCCCGGCGCGCGGAACCGAACGTGGGACCTCCGCGTCTTGAAAGCGAAACGTTAACCACTGAATCACCCCGCAGAAGGCTCTTCACTGGTCAAACGACAATTTATCTATGTCTACCACTTACCCCTGCTCTATTTCGGCATTACCACGAAAATGGTGCAATGAGCGCACGTCGCCACATCACGCAGCGGCGCTCGCTCTAATCTCCTACGCGTAGTTTGCCCGGCTTAAAAGAAGGGGAGCTATGCTCCTCGCGCGCCCTTATCTCGTGGTGGCGAGCAGGGGAGGATCGTACGCCTTGGCTGGCCTCGGGCTTTACGTGGAACGATTCTGCTGTAGTTACCGGGTGCGCAAAGGTCACTGCAATCATTGCAGTCTCCATTCGCGAAAAGCGCGCGCTTTTGATAATATGTGGGGTTTAACGTCCCAAAACCACTATATGATTATGAGAGACGCCGTAGTGGAGGGCTCCGGAAATTTAGACCACCTGGGGTTCTTTAACGTGCACCCAAATCTGAGCACACGGGCCTACAACATTTCCGCCTCCACCGGAGCTTTTCAGACTCAGCGAAATAACAAATGAGACGCTTATTCGCGTGCATCCGTACCTGTGAGTACGTTTTGTGCGTAATTTGTGTGCGAGAAACGCGGGGCACGTTTCGGTCTGCTTTCCATTCTTCGCGTGAGCTTTCAAATTGTTGCTATCGCGTTCATTGCTTTGCCTTTGCGGCAAAACTGTGATTTTTTTTCTTCCACTAAAGGTCGGATAGTTTTAAACCTGACCTTTTATAAGGGATTAAAGAGACGAAGTGATGATGTCTTGTCTGGTGGGCACTGAGCGGCTGCATGTAAACTTCTTCATGAGACAATTTATTATTATATAGTAACAACGAAAATTTTGGGCCTGTGAATTTTGCTTTTTGATTCCAAAGACTGAACATTGAGCTGGGTCACCAGGTCACCTTGAGAATCACCGGAGATATAGTTAGAAAAGCGAAGCCTCTGGCACTAAAAGGAGAGGCAGCTACACTGGCGCACCAAACAAGACTCACTCACTGGAAACTACATGTTCAGTTCTTGTTGTATAATGTGAACCTTGGGGATCTTTACTAGCTTCCATCTCTCAGAGTGATACATTCTATATCTTATTCGGCAGGGCGCGGGTTCGAATCCCGGCTGCGGCGGCTGCATTTCCGATGGAGGCGGAAATGTTGTAGGCCCGTGTGCTCAGATTTGGGTGCACGTTAAAGAACCCCAGGTGGTCTAAATTTCCGGAGCCCTCCACTACGGCGTCTCTCATAATCATATGGTGGTTTTGGGACGTTAAACCCCACAAATCAATCAATCAATATCTTATTCGCTCTCGGAACTTCGTTTTTGCGTGCAAATGGAGTTCGAGCCCAATCGAAGTGGCACTGATGTATTGTTAGCACCAGCGGTCGCGAGCGGCTACCACTACTCAAGATTGCCAAGTGGCTGATCACAAGATAACGCTTGTCGCACCATTCAACCTGGCTGCGAATTAGTTGTTTTGGAACAGTGACGTTAAAATCACGTCACATACAGGGAAAAACTTGAGTTCAATTTAGAGCGCTTAACGAATGGAATGACCGCTAGGCTGAGCTGGTTCCAATTGACGCATAACTTTGTAGCGACTCAAATAATTCAATGTTTTTCTAATGGCGACACTGGAGAATACTTAGGCGTTTTTGGCGAATGACATACGTTTCAGTACAATTTCGAACCATAAGGATAAACGCTAAAATCATATAATGTATTTTAAAGGAAAGCCAAGATTCAAAATAATATATGTAGCGAGCTTTATCATCGCCACTTGACAGCAGAGAGAAATTCCTGACGTAGAGAAAGTGTGCACATTTACCATGTTTCTGATGTTTTCCCTCAAAAAGTCCTACGACTGCTAAGCAAATAAAATGCACCTAAGAGTTAATTTGGCTTGTTTTAAGGGAATATATATTGTGGAGAACGAATGCACTGTTTTTGATTCACCTGATACGCTCAAAGTGCAGCAAAGTACGAAAGTGGTCCGCAAGTAATTCTCAAGGTGAAATAGCTTATGGTCTTTTTGAGGCTAAATTCTCTTCTTTTATTGCAAAACCAACATCGGTGGCATTGCTACAGCTCTGAAACATAAAAAAACAAAGTCAATCAAGTTGCAAATGTTGACCGAGTTCTCGAGAGGACTCTTATTTGAACACATCTTATTGTGTGGTATATAATAACTTTAATTGTTCTAACAAGGAACATGAATCTGTGTATTTGATTCTCACACTATATAGCTACAACATGAAGCTTTTAACTCTTGTGTGTTTTAAATGCCATAATGGCTATAGGATAATGCATACTGTGAGGGTGAGCTCTGAATTAGTTTTCAGAACACAAATAAGCATGAAATTAAATCCATTTTCAAGAATCTAACCGTGGCGTTGCAATTGGTTTACTAACAGGGCGTTGTAATAGCCAAAATTCTCTTTTTATTTACTTGCAAACGCCGCCGACACAAGTCTGCTACGACACTAACAATAACAAAAATTCACAGCTGAATTGCCACACACAACTTTTGGTTGCCTCAGAGTCGACCAATATGCTGATGATACATGAGAAGATCAAGGTTGTGGGGGTGCTGACACCCTCCCTGTAAAGTTGTCTGCGCCGCGTGGCGCACGTGTCTCGCCCCAAGACTTTGTTTCGGTGGTGACCACCGCCGGGCGATAGATGGCGTTGTGTTCGCTTTCAGTACCACTGTTGGTAGAGTGGTAGCGCCGGCGGTGGCCCCTGGCGGAAGGCGGGCCTTGGTGGTGGGCGACAGTTGAGCGAGCCTCTTCTGCGCGTGGCGGCTGCCGCGAACGGTTGTCTGTAGCGCGGGTCCCCGGTGCTCGGCACCGCGGGCTTCGCGCCGGGGTCCCGCGTGGAAAAAGTCGGGCGTTGGCGACGCCGCCTTGGGTATGTGTTAGTGTGTGTTTATCATGTTATTGTGTGTTTAGTGCGTCCCTGCATTATGTTGTTTGTATGGTTTAGTGTTAATTGAAATTGTTGTATCATTCGGCGGACGATATCGTCGTCTAAATTAGTTAATAAATGTATGTATGTTGTGTGCGTTGTACCGACCGCGTCTGCGGTGTCCGTTGACTCCAAGAGCGTGGCGTGGCGATGCGCGCGTTCGCCTCGCCGAGACCCCACACTGGCGCCCAACGTGGGGCTCTTGGAGTGTCGGACGACAATTTTTGCGGTTCAGTACAGGGATTTTGTTAGAGCCGGAGTAGAGTAGGCCTAGGGGTGACTTCTTTGCTAGCGGCGGTGGTGTGCTTTGTTGAGAAGCGAGGAGATTGGTTTTGTAACGTGTTTCAATTGGTCGGCAGGTTGACTTTTTATTTATTTTTTTTTGCTCGCAAGTGTTGTTATTTTTGTTGTTGTTGTTAGTTTTCAAAAACGTTGTTGAATTAGGACGAGAGCCATGCGGTCCGCATCCTGGGGTGAGCAAGGCCTAGAGCACGTGGTTTGTAGGCCCGGCCCGAAGCGAGTGAGTACGGAAGCCTCGTGGGTGGTCCGATTTTCTGTGAATAGCTTCTTCTATCTCTTTGGGCTCAGGGAGCCGGGCGTCGTTGCTGACTTGTATTGCGGCTCGACGCCGAGGCGTCGTGACACCGCCCGGGGCGGTGGACGCTGATCGCTCGGTAAGCTGCTGTGTGCGGCGAGCGATAGGGCCACCTCACAGAGTGGACGTCTCCTCGCGGCTGCCTCTTCTGCGCCTAGGCTGGGTGCTGGGTGGATGCCGGTTGTTGCCGTGCGACTCATTAGGCCTAAGGCTCTACGCAGCCGCCTGTCGCACGTGGCACAACTAGGTGGATCGTGGCGTTGAGGTGTCGCACACC
The DNA here is from genome assembly GCF_043290135.1 of Rhipicephalus microplus. Classification (NCBI taxonomy): domain Eukaryota; kingdom Metazoa; phylum Arthropoda; class Arachnida; order Ixodida; family Ixodidae; genus Rhipicephalus; species Rhipicephalus microplus. The sequence continues at coordinate 470,829,186 of NC_134710.1, forward strand.
GCTTCCCTCACTTTTTTTCCTTGTGAGCACGAGTTAGGAAAAGTGATTTTTGTTTTATTTTGATGGGCGTCTCGGCTGCCACCGATGTATTAGCTAGCAGTACTGACCACCGTACCATGTGGCCGAAAAGCCTGACGCTCCGTCCCCTGGGCCGCGCTCCTTTGTTTCTTTCGAGTTTTGTTTTTTGTTGATGTATTCAGCGGGAGGGATGTCATCCACGACCGGCTGTCCTGCACATCGTCAGCGTCGCTGGCCAGGAATGCGGTCGTGAGGTCGGGCGATGGAGATGCCTGGGACCTGCGCAACTGCCTGCAGTCCGGCGCCCTCGCGAGTGCTGGTCGCAACTGGAAGACGTGTCGGCGCTAGCGACGGATCGTCGCGCCGACGGCAACGTTGCTGTTGCGGGGCCGGTACTGAGGTGAAGCCTAGCCGGACAGTGCAGCAGTGTCGACCAGCGGCGGTGTCGTGGTGCAAGGACATTATGGTCGTGCGATATCATTTTTTTTTGTTAAAGCTTGTGTAGCTAATTTTCGATTTCGGGATATGGTTTGATTTAAGGTTGGGGGAATGTGGGGGTGCTGACACCCTCCCTGTAAAGTTGTCTGCGCCGCGTGGCGCACGTGTCTCGCCCCAAGACTTTGTTTCGGTGGTGACCACCGCCGGGCGATAGATGGCGTTGTGTTCGCTTTCAGTACCACTGTTGGTAGAGTGGTAGCGCCGGCGGTGGCCCCTGGCGGAAGGCGGGCCTTGGTGGTGGGCGACAGTTGAGCGAGCCTCTTCTGCGCGTGGCGGCTGCCGCGAACGGTTGTCTGTAGCGCGGGTCCCCGGTGCTCGGCACCGCGGGCTTCGCGCCGGGGTCCCGCGTGGAAAAAGTCGGGCGTTGGCGACGCCGCCTTGGGTATGTGTTAGTGTGTGTTTATCATGTTATTGTGTGTTTAGTGCGTCCCTGCATTATGTTGTTTGTATGGTTTAGTGTTAATTGAAATTGTTGTATCATTCGGCGGACGATATCGTCGTCTAAATTAGTTAATAAATGTATGTATGTTGTGTGCGTTGTACCGACCGCGTCTGCTGTGTCCGTTGACTCCAAGAGCGTGGCGTGGCGATGCGCGCGTTCGCCTCGCCGAGACCCCACAAGGTACCCAGTAGATAAACAATCACTATTGATTATAATGTTTAAAAGAAATTTCAAGGTTCTAACGTCGGCAGTGTCACCTGCCTTGTCAGGAAAACTTGAGAAATACGCCACTGGCATCATTTATTGTCACCATCAGAACAAAAAAAAAACCCATTTCTACATTCCTAAAATCTTCACTGAAAAAAACACGAACTTACCGGATCCCGCTTCAGTACGCTTTGCCTCTTCCTCTAAAAAGTTTAAAGTGGTTTATCTAAGCTGCGTGTTGCATATCTCGATGGTTTTTGATCTGGTTCAATTAGAAAAACTGATCGTACTCTAAAATTTAGAAAAGCATACTCCAAAATAGCAAACAAAAGGTAAAGAAGTCAGAAAGAAACTTGATTACTACTTCATCTAATTAGAAATAGTTGGACAGCCAAAACCATTAAACTGTTGAAGCTCGTAACCGAAATAATCATTACTGCACAGGTAAGATGCAACAGTCAGAATAGGCACTAAAGTGTTTATTACAACCATAAAAAACAACGATGCAAAACTATGCGGACTTACATATAGAATAAATTTATAAATCACAAAAGTAATAGTCTCACAAGTGTGCCTCTTTCATCCACTTGCCTTTATAAAACACAAATACTACCGACGAAAGAAATGTAGTGAAGAAGAGTTGCCTCAGTGGTATTGCTCTGCGCCTCAGTGGCATTGCCCTCGGCTTGAGCTCGTGGTTGCTGCGATTGACCGGACGATGCTGACCGATTTTCGTTCTGCGGTGTTCTTTGCCAAATTGCCAATAAACACCTTCACAAGTGGCGGAGGTGCTGTGGTTCAGCAAGCAAGAGCTGATGCTGATGGCGATGCCACTGAAGGTAAGGTAAGGTAAAGTTTATTTACAGAAAGGCAGAGAGGTCGGCCTTAGCGATAGCTTGCTCTAGCCTGCTACTCTACACTGGGGGAAGGGAAAGGGGAAAAGAAAGATTAATGGATGACGTTGGTGAGATGGAGAGGTGAGTATGTAGTGTTCTTTCTAGCTGAGACACATTTTATAGCCGCGCACATAGTCCAGTTGTTTCTAAAAAGGTAATAACTGCTCTTGTGACCGCAGTTGCACTGTTGGTGTCTGGCCAAGGGCCTAACATGGTTTCATCAGTTAATGACCTACTGCGATATTGTTCAGTAGAAGAAATCAGTGTTTATCGTTCACGTGCGTATGCTGGGCAGACACAAAATATGTGCTCAAGTGTTTCTGGCACATCACAGTGTTCACAATTAGGACCGGTGTCACTGCGACCGATGATATGTGCGTAACGTCTAGTGTACGCTACACCAAGACGAATGCGGTGGATCATACTTGTGAGTTGCCGTTTCAATTTAGGAGGCATGCGGAACCTCATTTCCGGGTCCCATTTGTGAAGTCGCTGGTGTCGCCGTTCCGGTTTGGTCCAGTGCTGAAGTGTGTAGCTGCGCATCACGCAGCGAAACAGGGCGTTCGTGTCAGCTCGTGAAAACGCAATGCGTACTTCAGGGGCACTGCTTAAGGCATTTTTAGGCTACTCTTCTTCACTATAGAAACAATAATTAGAAAGAAGAAAGCGAAAAATTCTGCCTCATCCTCGCCAGTGCCTCACTTCTTCACATTTAGTCATGATTCATAGCAGATAGTCTATTGTGCGAATATACCTTTTTATAAACGCCGCTGAATAATGCTGTAGTGGTTCTAACTACGCACAATCAGATGTTGAGACATTTAAGTTAGTTGTGCAAACCTTCTGCATTACTTCACTATGTCTAGATGACTTGACTGCTATGCAAGTACATGCATAAACAAAAAAATACAGTAAAATCTCGTTAATTACTGATTAAGTAATTCGGAAAATTGAATGAAGAATGTGTTCTCTAGCCCCGGCTAGCATATACATATTTCAATGACATTCAACTTTTTATTATGTTGGTCATATTTCGCCACAACGCGGTTAATTCGAACGATCGCGCCATGCACAAAGCGCCGCAATCAGGTGACACAAATAAGCGAAAACAGTGTTCGCGAAGTGCTGAAGCGGCTTGTGCTTTCATATAGGTGCGGTCGCCATCCGCAATCACGTTGTTGGTACGGAATAATTTATAAGTTCTGAGCACGTTTCAGGGGGTCTTGAATGCTCACATTGTGAACGAAATTGCAAATGACAAAAATTGCGGCTCCTGAGCTGTTCCTATGCAAATTAATTTATGAATTTACGCATTTTTCACAATAATACAACGCATCTTTGAAATAGAAATTGTTCAATTGTTTTATTGATACTTTGAATACTTCGGCATTCACTTAGTTTGAACACTATTTGCAGGGCCTCGAAATCCGAGTCAATGAGCTTTTACTGTATATGCAATAAGAAACATCAATCCTAATTCTACTTGTTTTAAAGGAAAATCGCATGCAGGCCACACAAGCTAATTTTTATATGAGAGGCGTCCAGAAGGAATTATCAGCATTTGATCACCTTTATTGTCGTAAGCAGTGCTGGTGTCAGCCTGAATGCCTGAATATTGGAGCGTGTATACCACGAAAATAGCTATCAAACTGGAGCGAGATGATTGAAGCTCACAGATTATCGAAATCAAAAGGTCACACTTCTCGTTAAATAACAGTAAAATAGCTCATTATTCTATAACTCTCCTGTAATCAGATAACCCTAGTAGGCCCATTCTTTAGCATATTACTACCTAAACATTTCAGAATACCACTAATTTGCATTTGCTTATATATCTAGTTGCCTGTCTTAGCAGCAGATAAGTATATTATCAATTGTGGAATATAACTTTTATATTGTCACGGGCTAAGTAGATGCCTGAGGATGACGACGACGAAGTGCTGAACGGGAACGTGCTCGGACTGCAGCAGCGTCGTACGCATTAGCTCGCCAGTATATTCGCCAGTACACATTTGTTCATCAGTGTATACTTTATTCCCCGTAACATCATTGGTGGAAGGTGCGGGGTACCACTCGCTATACAGCCCAACGAGCTGGATCTTCGCAGCGGACGGCGCATTGCAGCTACCACGATGACTGACCAGGCTACTCAATGTCAACAAGATCCGTCAGCCCCGCAGCCGATCGTTGTGGTGCAACCTCGTGACCCAGGTCCATTCAACGGCACAAGTGGCATAGACGTCGATGACTGGCTTGTTCAATATGAGCGCGTCAGCAGCAGCAACCATTGGGGTCCAACGCTTATGCTGGCGAACATCATCTTCTACTTGCATGGCACGGCAAAACTCTGGTACGAGACACATCAAGAAGAGTTGACTAGCTGGGACGTCTGTAAGCAGAAATTGCGCTATCTATTTGGGAAACCCATCGGACGTCAAGTGGCCGCAAAGAAAGAGCTTGCGACTCGTGCCCAGACATCCACGGAGCCGTACATCGCGTACATCCAGGACGTGTGGGCTTTGTGCCGCAAGGTCGACGAGGACATGCTCGACGAGGACAAAGTCGGACACATCCTGAAAGGAATTGCGGATGACGCCTTCAATTTTCTCCTGTGCAAGGACTGCTCGACGGTGGAGTCGGTCATCGAAGCATGTCGTCGCTTCGAACAGGCAAAAAGTAGGCGCATAGTTCACCGATTTGACCGCCTTCCCAACACGGCGGCTACGTCCTCTTGCGAAGATTTGCCCACACTACACCAACCACCAGCGCCAGAAAACGTCACCAGAATAGTCCGTCGGGAACTCGAGGCCATGGCTCCCGCTATGTCTACCGTCAGCGCGCCAGGACACAACCTCGGTGCTGTTTCAATGATACAGGCCGTGGTTCGCCAAGAGATCGCGAATATGGGCATTTCGCCACCTCATCAAAATGCCTCTGCTACTTCCAGCTCGGCTCCAGTCGTTGCGGCTGCCACTCCGAACCGCACGTTCGCGCCACGACGAAACCCAGCTGAATGGCGCACTCATGATGATCGGCCCATATGTTTTACGTGCCATCGGATAGGACACATCGCTCGCCATTGCCGCAGCCGGTGGACCTCATCACCTCGACTGAGCTTCTATGATTGGCGGCCTCGCTCTGAACGTGCACCTTATGCCCCGTCCTACCGTGCTGAGACAGGTGCAGAGTATAATCCAGAACGTCGGACCAGCCGCTCGCCATCACCCGTGCGTCGTCAGTCCCGCTCGCCCCAACCCCGCCGTTCTCGGTCTCCTTACGACCGTCGCTCGGAAAACTAGCCGGTGCAGCCCCCGGAGGTGACGCTGCATACACGACTTGGACTGCAAATCCTCTGATTACTCCCGACCAGCGGTGCAACCTCCTAACAATTCTCGTTGATGATTTACCTATAACGGCTCTTATTGATACCGGTGCACAAATATCTGTGATGAGCTCAGACCTCCGCCGCCGCCTCAAAAAAGTTCTGACGCCTGCGATTGCACCTACCGTTCGTACCGCGGATGGGAGTACTCCTGCTGTGCTTGGAATGTGCACTGCGCGATTAACAATTTCTAAGCATCAAACTTCAGTTTTGTTCGCTGTACTGGAAAATTGCCCTCATGACCTAATCCTTGGACTCGACTTTCTGACTTCACACGCTGCGCTCATTGACTGTTCCAAAGGTCTTCTTCAGCTCGAACTACCATCCTTTTCGGAGACCGTCTCTACCAGCCCACCTCGTCTACGCTCTGTCGATTTCCTTAGACTTCCGCCGCAAGCCGCAGTCCAAGTCCAACACTCGCCATATCCTGCAGTACCCGATGGTGATTATGTTGCTGCCCCGATTTCTGACGTCGCCATGACACGCAATGTTGCACTCCCCAACACGGTGGTTACCGTTAAGAACAACCGAACTTCGTTTCCCGTCCTCAATTTCGGCCTCTCAGCGCAAGTTATTCCTCGCGGCATGTCACTTGCGCATCTTACACCACTGGTCGACCACACAGTTTCCGCTCTAACCACCAATTCGCCACCCGATTTTTCATCAACGTCGTTCTCGTCACGTTCCTGTTCCGACCTTTTCAAGCTAATGCTATCTGACAAGCTCACCTCTGAACAAGTCTCTGCTTTCTGCCGTGTGCTTGCTCCTTATCAGGACATCTTTGACTTCGGCGACCGTAATTTGGGCCAGACATCTGTAGTAACCCATCGCATCGACACCGGTGACGCTCGACCCATTCGCCGACGACCCTACCGTGTGTCAGCCCCGGAGCGTGCTATTATAGAGCGAGAAGTCGATAAAATGCTTGATAAGGGCATAATCGAACCCTCATCTAGTCCCTGGTCCTCACCCGTTGTACTTGTTAAAAAGAAGGACAATAGCTGGAGATTCTGTGTTGATTACCGCCATCTCAACCATATTACCAAGAAAGATGTCTATCCCCTACCGCGCATAGATGATGCACTCGATTGCTTGCACGGTGCCAAATATTTCTCTTCAATAGACCTTCGCACAGGCTACTGGCAGATCGCTGTGGACGACAAAGACAGAGAGAAGACGGCCTTCGTGACTCCTGATGGTCTTTATCAGTTCAAGATGATGCCTTTTGGATTATGCAATGCCCCCGCGACATTTGAGCGCATGATGGACTCTCTCCTTCGAGGCATGAAGTGGACCATCTGCCTCTGCTATCTTGACGACGTTATTGTTTTTTCGACTACTTTTGACGACCATCTTACCCGTCTGTCCGCAGTGCTTGATGTTTTTCGACGTGCCAACTTGCAACTTAACTCGTCCAAATGCCGCTTTGGGCAACGCCAAATTTGCGTACTCGGCCATCTTGTTAACGCTGCGGGCGTTCAACCAGACCCTGCGAAAGTCCGAGCAGTTCGCGACTTCCCCACACCCCGCTCAGTCAAGGACGTCCGAAGTTTTCTGGGACTGTGCTCCTATTTCCGTCGTTTTGTCGAGAAGTTCGCTGAAGTAGCCCGTCCTCTAACCTGCCTCCTCAAAACGGATGTCGCATTCACCTGGGGCCAACAGCAAGCAAACGCCTTCTCGTCGCTCGTCGACATTCTCACCAATCCACCAGTCCTAGCACACTTCGACCCATCTGCTGCTACGGAGCTTCGTACTGACGCCAGTGGCCACGGCATAGGCGCAGTGCTCGCGCAGCGGCAACAAGGAATGCACCGCGTCGTCGCGTATGCAAGCCGTCTGTTGTCGCGCTCGGAACAAAATTATTCCATCACAGAACGCGAGTGCTTAGCTCTCGTCTGGGCCATTGCGAAATTCCGACCGTACCTGTATGGCCGACCATTCTCAGTTATTACGGACCACCATGCGCTTTGCTGGCTCTCCTCACTCAAGGACCCTACGGGACGCCTTGGTCGCTGGGCGCTGCGCTTACAAGAGTACACCTTTTCCGTATCCTATAAATCCGGACAACTTCACAAGGATGCCGACTGCTTGTCCCGTTACCCAGTCGATCCCCCTGACATGAGGGAAGATGAGCAAGAGGCCCTCGTTCTTTCAATTACCGACTTCACCGACATAGCTGCTGAACAACGCCGCGACCCCTCTTTGCGTGCTATTATCAATGGTCTGCACTCTACCCACCCTGACCACTCCTTACAACTGTTCGTTCTTCACAACGACATCTTGCACCGCTACAACACCCGCCCTGATGGTGCTCAGCTTTTACTCGTTGTTCCTGTGCATCTTCGCTCAGACGTTTTGGCCCAGCTGCATGATGCCCCCTCCGCTGGACACCTAGGGGTGTCACGCACGTATGACCGCATTCGCCGCCGATCCTTTTGGCCTGGCCTCTACCGTTCTGTGCGACAGTACGTTGCGGCATGCGACCTCTGCCAGCGCCGCAAGACACCTGCTCTGAGACCTGCTGGTACCCTCCAGCCCATTGAAGTACCAGATGAGCCATTTTTCCGAGTCGGCCTCGATCTTCTAGGACCCTTTCCCGTGTCGGCCACCGGTAATAAGTGGATTGCTATTGCTACCGACTACGCAACGCGGTATGCCGTTACACGCGCCCTCCCCACAAGCTGCGCTACTGATGTAGCCGATTTCCTTCTTCATGACATCATTCTGCGTCATGGTGCTCCTCGTCAGTTGATCACCGACCGCGGCAGCTGTTTTCTATCTAAAGTAGTCGACGAGCTCCTGCGATCCTGCTCTACCCACCACAAGTTCACTACAGCGTACCATCCGCAAACCAACGGCCTCACGGAACGCCTCAACCGTACCTTGACGAATATGTTAGCGATGTACGTTTCCAATGATCACAAAGAATGGGACATCCACTTACCTTTCGTTACCTTCGCATACAACAGTTCACGTCATGATACAGCTGGATTTTCCCCTTTTTACCTACTGTTCGGTTATGACCCGCCTTTGCCCATGGACACCATGCTCCAATCTGACGCCGCCTCATCGACTGCTTATGCTCGTGATGCCCTGGCCCGAGCTGACATCGCCCGCCAAGTCGCCCGGGATCGTTTATGTGCCTCGCAGCTTAACCAAAAGAGTGCTTACTATCGCCGGCACCGCGACGTACAGTACTCTCCGGGGTCACTCGTCTTGCTGTGGTTACCATCACGACGTGTTGGTCTCAGCGAAAAACTGATGTCCCGTTACGTTGGCCCCTACCGCGTCATACGCAAGGTCACCAGCGTGACCTATGAGATAGCTCCACTCCATACCACGTCAGTACCAGCTTCAGTCCCGACCGATATAGTGCACGTCTCACGGCTCAAGCCATACTTCTCACGCCCCGAGAATTGATCGCACCGGAACGGTGCTTCTGCCGCCGGCGGGTAATGTCACGGGCTAAGTAGATGCCTGAGGATGACGACGACGAAGTGCTGAACGGGAACGTGCTCGGACTGCAGCAGCGTCGTACGCATTAGCTCGCCAGTATATTCGCCAGTACACATTTGTTCATCAGTGTATACTTTATTCCCCGTAACAATATGTGCCCTTATGTCATCAATATTTTCAGACCTGAATATGAATATTAATACTTTCATGCAATCTGTCGCCACGCATAGAGGAAATACAGGAAGACGAAATCACCACTTGACTTGTCTACAGCTCGCAAAGCACAGCGACATGAACTGCCACACCTCGATAAGCTTGACAGGCAATGGAGGAGGGTATTTTGTGGTTCCCTTGATCCCGGAAAACCCCCATCTCGATAATGGCAAATTGTCCGGGTCTTTCAGACGCCCACGCAACAGTTGTTTCCTTTCCGAGTTATTGCTTTAAAGCAAGGTTGGGCTGAAGTAAAGGTTGCAGAACATTACTACCACACACACGTAGGTATGTCCTTCTCACCAATATCGCCTTCCTTTGTAGACTCACCTCCATTTTGCGATGATCGCCTCAACTTACCGTTCACAATGGAGGAACTCTATGCTGTGATTTCTGCGTCCCGACGCCCGTCCTCATCAAGGCCTGACGGAATTACTCATTCGGAATGAAATATTGGGAGCGCAAACTAGCGGGACGCAAATGAGGAGACAAACGAGCGCAGTTTATCATTATGAATATGCATATACTAACTAGCCAGCCTATCAATCCATGTTTAGCTATTCGTCTCTATGTCACTTCACCCAGGAAGCGCGGCAAGCTCTCTGGTCGTTCTATAACTCTACGTGGCAAACGACGGCAGTCCCTAAGTGTTGGAAGTGCAACCGCATAGTGGTTTTAATGAAACTTGGCAAGTTTTCACACGAGTTGTCTTCCTATAGACCCATTGCCTTAGCCAGCTGCATCGGCAAGGTGATGAAACGTATGGTACTGACAAGATTGGAATGGCTGCTGGAGAATAATGTCGGTGTGCATGATTTTATAAATGGCTTCCGCGTGGGTCCATCATCTATAAGCAGTGTTTTAGACCTAGTTTATTATGTTGAAAAGGAAAGACAACGTCGGGAATTGTTAGGAACCATTTTAGTGGATATAAATGGCACGTACGATAGCGTCCTTCATGAGCCCATTCTTTATGCACTTGAAAACATTGGTGTAGGTGGCCGACTCCACGCAGGCAAGCTATCTCAGAGGACGTGCCATTTTCGTGTCGACATCTGACGGTAACATGGGCAAGCACATCATAAGCCGTGATGCTCCACAAGGCGGCGCCGTCCTCGGCCCCATGGTTTGTAACATAACACTCGTTGGCCTTGAAGCTGAGCATCCCGACGTAATGAAAATCAGTGCGTACGCGGACGTCATATGAATATGGGCATCTGGAGTAACGTGCCTACAACATGGCATATCAGTCGTTTCGAAGTATTTGCGCGGTCAGGGCCTGCTACTTTCAATAGCAAAATGTGCTGCATTGGCGTTTATGAAGAAATAAATGGCGTGGTACCCAATCGTCGGGGACGGAGCACTCCGATTCCAGTGATCAAGCACTTCGGCTATTTAGGGGTCGTCATTGACCACAACCTGTCCTGGTCGAAGGATGTGATGACGCTGTGGAACAAACTAATCAGTTTTGTGTATGATCTTCGTGTTATAGCAGGACTGATATGGGACCCTTCAGAGAAAAGTCTTTTGCAGTTGTACGGGGCATTGGTTGTGGGCTATATACGGTACAGCTCAACTATACTTTCTAGCCTGCGTGCAACGTGCCTTCGCACTATGAAAAGCCTTCAGGCATGAGCACTCAGAACGTGCATAAGCCTGCCACGGTGCGCGTCAACCTCTGGCACTATATAGGAGCCCCGCATCTACCCTATAAATGTTTACGCGTCCTGTGAGCCGCTTCGGGGGCACCTTCGTCTACCTACCTGACATGCACAGCACCCCTTCTCTTTGCTACAAGCGGACCGACCAGGCTGTACCTATTCACGATGCCTCGATACGCATACACATGTGATCCCTTCAAACTTTGCACCCGCCCGAATCCCCGGAGTGCCTCAACAGACATTGACTAAACCGCTGGTGTGCATTCACATACGTCGAATTTCGAATAAGTCGCATGTTTGATATGTTGCCCTTAAGCAACTCACCTTGGCACATTTGGCTGACCGATACAGTTAATCTGTGCACATCTAAACGATAGATCCGTAACATCGTTACCCTCAGTTGCGGCCTTCGTGATCCCTCAACTCGCTATTTCCCGACAGTACAAAACTGAATCACAAGTAATTTTCGACAGCTGCGGAACTTTTTACTATACAGAAAGCTATAAAATTTGTAAACGGCTAAGCAAAGCGTAAGTGGACAATGCTGTTCGATGCAAAATCAGCGCTTCAAGCCATCAACTGTTACTCAAGAAGCGGCCAATATCACGCGTTAGCATTCGGAATCGTCCAAGCATTCGACCTAACACACAGAAGTGGTCAATTGATTACACTTCAATCTGTTCCTGAACACTGCGGTCTGGTTGGCAACGAACTAGGCGATTGCGAAGCAAGAGCGACCGTATGCAACGCTGCCATGTACGTACAAGTAGCGTGTTCGCGACGTGACGTCAACACATTGTAGAGACCGTTCATGCGTGAATGCGCTGCCACTTATTGGTCGCAACCAGGTTATCAAAACAAGCGTCTGTGGGAAACAGACCCTATATGACTTTTCATCTTCCGGCTAAAATCAGCCGAAGGCATGCCAATGTGCTGCACCGGATTCACCAGGTTGTTGCCTTCACTCGCCACTACGCCCAAGTAATCAGCCGTGCGGACAGCCCGAACTGAGAACGCTGCCAAGTGCGCGAACCTTTAGCTAATATATTTTGTGGCTGCCCATTTTACGTGATGCAAAAGAAGATTCTATAGCTTTAACTTAGGCAACCATCAGAAGAACGCCACTCAGAGAAAGTTAAATTCTTTCAGCAATGTGCGACGAAACAGTGTCAAAAACTGCCACGAGGGCTGTTTTAGACTATATAAAAAGCGCTGGACTAGATACTAAGCTGTAGGTTGCTATGCTAAGTGGCTACTGTACACACGTACCACCTCATACAGAACCCATTATCATTCTTAGTCCCTCTTTGCCTTTTCCTTTATGCTGTGTGTAGAGTAGCAGACTAGAGCGCACTAGCTCAGGCTTAGCTCTCTTTCTTCTAATAAATTCTCTTTCTCTTTCTCTCTCTGGACCTGCTTTTGTGTGTTCAAATATTCAGATTAGTGCCACTTTACTACTTAGCAGATACCCATGAAAATATTTTAATTCTGCAACAAAAATGCCGTAAAATAAAGGAGTACGTCAGGCAGGAAGCAATTACAGGAAGACTGAGAAATATTAGGAAACTGTGCCAATGATACTGAAGTGATTTCTAATCTAAACATTTCATTGGCATTTCGAATCACTGGGGCCCAGAAAAAACCACCTAAGAAGCAACTTCAAAAATATTTTCGTGGTTGCAAGGTTTGAATATAACAAAGAATGAACGAACTAACATACAAGACAAGACAGGAGCCAACAATTGCGCTCTGCCAAGAGTTGTTGTTTGGCTAAGTGGAAATTACAAAAGTTGTCGCACAATCCCAGCAAACATACCCTAAAGTTTTTAAACAAGAACAAGTCATGTTCAGCATTGTACTTCATCATCAACATCATCATCATCATCATCATCATCATCATCATCATCATCATCATCATCTTAACTTCGCCCACTGCAGGGAAAAAGCCTCTCCTATGATCCACCAATCCCCCCGGTCTTGTGCTTTCTGCGGCCACGTTATACCTGCGACCTTTTTATTCTCATTGGCCCACCTAACATTTTGTCTCCACTTCGTGCGTTTGCCTTTTGTGGGAGTCCAGTCAGTTACTTTTATTGACCAGCGGTTATTGCCTACATGCTATACGTGCCCGGTTCATGTCCATTTCTCCTTGATTTCAATTGTGATATCCTTAACCCCAGTTTGTTCCCTGAGCCACTCTGCTCTCTTCTTGTGTCTTAAGGTTACACCTACCATTTTCCTTTCTATCGCTTGCGGCGTCGTGCGCACTTTAAGCTCAGCCCTCTGTGTAAGCCTCCAGGTTTCTGCTCCGTGTGTAAGTACCGGCAAGATGCAGCTGTTATATACCTTAGTCTTAAGGGTTAGTGGCAGATTACCATTCATGATTTCATAATGCTTGCTGAATGAGGTCCACTCCTACCTTATTCTTTTGGTTATTTCACTCTTATGGTTTGGCTCCGTGGTTACTATATGTCCTAAGTAGACGTATTATTTTACATCTTCCAGCGTCTCTCCATCTATCGCAAAATGCTGTCTTTTGCTGAGACGAAGCGTTGATTGTGCCTAAGGCGCGTAAGCTGTGACCTATTGTTAATTTATGTTCATTGTTTTAGCACGATTGCTCATTGTGCCCGAAGAAGTAAACGTGCTAAAACAGTTTCATTTGCAGCACGTTCTTATTTCCACAGCAACGAGATCAATATATATGACGACTACTATCGGATGCGTTCTCCTTGTGGGGGGCCTAACGTATGCCGGTGTATGCATCCGCACCGACACTCATCTTTAAACTACTGTGATACTCGAGTTGTTGCATTTTGAAATATGGTGCTTTCTCTAACGCAGTGCTCACAAAACTTGCATTTAAGCTTTGGTCTTAATGCAGCCTGTTGCTTCAAATTAGAGCTGGCGTTTTGATTCACCCGCAACTTGGGTTGCCTGACACGGCCCGCACCCTTGCATTTTGGGCAGTTCGTTAAACTTGAACTCTATTCGAATAATTCCTTCATGCTTATTCACGACCAAATCACTTTACTTTAGGTGTGCACTCTTAAAAAACAGTAGAAAGCTTGCAATCACGAGTGAACAGTTAGTAAAAGGAGCTTAGTTTCTTGGGTACTTACCAACTTTTGTGACCTTTTTACTACGTAAGCTTGGAGGCACTTGAAGGTTGCAATGGTTCCTTTACGCATTGTTAGTAACTTTTTCCATGCAACTGTATAACGAATTTGTCGAACCAGTCTTAGATGTATTTAATACGAGCGTCTAACAGGCTATTACTAGCCCGGGGTTTGTTGAAGATCATTGAGGCGCTATATGCAGGCTTAGTATATGCCCATCTTCGGTTTTGTATATATGGAAAATGTTGAGGCGGCATTATGCAAAATAGACATGACATATTCTTTGTAATATTATTTTAATAGACGTCGTACGGTACGTTGCCTCCAGAATATAGTATATTTGACAGGTCTAAACAAATACGTATATACAAAATATTTATTCTAAAGCATGGTTGACCAAACACACGACTATGAGTCCTCGTAGAAGCACTTGCAAGCTCAACGTGTCGCGTGTACTTATCTTTGTCTATATGTGTGGTGCCGAGAGGCATCTGAGTCTATCAATTCAAGTTGACGCTATCCGGTGAGTGATGCAAACATGCCGTACTTTCGCACAAAGTTTCTTGCCTTTCGCCGCTCTCTAGAATGAGGAATATTAGCTTCTTACCTTTTAATTCAGTCGCCACACTTTCAGCATACACATATGTACCGCACAGGGCGTACCACAACTCCGTGTTTTGATAACTGTGGCAACATAGAGACAGTTGAGGCATACTACTCGAATGCTCTGCGTACCGCGACGAGAAACAGCTGTTCTGAACGAGAAGTTGACATGATCCGCCTTGAACATTGCACAACATACCAGACTCTGTTAGCGGACCTTCAAAACAGCGTGGGATTGTACTGTTATTAATCATATAGCTATCCAAAAGGGGCCTTGTATGTAGGCTGTAATGGCAGAATATCTCGCATAGGAAGGCTTTGATTTACCTGACACCCCAAGTATAAATACTTTTATCAGGTTCACACGGTTACAACTTTTTCTTGATATTTTTCTTCAATCTCCACTGATATCTTTTAGTCCCCTTTTCTATCAGTCAACAGAGCAGCATGCCAGCTACATATGGATGCCGGTAAAGTATCTGCTTGCCTAATAAAAAGTATATCACTCTGTCTACAAATTACCTAAATAAAAGTCCATGTAATCATCGTTTAACAATATAAGGATGACTTACTTTTTTTTCAGGTGTACTACTGCAGCTTCTGATGCGCTAAATCTTATGCACATGTATTGTGGTTTGTCTTGAGTTAAAAGAAACCTCAAAAAATTTACTTAGCACATACAATTAGAAGTTACTAAGTTAGTATTGATCAGTTTCGAACATGTTTTTTCTAATGTTTTTCACAGCATAAGTAATTTATAAAAGAATGTGCAATAGATTGTCAATACTTCTTCACTCGCTTGTGTAATAAAACTGCCAAGGTGATCCTTGACATACACTCTTCCAAATTGAACAACGGCACAACAGCCTTTATATATATACAAAAAGCGAGCATTTCTGCCTGAGATCCTTTAAATATTTGTAATAATGTCATCCACAAAAAGAAAACAGACGTTTGCAATTTAGCATATCAAGGTTTCCTCAAGTATTGCTTTGGTATTTTTATTTATTTATAGAATTACCTGCAGCGCCACGAGGGAATTATTGCAGGGGGGTAACACGAATAATCACGTAAAAGTACATATGTTTACACAAAGACAAAGATAAAGAATGAGCTAATAACAAAGCGGTGTATGCAACAAAGAGGCGACATATAAAAAATTTGTATGTAAAAACAGCTGGAACTGGGAAAGTGCTTTACAATCTGCTATACCTTTAGGAAGTTTGTTCCAAAGCGTGGAGGTGTGAGGAAAGAATGAATAATGAAACACATTTGTGCGGCGTTGTGCAGTGTTGTGCCATTCCTCGCCATGGCAGGAGAACACACTCTTTGAAGTGCAGTTCGCAAGCTGTTCAAGAATTCAAGAGATTTAGGATTGCATGCCATATTCACGCTGAAGTTAGCAGGACATGCTAACTTCAGCGTGATAAATGCTAACTTCAGTGGATATGCTAACTTCAGCGTGATAAATGGTGTTGGCTAATGGTCACAGGAACGGACCTATTGGCCGTGAGATCAAGCAGAGTCGCAACCTGGCGGCAACTGGCTGAAGAGGCGAAGTGTGGATTGCTCCGTGCATCGTCTGCTAGCCACGTCGTGTTTATATGTGCGCGTACGTCATGCACGTTCTCAAAATGTGGTTTATCCGGTCACGTCAGCGTAAGTGTAACTGTTTCTACGTATGCCTGAAACGACGTTAGAAAGCATTTGGTATTGGTCGGGTGCAAATGCATTGTCATAAGATCGGAGAGTGCTAGTTTCCAGCGTGCTGTTTATTGTCGTCGTACTCTCCATTCACAAGAATAATTTTTGAGTAGGTGCGGCTTTCTGTTCCAAGAACATCGCAAAATTCTGTTGGCATCTTCTCAAACTTGATGACTATGAAATGATGTGTGAATGCAACGTTTTATACCAACTAGGTTGTAAAAAAGAAAAAAAAGAGGCTTTAGTTTATGCACTTGCACGCTGTTGGTAAATGTACAACTACAGCACTGTAGTTTATCGATCATGTGAGGGGCTTTAGTTGTTTGTCTGGCCATGGTACCACTACATATAAATATTAATACAACATAAGCTGTGACGCATCGGTACCTAAACTGTACTTAAAAGAGAGTTACCAAGCCCAAACGTGTGCGAAGATTTGAAAATGCTTTAAATGGCTCAGACATTGAAAATTATTTTAGACGAGTTGCCTTATCAATAATGTCGTATCATTTCACTGAATTTCTTTTTTACATTGTATTCAACGTTTGTGTGGCGTTGTTAGTGACCAACAGAAGGCAGTGGTTATTTTTTGTCTGAAAAAATATGCTTGTTCCATTATTCACGCCGTTAATTTAGCACTGTCATGCACGTGATTCATTGATAAAAGCTTTCTGCTGAACTCATATAATTTTTTCTATTCTTACAGGTGCAAGAACATGTGCGTACACGTGGTAACACAGTGTAGCGCAAATCACCGTCAGCCACTAAGCTTTCCTGACTAGACTTATTGAGTGTGCCACATTTCACGGTGAACAGAATTACAGAAAAAAATCATATGCGTATAAGGTGCGAACGGTGGTAGTTAACTAATCGCACAGATATGCTGGCTTTCTACGATCTTCCTTTCTTTCTTTTGTAGTGTGCAGATGACAAAGATGTAAATAGGTAGTTCGGTCACGCCACAGCAGTGCGCAACAGGTACGACACAAGCTAACCACGTACAAACAACGCAGCAAAGGCGTCATTTATTGTAAAAGTGTGAAGACAGTCACCCAGGGCCAGCATCCGTTAAAGGCAGAATGCGCTTTACTCGAGGGCAATGTTACCGTTGTATATGCGTCGTGCACCGATTCTGAAGATAAGAGCGTAGATATTAACAGTAAACTGACGTCACCACATTTTATCCGCCGACAATCGGCTCAAACCACATGCAACGAAGCGCAGCTGCTTGTAATTGTATACGCGACACCGACCGCCTATCCACACTTTCGCGGGAATGGTTCTGCCACCTATAGCGAGATCTCGCCGCGAATACCCCATACAAAGGTACGTGAGGAAGTGTACGAGAGGACGGCTCATGTTTACACAGCTCAATGAATAATTGGACCAGTGGTAACGGTAACTAAATACGTTACTCGTTACTCCGACATAAAAGGAACGCGCTACCGTTACCGTTACTAAAAAGAAAGTAACGAACGTTACCGCTGCCGTTACTACACAATAATAAACCTTAACAAATGTGTCTTTGTCACAACAATTCACAATAACACATTTATATATCTCATATATATGTTTCACGTAAAAATTCTGACCGAAAAAAAGATTACATTCAAAATGCTCATTTAACGAATATTATTTGTACAAATGTACCGGACTTTCGCGATGTTTATGGTGCCTAAATTTGCTTGTTGCATGTGATAGATTGTCGCTCTGTGCCACATGGGGAAGTCATTTTTGCTCAGTGCGACATTATAGGTTTTATAAGATTCAATCATCCACACTAGCCGCAAGGAAAGCATCACTGAACTGCTTTTTCCGTAGTAATCTGCTTTTTCCGGTTCTGAACATCCCCCTCCAGTATAGATTGTCGAAATCGAAACTGGTGGTACTTGGCCTCTGAAATCGGCCACCGTGTGCCAGTAGGCAATCACGAAGATCTGCATTGTCATTTTTTATGGAAGGTGGATGGCATTTGGATGTATGTGACACCAGATGTTCCTTGGTACACCAGTGTCGTGTCGTTTGCGCCACCAAAACTTGAAGGCGTCATCAACGCCGGCACGCTTGCGCGGATGACCTACACACACACACACACAAAAAAAGCCTATTCTGCCGCCGCGCTAAAGACATGCTTTATGGCTTAGTAACGAAAAAAAAATTTGGTCTATGAACATTTTTCGCTCACTTCAGCCTGAATAATTACCGCAAAAAATTGCGGGCGTTTGTGTGAGCGTGGTCAAGAACAGCCTCGCTGCAGCGAAGCTGTTCTCAATAACTAAAAAAGTAGCTGCCATTGTAGAGATAGAAAGAGAGAGAGAGAGAGAGAAAAACGCTTATTAGGTGTTTAATGAGTGAATGTGGCAGGTCCCTAATTCCAGAAACCCTCTGGCCTGGACCACCTGCCGGGCCCGCGCGACGAGTTGGCGTTGGTTGACGAGGTCTGGGTTGGAGATCGCAGACTCCCACACTTCACTGATGTAGTTTGGCTGTGCATTCAATGCTGCTCCTTGTGTGGCTGCGTTGCTGCCTTTGCATTGCAGTAGGAGGTGGGCTAGGGTATCTGCGACATTGCAGAGTGGACAGATGTGGTCGTATGACATTGGTTTGAGGTGATGCGTTAGAACGCCATGCATCAATGTGTTGCTCTGACGGCGACTGCAGTTTGTGCCTTTGGCTCTTAAAAGTTTGGGATGCGAGCGAGGGAAAACCCGTGTTGTAGACGATGGTGTTGCAGCAGTTTGTGGTAGGTTAAGGGTACCGATTCGGTTTCTTCTACTTGGTGTTCTGATGTGGGATTGATTGATTTGTGGGGTTTAACGTCCCAACACAACCATATGATTATGAGAGACGCCGTAGTGGAGGGCTCCAGAAATTTCGACCACCTGGTGTTCTTTAACGTACACCCAAATCTGAGTACACAGGCCTACAACATTTCCGCCTCCATCGGAAATGCAGCCGCCACAGCCGGGATTTGATCCCGCGAATTCTGATGTGGGAGGTGTCTCTAATTTCTTGTGGGGAAGTATGGTTGATGCACTTGCGGGCCATGGCAAGAGCTGCTTTTTTCCCCTCGAGACCCTTATGACCCGGAACCTAAGTAATGCAGGTGTATGGGGGAGGAGTGTCAACGCGTTCCAGAACCTGTATCGCTCTCGTGGAGAACTTTCCATTAATATAGTTGCGTACCGCTGTTTGGGAGTCAGTGATTGTGGTGTCCGGCTAAGCACCACATTTGATCGAGTCGATAATGCGCAGGCGCACGAATCGAATAAAAAGCATGCGCTGCATCTTACTCGGTGCTTATCGGGACCGGGCCACGCAATGATAAACATGTAGCAATAAACTTCTCTCGCACCTCAGAAACTTGTCTGCTCCTTTTTTGCATAAACCGACGCCGACACAATGGTAATGACTACTATGGGATCCTCGCTAAATGAATGGGCAGTGCTATAGCGGCCTCTTCAGCTGAATTCGTGCGTTTGGCCAGGATAGTAACCATCAACAGTGCCGCGCTCTCGTGTTTTGTCACGCAAATCGCGAAGCCGCATCGTCTGGGATACTTGGCAGCGTCCACAAATCGTGCCTGCGGCTCATTCTGGTGGTCGTTTTGGACGTTGTTTACCCTGGCAAGTCACTTTCCTCGATGATGTTCAGTGTGCGTGTTGCGAGGGATGCGCTGAACTTCCAGACATTCGCGTTTCTGTGTCGGTATCTTGCACTATGTTAGTCGGCAGGTTCTAGGATGGTTGCATATCCTGTGCGTCGGAAGACTGCTCAACGACTGGGTGAGAGCTAGAGTCTCTCTACCTGGCTGATTATGTGCGCTCCGGCCAGTTCTTTCTATTTGTTTTGAACACCCATGCGAAGCGATATCTATAGGTCCGTCGAAGCATTTGGGGGCGGTCCAAGGGCAAGCTTCATGTCTTTTCGCATAATGAAATTCAGTTTTTGCTTTTCCAATGTGTTTATATTCATATGAGGAGTTCCGTAAGTTATGCGGCTATATGTATATAGGAGCTTGATCCAATCGCAAGGTGTCATGCTTTTTGAAGCCATTGCGGTGGTTGGTTACCAAGGATGATGTGAGTAAGCGTTGGAACTGTGTTCTGAAGCCGAGGTAGGGTAGCAGAGCCAGACCCGTCCATATGTACATGATGCTCAAGGACTCAAAGCGAGTTCACTTGCGGTATCTGGATGCCTCGTAAAAATGCTTGTGGGTCTGGTGCACCCGAGTGCGTGCCCCAAGGACAAACAGTACAGATTTTCATGGAGCACAATGAAGACCTCATGTCTTGAGGTATCGTTGATGGACGTTAACCGCCTTGTGTAGGCGGTTCTGTTCGCCCGTGCTTGCACTTTCACCCACAAAGTGATATCATCATCGTATAACGCATGAGACGGTGTCCAAAAAAGGGAGAAGCTTGATGAGCACTACGTTTAAAAGGAGTGGTGAGACCACCAAACCCTGCGGCATCCTTTTTTTTAGGTAATTGAAGAGGCTTGCTCCATAGGTGGGCTATCCCCACCATGGCCGTACGGTTGGCAAGAAAAGCGAGCATGTAGGCGAGCATATGTTTTGGCGCTGCAGCCGATGTCTTCTAAATTACGGAGGATTACTTCATCTTTCATCGTTCTTTGCCGATATGTCGAAACCTGATCATCGTCTGAATCGAAATATTTAGAGAAAGTACGCATCTGTGTGTAGTCACTGCTATAATTGTTGGAGAACTGAATTTCCCATAGAACGAAACTCTGAAAAAGAAAATGTTTTCTTTTTCTTTCTTTTCTCTGAACAGATCTGTGGTTAGCAATCGCGCCGCTCGTTCACAGGGAAGACGCAATCGCTTAATTTCGTCACCCGAATCAAATCTGTTCTCAACGAAATCTTTGAGCGACATCAAAACTTTTGGCAGCACCTTCTCTTCAAACCAAATAGAACACAGTAAAATGAATCACGCTTGTTTAAGGGCCGGGTCCCCCCAAGTACTTGTGTGATTGTGTGATGGTAGATGTATGAGCTCAGCTCATCTTCGGTAGGAAAAGGGTTGAATAGAAGCACCAACGTGCTAGTGAATTCCTTGTTTTCCATCGGCTACATACCCTAAATGTGGTGACGAAAGAACTCTGGAGCATATCATACGCTCCTACTCTGCAGTGGGTACTCAATGGTACGTGATGGCAAGCCGCTAAGACTGGTCGGTCTTTCTGTGACAAAGCAGAGAACTTCCTCTTTGCAGAGCGTTTTTTAGTCGCCCGATCTCACGCGTCGTGCATCGGCGACGATGTCCACACCCTCACTGCACATGCTCGTGCCTCGCTTATTGTGCCACATACTTGCGCCTCGTGCCACCTATTTGCCCCCCCCCCCTTTCTCTCGCCTCACAAGGCCGACGCGAGCAGCATCTGTTATTTAAAACCTCGAGCTGCACAACCATTCACTGGCCACCTCGTATATGTAGGCACTGGATCGCACATCAGCGTCCCACCACTCGCTGAATGCAACTTTTCTCCTTCGTTCAATAAATAAGAATGTAACAATTAGGCATTCCCGAACTATACCCAATTACGCCACATTCACGCGATACACCCAGCATCCTGCGACGCAGTTACTCGAGTTACCCCGTAGGAAGAGGCGGGTGGCATTTTTTTCCCCACATGGTTGAAGATACCGGCCCTGCGTGCTTTTCGCCTGGTGTTTGCGGTTCCTGCAGACGTCCCTGTCCTGTAGACGAACATTTAGTATCCATGCTCCTCCCGTCTGCGATGACGAGACACTATCTTGTCATGCATCTCACTCCTTATTTCAATCTTCTCTTCTTTTTCCTATCATCTTTAATTCCCCTTCCACATCCGCACTGAGCCGTGCCCCCGACGGGAGGCTGAAAATAGCGTCATTTTCTTCCTGTTCCAACCACTTACCCACTTTCTTTGCTTCCTGGGGAAGCGTCAATCCTGGCGGCTCTGTTAAAAAAAATGAACATGAACGCCTACTGGCAAGAGAGAGCTTCTTGCCTCGTGAATAATGCAATATGGATGCTTAATTTTTATTTGTTACAGTATATTGCAAAAAAATAGTTTAAATGCGAACTAACAAACAATAATGCCAGGAAAAGTATAGGAGATGTTATTAGAAGTAATTGCAATGTAATTGTGAAGAAAAATAAGTGGATGAAAAGAAAACTTGCCACGGGCAGTGGCCGAACCTGGGGCCTTGGAATAACGCGTCTGATGCTGTACCAACTGAGATACCACGGGTATATATGTGTCTTAAACGTTGGAGCGTCAGTCAGCGCCACCTGTTGCCAAGGCCGTGAGTGTGGTACACTTTTCTTGCCTGTTTGGCGTCACGTAGTACGTGATCTTATTACGAGATGACAGCTGAGCAATTATCCTTGGACCGATCTTTGAAGCAGCTACTGGTGTTGACGGTAAAGTGCTGAGACAAGGACTAGGCAAGATCTTCTAACCTATCAGGGACTAGAAACGACAACACAGGAGGGTGACTATCTCAACATCTCATATAGGGTTTTAACGGTAACAAAGCTTTTCAACAAGAGAAAAGTTCATGTCACAGGAAGTACCTCAAAGCAGCTTTAAAAAGCACCAGCAGAAATAGTGAAAAAGAGACTGTATGAGGATATATAAAATGTAAGCTTTCAAAGAGGAACAGGGAAATATTTTGAACTACTTATATTACATAGTTAGGCTGACAAATGATTTCTACGGTTCGAAAATAAGTCATTTAACCTCGAGTGGAAGTAGCGGTGAGAAGGATGTGGAAGTTTCATATGTAACTTAACGACGAGATTAGAAAAGCCACACACTGTATGCCACACGGAAAAGCAGCTGGCGATGATGGAATAAGAGTCGATTGAAATAAAGATGCATCACAATTTCTTTGGAAAAAAACTAGCTGTAATTTACAACCAGTACCCAAAAACGGCCATGGTACCATCGAGCTGGGAAATTGCCCACATTACACTAACATAAAAAAGACATGAAAGACAAACAACTTTAGGCCCCTCAGCTTACCCTCGGTGATATACAAAATATTTAGGAAAGTAATCTCAAACAGGATTCAAGAAACACTTGACTGCAACCAACAGAAATAAAAGTCTGGATTCAGAGAAGGCTACACTTTAATGAATTACATTCAAACGTTAAATCAGGTAATGAAGAAAGGTGCTGAATAAAACGAGCCCCCTTTTTTAGCCTTCATAGACTACTAAAAGGAATTCAACACAATTAAAATATCGGCAGTTTTAAAGGTAGTAAGTTGACAAGCAGTACCTAAATCCTCCATGAATACCTTAGCCAACGCCTGCAAAAACTTCACAACTACTTCAATTCTCCCGAACAAAAACGATAAAATTCCATTCAACAAAAGAGTAACACTAGAAAATAATATATCCATCAATGCTGTTCACCGTGTGCTTGAAAGACGTGTTTAAACAGCTATACTGTGAAGAAACAGGAACTAAATTTGACGGAGAATGTCTTAAACCTACTATTTGCAGAAAACGTAGTGCTCTTTAGTAGCGATAGCAACAAACTGGTAGAAAGTGATTGAGGAATTAAACCGACAAAGCGTGAAGGTAGGCCTCAAAATGAATCTGACGAAGACCGAAATAATGTAGAATAGCCTGGCGAAACAGAACAAATTCAAGATCGAACACTATGCATCGCAGTGTATACAAGAATCAACCAAATCACCAAAAACATATTCACCGAATATTACGAATATGCTGAAAGACAATCGACATGCCCTTCCAAATATAGCCAGAAAATCTATAACAATCATTCAAACGACAAGAATACAACCACTGAACACTGCCAGTTCGGAGATACGGGGCTGAAACATAGAGAGAGAATAACAAACGCAGAAAATAACAAACATCGAGAATAACAGTTGCAGATATCCCATATTACACATCAAGCCATTACACATCATGGCTAAGGCACTCGGCTGCTGACCCGCAGGTCACGGGATTGTGTCCCGGCCATGGAGGCTGCAATTCCGATGAAAGCGAAAATGCTGTTCTTAGATTTAGGGACATGTTAAAGAAACCACGCGGTAGAAATTTCTGGAGCTCGCCACTACGGCGTCTCTTATAATAACTGCGTGATTTTGGGACGTTAAATCGCAACAATTAATATTAGTTGACATGAAGCGAGAAAAAATGAACATGAGCTTGTCACGTAATGCGTAGAACAGACAAGTGGCGAGCAGGAAGAGCAACAGAATGGACACCAAATGATAGGGAACGTAGTCGGGAAAGTTGAATCAAGAGACGAAATTAAGAAGTATGCAGGCATAATAAAATGAAACCAGCTCGTACAGGATAGGGCAAACTGGAGACCATTGGGAGAGACCTTCGCCCAACAGTAGTCTGAAGCAGGCTGATAATGATAATGATGCACAAGCGTGGTTGAAGGCCTAGCCACATGTCAGCGATGGGCAATTCTTTTGTTTAAACTGAGGGCGCGCTATTGCCCCGCCGTGGTGGTCTAGTGGCTAAGGTACTCAGCTGCTGTCCCGCAAGTCACCGGATTGAATCTCGGCTGCGGCGGCTGCATTTCCGATGGAGGCGGAAATGCTGTAGGCCCGTGTGCTTCGATTCGGGGGCACGTTAAAGAACCCCAGGTGGTCGAAATTTTCAGAGCCCTCCACCACGGCGTCTCTCATAATCATATGGTAGTTTTTTGACGTTAAACGCCTCATATCAATCAATCAAGATTGTGCGCTATGAGGTCTTGATGATGCTATCTTGTTGAAATGCTGCGAAAAAAATAAAACATGAGAATAGCAACATTACGACAAGAAAGCTCATCAGTGTGATTTCTACCACAAAGGAGGGTCTAAGTGGGTATATGGCTTAGGAAAATTTCAAATAAGCGCACACAAACATTATCACGAGTTACAGTTATAAAGTGCATTGCTTGTGCCCTGTAGAGTTCGTTGCACTCGTACACCTTCATCGGAAAGTGTTGTTAGTAGTAGCAGTAATGCTACTTATAATTATCCCGCTTCCCATCGGTCTTACGTGGAGGATGTCTGTGGTAGTTGCCGAGCAGAAACGAGTGAATTAGAGAAGACATGAATGAAGTATAGGAAGTATGCCTATGTCAACGTTTTAAATAGTACACTTGTAACGGGGTTTATTTGCAGAGCGGAACGCAGAAGACGAAGCAGTCAGTAGCTTCCAGCCAAGCGCTGCAAGCACGAGTTCATGCTGATGGTGATGCCCCTGAGGCGCAGAGAAGTGCCGGTGAGGCCCCTTTTCTTCACTAAAATCACCCTCCGCAGAAAAAGGCGCCATCTTGGCGGATTATGGAGAAGAAATGACTAATCGGTCATAGTATGGCTTGAGACGAGAGACGTGGACAGTGTCGCGGCCACGGTAGCGTAGGTCTGTGGATGGGATGACGGGCTGCACGATATAGTTGACGAGTTACGTTTGCTCTACAACGCGGTATGGTCCGAGGTATTTGGAAAAAAGTTTTGCAGAGCAGCCAAGTGCAGTAGCAGGTGCCCGAAGCCATACCAATGAACCAGATGAAAGTTTTGGAGCCGAACGGTTTCCAGGTTGGCGGGATTGCTGCTGCCACTGGTCTTCAGTAGAAAAAAAGCGGGCAAGCTGGCGGCGTTCTTCAGCATGTTGGGTAGCTGCGGACAGAGTTGTACTTTTGGACTCATGAGGTTTATATGGAAGAATAGTGTCTACTGCATTGGAAGTTTCTCGTCCGTATAGAAGAAAGTACGGTGAAAACCCAGTAGTAGCTTGTATGGCAGTATTATACGCGTAGGTGACGAACGGGAGCACTTGGTCCCAATTTTAATGATCAGAGGCGACATACATCGACAGCATATTGCCAAGAGAACGGTTGAGGCACTCCGTCATGCCATTCGTCTGAGGGTGGTATGCTGTACTTGTGCGGTGCACGATTCGGCATTCGTTGAGTGATGCCTTCAAGGCGTCAGAAAAGAAAACACGGCCTCTGTGACTTAAGAGTTCGTGAGGGACACCATGACGCAGAACGAAAGGTCACAACAGAAACGTTTCAACGTCATGGGCTGTGGTGGTCGGCAGCGCTGCTGTTTCGGCATAGCGTTTGAGATGGTCTATCGCAACAGCAATCCAGTATTACCAGCTAGAGTTAATGGTAGTGGTTTGTAAATGTCAATGCCGACGCGATCGAAAGGTCGACTAGAACAAGGAAGAGGTTGTGACGGGTAGACTTTCCAGGGAGGTAACTTTCGTCGTTGGCACTGAGTGAAAAATTTCCGCACGTAGGTGGAAATTGCCACATGCCACACCAATGAAAGCTGAGTCGAAGCCTAGCGTGTGTCTTGGAGAGGCCTGCGTGGGCGCACTGTGGGTCAGCGTAGAAAGCTTCGCAGATAACAGCTCGAAGATGGCGGGGTATCACAAGGAGACACTTGCGACCGTCGGAAACGTAGTTGCGTCGATAAAAACGATCGTCCCTTATAGAAAAGTTGCTAGCCTTGCGGTGGAGAGCTCGAGATGGCGAAGGAGTGAGATGTTGATTTGTGGGGTTTAACGTCCCAAACCATGATATGATTATAAGAGACGCCGCAGTGGATGGCTCCGGAAATTTTGACCACCTAGGGTTCTTCAACATGCACCGATATCTGAGCACACGTGCCTACAACATTTCCGCCTCCATCGGAAATGCAGCCGCCGCAGCCGGGATTCGATCCCGTGACCTGTAGATCAGCAGCCGAGTACTTTAGCCACTAGACCACCGCGGTGAGGCTGAGGAGTGAGAGGATCAGAAAGAATGCTTTTGAGGCCACTGATCCAGGGATCCTTTCGTTGTTCCACTGTCATGTTGCGCAAGGCGGATGACGCAAGTGCAGGCTCGAGAGAAAAGAGGCAAACACTTTCACCCGATATGGGTGAGCGAGAAAGGGCGTCGGCGTCCGTGTGCTTACGATCGGATCTGTAAATAACGCAGATGTCGTACTCCTGAAGTTTGAGCGCCGAGCGAGCAAGTCGTCTGGAAGTGTCTTCAAGTGTGGATAGCCAACAAAGGGCGTGGTGGTCAGTGACGACGTCGAATGCGTGACCATACAGGTAGGGGCGAAATTTTCCAAGGGCTCAAATAGTAGCTAAACACTCTTTCTCGGTCACGAAGTAGTTAGCCTTGGCTTTCGTCAGAGTTCAGCTTGAGTAGGCGGTTCATCAAACCCTGCCTTTAGTTGCGCGAGCACAGTGCGAAATCCAACACCGCTGGCATAAGTATAAACCTCCGTGGGAGCGGCAGGATCGAAGTGGCGGTGAATGGGTGTGGCCGAATGGACGATCAGGGGGAAAGGAAGAGGAAGGAGGAATTGAAGGCGCAGAAGAAAACTGAGGGTTGAAATAGGGCATTCGTCGAATGTTTGGAGCAGCCTGGCGACGACGACAACAACGTGCCACGTGGCCAACACCGCCACAAGCAAAACATATCGGATGGTTGTCGTAGGTCCGCCATTGGTCGGAGTAGACGCCGAGGTGCGGCTTGGGGGGGGGGGGGGGGCAGAAAACTGTGGTCGAGGTAGTATCGGCATAGGTGGCGGTGAATAGGGTGGCGGTGAAAAAGGTGGTGGCGAATACATAGGCGCTGGCTGGAACGCAGGCTATCGAGGTCGAGCAATGGCCTCGGCGTACGTGAGAGGTTCGGTGACTGGCGGTGGTTCACGGGCGGGAGGAAGAGCTCGTGCGACCTAGTCTTCAATGAAGTCACGTAGTGTACACGTCAATCTGCGTGGTTGATCGGGTAGACAGGACATCAGAGAGAGTCTTCTTCACTACACACTGAAACAACTAAATGAATAAAGTAGCCAAGCCTGCGGTAAATATGCAGCATCATGGGAGCAAAAGTTGAAAGGGCAGCCTTTCTGAATCTTCTTTTAAACTCTCCTGTGGAAGCATTTGCAACTTTCCCACTGCACCATAAATTATAGTAGTTTTCTCGAAGTTGGGAAGCACCCTATAGGCTATTAATCGTCGTTCTGCGGAGTAGCCTGGTATACGCACAACCCATTTGTAAGGCGTATTGTGAACTTTCTGCCGTGGCTGACTGATTGATGGAAATAGTTTCAATGATGTTCTGCAGGACGCAGACGATAAATAATTATGGCTAGGCCCTGTGTTATGGGTTGCAAGCATTCAACGACCCACTAATGACGCGATTGACATTTTGTGACACCTGATGACTACTTTACTCCTGTGCTATGTTGTAGTACTTATGTGAGTTGAATTGAATTGAATTGAATTGATTTTTATTTTTATTCTGACATGACACCTGTCTCTTCACAATGGAGTTCCAAGCACCGGCGTGGCTCGTTGGTTGAATTCTCGACTGCAACACTGATGTCCGGGGTCCAAATTTTATCTAATCCTGGGTATTCAATGCGGCATTTTATTTCGTATGGCAGACACATTTAGCATATCTATCTATCTATCTATCTATCTATCTATCTATCTATCTATCTATCTATCTATCTATCTATCTATCTATCTATCTATCTATCTATCTATCTATCTATCTATCTATCTATCTATCAATCTATCTATCTATCTATCTATCTATCTATCTATCTATCTATCTATCTATCTATCTATCTATCTATCTATCTATCTAACCGCCTCTATGCCTATGTGCGCACATGATCACCTCCTTAACTTGGACCAAATGGTTTGATGAATATAACTGGCTGGTCGTGGTGTTAATAACGTCACATAACCGTCGTGTACGTCATGGAAGCCTTTGGCCCGACATATCTGACAATTACCCGTATACCACGGGCGAATATGTGCCACAGGTATGCGAGTATGGACCACAGGTATGATATGGTTGTGTAAACTTTGTTTTGATCCTGAATATCAAGGCTTGGATTGACGCACGTGACTCCCACGTTAGAACAGTAAGCTTTAACCTTACTGCCGTATCGTGGGCATTCTGGACGGCCTGTACTTGATGTGAAAGATCTCCCATGTAAAAAAATCTTCGCCACCTGTCTCTTTGCTTGTCACAGTCTTTGAGAGCCACAGTACACAGCCAAATTATATGGTCCAGAGGAATGATGCTAATACACTCCTCGTAATTGATTTCGACCTCTCCGTCTTGACAAATCTCGTTAATAAAATTGAGATTCGGGTAAGTTCTTGTTTGTTAAATTCTTAAAATTACCGCTTGAGATCTGCACAGCTTATCGTGTGGCACTGGTAATTCCTTTCTGCGCATGTTCGAATGCTTTGTGTCTTCATCGTATTTATTTATTTACACTTGTACCTACAGCGCCCTCTGGGGGCATTGTTGTAGGAGGGGGGTTTACAGATTCAAAGTACGTATATATCAGTACAAGTTGCAAGCCACAAAGAACAAATAAGAACAAATAAAAAATATATAAAAAGCAGCATACAACATCATTGTATGACCGCATACTCCTTCAAAAGTTAAGGAAATGCTGTCTAAGGGGCGGTCACAATACTTTTTGGAAAACTATGTCATTCGTGTATAGTTTTAGGAAAAAGGGTATTTGCACTTATATTCGCACACTTTCAAGGGATGGTTCCGTCGTGATGAGGTGTAGGTAAGCAATAGGTCTCTGTTCTTTTTGCGCATGTTATTGGGATTATAGTCGCATAGTGCACGGATAGTAAGCCCTCGTGCAGCTGGGTTAGCCACCTCACTGGGCCACAGATTAATGGCAGTTTATGCCTGCCTAAGAACGGTGAGAATAGACATGCGTAATTTTAACGCCAGAGCGTTAAAATTTTTGTTCGCATAAAGTGCGGCGTCGTCGTAGGTGTCGGCGTCGGCATTGTTGATTATGAGCCAAAGTCATCTTGCCGGGACCTTTGATGACAATAGCTTAGAGTGATAATAACTTGCATGCTTCACCAATTACTTATACCTCATACTAACTAGTCACCCCAGTAGTTTGTCATCATTATCTTACCTCCACTAAATAAGCGATCATAAAGTAATAAATGCCGTCTTCACCTTCCAACCGATACGGAAGCTACAGTCCAACAAAACTCTACAGCTCTACTACAAGGAAAATTACGAAGCAATGAACAATAAACTCAGCGATTCATTCACAGGCTTCAAACCGTTATTCCCCACGCAAACACTGTAGGAGAATAGGACGCTAATTGGAAACCCGGTGAATAAACTTGTAACCAAATATATTTAAAATCTAACAATGCATACAAATCACAACAAGCTACAGTTCACGATAGCCATAAAAAGATTAGAAAACAAAAAGAAAAGCTGCTTCAGGTTAGGCACACTCCTTCAAAGCACTGAGGCATGGCAGAATTAGTACTTTGCAGACAACGCCTCTAACCGCCTCTATGCACTGCCAAAAAAAGAGCCATTAGCAACGCTAAAAAAACTTTTAAACGTTGACCTACTCTAGCAGCTTACTTCTGATCCGCGGCAGTTCCGGCGCGTTTTAAATGTTTAACAAACACGCTCTATCAACATAACAAATGCAGAAGGTACGACAACCATATGTCGAGTCGGCTGATATCTTTATTGAAGCATTTTTTTGTTTTCACAAAATAAACTACCACTCCGGTCGTTCCGCTACTTATTAACATAGAAACATATATACCACAAATAATATTTTTTACTGATGACATACACTCAATAATTCAAAAAAAAACCTCACTACTTCATCAGGTGCACAAAAAAATTACCACAAAGATTTAAAAAAATACCAAGTACATATCTACAGCACGTCTGACCCACCTGTTTTCTCTGTCATTGTCTACAGGTACTTTACCTTGTAAGTAGAAGGTGGAAAAGGTCGTTTCAGTCTTTAAAACAGGTAAAAAAGACTCCTCTTGAACCTACCGCCCCATTTTTTATATAGCGTACTTTGCAAATTCATTAAACATGTCATATGCTTTCATATCATAACATTTTCAGATTCGGTTAACTTATTTCATCCTTCACAACGTAGTGTACATGAGGGATGTTCTCCTGAGACACATATAGCCATCTTCATGATCTGCATGCTAACCTTGATAACAATGTCGAAGCAGATTTCATTTTCCAAATCTACTCTAAAGCTTTTGATACAATACCTAAAAACGTCTACTAATGAAATTATCCCAGTTGAACTTAGATGTTCAAGCAGTACAATCGATTAAAGTACTAACTAACCGTTCGCAGTTCTTGTAAATAACCACTCGTCCAAGCCACTTCCTGTAACGTCTCCCTGAGTCAGTGTAGGACCACTTCCTTTCCTCGTATACATCAACTATCTGCCATAGCAAGTATCCTGTCATATTCGTGTGTTCGCGGTAAACGCTGTAATTTATCGTAATGTAACTAACAATTAGGACCAAGAATCTTTTCATAACACCTCGAAAACGCCCATAACTGGTGCATTAGTTGGCCAGTTGGCCTAAACACCAAAAAATGCAATTTTTTTATTTCCCGCAGGCGTTATTCATTTTTTTTTTCACCTACACAATCGCAAACGTCCCAGTTGAATCAGCTCTCACGTAGAAGTACTTAGGCTTAACTCTATGCCGCGACCTTTCCTGTACTCTGCATGCGACGAACATTTCATCAGTAAAGAAGACCTTAGTTCTTATGAAACGTCACCTTCGTCATGTGCCACAACAACTTCAATTACTCGCGTACAAATAATTTGTCCGACCAAAAATAGAATATGCCGTCCGAAACTCTTATGAAGCATATATTATCAACACTCGAGTTACTTCAGAATCGTGCAACAATATTCATTCATTCTCCATGTTCATACAACGTCAGTATTTCCCTTTTAAAAGCAGAATCAAACTTGACATTGCTCGATTTTTGTCATCGTGTTGCCGCGGTATTTGTTTTTCACAAATAGTTTTACAGCTCCCTGAACCACCAACCTTACATCACGCCATCATCGTCACGCATGTCACTGCGCACCGGCCATCAACTGCAAGTAACCCATCTACAAACACGAACCGTAACATTTGAAACCTCATTATTTCCTCGAATCGCGAAAGACTGGAACAACCTGCCTCACCATGCTGCCGCCGTAAGAAGTCGTACTGAACTTTCAGACACGTTGTCCACATGCATTACACCATAACAGCTGCTTTTATTGTACCCTTATGTTAGCCACCACTTAAATAATAGCCCTAAACCGGGTCTTTAAGGTAATAAAGTGAAATGAAATCAAGCGCGCGCGTCCTGTATACATGCTCACAATGCAACATGTAATATTTATTTATTTATTTATTCATTCATTTGTTTATGTGATATTGTCAACCCCGTGCTTCGGGTCATTACAGGGAGGGTATCACAAAGTACATAACAATTGCACAAAAAAGAAACAAAAATTCAAAAACACATTTAGATACGAGATGAATAACCAACAACAGAAAAATAAGAAACAAACAACAGTGACTATACCCATAAATATCAAAGAATAAACTCTCACTACAGATTATATCACGCATCACAACAAAGAAAACTTTCTAATGCATTTTTGAAACTCACTGACGTCGTTTGTTGCTCAACCACATTGGGTTAACTATTCCACATATCTATCGTGTCTGGGAGAAAGAAGTGGCGAAAATCATTCGTGCGTGTGAAATAAGGTTGAATTGCTCTATTATTAAAACAATCACATTGCCTCGCAGGAGCTGATGATATAAATCTTTATTTATTTTTGTTTACCCGCTTTTAATCTTAAAAAGAAATTTCAGGCGATGCTTGCGCCTTCGATATTCTAAAGACTCAAGCTCACAGGACTTTAATAAAGCTGTGGCTGAGTGTGTGCGTCGGTGTCTACCGCGTATAAAAAGGACTGCTAATTTTTGTATTCTTTCAATTTTTGTCCACAACACCTTCTTGTGAGGCGACCACACAATACTAGCGTTCTCTAAGACAAGACGTATGAATGCTTTGTAAGCAGTTAGTTTTGCATCCGGTGTGGCATGTTCCTGTTTTTTTCTTTAGGAAATACAGTTTTTTGTTTGCCTTAGAACAGATGTTATATATATGCGAGTGCCATTTCAATGTGTTCATAATACTAACTCCTAGGGATTTGAAACAAGTGGCATCATTTAAAGGGTGACTTCCGATGGGATACATGAATGACAATTCCCGCCCACTAGAGTGAATATGCGTAAATGTCCTCTTGCTATAGTTAAATTTCCATGTCCCATAATATACACCACTGGTCTAATGCCTGTAAGCGCCTGTTCAGATTATTTTGGTCACCTTTGCAAGTAACTGGGGAATAAATCAAGCACTCATCTGCAAAACGTTTTATTTTCATAGGAGCCTCAACTATTGAGCATATATCATTAACAAATATCGGAAAAGGAATTGGTCCTAAAACAGATCCTTGAAGAACGCCCGAGCACACGGTCAGTGATCTTGAAGTGTAATTTTCAATTTTTAAAGCCTGTTGACGTGTGGATAAACAGGCCTCTTTCAATTTTAATACTTCTTCGCTTATTCCTGATCCTCCAAGCTTGAAAAGTAATTTACGACGACAGACCTCATCGAAGGCTTTTCTAAAATTGACACAAATTACATCAGTCTGCTGAAGGGCATTGCTATTTTTATTGAAATCATGAAGCGTTTCAGCTAAATATGTCGCAGTAGAAAGATCATGCCGATACTCATGTTGGCTCGCACAAAGTAACTGGTTGAAATTAAGAAATTTAAGATAATGTTTTGGTATTAGATGTTCCAGAACTTTACAGCATACCAACGTCAAGGATATGGGCCGGTAATTGTTTACTAACGAACGGTTACCGTTTTTAACAATCGGAATTACAACTGCATTGCGCCAGTCTTGTGGAAGTGATTGCGTCTCAACCGATTTCATAAATCTTATTTCTAATAAAACGAGAACCATTCTGCGTATCTCTTGAGAAACTTCGTTGGTAGGTTATCCGGACCACTTCCTTTCTTCGCATCTAGCTCAAGTAGTAACTGGAAAACACCTTCGTGGTTGATAATAACAGGTTAAATTGCGGTTGTTGCATTGTTACTGATGAATGTCCCTATCTTATCGCCCTGGTCTATTGTAAAAACGGACTGAAAGAAGCGATTAAAAGTATCTGCTAAGTCTTCAACTGTTGTGAGGATACAACTCTCGTGTTCGATCTGCTCAATTCTTTCCTTTCTGTCACTGAAGTAACGCCAGAATTTGGATGGCGAACTTCTAAGGAAGTTCGGCCACAAGCGTATGGCCAAAGAACGTTTTTTTTAATTGACAAGGGCTTCTTTCAACTTGATTTTTATATCTGCAACTTCCGTCGCTCTTTTTTTACTCTTTTTAAATTTCTGAATTCACCGTTTAATATGTATAATGCTGCGTCTTATCCAGGAATTTTGTTTACGTGTTTTCTTAATACGAGTAAAGACAAAGCGATCAACGCAAGTTATGACTTTGGCCCTAAATCTCTGCCACAATTGCTCCATAGATTCGAAATGTGATGCTTGCTCAAAATCCTTAAAGTGGAGCTCGAGAAAATCTATGATGGTAGTGTCATCTGCCTTTTTGAAGTCCTTTACTTTCGCAGTAATAAGCGTGCTACCCAATACACATAATGACGCAATATGCGAAAGCTTCACTCACAGAATTCATTTCGGACACACTACGCAGGGACAGGATACCGCTATCGC
This sequence comes from Rhipicephalus microplus, assembly GCF_043290135.1. Taxonomy (NCBI): domain Eukaryota; kingdom Metazoa; phylum Arthropoda; class Arachnida; order Ixodida; family Ixodidae; genus Rhipicephalus; species Rhipicephalus microplus. Next base: position 470,864,057 of record NC_134710.1, read on the forward strand.
GTTCAGCTCTCAAATGTGAAGCTTCAGGAATGACCTATTTCAAACTGGACACTGTTAGGAAAGAGCTGAAATCGGCAGCATTGATACGATGAATGCAAAGAATAAATCTCAGGGTACCAGCAAATCGAACCCCAGCATTCTGCGCAGCAATCAAGTATTCTACCACAGAGTCACTCCAGGTGTGGGAACTGCTTTTCAAATAGACCCCTTAGTTCGTCACATGTCAATTGTGGGGGCATTGGTGGCCATTCAATTTTATTATTAATACTTATGTATGCCTATAACACAGCCGTCACGTCGGGCTAACGTCAAATATAGTTAAGCGCCATGCATGCACTAAAGTTCATTTATGAAGCACTCTCATACTCGCGAGCGCAGTCGCTACATATGAGCTTACCGTTTCTGGTATTGCTAATACCCATGTTGCGGTTGGCATTGTTATGCAACCGCATACATCTGCTTGATTGATAAGTAGGGTTGAACGTCCCAAAACCATCATATGGTTACGAGAGACGCTATAGTGGAGGTCCCCGAAAATTTCAACCACCTGGAATTCTTTACGTGCACCCAAATCTGAGTACATGGGCCTACAGCATTGTCGCCTCCATCGAAAATACAGCCGCCGAAGCCGGAATTCGATCCCGCAACCTGCGGGTGAATAGCCGAGTACGTTAGCCACTAGAATTCCGCGGTAGGGTGCAAACAACTGCCTATATAAAACATACGTGACTGTTCAACATAAGTTGGTGCGTGCGAAATTCGTGCATAATGTTTTGCTGCATGAACACCTACAACAAAGTGACTCTCCCACCGCGTGCTTTGCATCACATCAATTCCCAAGGTACGTGGATTTTGTATTTTCATTTTGTTTTTGTTTTTCGTGCGATAGAGGTGACGTACACGGGTAGCTCATGCAACAACGAACAACTACGGCACCGGTATCGGATGGTGTTGCGATGTTACAACAGCTTTTGTAGTAAAATAACTGAGCTAACCTCACTCTTCATCTATCTGTTTAGAACCCAACGTTGAACGTAAATTTGTCCTTGAAGAAAAACAGTGCAGCATGAGAAGAAATAGGGAAAAGACACACAGAGCTGTTGTGATTATTTTTGTCTGCATTTTTTTGGTGTGTGCGGGCTGTTTTCTTCATTAAAACGAATTCGTCCAAACTCGCCCAGCTTTACATTTTCAATTAAAAGCCGGTATGAGTGTATTCACAGCCCAACCTGCGCACTCACTTCGTGTTCACGACGTTCGCTCGACTGAAAAAATTAAACAGCACCAATTTCATCACGGGATATAAAGAGCACGGAAAAAATGACTACACCGGACGGCTTCCAAGTCGTCTTAAACCCTTACGGAAACGCCATACATGGCCCATGTATAAGTTATATCTGGCCATATATAAGCATATATGGCAGCATATGTGGCCACATATAAGCATATATGGCAGCATATGTGGCCACATATAAGCATATATGAATGTATATCTGGCGGAGTCGGTTCATGTATGGGGTTATATACGGCCATATATGACGCGGTTGGCCCATATAAGGAGTCAAATCCGGCCAAATAAGGCACGGCCACACCATATATAACATATCAAGTGGATCCTTATATGTGGAAGTGCTCTCTTATTTGGGATGAACCACGTATATATTTAGCACCGTGATCACACTTTTATGCGAAATGTAATATATAACAATTTGTACACAAAGCTAACCTGCTTATTTTCCATAACAATAGGAGTATTAAATATATATGTTGTTTCTGCCATGCAAAAAAACCGAAATTTCAGGTCAGCTTTGTGTACGTGATAGTTGCAACTCAGTTGAATGCATATATGCATGCATTCGTGTAATTTAACTCGTACATTTTTCATGGCATTTAGGTTTGAAACAATAAGTTGCAATTAATACGACGTAAATAATGTATACAAGAGCAGACATGTTTTACGAGGAAGGAATCGTGTCAAGTCACAAAACGTATTGAAGCTTCCGAACCTCGCTATTACTATAGAGCAATCCTATATAGTATATGTAAAGACAAAATGCATGCAACTTATATTGTTCACATTATTGCATTGTTTAAAGTGGCAGCAAGAAATAGTAATTTCAATGCACTTTTAGCTTCCACATTGGTGGACAAAATTTCTGATTATTTGAAAGTTTTGATGGCTATATGCTCCCTTCATATAACAAGATTTCTATTAATCCTGTTGACCCCTCATTGCGATTGCTTTCAGCAGCCATTTACTATAATTGCATGCACAGTGCAATGTTTAAGGGAGTATTTTCAAAAACAAAAAGAACTTGCGTGAATGCAACTTGCAGGCACTATTATGATTACATTAAAGATGGAAGCTGTACTAATTTATTGCAAAAATACATCTTGCGTTTCCTTTGGCTACGTATAATGTTCCTGGCTGTGCACATATAAATTTATCGAAAATTTTATGATTGCACAAGTGAACAATTAATTCAGTGTAATGTTTGCAAGCGTCAAATAAATCTCACGTCATAGACATGTACGTTAAGAAAGGTGCAACTGACTCACACGTGATACATATTTAATGGACCATGTAATGAAATGCTGAAGCTTTATATCAACATTTAACGTAGGCTGCCGAATTCACAAAACTTCTATTTTGTGTCGGTGTGTCATTACTTGGTCGAGGTCACTAAAGCGCACGTGCCATCATCAGGATTAGCCTAAACATTGGCTTGTGAATACACTTAGTATGACACTTTTTTTGCGGGCTGGCGTGATACCTAAGCCAAACTCTACATTATGTAAACGGCCCCTTGCTGTGCAGGCGCGTAACGATTCAAACTGCTTGCGAACATATCCTTTCAACACCAACATGGTAGTGCACTTGCTTATAAAATATGTATGCCGGTACATACCCACCAAACTGCGCAAGTGCACACTTGCGTATAGAGATTCATGGGCACACGGACACTGGCATTTCATTCAATGTGGCTAGATATTTTCGGCCATCTCAGAATGATATGAGTGTGTTATTATTATTATTATTATTATTATTATTCGTAATAATGTTGTTGTTGTTGTTGTATTTCGCAAAACGTCCAACAGCAAATCCATATGCTGTCATACTGTGTCGTTATGTAAGTTTTATGACATCAGTTATCTTGGTGTTCTTTTTGATAGCATGCTGAATTTTTTCTACTTGCATTAAATGTGCTGCCATGCGAGGCCTTCATTCTCTTCCTGTTGGCTCAACATCTCGCGAGAATCCGGTTCTCCTACATCCTTCTACAAATGGTACACCGTGACATGTCGTGCTCAACTTGAGTACATATGCATATCTGATTTGGAATGGCCTTGCTAAATCCAGCAGTAGCGCCACTGAGTGACTCCAGAAAATTTTCATAAGCATTTACCCCCATCGTTTCACTAGAATCCTTTCAACACTGCTGGAATATTATATTTGCCATCAGTTAATGGTCGGCGAAATCGCGCTGAGCTGTTATTTATTTACAAGCTAGTTCAGGGTGAGATATTCTGCCCTTCTCGGTTGCAATAATTTTCAAACTTTGCGTAAGTTATCGAGAGAGAATCGACTGTTGCATGTACCTACCAGCTTCTTTCAACACTCTATCCTTTACAGAATACCGAGTTTCTCTAACGTCAACTTTCTTGATTCGTTATGTTTTTCATAGTCTACAGTCATTTTTTTTGTCAGTGAGGGCTGCCCTGTCCTAACGTAGATTTGCATATGCACAGATTCTTCCTTTTTCCGTCTTTCAGGAAGCCTTCGGCACGGTTGTGTATATTCCACATTATTTTTCAGTCCCATTCCATGAATATCTAGTCTGTTGTTTGTTGTTCCCATTGTGCATTGATTTTTTTCGACAGCTCGTTTTTGCTCTTTTCATTGATTTGGTTTTCTGTGGACAGTCTGTAATGTATTGTTTATTTTTGTTTTATTTTCGCGTGCGCCAGCACGAAAAACCCTGTGGTTGTTCTTGGATACGTTAAAAATGATTGATTGATTATTGGTTGATTGAATATTATTATAATTATAAATCCTTGCGAAATACGATAAAAATTTGGCTGAAACGCGTCTTCGTAGCCAGCGTACACGAAGCAGTGATTTCAGCTTCACGGAATGCCTGTCTCAAAGGTCCTCCACGTGCAGCATTCTCGGCTCGCTGGAGTAAGTTGAAATCCATTGTCCGAAAAAACTCGCCTGACTGCATTGGTTGCAAGGGGTGCGCACAGTAAAAAAAAATACAAAAAAGGGCGCCCATCGGATGTGTGGATAATTCGGAGAACGTTGTTCGAAGAAGCGCACGTAGGCGCCCTGCAGCCCTGCCGTGGCTTACACCAGTCTGTCGACACAGCAGGAAAGAGAGTGCCGCGGCCCATTTCAAGTAACGACGAAGAAAATAGTTTGCACAAACATTCAATCGTATGGTAATAACATTGCGTCAATAATTGTTAAAAAATGAAACGTCGTTCGCCAATAAGCTCAGGAAAATTTAGTTCTAGTGAAAAGTGCGTAAACCATTGATCTCAAGGAGTAATGTAATGTTCATTGTGATGTTCATTGTCAAGCCTGCATGCACTGTATCCATCCGCGCCATTGTTGCTTTTTTGCTCGCCGGAGTCATGGGTGCCGTGCTGATCGAGTTTGTTAATTTTCATTCCTTTTGCTCTTATTTCGTGTTCAACTACTGCTCCAATTTACACAAGATAATCGCGCAGCTCTCAGGAATCTACTTCGCTGTACGTGGCGAAATTGGGGACGGACGTGGAAGTGTTTTTGTGTGCGTGTGTACGCCGCTGGATTGGCGATCGTCAACTTTTCGTGCGAGAAAAAAATGGATACCCATGCTTGCGGGCAAGCGTTCCTTCAAAACTTCTTCCTAAAACAGTACGAATAGACGTGGTGGCTTTAAGGTGTGAATAGGTTATCAGGATTAACATTCCTTACCTTAACATTCAACTTAACATTCAACTTACCTTAACATTCAACCAAGACAAGTCTTGGTTGAATGTTAAGGTAAGTTCATCATTTTCATTACCTTCGCACGTTGTTCATAAATATTATGGTAAATCGAAAACATACCACATTGCATGCTTGCTGAGTAAATAACTTTATGCTAATCGTGGTTACGTCATTAGGCTGTTTGTTTAAGCGATACGACAACACTTTCTTTTTTTTTTCACTTGATCCAGACAGTGCTCTATTTAATCAAAAAATCTACGCCAGGGAAATGTTGGTTTCGTGCCATTGTACTTTTCATAAATATATTGATGTAAATATACTTGTGTTGTATTTTTCTCATTTTAATGCTTGAGGAAAAACCAAGGATAAATTACAACTTGCGCAATTAAAAATTAAAAAGAGTTGCATATCTCCAACTCTAAGGGTGTCATGAGATTTATGAGCCCACGTTTGAACTTGTCTTGCGTTTGAATTTTTCATTCTTCGTCTACGTTCCACTTGTTTTTATATTTACGTGTGTTTTGATAAGGACACGCAGTTAAAATTTTGTTGCTAGTTTGATTCTTCAAAACAGAGTGCTATGTCACGGATCCAAATGGAAAAACTTGAGAATAGCCCGTAATTTCGTTTCCGCCATCTACAATCAGGGTGATATAAGTGTAAATTTGAGTGGAATGCGTACATCACAGGCGACATTATCGTTACTGATGTCGCCACATCGCGTGGTTATCCTGAGGAACTGCGCATACCCGCATACATAGTTACACAAAATAATGTGATGTCACGTTTTAATCCGTGAGCACTGTAGATAGTTTTACGCAAGCCGACAAATGAACTGGTATGATGCATTAGGGCTTGCTACTGTGTGAAAAAACTGGGGGACCGTTAAGCTCCGTTTTTCACAGTTGAACGTGATAGCAGTATCGATCCTGTTTCTTGTGCGTAATTCAATCACTTAGTGTGCACTCTTTATTGCATGATGCTACTTGAACAAATTTATTTGTGGAATAGTACTGTGTAATTGAGAAGGTTGAAAGTGTCTCAATGAAGGTTTGGCACATGGCTGCATTTTGTGTAAAAAAGAGGCAACATAGTTTAAAGAACAAGAAATATTGTGTAATTACTGAGTTGCGTGAAAAAATTGAAATGCAAAAGGAAGACACCTAGACGCAGTGCGCACTGACAACTGAAACATTGTTGGAGAAAACAGACATACGTATATATGCGGTTACGAGAACACGTGCGGTGAACGAAAAGGATTAGATGAGAAGACAGATTGTATAAATGATGCGCTTCCAGGAAAGCTACCTCAGTATCAAGCAACATAAGTGAGAGTTACGTGACACATGAATCCCCAGCTTTGTTTATGAAATACGCCTCTCCGATTTCCCGCGCTATACCGTGTCACTGAATCTAGCTTTAACTACCGTATTCGAAACAAGGGCGCGCAGCCACACTCTCTACAATATGATGATTGGTTAGAGAATGGTTGTTAATCCTTTAGAGAAGCTTTGTGATCTACAATTATATAAATAAATTCTAAATAATACTTCCCACACGACAGCGCAATGCCGTCCACCACACGATGTCCACACTGTGAAAGAAAATGATCAGATGTCTGCTCATCTAATCATTTTTTTCCACCTCACGTGTTGTCGTAACCGCATACATATGTCTGTTTTCTCCAATGAAGTTTCAGTTGTTAGTGTGCGCTGTGTCCAGGTGTCTTCCTTTCGCACTTCAAATTTTTTCGCGCAACTAAGTCAAGATGAAGCACCAACTCGCCCAGCAGAACGTGCTTCTCAATATAATGTGTGTAAAATGTTTTAGAACTTTATGCACCCACTACGCAGTCGTGAGGGAATACGTGCAGTAACCAGTGTGCCTTTTGTAATGGTTGGCTGTCTTTAGACCGCGAAGTCACGTTGGTAATAACGTGTTGTGATGCTTGATGACAATGCACGCTTGTATCATGCAATATAGCTGCGATATTAAATGTTGTGTTGTGAAACCTGTATGCAAGATACATGTATTTGCTAAGCATGACAGTTATTTTCCTTGCATTTACAACAAGAGGAAGTTATTCATGCTTTATTTCCAAGCAGATGCATAGCTGTGTGGTAGAGCACTTGCATGCCATGCAAATTGCCTGCATGATCCATGCAAATTGCCTGCATGATTTCGAGCATCACTCAAACCCGAAAATTTATAATATTTGTTTTATTTGCATTCTCTCAATTTTCGATCATTGATAAGAGGATTTTTCACGGAGAGCCACCGATGCCTACGCCGGAATTTCTGCAGAATGAGCTCTTTACCACTGTTACGTTAATGATGCATTATTGGCAAAATGGAAAGCGGATTATATTTACAAAGTACATTTTTAGTGTCCCGTTGGCAAGAAATATTGTTAAATTCCTCCGTTCCCACGCGCACAGAGACCTATAGACACCAGTTTTAGCAGTCGTTCTATAGGTCATTAGTCACAATACTTGTACATAACAAGCTTGCATACCAATCAAATTCGACCGAACTCCTTAAAAGTTGATTATCATCTCATTTAAGTTATTCAATGCACACGCAGTTAATACGGTCAATAGCAAGTCAATATTTCGTTTTGACTGACTATGAACGCTCCATTGACACACGAGAAAAGTTTTAAACATGACACACTGTGAAAAATATCTTTACGAAACTGAAATTGGGTTCTTTTATGCTATTTATTTTTGTCAAGTCGGAATCGATAAAGCGGAATATTTACTTGCACCGTACTATGTCTCAGACCGTGTTGACCATAGGTTCAAGATAATAATATTCGCATGCAAAACTGACGTGTTTCAAAATGATTTTTTACCAAAAAAAATTACAAGATGGAACCAGCTGCCTTCTAGCATTGCTTCTACACTCCCAAATATTTGTTTTATTTCATGTTAGAATTGTTCCGATTTATATGTTAGAACATGTTCCGATTTATATATGAATTTCTCTTGCAGATTGTGATTCAGGTGACTTTGATTATTTGTTTGGCTGACTATGTATTTTCTGTATTCTACTTTTCGTAAATGCTCCCCCAATGTAATGCCAATCGGTGCTGTGGGTAATGAAATAAATAGATAAATAAAAAAGTGTCGATAAGTAAGCAATAAATTTAAGCACAAAGAATGTATCTCTTCAGGAAAAGTGGACTAAGTGTCATGTGCCCACCACAAACTTTAAATATGATGTCAAGTTACATTCTAGCAAATAGTTGCTGAGAATAACTTGAGATATAATGAGGATATGTTGAACAAGAATGTTCAGGGGGTATGTACTGCCTTTGTTTTGGAGATAATAGTGACTGCATGCACACCTTTCAACAAACAGGTATATTTCTAGCTGAAGAATGATTTGAGCAGCTATATTTTTTGCCGGTGACACAGGTTGAACTTATATAGACGAATCATTTGAATGGCTTTATATAAAAGTATCCATATAAGGCCATATATGAAAGCATCCATATAAGACTTTATATGGATGCTTCTATATATAGTCATATATGGCCATATACAGCAACACCCATATATGGGGATATAAGGCCCATATATGGCTATATCAGGATTTGGACATATCAGGTTATATACGGCCCATATATGGGGATTCCATATATGAGCCAGTTATGCCCAATTCCTGATGTAGCCATATATGGGGATTTTTATATAAGTCCATATATAGGATTTTTGTAAGGGTTAGCTGAATGCACGTCTTCTGAATTCAGTGACACGGCGCCTTGCGTTACACGGGACTATGCTCTCGTAGACGTGCAGCCTCCTTGCTTCATGAATACTGTTGCTGCCTCCTCTTCCTCGAGAGAAGGACAGCGGGACATGCTGCATGGGCAGTGGAGATGATAATATGCTAAACTGGTGCGATTATTATTACTTACCATTTTCATTAACTGCAAAACTTTAAGCCCGTTCCGTAAGCTTATAAAATAAATCTGCACCCAGATGACGCTGGCAGCCAAAAACGCGTTTCTGTGCATGACGTTTTCGAAAATGTGAGAAGCATTTGTCTCCGAGCTTTTGACTCACACATACATTTGAAGGAAAACGAATATGACCACAGATGCACAAAATTCATGCAAATTTGTGTAAAAGATGCATGCGTGAGACACAGGCTTTTGGCGAGATTTTCTCTACTGAGATATAATTTTTATTGGTGATAGGGAGTGTACCTCAAATAAGAATGATGTCTCAAACAAGTTTTCATAAAAAAGGAAGAACAACCTTATTTATGTACGCTGATGGTAAGTGGTTCATATGGACGAAACCCCTATTCCAAAGTTCCGATGGCTTCTGCAACTCGCCAGGCCTAATGGAGTGTTGCAAGCTGGCTTCCAAAGTGCAGGTTGATGAGTCACGCGAAAACAAGTATGCGCAGGGTGGTGGTTTGCAGAGCTGACAAGTGGGCGCTCGGCTGTTTTGCATTCAATTTGTGAACAAAGTCATTGTTTGAACTCCTGACAAAGGCACTAAGTGCAGATGTAGGAGTGACTTGACTGCTGTTGTATACATAATTTACCTGCATTTGCGGTAATCTAGCCTTCGAGGCCATGAGTTTCATTGAAGTCAGCCAAAGAAGCTACAAGAGTCAATTTTAAACCGCAGCGCCCTCGGCGTGAACAAAGTGGAATAAACGTGGTTTCATTCATATATAAATATGACACTTCAAAGTAGTAAACTTTTGTATGGTTTACTCTGAATGGCAGTAATTACACGTAAAATTACAAGTATTTTTTTCATTCCATGAATAAAACCGCCTTTCATTTTTTCTTCATTATTCTTCATACCTACTATTGATTAATTAAATTCATTCATGAACACTTTCGAATTCTCCTTTGGAAATTGCTTACTCATTCACCTTTGTGAAAACAGTATGCAAAATACAAAGTAATAGTAATCAACGCAAAACCACAACAGAGTTGACGCACACCAGTTGACTTCTCAGGTGAAGAGCATGACGTAATTGTAGCGAGGTAGTATACTGGTGCAGTGCACTAAAATGTTCTATAGTATATGTTCTGTGGTTAGAGGTCATTTCCGTCGTTCCCACGCTGTAGCGCAAGTTGCTCCATGGGTTGCCGTTGGTTCCTTACATGTTTTCACAATTGGCGAATTTACCATCTTGTCTGGCGTTGAGAAATTCCAGGTGGCTGGCTTCATTGCTACTTTTTGTCTATTGTGAACTTGTATTTTGCCGCATTTATAGCCGTTTTTATAATGGTTGCGAATAAAAAAAGCAAGCAGGATTGCTATTTTTTCCTTGTTTTGCGATCATGTTGATCAATGCGTGTTCATTTACTCCTAGCGCAAGAGTGCGAAGGGTCGTCGAGTCACTGATCATGATGTGCAAATACAAAGTGACATAGAGACGTTGGCACGAGACAATGTGTGGCCAACATCTGGCTCGGCTCGCTGTCTATGGTTACGCAAATCAAAAGTTTCTAACGCTAAAGTACAGTGCATGTTCTTGTGTGAATTTGGCAAAGAGATAGCCGCAACAAACTGAAGGTATAGAGTGCTCATCTGCAAAGAGATTTTGCTACTTGAAGCTGGACTGGTATTGCGGTAACTATGGAAATCAATCTCTGTGTATTTCTACCAAAAAAAAAACAACTACAACGATCGATGCTTCTGCTAAGTTATGCAACATCGGGTCTAGCAAGAACTCTTCCTATTGTAGACAAACGTATCCAGGCATACGGTACTTGTAATAATTTGTAAAACAATAAATTACAACTTGTGGATAGGAGGTCCAGGCAAGAGGAATACATATTATGCTCATTATTTCACTCTTCCACATTTTGACCGCAAAAAATGACGAGGACTGAGGAAGGTACAACGACACGTGCGGTAACTTTCAACTCGTTTATTCATATAAAGCCAGTTATGACATGCACAGCCATAGTTATAATAATAAGGTTGCCATTTATTGTCGAAATACATTTCTGATTGAAATAATCGAATAGGTATATAAGTAACACACTCGCCATTATTGTTTCTAATATAATAGGCTCCTAATACTTCTCGAGCTGTTTGATTTGGGCTTCTGCGCACGCTCTTTATGTCCTAAATCATTCGTTCCCATGCAATGTCCCTATAGTGCGCAGGAAAGTGCACCAAATCATCTTTTGTTTTAAACTTTTGCTCCTTCGTCAGTCTTAGGCCTCTATTCACAAACCAAAGTCATGCTTACCTCCAGTTTCTTTTGTTGGTTGTAAGCTTTTATTGTACTTGATGAACAAAGTAGGCTCACATTTATGAACCACTGTGGTTGTTACCTTTTACTTGGTACCATTTTTGTGTCCTTATAGCGCATGTATAGCGTACAAAAACTCGAATATAGAGAGTGCAAACGCCATGGTGTGTTTGTGAATATGGACCCTTGTTTTTTGAGCGGGAAAGAAAACGGACAGTAAGCACCAATTAGGCCAAACTCAAGTTCTTCTTATTCATTAAGTGAGTTTTTCTTGGTAGCCACATTATTTAGAGTCCAGTACTAAAAAATATATTCCTAATATTGCCTTTGTTCAGTCTTCCTACACATTTAGCGTAAAAGTTTAAAAAAAACATAGATACCTTAGCAACTTTTGGTTTAAGTTTTGGCTTCTTTCAGAATCTGCCCAATGGCACCCCTATTTCCCCCCTCAAAAAATTGAACTACCGTTACGCAATAGCCACTGATTTCGCTCACGAAAGAACTCCGTCTGGTGTTAGGCCATTTCATCTTGTTTTTCTCACGACCCGCGAAAAAGCATTCATACACTAGTGAGACAGCTGCCATCGAAACAAAAGCACTGTTTTGTATTTGGTGGCAGCTGAGCGGGTACAAGGCTCGTCCTCCTTGCTGTCGCCAACGCGTAAAGACAATTTTAGCTGCGTTCCAACTATGGAAGTGCACGCGGCGAAGGAGACGAGTCTGGCCTGCATTGTCTATTGTGCTGTGGCAGGTGCACCTTCCCTCAGCAACGATAAAAATAATGGTATCAGAGAGGGGAAACTGAGGATACATTGAAAATGGTGGATGGCAGGGTTGGGAGCAGACTTGTTTACGGCAGGATGTCAAAATACGGCACTAGGAGCCAGGGGAGGTTTGAGCCGTTTACATAGCTCTGAAAGTGGTAGTGATCACATGTGACCTTAAACAACACTCGAACCACATTACTAAATATTCTGTAACTTCAGAATAACTAATCAGTTTGACAAAAAGATATACATTCGATCACTGCGGTAATGGAATTTGATGCAATGATAATTGTGAATGGTTGAAGCGAAACAGCTCCACTTGACAGCTTAGTAGACGCCCTTCAGTGTGATGCATCACCTTGAGAGCTCCGTTTTAGGGTGCGCGCACAAGTAGCTCTGTTCGGATTCATTCATGTTGTCGGTTGTGTGCGTATACAAACGAAATTTGTATTGACGTGTGTACTTTGTGGGCGTTCCTCAAATATTTGTAAACGATGGGAGTCTATCTAAATATTAATCTTTCTTATGACTGCATTGGCCTTGCGGAGTCCTTGCGTTATCTCTTACTTGGCCCCTACCTTGCCATTAATTAGTGCACAGTAGTTCTCTTCAATATTACTGTCTCACGCACCACATCAGCAATATCATATTTCTGTAGTAGTTTTGTTCGTAGCTAAAGCCAGGCCGGCTCTGGCTACCACCTACATGACGGATGTGGCGTCACCACCATTCGGTTTCCATACATACCGTTGAACAGCTCTCTGTCGAGAATATATGCTCGGCTGAATAGGGATTGTACTACGGATTTGGATACGCACGTATGCGCCGTCTGCTTTGTTAATGAGTGGGTAACGGCTTTTATACTATCTGACAATCCGAGAAACAAAGACTGAGCCTCACATGCAACACCATGGTGAGAGCTCTGTCGCAGCGCTCGTCGTAGCAGCTGAACGGTGTCTCGCTGGCCGAGCGAAACGTGCGATCTGCATCTTCCCGTTTCACGAGGTTTTCAGCACCACGGGTTTGGCTGCTGAATATTATTATGATATGGTTCTATAATAAGCTGAGCAAGACTTTTTTTTGCATCTACTAGTGACGCATACTGTTTAGAAGTAGAGTATCGAGGTAGTCGTAAGGGTAACTGTGTGCTCGCTTCGCTTGCATGGGGTCAGCGATTTTGTTTTTTACGGGTGAGCAACATTTTGCTTTTGCAAAGAGCAGAAACGTTTCCACATTTCGTGACGAACGTTGAAGATACGGTGGTTTCTTCGTTAAAGGAGAGAGGGTCACCCCATTATTATAAGAATGAATGGATGTGCCTTAATAGACCATACTTACGTAGCACCCTTTGACTGCTACGAGGTGCTCATTGACATTATTTTTTTGGGTTAAAATAATGTCAATGAGCACCTCGTAGCAGTCAAAGGGTGCTACGTAAGTCAACAATTGAATGGTGAAATGTTGATTCTCCGGCAAGTGCTTATATAGGGTTCAGCAATTGCATGGGCCAAAAATAGCGAATAAATTAGGCCACCACCTTACGATTAAGAAATGTGTTCTGAAGTAACTTTCTCTAAGTCCTAGGGGAAAAGCTCTATTGCGATTTCGTTAGAGCTAACCAAGGTGCCTTGGTTATGGCCATAGCTTTATAATTACGACGCTGAAATCCACCCTCATGCCCGAACAAATGGACTCGGCAGTGAATAGCGCTCTTATGTAAAATGTGCTGTTCAAGGTTATGATAGTAACCCTGGTTGTAGCATATTTGTGCGACCGATAGCGCTGATAATCTCATCGCCTATTTCTCGGTCAACCTGTTCGCACAATGACTGCATTTATTCTCCGCGTCATCATATATCGGTAGGCTGTTATAGCATAACTTTACCGTCTACCTGGCATTCATCGCCAAGGCATGGTTTCCCCTATCTCTGAGCCTTCCAGGCCCCACTTTTTAGACCCGAACACATGAGTTGCCCGCTAAAACACTGCATGTTGCTTTGGGAATCTGTGCGCTAACATTTTAAATTTAAACGAACGGAGAAACTTCTTTCTAGATCTTACGGAATAATTCGAGCGTGGTCATAACTTTGTTAAAGAGAGTTTCAACCATAATGACACACGCGTGCTCTCTCTCTCACACACGCACGCACGCACACACAGGCACACACAGACAAACACACACACACACGCACACATCTCTCTCAATTTCACGACCTGTCGATCATGTTCACCGAAGAGACAGGTCACAACAGACCATTTTGACATGTATCAACGCTGCGAGCGCACCATGAACGTAGCACTTAAATCATGTCGTATACTGGCCGCGCATAGATTAATATTCAAGGTTGACATCTCATTAACATTCGCAATAAAGTCAGATTACGTCGAACCTATTTTATATATCAGCCAGTAAAACCGCTGCTAGCGCAGCATGAGCGTGGCATGTAAACCACGCCGTTCGTGATAGTGATATCATGGTTTCAATGCTAGCACTTCGCTTTTTTTTCTCATGCACTCTTGCCCCACCATTAAAATTTGGCATATATCATAATAACGGAACGGTGCCCATGCCATGCAAATCATGCCCTTCATGACATAGACGGTATGAATTTCAGATTGCGACCTGTTATTTATGTTCGTCGTGAACACACGTGAAGCCTTACCAATTTTCGTATACAGATACTGGGATGTTGCCAGCCGCGGTGGTCCAGTGGTATAGGGTACTCGGCTTCTGACCCGCAAGTTTTGGGATTGAATCCCGGCTGCGGCACCTGCATTTGCAGTGGAGCCGGAAATGCTGTAGGCCCGTGTGCTCATATTTGGGTGGTCTAACTTAGGGTGGTCGAGACTTCGGAGCGCTCCACTACGGCGTCTCTCATAATCATATGGTTTTTCAGGGCGTTATACCCCGCGTATCAATCAAATCAGATATTTGCAGGTGTTCTTAGAGCTTTATTTTCATGTGCTCGGGTTACATCCACAAAGACGGTGGGCAATGATAGGCGGAGACCTCACCGCAATGCTTGAGAAGTTTCGTGATCATTCAAGATTTTTCTGTTCCGATTAGGCACAGACGCGAACAATGAGGTTTATTATAGGGCCTAAATGATCACCAGCGATAATTTTCAACCGTTTTATGCTGCCCATATAAATACCGACGCACCTAACCGCAGATCAGTTTGCTCGACGACAGACGATTGTCTCCCCCCCCCCCCTCGTCATCATTGGTCTACATTTTATATTGTGAGGTATGAAAAACAAATAGTGGGATTCACTTCTACGTTGTATTTTTATGTTCCGGCAGAAGTTCACCTGAAAATAAAAAAAGTTTAGTCTTAAACACGCAGTCTTCTCCTTTCGTCAACGTCACGACCACGTGACTTCTAGTGGAGGGGCTTGTATAAATGCCACTCGTGTATATACCAACGCAACTGACTGCCGATCAGTTTGCTCAACAGCTGACGATTGACTACCCTCCACCCCACAATTTGTATACAGTGTGATTTGCTTGTATGTTGTGTTTCCATGTTCGGGCGCAAGTTCACATAAATAGAAAGTTTACCGACTAAAGAAGCTGTCTCAGTTCACAGCAGAAGTTGCTGGTAAATCGGTGGCGGAGGATTTCTGCATTTTAAGGAACAGCAAGCTCCATTTCATGGAGACTGAAATTTTATCAGCTGTATCGCAACACACAGAGTGCTTTCGTTAGTACGTGCTCGTCATATGTCTAATCCTAAAAACAGCAACTCTGTTAAACACAAAATGGCTCTGTAACTCAGAATACAGCATTTCCGTTATTTGAAAAACCAAAAACAGAGGTCACCATAGAATAGGCTTCCGTTGAAATAACCAAATTTTTTATCGTAATTGGAAGAAAACACAGGCTTTCAAAAGTCCCGTCACCTTAGATAAAAATTTAGACACAAAACGAAGCTCAGGAAGAGAGCAACATGACGCTTTTTTCCAGTGTTTGGTGGTGCTTAAGCGTCTGAAATTTTCATCTAAGTGTTGTTCCAACTATCCCAGAAACAAATTTTTTGAAAAACTCCTGACACATCTTCTGTTTATGTTTACAATTTTTGTGGTGCCTCAGAGTGAAAAACAGATGGTTGCAATTAATGAGCATATCTGTACTTGACTTGACTGCTTTTCCCCTTATTTTAAAGGAAAGGCTACTCTTCCACAAACTGTAAGGGACACTTCGTTTTGGAGGTAACTTTATTTGCAAAAATTATTGGAAGCTTTTGTAAATTGTGGGTAGGTGTGGAACACCATTACTGTAAAAAAGAAGATTTTTCGTAGGACAGAGAATGCTTCTTATGTTTTAAAAGTACGCATTTCATCATGTTAAATGTACACACCGGTAATTGATGATGTTCTGTATCGCATCTGTGTTGGTACGTTTGACATTGCTCTTTCAACTTACAGTAATGCTGTCCGAGCGTGCTGTGCGAGCGCATACACCACTCCGGCTGCTTCAGACCAAATACATAATGGCAACCCATTCAACAATGGCTTCATTTATTTGAACAAAATATTCAGATGTTGTCAACCAGCTTGTAACCTTTCGAAGGTGTTCAGACTGCCACTTCATCACTTTGTTTACTCCTGAAAAGAATGTGGAAAATAAAACGCGATCAGAACATTTCTGTTGAGCAACAACGCACACTCAGTGATTATCGGTATATGTGTACGGTCCTTGCTGCACACATAACCATGATTTCAGAAACCAGGGGCAGTGTGATAGAGACATTGACTGACTGGCTCTGTTCACGTCCACAGTCAGCAGCATCACAGTGCAGTCAACAGTGTGTGTGTGCGTGTGTGTGTGTTAATCGACCGGGGCACGAAACATGGCAATGCAGAGAAAACATGGATGGATGATGGATGGATGAATTTGGCTGTACCCTTTAGATCAGCCGGTAACTAGCACCACTAAGCCGTAATACTTAATGAACCAAAAACTAGATTTATTTTTTTTTATATAGTGAGGTTGAGGATTCATACTTTGCAGCGAAGGGTTCAATTTTCACTCGTCCTTGACTTCAGCCACCAATCAGGTAACCTCCTTCTAGTTAATTCTACCCGCTTAAAGTCTATTTTGCCCTCACTGTTCCTGAACTCCAGTGCTTTGAAAAACTCTGCGCCATCAACCTGAAATACAGGGTGAAGCTCTTTACAGAACATTATCAAGTGTCCGGCAGTTTGTTCTTTCTCTCCACACGCACTGCATACCGTGTCTACCCCTTCATATTTGGCCCGATATGTCTTTGTTCGCAATACTCCCGTGCTGGCCTCAACCAGTCGAGAACTACCCCGAGTATTATGATAGATCCTTTCCTTGGCTATTTCCTGCTTAAAAGTTCGATAGATCTTTACTGCGGACACGACCTAACAAGCAGCGCCAGCTAGCCTTTTGTTTGCTTGTCTTTCTTGTCGCGTTAATTCCGTGCGCTGCTGAACATAGGCATTACGCAATTATTTGGCCCGTGCACGTGGAACAGTTATTGACCTTCATACTTGTATAGGATAGGTGGCTGTGCTGCCGAGATATACAAACTCAGGTACACCTTCATCTATATCAGTGTATTATAGACTTCATGGTCCCGAAAAAACCAATATACACAGCTGTCCTGTGCTGAATGGAAGATCAGAGAGCTTCATGGCCGCTATAGGTGCTGCCACCAGTTGTAAGCAACTTTGCGCTAGCGCTGTTTCATACTCGACAGCCGCAATATTAACTGATTGGATTTAATTACGACCACCACGGGTTTGTTAGCGTGCACCTGAATCTAAATACACAGGGCCCAAGCCTTTTCACCTCCATAATGTCACGGGTTCATGACGGGGACGAATTGAGCACACTGCGAGTCGAATAATAAATTGTTTATTTGGGCAAATTGTGCCCAGTAAACAGAAAGTCGGACTACAGTAGCAGTCTTGGTTTAAAAGAATTTTATTTCCGGATATATCATACACAGCCTATGTGTACACATAGACATGAACAATGGTGAACAATGCATATGTACAATGCAAGCTGTTATATACAGCGAAAGAACTTATAGTGTATGCAGTGACGTACAATTCAAAAATTGTTCAACAAAGACAGGACATTCTTGCCATCGAGATGATTAAACTTAAATAAACAGTAAGGCTATATGAACAAACAAGAAGAGGTCATTCACAGTAAAGCGTGATGTCTTGCATCACTTGTGAGGATAATTTGCTCTCGCGCTCAAGAACAATACTGCACAAAAGGACATGTTTCTAAAGAAAAAAAGAAAAACACACACTGTAATGTCATAGTGGTACAAGCTCTAGCCCACCTCCTCAATAGGGGAGGAAAGGCATGGACACTCTGTTGTTTTTTACGATAATATATCGCATAGACCAACGTCGGAGGAAAGCCTCCTCTCCCAGCACGACTAGTTCTGTGTTAAGATCCATAAGCATTATGTTTCTTAGCCGATGTAGTAGGGGATACATGGCTCTCTGGAGGCGTCCCCTCCGACGGGCCAGTCCCCTTCGTTTCCATAAAACGAAGGCTCCGATAGCCATTAAGAGTACGACAGAGTTATCCCTGTGGCTAGACTTCCACTGCATACTTGTTTGGAACATCTTGGTAACCATGCGCCAAAAGGTGCGTGCTACTATACATTCATGGAAGACATGGTTCAGTGTTTTGACGCGACCGCATTGCGAGCATGTGGCGGAGGGCGCCACGCCCCACGCCGCAAGGCGGTCGGCCGTTGGTAAAGCCTCCCATTCCCTAAGCCAGTTTAGGTCACGGACCTCAGAGGGGAGAGACGTGTTTGTAAAAGCCCGACGTCTTTTCGCCGGGCATTTCCGGCGTTGTTGTTCAGATAGGCTTTTAAATGCTATTAATTCACTCATGTCGGTGGGGGACATTTCCATAGGTTCTTAAACTGGAACGTCGTTTCGCCATTGTTGCAAAGATTTTATAACAAGTGTGTAATACACCGGTGGCTGTTCGGCAGCTGGTCCCGTGTCGTTTGCTGAACCAAAAAATCTTCTAGAGGTTCCTAGCAGGTACACTAGAAGTTGCCTGCCTCGATACGATGTGTTCTCTAAGAGTGCCCAGGTGTTTTTGAGAGCCAACATGCGGCACATTACATCAAGGTTGGGTACACTGAGCCCTCCCCATTTTACTGGTAGGTGAACCAAGGCTCTGGCAACAGCTTCGGCGTGGCCATCCGCTAAAAAAGGAGCCGCACGCAGTAGCCACTCTCAGCAGAACTCGACGAGGTGGTCGAGCAAGGCTGGCTACATAAAACAGTGGCGCTGTTATGCTGGATTTAATTAGATAAGCTCTTTCAGTAAAAGGTAGTTGGAACGTTCTGGCAACTTCAATGCGTCTGTCCACTTTGTGTTGCATTTCTTTCCATTTGGTGCGGGCTACCTCGCCAGTCGAGAGGAAAGTTACACCCAAGACTTTAACGCCTTGGACGATTTGGACGCCATCAGGGAACTCTCCAAAGTGCATTCCAAAGAACAACGCCTTACTTTTTCCGGGATTAAGACGTGCTCCCGACAGGTAACTATACGTGTGGAATATTCGCAGAAAGGCTCTGTAGCTATCTATGTTCCGAATAAACAGCGAGATGTCATCGGCGTATGCCGCTACTTTCAATTCGCCTAAGCCTGGGAGAGGAAAACCGCGTATCGAAGTGCAGTTCTGGATTTGTTTCAATATTGGATCTATGCATAATACAAAGAGAATTGCGGAGAGGGGACCGCCTTGTCGAATGCCCCTACTTACTGCAATAGGTTCAGATGTATAGCCATTCACTACTAATGACGTTTCTAAGTCTGTGTAGAGTAAGCGGAGGATGTCAGTTAAATGCGCTGGGAAGCAATAACACTCAAGCACAGCGAAGGGATAGTTCCATTCTACGCGATCAAAAGCTTTTTCCTGATCCAAGGAAACAAACATTCCAGATATTTGTGTTCTTGTAGCGTACGTGAAAAGATCGCGAGTCAGCGCAAGCGAGGAATAGGCACAGCATGTTTGTATGTCGCTTATTATTTCCGCTAAAATGGTAGTTATGCGGTTTGCAAGGATGGCTGTCAATATCTTATAATCCTAATTTAGGGAAATGGGCCTCCATGGTTATGGATCAGATGGCTCTCCCTCGCTTTTAAGTCAGAGTATAACTCTGCTCTCTCGAAACGTATTCGGTCTGATTCCGTCAGCAAGAAGCCCATTTAGCATTGTCAAAAGGTGGACTTGTATTGTTTCAAGGGAAGTTTTGTAGAAACTCAAAGGTATCCCGTCAGGGCCGGCGGCGGCGGTTGCGTTCTTGTGCTGAAGCACAAAGCGTAATTCATCCAGCGTCAATGGGCTGCACAGACCATCGCGGAGCTCCTCCGCTACGCGGGAAATTCCCGCGCAAAACTCGTTAACTATGGTGGTGTAGTTCACGTCGCTCGCGTGCTCTTCCCTGAAAAGATTCGAAAAATGTGTTTCAAAGACCCTCGTCATGTCTTATGCTCGTGTAGAATGTTCGCCGTTCGGCAACTGAACGAAAGGAACATGCATGTGTTCATCCAAGGAGCCATTGCGAACACTTCGAAGAACCGCTGGATCTGAAACCGGTCGTCCGTGGATAAAAGACTGCGCAGCCGTGCGCGAACTAAGACGTAGCAAAAGTTCGTACCGCGCCGTCAACTGATCGAGATAGTCGTGCATTGCAAACGTCAGCGTCTTGCCGCTGCGTACAATGCGCACTTTTCGTAGCGTGTCGCTTATCTCTGTCGTCAGGTGCGCTTTCCTTTCGCGCCCCACTTTGATAAGCTCGGAGCGCCAACTGTGTTTCAATGCGTCCCAGATGCGGGGTTCAGGTGGCCTATCGCACGCTTGCTCTAGTGCATTGCGCAGTAACGCTACGCTTTCCGGGTCGTGCACGAGTGTGGTGTCCATTTTCCAACGGTTTCTAAAGGTAGTGGACTGTTCAAAGAAAAGTTTTACACACACTGGAAAGTGGTCTGTAATGCATGGAGCGTCCGGTGGGAAATGTAGGACTTCGCAGCTTCGCACATGTGAGGCTAGCACTTCAGGAAAATAGTAGCGATCTAGCCTGGTCATGTTGGAACCCCATTGCCATGCTGCAACGAAGTCATTTCCATGAGAGTCGACCCACGCATCCCCGAGCTTGAAGTTGCGGATGAGTTGTCGCAATGCGCTAACTCCGCTATATTGTCTGATTTCTCTGCGTCCGCGCGCATCTCTGTCGGTGTCCTCAACACAGTTAAAATCCCCTACTAAGAAAGTGGGGTAGCTGTCAAACATAAATGAGTCGAGTGAATTGAAAAAATCGGCCGTGCCCCCACGCTGAGCGGGGGCATATATTACGAGCGCCCTTACTCGTCTGCCGTGAAGGTCTAAGTCTACTGCTATTGTGCGACCGTCAAAACCATAAACACAGTGTGCTCCTCGACGTAACGCTGGTGTCAAAAAAAAAAACAACTGCAACTACGCACATGTTTGAATCGGTCAGCGAAAAAAAGGCTTCGACTCCAAAATGCGAACAAAAGGATTGCACATCATAAGGGGTTCAAAAGTAACATTCCTGTAAGAAGAAGACATCGACATGACGCGACCTTGCGAAGTACATGACTTCTCTCTGCTTATCTTGGCGTCTGCAACCCTTGACGTTCATGGAGAGGAAATGCACCGTAGCCGCGTGAAAACGGAGTGTGCGCGCAAACATCAGCAAAGCCCTTTGCAGAGGGGGGGGGGCGAGCGCTCAATGAGTGAACATGACTAAAAAGAGAAAAGCTCTGACGTCGTCAGAGCATTAGCGAGTTTTCGGGGCTTACTACTGTCCGTAGAGCCCTCAGAGTCCGTGGTCGGTGGGTGGGCACGTTGCGTGGCTGGACGGTCAACTTCCATGGCGCTGGCACCGACACTCGCACCAGTGGCCGCACCTGTAATCTGGTAAATGGGGTTAGACAGGCTTAGTTTACGAGTCTGGGCAGAGGAATTGCCGGCTCGGGCGCTTGGCGTTGTGAGTGGCCTAATAGCCGTCGTGGTCTTGGCTGGGCGGACGACCGGAGCTTTTTCACGTCTCGTTGTTCGGGTGCCGCGTCCTATCGAAGCTCTCGGCGTCTCGGTGCTGCTAGTGGCGCCAACTATGTCAGAACTGTAGCCTTGTGGTCTCTGCTAAGTACGGGCACGCTGGCTTCGACTTTGGATGAGCTGTGGTCTTCATAGGCGTCCGGGGAGAATTCGCTGGTCTCGGACGGGGCGTGAAGGATTGACGAGGCTTTCTCAGACAGGGGAGGCAGGTCTCCTGCGTCTTGTGGTTCAGCATGGGCGTCGGTGTCGCTTGTGTCAGTGTCGCTCGCAGGCTCGAGCACCGCATAATCACCTTGCAATGCGTGCGTAAGGTCAGTGCACGCTTGTTCTTCGGTTGCCGCTGCTGGAGCTGCTGCGAAGGACTTCGGGCGTACGCAGTCAGCTGTTGCATGGCTGCCCAAGCAATTGCGGCACGGTTCAGCGCAACCCTCTGTGGCATGTCCAAACACGTTGCAGCGCGTGCAACAGGTCGTGGCACAATCTTTGGTGATGTGGCCAGCATTCCTGCACTTGGAGCACACTTTCTTGACATCCCGGTTGTCACACATGACCTTGTAGCCTTGAACTGTCAGAAAGTTCGGTATTTGGCTTTTCATTTCCACTCGCGCCACACGGACACCTGTGCCAACCCGGGGGCGGCCCTTGAACACTGGCTCGTGGATATGTTGCACGTTGGCGTAGGTGGAGAGAGCAGTCGCTAGGGCTGCGTCGCCTATCCACAGCGGTACCCGGAAGACTGTGACGTGTACTATTTCAGGACCTACGCTGACTAGTGGAACTGATTAGCCGTTCAAGAGAATGGCGCTCCGGCTCTTCAGCTTGGTGGCTGCATGGACGTTTGCAGGCTGCGGCGCCGAACTTTGCACCTCCCATGTGCTGGAGGGACTTGATACCGGCTGGGCAGGATACTGCTTCGAGGGCATCTATGAAGTCGTCAACGGTGCTCCCCTCTGGAGCGCTGAAGTTAAAGCAATGAGCTTTTGGTGGTGGCGCTGCGAAAGCCATCACACTTCTGTCCTGGCCCTGGCTCCCACGGCTTGCGCTGTGGTGCCCGGGCATTGGCTCACGATGAAAGCCTGGACAGAGCCGAGGGGTTGTCCAGGGGTTCACTTGATGCTCGATGAGATGGGGTCGACGACTGGCTGCGTGCCTGGTCGCGGGAATCCCGGCGCCAGGTAAGCGGCGAAAGGAGCGTCGGCCTTTGATCAACTACTGACCAGTTGCGAAGTGCGTCGGCATTTATACTCTTGCCATCGAATGTTCTAGCGTTATCGCTGGCGGTGCCGTAGGTTCCAGAATAATCTCTACAGTTCACAGAGTGGGCGTGATCTTATCGAAATGATCTACCAAAGTCCGGAAGCTTCTCGGAAACTGCACGCGCGTTTTGCGCTGAGATTTGTGTAGTGTTTTGGGTTGATAACAAAACTTTAGAAATGGAACGTGGCAATATCGAAAATGCGGCGGCCGTGTCCGGCATCCTGTGAATTTCGGGTCAGCAATCGAGCACCAGAACACTGCGATGGGTGAATTCGGCGGCAGACCGGTAGTCGTCTAACATACGACCAACACGAACACCAAAAGACAAATCCCGCTGTATTCATGCGAAACGCATTACTTGTCGGTTTTTTTCGATATGCGGGTTCGCATCAAACAAGGAAAAGCGAGTGATGGGCTCTTACTCGATTGATTGATTGATTGATATCTAGGGTTTATGTCCCAAAACCACCACATGATTATGACAGCTGCCGTAGTGGAGAGCTCCGGAAATTTCGACCACCTAGGGTTCTTTAACGTGCACTTAAATCAGAGCACACAGGCCTACAGCCTCTCACACGGGCCTACAGCCTCTCACACGGGCCTAGAGCCTCTCACACGGGCCTACAGCCCTCTGAAAAAAGCATCATCCCGATGCTTTAACTAAAGATGAAGGTACAACAATAATGCAAGAAAGTTCAGTGAATAAAATACGATACAATTTTAATACAAAAAACACTCTTTCAGTTTTTTAACGCGAATGAAGCGGCTTGAGGCGCGCGACATGGACGACTTCAGGTGGCGATCGGCGTCGTTGGGAGTTCGTGATGCCGTCGGGGACAACATCGTAATCAAGTGAGCCGAGACGTGGAACCACCCTGTACGGTCCGAAGTATCGTCGCAGAAGCTTTTCACTTAATCCATGTCGGCGTATCGGCGTCCCTACCCAAACACGTTTACCGGGCTGGTATTCCAGAAAGCGTCGTCGAAGATTGTAACAGCGGCTGTCGGTCGTCTGTTGATTCTTGATACGGAGACGCGCGAGTTGTCGGGCTTCTTCGGCGCGTTGAAGGTACTCACTCACATCAATGTTTTCTTCGTTGGCGACGTTGGGTAACATGGCATCGAGCGTCGTTGCCGGGCTCCTTCCGTAGACCAATTTGTATGGAGATATCTGCGTCGTCTCCTGCACCGCCGTGTTGTATGCGAAGGTCACGTACGGAAGAATGGCGTCCCACGTCTTGTGTTCGACATCGACGTACATTGCCAGCATGTCGGCGATCGTCTTGTTTAGCCGCTCGGTGAGGCCGTTGGTCTGTGGGTGGTACGCTGTCGTCCGGCGGTGGTTTGTCTGCCTGTATGCCAAGATCGCTTGAGTTAGGTCAGCCGTAAATGCTGTTCTTCTGTCGGTAATAAGGACCTCCGAGGCGCCGTGACGCAGGACGATATTTTCGACGAAAAACTTAGCTACCTTGGATGCACTGTCTTTTGACAGGGCATTTGTCTCGGCGTAGCGGGTGAGGTAGTGTGTAGCTACCACGATCCATTTGTTTCCGAAAGCCAACGTCGGGAACGGCCCCAGTAGGTCCATACCAATCTGCTGGAAAGGTCGGCGAGGTGTTTCAATTGGCTGCAGAAGTCTCGCCGGCCTTGTCGGTGTTGTTTTGCGTCGTTGACAGTCCCGGCAGCCCTCACATAACGAGTGACGTCGGTGGTAAGACGTCGCCAGTAGTACCTTTCTTGTATCCTCGCGAGCGTGCGAGAAACACCGAGGCCCTGCCGTCGGATCGTCGTGCAGGGCCTACAGGCGTTCTGGTCGCAAAGCTGAAGGCACCACAAGGAGGTACTTAGCTCGAAGCGGTGAAAAGTTTTTCTTTTGTAGAAGACCGTTCCGCAGGAGGAACGACGCAAGTGCGCGCTTGAATCCTACGGGACTTCGGCGGTCCTGCCTTCAAGGTATTCTATTAGGGCCTTAAGTTCCGGCTCGGCCCGCTGTCGTTCAGCGAAGTCGTCGGTAGTTATCGTTCCCAAGAAGTAGTCGTCATCTGGGTCGTCGGGTGGTGGTTGGTCGACAGGCGCACGAGAGACAGTCGGCGTCGGAGTGTTTCTTGCCGCATTTGTAAACGACGGTAATGTCATATTCTTGAAGTCTCAGGCTCCATCGTGCGAGGCGACCTGAGGGTCCTTCAAGGTGGCTAGCCAACACAAGGCGTGGTGGTCGTTTACAACTTTGAAGGGCCTGCCGTAGAGGTAGGGGCGAAATTTCGACGTAGCCCAGATGATCGCGAGCCACTCCTTTTCCGTTGTGGAATAATTGGCTTCTGCTTCTGATAGCGATCAGCTGGCGTAACTAATAACCCTTTCAAGTCTGTCAGCGCTCTGCACAAAAACGGCGCTAAGACCTACGCTGCTTGCGTCAGTGTGTATTTCTGTCTCGGTGAGTTCGTCAAAATGAGCAAGTAACGGAGGCGCCTGGAGGCGATGTTTAAGTTCCTGGAAAGTGTGTTCTTGCGGCGCTTCCTACGTGAACTCCACGTCGGCCTTGGTAAGGTTAGTAAGTGAATCGGTGATGCGGGCGAAGTTTTTCACGAACGGCCTATAATAGGCGCACAGGCCCAGAAATCGGCGCACCGCCTTCTTGTCAGTGATGGCGGGAAGTCGGCGATGGCGGCTGTTTTCCGTGTATCGAGACGAACTCCAGAATTGGTAATCACGTGCCCCAGAAACAAGAGGTCTTCGTACGCAAATCTGCACTTTTCTGGCTTCAATGTGAGTCCGGACGTCTTGATGGCTCTAAGTACAGCTTCAAGGCACCGAAGATGCTCGTCGAAAGTCGAGGAAAAGACGACGACGTCGTCCAAGTACACAAGGCAAGTCAGCCACTTCAATCCTGCCAGTACTGAATTCATAACGCGTTGAAAAGTTGCAAGCGCTGAGCAAATGCCGAAGGGCATCACTTCAAACTCGAAGAGGCCTTCCGGTGTTATAAACGCCGTCTTCTCTCGGTCTCTTTCGTCGACTTCGATTTGCCTATAGCCAGTCTTGTGGTCCATTGACGAAAAGTACTTGGCATTATGGAGCCGATCAAGTGCGTCGTCTATGCGTGGGAGAGGATACACGTCCTTTCTTGTGATTTTGTTCAGGTCCTATAATCAACGCAGAAACGTAGGGTCCCATCCTTTTTCTTCACCAACACCATGGGGGACGCCCATGGACTCTTGGACGGCTGGATGATGTCATCCCGCAGCATTTCATCAACTTGTCTTCATGGCCTCACGTTCTCGCGTCAAAACCCTGTACGGACTCTGACGGAGTGGTCTGGCATTTTCTTCGGTTATGATGCGATGTTTCGTGATTGGGGTCTGTCGAATTTTTATGACAATGAAAAGCAATCTTCGTATTGCAGGAGCAGGGCCTTCAGCTGTTCTTGCTTATGGTTCGGAAGTATAGGATTGACGTCGAAAGCTGTGAAGGGGCTTGGTTCCTCTGAGCAGGTTCCGCAGAATCGGCGAGGGCGAAAGCACTGGTGGCGTCCACAGTTTCTCCGATGTTTGCGACCGTTGTTCCTTTGTTGACATGTTCGTACTCATTGCTGAAATTCGTGAGCATAACCGTTGCTTTGCCTCCCCGCAGCTTTGGAATTCCTCTTGCGACGCAAATATTTCGGGTGACTAGCAGATGCTGACTGCCTTCAAAGACGCCTTCCAAGTCAGGTGATTTAGGAGCGCCGACTGAAATAATGACGCTGGAGCGAGGCGGAATGGTGACTTGTTCTTTCAGCACATTCAAGGCTTGGTTTCTTGACGGCGTGCGCGGCGGTAGTGCTTCTTCTGTGGATAACGTTATCAACTTTGTTCTTTGATGACAGCACCATGGAGGCATAAGAAGTCCATACCAAGAAGGACATCTCTCGAGCAACTCTGTAGGACTACGAAGTCTGTAGCATAAGTACGGCCGTTAATGTTGACTCTCGCTGTGCAGATTCCTGCAGGTGTTACGAGAGAACCTCCGGCTGGGCGGATTTCAGGGCCTTCCCAAGCTGTCCTAACTTTCTTTAACTCCGCTCGAACGGCCCACTGATGACGGAATAGTCGGCTCCAGTATCGACGAAAGCAGTCACACTGTGGCCGTCGATAAGAACGTCGAGGTCGCAAGTTAGCCGTCTCGCATTACAGTTAGGGCGTGGCGTTGGGTCACGGCTGCGTCGGCTGGTTCAGCTGCTTCCATGTTGCGTCGTCAGGCCACCTTCGGTAAGTGAGCTTTCGCCGTCAGAGCTTTGCCTGGTTGGCGTTGTGTTCGGAAAGCTCCGTCGCGGCATCGTCGTCGTCGGAGGATCTTCGGTAGTTCGTCGCAGAGTAACCGCATCTCCATCGGTTGCTACCCTTAGTTTCCCGGATACGGGCTAGGAGACCAGCCCCGCGTTGGGCCACAGTACTGCCGGGGGTGCGGTGACATGCGGCGGCTGGGCGACGGCGAACGGGAAGGACTTCGTGGTGTCCATTGTGTTCCTGTCAGGTTGTTGGCGATGTCATGTGGCCGTTCTCCTGGCTGCGGACGCAGTGCATTGACGGTGAAGCCACGCAGTCCCCTTTGTCGGTACTGGCAACGGCTGTATGTGTGCCCGGCCTCGCCACAGTGGTAGCAGAGCGGGCGGTTGTCAGGTGCACGCCAAACGTCCGTTTTCCTCGGCGCACTGCGCTAGCCCACTGATGAACGGTAGGACGTCAGTGGTGGTTGTGGCGGCGGTGGCGTCTGGCGACGGAAGTGCGACGGGGCGGATTTTTGGCGTGGACGGGAAGGAGCGTTGTGGCGCACTGCAGCGGCGTAGCTCATAGTTTCTGGCTCGGGCAGCGGTGTTTGGGGAATTCGAAGTGATTGCCGAACTTCTTCTCGCACAATATCGGCGATCGAATCCACTTGAGGCTGCGCCGAAGGCAACAGCTTGCGGAGCTCTTCCCGCACGATCACTCGGAGCGTTTCACGCAGGTCTTCGGAGTCAGTGGCTTGAGCAGCAGCGCATCCTGGAGTCAAGTGACGATTATACTGTATGGTGCGCATGTCCAGGGTTTTTTCGATAGAGGTCGCCTCGGATACATATTCTTGGACGGTGTTCGGTGGATTCCTCAATAATCCCGCGAAGAGCTCTTTTTTGGCCCCTCGCATGAGGAAACGAACTTTTTTCTTCTCAGGCATGGCTGGGTCAGCGTGACGGAATAGGCGGGTCATCTCTTCTGTGAAAATTGCAACCTTTTCATTTGGTAGCTGAACCCGGGTCTCTAGTAGAGCAGCGGCCATCTGTTTGCGAGCGACGCTCACGAACGTTTGCAGGAATGCGCCGCAGAAGACATCTCATGTTTGGAGCGTGGACTCCCGATTCTTGAGCCAGGTACTTGCGGTGTCTTCCAGGTAGAAGTACACACGACGGAGCTTTTCTTCGTCATATCAGTGGTTGAGGGCGGCCACACGGTCGTATGTTTCCAGCCAGGTTTCCGGGTCTTCAAACGATGACCCATGGAACGTTGGTGGTTCCCTGGGTTGATGAATGACGATCGCGGGCTGGGACGCTCCGGTTGTCATTGTCGCTGTAGTCGAGGTCATGGCATTGGTCTTCCGCGCCTTGTCTTGTAGAAGACCTTGCTGCGGTGGCTTGTTCGCTGCGCTTTGTTTGCGTCGGTGTCTTCTCCGCGACGTGGGCTGGGTTCACCGCTTGACGGGGGCGTCCGTTACATGAACGAAGCAGCACCTCCATCAGATGTCACGGGGTCGTGACGGGGACGAATGGAGCACACTGCGAGTCGAATAATAAATTGTTTATTTGGGCGAACCTGTTTCCAGTAAACGGAAAGTCGGACTACAGTAGCAGTCTTGGACTGATAGCGGCGAACAGATCGTCGGCCGTCGATGAACAACTGACAAGCGGCGAAATGCGTCGGCATTTATACTCTTGCCATCGAATGTTCTAGCGTTATCGCTCGCGCAGGTGGCGTAGGTTCCAGAATAATATGTACAGTTCGCAGAATGGGCGTGATCTTATCGAAATGATCTACTAAAGTCCGCAAGCTTCTCGAAAACTGCACGCGCGTTTTGTGCTGAGAATTGTGTGGTGTTTTGGGGCTGATTGATTTGATTTGATTGATTTGTGGGGTTTAACGTCCCAAAACCACCATATGATTATGGGAGACGCCGTAGTGGAGGGCTCCGAAAATTTCGACCACCTGGGGTTCTTTAACGTATACCCAAATCTGAGCACACGGGCCTACAACATTTCCGCCTCCATCGGAAATGCCGCCGCCGCAGCCGGGATTTGATCCTGCAACCTGCGGGTCAGCACCTGAGTACCTTAGCCACTAGACCACAGCGGCGGGGTGGTGTCTAGTCGATGTTGAACCTAGAAACATGGGTGCTTCGAACATGCACATACAGGAACGCACGTGGGGATGAACCGCAGACATAGAACTGCAAGGCGCATCACGAAAAGTGCACTTCCAGCACGCAAGCGGGCCGCTCCGCGAAGATTTGACGACGATGAAAGTTAACAAGTAACCAAGTGCAAAGTTCGCTACAGCCAGCACTAGTGCCGAGTGGCCGCCTTGTGCTTACACATTTTATTTGGCAGTAAACAGCTCAGTAAATACCCCGAAAATACCTCACACCAGACACTAACGCCCACGAAAAAGAAAAGAAAGAAAGAAAAAAACGCAAAATCGCATCATATCCCCGGAGGGAACGATGATGAGTGGGACGAAGCTTCGAATAGTTTTATCGGTAAACCACGAATCATGCACTGGCAGTGTCCCGTCTTTACATTCGTCCATCTATCTTTCTGTTAGTCTGTACGTGTCAGGAGGCTATTCATTAGGCAACCTCTCGCGTAGGGTCGTGTAAAGCAAAAAGCACCGATGACTCAACCATCATCGGGAAATGAGCCGACGAGACCATTTGCTTTGATTTTGATTGATTTGTGGGGTTTAGCGTCCCAAAACCACCATATGATTATGAGAGACACCGTAGTGGAGGGCTCCGGAAATTTTGACCACCTGTGGTTCTTTAACGTGCACCCAAATCTGAGCACACGGGCCTACGACATTTCCGCCTCCATCGGAAATGCAGCCGCCGCAGCCGTGATTTGAACCCGCGACGTGCGGGTCAGCAGCCGAGTACCTTAGCCACTAGACCACCACGGCGAAGCAGACCATTTGCTTCCACCAAATTCCTAACATTCAATATATTTTAAAAATCCCTAAAAGACAAGTAGGAGACAAAGAACACAGCATGCATAACCAGAAAGAGGTTAGCAAAAAGAGCAAACGGCTGAAGACGTGAACAGCGCATGGACATAAATGTTCAGTGGGAAATAAACCTTGTCACGAAATAGCGGGACGAGGTGCTTGTAGCGAAGTCTGTGCTACCAAGGCATGGAAGCACTCACGCAAACGATGACAGCGGTGGTGCGGGACTTGCAGCTGATGCGACGGAGTAACGGTGAAGACGCACTCGTGCAGCAAAGAAAGACTGGCGATTAGCTTGAGACGCTCACGTGGTTGACTGGCACGGAAAGAAGCGTCGTGAAGATCGAGGTCAGTGACCTTTCGGCGTTCGGCAGCCGCAGCTCGCACACGAGGCCAGAGACGTTTCTTGGCCAACGCCAGAAGACCAGAACCAGCCTGGCCCACGTGAGGCGACGAGAAGAAGCTCTGTGACCAGGTGGGAGCCCGCTGGGACCTTGATGCAGGAGCTCTGCTGGCCGCCAAGCCCGCGCCCTGGCCACCTCCTTCACTCATTCCCGACTCGTCCACGTCTGCCTAGCTTCACTGTTCTCTCGTAGCTCTTCTAAATCTCCGTGAAGGAACCTTATTAGACCAAGATGTTCACGCCCACACGTGCCGCAACCGAGCGTCACCTTCATTGTCCTCTTTGGTGGAGGCTGATGACGTGGCGCACTTTTCAAACGCACACAAACACATCACAAAAGCCACCTTTCGCAAAGTTTTTCTCCTATTAAAAAACTGCAGATAAGTGCGCGTTTCACCACACACAACACATATCCTGCCCAGCGTTAACTACAATATTACAATCAATCCACTTATATACCTTGCACGTTCAGACAAAATTTCCTGAAAGTCCAGTACACAGTTCACAGACAAGCTACAGCGTCCTGTCCAAAGCTAGGAAAATCACTCCTTGTGAAATAAAGTTTTAAACCCAGGATATATACAAACCATGTAAGTCCTTGTCCATGTTGTCTAAATCTAGAGGCAGTGACCGGTTATTTGAACTCGACTCTCAGGTTAATGCGTCACACACCAGACGAACAGCATATTTGTTTCTTTAATCTGAATGCAAAACGAAAACCTTGTAGTGTTTCTGATAAGACACCTGCCTGTTGTTCAGCCTAAGGATAATCTGACAGCACGACAAGTTGATTGCCTTAATGCGGCATTGCTTTGACAACAACAGTAGTTGTATTCTGCAAGTGTTAGTGGTCTGGAATGCTCCATTGCCCTGTTTAGTCCCGTCATCGCCTCGTACAGCCCAAAAGTCATCGAGATATCAGAAATTTTAACCCGAACGATTTCCTGATCAGCTGACACCACAGAATGCACTTGAGCTTTCTCATTACGCAAAGGGTATTGAAGGGTAGCTAGCTTGCTAAAGCCTTGTTCACTTCCTGCAGGGCTAACAGTTTTATTGTGAATACAGTCAACCTTTATGTTTTGGCCTTCCTGCCATTCGTCTTCATCATTTGTCACTGGCTTCACTTCTGACACTGCCATACACACTTGGACAGGTGTTTCTGCCTTTTTGGTCTGCTCACTTGTGTAAATCTCCTCGAAACTAAATATGAACTTCTGCCTGTTCATAAGATAGTTATCCACAAGGTCATCAACCATACCAACAGCATTTGTCACTACAGCTGGCTGAACGCAGACAGGCACTACAACTCTCTGAGTTTTCTGCTTGGCTTGCACACAATTCACAGCCTCCTTCATCTGACTCACTTTTTTTTATCAAACTGAATTACTTCGTAGTCGTTTCTTGCTCTTCGCACGGAACGCTACACTCTTTATTTGAACATGACTTAATCATTGTGCCATGTTGAGGCGAGATAATTGCATGTTCCTCGACCACGCCTGTGCCACATCTTGCATCTGGGAGTGCTACGCAGGAGGATTCTACGGCTACCGCCTTAGAGTCGACAACAAGACATACGATCCTGGCTTTGCTACTTGTTTTACTTCGTGCACCGGAAGAATCGGCATCTCTTCTAGATTTTGCCCCTTGGTTTTCAGATGTGGACTCTATGCGAACATCAATCACCTTTTCGTCAGTGCTTTCTAGGGGACTCCATACCTCTTCTATTAATGTGAATTTTACTTCAACAGTTCGCGTAGCCACTTGACTATACAAGAAACTCGACTGTTCCTTCTCTGACACTTCTTGCGAAGCCATGTTGATCACGGCCACCGAACCTCGACTAGTTTCGCCCTCGCTCTTCCCTTCGACTCTGCTGTTCACTTGTAGGGAATCTCTACCTAAAGTTTCATCACAGGCGTTCTCAAGTCTGCCATCGAAAACAGAGACTGAATTACGCATAAAAGTCCTACTATTTGAAAACAAATAAATTATCTGCTCTTCGGATCTCAAATACGAATATTCCTCTCGCCAGTCTCTACCCTTTAGTGCCCTCGCTTCGGCCCCTGCCAGTTTCAGCCGCATGTGTAGCGTCTTTTGCCTTAGCTCTGATTTTCATTTTCCTACTTCCTCAGTCCTATTTCAAACTGTATTTCCTCCTCCCTCTCTTTGTGAATGCGCCTTTCGCGTTCTTCACACCAAGCCACCATTTCATCGCCTTTTAGACCCATGCGTCTTGTCAACTTCTCTAGGTCTGCCCTACTCAAGTTCGTGTTCTAGTGTGGAGAGGTAAGTGGTAAAAATGGTCTCGTCCTGTCGCCGGACGCCAATTGTCACGAGGCTATTTATTAGGCAAACTCTCGTGTAGGTTCGTGTAAAGCAAAAACCACCGATTACATAACCATCATAGAGAAATGAGCTGACAAAAACATTTGCTTCCACGAAATCCCTAACACTCACTATATTTTGAAAACCCCTAAAAGACAAATAGCAGACAAAGAACACAGCATGCATAACCAGAAAGAGGTTAGCAAAAAGAACAGACGGCTGAAGACGTGAACAGTGCATGGACATAAATGTTCAGTTGAAAATAAACCTTGTCACGAAATAGCGGGACGAGGTGCTTGATTCGAAGGCTGTGCTAAAGAGACATGGACGCACTCACGCAAACGATGACAGTGGTGATGCGGGACTTCACCTGATGTGACGGAGTACCGGTGAAGATGCACTCGTGCAGCAGCGAACGACTAGCGATTAGCTTGAGACGCTCACGTGGTTCACTGGCTCGGAAGGAAGCGTCGGGCTGGTCGAAGTCAGTGACCTTTTGGCGTTCGGCAGCCGCAGCTCGCACGCGAAGCCGGAGACGTTTCTTGGTCAACGCCAGAAGACCAGAACCAGCCTTGCCCAGGTCAGGCGAAGAGAAAAGGCTCTGTGTCCAGGTTGAAGCCCGCTGGAACCTTGATGCGGGAGCTCTGCTGGCCGCCACTCCCGCGCCCTGGCCACCTTCTTCACTCGGTTCCTACTCGGCCACGTCTGCCTGGCTTCACTGGTCTTCTCCCGTGACTACTAAATCTCCGTGGAGGCACCTTATTGGCCCAAAATGTTGACGCCCACACGTGCCGCAACCGAGCGTCATCTTCGTCGTCCTTTTTGGTTCAGGCTGATGGCGTGGCGCACTTTTCAAACGCACACAATCACATCACAGTACGTCCATTCGTCCGTCCGTATGTCTCTTTGTATGTCTCTTTGTCCGTGCGTCCGTGCATCCGTATGTCTGTTCGTCCGTCTATCTGCATTCCGTCTGCCTGTTTACCTGTCCATCCGCATATCCGTCCATTTAGTTAACACTCCAAGTACCACCATCTCCCATCTTTTCATCATATAATCATCATATACATCATTTCCAGTGGACATTCCAAGGACTGAAACGAGAGGTGGCTGCTACATACAAGAGACGCACGATCCACGCCTTAAGGAGCTTCGCCCCTGAAATCGAGTACTTGCCTGGAACACTCGTGACATCGTGAACCCCAACAATGGCGCACAATATACCGCCAGCGCATGGAAGAGCCTCGTTGTATCTATTTTTGAGAGCACACAGCTGCTTTCTCCGTGAAGATGCCTTGCTAACATACAACGTGCGGACGGTATCTTCGATCACAGTGGGCCTAAATCCAAACAAACGTATAGGTTTACGAATCGCTACACACGAACAAGAACCCCAAAATACCGCACGACACCCCACCACTACCGCCGCCAACGAGTCCAAAAGTGTCAATGGCGTTGCTTCAGGCTTCCCGTATGCTAGTACACCACGTGACAAAATAAATCATATTGACGTTATTTTCTCCTCTTTTACGGAATGACTAAAAGAACGGAAACTTGGAGTGCTCATTTACGGTATTCCCCGCCGTTTCCTTAAAAACGCAGCGCAAGAGTGTTCATACGTTCAGTTCCGGCACTTTTCGAGAAACCGATCATGGTCTGTGGTTTTCACGGTCAGTTCCGACGTTCAAACACGGATATACTTTTTTTCGTGTAGTCTTAAACACGCGGACTGCTGCCTTCGTCAACGTCACGACCACGTGCCTTCTGGTAGAGGTGCTGTGCATTCATGTTGCGGAGGCCCCGTAAAGCAGTGATCCCAGCCCAAGTCGCGAAGAAGAAAGCGACAACATCAGGTAGAGTCTATCTAGCCGCGGCCTGCAAGGACTGCCACCACATTACGAACCTGCGCCTATAAAGCCAAGCGCCCCAACTACAGGCACCATGAAGACCGCTGTGCCACCTCAAGAAGTTGCAATAAATTAGCATAGGGAGTCACCGTCTCTCCGCGCATCACTATATATGCGAATACCTGGAAAGCTGGCTGGAAAAATAGAACTTAGTTGCACAATCTAATAAGTGGGACAGCGATGAGAAATTTCATCCCGTTTACTTCGCTCTTGAATCCAGAAGATAGTTTGAAAACAGAGGCCTTTACTACATGATGAAATGATTGAGAAAAAAACATTTCATTGCGATTCAGTGCTATTCAGGCCATGCTTACACACAGATTAGCTTTTTTAATGAAAAGAAAAATAACTTATTGAAATAACTTATGAAATGACGAATGAAATAACTGATGTAGTTGCTCCCTAGATGGGTATTACACTCACTAGGCTTGACAGCATTTTGTTTTTTTATTACCTACTTTTAATCTGTTATATAGATTTTTAACTGACGCGTGTTACGATAACATATAATATTGAAGCCATGTCGATGCTGTTGTAACGTTCCCCTAAGTATTTTACTCAGATATAAAGCTAGAGATGCGGTTGTCGTCGCCCATTTATTCTTCTTGCTCTAAACACGCACTCGTTTTTTTCCGTCTTCTACCTGGTATTACTTCCATGACGTTTCAACCACCGAACGCTTCAAGAGCGAACCATAATGTTTTCTTGAGATGCCTTTAGGTAAGCCTGGGGCTCAACATAACCTGGCCATTAAGTTAAACACTGTTCAATTTTGAGTGCTGTACTAGAGCATAATCTTTACGAAAAGCTGCGTCTGGCCTCCGTGTTGCCGCACAGCCACCGCGTGTGCGAGTCAAGGCTAGGTAATGAACTATAACAGGAACAATGCGGCTGCAATGGGGCACGTGCAGTAATGACATACAGTAACAGTGAAGAAGCACTTTATAAGCCTTGCAACATCATTACCTTTCACAACCGAATTAACATATGCTTAGTGTCTCTCGGGTAGAGGGTACCGATAGAGCTCGCGTCTTTGTCTTGTGCTTCGTCAAAGCTCTTTAGGGGGCGTTGACGACCATCTGTTTTCAAAGGACCATGCTCGCATCAGGCTGGCTTGACTCCGGCTGCAGTTCTACCAAGCAAATGTGCTTCATTAAGCGTCGAAATTCACGGCCGCCTTGTGTTTTCACGATTGCCAAGCGGGGTTGCTCAATCGGTCCGATGAAGACTGCAGGAGCCCAGGTCCGCTTATGTGTGCCGTACACGCGGTGACCGACCGGGTAGTTCCTCAGAACTACCGGGATTGGAGCGGTTGCCTCGTCGTCTGCGTATTTCTTTAGGGCTGCTTTGGACCGCGTCCTCTGGGATGTTTCTCGGTTTGAAATGGCTTTTAGGTACTGGTAGCAAAGTTCTCGTCTGTCGTCCCGGCCTCTGCAAAGGGGACTGGGGCACATGATCTCATAGGGTGTTGCCATTGAAGCAAAGCAATTTGTAACATTCGCATTTCAAATAAGAACGTTTTTTTTTTCTCGAAAGCTTTTTTTCGCCACTTCCACAGCACTCCCAGTCATACCGTTTGACCAATGTTGATAAGGGCTTAAAGTTACGGGAGTAGTGCCTAAGGTGTTCAGAAATTCCTTGAACTTATGACTGGTCCAATGCGGGTCATTATTATTGCGTAATTTAGTGGACAACCATGAACGGAAAAGATATCTTACTACCATGTTTTAAGCGAGCTCGCAGTTGCGGGCTAAAACTCACACATTTCAAAGAAAAATGAGTTGGACTCAACAATGATGGCTAAATCATAATTTTTAAAAAACAAAATACGTTCACGCTGATAACTTACCATGGTAGTGAGGGTATCTCGCGACTCAGAAATGGACCATCGAGGTTTCCACATGTGCCTTTGGCACACGTAGCGAGCTCTATAACTGTTCGCTGTATCTGGACATATTCGGCCAAAA
The DNA here is from genome assembly GCF_043290135.1 of Rhipicephalus microplus. Taxonomy (NCBI): domain Eukaryota; kingdom Metazoa; phylum Arthropoda; class Arachnida; order Ixodida; family Ixodidae; genus Rhipicephalus; species Rhipicephalus microplus. The sequence continues at coordinate 470,901,226 of NC_134710.1, forward strand.
CATCACGTTCGTTGCTGTAACCTTCATGTTTTCGGCTCTCTTATGCTCCGTGTGAATGCGCATCATTTCTGTTATCTTCGAATGCGACGTTGTTACTCCCGAATATTAGGACCTCCTGTGCAAACATCTGGTTCCGGTATTTCCAGTACGTTCTCTAGGGTGGCTCGGGGATGTCTTGCTCGTGAAATGGCCATCTGCTACTCGCGTATTCTCGGAGCTTGCCCAGGCTTGCGTCCTCAATTTTTGCCTGAAATTGATCTTGCAGCGGGAATTCTGAGCTTGAAATACATTTGAGAACAATGACTTGAAACTGATCGACTTCTTTGACGCGTATTTTTCCCAAAAAAACCTCGACAAGCCATCAGCGAGAAAGAGTTCTTTGCCAGAAGTCTACATCACATGGATACAGTAACCTTGGCGCATGCGTTGTAAACGTATGGGCACTAGAACAACTGCTTACTGAATATCGCGACTAAGGGCCACTGGTACTTTCAATAGCCATTTCATGCTGTACAAATATGTGTTCATGAAATTCGGTTCGGAAATGTACGATAGTGAGTGTTTCTGTATATATGTGCGCGTCCTCTCTGTGCGTCTGTAAGTGTCAGTGATGAAAATGAAACAGGCTGCGCATCCTGTAACAGGAAAGCGCATATATTCCCAGTTGGCTTGCATCCACTGATTATGTAACTGAATAACTGTAATCGAAATAGCGGAGAACAGGTGCTTTGATCTGAGCCTCGTGCAATTGACGAAAGTGCTCTTGCTGCTTTTTCCCCCAGATTCTTGCAGTTTTTCCACAACGAATTTGGCAGTGGTGGTGTGATCTCTAACATATTTGGGATAAAACGCTGTACCGTCGTATATTACTGCATATCCCAATCTGGTAACATCAAGAAAGCCTTCCAAAATTAATTTCTTTCCCTCTGATGCGTGCGGCTTGTACAACTGCAAGTTTTATTGTTTACCCATTTAGAACTTCAATCGAATACCTGTTATGTATTGTATTATTTATTCGTTGTAATTTTTTGTAATGCAATTACTGTCGATAGGTCAATGAACCTGCCTTCCTGCCAATGCTTCTGGGTTATTTTTGTGTATGATGTATCTTGTAGTATATATATGATGTAGTCGTTGTATTCTTTGTGTTGTGCAATTCCACCAATGTCCATTTGTCATTTATTCTGTTCATTTATGATGTCTAGTACTTTTCGTATATTATGTACTACACGCAGGTATTCTGTGAGACCAACGTGTGTATGGTGCTAGCAGCCTAGTCAGGTGAGGATTCTTCAGCCTTACCTTTTGCCACAAGCACCATAAAAAACTTGCATTGTTGCACAAAAGGTAACTACGAGCTGAATACACGTATACCTGAACCCTGGCCATGTGTTACGATGGTGGTTGGGGAAAAAAAGTAATTGATGAACATCAGTTTTCACTTTTTCAAAAAATAATTGTGATAAAGTAAAAGTTTATCGTAGATTCTGACAGCCAAATTAGAGCATTGAAGCAGCAGGATAATTCCATGTAGGGTGATCACAATGCCAAAGTATGGCTCTATTCATAGCTTGTCAGTGGTGTCTTCCGTGAGAGCGTTCCTTCCTTAGGAATGAGTCCCAAATTTGGGTACCTGCAACACGTTACACGACACAACTGAATAAAACAATAGCCGACAAAGGGACACCGTCACCTGACAACGCTGTTTCAGGGAAGGCAGCAATGCTAAACAATGGCGGGAAGTCGGAGCGCGTGTTACCGGACGTCGCAGAGACAGTAGTCACTTTAGTCGCTTGTATAGCAGATCGTCTCATGCAGGTTTCACATAACATTACGGCACGGCGGATGCACATCTACATTTCACGGTTCTCATTCCCAGGATTTCGGGGACATTAGTGAGTGGTGCCATCTTTCGGCGGTGCAAACGACGTCCTGCCATACTTGAATGGGAAATAAATGACGAAAATCATGTTTTTTTAAATACTCGAGGCATCAAAAACAACTCCGGTATTTATACAGTAAAGACCTACTGGAACGAGTTTTTGAAATTTTATTATCGTACTACATATAGCATGTGGATTACCAAGGAAATTGGACATCACTCAGTGGAAATTCATAGGCCCTACTGTAAAATGAACACTCCTGGAATCCGCGTGGCTACTCTAGCGATACTTTAATCTTTACAGAATGTTTGAATATATGTATGTTGTGTAAAACAGGGAAACGTTTTCATAATTTGCTAGTTCCGCCACGTATGATTTTTATATATCTTATTCTGTTACGACAGGCCACCGCTGTCGCCGACGAGATGGCCCAAGGGAGCAGCAACTCCTTATAACTTCAATGGGATGCGCACTCGCATGGTGATACACTGCGGCAGCACCGCTTCAACCACTGGCAACTGCCGGGTATCCTACTAGACACAATTCCCAAACCAGCGCCTCCTCTATTTTAATAATTCCAGCCAGACGCATCCGATTCAGCCGTTCATCATCCTCTCCTCTAGCGCTTTCCTGCTCTCCCCATCATCTAGCCTTCGCGTGCGCTTTGCGGTCAAGTGGAAGAGGGCCCCTCGTGCTGTAGCTCACGTCGGGAATGATATAAAATACTTTTTGTTCAGTTATGCACAGATCCATTGGGCGGCATCTTGCACCGCTCATGATTAAAGCCCCTTAATGTTGAGAAAGTAGCAACACTCTCCTCCATATCCTTTCCAAAGTGACCAACCCTCCTCTCCCAAGTGTCGAAACCTTATCTCTATCCCCTCCCGAACAGCCACCATGCTGCCGCCGGCCCTATAACCCAACTCGTGCCACTTTCCTATCAAGGATGCTATGTCACACTGATAACACGCGCGATGGTCGTCGCGGCCCGTGAGGCGGGAGAGAAGTACGCGCGGCGCGGCGACTCGGGTAAAGGACTGGCGGTACTTTCCTAAAATTGTGATCACAATGCTGGCGGTCACGCTGGCTCTGTAAGTAATACGGTGTTTCGAGATAGCGGGTCGCCGTCCGTGGCACTATGCGGGTAACCAATAAGGGAGCGTTACTGCCACTAAACTGCGTGCGCTACCTTTAAAAGCGCTGTGATGCAGCGGTGGCATTGCTTCGAGCCACAAAATATGAGCCCGAAGGAACATATCTGACAGACGAATGATATCGGAGTGGGAAATGCATCTATCACATCTCCGGGAGGAAGCGCTCGGACGCACGTGCGACGCGAGCAGCGCGACCCCCCATATAGCGCCGCATCACGACCACACCCTGAATTAAGGCGGACCAACGACTCCCGTAGCAAACCGCGCGTTTGCACTGGCATTAAAATAAAGGAGGCGTTGCGCAAACGCAACATTTCTATCTTGGCGTGACTGCTGAGATCAGCAAACAGGGGAAAAGGGTGTGAACCGCTGGGAGGAGGGTTGCCGAGAAAGCACCTTTTCTACATCTTATGCAAGCGGTGTGTGTTCGTGCTCTCTTGCACGTGCTCTGGCTACTCGGGCCACGCCACCACTCTTGAAATTTAGTTCACGTATTGAAATCTTGTTCACGTGTTGTGAAGTGGGCAAATAAAAGCTGACCAATTTCTCTATAGGACAAAGCTCAATCAGCACCTTATAAAATTAGTCTTTCTTTTATCACAAGCGTACTAAAAACAGAGACACGACGGAGTGTGAAGAGTCAACTGCTTTTTCTCACAACTGAAATATGCCCATATTGAGCAAACAGTGACCTAAGAATATCCGAAACCATGATGAAATAATTAGCATTCACTAGTTGGTCACGTCGTACTAGAGCGAAAAAGGTTTCTTAGAATAGAAAACAAATTTTTTTCACATTATGAGTACCAAACAAGATGAAAATTCTGGGGAAGACAGCCGTGTGAAGCGATGCGAAATTCGTTGAATAGGAAATGCCGCTGGAGAATGTGTTTCGGCTATAGTTGATTTGTTCTCCTTAAGGGGTTGCCTTGTAGAATAAATTTCAACTTTTGTAAACGTTGGCGCCTGAGACATAGCCTGTTCGACTTTTTCTTGAGGCACCTGTGAGCCCATTATATGTATTTCATTGGCAGTATTAGAGGCAAGGACCCGTAACGCGTTTAACTGGCTATATGCATTTCTACGAACAGGATTGATTGATTGATATGTGGGGTTTAACGTCCCAAAACCACCATTTGATTATGAGAGACGCCGTGGTGGAGGGCTCCGGAAATTTTGACCACCTGGGGTTCTTTAACGTGCACCCAAATCTGAGCACACGGGCCTACAACATTTCCGCCTCCATCGGAAATGCAGCCGCCGCAGCCGGGATTCGAACCCGCGACCTGCGGGTCAGCAGCCGAGTACCTTAGCCACTAGACCACCACGGTGGGGCTTCTACGAACAGGAAGAAGGCTATAATTGCGTCACATTATTTCATCTACTTGCCAAATGTAAAGCATGAACAAACTTTGAAGCGCAGTCTACACGCATTGAAGCCTTTCATGAAACATTTTATGAGTGGCTAGTGGGATCAAGTCATCACAAATTAGTCTAGCGACACTTCGCCTAAGTCAGTCTAGTCAGGCTTGCAAGGAGCTGGATGTACTTATGCACATATGCAAAGTGAATGACTGCTGACGTAACGAACCCATATACTTGCGCGCACCTGTTGTCACCTGGAAACTTTGAAGACCTTTGCAGAACTGGAAATTCCTGGGTTAACACACTGCAGCGCCGCAGAAAAAGATGTGATGTCCCGATTGAGCGTCTAATGTGCGGTTTACCTGATTCACCACACCTTTGCGGCTTTTGTTGCGTCACACCATATCAAATGTCTTATCATTGCCGTATTCGTACTTGGCACGCTAAGCGGGCGAGAGAACCGAGCATGATACAACATATGATATCGCTGAGCAAGTGGCAAGGGGTGTGGAGGCAAGCGGTAAACGCAAGTCTTAATTCCAACGCTTCCCTGATTAAAAGTTCGCAAATTAAGGAATAAAAAGACAAATAAACAAAACATGAAGGCAATAAAGTTCAGTCAAAATTATTTATTTGCAAAAAAATGTAGAAGAATACAAATGCGAACATCCGTGTCAACCTCACTTCGTGCAAATATATCTTAGGATACTTGACAACTGCTGTGAGCGCACCTTTCCTGAAACTTAAACTAGCACTGAGTTTCCGGGGCCTGATACCGCTATATACAAACAAATATTCTCTAATCTTGCTCTTGTTCACTGTATTTTTGCAATATTGTCAAACGCAGAGCCTGCGCATCGCTTTGATAGCTGATTAGCACATTCTGGGGGAACAGAACCAGAACAGTGTTTTTAAGCTTTTTGTTTATGGGTTCATTTCATTATATCTGGTGTTTAGCGTCCCAGAACCACGAAATGCAAAGGAGAGATGTCGTACAGGAGGCCTTATTGATTACGCCAGTCAGTTTTCAATACTTCGGTTCTTCACAGCTCACGCACGACGTTAAAGCAATGCACAGTTCTTTACGGAACGAAGCGCAGACTGAAGGCCGACGCGCAACACACATAAGTGGCGTTACCGACACGCGACACCAATGTGTGTTCTTGCCGTTTTTGGGTAGATACCAAGTTTTATCACCTATGGCGCTTACCCGCATACCAGTGGCACATACTCACCGTGGTTATATGCCACTGTTCAACGGGAAGTGCATATTTGATGACCTGCGCGACGGGATTGTGACATTATTAAAGTCGGACTAGCACGTCAAACAACCTTACCCTCCAATACTAACTTTGGTTGACGCTAAGTTAAGGGAGTGATCACAAGAGCACTCTGTCGCAAGCGGCTAGATAGATTGATATATAGATACAGAGATAGACGCCAACAGTGCTTGAAGTACGAAAAGAAATGCGTCGCGTTTCACCCGATGTTTCGCTACCGATTCAGTCCTTTCTTTAGCGGTGACTGTATAGTCGGCTCTGAAGTTCCGGCATTCCTTTGTTGTTTCCTCCTGGCCATCGACTTTCTTCCCGCCTTTCTTATTGGTGCGGTGTTTCTCTATTGGTTCCGCAGGCCATCAACTTGACAAGGTGCCAACTGAGCGATTAATGTTGTGTTGTTTCGATATGCCAGGACTCTAAGAACTGCCTTTTTGTGCAGCTACCTTCCGTGATGATGACCCGGGTAGCGTCGAAATGAATGCGATGGTTCATCTTTTTTGCAGTGTTCTGCAAAAGCGTTTCGTACAGCGTTGAAGCTACGCATGCCGCTTCACTGTTGCCGTATCGTTTTCTGAAAGTTTTGCCTCACCAATGTAAGGGGCGTGAAAATCAGTGCATGACACCTCGTAAACTTGCCCGAATAATATTTATTTCAACAAACACTCTGGCTTGTTGCTCACTGATTGCCGGAACGCATGGTACCATGACGTAGAAGCATGACGTTGAGCGCATAACGATTCCGGGGCACAGTTTAATAAACGTTCCGTTATGGTTCTACCGAAATCACTAGCCCTTTATTGACATCACTTGCACGTTAGTGCGATTGATGGCGACAAAGTGAACACATCATGTTTGAAAATAAATACGAGACGAAATTCATAGTTTTGTCGCGATGGCAAAGCAATGAACGTGATAGCAACGAATTCGAAGGTCACATGCAGAATGACAAGAATGGTAACGTGCCCCTTGTTTTCTACGCACAAATGACGCAAAAACGTACTCAAAGGTAGATATGAACGCGAATGAGCGTCTCAGTTGTTACTTCGCTGTGTTTGAAAAACGTGCTCTTTTCGCAAACGTAGACTGTGAAACGATTGCAGTGACCTTTGTGCGCCCGGTAACTAAAACAGAACCGTTCCGGTAAAATCCGAACGCCAGACAGGACGTATACGATTGTCCGCACCGCAAGATAAGTGCACGAATCAGCATCCACCCTGCTCCCTCTCCGTGGGGCAAAGTACACGTAGGAGATGAGTGCATGTGCGACCACGTCGTGATGATGTGGCGACGCGCACTCATTGCACCATTTGGCTGGTAATGCTGAAAACACGATAGTTCCCCGCGAGATGCCCGTCACCAGTGGCAAGTGGTAGATATAAATAGCTCCAAATTTGAACATTGAATGAGGTGCTCATTCGTGACTCAGACACTGCTTGGAAGTGTTAAAGTGAAGCAATACTCATGACATTTACGAGCACCCACAGGGAGAGCTGCGGCAGCTTTAAAAGCGTAGCATCTTATGAGCAAGCTTGATTCAATGGCGTCTGTGCTCCACTGCACATGCACTTGATCTCTCTCCCACTCTCCTTTCCTAGGCTGCTCCCTGCTCTCGTTGATTGATATGTGGGGTTTAACGTCTCGAAACCACCATATGATTATGAGAGACGCCGTAGTGGAGGGCTCTGAAAATTTCGACCACCTGGGGTTCTTTATTGTGCACCCAAATCTGAGCACACGGGCATACAGCATTTTCGCCTCCATCGAAAACGCAGCTGCCGCAGCCGGGTTTCGATCCTGTGACTTACGGATCAGCAGCCGAGTACCTTTGTCACTAGTCCACCACGGTAGGGATTACCGCTCTTGTATCGCAACTGCTGACGCAGGCAGCGTTTGCTATCGAGTTTGTGGATTGAAAGAACTGAAAACCATTCACTCGCCGTCCCGTATATATTAGCACTGGATCTCGACAGTCAAAGAAGTGCTGGTGGGAAATTTCTTCTGTGAGTTGTTGAGCAATAATAAATTCGCAGCGTGCGCGTTAACTAAAACAGACTACGGGTCTCTGTGTCCAATTCGAGTCTTCTGTCTCTGATTGCCCAGTTAGCGCCTGCTGCTTCGCATATAGCCACGGTTCTTTTAGCGGGATATGGTGTAATTTTTTACAAGATGAATGTGGTACAGGCTACGTGCCTACATCAAGTCTTGATGACGTATTAGTTGAAAGGTTCTATGAAGACATTGAATCGGCAGTGAGTAACGTAAAAACACGGCATGCTATACTGATTGGCGGCTTCAAGGCCAAGGTAGCCAGATAGCAGGCTAGAGACCAGGCAGTAAAGAATTATGGCATCGGTGTTAGAAATGCCAGAGGAGAGTTATTAGTAGATTCGCACAACACAACTATTTACAGATTTTGAATACCTTCTACTGAAAACGAGTGAACCGCAAGTGCACATGGACGAGCCCTAATGAAGAAAGTGAGAAGGAAATAGAATTTATACTTAGTGCACACTCCGGCATCATGCAAAGCGTGGAAGCCCTTGGCAAAGTACCATGCAGTGCCCCTAGAAAGGTAAGGTCTCGAATTCCCTGAGACGAGGAATGATAGAAACTGATACACAAGAAACCAATCAATAAGCTACCGCAGAGCGAGATAGTACAGAAATTCAGTCTAACTTAAGAACAGATACACTTCTCTTATCAGGAAACCAGCCTTAGCGTTGATGCAATGAATGATAATATGGCGAGTATCATTACGGACTGTGCAGTGACAATTGTAGCTACAGTGGTTAGACAGGACACTAGGAAGATGTCCCAAGAGACAAAGAACCTCATCAAGAAATGGCAAAGCATGAAATCTTCCAACACAACAGACAACATAGAAGTAGCAGAGCTTTTGATGTTGATTATTAAGCGTAAGGTATTCGATGTAAGAAAGTATAACAAGTAAAAAACTGAATATGCTCTAAAGCACGGAGAAAGCATCAAAGCGGTAACTAGGAAACTTGGGATAGACAAAACAATATGTGTGCACTAAGGGACAAGGAAGTTAAAGTAATTATCAATATAAGATAGTTGAAGTACAGTGGAGGAGTTTTGGAGTTTTACAGAGATCTGTACACTAGCCGTGACAACCACGACCACAATGTAAGAACTAGCAATAACGCAGATAACGTCCCACCAGTAATCACAGAAGAAGTCAGGAAAGCCTAGCAAGGAATGCGAAGAGGCGAAGCTACTGGTGAAGATCAGGTAACATGAGATCTGCTGAAAGACGGAGGGCCGATTGTGTTAGAAAAACTGGCCACCCTGTTTACGAACTGTCTCCTGAGAGGGAGGGTACCAGAATGTTGGAAGAATGCTAACATCATCTTCATACGTAAGAAAAGAGATTGCAAGGACTTGAAGAGTTACAGGCCGACCAGCTTGCTCTCCGTAGTACACAAGCTATTTACAAAAGTAGTTGCTAACAGAATTAAGACAACATTAGACTTCAATAAACCAAAGGAACAAGCAGGATTTCGAACAGGATACTGAACAATCCACCACATTCATACTATCAATCAGGTAATAGAGAAATGCTCAGAGTTCAGTCAACCACTATAAGCCTTCATTGATTACGAGAAGGCGTTTGATTCAGTAGAAATATCAGCCGTCATGCAGACACTGCGGATCAGGGCGCCCACGAAGCATATAAACATCCTGGAAGAAAGCTACAGAGGATCAACTGCCACTATAGTGCTCCATAAAAGAAGCGACAGAATACCAATCAAGAAGAGTGTAAGACAAGGAAATACCATCTCCCTTTTGCATTTTCCACGTTCTTAAAGGACATTTTCAGAGGCCCAGAATGGGAAGACTTAGGAATAAGAGTTAATGGAGGGTACCTCGGTAACCTGCGCTTCGCCGATGACAATGCATTGCTGAGTAACTAAGGGGACGAATTGCTACTCATGATTACTGAACTATACAAGGAGAGCAGAAAGGCAGGTCATAAAATTATTCTGCAGAAAACAAAAGTGATGTAGAACAACCTCGGAAAAGCACAGCGCTTCAAAATAGATAATAGTGTGTTTGAAGTTGTAAAGACTACGTCTACTTAGGACAGGTAATAACCGCAGAGCCGAACCACGAGACTGAAGCAACTAGAAGAATAACAAGGGCGTGGAGCACATTTGGCAACACTCTAAAAAATGACTGGTAGATCGCAACTATTTCAGCAAAGACAGGTATAAAAAAGCTGCATCTTGCCAGTACTTACTTAAGGAGCAGAAACCTGGAAGCTTACAAGGAGGGTTCAGCTTAAATTGAAAAACGACGCAGCGAGCAATGGGAAGGAAATGATAGGTGTAACCTTAAGAGACAAGACGAGAGCACAGTGGATCAGGGAATAAACCGGGGTTATAGAAATCATTGTTGAAATCACGAATGAGAAATGGGCATGGGCTGGGCATGTAGCGCGTAGGCAGGATAGCTGCTGCTCATTAAGGATAACTGCCTGGATTCCCAGAGAAGGCAAGCGGGTTAAGGGGAGACAGAAAATTAGTTGGGTACATGACATTAGGAAGTTTGCGGGTATAAAGTGGCTGCAGCAAGCACAGGAGCGAATTGGCTGGCGGGACATGAGACAGTTCTTTGTGCTTTAGTGGGCGTAGTCAGGCTGGTGGTGGTGGTGGTGTATTGTTTTCAGTGTAACAAAACGTTCGGCCCACTACTTTAAGAAACGCCATGGTCAGCGCAATGCGCCGTACGTGCTTTGATTTCTGGGTCGCGGTAGCGTGTCATGCCCCGTTGCCAGCATTTTGCAGCTTCCATATGCACTAATGGTGTTTCTCGCCTCCTAGTGTTTCGAGTGCTATAGCACCGACTACTAAACTTGCTGCAACAAGCCACACCAAAAGGCAATGACATGGACGATCTAATGTCCTTTGCACTGAACCTTCAAGTGCAGAAATAAACAATCCAGAGGGGAAGCAGATTATCATTGTGCGTTCACCATTAGTATATGCATGAGCGCAGACGTAGTTTACCATTTTACTAGGGAGCGCCCCCCTTCAGGTTTCTCTCGTCAAATGATGATGCTCTGAATTAGTACATGTCGAGTGTCAGTCTTCCCTATATGTTTTCGTGAGCTTCACCATATGCTGAGCCAGGGTTGCCACTGGGCAGATTTGAAAAGGAGACAAAACTCCAGCTAACCTTCACCTACGTACCCATGACGTATTCTTTCTCTACGATTTCTTCTTCAGTCTAAAATTTGCAGCCAAACAGAAGGAAATTTATATATTGAAGGCGTTTTTTTAACTTATTGAATCATAAATGTCCCTATTTTGAATAAGTGAAAGCGCGTACAAAAACAAAACGAGCGCAACATTTTTGTTTCTTTCTTGCTATTCAAACTGTATAAGAGTTGCCATTATAATAATCGCTTTCTCGATTAGATAGTACTCACTCGATTATAATTGCCCGCTTCAAACTACGTTACCCTTCATCAATATCACACTACTTACCAAATTCATTCAAGCTCACTAGAGCAGTTCTTTTGCAATAACGATAGCTTTCAGTTTTCCTTTTTATCCGGGCGTTGTCTATGAGTGATATAGCTGAAATGTTTAGTAACGTAGCGTGGTCCGGCGTGTTGGTATGCGATACGCTTGTTTTATAGCACAGAAAATGACAGGCACAGTGTGTGTATCACGCCTTTCTCTGCCCGTGTTTTTTACTGTGCTATAAGACGGCCCCCTAGATGCATCCACAACAAACTTCGTTGCACAGTCCGATTTTGTTAAGGTATTAGAAGATGTTATAAATAGGTAAAAATGCTTTTGTGTGTTTATGTTTCTTTCAACTTCCATTTGTCTGAAGCAATTTACTTGCAATGACTTTGATCACACTTCCCCTTTCCTGAGCGAAACTTAACTTTAATTTTATTAGTTTTTTGTACTTTTTGATTCTGTATTTTAGCTTGTTGCATAATTGTATTGAATATTCAATTCGTGTTTCATGGTTCTAGCTGTCAGTTTCAGCGCATTTAGGTTGTACTAGTTTGTTCTATTTTGACATAAAAAAATTGGTATATTTGTGTTATGCTCACTTTAGGAAAGTTCAATTTTTGTGTATTCATACGTCCACCTACTGTGGTTTTGTCGGGAGACTGGTAGTAATATAAATAAATAAATAAATAAATAAAATGTTATCTAATAAAACCAGTGCGCCTGATTGTACTTGGTCTAAAATATAGTTCTTGCCAAATACTTGTGGGCCAACTACTCTGGGAAAAAATGAAATGTTGACAGCGTTTTCACTGAAACCGTAGACAGAAATGGATTAACAGTCACCATATACCAGTCCGGCTTAAAGAAGTGAAATCTGCTTGAAAATGAACCACTCAGCTTGATTTTATTGCGCCCGTTTTATTCAAATTTAACGACAACACGTCTTGTGTTTCGGCATTAAAAACTCAAGCGCCGCTTTAGAATAGATTGCGGACTGCATTGGCTGTGCACGCGTGCTACCCACGCTTTTGCTGACATGCACGCAACCAAAGCTGGGCAAAGATACTTGACGATTGCATCGTAATATGGTACAAGATCCTCCACGCAGAAGTATTTGAGCTACAGATGGAAGATACGTTTAGAAATCATGTCGCGGGGTTGTGATGTGAACAAAGGGAGTAGACTCCAGGTCGAAGAAGAAACTGCTTATTCGGGATGAACTTGTGGCCACGCAAAAGGAAAGTGAGACACTGCCACTGATCGCGGCGAACAGAGCGTCAGCCGTCGATCAACTGACAAGCGGCGAATCATGTTGGCATTTATACAATTGCCATCAAATATTCTAACGTTATCACTAGCGGTGACGTACGTTCCAGAATAATCTGTGATGTTCACAAAGTGGGCGGAATCTTGACAAAATAATCTACCGCCATCCCGAAGTTTCTCGAACAGTGTCGGCGTTGTTTGCGCTGAGAATCACTGACAGTAAAATGGAGTGATAAAAAACATGAGGAGAGAATGCGTCATTATTGTATGCGACATGATACTTACCCACTATATCTTAACATATTTTGATACATTTGCGAATTCGCTATTATAGAACCTTGTATTCAAACAGGAAAAGCTTATTACAAAAATGTTCACTCGACTATTTTTTAAGTTGACAATCTTTGTTTGCCATCAACGAAATATACTTCTATTCAAAGATGCCTGTCCTTTTTCTAAGCCAAAGTATATTAGTTTCGTTCTGTAACAAATATTTGGGGTTTATTCGGCTACTTAACATGACAGGTGCTCGATTGCTGACCAGAAGGCCGTGGGATGGAATCGCAAATCATGCGGCCGAATTTTAGTTGGATGAAGGAATGGTTTAGGCCCGTGTACTTAGATTGGGGTGCACCATAAAGCACTCCAGGGTGTCGAAGCTTTCGGAGCCCTCTACTACGGCGCCTCCCGTATCCTTGTCATGGTCTCGGGAAGTGAAAAACTAGTATTTATTATTGACATCACAGCTCTTTACGCCCCGTTGTGAGTGGTTATCGCTTGACTTTTTTGTAATTATTGGGTGTCGCTGCTCCCCTGTTCAACCAGCTGCTGTTCGCCACAGGAATGTCGGTATGGAGCCTCCTCATGACGGCTCAAGTTCAGCGGTGAAGTCTCTCCTTATCCATTGACCTATTACCGTTTCATCAGTATCAGATCACCCGAAATATGTAGAGCAGGATTTAAAACCACAATAAACTTTTAAACTGTACTTTTTCAATAACGGCATGCGTTCGTTAAAAAAAATTGTTGTGCAATATTTTTTTGTCTTTCAGAGAGAACTGCTGCCCCCCAGAAACGCATCGGACTTACTGCAGTAGCGCAAAGCGTCGCAGCAAATATATGTTATTCACGCTGTTTCGACTGTAGTTGTATGATTGCCTAGCCGTTTGTAGCAGATAAAACCTCTATAGAGGTCTAAAAAACAGATATTCGGTACAAAATACTGTTTTCTGTAAACGCCGTGAAAACCCATGTACGTTCCAACAAGAAAAAAAAATTAATCGCCTTGAATTTCTTCTAAAACGTAATGAAATCCTCTTGACCCTAAAGGTAATATTAAAAACGTTGCATAACTAATAATAAATAATTATGCGAAATATAAAAATACACTAGCAAGAGTCCAATATTGGCAAACCATGTCGTTGGTTTCTTCCACTTGAGGGTAACCACTTTTTTTGGGAGTATTTGCTTGTAGTTAGGTAGAACTCATTTTAAATATATGACACAGTCGGCACCCCTATAATATATAACGCACAAGCATCGTCAACTAGTTAAGATCCGACAACAGAAAACTGTGTCTTCAGTGGGAAACAGTATAAAACTGCCTGTGGAGACGCTCATGAGAAAGTGAACTACGTGGGGCTATGTTTCTCAAATACCTTCCAATCATCTTTCACCCTTTTTTTCATTATTACAATGCAAACTTAATTTCACAGTTTTACTTAGTCGTAAGCAGAGTTTTCGGTACTGTATACTGTAGGTGCACTAATATATATATTTTTTATTTTTCTCCTCAACATCGCCCTGACCTAATAATAAACTCAAGTGGAACGAAGATACGAAAAACGTTGGAATGAATGGCACTGATAGTTCAAAAATTATGAACAAAGCAGAGAACGTATTTTTGCAGCAGGTTAAAAAAATATATATTGCACCAAGCTGATGGATAAAGTCTATGCCAAGGTCTGGGAAATTTATATGATGCAAACGAAGGGCATCAAAAAGAGTACTTGTGATAACAAGCACATTATGATCAAAAGAACTCTTCAAATAACTTAGCAGGAAGCACGCTAGAATATCTGCTCTTACTCGAGTGTTTCTGCAAATGCAACTAGCATCTAGTGCGAGGGTTTTCGGAATCTCATTTGCATATGAGTCACTCTCATCTTACGCAATTACACACTTCCACGATACCTTTCGAATCGCTGATGTGAGAACACGGCGAGATGCAAGACAACCCCATTCTTGGATTGTGCAGACTTCGAAATGAAGTGCCACGGAAAATGACATTATAGAAGAATAAGACTTAGTGCGAATGGCACCGCATGCCTGGGTGTACGCTGAACAGTACACTGTTCACGAAGAAGTGTCAGTGCACCAACACAACTAAAAAAGGAAAATATTGAGAAGAACGAGGTTGGTGGCACATAGATGCTTGCGTGCTGATTTTTGTTGAAATAGCGATAGCGCCACTACGTGACTCTGCTTCACCGAAAGGGAGGCAGAGACCACATCGCCTGCCTTCAGTGGAGGACTCTGGCGGAAAGACAAAAAAACATTATCGCTTTACTTCCATTCAGGTGTCTTAATGGTAGCATTGTCAGCTGAAAAAGGGGATTCCGGTCGCCGTTTGATCTTTCGCAATGGTGCTTATTTTATAGGAGTATCTGCTATTATAAGGGACACGATATATCATTGAATCTATCGGAAATGCAGATGCAGATACTGGTTATTCGAGACGTATTGCGATACAGGTAAAATATACCCGAAGAGTATTTGAGATAATTTCTAATATCCATGCACCTTGGGTACTGCCCAGCCCTGCGCGCATCTTCATCACTACATCTTCGTAGCCTTGCCGCGCGTTGGTTGCCTCGGTGGGCGCCATCCAGCTTCAGGAAGGACATACGCAAGCATGAGCCAACACAGAGAAAACTTTGGAAACAATGGTTATTTGTACTAGTTGAAGCTGTTATGAGATCAAAACTCAGGACAAGCGCGGTGCCGTATAGTTGTCCGTCACCGCCGGTGTCCGTAACCATTATCGCAAATTAAGAACCCAAAAAAACCTTTTACTAAATAGACAGTGGGGCTCAAACCTGGGTCCGCTGCGTGCCAGCACAGTATTCTACCATTGAGCTCCGCCAGGGCTTGGTGATTGTTCGCAAACTTGGCTTAGGCAGGCTTGATGTCGGGAAAGAAATCGCGTTAATATGAGTAATAAAGCGTTTTTGAACAGTAAAGAATAACGAGGCGTCACACAATGCGCAAAACGTAACGAGTGGGTCGTCCATCGCTCTAACCAATTACAAAAGCTTGTTTTTGATCACCTATTACCTGTGGCGCATACCCACTTCACGAATAATTCCTCTTCTTCGTCAGCCACTGCATGAACAATTGGTTCTAAATTCCTTGGAAATGTTTAGCGGATACAACGCTTCTCAGAAGAATGACGAAAATTAGCATAGCGAATGCTAGTCGGCTACCTAGGATTTATTATTCTGATGATTATTAATACCGAAGTGGGCATCCAGCAAGAGTGCTTGCAGCAGTTACCCAATGAGTGTTTAGAAAGGACTCTGAAAGGCCGCTATAGCTTTTGCCGTTATAGGCCGCTATCGAATGCCGGCCGCGGAGACCGCCTTTTCGATGGAGGCGAAAATGCTTCAAGTCCGTGTGCTCAGGTGCACGTTAAAGAACCACAGGTGGTCGAAACTTCCGGAGCCCTACACTACGGCGTCTCTCACAAGCATATTGTGGTTTTCGGACGTTGAATCCTAGCCATTATTATTACTTTTATGTGCCCACTCGACTTCCATGAACCAATAGATCCCGCTGTCAATTAATCCTGCTGTCTGATTACCTTGGGGAACACGCAGCGCCTTCTACAATTTCTGCCATTGGCGAGTAGATCTCTAAGCGTTCTTTCGCGCTGAAATGGGCATGCCTGTATACGTTGCCCCTAATGCTAGTTTGTCAGAGGGCCGTCCTCTGCAGCGAACGGGTGCCTTCGGTGCCCAGCTGCTGACTCGAAGGTCACGAGTTCTCACCCGGCCACGGCTGTCGCAAATCGATGGAGGTTACATGCTAGACATCCCTGAACTGCACGATGTCAGTGCCCGTTCAAGAAAATCAATCAAAATTTCTGGGGACTGCCACTAAGGCGTCTGTCATTATTATATTGATCGAGATTTTGGCGCGTGAAATTGTGATTAACATTTTATTATATTGTCGAAGCACAAGGCAAAACATAACACGTATAGTGTCTGCCAACCTTTAGTACATATTACCACACGTGGTGATCTCTATGTGCAGTGTCACAAAGTAGCTCTATTGTGATCTTTGAATGAATTGAATTATCATACTTCTGGCATGACTAAGCGCCATTTTTTCTTGTTAGCACTGAAGCACACACGCAGTTTACACATCAAAGCACATACGCATCTGTGCAGAAAATAAAAAAAATGTGGCAATAAGTACAGGTACACTGTTTCTTTTTTACTTGCTGCAGCTTCAAAAGATGCCACGAACACAGAATAAAAGTTTCAAGAATGAAGTTTACTATAAAACAAGGCAAATGCACTGCGTTTTGAAGGCCAGACTTAAATACCACTGTCAAGTCATGAGCCTATACATTGGTTGAGCTGTCGTCGACTTCAATCAATCAATCAATCAAATCGAATTTTAATTTCGCTTCAGGCAATACAGCGCATTGTCACTGCGAAAATAGGGGACCAGAGAAAAAAGCTGCGCTTGCGCAGCTTGACTAAGCTCTGGTCACCCGTACAGCAGTAGTGACAGGGCAAAACTTCTAACAAGTCTATATAGCCACAGTATATACAATGCGATTACCAAAAGTTGTTATGCAGACTACGGTGTTCTAATGAAAAAAAAAAACATCAATGTGTGTTTTAAGTTACAATCACTTTAGTAAAACTAGCTGCTGTAAATATACAAACATGAGTAGTTCTAATACATTTACATAAACAGATCTAGTAAGGTTTTGTTAGTAAAGTTTGGAACGTCAACATTTCTTTGTTCTAGTTCATTTAGTTTCTAGTTCACTTGAAGCGCACGGGCCCAGTGCTCACCTCGGGTGGCAATGACGCGACTACTTAGAAACTAGGGCTCAATGAAAACTATCTTCAGCTAAGTTGTCGTACTAGTGCCTGCAAAATGACGTATGTTTTCACACAATTCATTGGATCCGCTTTATTTTTGCGTATAAACTACGTGCTCCCTTCTCTCACAGATGACGCTAAACCCCATGAGCAATTGATGAGCCACCGCTTTTTGAACGTATGGGCTAGTTTGGAAGCTTCGCGACTGGTTACATTTAGATTTTGCAGCCTCTAGGGTACTTCAGTGGGCAAGGGAGCAGCCACAGCGCAGAGTGGCTGTACTGTATTTGTTCTTCGCACTAAAGCTGTGCGAACACATTCCCTTTCTTTCACTACCTTGCCTAAGTGTGATTTGCGCTCTTGCCTGCAATTGCTTTAAAGGAGCAGTGACACCAAATTTCAAGCTCTAGATGAGGCGTTCAGTCAATTGCTTGGTATGCAGGAGTTTTTTTTTTTTAGCGAAGTAAAAATTGCGTCTGGTACCTAGAAGTTATTTTAGTTCGAGTGCAAAGAGCGTCCAAGGCTCATCGGCGCGTTTCCGCCCATGACACATTGACTGTATTTTGACGTGTTCAGCAATGCCAAGCCTCAGGTACCGAATTATAATGAGTGATCTGAGATGACGTCGACAATATAATTGTTATCATCGCGGTGTCTATGTGTGGTACGCCTGGCTGCCTAGCAACGGCTTCAATTGCTTTGTTTCGCTTGGGTCGTGCGGTGCGTTCGTGTAAGTCCTGAGTTTTCGTTGTGGCGTTTCGGATGATTTGTTGTGGAGTCGGGAGCGCGAATGTGATTATTTGAAGCTATGGTCATAGCGAACAAGAAACACGCATGCCGTGCTCATATGTCATACCTGCCAGCACGGCCCCAGCGTGCGTCTGGAGCTGCTTCGTCGCTGCTCGGTCCGGCGTCGATTTCAGAATCACTGCTCAGAAAAAGATCGAACCAAAAATGATTCGCCAAGCCACGAATCACCGCGATTCCATATTTACCAGTGTTTTTATCGTCGCTTGTGGACGCTGATGACGGCGGCGACGACAATGGTAGTGGCGAAGACACGTGCGCGCGGGCACATGAAATGTCAACTGAAAATCACGTCCCCAGTTTGTATCGTCACGTGATCAGATGGGGTGGGGTCACAGGAGAGAACCAATGGCAGCGCTTAAAATTGGCGCGCTTTGCACCCATTTTCAACTGCTTTCAATACTGGTCGTACTAATCGATATTAAACATATTAATTCGTCTCTCTGTTGCATTATTATACCAAATCGTTATTAGGGGATCAATAACTGTGCGCTGATGCCAAAAAAAACACGACATTAGTCTTGTTGATGCAACTGCTTTTTTTACCTACTGCCTTTATGCTGAAACGACGTTGAGAGCAATCCCTGTCAGAAAGCGCTATGCAGTGACTCATCTAAGCTTGAACATAAGCCCCAGAAAATGAATGAGATTGGTAATAACTTTAGCAATAAATTTAGAAGATTATGGCAATAAACAAACAAAAAGCGACTGACCTCACGATTGTACAAGCTAAATTATGCGCTGATAATAACACAGTTAAATTGAGCCAAGAGTACCTTGAAACTATTTTGCTCGACGCATAATTATTTCACAGACATCAATGCCTGGAGCTAGCTGAAAGTCGCTGCAAATCTCTTGAAGGCATAAAATTCGCCATCGCCCAAACCCAGTGCTCCGTACAGCAAATAATCTCACAATGATACAGAGTAGATGTTTGTATAGACAACTGCCAAGACCACTAACTAAGAAACAATAAAACTTTACTTGGTATTCCTGACACCAGCGAAAATTAGAAGCAACCTAAAAAAAGACACTGAAGCCTTTGCAAATGTTAGTAAAGAGGCTATAGGGAAGAACAGTGGGAAAGTCTCCAGCGTGGAGAAGCATTTTGATTAAGATATCAAAAAAAAATAGTCTCACTGTGTCAATGACTCATCTGTAACTTTGTATTCGACAGAAGTACGCTTTCTTGATAGTACCAGTGGCATCGAGATGAAGAAGACGAAAAGAAGGATGACAAAGAGAATAGACTGGCCCAAGATGATCAGTATCGGTGGCTCTGCGTGCACTTTACCAGTTGTGAATATATATGTGTCTACTCCTGCTAGTCTGTATCCTTCCTGTAACGATACATTGTCTTGACTGCGTCGCTGCACGTCAATTGTTGGCAGCTGATTCATGGGTGGAAATGTCTTTCTTTCTGTACGTTCCTCAGACGGTCAATAAAAAGTTAGTAGTCGAGTGTACCGAAGCAAAGTGCCTGTCAGAAATAAGGGGCCTCGATGTGAGTGCGGTATGCCCCGGGTGTAGGGTAGTGGCAACTTTTGTCCAGGTGAGCGTCATATCAGGTCAAACTCATTCATGTCTACTCTTCTCAAGGTGGCGCATGAACATGACTGACACGTACATGAAGCTGCAGAAATAATAAGCTTTAATAGAGAAAATGAACTCAGACATTAAACTCAAGGCATCTGCCATAGCGTGCGTCAGCCTGCTCCGACACAATTTTGTGGTTTGTGATCTGACGTATGTGTTGCCTCCGTAAATGTTGACCTCAAGAGCAATTTTAGATGCAGAGCATCTCATGAGCTCACTCGATGCGGCGGCGTCCGCGCTCCACCGCGCATGTGCTTCCCCTCCCCCCCTCTCGCCTAACAACTCCGACGGGAACCATCCCATCGCTAAACCGTAAACCATCCGTGAATAACGCCCACTACATCAACAAAGACAGGACAAACACTGCATGTATTTATACAAGAATTTTTGTTACTCGTAAATGATAGCTATACGTCGCTTCCATTCCTCCTTCATTATAACGGCTTTATGGTCGGTGAAGTAGTGGATCAGTGATGGGGTGTAGTGGGATGTTTGCAAGGAAATAGTGGGCAGTTTGCAAAGGTGAAACTATAGGTGGTCACGTACATACAAGGAATGGAGAGACCCACGCCTTTAGGAGCTTCACCCGTAAAAACCCAACTGCTCATAATGCACAACCGATTATTGCCACCCCGTCTATGTAGGTCATGGTAGTGCCGGTGCAAGGTTTCTCCAGCGCGTAGTTGAACTAAAGACTTTGCAGCATAAGCGTTAATTAAAAGCGGATTCTTGGTCTCTATGTCCAATCGGAGTCTTCTTTTTCTCATTGCCCATTACTAGCGATCGGCATGTTCAAGCAGGAAACACCGGTCTATCACAGAGTGCTTGGCGCCTCCCCAGGTTTTACTTCTGCGAAACTCTGCGATGAGCGCCAGGGTCAACGCCATGCACCGTCCGCGGAAGCGTTAGCCATGAATGCTTCGCATCTTCACACGATTCCCTTTAGCGGGAGATGGTGTAATATTTTTATACCAGCCCAAGACAAAGTCCCCGCAAAAATCAGATGCCTTTGCACTCTGAAGATAGAACGACAAAGTAGGCGTGTTTTTTCTGCTTTATGTACAGATTAATAGTCGAATGATCATCAACTGCAGCAGTGGAGATACAGGTCAATCCTCAACAAACCATTTTTAGTTTTGGTAGAAGTTTTTGTACTGGAGGGACACATCCTTTGAAGTTATCGATTTGTGTGGTTTAACGTCTCAAAACCACCATATGATTATGAGAGACACCGTAGTGGAGGGCGCCGGAAATTTTGACCACCTGGGGTTCTTTAACGTGCACCCATATCTGAGTACACGGGCCTACAACGTTTCCGTCTCCATCGGAAATGCAGCCGCCGCAGCCGGGATTTGATCCCGCGACCGGCGGGTCAGCAGTCGAGTACCTTAGCCACTAGACCACCGTGGCGGGGCCTTTGAAGTTATCGAGAGGCACTGCATCTCTAGGGCAACAGCTCGCGACATGTCATTCACATTAGTTGGCATGTGACGTCTTCAGAAGATATGTACTACAGCAGCATAGCCAGGGCTGCGCCGCGCTTATTCACCATGATGACTTAGTAGTTATGGGGCTCGACTGCTGAGCGAAAGGTAGCGGGATCAAATTCCAGCCGCGGCGGCCGTATTCTACAGGAGGCGAACCAGCTGGACGCTCGTGTATCCAAGCATTTATTACGTCACGCTATTCGGCGTCTTGACGCTACTGATCATGCTCGAGTATTCGGGGATCAAAATACGATGAAAGATGGCACAAGAAGCGCCGAACGGATAGCCGATGAATGCTGCACGAAACCTCGCTGTCTCCCAGAGAAGCGTTCCGAAGGTGTACTGTCACGGCTGAGTGTGCCGTGCATAAGTACGGTGAGCTCCGCTTGTCCGTTCCTCGCGAATGGCACACGAGCGTTGCCGTTGATCACACTGACGGTGCCGCTCTCATTTGAGATTTATGCGGGCGAGATGCTCTTCATCATGGAGGAAGTCAACCGGCAAGGCCGCCGTAGCAGCAGCACGTTCTACCTTGCGTTGTTTCCGCTGTAATTTGCGAATGCTACGCGCGTCGCCACTCCTTCCATTGTTGTTCTTCGTCGGATCGAGCGTGTGCCCCATGACACGTCCAAAGTTGAAGTGCGCCGAGCGTGCCGGATACCAATGGTGGTTCGTGAAGGCATGACGCCATTCGGTGAGAGCTCAAATGGTGAACACGGCATCGCGCATGCAGCAGCACCCTTGTCAAGCGAAACCTTTTTTT
This sequence comes from Rhipicephalus microplus, assembly GCF_043290135.1. Classification (NCBI taxonomy): domain Eukaryota; kingdom Metazoa; phylum Arthropoda; class Arachnida; order Ixodida; family Ixodidae; genus Rhipicephalus; species Rhipicephalus microplus. The sequence continues at coordinate 470,923,442 of NC_134710.1, forward strand.
CCAGGGGCAGCAGCACTGGCGACACTTCTCTACCAGTAAGCTGGTTGTCTTCAAGGACACCACGGCCGCTTCGTAGATATGAGAACGTCCGAGCGAAAATGACCCTTTCCGCAGCACGCGTGATGCACTGCGAGAGTGATGCGCAACATGGGTTTAGAAAACCGTACTCCTGCGAAACGCAGCTTGCTTTTCTTCACTCACCATCTGCATAAAATCCTGGATTGACCATCTTGCGCTGTCAGTATTTATTTTTTACATTTTAGCAGAACATTTCACGAGGTTTGCCATAGAATACCGCTCTTGAAAGTAAGCTTTCTAACTATCGACTCTAACTTTCTTAAATGGATAGAACATTTTCTCTTTATCACTTCCAATTTGGAACTGCTAAGGACCATCATTCACCACTCACTGAAGTACAGTGTTGAGACCGTTATTATTTCTTGTATATAATAATGATCTGACTTATTCAATAACTTCTAACGTACATCTGTGCGCAGATTACTGTGTTATTTACCTCGAAATCACCAATGCTGATGATACTAAAGCACTTTTAGCTGACCTAAGTAATATAGCCACCTGATGCAAAAGCAGGGTAATGGAACTGATTATTAGGAAATGTAAAACAATGCACGTATCCAGAACTAACTTGAATCATAACACCTAACATCTAAACGACATTCCTTTATATTACGTCATCTTCTATAAATATCTTGGCGTGCATATTCCAAATTATTAAGTTGCACAAATCATGCAGAGTACGTCATTAACAGTGCCAATCGCATGCTCGGCTATTTACGGCGTAACTTCTTCAAAGCACCCTCTTTCTTAAAACTAATACTCAATAATTTCTCATACGCCCTAAGGTCGAGTATGCATCTGCCATATAGGATCCCATTCATAATAACCTTATCACCTCTCTTGAACTAGTAGAAAATAATTCTACTAAGTTCATCCTCTCTATGTATAACCACACTGCAAGTATAACCTCAATGGAAAATAGCTTATCACTTATACTATTGGCTCACCCCCAAAAAATCACCCATCTTTCACTGTTTCATAAAATTTTCTGTCATCCAACACCTAATCATGACCTCATACTCAGGCCTCTGTACATCTCAAAGAGTGTTGGTCATAGCAATAAGGTAGGAATCGCATCATGTGACACTAAGTCTTCTTTTCAATCGTTTATTCCCCGTACATCTCATTATTGGAACCACCTTCCCTCAAGTGTCGCTAGCATCACTGACTGGAAACTTTTTCATGAAACATTAGCTACCATTGTATAGTCAGAAAAATTTGTTACGTGTACTGATTGCTCCTGTTTGTTTTATTTTTTTTCTTGATACAACTACTACTTTTGTATAATCTAGAAAAATGTTGATGTTAACTGAGTCCACTCCACTGTTTTATTCGAATTTTTTATCCACTCTCCTATTCAATGACTTTTGACTGCGAAGAAATTCAAATAAATAAAACGTATAAGGAAAAAGGGGGTTCTTCTCAAATGTTAGAAAGTTTTCTACAAATTGTAATATATTATTCCCAGACAATTTCTTAACAATACATTCACTCCAGTGCGCTTATCCGCATCGTGCAATAATTCCCTAACATGACCAGGTACCATAAATTTGCATCTTTTTTCGTCGACAGTGGTGGCCTACTCTAAATGAACCTGATTTGAGTGAAAAAAGCCATATCTGACGAAAAGAGCTGGTTATCAAAAGCGACTCCTGGTTCTGTACAGTAGATCCATAATTAAATATTCTGGTAAAATTGAAGTGTCAACAGACAAATCGTGTGGCTTCCCAGAGTGCACAATACTTTACAACAGGGCCCCACGTGTTTTCCGTAGGTGGTGTTCAATTCCTTTGGGAAGCCACATGCTTCAATGTAGCGTGATACTTAAATTTCACTAAAATGTTTTAGTAGACCATTGCTGTATAAATATCCTAGTTGTTTTCGGTGACTACGTATTTCGAAAGATTTTTTTTTCGGATATCACTCTCAGTTATGGCAGGACGACGTTGCTGCTGCCGAGAGAGGGCGCCAAGTGAAGATGTCCCCACATACTGGTAATGATAATCTTAAAATAGAGATGCACATCCGCAGTGCCGTAATGTCAGGAGAGACGATAAACCTTAGGCGAGCACAGCGGCTTCTGTACCCGATGACATCCGGTAAAATGTGCTTTAACTTCCCGCGATTGTTCTGCGTCAGTGCCTTCTCTCAAACGTCGTTGCCTGGTGACGGCGTTCGTTGCAGGCTATTGTTTTACTCATTCGTGTCATGTTGCAGGTACCCATTTTTAGACTCATTCTCATAAAAGGAACGCTCCCACGAAAGGCACATCCAGCGACCATTTAAATATAGAAATATTTTGGCAGCATGTCCAGCCTAAATCACAATTTTCTGATGCTTCTATACGAAATTTGGATAAGCCCGCCTACGAGAAGCTTTTGTTTTCTCACAATCCTTTTTCAAACTGTGGAAATCGATGTTCAGTCTATACATCTGTTTTCTACCACCGTTATGACACATGCACATGGTTCAGGTATGGGCGTATTCAACTTGTACATACAGGGTTGTTCATTCAGTTCTTCATTTCTTCAGATTGTCATGGTGCTTGTGGGAAAAGGTGACGTTGAAAGAAATGCCACCTGATGGGGCCTCTAGAACCACACGCACTTTCACCACACAATATAACAAAATAGCATGCATGTAGTACATAATATACAAAAAGTACTAGCACTTGTAAAGAAACAATAGAAATGGCATGTGCACATTGGTGGAATCGCATTACACGGAAAGGGCGAGAACGTATTTCAAGATATGTGGAATACAAAAGTATTACAATAGCGATGGCGCGAAAACATGATTACCGACCTATCACAGTAATGGCGTTGCACACCGCACGTTACAACCAATAAATAGTGGAATACGCAACAATTAACCGAATGAAGCTCTAAACGAGGAAACAATGAAATTTTTAGTTGTGAAAATTCGCGAGCAACACAGTGCAGAAATCTTTTTCGGATTGAATGTTACAGCGAGAGGAATGAATGCTACGGCAACAAATTATAACGTCACGCGAAGAACGGCAAGCAGCTCCAAACTTGCAGCGCTCACCTCAAGCACATAGTGTGCATCGTATGAGAATACCGAGGACAATAGCAGACTTTCAACTGACACGGCTCTACTTCTTCACTAGCGAGCAGCACTCATTTGATAAACGTGGTCGCGGCAGTGACTGAACTGACCTTCGTGCTTTTTTTAACCACTGTAACTTCAAAAAAGAAAAATAAAGCTTGCAGTGGAAGCACAAGGCGTGCAAAGCTCCTGAATCCCGACATCAGCGCACACGCACGAGCGACCGTGCCCTGTGGAAACAGGTGCGCCATGAAATGCGTGGGGCGACGACCCTAAGAGCGCGCCCAAAACGCGCCTATTGCGCCATCTGACTACTAATTACGAAAAAGCACCAAGATTACGGAGGATCACCAATGGTATATGGCTTATATGAATAGCTCACCGCTTGCAAGATGAACAACGTGCATCATGTGGCCTAGTGATCTCGCGCACGCGATGCGGAGTGAGAGGTCGTATAGGCTCGACGCCCGGTGAGGGAACACCTTTTTTTTTTCTGGAATTGGTTAGTGTAAGTTCTACAACGTCAGATCCATGGCGGAAATACGCCAACGAAGCTGAGGTGAACTCCGGCATTGAAAACTTTCATGTTAAATACATTTTCGAAGCACCCAACCGGGGATTCAAACCAGTGACTTCTTGCTCCATTGTGCGCCGCGTTACCCAACTAAACCACGCATCGTGCATATTCCAGCGTAATAGCGGCGAACTATCTATATACACCACTTACCGCGGGCAGTATGCAGGTTTTAAAGAAACTTGAATGTACTTTCTGTCAAGCATCGCTCGAATATTTTTTTATTTGAAAGCTGTCCTCGAGACGCGTACGATAAAGTGTCCCCTTTCTCTATCAACTAGTGATGTGGAACAAAAAAATGACCGCAGTTTCCCGAGTGGAAACACTGAATAGCGTGCGGAGCATATATGTTGAACTGGGATAAATGTGGTTTGTAATTTCCGACATGTGTGTGTGTGTTATGAGTGAGCACGAGTGAAAACGAGTTTATTGAGTGAAACGATATTGAGTGAAACGATGTTTATTGATGAAACGCTTTGGGTATTCTGAGCAAGATGGCTTTATGGTCCGTAAAGTGAAGGGTGAGTGGGTCTGGTTGCAGCGGTCGAAGGTCGAAATTTGCAAAGACGTGGTCGATGCACGTCCCGCGAACCGTGGTCGGATGATGTTTGCCGTCGTGCGTTGCTCGCTTCAGCGAGTGCCGCGACTTCATGTAGTCGACCACCCAATCGTCCTTGATGACGTCGACATTGGAGTCGCCAACTATCACGAAGGGTCGTCGTTGCGATCGTTGTTTCAGGTATTCTTCCACGGCTTCGTCTACGTACTTCTCAACGGCGGCACACGATAGGTTGGGTGTGAGGTACATCGTCATGACGTCGACTCCGCAGACGCTAGTGACGCAGTGACGAAAAGTGGTGCGCCCCGACACTTGGTTATTTATAGCGAGCGCCGGCCCCGGCCTGCGCATGCGTGCGTTAGCATACAGCTGGCGCACGTAAAACTAAAGGTCGCGCGGCGCGCGGAGGGGACAAACGAGCGCAGCGCGCGCTGTGTTGAGAAGAGGAAGGGATGCACCGATGGCTGGCGCAGGAGGAGGGGAGGCTGCGGACGGCGACGGCGCATGAGTAGACCCTAGTATATAATGCTCCGCATGTAAAAAAAAGAACGCCAGGAACACTTTGGTTCCGACGCTACCACGTGACAGGAGATCTAAAGACGTCACTCTACGCGCCACAGTTTGAGGTGGCTGCAGCGCGCGGGTAGCGAGAGTGAGGTGGAGGAGAAGAAAGACGAGGCGCAGAATAAGAGCAGTTCTGTTAGATCGAGAAGCGCAACGTTTGTGTTTGTGACTTCTCGGGTACGTCACTATTGATGTAATGTATGAGGAACCTTGCATACCATCTATTCTTTGCCGATTCCGTATCTTAAATCTACATACATTCTTAAAACTTTACAGCTAATCAGCTAGATGATCGGAATATGTATTCATTACAGTCCCCCGCCGCCTTCTTCTTCGCTCATTTGTCACGCTTTCATAGTCCTCAGATTATTTTTGTTCAAAGGAAACGGGAAAACATAAAGGTGAACATTGAACTGGTAATTAAAACTAAAGCATTAAATCACAATATTACGATAGAATATGATGAAAAGTTCCCCCATTATCTAAGCTTCAACCTATCAGCTTTTTGAATTATAGGCTAGAAGATTCAATATATGTAGTTCATGCAGAAATAAAGAACATAATAGCAACACAGACGCTTCTGTGAAAAATGAAAAGGCCTCAGTAGGAATCGCCTTTGATTACCTCGGTTGGTCATGCCCTTTAAGGCTACCAAACTTCACTCCAGTTTTCGAAGCTGAGCTCCTGGCTATTATTTTGGTGCTCCGAAAACTGCCTTCAAACGAGGTCAGTGCAATCATTCTTACAGATTCTCTTTCGGTGTGTACTGCTCTCACAGCTACAGAACAATCAAGAGCCCTAGTGACATTCCGCACATAAGTTTATTTATTTATTATTTATATTTATTTATAATACGGCAAGGGCCCCAGTCAAGGGGTGTTACATGAGGGGGTAGACAGTTCACGAACAGATGATTTGTTCGATGACTTTTTTGAAATGGGCGATGCTGGAGTGGTGCACGATGTCAGCAGGAAGATCGTTCCATTCTGTTGATGTTTGCACAAAAAATGAAGAGTGATGGGCAGCGGTATGCGCACGGGGTGGATAAACTACTTTCGAATGGCTGATACGACATGAAAGACGATAGGCTGGAACGATAATATGGTTTAGGTGCAATGCATGATAAAATGTGTGAAACAAACACAGTCTTGAAATTTTGCGGCGTGAAGCTAAGTTAACCATGTTAGCTTGAGATTTTAGTTCGGTGACGCTGCTAAGATGGGAATAGTCAGAATAAATGAATCTGGCTGCACGATTTTGGATAGTTTCAAGCGTTTTAATAAGAGTTATTTGATGGGGATCCCAGATGGCACATGCGTATTCTAGCTTCGGGCGGACTAGTGCTTGATAGGTTAAAAGTTTAACAGAAGGTGGGGCTAGACGTAAGTTTTTCCGGAGATAGCCAAGCACGTGGTTGGCGTCATTAGTGATGTTCATAATGTGGGATGACTAGGTCAGATCTGAAGTTATTGTGATATCGAGGTATTTACATGAATTAGCTGCTGTTATTTCAGAATCAAATAGAAAGTATTTATTGGAGGAATAGGATTGACGGCGATGGAAGGAAATGACACAAGTTTTCTTTATGTTAAGGGGCATGAGCCATTTTTCGCACCATGATTGAATCAAACAAAGATCAGACTGTAGGATGACAGGGTCGTTAGGATTGTGAATAGGACGATAAATGACACAGTCGTCTGCAAACAGACGAATGTTAGACGCTAAGTTATTGGGGAGGTCGTTAATATAGATTACGAATAGTAGAGGACCAAGGACCGTGCCTTGAGGTACGCCGGAGGTTACAGCGGATAAGGAGGAGCGATGGTTATTAGCACAAACGAACTGCTTACGGTTAGTCAAGAAGTCACATATCCAATTAAAAACAAGACAATTAAGGTTAAGACGTGAAAGCGTCAAAAATAATCTGTTATGAGAAACTTTGTCAAAGGCTTTTTCGAAATCAATGAAAATGGCGTCTACAGGTATGTTATTATCCAGGCTGGAACTCAGGTCGTTAACGAACAGGGCGAGTATAGTGTCGCATGAAAGTCCTTTTTGAAAAGCGTGTTGGTTAAGGTAAAAGAAATGTACTGAACGTAGAAAAATTACTATGTGGGAATAAATTATGTGTTCCATTAATTTAGAGCATACACTTGTGATGGATATGGGGCGATAATTACCCGGTGAAGATGAAAGACCTTTTTTTCGGGACAGCAACGATCTTACCAAGCTTCCAGTCTTCCGGCACCACTCCGCGTGAAATGGACTGCTGAAATATGTGCGAAAGAATAATGCTTGTTATAGGCTTAGTTTTTTTCAGAATTTTGGAATTGATGCCATTTATTCCCGTGGATGACGTTAGTTTCAATTCGTCAATTAGTTTTGCAATACCGTATGAATCGAATGTAATGCCTGGCATGACAGGATGATCAAGAAATGGGGAGTCTAGAAGCGGGCTGCAAGATTCAGGGGTAAATACGGAAGAGAAGGCAGTATTTAGTACTTGAGGGGTAACATGTTCTTTAATAGGATCGCCGTGTTCATCAAGTAAGGATAACGTTTTTGTGGGGTTGGGGTTAATGGCTCTCCAAAATTGTTTAGGGTTATTTCGTAGCATATTGATTGATTGATATGTGGGGTTTAACGTCCCAAAACCACTATACGATTATGAGAGACGCCGTAGTGGAGGGCTCCGGAAATTTAGACCACCTGGGGTTCTTTAACGTGCACCCAAATCTGAGCACACGGGCCTACAACATTTCCGCCTCCATCGGAAATTCGTAGCATATTAGGTAACGTAGAAGAGAAAAAAGAACGCTTAGCCTTCGCAGCGAGTGATTCAAATTCCTTTGCCGTTCCGCGGTACTTGTTCCAAGCGCTCGCGCTGTTAGACAGTTTAGCCGAGCGACATAATCGCTTTTTCTTATTATTAAGACGCTTAAGAGATATGTTGAACCAAGGTGAAGACGCCCGTTTCGTAATTGTAATTGTGGGTATAAATCTATTGATCAAATAATGAATTTTGCACTTGAACAAAGACCAGTTAGTTTGAAGGGGGCGTTGGAAGAAGTCGTTTAAATACCATTCACAAAATATAGATAGTTCGTTGTTAATGGCGGCATAGTTACCCTTATCGTAGAGTGTGAGGATTTTCTTGGAATGGCTTTTGCCTGGTAGTTGATTAGAAAACGGAGCGTGAAGCACAGCGTGATCACTAATCTCTGGAAGAGGAACTATGGATGCAAGATTGTCGGGGTGTGACGTGAAAATTAGGTCGAAAATATTTGAAGAGTGCTCAGTAGCTCGCGTTGGGAATGAAACAAGTTGAGATAAACCAAATGTTAGGCACGTGTTAACAAAGTCACTTTCCATAGTGTGTTTAGATATCGTGAGCGCGAGGTTAGACCAGATTATTCCTGGGAAGTTAAAGTCACCCTTTAAAATAACCGGTATGTTAGGATAAGAGGCATTCAGGAAGTTAAGAGCACTGTGGAAATTAGCAATAAATGAAGCATCAGCGTCAGGGGGGCGGTAACAGACTCCGATGATAACCGGAGGATATGAATTTCTGCAGCAGACAAACAGTAATTCAAGGCTGGAAGGGATGACCACTGGAGAGAAATTTATTCGACTGTGAGCAGCTATCAGGACGCCACCACCACGCTTACCGGCACAATCTCGCCGAAAAATAGTAAAGCCAGGAAAGCATGGTGCTAATTCGGAATCGCTTATTGAAGGGTTTAGCCACGTTTCAGTTAAGAGAACAAAGTTGCATTCTGTCGTGCAGATAAGATTAAAGAGCGAGTCGCGTTTCGCCAAGAGGCTTCTAATGTTAGTGTGTACAATTGACAAAAGTTCAGGGTTTAATTTAGAATTCGCTGAGGTAGGAGGTGGTAGCTATGGGCGCAGGGGGATTACTTTTTCAGAAGAGTGATCGAAAACGTAAGTGGTGCCATCAATGGTTAGTTTGTTGTACCGAAGTTTATAGGCCTTGCGAGATGCTTTACCAAATTCAATGAGGTGCTTACGGGCCTTGCGTGTGTTGGGGGAAAGATCTTCGCTAATGCTGTAATTGGTGTCTTTTAGTTTTTTGGCGTTGAACAGCACTAGTTCTCGATCCTTGAAATGGCAGAACCGGACAATGAGGGGTCTATTTTTACTTGGTTGAAAACGCCCTATGCGGTTAGCGCGTTCAATATCTCTAGATTGGACTGAAACTTCCAGATTGGCAAGACATAGATCCATGACGCGCTTCTCAGACTGTGCCCAAGTCTCGTCACTGGCATCTTCAAAACCGTAAAAGACAAGGTTGCATCGTCGCTGTCTGTCCTCAGAGTCGTCCATCCCTGCGACAAAGCTAGCGATATCACCACAGTTTTGCTCGGTTAGTGTTTGTAAGCCATCGACCTTTTCTTTTACCGTGGTTATTACAGAGCAGTTGTCTTCAATTTTAGAAAGTCTTTTAGTAATTTTTTCAAATTTTTGCTCGTGTTGCAGGAGCGTAGAACATATGGATTTCATTTCATTAAGGATGGCTGCCTGCCCGGACTGAATATCGTTGAGGACCGACATAACGTCGTTAGGGGTTTCAGTATTAGAGGACCGAGTTTCAGGACCAGGGTTTGTCTCAATGTCGCCACATAATAGCAACAGCACTCGTAGGGCACGAACACAGCTAGAAACAACCTCTCAGCAACAGTTTGGGCTCGGCAGCACTAGAAATTCAGCGTATTTGGTACGCTGCATTGCAAAAGTTCCACCCCAACTGAAACTCCTGAAGTTCGTATGTGTCCCAGGCCACTGTGACATACAGTTGAATAAAATGGCCGATTCATTAACCTGAGCTTCACTTGATTATCCTCTGATCTCGGTACTCCCAGAAATAGAACACGTAGTGTCGATCAGGTATTGAAAATTAGCTATTTATACAGATATGATGGAAAATATTACATAGTAAAAGGAATATGAGCACCTGAGATATCCCTGGAAGCCTCAGTAGAGTCAATCTAAAAATTTAGAAGTTATTTTAACCAAATGTCGATGTCAGTTCCCCCTTTTAAATCCTTGTTTACACAAAGTTGTCCGGCGATATTTATCCGGTGCCCATTCTCCGAAGAAACAAACAATAAAGCGTTGCTATATATCACGTCGGAACTATTCATTAATTAGGAAAAGACTTCTAGTTGTTCTGTTTTCAACAGTAGGTTTAAATTTAACTGCAGACAATATTCTCACTTTCAGAGCCTCCTGTTTGGGATATTGCCACAGATACGTATTTGATGAGGTATGCAATTTCATTCTAAAATAGGCACATGTCAATATAACGTCTGCCTAAATATATTCTTGGCAAATTCTTGTGATATGATTGATAATGTGAATGAAAGTCACACATTGATTCGATTTTGATCGGGCGAGGTAAACTCAACTGTCTGGTCTATTCAAATTTTGAGACTTATAATATAGTATCAGCTGACTTTTTCTCTTATTGAATAATCTTCACATTTATTATTAGATTTTTCGAAAGATAATTTGCTATTTTTTTTCTCTGTCATTTTGATAATAGAATCTCAATCAATGTTTCACATATAGGAGGCTACTACAAGCTTTCATGGCCAATCCCCAGAGTGGGTAATTGCCAGTGCTTACAGGCTACAAACAAACAAACAAACGAACGAACGAACAGCTTGCCCAACGAACGGGTGTTGTCTCTTGCTCTCTCTATCTCGTTCACTACAATGGCGCAGCTCGAACACGAAACTTTGCCGCTGAAGCTACCTGTACCTCGCGGGTCGTCGGCAGCGCATATCTTTCCACCCAGGAATGCCGACCACGCTTCTTCAGTCATAGACTGCACGACCCGACCGCTGCTGCCGCCAACCAACAAATCCTCCGTGGATGGCGTTAGTGCTTCCTCGGTGGTTACGAGGTACGATCCCACAGGAGCTTTACTACCACCCTCGTCTGAGGAGTAGCACGGGCTCCTGCCGTCAACAAACGGCGCGTACGCTTCCCATGACATTACTCCCGTGCCCAAGATTCTTCGAACAAGCGAGCATCCAAGGGACGCCGTTCAGGCTTCCTTGGCGTACCCCAGTGGCGTGAATACGGCGCAAGCCTCCCGTTGTTCGGGGACGCTGTTCCTGGACTTCATCGGCACCCGAGTTTTTCATAAGGGGTGCTCTTCAAGCTCCCTTTGACGAAGATCTCGCCGCAGTGAGCCCAGCCATCAGGTCTTCCTTGACCAGCGTTGCCACCGGCTCTCCATGCGGTTTCTTGGACAGCGCCATGCAGCTGAGGCGTACCATCGCCAGACCCCACTACACCACCAATGCCTAAACAGCATCGCACTCAGCGCTGTTTCCTGCCATTCTGTCAACATTGAGCGCTACTGACACCATGCTCGACATAGCCACCTCACATGACCTGGAAGCTAGCCTACCCGAGCAACGCAGAAAGTGTCGGGATGCCCTCATGCAGCTTTCAGACCAGCTTGGCGGCTTCGTGTTGGCACTCTCTGCACTTTTGCTTGCGGTCCTATTATCGCAAGCCGCCTGCGAAATACCCAAATACTACGGGTTTCATAACAACGCAGTCGGGTGTATGGTGACTGTCAACGCCCTCGGAGCTCGCGAGGATAAGACGAACGAACAGGAATGGTGCGTTGCCATTGATTGCCTTTGAGATGGTGCCGCGGCGTGTCTCAGGTATGAATATGTGAAGCAGCATTTCTGGGCAGACTGGAGCACCAAGCCGATTGCATCAATTAGACGCATTGGCTGTGACCTCACTTCCACCGCCCATTCCAACCTCGCTGAGAACAGAGATTCAGCTCTGGAGAGGAATCAACTCGAGGCTGGTACTGCGCAGTGCAACGTGTCGACAGCAAGCTTCTTACCCTGCCCTCATACCAACATTGGACTCGGGCATCACTCTTACACTGCGCCGGTGTCCGACAAAGTATACCACCAAGACAAGGAGCCGAGACCACATCCCCTCCAGAGGTGTTGGTCCAGCCTAGCCCAAGCTCGTCTTCTCTTGGTGGCCTGGAAGTGCCAAATCCACTCGTGCTCGGTGCACCGTCACTCAGAATTCTGGATAAATCCAATGTCAGTTAATCTGTGACACCACTCTGGCAGATGCCAGAGCATGCCTCTCTGTGATGGGGGAGCCACCACTCAGGTATAAACATGGTCGCAGTACCTGACTGCGGACCTTCAAAGGGTGTACAGGATGCAGTACCATGGGTTGAACACACAGGAGTTTAGCGAGGTTTCACGGAACGAGCATAGGAAGGTTGTCCTCTCGCTATTGCCGCGGTCTGCTGACGGACTGAAACCTGCGCTGGAATTGACAACCGTGGCACTAGAAGAGTCACCTAAACCACTTCCGGAGCCGCCGGGCGTCAATGAAACTCAGGATAGCGAGTGGCCTATTGATTAGGCTCCCGATGAAAGTCTTGACCATCTTCTCCGCGCTGACAATCATGAGGGGGTCTCTGGAAGGAAGCACTGAGAGGCCATGCCAGACGCGGTGCCTTCTCGGATACTGTTCCGGCATTCTCGCCCGGGAATGCCGCATTCCCCATTACCTCTGCGACAAAGCCAAAGCTGACCACCTGAAGCAAGTCTCCTGGGTCATACGACGTTGCGGTGTGGTTGAGGTCGACCACTGCAATTTAGTCCGACCCTCTTGCCAGACACACTTATCGCAGATCCACCAGCCAAGTCACAGCATCACGTGGACCCGCCATTGCAAAGCAGTCAACATCGCCCACTGGATGCACTTCGGGCAGGGCGCCAGGACCGACCGCTTAATTGCAGCCAAAGCCGCCAGCCAGAGACGCTTCTCGGAGTTACTGATACATGTTGCAGTGTGGTCAGTACCGACCACAACGAAACAGCCAACCCCGCCCACCACAATAACTGTCAGCAACTCCCCGCGCGCTCAGTCATGGCCGAGTGTCATGACCAAGAAAGACGTTGGGGCTCCGGCACGCGGGTAGCGAGAGCGAGGTATAGACGTTTTTTTTTCGTGGGCGCCACCATCTTACTAGTGGGCGGCCCTTTTCTGGTCTGTCAACCGATCTGGCTTGCAGGAAGCTCGCTGTTTGCAAGAAGGTAGGAGTGCGGCTGCGATTTTATTGTTCCGTTTCAGTTTTTACGCTCTCAATTTTTTCCATTTTCATTTTTCATTTATTCAACCTTAAGAGCCCGAAGGCATTACATAAGTGGGGGGGGGGGGTCGTACATTCGGGTTGTAAGTTTCTAAGGAATGTAACAATATGAGGGTACACACTGATTACAATGAATAGGCAAATGAAGAACACAAGCGGAAATAACGCGCATAACAAATCACAAAAAATATGATAGGCGATAAATAATTTCTGGTACTACGGTAAAACATCTGTAAACGCAAGAGTTCATGTGCTGCTAGGAAATCGCATTTGGATTTTGGAAAAGAGTTAGCTTTTCGCGAAATGTTGAGCGGTCCCTGCAAGAAAGAATATTATCTGGCAGCGCATTCCAGAGTGTTACGGCATAAGGAAAAAATGAGCTGTTCATCGCCGTGGTACGGCATTTTAGGGCCATCAGAGGGTTCGTATGGGACAGGCGAGATGACGTTCTAAATGGGCGTTTTAGGAGAAGGTGTCCCGACCTGCTAAAGTAAAAGGATGTGTGAAGGAGGCAGATACGAGAAGTTATGCGACGTGAAGCGTCGCATAACCTCTCGAAGTGATTCAAGTTCTGAAGTGATTCAGGTTCTTTCGAAAATGAGTCTATGAGACATTCTGACAAGGCTGAAGTCGTTGAGAGTCAATTGTTTTATTTTACAGTGCCGCGAACGAGTCAAACTTTATTGATGCACCGACTTTCTGCTCGAAAAAGTTGCAGTATTTTCAGATCATTCTTCTCCAGAATGAGCAACAGCACTTCGAGAGCATAGTAAACATATTTCTTGAGCTGTAGTCATCCACTTTTCTAACAAGATTTCTTTACGCCGCGCCATCGCACCGGCTATTGCTCTTGCGTGAAGCCACGCGTTCGAGTGAAGTGATTCGTCTTTATTTCGTGGTACTGACTGTTTCTGTTAACTGCGCACTAACTGTTCTCTAAGTTGCTTATCAACTCTGAAGGAGTGGCCATATTTTACTCGCTCATTTGTTTTTACAGGTGTGCACTTGAATACAGCTGTTACATCAAACAACGCTGACGCACGTTCCTGCGAGTCCCCCTTTTATCTCCTTTTTTCTTAATCGTGATATTTGATTGACTCTCGGTGCCATGGTACTTTAACCTGCGATAGAGATAAATTTTACGTGGGGCAGTTTATCGGGGAAACATTGTCATTGTTGAAATAGCTGTATAGGCTGCGTACGTTTCGTTCACAGCCGAGGTTGAACATCGGTATCGAAGACATTGCGGTTCGTTCCCCTGAGAAGAAGTGCTCATAACATACCCGAGCACCCGTGGAAGGTACACACTTTCTCCTGTTTAAATTTGTAAGCCATAGAAGCCGCTGCTCCTCGTCAACAGGAAAACGATGCAACTTGAAGAGCTCAGAGCCAAAGAACATCCGCGTCTGGTGATGCACATGGCATATTTCTTCCGACAGCAGTTTCCTTTTTCTTTAGTTGTTACTGCACCAAAAAAAAAAAACAGCGCAGTGGTTCCCTGATGACCAATTTTTGACCTTCATACAATGAATAAAAACAAAATCTGCAGGTTGGCTTAATACACGGCAAATCGCTCGATAACGCTGCACATACCAGCGTCAACACACACACTCCAAGCAGTCGCCCGCACGCGAGACAGGAGGAATGCGTTGGTTGCCAGACCGGACCTCCTCGCCCGATGCAAAGGTCTATAGGAGAAGGAAGAAGAGGCGCAAAATAAGAACAGCTTGCCCAACGAACTGGTGTTCTCTCTTGTTATCTCTCGTTCACTACAATATATATTTTACTTGCATTCGCCAAAATAGTTTCTGTACCTATGACGAAAAACTCAGCGTCGTAATAAGGCTAGACTTGGGCTAAATAACATTTAAAAAGCACAAATTGCTCATTAAAAACTATATGTCAAGAGCTGATTGTCTGGACTACTCTACCAATTGTCACCTGGCTGCTCGCCTTTGCATTTCTCATGACGTCATCAAAGCCACATGCTCAAAAATATCATGATTACCCAGCTGTCATCAATAGAAGAAACTAATTTACTAAGCCTATCTCTGCCGCAAAGTTGAGCTTTTATTTTTAGGTTTAAAATACGTTTTCTCAATATTCAATTAGGGGCAACTTTTCGAGATGTCGCTTAAATTTTTGCACTTGTGATGGCCAGGTTAAAATAAATTGTCCCCCACAAATGTTTTTAACTCAGAAAGTATGCAGTTACTTTTTTTTCAAACCTGATATAATTTCTATTATCTACATGAACCTAACGTGAACAATTAGTACTAGTACAGGCTGAGCATTTTGCGGCTTCTGGCATTACACGTTTTCTTGCGAATAATGCGATTTTCTTGTTGGTTATTTACATTCTACAATCAGTGTGGAGCCATATGAGCCAATAGGCGTTCATAACCTTAAAATCTAAGTCGCAGCAAAGGAAGCCCAAAATTGTCTCGATTTTACGCATTGTCATGTCTCGAAACTAAAAGTATAAAAACTTCCTGTGAAACTGTTTGTACGTGTGAAATGAGCTTATTCTATCTGAAAAATGAAAGTTAAGTTGCCCTAGACTATAGATAATAGAATCTTTTCTTCTGAGTACCACCTGGATTTCAAATAAAAAAATTACACCACCTCCCGCTAAAGGGAACCTTGTGTAGATGCGAAGCAGTAGGCGCTATCACTTACACTAGTGGTGGCGTTGACGCTCGCGCTCATTGCGGTGTGTCATAGTCATATGAGAGAAACCTGAGGAGGCGCAAAGCACGCAGAGGTGGACCAGTGTTTGTTACTGGAACATGCCAATAGCTGCTAATGGGCAATGGGAGACAGGAAACTACTACGGAACACAGGGACTCATAGTACACTCGTAATTCACGTGCATTTATCGTTCAAGAACGTACAGGAGAAATCTCCCACCGGCACCCCCTTGGAGGTCAAGATATAGTGCCTATATATACGGGGTGGCCAGTCAACAGTTGCGCAGCGCGAGCACTCGTTTTTTTAAATAAAGAAATTCGCTAGCTGACGCTATATTTGCGTCGACGTTACGATGCCAGAAAAGGGTTGCGTTCGAAAAGAGAGGGGTAGGGGACGCGCATGCGCAATGGAGGTGTGAACGCCGCTGGGAGGGATGCCTAGATGTTAGAGATGGATAGTGAGCCTAGCAGACGCTGCCTGTGTCGAAAAACTAGTGCTGCCCTCCAAGTTTATCCAGCACTGTACATACTTCGACCTTAACGCAACACAAGTATTTTGAACGCAAAAAATAATGATAGTTATAGGGCGAGAACAGAACGATGACGAAGAAACAAGGAGACGAGCGTTATATCTATCGTCATGTTATACCAACTAACCCAAACTGCCACACTTCTAGGTTGCGAAAAATAAGTACCTCGCACTGGTTCACCGCAATCTACGCCATCATAACAAACGTCATTCTCTTACCGTTTACTTAGAATAATGTGCTAGAAACGTTGTTTTTGTGTGCATCGGAACATTACATTTCTTATTGTTCTTGTGAGCGTGAATGCTTGACAAAAGCTATAGAAAGCAAACTTTGTCCCTTTAGTCGTAGACTGAAGTGACTACAAGAGAGCAGAAAGAACAGCACAGTCAAGGCACATAGTATACTTTCTTAACAAATTATAAAAGAACTCCTTTCTTGAAGAAACAGTTTAAAGCATGTATTTGCATTGATTATGTGCATTTTCGCATTTTGTAAATCAGGGCTAGACACAAGAATATCAAGGTTAATTTTATTGGTGTACATTTTATTTACGAGGTGTCTCCTGACGGGAAAAGTACCAGAGTCTTGGAAGAACGCTAACATCATCTTAATACATAAGAAAGGAGATGACAAGGACTTGAAGAATTACAGGCCGATCAGCTTGCTCTCTGTAGTATACAAGCTATTTACAAAGGTAATTGCTAACAGAGTAAAGAAAACATTAGAATTCAATCAACCAAAGGAACAAGCGGGATTTCGAACAGGCTACTCAACAATTGACCACATTCATACTATCAATCAGGTAATAGAGAAATGCTCAGAGTATAACCAACCACTATACATAGCCTTCATAGATTACGAGAAGGCGTTTGATTCAGTAGAAATATCAGCCGTCATGCAAACACTGCGGAATCAGGGCGTAGATGAAGTATATATAAACATTCTGGAAGAAATCTACAGGGGATCAACTGCTACCATAGTGCTTCATAAAGAAAGCAACAGAATACCAATCAAGAAGGGTGTAAGGCAGGGGGACACAATTTCCCCAATGCTATTTACCGCGTGCTTACAGGAGGTTTTCAGAAGCCTAGAATGGGAACAGTTAGGGATAAGAGTCAATGGAGAATACCTTAGTAACCTGCGCTTTGCCGATGACATTGCATTGCTGAGTAACTCGGGGGACGAATTGCAACTCATGATTACGGAGTTAGACAAGGAGAGCAGAAAGGTGGGTCTTAAAATTAATCTGCAGAAAACGAAAGTAATGTACAACAACCTCGGCAAGGAGCAGCGCTTCGAGATAGGTAATAGTGCACTTGAAGTTGTAAAAGACTATGTCTACTTAGGGCAGGTAATAACCGCAGAGCCGAACCACGAGATTGAAGTAACTAGAAGAATAAGAATGGGGTGGAGCACATTCGGCAAGCACTCTCAAATTATGACAGGTAGATTGCCACTATCCCTCAAGAGGAAGGTATATAACAGCTGTATCTTGCCGGTACTTAGCTACGGAGCAGAAACCTGGAGACTTACAAAGAGAATTCAGCTTAAATTGAGGACGACGCAGCGAGCAATGGAAAGAAAAATGGTAGGTGTAACCTTAAGAGACAAGAAGAGAGCAGAGTGGATTAGGGAACAAACGGGGGTTAAGGATATCATAGCTGAAATCAAGAAGAAGAAATGGACATGGGCAGGGCATGTAGCGCGTAGACAGGATAACCGCTGGTCATTAAGGGTAACTGACTGGATTCCCAGAGAAGGGAAGCGGGTTAGGGGGAGACAGAAGGTTAGGTGGGCAGATGAGATTAAGAAGTTTGCTGGTATAAATTGGCAGCAGCAAGCACAGGACCGGGTTAACTGGCGGAACATGGGAGAGGCCTTTGTCCTGCAGTGGACGTAGTCAGGCTGATGATGATGATGATGATGACATTTTATTATAATCGCGTCATGCACAAATGATTCGCACAAAACGAGCTTCAGCCTTCTTGTAAAATCTCTTATCGTGTTTTGTTTTTATTTCTACCTGCTCTGTTTTCTGCTCACTTTGTTCTTCATAAAATGCTGAGATAATAGTGAAGACTCAGCCAAAAACAATATTTTTCCCCTCAGTGCAAAATTAAAGTACCCAATGGTGAAACGCGGTAACATGGATAGCTGCAATGATAAACAACTATCACAATGCGCTTCAATAATATTATTTAGAATAAACAAAATGCATCGTTTATATGATAATGTTGTACGAAGCTGAAGCCTAGCTACGACACACAATTTTTACAAGGGTTCTGTCAGCAAAAGGATACTAATATTTTCCAAAAAACAAAGCATCATGAGTAAAACATAAGGAACGAGAAACAGCTCTCAGGCATTCAAGGTTTTCATTTTTCGCTCATTCTTGACATTACGTAATTTGTCGTTTTCTGTGTGGCCCAAGTTGTTCAGCAGTGTATTCGCTGCAGCACTTACAGCATGCTCCATTACTTCCTGTGCAGAACTACCAGAATCACACACATCTAGGTCCTCATAGTCTCCAAGGGCAGAAAACACAAGGTTGACAAGAGTGTCTTCCTGCACAGAAAGGCTGAGAAATTGCGCAGAGTATTCTGGCTTCTTGAGCTGGTCTAGTATAATTTCAGTATATGGCACAGCGTTAACTACAACTGCTCGTGGAAACTTCAGCCAACACCTCGAGTTCTTCGTGAATAAAGCATTCTCATCTGGGTCGACGTCTTATACCCCAAGGTTTTCCCTGTAAGATCCGCATGCCAATTTCTTTAAGCTGCATGAACACAATATCCGGCAACGTATGTTACTGCAGGAAGATTTGGCGCTTTTTTCTGAACGTCAGAATCGGTCACGGGGACGTCAAACTGGCCATGCGCTGACGGAACACTTCTCCTCCTTGTATTCGCACTCGGGGCTGGTACCATGTCTAAATCTGGCAGGTCAAAACCTTCTGCAAACACAGTTTGTTTTCAGATTCATATATCTGCATTATTCACACATGGTAATTCACACCCGATAGTTACCGATACTTTCCGAAGCGATCCTCCGAGCAGGCAGTTTGAAATTTGCCCCCCCCCCAAAAAAAAAAACGTACTCAAAATGAAGCTCTTCCACGCAGTATATGGCTAGTTCGTGCAAAGCGTGGGTAGTTGGCTCAAAGTTGCGTGCGTTTCACGTGTAAGGTGGTCATTGTCACGTTTGAGGCTTTCAGCGTGATCAAGCCACTCAACTATTTTTCGCAGGAACTCGAGCTGCGGACACTACGATGATACTATTGGCCCTTGCGAATGATTACCTAATGGCTGTCCTTTTCATGGCGTCTTTACGTTAACAATGTTCCACCAAGTCAATATGATGCCAATGTACTCAGATGTTTCCTTAGCATACTGGGACGTTGCTTTACTGAGAGCAGCAACAGTAGACGAGTAAAAAACCATTAGTGTAAGTTTGGCGTCCTGTCATTCCATGTTGGAGGGGTTCAGCTCTTTCAAAGTGAGAGTTGCGCCAACTTCAAAACTCGTACTTTTCAGCTTCGTGCAACTCGCGCAATAGCTTGAAAAATGCTGCAAGTATCTTTGGTTCAGGCTCATTACTTTTTGGTTCAGGAAAGTACATGCATTTTCCGATGTTTTGTTGATTGAGCCAGTTATTTCTTTTACACTTTAGTATGTAAACTGGGTCCACCACGAAAAACAGGAGTCACGATGAGTCGGCAGGATGCTGGTAAACAATGTTGACACTTGCGGGCTCAGCGAAGAAGGACATAGCTTTTCTGTTTATGGAGTTATTGTCTGAGATTACTGCAATTGTTTTAAAACCAGATGCTTCGAGGTCAAGAAAAAGTTTCCGAAGGAAATCATGGAGTGTCTTAGAATTAACTAGAACCGCGGAAAGAATGTGTACAACATCCTTGTTTGAAGAAAGGGGGCTCTGCATCTTGAATACGTCGGCAGTCTTTGCCGCAGTTGATGAAATTGCCGCAGCGCAAGTCACAAAGCCAGCCTTGTAATCGAAAAAAAGACAGCAGATGAACCTCCTCAAGCTATTATGTCACAGTCTTTTCATGCTATTTAAGTGTGCCTACATTTCACTTGGCATAAGAAAGAAAGCTAGCTTCTTGCTGCGTCTTTACCAGGTTAATCTCCCATGATGAAAACAGTCTCCTGATAGTATCAGGATGAGGCATCTTAAGTTTCATCGAATTTCTCAAGAATCTGTATGCATGAGGAGAAATGGTGAACAGAAGGCTAGAAATAACCAGCAAATTTGGGGGATAACGGCTGGTATTATTCAAAAGGAGACGAACTTGACTTTTCAAGAATTTCAGCACCTCCAAATGCCATTCTCACGAATCGCATGCAAAATGTTCACCGCTTACTTGCTCCAGTAACGTCGGCACCAATCGCAGTAGATGATGGGCTTTCTCAGAAGGCGCCGCGCTGATGTACTTGCGAGCCTGTTTGATGATTTCTAGCACTCTTAAAATCTCTTAAGTTCCATATATTTTCAGGAACTAGCACATCACCACAACTTCTGACGACCGTTTCACCAATACATACTTCAATGCGAAGGTCAGTAGACACAATCACCGAAGTGCGGATGGTTGGAGCAGAGTTGAGAGTCAAGTCCAAAAAGTAAGCATTGGAGTCCTTGTGGATTACCGTCCAGATCTATGAATGCTCAATATCCTGACAAGGTGTTGAACAAGTCCGCCAAGCTACTGAGCTTATTTTTGGTTTCCTCTTCTGCTTGCGTTTGCGGCGAAAGCATTATTGCATTGCGCGTCAACCAGTGGCTTCCAATCGCGCTATTTTCACATCTGGTGCTTCCTGAACGCATGGTTGCGGATGCGATAAGTAGGCAGGGCAGTTGGGAAACGAGCTCGGCCCTGCAGTTTGCTTCAGACGACTGTTCTTCACAATGACTTCGACAACTTTTCCTCTCTGGACGTCTGTGTAAGATGTCGTGTTCAAGTATCCCAATGGCAAGAAATGCTTTTCACAGAGCTGAAACGAAATAAAAAGATGTTAGAAACATGAGCTCGACCAAACTCAGAACAAGCGTGGCGACAAGTACGGAAGTCCCGTCTAGCGTGCAACAAGTTCTTTGTTTTAAAGATTTAGGCGTCACTTTTGATGAGCATTTACACTGGCATGGGCAAGTACAGTGTGTGTGCGCAAAGGTAGCCTATGGCTGCTATTCTCCAATAAAAGCTCGCCAATATTTTCCACAAGCTATGCTTCGCACACTCTACTTTTCAATGTGTGATCGTCACATAGATTACTGTTTGGAATCGTGGGGTTTGACGTACAACAGTTATCTAAAAACTCTTGAACGACTTAAAGCGTACACTGAAAATCGTAAGCCAATGTGAATCGGTATGGAATATTTTCCAATCACAACGCATTGATTGATTTGTGGGGTTTAACGTCCCAAAACCACCATTTGATTTTGAGAGACGCCGTAGTGGAGGGCTCCGGAAATTTTGACCACCTGGGGTTCTTTAACGTGCACCCAAATCTAAGTACACGGGCCTACAACATTTCCGCCTCCATCGGAAATGCAGCCGCCACAGCCGGGATTTGATCCCCCGACCTGCGGGTCAGCAGCCGAGTACCTTAGCCACTAGACCACCATAGCGGGGCCCAATCACAACGCATTCCCTCGGTTCCGATGTTGCGCGACTGAAAAATTGCCGTTTCAGTAAATAACACAATTAATAGAAATTCACCTTTGCCTGCTGATCTTTTTCAATTCCTAAACCCAATACGCGACATGCTTCGAATGGTGATTTCAATCTGCCCAAATGTTTTAATGTTTATGGAGAAAGACTGATGAAGTTTAATGGAGCAAAAATATGAAACACGATCCCTTTAGAGATTATGAGGGCAAGTACTTTCAGCATGGCATGTAAATCATTTTTTCTGTGGAGTCAAGACATGTAAGCATGTGTGTGTTTGATTTGATTTTAATTGTATATTTCAATAAGTGCCTATGTATAGAAAGCTACTGCTAGCTAATAAGTATGCATGTCTGCAGGAAAGAACTGTATTACTGGGTTATCTGTAGTAATATGATTGCTTTTGTTTGTTATCTCAAAGATGAACTGTATAGTTTTCGATGTTGCACATTGTATTGGTCCGTCCACTAGCCACATTGAACTATCGGTCCAAATAATCTCTGTTTTGCATATATCTATTCATGAAAATAAAGTTTCATTGATTGATTGATTGATTGAACCATCAACAGATACTTTGAACATTATGCTAATAAAATCAATATATCTGAAAACCCTGATAAACAACACAGAGAAAGAATGCTTACCAGTGTAGACTTTGTTGGCATGAAGTCCTTCCGGGTAACAGCGCTGGTCCACGCTGCCTGCATAATTCGGTCTGAAGGAGATCTGTAAACTCGTACACTTGGCCCTCTGTCACAATTTGACTTGCAGTTTGGTACACAGCAACAGCCAGGCATCGTTGAGCTTCAGTGGATGACTATGGGAATGATTAACCACGCGCATGCGTGGTTAATCACTCAGCAAGCGCGTATGTGATGCAGCATGCTCCACCACGGCCACTCTGGAAAGACGCGCGCATTCCTTCCACGTCACACGCGCGTTCCTTCTACGGGTTTTTCCAGTTCAGCCGTCGCTCAAAATGCGGCTGCTGTAGTGTTGCAGCCAAAAAGAAACCTTTTTTTCACAACGTGGCACGCGTTCGTTACGTTCACGACGTGGCGCGCGTCACTTTGACTGCCTGCCCCTCCCCCATCTATCACTGTCATCTTACTGTCATGACGTATTGACAATTGGAGGAGGTAATTATGAGACCTTGATGTTTTTCTAGGTGGCTTTGCCTCGTTCCAAGGGACACTCCCATGCCAAGAATCGTTCCAAAACCAGGAGCTGTTCGATATCTAGGAACCAATCCAGAGGTCGGGGATGCTCCTTCTCCAGCGGGACGCAAGTGGTCTTTCAACCACTTGAATGACCTTCACACACCAGGGAAGAAGGTCATCCACGGCAGTCAACCTGGGTCGATCAAATCCGAGGAGGAGCACGGGGAACGCAGGTAACGCGTGAGCGAACGCAAGAACATGAGCACAACAGGGTAGAGAGCAAGGAGGTTTAAAAAAAACTTCTGGAGTGGAAGCGCCTGCCCTCTGGTGACGCCGACGGCCGTCATGTTGCTCCAGGCAAAAAACGTGCCGTCGGTCGTTTGGGCCCCCGCCGTTCGCGCCACTGAACAACAGTTGTCGCGTTTGTCCCTCGTTCTTTTGTTCTGTGCGGATTTTTTGCAGTTTTAAAGGAAGTTGACACGATTCCGGACGTTATGGTGAGTTCGTGTGTCGCCTTCGGCTGCACTAATCGTGCGAAGCAGAAGCCAGGAATCACTTTTCACGTGTAAGTACGCGGGATAAAGCGCTTTCAATCGCTTGTCTCCTTCGGCGCGCTACCTCATTCGAGAAGCGCGGTTTCAGCTGAAAACTTACTTTCATTAGCATTTTTCAGCTGGTGAGTAGAAGTTGAATAACCTATTTTGTGCGTGTGGTATCGCAGGTTTCCGAAAGACAAGACGCTGCGTGACGCATGGCAGCGTGCTGTTCGGAGGGATGGCTGGGAGCCTAAGAATGCGGACGTTCTCTGCTCGGAGCACTTTGAAGCCAACTGCTTTGACAGGACGGGCCAAACGACCAGACTGCGACCAGGGAGCATTCCTACCATTTTTCCTGCGTTCCCTGCGCATCTCCAGAAACCAGTGAGTACCATCACGAATGTACATTTTCGTTACGGTAAATAGGCTATAGATTTCCGAATGTGTAGGCACAGTTTCTCGTTTCCTACGTGCTGTTCAAAATCACACCACTCTCTGACAAAGCGCACGTCACGTACACTTACTTGTCCAACTTTTTTTTTTCACTGTGCGTGCATAAATACGGGCACGCTGGCACGCTAAACTTCCGCACCGAAACTATAAAAAGATCCCCGAGGTAGTAATCCCGTTTCTAGTCAGTCTAAGCAGTGGGTGGGACCATTATACCCGGCTTCTGAACTTTGGAGCATAACTGATTTTTTTCTTTCTTGCAGGCGAGAAGAAAGCGAGAGGCCCCTAAGTGTCGGACTGCGCTGTCACCTGTCGTAAGTGCTGAGGCAGTGGTTGAAATGCCATCTGAGCCTTCTTCGCCGGCGAAGGATTGGTACCGTTCCAAGGCAGAGGAGTCTGCACAAGAGGTTCTCCAACTAAAGAAGAAAGTTAAGACACTGCAGCAATCCAAAAGAAGGCTAAGCAAGCGGTGTGATGCGTCAGAAAATTTGATCAAGGAGCTAAAAGAGAGGAAACTTTTGTCAGAAAAAGGCCTTGAGGTCTTTGAAGCAACTTTCTCGCCTGAAATTCAACAGCTTCTTGTCCGAGCCCATGAAAAAACAAACAAGATGTACCCCCCAGAGCTACGTGCATTCGCACTCACTCTGCACTACTACTCTGCGGCAGCGTATGAGTATGTGCGGTCGAAATTTAACAACGCTTTGCCTTCGCAACGTACGTTGCGTGAGGTGTTAACGGAGGTGTTTGAACTAGCATTATTTTCTGAGTTAGAGCCTCATCTGTTGGACTGCGATCCACTCGACAATCACATCTACGTTTTGGCGAAAAAGATTGCCAACCTGTATATAACAATCAGGCTTCACCACATTTCCAAAGAAATCTACCGCAAGAACTCGCGCAGTGGGGTACAAACCCAGCTGACAAGGACTATTATATTTAAAAATCTGCAAGGTACAGATGAGAACCAGCGTTGAACAAAGCGGAGCAGCTGGTATATTCTATATTTTTTGCAATTTTAGTGTGTTGTTATAGAGTTGCCTGATGTAACCTGCGTTTTGGGAATCAGGCCGTTTTCGTGTGAATGGTTTCTGTTTTATTGTATGTGCTTTTGGAAATTGTATAAAGCCTTGAATGAATAAAAACTCATATAACCCTGTGTTGCTTCCACCGTGAGCCTCATTTCGAGAATTGCAAGCGAATCCGCACTTACAGCAGCTAACCGTTGTAATGCATATTCGCTAATACGTAATCACGTACGGCTCACGTGTAATATCGTAACTGACGGCTTTGTACAGATCTTGTTTATCTAACACGAAGAAAAAAATGCGAGTGTAATATAATTACACTAAGTGCCCCGTTTCATTCGAAAAAGCCGCCACGGAAGCGCGCTGGATACGTTGTCTGCGCTCTCTCTTGCCTGGAGCAAGATGGCCGCCAACCGGTTTCCCCGGCTTCACCCGCTTGCGTAGGCGTGAATAGGGGACCTCCACTCCAGAAGTTTTTTTTAAACCTCCTTGGTAGAGAGTGACAAGATAGCGCAACTAGAAAGAGAAAATAGTGAGCTAAGAGCTATGATTGAAAAAGTCATTGCGGAAATGAAAGAAATTAGAAGGATGTCTGAGACAGCCGTACAAAATTATCAAACTTCAGCTTGCAATCAATCAGAAGTGCCTGTGTTCATCTAAGTTGCAAATAAGGAAGGAGCCATAATTACATGGGAACAAGTGCCTACAAGGGAAAAATCTGAAGTCAAAGAAATGCCCACAGCACTGAGCGATAGCGTGAGGCAGATAAACGAAAGGCTGACACAATTTCAGTCAGGCATTGCAGCTACAGGAGAGCGCACCAACAAACAAGTTCTTCAGATTGAAGCATACCTGAACGATACAATAGTTCAAGCTCCAGCTCCCACGGCCCCTCAACCTAATGTTCAGCGCACGAAGTCAAACAGTCTTACTGAACTAAATAACTAAATGGAGGAGAAGCACGATGGCAGCACAAACTAGTAAGTTTAAAATGTGGCAATGGAACTGCAGGGGATTCCCACATAAAAAAGTGTCCCTGCAGCAATTTATTCGATCTCACCCCGAGAAACTTCATGTTATCTTACTGCAAGAGACGTTCACCCCCAACATCACTTTGCTCGGGTATTGTACGGAGGTAAAGATTGTCGAATGCGGGAGGGGTATCGAAACCCCAGTTTATAAAAGAGCTACGCCCATCAGCCACGATCTGAAGATCACAGGTAGCAAAACTGAATACATCATGACGGAAATCCTTCCAAACTATTTGATTGGCAATTAATAAAGCATATTTATTCTCAATGTCTACAGCTGTCCGAAGAAAATGAAGCAGATATTGTCACGGGGTCGTGACATGGCCGAAGACAGGAGACTTTGTATTGAAATTTAACTGTTCATTTGGGCGAATCTGAGCCCGGTAAACGGAAAGTACGATTACAGTAGCAGTCTTGGTCTGATAGCGGCGAACGGAGCATCGGCCGTCGATCAACTACTGACAAGCGGCGAAGTGCGTTGGCATTTTTACTCTTGCAATCGAATGTGCTAGCATTATCGCTGGCGGTGGCGTAGGTTCTAGAATAATCTGTACAGTTCGCAGAGTGGGCGTGATCTTATCAAAATGATCTACTAAACTCCGGGAGCTTCTCGAAAACTGCACGCGCTTTTTGCGCTGAGAATTGTGTAGTGTTTTGGGGCGATAACAAAACTTTAGAAATGGAACGTGGCATTTCCCCCCTCTGAAAAAGGCATCGTCCCGAAGCTTTAACTTAAGATGAAGGTACAACAATGATGCAAGAAAGTACAATGAATAAATTACGATACAATAATAATACAAAAAACACTGTTTCAGTTTGTTAATGCGCATGAAACAGCTAGAGGCACGCGACATGAACGACTTCAGGTTGCGATCGGCGTCGTTGAGAGTTCGTGATGCCGTCGGGGACAACCTCGTAATCAAGTGGGCCGAGACGTCGAACCACCCTGTACGGTCCGAAGTACCGTCGCAGAAGCTTTTCACTTAGTCCACGTCAGCGTATCGGCGTCCATACCCAAACACGTTCACCGGGCTGGTATTCCATGAAGCGTCGTCGAAGATTGTAACGGCGGCTGTCGGTCGTCTGTTGATTCTTGATACGGAGACGCGCGAGTTGTCGGGCTTCTTCGGCGCGTTGAAGGTACTCACTCACATCGAGGTTTTCTGCGTGGGTGACAATGGGTAACATGGCATCGAGCGTCGTTTCCGGGCTCCTTCCATAGACCAATTTGTATGGAGATATCTGCGTCGCCTCCTGCACCGCCGTGTTGTATGCAAAGGTCACGTACGGAAGAATGGCGTCCCACGTCTTCTGTTCGACATCCACAAACAATGCCAGCATGTCGACGATCGTCTTATTAAGCCGCTCGGTGATGTCGTTGGTCTGTGGGTGGTACGCTGTCGTCCGGCGGTGGTTTGTCTGGCTGTATGCCAAGATCGCTTGATTTAAGTCGGCAGTAAATGCAGTTCCTCTGTCGGTCATAATGACCTCCGGGGCGCCGTGACGTAGGACGATATTTTCGACGAAAAACTTAGCAACCTCGGATGCACTGCCTTTGGGAAGGGCTTTTGTCTCGGTGTAGCGGGTGAGGTAGTCGGTTGCTACCACGATCCACTTGTTTCTGAAAGACGACGTTGGGAACGGCCCCAGCAGGTTCATACCAATCTCCTGGAAAGGTCGGCAAGGTGGTTCAATTGGCTGCAGAAGTCCCGATGGCCTTGTCGGCGGTGTCTTGCGTCGCTGAGAGTCCCGGCATGTCCTCACATAACGAGTGACGTCGGTGGTAAGACGTGGCCAGTAGTACCTTTCTTGTATCCTCGCGAGCGTGCGAGAAACACCAAGGTGCCCTGCGTCGGATCGTCGTGCAGGGACTGCAGGAGTTCTGGTCGCAGAGCTGAAGGCACCACAAGGAGGTACTTGCCTCGGAGCGGTGAAAAGTTTTCTTTTGTAGAAGACCGTTTCACAGGAGGAACGACGCAAGTGCGCGCTTGAATCCTTCGGGAGTTCGGCGGTCCTGCCTTCTAGGTATTCTAATAGGGCCTTAAGTTCGGGGTCGGCCCGCTGTCGTTCAACGAAGTCGTCTGTAGTTATCGTTCCCGAGAAGTAATCGTCATCCGGGTCGTCGGGTGGTGGTTGGTCGACAGGCGCACGAGAGAGACAGTCGGCGTCGGAGTGTTTCTTGCCGGACTTGTAAATGACAATAATGTCATATTCTTGAAGTCTCAGGCTCCATCGTGCGAGGCCACCTGAAGTGTCCGTCAAGGTGGCTAGCCAACACAAGGCGTGGTGGTCGCTCACAACTTTGAAGGGCCTGCCATAGAGGTAGGGGCGAAATTTTGACGTAGCCAAGATGATGGCGAGACACTCCTTTTCTGTTGTAGAATAATTGGCTTCTGCTTTGGATAGTGATCGGCTGGCGTAACTAATAACCCTTTTAAGTCCGTGAGCCCTCTGCACAAGAACGGCGCCAAGATCTACGCTGCTTGCGTAAGTGTGTATTTCTGTCTCGGCGAATTCGTCGAAATGGGCAAGTAACGGAGGCGTCTGTAGGCGATGTTGAAGCTCCTGGAAAGCGTGTTCCTGCGGCGTTTCCCACTTGAACTCCACGTCGGCCTTGGTAAGGTTAGTGAGAGGATCGGCGATGCGGGCGAAGTTTTTCACGAACCGCCTATAATAGGTGCACAGGCCCAGAAATCTGCGCACCGCTTTCTTGTCAGTGGACGGCGGAAAGTAAGCGATGGCGGCTGTTTTCCTTGGATCGGGACGAACTCCAGGCTTGCTAATAACGTGCCCCAGAAACAAGAGCTCCTCGTAGGCAAATATGCACTTTTCTGGCTTCAGTGTGAGTCCGAACGTCTTGATGGCTTGAAGTACAGCTTCAAGGCGCCGAACATGCTCGTTGAAACTCGAGGAAAACACGACGACGTCGTCCAAGTACACGAGGCAAGTCTGCCACTTCAATCCTGCAAGTACTGTAGCCATAACACGTTGAAAAGTTGCAGGCGCTGAGCAAAGACCGAAGGGCATCACCTTAAACTCGAAGAGGCCGTCCAGTGTTATAAACGCCGTCTTCTCTCGGTCTCTTTCATCGACTTCGATTTGCCAATAGCCAGTCTTGAAGTTCATTGACGAAAAGTACATGGCGTTATGGAGCCGATCAAGTGCGTCGTCTATTCGTGGGAGAGGATACACGTCCTTTCTTGTGATTTTGTTCAGGCGGCGATAATCAACACAGACACGTAGGGTCCCATCCTTTTTCTTCACTAACACCACGAGGGATACCCATGGACTCTTGGACGGCTGGATAATGTCATCCCGCCACATTTCATAACTTGTCTCTTCTTGGCCTCACGTTCTCGCGTCGAAACCCTGTACGGACTCTGACGGAGTGGTCTGGCATTTTCTTCGGTTATGATGCAATGTTTCGTGATGGGGGTCTGCCGAATTTTTGATGACGACGAAAAGCTATCTTCGTATTGCAAGAGCAGGGCCTTGAGCTGTTCTTGCTTATGGTTCGGAAGTCTGGGATTGACATCGAAAGCTATGGGAGGGGCTAGGTCTCTGATTAGGTTCCGCAGAATCGGCAAAGGCGAACGCACTGGTAGCTTCGACAATTTCTTCGATGTATGCGACCGTTGTTCCTGTGTTCACATGTTTGTACTCATTGCTGAAATTGATGAGCATAACCGTTGCTTTGCCTCCCCGCAGCTCTGCAATTCCTCTTGCGACGCAAATATTTCGGGTGACCAACAGATGCTGATTGCCTTCAACGACGCCTTCCAAGTCAGGTGATTTAGGAGCGCCGACTGAAATAATGACGCTTGAGCGAGGCGGAATGGTGACTTGTTCTTCAAGCACATTCAAGGCATGGTATCCTGACGGCATGCGCGGCGGTAGTGCTTCTTCTGTGGATAACGTCATCGACTTTGTTTTTAGGTTGATGACAGCACCATGGAGACATAAGAAGTCTATGCCAAGGACGACATCTCTCGAGCAACGCTGTAAGACTACGAAGTCTTTAGCAAAAATACGGCCGTTAATGGTGATTCTCACTGTGCAGATTCCGGCAGGCGTTACGAGATGGCCTCCGGCTGTGCGGATTTCAGGGCCTTCTCAAGCTGTCCTAACTTTCTTTAACATCGCGGCGAACGACCCACTGATGACGGAGTAGTCGGCTCCAGTATCGACGAGAGAGGTCACACTGTGGCCGTCGATAAGAACGTCGAGGTCGCTAGTTCGCCGTCTGGCATTACAGTTAGGGCGTGGCGTCGGGTCACGGCTGCGTCGGCTCGTTCCGCTGCTTCCATGTTGCATCGTCAGGTCACCTTCGGTAAGTGAGGTTTCGCCATCAGGGCTTTCACTGGTTGGCGTTGTGTTCGGAAAGCTCCGTCGCGGCGTCGTCGTCGTCGGAGGATCTTCGGTAGTTCGTCGCACAGCAACCGCACCTCCATCGGTTGCTGTCCTTAGTTTCCCGGATACGGGCTAGGAGACCGGCTCCGCGTTGGGCCAGAATACTGCCGGGGGTGCGGTGACATGCGGCGGCTGGGCGACGGCGAACGGGAAGGACTTCGTGGTGTCCATTGAGTTCCTGTCAGGTAGTCGACCTTGTCACGTGGCCGTTCTCCTGGCTGCGGACGTGGTGCATTGACGGCGAAGCCACGCAGTCCCATCTGTCGGTACTGGCAACGGCGGCATGTGTGTCCGGCCTCGCCGCAGTGGTAGCAGAGCGGGTGGTGGTCTGGAGTGCGCCAGACGTCAGTCTTCCACGGCGCACTGCGCTGGGCCGCTGGCAAACGGTAGGACGTGGGGGGGGGGCAGCGGTGGCGTCTGGCGACGGAAGTGTGTTGGGGCAGTGTTTTGGCGTGCGCGTGGAGGAGGGACGTAGCGGCGGGCTGCAGCAGCATAGCTCATGGCTTGCAGCTGAGGCACTTGAGTCTGAGAAACGCCCAGCGATTGCTGGATCTCCTGGCGCCCGACGTCCGCGATGGATTCCACGTGAGGCTGCGCTGAAGGAAGTAATTTTCGCAGCTCCTCTTGCACGATTGCTCGAATTGTCTCACGCAAGTCAGTGGTTCCTAGCGCTTGAATGCCTGCGTAGCTTGTAGGCAAGAAGCTATGGTTATATTGGCGCGTGCGCATCTCGAGCGTCTTCTCTATCGTAGATGCTTCTGAAATGAATTTGGTGACCGTGTTTGGCGGGTTTCTGATCAGCCCGGCAAAGAGTTCCTGCTTTACCCCTCGCATCAGCAGACAGACCTTCTTCTCCTCGGACATGTCGGAGTCAGCATGGCGGAAAAGTTTAATCATATCTTCAGTGAATGGCGCCACGTTTTCGTTTGGCATCTGCATGCGGGTTTCAAAAAAAGCTGCGGCCTTCTCCTTGCGCACCACACTTGCGAAAGTGGTGAGGAACCTGGCGCGAAAGACGTCCCACGTTGTAAGGCTTCGCTCTTGATTCTTGAACCAGGTCCGAGCGGCATCTTCTAAGGCGAAATACACAAGCCGGAGCTTGTGATAGTCTGTCCAGTCATTGAAGGCGGTGACGCGGTCGAACATTTCGATCCAGCTTTCCGAGTCTTCCAGTGGCGAACCGCGGAAAGTTGGCGGCTCTTTTGGTTGCCGAAGCAGGAGTGGTGCAGGCTGCACGGGGGCGGTCATGGTAGCAGTAGTTGATGTCGGGATCTGAGTCTGCCTGGCTGCTTCAGGAAGGGGCCCGTACTCTGGTTGTAGTCCCCTCTGCCTGCGGCTTGTTCGCTGTTCAGGATTAGCGCCCGTGTCTTCTTTGACGCTGGGGCTGGGGTCGCGGCTTGAAGGAGCTCGCGTCCGTTACATGGAAAAAACAGCACCTCCACCAGATGTCACGGGGTCGTGACGTGGCCGAAGACAGGAGACCTTGTGTTGGAATTTAACTGTTTGTTTGGGCGAACCTGTGCCCGGTAAACGGAAAGCCCGATTGCAGTAGTAGTCTCTCACTGATAGCGGCGAACGGAGCATCGGCCATCGATCAACTACTGACAAGCGGCGAAGTGCGTCGGCATTTATACTCTTGCAATCGAATGTTCTAGCGTTATCGCTGGCGGTGGCGTAGGTTCCAAAATAATCTGTACAGTTCGCAGAGTGGGCGTGATCTTATCGAAATGATCTACTAAAGTCCGGAAGCTTCTCAAAAACTGCACGCGCGTTTTGCGCTGAGAATTGTGTAGTGTTTTGGGGTGATAAAAAAACTTGAGAAACAGAACGTGGCAATATTCAAATCCCTACTTACCAAAACTGTCAAACTATCTCGAGACTCTTCACTAATCGTTACTCGAAACTTCAACGCTCCCTACCACGCATGGGGTTACTACTACAATACAAAGAAAGGGGAGAGTCTATGGCGAGAAGTGACAGACCTAGTATTAACACTGATCGCAGACCCAGCATTTCCGACTAGATGCAGGACATCGACATGTCGAGACACAGCTCCGGACCTCACCTTTGTGCGCAACGCTACGGAGCCCACATGGGCTAACTTGAACCAAGTCTTTGGTAGTGATGATAATATATTAACCTACGTATTGGGCAAAAGAGACTACACACATTTCGGGTCACAGACTGGAATAAATTCCGTAAAGTTAGAAAGGAAAGGGGGATTGCAGAAAAGAACCTGGAACAATGAACCTCACAGCTGAGGGAGGATGTTGGCGCTGCTACTGAAGAAGTGCTCACAGACTTCTCTATCGAAAGAATGAACAGCTGACTGGTGCACCTCATAGAAGCTGAACAATCCCTTCTTAAACGAGGGAAGGACCAAAGGCTAAACCGTAAGCTGCCAAAAAAATTGCCGAACTCAATCGAGCGATAGGAGAGCACTGCAAAACCCTCTCCAAGCAACAGTAGGATAACGTTTGCAACTTCATAGATGACCAGATAAAAAGGAGGAAAAAGGAATCTATTTAAACGCCTATTAGATGAAACCAACACGAAATCAAATCAGTGCAATACATTAAGCAAAATTTGCACGTGGCACAGAATGAATCATCAAAGTCAGAAGTCATTGCGCAGCTTGTGAATAGGTACCTATCTATCGAGGACACACAGCATTGGCCACCCCCTCCTCAATTAGGCTACACAGGCCCAAGCAACCCAATTTTAGATATGGAATTCACGTTAACAGATGTGAGGGTGGCTTTATACGTCCTCAACAGTATATCTGCCCCAGGACCCCACAGGATAACAAACAAGATGCTGCGCAATTTGAAAGACGATTCTGTAGAATATTTAACGCTATTAATGAGTGAGATGGGGAAGAAAAGTGAAGTTCCTAGTGACTGGAAGGCCTCTAGCATCATTTTAGTCCCGAAACCAGGCAAGCCTACTGACGTCGAGAATGTACAACCGATTTCACTCACATCATGGTGGGAAAAGTTGCCAAACATGTGATACTAAAGATATTATCTAGGTACGTGGAAGAGCCCAACGTTTACCCTCACACAATGATAGGCTTCAGGCATGATCTTTTCACGCAAGATGTTATGTTCCTACTCAAGAACAAAATAATCAGTCACATGACAAGAGGCACGCGAGCAATACTGGGACTAGACATGGCGAAAGCCTCTGATAATATCCATCTTTCTTTTTTTCTTTTCTTCCTTTATTACTTTATTAGGAACCATTACAAAATTGTCCAAGAAGACACGGCTACGGGCAAACATTGCCTGAACAACCATGCCACCCATACAGCATCAGCAGCAAAAAAATGCATTCACAAATAAAAAGAGGTACAAGAAAATCAAATATTACACTTCTGATCAATTGTACACAGTCTGAGCAAAAAAAAAGAGAAGAAAACGTAAGTACAATTTTAACAAAAAATTTGCACGCACAACCCTCGAGCAGAAAAAGAAAATTTCATTATACTCACCTACACATACAAAAAAAAAACTAGGAACAACTTGTAGGGCTCACAATCCACATGTGGCAAGAGAAGAAAAATCAACACAATACATAAGATTCATACAGAACCATAAAACTATAATTACCTTCATAATTTCATACTCAAAACCATTTCGAACCTGGGCTTGGGTAGCAATTTTTAAGAATACGTCAAAAAAATTTTCAGCGGAAAGACAGAAAAGCTCATGGCTGGTGACCTAAAATCAGATACAGTGAAGCTAGGCAACTGGGGCACACCCCAGGGAGCGGTACTCGACTACCTTTTTCAATATCTCTATGATAGCTCTCGCCAGGAAACTTGAAGACATCGGAGGCAAAGTGTACACTATTTACGCAGATGATGTCATGATACGGCGTTCTGGCGGCAGTGAGAGAAAATAGAAGAGATATTACAAGAAGCTGTCAACGTGGCAGAAGAGTGCCTCATTCCAACAGGACTCCGATGCTCACCCAAAAAATATGAACTCCTGCTACGCAGGCCTAATAGATCGCAGGGGATGGATTTCAGCAGAGCAGAATGATATAACACTTTTTACCATGAGCGGAAGCGTTATTCCAAGTGTGGATTTTATTCGGGTTCAGGGCTTGGTGGTAGAAGCCAATACCTCCAATAACCAAACTACAAGGCACATCGCTAAGAAAGGGCACAATGCAATTAGGATCATCAAAAGAGTTACTAACCGCCAACAACAGCTTGCAGATGACAACGTTGTAAGACTAGTTCACTCGTTTGTGTTGTGCCACTTCGCCTACCTAGCAGCCATGCACGATTCGCAGAGATCCGAAAGATACGAATTTAGTGCTTTACTGAGGAAGACAATCAAGACAGCTCTTTGGCTACGTACGTACACTGAAACTGAAAAACTCATGCAGCTTGGGATGCACAGCACATTGGAGGAAATAGCCAAGGCGCAAGAGAGAGCCCAGTTGATTAGACTTAAAACAACGCAAGCAGGAAGGCACATACTCAAACGAATTGGTACACGAATTACAGCGATAGATGATAACCACAAAAATGCCCAATGAACTGAAGGACAATATTACTGTATGCCTGTTCCGAGAAATGTTCATCCGATTCATAATGTGAGCAGAAGGCAAGCCAAAGCCAAAACTCTGCCAGAAAAAGCTGAAAGTGAGGCCAAGGAATGCTCGTTTCTCGACGCAGTTTTCGCGTCCAATAAACGAGCTTTCACAACAGTGCTTGTGAACGGTAAAGGTCAACTAGTCAACTCAGCCTCTATCTACACCAAAGAGTCGGAAATGTTTGAGAAAGTAGGCATTGCATTGGCACATTTGGACACAAATAAATTCAGGGTCAACAGCGGCTCTAGGACAGCTGTGTGAGCATTTGTCAAAGGAGTAACCTCTATAGACAGGCTCTGGCAATGCTGCAGAAAAAAGTAATCAAGCCACACACGATTAATTCGTTTCCTGCTCACATGGCAGAAATCAACGATGCTCTCGTGAACCTCAACGAATCTGCCCACAATGCTGCACGAGGACTTGTCAACCATGCAGCCACAAGGAAAGAAGATGCTGAGGTTTCAGTATGCAAGGATCACCTGCTTTCATACAACGATCTAACGAAACATCTGTATCTAGGACGCACAGTCTTCCCCACCTCCACACAGTAAGCTAAACAGAACTCAGGCCATTACATTCAAGAAAATAAAAACAAGAACCTACCTGAACCCGCTGGTAATTAATAGCAATTATCCGGAGTTGTGTGTTTCTACAACACGCGATAAAGCCATGACACCATAGATCTTGCTCATATGCTCTGGCGTTGCTCAGCGTTACGTAGCGACAAGGGAAATACTTAAGAACAATGGGACGCAGCTTTGCGCAGTACTACGTTAGAGGGACAATTAAGGGCAGTCCAAAGGGCCCGCGAAGGGGCTGAAAGGCAGTGTTTTTGGTCCAAACGTAGAAGCGGCCCGCTTCGGGCTAGGACATTAACAAAGTTCTTTCATTCATCATCTCGTAGTGAATACCCGATACTGAGATTTTTCTGCTTAACTTAATTTGTGCTGAAGATAAAGTCTTTTTACGAACAAAGCAGTGGACTACTCAAAACTTACATTTCTGGAGTCAGCCGATGTGTTAAGCTTCTTTTTCGGTGGCTGCCGTGGCTAAGTAACATCGGAATGAATGCTTTGCTAGAGAATTGTCAAATGTTTTCACTTTTGTAGCGCCAGCTACACTGGCCTCGCTGAGCCAATTTCGCGTGGCACTGGTTCGCGCATGCGCATTGATACTCCGCCGCCGCCGCGCGCGGCTCGCCGCTGGTGTGCGCGCAATTCGATGTGCTGCGCAGACGATCAGTGGTGCCACGCACCGGAGTGCGAGGGAGCCGGCACCTCCCTCGCACTCGGCCGCTGCCGCGCGCGACTCGCCGCCGCCGGTGTGCGCTTTCCAGAGGAGTGCCGTCATAGCCTTGGTAGACATATGGACGCCGACGCGCGTGCCTTCCCTGTGCAGTCGCCATCTGACACTGCGCTGGAGCCGCTTGATAGCGCCTCTGACTGGCGTTTGCCACTGTGGTATAGCCATGGAGAAGGAGAGTCCAAATGCTGCTCAACGGTGCAGTAGAGCGGAGAAGCTTAACTCATCGGATCCAGAAGTAGTTGCCCGGCAAAATAAATATACATGTGCCACATAATACGTATACCGTGTGTGTGTCATTGGAACAGCTGTAAGCATGATAATCAAGCTATTTGCTCGTCGTTTTGTTCGCGTTATGCGCACAGTTTTCCCGCTTGCCCGTGTCAGCTTAA